>NC_137774.1:132295866-133789200 GCF_963455305.1 Plecotus auritus
AAGAGGGAGAGAGAAACATCAATATAAAAGCATTGGCTGCCTCCTGTACACCCCCTACCAGGAGTTGAGCCTGCAATCCAGACATATACCCTGACTGGAAATCGAACCAGCAACCTTTTGGTGCACAGGACAATGCCCAACCAAGTTAGCCATACTGCCAGGGGAACAATGTTCCCTCTTAAATCATTGTTGGGCCCTAGTCAGTTTGGCTCAGTAGATAGAGCCTCAGCCTGCAGACTGAAGGGTCCAGGATTCAATTTTTGTCAAGGGAATGTACCTCAGTTAGAGCGCATGTGGAAGGCAACCAATTGATATGTTTCTCTCTCTCATTGATGTTTCTCTGTCTCTCCCCCTCCTTTCCACACTCTCTAGAAATCAATGGAAATATATCCTCAGGTGAGGAGTAATAAAGTCATTGTCGGATAAGTGTAACATTTGAGCCATCTTGAGGTTGGTTTTTCTTGAAAGTTGTTGAGATTTTCCTGATTCTTTGTATATTGAGCAATTTTTTTTATTATTCCTAAATGTTTTACATATTATAATTCACTGGGTTTTGTTTGGTCAGTGTTTATTCTGTAGTTTTAGCTGCTGATCAACCTGGTTGGTACAAGCCATACATTCTGACCTGCCATCAGTGGGCTATGGTTTTATCACTTGAATTTTCAAAGCCTTTGCAATGCTCTTGGATCTATCTCACTTGTGCATCACTCAGGTTTCAATCTCGGACCTGGTGGTAGTCCACCTCGTAGCCAATTCTCAAAGCCTTTAGCATGTTGTTCTGAGTCAGCTGCATGCATGAGCAGCTTGGAGTTGAGGTAGGACTCTATACACAGCTTTATTTATTTATTTTTTTTAAATATATTTTATTGATTTTAGAGAGGAAGGGAGAGGGGGAGAGAGATAGAAACATCAATGATGAGAGAGAACCATTGATTGGCTGCCTCCTGCACGCCCCCTACTGGGATCGAGTCCGCAACCCAGGCATGTGCCCTTGGCCAGAATCGAACCTGGGACCCTTCAGTCCACAGGCCGACACTCTTTCCATTGAGCCAAACCAGCTAGGGCTCTATACACAGCTTTATAAGGATCTTTTCCTCAAGTTCCCTCTTTCCATGATTTCTCCCACACTGTCCTGAGGCCAAGAGCCTGTTTTCTTGGTTGTCTAGCTAGAAACTAGAAATCCAATATTGTGTGATTTCTTACCTGGTCTATTTAGTCAAGTCATGTCTATCAGTTAGGTCCAAATGACAATCCATCATTTTGTAACAAATTATTTGATACCCATAGCAGTTTATAGTTTATGAAGCTCTTTCCCATTAATTTTTTTAGTGACTCTCAAAACAATTCTATGAAATAAGCAAGGCTTTTACGACTATTCTGATTAAAATTTTACAGAGGAAAATATAGAGTACCAGAAATGTTTTATATGACTTCTTCAAAGATACTAATGTCAGCGCCAGCACCAGAAGTGGTCTGCTGGCTGTCAAGTGCTCTTTATACTGAACCACAGAGCCTTTGGTTGTATGTACATCATATGACATCACATGCAGTGTCAGGCACATCATAATTAGATGAATGTCCTTGGAGCCGAAAGAAAGGCACAAGCACAACAGTACCTCAACAGCCTATCTGATAACCAAGACGGCTGCTACGTGACTGATGGACGGGTAGCATATACAGCATGAATACACCGGACAAAGGAATGATTCACATCTCGGGCAGGATGAAACAGGTCAGCAACAGATTTCATTATGCTACTCAGAAGGGCGCACAATTTAAACTTATAAATTATTTACTTCTGGAATATTCCATTTAATATTTTCACACTGAAACTATGGAAAGCAAAACTGTGGATAAGAGAGGACGACTGTATACTAACTATAGTGTTGCAAAGAGGAACTGACCATAATTATAAAGTTAAGTTAGAAACCACAGGTGGTAGTAATTCAAGTTCATTTCTCTCTCCACCTATATCCCTGGTGTGGAACATTAAATAGCACTTTCATAATTACATAGCACAGCAATAATTAATATTGATCTTGGAACTCAAGAAAGGTCAACACTAATTTGTAGGCAATGTTGGATTCAATCTAGTCTTCACTCTGGGATTCATGCAGGGGACACTGTTTTACTAGCTCCATGACCACTAACAACCATAACACAGGCTCAAACCTACACAAACTATCAGAAGAAATTTTTATTTTTTTATTGTTTTAAGATATGGTAGACTTCTATATGGATCCTGAATCCCTAGTGAAATGGTGTCTTGATTATGAAAAGATGAGTCTTTTCATTGGATTTCTAATCTGAAAGGATTGGTTTTTCTTTTCTCTTTCAACTAATGTTATTGCGGGGGAGGGGTCCCTAGTATGCCCTACTTTGTCCTAAGGGACAGGTAAAAAGCAGAGGAGAGACAGACCAAGTGGTTGCCAATCCAATGGCAAACATTGTTGTCATGTAATCATTGAGACTAGTGGTTCACAAACCTGTCTGCCCATTAGAATCACTTGGGGAAGCTTTAAAAAAAAACATTCTGGGCCTTGCCACATAAAAACCTGTATAGCAGAATTATTCAAAATAGCCAAAACCCACAAACAACCCAAATGTGCCTAAGCTGACAAATGGATAAAATAAAATGAGGTATACATATAAAATGGAATCATTTTCAGTAATAAAAACAGGATGAAATCCTGTCACATGCTACAACATGATAAACCTTGGAAAGAGTTTGCTAAATGAAAGAAGCCAGATACAAAGACCACATATTGTATGATTCCAGTCAGATGAAGTGTCCAATATAGGCAAATCTATAGAAAGCAGATTAGCGACTGTCTAGGACTAGGGACACTGGGGAGGAATAGAGAGTGACTGCTAATGAGTACAGGTGTCTTTTTCAGGGTGATGAAAATGTCCTAAAATTGACTATAATCAAATGCAAATCAAAACCACAATGAGATATCACCTCACACCTGTTAGGATGGCTATTATCAAAAACACAAGTGATAACACGTGTTGGCAAGGGTGTGGAGAAAAGTGTTGGTGTGAATGCAAATTGGTGCCGCCTCTATGAAAAACAGTATGGAGGTTCCTCAAAAAATTAAAAACAGAACTACCATATGATCCAGCAATCCCATTTCTGGGTTTATCTCCAAAGGAAATAAAATTACTATCTTGAAGACGCCATATCTAACTTTAGAACTGGAGCCCAAGTTTGGTGTCTGGAGTACGTACCCCAGCAGTTGCATCTTTCCTGCCAGTCTCCATGGCATCTGTGCAATCTTCATGACTGGGACTGTGCCACAACCTCCCCTTCAGCAACTCAGGAACCTGGCTGGAAACAAGCCTCATTTGGAAGTACAGTTAGCAGTGCTGGTCTTCTCCCAAACTTGGAGCAGGTCTGACCTCCTGCAAACTGGCTGGCTGGCTAACACCCTGCATCCACACGTTAGAGAACCTACCTTATTATGTCCCACACTGTCCCCTGCCAGACACTAAATACTGCCACTGCCTGGAGACAATGCACCTGGAACCCTCACCTGCTTGAATGTCGACACTGGCCTGGGCAGGCCAGATATGGCCCGGAATGTCCACTTGGACCTTAGCAATGACTGCTGTCCCTACAGCTCCCTCAGGCCTAGGCATGATACTCCAGGCTTCATCTCCTTTCCTTGCCACCCTGCTAGTAAGGGTACCTTTGAAATCTTCTTAGAAAGAATATAAAACATTTAAAGTTAATACATTGTTTAACAAGTATTGTCCTTTTTAAAAATTTTACAGCGTAAATTCCAATTAAGTGTATTTTGAAACATTTTTGAGAATTTCTGGAGGGATGATGAAATCACTCAAACTACATCACACTCTAACACCAAAAAGCTGCGAAATCAGAGGGCTCAAGTGTGAGTACCCTTCATCCTCCTGGGGAGCTATACTGACTCCCAGATCCAGGGGTCACTGGTAGGGCCCCTGCAGGAAATGATCTGAAAAAGGAATTGGAAATATGTTCATCAAATGTGTGGAAGACATTTAACTGAGCAGCAATAAGAGATGTGTGTGAAATAGGATGGAGAGCCTTCATGGAGAGCAAGATCATATATTTAGAAACAAACGTAGATGGATATGAGAAGCCAGATTGTAAATGCTGAAAAAATCCCAGGGACACAGATGAGCATGTGTTGCACTAAACATGCAGGGCGGGAGGGCTGCTCTCAACCAGCTGAGCTGGAAGGCTCCCTACGAGACCGTACATTTGTATACCGGTTATTAGAAAGCTCCAAACTTAGAATAAGCTCAGTTCCATATATTTTGTAGAGAAGCAATCTTGGTTCCATAATTAAACCTTAAAAGTAACAACTGCCAGAAAGTTGAAAACCCCAAAATTCAACAAAACATTATAATTTATAGCAAGTATTCATAAATGTTTATTTCAATGAATGACAAGTAATTTCATCCAACAATCTTTAAATTGCTTAAAACTGTCAAGATTTAACTTCAAATTTCATATGATTTTATTCCTTCTGTGTTCTAGTTGCTAAAAGCTTGATAAGTCTATTTCTTATCAAAAATTTTTATGCCCAGAGTGAATAAACTGGTGGCTTTATAAAATTATTTTAGTTCAAATGAAAAGGTAAATTTTTGCCAGACATTTCACCCAGTTGTAAGTTATTTAAACTGAAACAAATAAAAATATAAATTTTTATATCACTCTCTAAAATCTTTAGGCTTTATTTAGGTTTTCATTTTATGTGAAGCTTACTGTCCCTAAGATTTCCTAGTTACATAACACAAGTCTCAATATTCAAAAGTGTTTATACTTTAAATCAGGATGCCAGGATGCCGGGAGCCTGACATAGACTTTCTACATGAAGCCGTTTCCCACAGGAATGTCCCACGGTCTTGTTCTACGCTCACACAGAGATGGGCTGTCACTGGAGGGCTGTTTTGTACAGTCGGTGTTTTTAGTTCTCTAGTTTTTGTTCAAAACGTAGACTTGATTTTAATCAGGAAGAGAAATCTGCCATGTCTTCCATTTCAAACTCGTCTGTCCACTTTCGCAGGTCTTTTGCATCCGTTACCGTCCATAATTTCGTAAAACACTTTAGCCTTTTCCTGGAGAGAAAATAAAGTACTACTTATTTTAGAAATGAAATGGTTGGGGAACAATACATCTCACTGAAAGCGATGAAGAGTCTGTGACACCAGAATCCCAGCAGGGCTCTGTGGGTAGGAGGCGGTGTCAGCGACAGCCTGCTGGTGACAGAAGTTTTCAGCACTGCTGCCCTAATCAAGGGGCCAAGGTTATTGATCAGCAGCACGACTGCCTCCAGGGAGGGACAGCCAGCTTCCTCCCTTTTCTACTAGTAACTCAGCCAGAGGCCGCAGATGCTCACAGGATAAAAAGCAAAATTGATTTACTAAAATAAAGCTAGCTAATGAAAGAGGGAAATGCCAACATAACACAGACCTGCTTTTTTCGGCAGAAAGCAACCCAGTTATGTGTTTGGGTCTGAAGCCAGAGTATCTGAGTTCTAATTACTGCTCCACCACTAGCTACCTGTGTGACCTTGGTTTCTTGGTGAGATTCCTACCCTCACTTGGCCCCGTTTTCCCCAACTATAACCAGGGGATTACAACAGTACCCCTCTCACAAGGTTGCCATGGGATTAAATGAGTATGTAAAGCAACAAGATAAATAACTGGGTCTACGCCACTGCAAACGACTGCCCAGACTTGTTTCTGTGCACAGTAGGCATTCCATAAATATTAGCAATTATAACAAATCCACACCAATGCCTAAGATCTGGCCAATAGAATCGATGAGATAAGCACTTTTAGTGAAAAGGTAAAATAATAAATATAGTGTCCTGGTAAATCATCAGATTCCATCCCAACACAACCTCTTCCTACAAGTCTCTGTCTTGTCAAGATAACATTCTAGATTTCAGAATGTCACACAGTAGTTGGAGGGGATGGTGCCAGAGGCAGCTGATCAATGATTCTCTCTCACTATTGATGTTTCTATCTTTCTCTCTTCCTTCCTCTCTCTGAAATAAATAAAAAAATGTTTTTTTAATATTTGTAAATTATCTGTGAATTTTATCACTCTTACTTATAGGCTATATAGTAGCAACAAGTGTAAAATATATTTTGACAACGAGAAATATATCTTTTGTAGTAACGTTTTATTCCAGTTTCTTTAGGGGGGAAAAAAATCATAGTAAGACAACCAAAGAGTAACTGAAGTTGTCTTTGCACTTTGCAAAACATTAGAGCTAAGTTTATTTTTAAACTCTCATAGATGATTATTTTTCTCTCTGGGAAATTTTTATATGACTCTATTTTGTAAGAAACTAGAAATAGGCTGTCACTAATTACATCATTTGCTTCTAATTGGGCACTGCACAAATGATCCAGAAGAGAATTTCAATAGACAAAGCTACATGCTGGTCAACCACCATTTACCACGCAGGTGCAGAGTGCAAGGCAGAACCACAAGACAAAGAAAGAGGAGAAAGAGAAGTTGATTGCACAACTGTACTTCAGTATATGTTTGCAATTGATTCTTTAACTAATGTATCAATATTAAATTTGGTGATGATTTCCAAAACAAAAACATCTACACTAATAAAAGAGAAACATGCAAATTAACCATCACTCCGCTACACCAAGCCACGGAGCGAGTATGCAAATTAACCCAACCAAGATGGCGGCCGGCCATGGAGCTGGAGCAAGCAGGAGGCTTGGGTTGCCCCGGCAATGGAGGAAGCCAAGCTTCCCACCCACCCTGGCCGGCCCTGACCTCTGCTCAAGGCTACAAAGTTTCAATTATAGAAGATAAATAAATCCCAGATACTTGCTTCCAGCCAGCCCTGGCCTCCGCTCAAGGAGGCGCTGAAAAAAAAAAAAAAAAAAAAGAAAAAGAAAAAAAGGAGGGACTGGGACCTTGGGTCTCTGGGTGGGGGGTGGTGATCAGGCCAGGATGGGACGGCAGGGATTGTTGGAGGTAAGCAGACCAGCAGGGGGGTCAGTTGGAGGTGATCAGGACAGCAGCGGGGGGGGGGGGGCAGTTTGGAGTGAGCAGGCCAGCAGGGGGGCAGTTGGGGGTGATCAGGCTGTGGGGCGGGGGGGCATTTAGGGGCGAGCAGGCCGGCGGTGGGGTGCAGATGGGGGTGAGCAGGCCATCAGGCAGAATTGTTAGGGGCAATCAGGCAGGCAGGCAGGCAGGTGAGCAACTGGAGCCAGCAGTCCCAGATTGTGAGAGGGATGTCCGACTGCTGGTTTAGGCCTGATCCCTGTAAACCGGCAGTAGGACATCCTTCAAGGGGTCCCAGATTGGAGAGGGTACAGGGCAGACAGAGGAACACCCCCCACCCTGTGCACAAATTTTGTGCACTGGGCCACTAGTCCTATAATAATAAAAGGGTAATATGCAAATAGACCAACAGCAGAACCGAACAACCAATCAAAGCGTAATATATTAATGATATGCTAAGGCTGCTCAACTGCTTGCTATGAGATGCACTGGGGGGCAGATGCTCTGACCAGTAGGTTAGCTTGCTCCGGGGTCCAGCCGATCGGAACCAAGCGAGATGGGCCGGACATGCCCTGGAGCCTTCCTGTGGTCCCTCCCCGGTCCGATTGTGCACTGGTGGGGTCCCTCAGCCTGGCCTGTGCCCTCTCGCAATCCGGGACCCCTCCAGGGATGTCAGAGAGCCGGTTTCAGCCCCATCCCACAGGCCACTCCCCTTGGGAGGGTGCCAGATGCAGGGCTCATGGCTGGAGAGTGCTGCTTTGGCAGCGCGAGCCTCTCCTGATCAGCTCCTGATGGGGACTGATTGGGCACGAGCCTATGGCAGGCACAGTGGGGCCGGGATGAGCAGGAGTGGCAGGTAGGAGCTGCAGGCAGCGTTGGACTGCAGGTTTTGGCCTGATCCCTGCAGGCTACCCAGAGAGACCCCATCCGTGCATGAATTCATGCACCGGGCCTCTGGTATTATTATAGTATGGTAGCCAGGCAAGATTTTCTATTTAACCCACCATTGGTCCACTCACATGGCTGTTGGCAGAGCTCCAGGCCCTTCCTGACTGTTGGCCAGAGACGTCAATTTCTTTCCATATAGGCCTCTCCACAGAGCAGCCCACAACAGGTCAACTGGCTTCCCTCAGAGCAGGCAAGCAAGAGCGCCCAAGACACAGGCCACTGCCTTTTGTAATCTAATCTCAGAAGTGACGTGACATCATTTTTGCCACATTCTGTTCAAGGGAAGCAAGTCACTGGGTCCAGCCTACACTTAAGGAGAAGAGATGAACTCTAGGAGGCAGGGATCTTTGGTGGTCATCTTAGAGGCTGCCTATCAACCTCCACAGCTACCTACCTCCCAGGCAGACCAGGAGTGGGCCAATAGGCAGATGAGGCTTATGTTGTTTGATAATATAATCTGATATTTGGAAAACAAAAGACTATACTTTTTTATTTATTTATGTGATATTTTCCTAGGAATGTTTTCCTTCCAAAGTATATCGTGAGTGGATTTATATTAAGATCAGTTTATATACTGACTACATACAGGCTGGATTTCAAGGGCAAAGGGTAGAATGCATTCACATAAGTATTCCAGGGGACAGAGAGAAGTCAAATGTAGAATGAAAAATATGTCAAAAACAAATCCACAAAGTAACATGTAGATACTGACTATACTTACCTAGTTACATAATACTATTATTTTCATTCATGTCCTCACAGAATCTTTAATATCCGAGTGCAATATATGAAAAAAGAGGTACCCCAAAGATTTTATATACTGGGTTTTTTTTAGTAATTTTTTTTTGTACAATTGAATATTTTAGGCAACTAATGTGCTGTCATATGTTAAGGAGTTAAGTGATTCTTTAGAGAAAATGACAGGAAAACCAATTTAGCAACTTAATAGATGAAGATCTGACTAGAGAAGCAGATTCACATAAACTTTGGGAGAACTGCTTTCATTTTACTGTAATTAAATATTTCAGAATATTTGAAGAGGTGCTTAAAGGTAGATCTGATGTTCATTTACAGGACAGTCCTCTTCCTTGGACAAAATGGAAAGTTTCATGATAAATTAAAAAATGCAATACAATGATTCTGACCTTTTCATATTTACTAATCCTTCCAGCTCTTTCGACTTGCTAGCTGCTTTCTTTAAAATTTCTCCAGGGACATCTGCTAGTTTAGCCACATTTAGTCCATAACTCCTTGCTGCAATTCCTCTGGTTATTTGATAAAGAAAGGTGACAAACTCAGGGGCTTCTTCGCCTACAAAATAAAGTAAAAAAGGAGATGAAGAAAACCATGCCTGAAAGTTGAAAGAAATTAGATTAAAGAAGACATATAAATTCTTAAAACTTGATTAAAATTTACAATCTGAAAAAGAAACCCACTGTTCCTTATCACCTGTTAGCTCCTTTGATCAAGTCTACATATTCAGAAAAAAAAATAAATGCTGATTTGAAAATGCTTTTGCATTTAGGATCTTTTAGCTTAAAATGGTTTTTAAAAATGATTCATTGCAAGTTAAGAAATAACTAGTTTTATGCTGCTCACTGAAAGATTTGACGTGAACATCTATATAAAAAAAGAGAATGATCTGATACATGCTACACTATAATTTCTCCTTTAAAAACAAATTATTTAAAAAGTGTTACTGCAAAGAAATAATGTGTTCAGTCTTATATGTATGCACTCTATAAAGTAATATACATAAGCTGTTTTTAAAAGTGCTAGCAATAAGACAACAACAAAACGAATAAGGAAATATTACGTTACACAGTTTAAATAAGATTGAGAAATTCAGGTTTATTAAATACTAGAGGCCCGGTGCATGAAAATTCATGAACTGGAGGGGGGGTCCCTCAGCCCAGCCTGCCCCCTCTCACAGTCCGGGAACCCTCAGGGCTGGGAGGCGACCTGGCCATCAGGGGAAGGCAACGCCCCATCACACCTCTGCTGATGCCACTACCGGCAGCCCAAGCCTCTGCCGGCCCTGGTTACCTGAGCTTCAGGCGGCCTTGGGTGGCTGGGCAGCCACCATCCAAGGCTTGCCTGTGCCTCAGGCCTGCCAAGGGCAGCTGGGCAGCCACCTTCCGAAGCTTGCCTGCGTCTCGGGCCGGCCCTGGGCGGCTGGAGGTCTGAGGGGACTGGGGGACTCCAGAGGCGGGCCTGGCCTTGCCACATGCCTGCTGCCCCGGCGGGACTGAGGTGACTGGGCGCCGCCATCTTTGAGGGCATGACAGTCAATTAGCATATTCCCTTTTTATTAGATAGGATCATAGTAACCAGAAGTAGTATATATAGAAATGGATGCTGTTCAATACCATGCAGATCCCTCTGTGGAATGACGTGTTTATTGCCCCAACTGTTAGAAAGTTGTTGGCTCGAGACCCTTAGCTCTATGCCCTCTTTAGGAATTGCCTTAGCTGAAGAGAGTAGCTTCACCCAAGGTCACGATCCACCGTCTTAAGCAGCCTGCATCCAGTGACTGATTGCTATGCAGGTTGGTAGGCAGCCTCTAAGATGACCTGCCTCCTAGTGTTCACATCCTGTGTCATCCCCTCGCCTTGAGTGTAGGCTGGACCCAGTGACTTGCTTCCCTTGAACAGAATGTGGCAAAAATAATGTGATGTCACTTCTGAGATTAGATTACAAAAGGCAGTGGCCTCTGCCTTGGGCGCTCTTGCTTGCCTGCTCTGAGGGAAGCCCGTTGACCTGTTGTAGGCTGCTCTGTGGAGAGGCCTACATGGAAAGAAACTGATGTCTCCGGCCAACAGTCAGCGAGGGCCTGGAGGCCTGCCATCAGCCACGTGAGTGAGCTTGGAAGTAGATATTCTGAGGCCTGCCAACAGCCATGTCAGTGGGCTGCGAAGTGGATTTCACTAGTTGAGCCTTGAAGTGGCTGCTGCCCCAGTCAGTCCCTTGCTAGTAGCATTGTGAGAGATTGCGAAGTGGAGGTGTCAGCTCAGCTATCCATGGATTCCTGACCACAGAAATTAGGAGATAATATGTGTTTGCTATTTTTTTAAAAAAGTAGGTTTACAGTTGTGAGTATATAAAAGTTTATTCTTGTATTATTTATTGATTGGTGTATTATTTTCCTTATGAACTGTAAACCTACTTTAAAAAAAATTTTTTTTGTTGATTTCAGAGAGGAAGGGAGAGGGAGAGATGGAAACATCAATGATGAGAGAGAAACATCCATCAGCTGCCTCCTACACACCCCACACTGGGGATTGAGCCCACAACCTGGGCATATGCCCTGACTGGGAATTGAACCCTGACTCAAACTGGGTTAGTCCTAACTGTCCTGGTTCATAGATCGATGCTCAACCACTAAGCCACACCAGCTGGGCTGTGTTTGCTATCTTAAGCTGCTCTGTTTGGGAGTAATTTGCTATGCTACAACAGATAACTAATGGCCTGTCTCCCCCCCCCCACTTCCCCCCCCCCCCCCCCCCTGCCGCCCAAGCTGAGGTTACTCTGAAGGACCATCCCAGCCTTGTTTGTGGGGCTAGCTGAAGCCTCCTGGCTGCCTCACAGCTCCATCCTGCCCAGCCCTGCACTCCTCGGTAAACCTCTGGCATGCAAATCTCAGGGTCAGCTTCCTGGGGAACCCAGTCCATCACACATAAACATACATATGAATTAAAAGCTTTTAAAGAATCGGGATGTAATGAACTACAATAATACAAACACAATGCTGCGTATAGTTTGATCTGTGATAAATCTGAAGCACCTCAGCATTATGTAGCTTTTATTATCAAATTCAATATAATTGTACTGTGTTGCAAAAATGTCCAACATGAACAAGATTTACAATGATTTCTGATACTCTAGTATACTTATAAGTTTATCATCAGACTTTTCTCATACATTATTTCATTTCATAAATGTGTATGCATTATTCTTTTATCAGCTAAAAACTAAAACATCAAAAGAATGAACACAAGGGAGAAACTGGATAATGGAATTTTCCTTAACTTCCTCTAAGAATTCAGCAACGGGAAAATAATAGTACCTTTCTGAGGGTGGGTGCTGGCAGTGGGAGGTGAAAGAATGCTGATACCCTTGGGAAAACAGAGACTAAAATTTACATTACAAAGCACTAAGAATACGTTTACCTCCAAATAAAATTTAAGGAACACAAAGAACAGGCAAAAAAGTGGGTGGGAACAGATAAGGAAAAGAAGCATGGAGAAGCCTGCTAACCTGGATAATGTTTTATCCGCCATGCTCACAAGACCAGAAGTGAAGTGAACAGCAGTAGGGCAATCAAAACAAACTCTTCTCATCTTTATCACTTCAACTGGGTCTCCCTCCTCTGGCCTCACCTCTAGCCTCATGCTGGTTTTTCTAAAAAAAAAGATTCATTCATCTGTCCATTCATCATCCATCCATCCATCCATCCATCCATCCATCCAATTCTGAAAGTCTACTAAATGCCACAAAACCCCTTCACTTAAACATTGTTTTGCTGATGGCATTTTTCTTTTTTCTTTTGCTTTACATATCATATACGTATAGTATATATATGTAGCTATAAATGTTTTTAAAATTTAATACATCCAATAGAGATAAATATATAAAATATTACATTGTTCTGAATAATTTATTAACATACCTCAGTACTAATTATGGTAGTTTTCACATCATCAAAGTAAATAAAGTGATCACTTTTTATAATCACGAGGGGGACTCTTTTTATAGATATGTTCTACCTCAAGACTGTCTTTTGCCCCTATCCTTCACCACTCTTTGATGGGGGAGGGAGAGAGGGAGGGGTGGGAGGGAAGAGAAGGTGGAAGGGAGGGAGGGAAGTATGTAATGGAAATGTGGAGGCAGATAGAACCAGGTGGAACAGAAGATGGTAAAAACAACTCATTTCTTTACAGCCTCACAATAAAAATTCTTGGTAAGGACTTTATTTGTAAGCTATGACCATTTCTTAAATGGACATTATTGAAAAGCTTATCTGACACTGCTGAGAGTCAGGAAAAGTAATAATTCATGTTTCTGCTTATTACAGGGAAACAGCAAAATCTGTTTTAAAGCTAAACTTCTGTAGGCAGTTATTAAAGAGATGTGTCCTGATCAAATAGATTCTGAAGTCCCTTTAAGACTGATTCATTAAAATTTAGAGGTGGGTGAGGTTAGGTGACTTGTCCAGAATTTTATAGACTGGAAGATCCTAAAACACAGGTTTCTTTCAGGTCCACTGCTTTATCCACCATACAATGGGAAATAGGTAAACAGCATCTTGGAAGCCACCCAAAAGGGTATTTGGAGCATTTTACTGATAAGCTATGTATGGCCTCTCATTTAGACAGAAGATAAGTTAGTTTAGAGATAATGGATGAAGTATAGATATAGGCAGGAATAATATTGGAAGTGAGCAGGCAATGGAGCAATGCTTCAAATGTTAGAGTGAAAATGATTTTCAACCTAAAATTCTAGCCCTTGCTAAATTATAAATCAAGTATAAGGTATAATGGAGACATGTTCACTCAGGCAAAGTCTCAACTATTTTACTTCCTTTAGTTAATATTATTAGCATCTATTCCACCCATAAGAAAACCCTACTTTATAAAGGAGTCAACTCCTTGACCATTTAACTTGGATTGGATGTGTTCTCAAATCCAGCTCCACAAGTTGATTACGATCTAGGAAGATCAAAGTCATTCTAAGAACTGGCTTAAGAATGAGTATGTGCCCTATATTGTTTGAACCAGTGTAAGTTCAGTTGGTTCAGAGTCATTCTGGGCACCGAAAGGTCACTGGTTCAATCCCTGGTCAGGGCACGTGCCTGGGCTGCAGGCTCAATCTCTAGTAGGGGGTGAGGTGCCTAAAGCAGCAGATCAATGAGTCTCAATCGATGTTACTCTCTCTCTCTCTCTCTCTCTCTCTCTCTCTCTCTGCCTCCCTCTCCCTTCCTCTTTCTCTAAAACCAATTAAAAAAAAACATTTTTTTAATAAAAAAGAATGAGCATGTGATTCAATCTGAAATGAAATGGGACAATGATGAGATGCTAGTGAGCATCTGAGAAAAGTTCCCTTGCTCCTAAGACAGAGTCACAGGAAACACTGATCCCTTCTCTTTCTCTGGACACTGTCAAGTCTGGATGCAATGCCAAAAAGGGCTGCAGCCTGATGACGAAGCCAGCAGGGCAGGCAGTTGGAGCCTGGAGAATTGCAAGGAGGAGCTGAAGCCTACTCCTCCTTAGAGGTTTCTGTAATGGGAGACTGGATATATCCGAATTGTTTGAATCAGTGTGAGTTGAGTGTTCTGTTACTTGTAATCAAATGCACAGTAGAGAGGGTAAGAGAATTCCTAGGATGGTGGCAATGGCAGGTCTCAGGACAATGGTTGGGCAGCTGAGGGGGTAATCAGGTCAGCTGAGCAGAACAAAGGACTCCAGGTGGAATGACCCCAATGGGAAAAAGTGGAACCAGTAGATTCAAACATGTAGAAAAATGTCTAGAGAGGTGAGGTGCTTTACAAAGCTACTGGAGAAAGATATTTAACCACAGATGCAAACAAATCAATGAAATGAAAAAATAAAAACAAAGCAATTATAACCTTTAAGAAAATAGAAAATGTAAAAGAAAGAAAATGCACCTGTCTTCATACCTGATCCATGAGTAAGCAATATTTACTGGCAATAATAGTGAAAACAAGGAATACAGATAAAAATATCAAACAACTATGCTGGGCCGAAAGCCGAAGAGGAAGAGAAAGCCGAAGACTTCCATCTAACACTGGGAAAAGTCAATCACTATTAAGCAAGTTGATGAAGCAAGCAGAGAGAGGAATGTAAAAGAAATGGAGGAAAGAGCTGAAAGCAGTTACTTTCAGACTGAGGTGGGGAGAGAGCATGGAGTGAAGGGATGGAAGCAGGGGCCTGCTGCCTGGCAGCTTGAGCCTTTAAGCATCATCTAATTGTTAAAGTTATCTTATGAATAAACTTTCAAATCAGTAAAATAAAATGCCAAAGCACAAGATGCAAGGCTCTGGGTTAGTAGTTCACATCGAACGCTTATCCCTGACCGTTCTCTATTGGTGAACCCTATTTTGTTTATCCCACTGGGTTTTAGCTTCTAAGCTCCTCCTGTCACTTTGGAGCAGATTAATAGATACGAAACTGCTTCCATGAGAGAATTTACCATGTGTTTTTCAAGACTGCATGGTGGTGAAAGGCAAGAATTGCCCAATATTACTTTATCTTAGGTCCAGGGTTTTGTTTTATTTGGGTTAGTGGCCTGATTTCTTTTTCAGATCCATCCTTATTGCTCTTTCAAAATAAAATCGGGACTCTGGAGTGTCTTGGAAAATGGATTTTCCATTGTTGCACATCAACTGTGTAAAAGCATCACTGGTCCACAGGCTGGTAGCTTTAAAAAATTACTACCACAGGGGGAAAATCATGCTAAAATCTATTACTATTCATATAGCACTTGAATTTGTTTCTGTTGGCTAATGATGTTCTTTTTTCCTAAAATGTCTCATTTCTGTGACACTAATAAATAGTAAGTGAAAAGGCTTGGGAAAATGCTGCAGTCCCACATGGAATTAGCAGAGTGGAAGAGAAGAGAACCTGCCAGCAGAGGACTGGATTCTAGGCTCAGGTTACCCCCCACCCCGACGGCCGACACGGGCCAGCCACCTCACCTGTCTGAGATTCGGTTTCCTTGTCAAATACAACATGTCCAGTATAGAACATGGCTCTTACTTAATAATGTAAGTAATTAATGTTAAATAATGTTTTGGGTAAAATATTGTGTATTTTAAAAGGTGACGAATTATACTCTGCACTTGACTGTTAAGGGCACCTTTCCTGAGATGAATCTAAGAGAAAAACCTACATGTCCCCCAACCCCACCCTCTTCTTGTTGAAAAATAAGGTGAGGAACACCAAGAAAAGTCTCAGAGATGGCAAGGATAAATGTGAATTCTATTTGACCCAAAGCTTAGAGAAAATTAATTTGGACAAATGGCATTTACAATCAACATTCACAGCTTTTATTATTACTAAGCAGTAAGTTCATGTTCCTATAAACTTTAAGTCATCAAACATGAAAACCAACAACATTCTAGTTGTACCTGTTAAGGAACGTTTCATACCTGTATCTTGTTTGCTCTCATCCTCATTGACCAAGAATCCCATGTGGTAATTCCCCACCTTTTGTGAATAACTTTTCTCTAATTCACAGACTGGCGGATAATGGGTGACAAACAGGGTTAAGGATTCCACCTAAAGTAATAAGACATATAATAAACGTTATTTCATTTTTAAGTTTTATATAATTTAAACTTTTCTCCAATTTTCTGTTTTGAAAATTTTTTAATCTTCATTAAAGTTGCAAAAAAAATAAAATGACATCCGTATACTCTTTATCTAGACAACCATTAATACTTTGACAAATGTCCCCATCCTTCCTCCTTCCCCACTCTACACACACGCATACACACACACACACACACACACACACACACACACACACACACACACATATTTTCCTGAATGATCTGAAAATTAATTGCGGACAGTATAACACTTCATCCCTAAATACTTAAGATTCTTATCTTCTAAGAACAAAAATATTCTCCCTCATAATCAGAATAAAATGTATTACACTCAAGAAATGTAACACTGATATATTACTATTACAGCTAACACACAGCCTCTGTATTTCCCTACACTGCTCCATCTGTAAATGTTCTTTTTTTAATCAAGGATCATGCAATGTACTTAGTCATGTCTTTCAAATTTCCATTAATCTAGAAGAGTTCCCCGGCCTTTTCTTTTTGTCTTTTATGACATTAACGTTTTTGAAGTATCTAAGAGAGCTGTTCTGCATAATGTCCCTCAATTTAGATTTGGCTGATTGTTTCCTCCTGATTAGATTCAGATTAAACCTTATTGCCAAGAACATCACATATCTATGTAGGTGACATATCCTTTTCAGTGCATCAGGTGGCTCACATCAACTTGACCCATTATTGGGGGTGCTAAATTCACCTATCTGGTTTAAGTGGGTGTCCAGAAGATTCCTTCATTGTACTGATGCCTTTCTCCTTTGGAATAAATAAATATTTTGTAAGGTGATACTCTTGAGTCTCCAACCATCTTTCAAAGGTTTTACCACCTATAGTCAGTGCCGGAATCAGTTACTATCATGTTGGCTACTAAATCTTGTGTTGTGTTGTTGTTTTTTTAATTATCTACATAATTATTAGTTGGCATTCTATAAATAGTGCTTTATCTTACCCTCACCCTACCTTTATCATTTTAACATTTGTTTTCTATTTTTTGGTATCAGTACAGAGTCAATGGATTCTTTAATAAGCATTATTTAAACGCACACTTTATTATGTCTTATAGAAATCCCTATCTTGAAGGAAGTTAACACCAAATCCTGGTCTGAAAATTAGTAGAAGAGGGTAATTAAATTGAAGAACTCCAGTTTTGATTCATCTGCCATTCACCCTATTAAAGTCAGAACATGGGTCTTCTCCCTTATAACAATTACAAATAAAGCTATGAAGGCAGGATTTCTTTGACAAGATGCTCTTAAAATCTCCACGGTGCCTGAGCTGACAGGCATTTCTGGCCAGAAGACCTAAAGGTTTGTGCAACAGCACTACTCCCCTCAGCGCCGCATTAACTCACAGCAGCAATGCACAGCCTCTCCCACTGTTCCTCCCTCATCACTCTTCCCCATCTTAGCAATCAAAAGACACCATGAAAATAAGTCATTTCATCCATAAAAAGGTTGGAGACTCTTGTTCCAGAAGAATCCTCTTCAATGACTTACCTCTAAAGTAAATTTTATCTAAAAATAGCACTCTCTTCATTAACATTTACTAGTAAATATCCAAAAACTGCTAGAGAAGTGACAAATTCAATTCTGTCATAATCTATTCCTAAATGAATCTTTGAAATATCAACAAAGTGCTTTTGATGGCTCCTGCTTTTCCGTGGTCTTCCCTCTTCCCACACTGAATCAGGGCTGGCCTCTGTGGCCCACAGAATGTGGCGGCAGTGGCAGTGAGTGGCATCTGCCACTAAGTCATAAGAAGCACAGTGGCTTCGGCCTTGGTGATTCCTCAGGGGAAGGCAGCCTTGTGGAAAGGCCCACAGGGAAAGCAACTGAGGGCCCTGGCCAAGCACCAGCACCAGGTGGCTGGCCATGTCACTGTGCCACTGGAAGATGACCCTCCAGCCCCAGTCAAGCCTTCGATGGATGACTCCAGCCCTGACTGACTACCAGAACAGGGCCAGAGGAAGGGGGGCAGGGTCAGAGTGGAAATGGGAGACATCTATAATAATGTCAACAATAACAAGAAAAGAAAATATTTTTAAAATACTAGTATGCTTCTATTGCCTACTTAAGAAAGAGGGGAAGAAATAGAAATAGAAGACACAGAGACAAAGGTGTAAAAAGCAGAAAACAAAATAGAAAAGATATACTCAGGGGCAGGTAACAGAAAGGGAGGGAGAGAAAGGGAGAGACCAAAATGAACCAGGACAGGAAGTAAATAAAAGGTGAGCGTTTGATGAAGATGACGGACTGTAAGTTTGACACTATCGAAATTTCACACTGAGATGCTTAGAAATGCAATCTGAAAACGGATCTGCGGCATAGGTGGGAGGTTACTGAAACACAGAGGGACACAGAGATGAAAGCAAAGATCTTACATCGAGATCTTTTAGGCTACTGTTGCAAAAAGTAAGTTACAGGGTAAAAATGGCACTATCTTCTTTTTGTTCTTTCTCAAGGATCGGGTTGCGGGTGGGTGGTTCCTGCTTTTGGTATAGAACTTGCCACGAATAATAAGATACAGTTCTCGGGGGAAATATTGCCAGGGAGGCACATCAAACTCTATTACAAACACTATTTAGGGCCAATCTATCTGAGCTCAATGTATAGCATTTGAATAATCAATTGCTGTAACAATTAAAGATGATTATGAATATTTAGAAACTGAAGTCAGAAAAATAATTTGTATAGTATATACCATTTATGTACAAAAAAATATGTAAGGTACTTACATCTCTAATAAAATGCTCAAGTGTAGCATAAGCAATGGCAATTCCATCGTGGGTGCTCGTCCCTCTTCCTAATTCATCCATGATAACCAAGGACTGGGATGTGGCTTTTCTTATTATTTCTGCTGTGTCAGTTAGTTCTTCCATAAATGTACTCTGTCCTTTATATATATTATCTGCAGCTCCCATCCTACAAATAAGATGAAGACAGATTTTCCTCTGAACTTTATTAGTAAATGAGGCATTATTTTCTGAACAACAAATATACAAGATCCTTAGGGGTCCATACACTTTGGCCCAATAAAAGCTGAAATTACATTAAACAAAAGAAAACACATTGGATACAGAGTGCCCAGCATCATACTGCCCCTGGTAGAAACATTCTGGATCGAAGAATTAGTGCTGGCCAGAGCTCCTGCAAAGAAGGGAACTTCTGACTCTGCCTTTTCCTGACCATTCATTTCAAACCACAGTTTTGGTACTCATAGGGGAAAACAGTGCTTCTCTACGCCACTGTGTTTAAAATCCACAAGTACTAGGATATTGTACAATTAAAGGCTTCTTCAGTGTTGCCTTAACTGATATTTTAAATTAAAGTACCACGTTGAAGTAACTTACTTAAAACTTTTTTACTCTAACTAGAATTATGGAGGTTTAGTAACCTCAGACACCTAATATAGGTTTGACTTCCTGAAATAGTTCTCAGAGATGTCAAGAAACGGGCCCAAAAGATGCAAGGGTTTCTTTCCTGTAAGACTGCTTGGAGCCTTGGGTATCCTGCCACACACTGCATTTCCCAGAGGAGGATCCAGTCCACAGCTTTTCTCTGACCTTTAACCGTGAACCCCTACACCTTCTCCCGGGGCACCCTGTGATGACAAAACACGCTTGGTCTATAGAGCACATTTGGAAAAACACCGATTTAGTACAAAAAGAACCTGGAAAAGAAAGGAATAACTAGGTAGCACTCACTCAAGGTCATGCAGTTGATAGCAAAACCTAGAATTCAGATTTTCAACATGCTAGCCAGCTTTGTGAATTCTGGTAACTATTTTCTCAGCAAAATACTTCCATGGTTTTGTTATAACAGTTTACATGGGACCTACAGAAGCATAATGTACCTTTTATTTCTGGAGAAACCGAGCCCTCACCATCCTGTGGCTGGAGCCCTGTACAGGGCAAAGGAGAGGAAGTGAATCTCCCCATAGATCATGGAGCCTTAGGAACCAGTGACATTTAGGACCTTCAATAAACTACAGCATCTATGACGGAGTTGATACGGTTTAACTAGCATTGCTGTCAACTTTATCCATTTTAAAATCAGTAACTTCTCCACATAATTTATGGAATGTTGCTAGCTTAGGAACATTCTGACTTTTTCAAAGTTCAAATACTGTTATTTACTCCTCAATTTTCAATGTTTACTAATATTTCCCCTACCACAAAGCGAGATTAAACTTTCCCACCTCTACAACCACTCTGAATTCTTCCATTTACCAGTAACCCTGACTGGTGTCATGCCTGACAGGTTGTGAGCTGACAAAAAGAACAAATACCTGGCTGATAATAAAATAGCTCTGGTAAAGCAAATATTTTAGGGAGGTTATGATTCTCAAGAATTAGAATAACAAGCAAATACTGAACAGGATTTCAATGCAATAGTTTAAGTGCTGCATTTAAGTGCTCTCTAGAAACCCTACAGTAACAGAGTGGTCTCACTGGCAATGGCAGGGTTTGGAGAATGCTCTTGGGAAAGATATTCAAAGGTCAGATTTCAAATCAGAGAGAAAGGATGAATGACCAGTCCAAAAAGAAAAGAAGGGAAAAAGATGCTAATTGGGTATTTCAGAAAAAAAAAAAAAAAAAAAAAAAGATGTGTCCCTACCCAAACTATATTTTTAAAAACATTGATGGATTTAAATGTTTAATGCAAAAAATAGAAACCATAAACACACCAGGCAGCATAGATGAAATTTAATTTCTAGACAGGCAGATGGGTGACTTTATGTACCGACGTGTCTCATGGTATTATAGGTTTGGGGCCTTTAGGAGGCCAGACCAGATGTGACAGGATCTTAGATGTATATTTTTAAACAATGGTTCCAACTTTACTATTAGGCCACTGGCTTTCAAGTATCTTTTTAGCTGTTAAATCCTTTGCTCAAATGAAATTTTACAAAGGAATTCACTCTGCAGATGAGATCAAAGGCATGCTGATTTGGTTAAAAACCTAGCACTATTAGGCCCTTTTCCCCATCTGTGGGACTCTTAAAACCCTGTAGAGATCAGTTTGAAAGCCACTGCATTTGGAGCCAACACATTTTCTATTACAATTCTATTTTTCCACCACACCTGATGATAAAGTGGAACTGCTGCCAGGAGATGCTGAAGAAATGCGGGCTCATTAGCCAGTCACCAAAGCCACTGGGGAAATATGCGTTTGTAACTGGGGGAACTGTTCACGGGTAAAAATATTTTTCTGTTAACTTCTCTTAGGAAATATATAGTGTGTTTATTTTTACAATACATTTCAACAATATAATGACTTTATATGATTCTGATGGACACAGAATTTTATCAGTAAACACATTTTCCTTTTCATCTTTGCTACTAGGAAACAACTGTATAACATTTATATTACCAAATAGCAACCCTGACTTTATCTTACATTTCTCTCCTTATTTTTCTGATCCAATGTCTCTGGAGACCATATTACTCTTATAGTATCTCACTCTATTGTATATATCCCAGTAAGCTGCCTAAAATAAGTTTCTAGAGCAAGGTGGGATATAAATTAATTAACAAAAAGTTTGTAATTTTTTATTAACTCAACAAGCATTTGTGATACATATTACAGAACAATGAGTCTGAAATTTTTCAAGTGTTAAAATATGTTAGAGATTTAAAAGAATTCCAGAACATATGTCATTATCATTCTGTCTGTATTTATATAAAATGTAGTGAAAATGCATTCTTTACGTTTCATCTTAGAGTTAGTTTGCTCTGAGTCGACAGGTTACGTTATGTGATTAAGAAAAAAAACACTCTGATATTTTTAGGAGTGGCGGCTGACTAATCTTTCTAATCCCCCTATTCCCGTCTTGCCTATAACCCTTATATAGGTCAACAAAGCTTAATAAAGCATTAATAGAGGAAATAAATTATTACTTTTTTTAATTAGTTTCTAAAATCAAGAACATTTTCATGAAAATTTCAAGAAGAGCTTGTTTTTATGAAATCTTGATATTTTGAGATAACATTCTAGACACTGCTAAATTATAGCAAATGGGGTGAGGCTCTGTCCCTTCAAATCACAATCTCTGGGCCTATGCAAGAAAAATGCTAACATGAGTTTTGACATACTTTAAGTGCTTTTAAAATAATGGTGATTTTTTAAATATAAGTAAATAAAATTTACCACTTTTAGGTGTATAATTCAGTGGTATGAAGCACATTCACAGTGTGGTATAGTCATCACCACTATCCACTAGCAGAACTTTTTCATCATTGCAAAACAGAAACTCTGTACCCATTAAAAAGATAATTCCACATTCTTTCCTCCCTTAGCTCCTGGTTGCTACAATTCTATTGCGATTTTGGGGAATGTTTCTGTAGCTACTAAACCTGAATAATGATTTTTCAAAAAAAACAAACTACTTTCTGTCTCTATGAATTGGTGTACTTCAGGATACTCATATAAGTGGAATTATACCCTATTTGTCCTTTAAGTGCTTTATATAGAAGGATTTCTATGTCAGCTTGTTTTGTCTTCTTTTTGAAATTGAAAATACTCTATTCATTTCACTTTGCTAAAAAACTTTGCAGAATTCTGTGCAGTATAAGTATCAATATTTCTTGGGGGTTTAAAGTCCAAGAAGAGAAAAAGCTGCAAAAAAAACCCCAATTATTAAAAGGTATGATAATGTATGGTATTTAAAAGGCATAAAAATATAAAATAGATCTGTAACACATTTAATGAAGCATTAACCCAGAAATGGAATGAAACCACAAATGATTTATCACTATATGTGTACATTTTTTAAGGCCATATACCTAAACAACAATGATTTTCAGGTGGTAAAATTACAGGTGACTTTTTTTTCCTTTTCAAGCTTTTCTACAGTTTTAAATTTTGCATAATGAACATGCATTACAATGAACTTAGAAAAACAAATGTTATTTTTAAAAATCACAGATACACTTAAAAACACCTTATAATCTTTTGTATCATTACATTAAGACAAAGTAATTACCAGGTTAAATAAATAGCTTTCTTTCACCAATATAAAAAATACTTTATTAGCAAAAATGAAATTATTATAATAGACAAGAAAAAGCTTCCTTTCACTAGTATAATTGTTTCCAGTAAGAGATGCAATCAGATCACACTACACCAGTGGTTGGCAAACACGTTAGTCAACAGAGCGGCAAACCGTGGCTCGCGAGCCGCATGTGGCTCGCGAGCCGTGGTTTGCCGACCACTGCACTATACTATGTAAAGTCAATTTACAAAAGCTCCAACACTGAACGGCAAATATAGCCAAGCAAAAACCACTGTAGCAATCTTTCAATTTCAGTTGAAATATTATTGAGAATCAAGACAGCAATCCAGGAAAATGCCAAACTTGTATTGGCTCACGAGAAACCATGTTCACTGGACCATCTACAAAGCACATGCAGACCATTTATGAAAGACACAGGTGTTTTCAGGACACCCATAACGTACTGAAGGGGCAAATGATTCTTAGTCCCCTCTGTGGGAAAGGCCCGAGAATGTCAAAGAACAATAATTAACAGAGAAAATGCTCTTTACCAGCCTTAACTATATCTGTGAAAATCAAAAATAATTAAGGTCTGCGAGTGCCCCACGTTGGGCCTCCAGTTGCGAGTGTACCCCCCATGACCCGCGTGGTTCAGGGTTCAGGTTCAGGGTTCAGGCTCTGGAGGAGGCCGCACACAAATGAAAGAGACTAGACAAGAAAATATTAATTTGGGAATTGGGGGCCAGGTGGAAGCCCAAGAGAGGACTACCCTTGATCCACCTATGGCCCTTAGGCAGGCAATCTCCAGTAACAGGCAAACTATCTTATCAGTAAGGATTTACATGAGACTGAAAGGTGGAAGTTGTTTCATATACCTTTGTCTCAACTAGACAGTGGGTGTATGGCTCTGACCCTTGCCAGAGCCTCAAGGTTGACCAGCCTTCCGGGTTCCTTGTCCACACCTATCTGCTAGTGAAGGCAATGGACAGCTTGACAAAGGTCATCAAAGGAAGGATAAGATTAATCAGAGTAATCAATAAGATCAATAGAGGGAACCCAACACAACCCTAAAGATGCATCCTTATAATTGAACTCACATTATGACCTCAAGCAAATTACAATCTTAGGGATTCTGTTTTTCCTTCTGTAAAGTGTCAAGAATTTAAATTGAACAATGGCGTCTAAATCTGGATTTGTTTCCGATTTAGGTTTTGAACAGAGTCCAAGTGTCCCCTTCATCATACCAATCACAATAGTATCTCCAGGGATCTGCACTGAGGGGACCTCCTAGGATCCTCACTTAAAATCCAACCAAACCAAACACACAAATGGTTATGAAGCATTACGTTCACATAACCACTTCCCATCAAAAAGATGACGTGAGATATTTCCTATCGGCTATGACACGATGACAGGAGCTAAGTAAAGCACAGAGACATTCATAAGATCAACATTTCTGATGCCCATGAAATTAATAACAGCTCACTCATTTAGTAAAGAATCATTGACCGTATGGTTTTTAGTGCTGGTATTTACTGCTAAGTAGAAGAATGCACTGATTCAATATGTTTCTTCCTGTCCAGAAGGACATGTGTTCTTTAACAGAGTACAAATACTCTGCAGTAAGTGCTCAGTCAGTATTTGCAGAATTAAACTAAACTGGGCAAACAAACCTATCCACACAAAGGCAACCATTTAAAATAATTTAGGCATTTGAATGCCTATTACCTTCCAGTTTCCTCTCAAAATAAACACACTGGTGCCATTCTGAGTACACAGCATTCCTGAAGCTGGGTGCCATAAGAGAGAGTTTACATGGGCAGCATGGCATGAAAATTATTAACCAGGGACCACTTAATATAAAAACGCTTTTCTACCAACATTTAATTGACATAAATAGAAATAAATTATGCTGAGAGAAGCCAATTGTTTTTGCTTTTTTTCAACCAGAATTAGTAATTCATTGTCTTTCTAAAACTTAATTACTGAATCTAAGAAGTAGAATGAAGTTTAAGTTTGCATTTATCAGGATATAAACAAAGGATCATTTTTCAGTAATGTATTCAAAGATGGTAATGATCCTTAGAAATGTGTGTCTAGAAATAGGTCACTGATGAGTACATATATGACAATACACTGATATAAATATACCAATTAGAGCCCATTGTGCATGTTTGCCAAAATTTTACTTTAAAATAAATGCTTCTTATTCAGGAAAAGGTTCATATGAGGTTACAACATTAAGGGGGGCGGAAAAAAAGATTCCTAAATGTTTCTGTTTACAGCTTTCACACATTTCTTTAGACTTCTTATAGCACAATGCACGGCATATAGTAGGCACTCAATGAATATTTATGAATGCATGAATTTAAACACAGTGTTGTAAATGTCCAATTAATAATACAAAACTAACCAATTTTAAAATAAAGTCTAGAGCCAGATTTTATGGTCCAAAAACATTGTTAATGTTTTTTTCCCCCCATGGGGCACAAAAAAGATTTGAAGTGATAATAGAATAACAATTTATTATAGTGGAAGAATTACAATGAATGTGAAACTAGGATTACAAACCATACAGTAGATTCTTGAATTTAAGACAGCAAATATAGCATGAGCGTTTAAAATGCTAATTTTGGGATCTCACACTGGAGATTCCAATCTAATGGGTCAGTGATAGGTCTTAGAAAGTAGCATTAAACAAGCATCTCTGATTCTGATGCTGTTCTAAGAATCATGCTGGAGACATATTTCCGTGTAAGAAGAGAAGGGAACAACTAACACAAATTCGCTTCTACACCTGAGCCTTGAATTTAGCTCTTGCCTTCTTGGCAGTCAAGACAAAAAGGAATTAAAGAGGAAGCAGCCACTGGTGATAACAGGAGGCCTGGCAGTTTGTCAGGGAAGCCATAAGCCATTTTAAATTGCTGTAAACAGGCACAGCCTGCACATGCAGAGAAAAAAATTCCTTAGCATTAACAAAAAGTGATTTATGTGATGGCACTGCCTGTAAAATATATTAAGTAATTGAAATAAAAATATCCTTATGAGAAATTTTGGAGAAAATAAAAAAAACATCATCAATGGGTATGTCTTACTCTAATTTAATTTCAAAGCATAAAGACAAATTTACACACGGCTGGTGGGATACTGAATTGGCCCAGCCTCTTTGAAGAACAAGCAAGATGCACATTTTTTACACTTCACAGTCCTGTGCCTGGATAAAGCCTAGATTCAGAAAACACATTTATGTGCACTAGGAGATGTGTGTAACACTGTTTGTACTTGCAACTAATTTGAATGTTAAATATCAATCAAGAAAAATAAATTATGGTATATGTATATAACGGAATATCACCATTAGAGAGAAAATTGAGTGGACGAGAATTTTATGTATCCATATAGGTGAATTTCACAAATATAATATTGTGGGGTGGGGAAAGTCACTTGCAGAAGAATACATAGTGTGATGTGGTACATATAAAATTTTTAAACATATCAAATAATTATATGTATTGTTTCAAAAAAATATACCTACATAGTAAAAATATAGAGACATTCATGGGATGAAAACCAGAGTCAAGAAGGGCAGTTACTTGGGATGGATGGGGTGGAGGGGAACAGGATTAGGGAGGCTCAAGGGTTCAGTTTTATTGGCAATACTTTATTTCTTTAGTAGGGTGGAGTCTTTAAATTTCTCATGTTGAGTTAATTTACAAACATGTGGAGATCAAAATAACCCCTGTTTGGTGATATGGCATCAAACAAATTTTAGGTTGCTTTGCTTTGTTCACGCTCAGATAAAAAACCAAGCTTTGAAGTATTTTAATGTCTACTCAAGTATGTCAATATTAGCATGTGATATATTCTGATGTGATTCCACAGTCAAATATTAAATAACTATAAAGCTGGACAGTAAATCAAAAACTCTATATGCATAGCTTGACTATACACTATGAACTATATTCACTTTTTTCCCCAAATGTCAGAAGTATAAATAATACTTTAAGAACTAATAAATCTAATGTCTAAATACTATGCTGTACACCTGAAACTGATATAGTATTGAATGTCAACTGTAACTGAAAAAAGTTTTCTTTGAATAATAATGTTGTGATAAGTTTGAAGTCACAGATTACTAGAATTAGTGGGGTGATGACATTGTAAAGGATAAAAATGTCAAATCACTATGTTGTATACCTGAAACTAGTACAACTAATATAATATTGCATACCAACTATACTTAAATTTAAAAATTTTAAAAGCAAAAACACAAATCTAAATTGATAAATCTGTATAAATAAACTATGAATTCTAGTGAGTGAGACCAAGCTATTTCATTCATATTCCTAATAAGGCATGAAATTTAGGTTTTTATATTGAGGGTTAAGATCTAGTTAGTTGCAGATAATGTTCTTAGAGTAAAAAGCATATGAGAAAATAGAGGCCCAGTGCATGACATTCATGCACTGGGGGAGGGGAGGGTCTCTCCCTCCCCTGCACCCTCTCGCAGTCTGGGACCCCTCGGCGGAAATCCCCCGAGGGGTCCTTAGAGCAGCTGTGGAGGCAGGAGAGGCTCCCACCACTGCCGCTGCGCCAGCCGTGAGCCCGGCTTCTGGCTGAGCGGCGCTCCCCCTGTGGGAGCACACTAATCACCAGGGAGCAGCTCCTGCATTGAGCGTCTGCCCCGTGGTGGTCAGTGCACATCATAGTGACCAGTTGTTCTGCCGTTCGGTCGATTTGCATATTAGGATTTTATTATATAGGATTATCTTGTGCCAGTGCCCTTTTCAGGCTGTTCTCAGTTCCCACCTACAACACAGGGAGATTGCAATAGTCTCCAGACTCTGCTCTACAGAATCCAGCAGCCAAGTCTCCAAGCCTTCCACCTCCGGACCAGGCAGCGCAGGTCTGCTTTTATCTGTTTAAATACTAATCTGCTACATAAGATTTTCTCTAAAGTAAGAATTCAGTAACTAAAAGAAAACTTGAAAACTACTGGACAAAATGGTCCTACGTCTTTCCTAGTATTAATATTCATGATTAAATTATTTCTTTACGCTCCTAATTTCTAAATATTTTAAGAGCATCTCTGTCCATTAAATATGTACAAAAAAATTGATGTGCCCATGTGGGCTCGATGTATTTCAGAAACACATTCAAATAGAAGTAATGCTTTTACCTCGTGTAAATGCCATCCACAATTCCAATGGTCGCTTCCTCTGCAGGAACATAGGAGCCAATCTGAGCCATGATAGTAATCAGTGCAACTTGTTTTATGTAGGAGCTCTTTCCACCCATGTTTGGTCCAGTAATTATCATTACTCTCTCTGAGTCCCCCTAGAAAATCAAAAAGTAATTTCAATATTGTACCAGAGGGGCTCTTATATAATATTTACAATTGGTTCTATAAAGAGCATGTATTAGGCAAAAGATTGCACTGTGGTATTTAAATATTCACCAATTAAGTATCACAGAGGGAAAGAGGACCTCTTTGTCCTCAACCCAATCTGAGCTACTGCAGAAAAGTGAATTCTTAGCATCACACACAGTTGTTTGTAGGCATTAAAAAAAGAAGAAGAGAAGGAGAAGGAGAAGGAGAAGGAGAAGGAGAAGGAGAAGGAGAAGGAGAAGGAGAAGGAGAAGGAGAAGGAGAAGGAGAAGGAGAAGGAGAAGGAGAAGGAGAAGGAGAAGGAGAAGGAGAAGGAGAAGGAGAAGGAGAAGGAGGAGAAGAAGGAGGAGAAGAAGAAGAAGAAGAAGAAGAAGAAGAAGAAGAAGAAGAAGAAGAAGAAGAAGAAGAAGAAGCAGCAGCAGCAGCAGCAGCAGCAGCAGCAGCAGCAGCAGCAGCAGCAACCTGAACTGGATAACTACTATGACTCTCTCATGAAATATTCCTTAACCTGTCGATATGTGTGCTTTTTATATTGCTTACATTTAAAATCTAAGAAGTTTTATTTGTCTACCTTAAAACTACAGGTAGTATATGTCTTAATTACCCAAGGCACTAATTTGGATGGGCATAACTAAATATTTTGAAATTTTAAATAAAATGAATTGATTTTTTTAATCGGCAAAAATGATACAATAAATAAAAAATATGGCCCTAGCCTGTGGACTGAAGGGTCCCAGGTTCGATTGCAGTCAAGGGCACGTGCCTGGTTGTGGGCTCAATCCCCAGTACGGGGTGTGCTGGAAGCAGCTGATCAATGATTCTCTCCCATCATTTATGTTTCTCTCCCTCTCCCTTACTCTCTGAAATAAATAAAAAATATTTTTAAAAAAGAAATAGCTCTTGCAGCTCGGCCACCGACATGCCATCCAGACTCAGAAAGACCCGAAAACTTCGGGGCCACGTGAGCCACGGCCACGGCCGCATCGGCAAGCACAGGAAGCACCCAGGGGGCCGAGGTAATGCTGGTGGCTTGCATCATCACAGGATCAACTTTGACAAATATCACCCAGGTTACTTTGGGAAAGTTGGTATGAGGCATTGCCACTTAAAAGAGGAACCAGAGCTTCTGCCCAACTGTCAACCTTGATAAACCGTGGACCCTGGTCAGTGAGCAGACATGGGTAAACCTACCAAAAGCAAGACTGGAGTTGCTCCTATCACTGATGTGGTGCGATAGGGCTACTACAAAGTTCTGGGGAAGGGAAAGCTCCCAAAGCAGCCTGTCATTGTGAAGGCCAAGTTCTTCAGCAGAAGAGCCAAAGAGAAGATTAAGGGTGTTGGTGGGGCCTGTGTCCTGGTAGCCTGAAACTACATGGAGGGAAGTTCATTAAAATGTCCAAGTACTTTTGTCTTCGGGTCTGAATGTAGGTCCTTTGGTATCTCTACTTCCCTACCTGTACTTCCAAAACCTCCCTAACAGGTTCTAGGAGTTAGGGTATCAAGGCCTGGGGTCCTCTGCAAACTTCCCTGAGGAAGAAAGAGGCCTTTGGACCGATACCTGACTTGAACTTTTCATTTATAAAATGAGAATTATACCTGTTGGTAACGTGTGTGTAGATAAGTATTAAATAGTTGAAAGGTCTGTTTGCGTTGTATACTCACAATTCACAATGAGTGGAAGAATGTGTCCTTAAACTGTTCCATGGGGCATGGTCTACAGAAGGGAAAAAAGGAGTGACAGGACTGAGGCCATTCCTAGGGAGATAATTCCTGAGCCCAAGATTTTTCCACTGGGCTCCCTCATGTTGGACTTTGGACTATTCTAGTCATAACCAAAATCTTGAGATGGGCTCCAGCAATCTGAATTTTAAACATACAGGTGTTTTACATATCAAACTGGCTTGTATTATAGAAAGCAGCTGTAAGGATTTATGGGTCCCTGTGCATAGAAGGCTTCATAGTCAAAGAAATATATCATGAAAACCTAACAATTTTTCTTCTAGACTGATGTATATCTAGTAGAAATGTGGGTTATCCTAAGGCCAGAAACTGGATTTTGTATATCTTGCAAAAAACTGATGACATTGATCCCAGGGATAAATTATAATTTGCTCTTGTGTTCAGAGTTCTTTCAAAGATTTTAAAATGATGACCCAAAATAAAATTTGCAGTCTAGAATCCTGGCCAGATTAAGTTAAGATAGCACTCAAGCCTACTAAGATTCAGCTACTAGGTTTGGTTTGGTGGAGAGTTCTCTTTAGTGCTCCATGCGATCAGACATGGGCTGGGAACCATGGGTTTCTGTAGGACAGATCTGTCATGGCAACCCTTATATGATCTAAGGGACCATTAAAGAAAAGGAAGCGGGGTGGACTTGATGGAATTAATTAATGGGAGTTAAAAGGTGTCAGTAAGGCTTCAGTTGGACAAACTAAACGACCATTTTGTTTTGGGTTTTTTGTTTTTAACTGGACCATTTGGATTTGCATTTTGCATATTGGTGTTTAAGGGGAAAGGTAAAGTGATGGGTTTTCCCTTAGTGTCTTCCTAAGAACCTATGGAAGCTAAGGCCATGAATCTAAAACAGGTGGTCAGGTCAGCAGATAAAGAACTGCGAGACGTGCCCTGGCTGGTGTGGTATAGTGGTTAGAATATCCTGAGTACTTTGGTTTGATCCCCTGCTCCAATTGGATGGGGAGTGTGCAGGAGGCAACTAAACTGTCTCACATTGTTGTTTTCCCTCCCTTACACTAAAAATCAATGGGGAAAATATACTCTGGTGAGGGTTTTAAAAAAGGATTACAAGATTAAGTGTTTGAGTCCTTTACTGGCACTGAAGGTATAAAAATGTATACAAAGTCTGAAATATAGATCCAAACTTAACAGCTGTGTAACTCCAATTTTCTTTAAAATTTAGGTGAAGGCATCTACTTGAGGATCATGGGAATTAAGTCAAATGTAAAGCATTTATTAAAACTTGTTGACTTGGTTACAATTGAATTATGGGAGCAGATGAGAAAAAAAAAGAAAGAAAGAAAAAATATGAATAATCCTGTATCTATTAAAGTAAATCTGTGATTAAAAGCCTTTCCACACCCACAAGAAAAACTCTAAACCTAGATAACTCCCCCACTGAATTCTTGCAAACATAAAATAAATAGCACTAATCTTACGAAAAATCTTATAGAGAATAGAACAAGAAGGAACTCTTCCCAAATCATTTCAAAAGGCCAACATATCTTGATACCAAAACCTGACAAGTACATTACAAGAAAGAAAAATTACAGGCCAATTTTTTCCATAAATATATATGTAAAACTTCTTAATAAAATATCAGTAAGCCATGCCCTAACCGGTTTGGCTCAGTGGATAGAGCGTCGGCCTGCAGACTCAAGGGTCCCAGGTTCGATTCCAGTCAAGGGCATGTACCTTGGTTGCGGGCACACACCCAGTAGAGAGTGTGCAGGAGGCAGCTGATCAATGTTTCTCTCTCATCGATGTTTCTAACTCTCTATTCCTCTCCCTTCCTCTCTGTAAAAAATTAATAAAATATATTTTTTAAAAAATATCAGTAAGCCAATTCAAGGATATCAATCATTTAGAGTTTTTTAAGAATACAAGGTTGGTTTAATATTCAATAGCCAATCAATAATTTACCACATTAATAAAGAAGAGAAATTATATGACAATCTCCAATGATACAATGAAAGCTTTTGATAAAATTCCATATCCATTCATTAAAAAAATGCAGGAAAAGGAAATAAAAGGTATAAGGATTGAAAAGAAAATAATGAAACTGCCATTATTCCTACATGTTATGATGTGTTCCCAGAACATCTAAAGAAATCTATAAAAATTATTAGAATCAATAAATGAATTTAATAAGATCCTTCTGGTATAAAAATTCAGTATTCAAAAGTCAACTTTATTTCTACATTTTAGCTACAATTGAAAAATTTTAAATGTTAACTATATAACTTACCACAATATCAAAAGAAATCAACTACCTAGAAATAAGTCTAACAAAATGAACAAGACCTCTATATAGAAAACTACAAAACATTATTGAAAGAAATTAAAGAAGACCTAATCAAATGAAGGAATATATCATGTTCATAGACTAGACAGCTCAGTACAGCAATGTTACAATAATTTTGGGTAATTCTGGCATATGGACATACAAATAGACCAGAGGAATAAAACAGAGTCCAGAAACAGATTGACATGTATCCAGTTTGTAAATTTATGACAAAGGTGACCCTGCAGCACAGTAGAGAAAGGATGGTATTTCCAATAATTGGTGCCAGGTCAAAAGGATATCCATATAGAAAAATAAAGAATCTTGATTTCATAATTTACATCCTAAACAAAAGTCAATTCCAGGAGGATTATAGTTTGAAAGATAAGTGGAAAAAATGAGGTAACCAGACAATAACATATGACCTTGGGGTAGACAAAGATTTCTTAAACAGATCGAAATTACAATCTTTACTAATAAAAGGGTAATATGCTAATTAGACCGGGAGACCAGCCAGGGAGGACAGTTGGGGGCCATGAAGCCAGCAGGGGAGGGCAGTTGGGGGCCATGAGGCTGGCCAAGGAGGGCAGTTGGGGGCCATGAGGCCAGCAGGGGAGGGCAGCTGGGGGCAATCAGGCCAGCAAGGGGGGGGCAGTTGGGGGCGATCAGGCCAGTGGGGGGGGGGCAGTTGGGGGTGATCATGCCCTCAAGGTGGGGGCAGTTGGGGGCAAGAAGGCCAGCGGGGGGGGGGGGGGAGGGGCAGTTGGGGGCAAGCAGGCCAGCAGGCAGAGTGGTTAGGGGTGATCAGGCAGGCAGGCAGGTGAGCGGTTTGGAGCCAGCGGTCTCAGATTGCAAGAGGGATGTCCGACTGATGATTTAGGCCCCATACCAGGGATGGGGCCTAAACCATCAGTCGGACATCCCCCGAGAGGTCCCAGATTGGAGAGGGTACAGGCCAGGCTGAGGGACACCCCCCGCCCCATGCACGAATTTCGTGCATCGGTCCACTAGTTAACTATAAAGGAAAAGATTGAAAAATTAGAGTGCATTAAAATTAAGAACTATTATTCATCAAATGATGCCTTTAAGAGAATGAAAAGCTGCATGTCAGAAGATGTATATATTATACATTTAAACCTAATTTGTTTATTGCCCATTAGATATCCTCTACTGGAATCTGTTGCCAATTTTTCTACTGGGCAATCTTTTAGTTCCCTCACAGTCTTTTAACGTATTCTATTAGTGCTAATTTAATTGGGTATATCTCCTACTAGATTAGGAATGTATATCTCTTTCTTCTTTGTAAGCCTGACATCAAGAACAATACTGACACAAAATAAAGTGCCAAATCCATAAGAACAAAATATTCATAAAATAATGCTAACAAAAAACTCATAAAAAGTGCAAGATTGTGAAATGTGGTAGAAAAACTATTCTTAAAATCAGGAGAGGAAAAGAGGGCAGAAAGTTGGTTTGTTTAGAAGCACTATAACAGGTTAATGTAATACAAAATCCAGAAAAGTGTACTTATAATTTCATGGAAAAGAGACCACACTTAAAATTACATGATTATCAAAAGCAACAATGTCATTTGACTTTCAGAAAATTATTTTCAGGGTATATCTTATAATAAACACCTAAAAAGTATTTTAAATTGAGTTTAAACTCAACATAGTAAGTTCTTTTTAACACTATCCCTTTATACCCTGCAAAATAGAATGCACTTCACCATAGCAACAGTTCTATATCAACTCCTACTCAAGTTAGAAAAAGCATATGTAAAAGAATAGAATATTCTGGAATATTCCGAGATTCTTGCTGGAATACATCAGTGCATTTATTTTGTAAAAATTTAAATATAAGAGTTCAATGTTTCCTTAAAACATTCTTGTAATTAGGCACAAAGCTATTTTAGTTTCTCAAATCTGGCTTTATTAAATAGTGTAAATACATTATTTAAAAGAAAGAGGAAAAAGGAAAAAATGAAAAAGGTAAAAAAAGAAAAAAATCAATGTCAAAGATAAAAGTTTGGGATCACACTGGCTGGTGTGCTAGGGGATGGGAACAGAGACAGGAAATGATGTTTAAGTGATTTACAAGTAAAATATAAACTAAGGTACTAAATGTTATAACCATATATTTTCTCAAGAAAAGCTATACCCTACTGGTATTATGGGAACTGAAAATTCTTATGTGCACATAAACTTCCTTTAAAAGATAATAAAAGCATTAGTACTTATTAACTTGGTTTGATAAATTAAGTAATTTACCAATTCCCTAATGAGAATGAACAAGTTTATAGACATTGGGGATTGGGTAATATACTACCAAAAGTCTTTATATGATATAAAAATGTAACATTAAATTAGAAGTAATTCAAAGCATTTCCTTCCACTTACCACCCTGTGGCTAGCCAAATTCACCATGCGCACATCTTTGTCATCCTTGCTCAAAGCCCAAGATGGCTGTTATATTCCCAACCCCACCTTATGTTTTCAGCTTCCTCCCTCTGACCTAATTTCCAGCTGCTCTTCTACATTTAAATTCCTCCACTGTCCTCTGAAAAATTCCCAAATACTTCTACCTTTCTAACCTCATGTCAACATTTCCTTCATAACACTAGCTTAAACTGAAACCTGGCTGTTTCATGTGGAGGCTGAGTTGTTTGCCACATCCTACCTCAAGTATCTCAGGGTTCAGAGGGTCTCCCATATCTGCTTCTTTAGGGCTTTACCATCTCTACTTGTCCTTAGTGCAGACATCTACAAACCACCAGGTCACCAGTCTCAACCCCTTGCTCTATGGTTATCTTGGATGATGTCAACATTCACGTGGATGACCATTCCCAAACTCTTCACCTGATCTCACCTCCATGGCCATACCTAGCATCTTGCCATCACCCAGAAGAACATGACCTCTGAAATCTGAAAGCCTCCCATCTCATTCTCTGATAAGACCTCTCTCACCTAACTAAGTCTACATATTAAGTCTTTGATCTCATCGCCAGATTAATTTTACTCTATGTTGACAAAGACTCTCTCCTTGACCAAACTCTAGTCAGGCCTCAGATCTGTCTTATAAAAACTGCACCAGCTCTGTAAAAATCATTTCCATTACCCTCCTCAATAAGAGACCAGAACAAACTGCTCAAGGTCACATCCTTAGGATGACTCCATCTCCCCTTAAAGTGTCTGCTCGAGAAAACAGCGCAGTCAGAAGCATTTACTGTTTGTTCCAGCCAAAACCTGGTGATAGGCAGAAGCGCCCCAGAGTCCTCTTACTTCAGAAAGCTTGCAATTATAAATCCTTTCTCTGCCCCTTTGAGATGTAAATTTTCCACCAAGAACTGAGTTCTCAAGGACTTGAGAACCATCTCTTTGAAATATTTATAAGTAAAATATATATATTTATATATATATTCCCAGGCCCTGTAGAAGGGTGTAAGTACCAGTTGCCAGTTAGTAAACCCAGACAGGTTTCACATTAACCAACCCCCTTTCCTGCTTTTCCACTGCCCTAAATCTGCTCATGACCCTCCCACCCTCACACCATCCCCCCTCCTTGTTCTCTCATTGTACCTTTAAAATGCCCACTCTGCAAATACAGAAGATGAGTTCAGTTCCTGTTGGACTCTTTACTCTATTGCAATATTACTGAACAAAACTGCCCTTACGACTTTAATTAGCATATGGCTTTATCTTTCACAATATTTCTCCCTCTCCCTCTCCCTCTTCCTCTCTTTATCCCTCTCCCTCTCTCTTTCTCTCCCCCACTAGTTCACTTTTCCCCCCAGCTTCAATCATTCTCTGCCTAGTACAGTAGTCCCCCCTGATCTGTGGTTTCACTTTCCATGGTTTCAATTACTCCAGATCAACCAATGTCCAAAAATATTAAATAAAAAATTCCAAAAATAAACAATTCGTAAATTTTAAATTGTGTGCCATTCTGAGTATGGTGAATCTCTTACCATCCTGCTCCATCCTGTCCTGGATGTGAATCATCCCAAACTATACGGTAATGGCCTGTCTTCTCTATTAGAACACAAGCTCTCTGAGGACAGGAATACTAGTATTTCTGCCTTGCTTACCACTCTGTCCTAATACTTGCTTCACTACCAGGGCTAAAAAGGCACTCAGTAAGTACATGTTAAAGGAATAGATATTTAGGATCATTAATGTTCTGTAAGACAACTCTAGCCAGAAAATTCTCATCACTGAAATCAGCCAAAGCATCTGTGATTTTCTCACAGAATATGTGAATACAGTGGAACCCCAGATAAGGCATATAGCACAACACACTAACAGAATTTGCAAAACCACGGTGTGATTCCACTCCATCAGCACTTGTGAGCATTTATAAATATAATATATTTTTACTGGGTTACCTGGTATAACTAATTAAGACTAATCCTTAGTTGTTAGATCTTTCCCTCTACAGAACATCTTTCACTGGAAAGAGCACCAATTTCATATTTTAGCTATCGCCAAAAATTAGTCCATTTAAAGCCAAAATTAAAACTTGGGTAAATTTTTTAAATTTTATTTGGTATTTAAAAGTTCCATGTTGTCACCTTTTACTTATTTGGGGGCATAATATAGAACTTACTGACAAATTTGTACTGTTGGGAACATACTGATCCTGTTCTCCCAGCAACACGTCAATCACAGGGTGCCGGCCATTTTTTATGATGATTTTCCTTTCTTCTAGCAGAGTTGGTCTGTAAAAAGAAACCTGTTTTAATTTACTAGACATAGCAAATAGCCTTTAAAAATTTTCTGTAAGGTAACGTGGAAAATTTCTGTGGTCAGTCATTCAGACAACAAAACCTAAGATAAGGACTTTAGGAACATATGTCCAGAATAAGTCTTTGAGTATAAAAGTTAAATTTTTAACTATAACATAAGAATTGGGAAGACAATCCTATATAATAAAGAGGTAATATGCAAATTGACCATCACACCCTCGCACACAAAATGGCCGCCCCCATGTGGTCACAAGATGGCCACCACAAGATGGTCAGCAGGGGAGGGCAGTTGGGGGCGGCCAGGCCAGCAGGGGAGAGCAGTTGGGGGCGACTGGGCTGGCAGGGGAGGGCAGTTGGGGGCGACCAGACCAGCAGGGGAGGGCAGTTAGGGGCGACTGGGTTGGCAGGGGAGGTAGTTGGGGGCGATTGGGCCTGTAGGGGAGGGCAGTTGGGGGTAACCAGGCCGGCAGGGGAGGGCAGTTGGAGGCAATCGGGCTGGCAGGGGAGCAGTTAGCCGTTGATTAGGCTGGCAGAGGAGTGGTTAGGGGGCTATCAGACAGACAGGCAGGTGAACGGTTAAGAACCAGCAGTCTCGGATTGTGAGAGGGATGTTCGACTGCCAGTTTAGGCCCAATCCAAGGCATTCAGACATCCCCTGAGGGGTCCCAGATTGGAGAGGGTACAGGCTCCAGTGCACAAATTTAGTGCACCGGGCCTCTAGTTGTTATAATAATAGTTCCCTAAAGTACAAACTTTAGCAGTCTTGCAATGGCTCCACTAAACTACCTTTACAAAATTCTTTTATATTTTATATTTCTATTATCCCCTTAGATATTTTCATTAATTAAAAATTAAATTTCAGATTACTGCTACTTAAATCATTTTCAATAATAAGCATAATAAATAAAATCATATAAAATCATTTCTTGATTTAGTTATTACATTAATGTTGGGACTTGGGGACAGAATGCCTTAAATTTTTCATATTCTATTTAATTAAAACATCTTTCTATGGTCTTTGGTGTCCTTTGGTACCTTTGGTACATTTTTTTTATACAAAAACACTTTTTTTTTGCTTTGCTGGTCTTGTTTAGTAAGCTTTAATTTTTTTTTTAAATATATTTTATTGATTTTTTACAGAGAGGCAGAGAGAGGGATAGAGAGTTAGAAACATTGATGAGAGAGAGACATCGATCAGCTGCCTCCTGCACGCCCCCCACTGGGGATGTGCCCGCAACCCAGGTACATGCCCTTGACCGGAATCGAACCTGGGACCCTTCAGTCCGCAGGCCGACGCTCTATCCACTGAGTCAAACCGGTTAGGGCTAATTTTTTTTTTTTTTAATCTATACCTTTATCTATTTATCAGGTCTCAACATTCTTTGGAAGCAGCTGCATAGATGAGTGAGCTGTTCTCTGTTGCTGAATATTTAGACTATTCAGATTTTTCACTGTTTTAAGCAATACTGCAATGAACACCCCAACATGTGTCCATGTGCCTATGTCCACATGGTCCTCTAAACCAGTGGTCGGCAAACTGCGGCTCGCGAGCCACATGCGGCTCGCGAGCCGCGGTTTGCCGCTCTGTTGACTTATGAGTTTGCCAACCACTGTGCTAAGCTAAAGGAAATTCCTGAAGGGGAATTTCTAAGTCAGAGGGTATTTTTTTTGGGGGGGGGGCGGGTAGATAAAAGTATCTATATCCATTTCCTTCCCACCAGCAGGATATGAAAGTTGACTTGTTTGTTTATATGTTCACCTGAAGTTGGTGTTATCAATTTCTAATTTGTAATAATGTGGTAGTGAACTGTGCTATCTCATTGTTTTCATTTGCCCTCATTGACTACTAAGGCTGAACATCTTTTCATCAATTTCTTAGCCATTTGGTGGTCATTTTCATCAAAATACCCTATCAATTATCTTACGTTCTTTGACACTGAACTTTCACATATAAGTACATTTCTGAACTTACTCATAACAACAAGAAATACTACTTTCTTAAATACTTAAATTCTTCTTAAATATATCTGGCTAATAAAACCCTAAGAATGTACACTCACATTTCATAAAAAAAAAAGTAACTAAAGCATCTTCTGAGTAAACAATTTGAAACCATCCTTTTGTAATTACAGGAAAAGGGCAGTTTTTGAATTTTAGAGTGAAGTCTAAAAATAGAACTTTTATCTAGATGGGTTGTGAATTTACTGTAAAAAAATGAAACCATCTGTAGATGATATCAGTTTTAAAATAAAATCTTCGGTGCTCTGCCAAGTGAAATCAATATGTCATATTCATGACACTGACATGATTTCCCTGGAAGGTTTTCACTTAGAATAAAATTTTGAGTGATTTGATCTGCTCTAAATCTACACTGACTTATTGTTGCTATCAAAATAATTTAATGACAAAACACTTCCTGATAGAGTAAGAAGCAAATGATAATTCACAGAGCTGAGAGGATACACTAGGAAAGGACAGTCATAGCAAAAAAGATATGAAAATTATACTAATGAAACCTATGGCATTGAGGAAGAACTGAGGAAATATGGAAAGAATTAAATATTAAACTTGAATAAAATTATTTTTATTTTATTTGATATTTTTTAAATTGCATCTTTCTCTTTTAAACGCCCCAGAGAAACAGAACATGATCTACATTAGTAAAACAGTGTAATATCCAGAATACAAACTGAAGAGAAAGACCTAGAATGACAACTTGTGCCTGAAGTAGATGAACTGTCAATAAAAAGAAAAGATTGCAATTAATGAAACCAAATAATCCATTTGAACTAACTGCAATAGCTCAAATGCACTAAAATATTTTTAAAAATTGGAAATCTGCAAAGTATGAACTTCAAATACTTAAGTACTAGCTTAAAACACATTTTAGATAAGAGTTTCCTATTCCAGGCCTATTTACACTCAATTATATGGCTGCTGAAAGAAAAAAACTGATTGCACTACTTAAAGGCTATGGCATGATTTTTCATTTAAAAATTTTCAGGTGGATTTTTCTAAATATATGATATATAACTTCGAAAGTACTTTTTAGCATGTGAAATGTTTCCTGAAATTGCCTTATTGATAGGTGCTTTGGAACAATCCTATTGAGGAATAAAAAGTTGGGTAAAGTATAGAAAACTATAGTTACTTTTGAAGGCACCTGGTAACAAGACAGCAAGGAATTACCAGGCCCGGATCTGAGGTAGGATAGAGGCCGAGGGAGGGTACCTGCTGACTTCTGAGGGGAAAGCTGAGGCTGAGCCCTGTGGACATCTTTGCTCTGGACTGGGACACCCAGGGCTACACAGCAGGCATAGGAGTGCATCTGAAGTAGGAGGTGCAGTCTATGAAATGTTTGAATCGTCTCAAACTCAGATGTGGATTAGGTGATGCCAGATAGTTATAAGTGTCTTGAGATGCCTAATAAAAGGAAATGTGACTCTTTCCGAAGAAATACATCATCAATTTATTTCTATAAGTGATTTTGCAAATGTAATACCCAAGGGTAATCAAAACAATCAGGCATTCAAGAAGATACATGAATGAAAATAAGCGGAAGCAAAAGACAATAGAAACAGACTCAAAAGGATTCCAGATATTTCGATTATCAGAAACAGACTTTCAGATAACTATGCTTATTGTGTCTAAAAGATAAAAGATTGAAAACTGACAGAGAACTAAAATTAATTTTTTTAAATAATAAATTATTATGGGAATGAAAAATACAACCCTTAAGTTCAGATATTTTTATTAAAAATAAAGAAATTTGACTATACTTAATTCTTTCTAATTTTTGAGTAAACATCTTTTGATAATAACAGTTATTATTTACTAAGTGCTTATCATTTGCCTGGTCCTGCTTAGAAGTTTCATATATCTTTATCTCATTTAATCTGTATAACATCAGAGAGGTTAAGTAACTTGCTTCAGGTCAGATGTTAAATAACCAAGCTAGTATTCAAAACCCCATGCCTGTCTGATCCAAAACCTACACTCTGAAGGACTTGCCTCAAATAGAGATTCAAGTTTCCCTTAGCTAATCAAGGGGTCTCTTGATATATATATATATACTGGAAGATGTCAAAAGAAGAAGGGGAAGCATCAAACTGAAAAATCCGGGACCAAACTTGCATATAGTAGATACTCTAAAAATGCCTGTTAATTTTCTGATGAGTCTAGGAATTAATCATATAGTTGTACAGTGATGTAATAAGATCTATTTTTACTCCTCAGTTAGAGTTTCTGCTAAAACTACATCTTTATAAAGAATTTCTATAACTTTAAGATTTATCCCATTTACCAATTCATAACTTTACTTCTCACGCCTTTATATGGATATATGGATATATAAGACTTAAATAAGAGTACACACCTAATTAGTGACAGAGGGTGGACTAGAACCAGGCCTCCTGACAACAAAGCTAGATTCTGATTATTATATCACACTGAAAATTACATTTATGTATAATAAATAATATGTATGTTTAGGTGTACATATAAATATACACACACACATATAGATATAAAATTTTCAATTTGGTGTCCTGTAGCAAACCACATACATGTCCTTCTTTCTCCTCTACTTACAGCATCAGCAGCAGCAAACAGCAAAAAGCCTCTTGAAGAAGCATAAGAAGGCATAGATCAGGCACAAGTGTTCTTCCATGGGAAGGGCTTTATCTGAATACACACTAAGTGCACAGGCTGTAGGCAGTCCTCTGCTTAATTCAGGAACAGAGTCCACTAGGAAAAATCTGCTTCACAAACCTTAGCAACAAGAAAGGACTTCTGCTAACATTGCAATACATAAGAAAGCAAGCCAATGAAGGCAGACGCTTACTCTTTCAGAACTAGATTCAGCTAGAGTAAATTTATGTATCTCATTCTTATAGATGATTAACAGACTATAAAGTTTCCCCATGTACTGCACTGTAAAGTTTCAGTTCTACAATGCCTAGAGTTAACTGATTATGCAAATCTTTTCTGTTTGGCTCCTCTGGTGTGACAAGAAATTGGGCAAAAAAGCAAATGCAAAGATCCTATTTTAAACAAAACTACTGTGCCTGACATTATAGGTACACTCCACATAGAAACAGACAGCAAAACAAAATGAAACAGAACAGTAAACGGAGTACATTCTGAGTCTATACATGGCATAGCCAACTCCTTCAACGTTCCTCCCACAAATAAATAAATGCTTTACATTTAAAAAAATATTTTTTGACATCCACTATGGATACTACGCTAGATATAGAGGGCATTTAAATGTTAAAAAAATATATTTGATACAAACTAGAGAGGAAACCAAGATATGAAGGTAGTATGAACAGCAAAACATATCTACTAATGTTCAGTGTGCCACAAGTACTGATAGACAGTATTCCCTGTTTTCTTTTTAGTCCTCACAATAAGCCAGCACGTTAAACAGTCGCTGTTTCTTAGATGAAAAAACTGAGGCTTTGAGCCACAAACTGAATATTTGTGCCCCCCTCCCATATCCACATATTGAAACCTAATGTCTAATGTGATCCCGGACTTGGTCTCCCGCGAGGGGGGCGCGGGTCGACCAGATGCCCTGGCCCAGACTTGGTCTCCCGTGAGGGGGGCGTGGGTCGACCAGATGCCCCGGCCCAGACTTGGTCTCCCGCGAGGGGGGCGCGGGTCGACCAGATGGCATTAAGAGGTGATTAGGTCCTAAGGGCAGAGCCCTCATGAATGGGCTAGTGCTCTTATAAGAGACCCAGAGAGCCCATGTAGGGAACAGCCCACCAGAGACCCAGAGAGCCACCAGCATGAAATTCCAGCCCAGAGGCCCCACAGGAGTAGGCCTAAGCACAGAGCGCCAGCGGAAGTGGAGCCCCCACAGAGAAGCCCCGCAGGGGTGGGCCCAGACACAGCACCACCGTGGAGACAGGGCCACTGGGACTCCTGGAAACCTAAATCACTGCCCATGGGAACAGGGTATGAAAGGCAGGACCCACCTCCTACCAATCCCCAAGCCCCAAGCCCCAATCCCAGTGGGCCTGGAGGACTGAGAATTGAGGGAAAATATGGGCTCAAGCTTAAGGTTTGGGACTTAAGGAAGAGTAATATGAGAGCAGTAGGGAGCAACTTACCTCAGAATGACTCATACCTTGAGTGTCACCCATATCTGATTTAGATATTGAAATGAGACTTTTATAATTATAAGGTTAAACATACTAGTACTATACCAAGTGTTCAAGTCAAAGCTAACAAATGAAAGGATTGTACCTTTGTAAAAATGTCACCCACCTAAACTTAAAAATTGAAATATATAATACTCACCTCTAGAGTTATCGTGAGCATCTGCTCTCACTGTGTTCAGTGATAGAGTGAGCAACAGAGGAATTTACTTTTAAATCAAGCTCTATGTGTATAATTTTCAGCTTTACCAAGAGTCCAACACATTTGAGTAATTTTAGTATAAAAACACTAAAATTGATTGAATAATGCCTTCTGATCTAAAGCACTGAAATTGGGGGGGGGGTGGTGAGAAGGCAGGGAGTATATTACCTGCAATAGTCTCCTTGCTTAGCGACCTTGGCCAGGGAGAAAATGCAGTCAATAGCTGCTAGGTGATGTACTGCTGTACACAAGGATTGATAATGTTCACTGAAATTCCTACAGAAGCAACAACAAGAAGGTGAGCAAAAATGATTTCTTAGCACCTTATTACCTAAGATAAGCTAAAACAAAATAAACAGTCATAACTAGCAGTTAAGAGAGATGAAAATTACATGGAACTACTTTTTCTATTTAATATAATTCGATTATTGAGGCTTCTTTTTGTTTCATTTGGATAGAATTGTATATTTTTAAAACAGCTTCTATACAAAAATGTCTACTATTAACACCATTTTGCACATTTCATCTCACCATGACATTACAGCTCAGAAATAATTAACACAGATGCAGCAATCATTTTCATTTAGTTTTAATATCATCATGAACTACCCAGATGGGTCAGCTTACTTTTGTGCTTCTCTTCATAGCATCATCCAAACTAGAAATAACAATTTCAATGTCTTGCACACTGAATTGGAAGCTTCTCCATGCTGGAGTTCATGTCTATCTTACTTAACTATCGTTATAATCTTAACATCCAGCCCATAACCTTGTCATAATCTTGAAGACAAGAAGAAAAGGACTTTTCTCAGTGATCTGCTATTATCTTATTAATAGTGCATAGAGAAATTTACTTTCAGATTTGTTTTTAAAAAATAAGTCATTGCCTCAAATCTTTGGTTAATTAAATAGCTGGTGGTCCAGAAGCTTAAAGGACTCTTTATTAAAAGACTTATTCAGAAAAAACATGGGAATGTACACAGGTTCCTTCTCTCTCTCTCTCTCTCTCTCTCTCTCTCTCTCTCTCTCTCTCTCTCTCTCTCAATTTGTCCTGTTCTCTAAAAACACAGGTATCCCTTACGTCCTTTTAAAGAACTCCCCAAAAGACATAAGCATTCAGTATAATACTTCCCTTAAAATAGACTGCTCTATTGTATGGTGGGTTATAGGAACTTTGAGATGTAGTCTGCTTGCTTCTTAAAAACAAAGGGTTTTAGAGTGCCTGCTAGCTTGAAAAGGCCACCAGATTAAGCTGCTACATGACCAGTTATTCTTTATTATCACTATATTGATTTTTTAGAATTTGTAATTTCTGATTTTCCTTGTAGCATTAGACTAAAGTATTCTATGTAAACAACTTATTTTGGATACTAAAAACATTTTAAGTATCCAGCTTTACTTTTGTGTTAACTATTTATAAACTGAAAACTATATGTGAAGCATATTTTATACTTCTCTGAGTACACAGAACATAACGAACACAATTTACCCATTTCTCACTGAATTAAAGTGCATCAAAACAAACAACGTGAGTCCCACTAACAGTGTAGAGAGGCTGTGCTAAAGCCTAAACACAAAGGAGACTGGCGCCTGGGAGCAGACAGGCGGTGCTCAGTTGCCACCTTACTATGCCTCTTAGTTTTGAAGATGCCACATGCTGCGTGAACCTAACACCCCGGAGCAGTGGCCCAGGGGTTATGCCTCGTCCTTCCTAGTTGGGCGTCCGTTTTTGATCAAACCACTCCTTTACCCCTTGGACCGTGCCCATTCTGTCCCTGTTTAATTACTGACCCGTCTGGTCTTCCTATTCTGGCACTCTCTCTTTTGCCAGAGAGCAGCCCCACGTGATGCTTCTGCTCTTGCCTCTCTGGACGTAAGTATCAAAAGACCTTAGACATTAAGAAAACATTCCGTTTTCTCTTCCTCTCACTCCATCCTTCTCAGGTCTTGTCACCACAACTCTAACTTGCTACTACGCAGCAGCCTTAGGGTGAGGGTAACTGATGATATTGTAACTTTCCAGACATGAAATGAATGACACAGTTATCGGTGGAGACCATTTCAGTTAAAAAATAATAATAAAAAGGCAGGGAGGCATAAGGTGATTATTTTGATATGGACAACAATGTTCTTTCTCACATCAATTATATTAAGATGTGAATAAAATAAAAAATGATCATAAACCTCAAACATCATCATCATCATAACTCCTATGAAGCGTTGTTTGACTTCTTGGTCTTTGTGCATTTCCTATACTTTGCCAAATTTCAAAGACATTCATTAGTCATACTTCGAAAACGACAAGCTGAAAATTGGGCAATTCGGCTAACAATCTGATAGACTGGGTTTATGTCACAACAACATGCAGCTCTACAATTAAGCCACCAGCCAACTTAAGCAGGAAGCCAAAGGACTGCAATTTAATCTCTGGTCAGAAGAAACTGCTGGTCCATAGAGGGCAGATTAAAACACTCGGGTTCTAAAGCTGTTGTGACAGTTTACCATCAGATGTTGCTCAATGATACCTGAAATTAATAAAAATGGAAAATACTTTATTTTTTTATTTGAGCTACTGTATGAAAGATATAATTCAATTTTTAAAGACTATGCAATTGAGAAGATTATTCAATATCCACAACCTATCTTCTAGAAGAAGAGACTTTTTGAGAGAGGGTCCCATTCATAGAATTTCTTCCAGTCTTGATTTCTTGCAATATTTTGATCAAAAGTAATATGACTAAATGCACAACAGTTATTATCTCGGTAAGAGACAAATACACTTGTATTAGCTGGTATTCAATCCTCTGATGTCAGGTTCGTGAATGTTCTAAATGACATCATATTCACACCATCTGGCACCTCAATTAACAGTGCACATAACAATCAATGCTGTTCTCAAGTGGGAGCTCTAGCTGCAAATGCTCTTAACTACATTTCAGCCAGTATTTTTTTTTTTTTAGGTAAAAACTTTAATGTATTTTTCTCATTTTGAAAGTAATATATGTATCCTATATAATAAAGAGATAATACGCAAATTGACCCTCATGTCCTCACAAGATGGCTGCCTACAACCAGGCTGGCAGAGGGGTTAGAGAGGGACGACCAAACGACTAAACAAGCAGACTGCATGGGGCAACCAAGCCCACAGGGGGGTTAGTGAGGGATGACCAAACGGCTGAACAGCAGGCTGTGTGGGGCGACCAGGTCCACAGGGGGGTTAGTGAGGGATGACCAAACGACTGAACAGCAGGTTGCGTGGGGTGACCAGGCTGGCAAAGGGGCTGTGAGGGGTGACCAGGTCGGCAGGGGGGCAGCTGGGGGCAACCAGGCCAGCAGGGGGAGCAGTTGGGGGAGACTAGGCTGGCATGGAGGGGTGGGCAGTTAGGGGCAACCAGGCTGGCAAAGGGGGGAAGTTGAGGGCAAACAAGCTGGCAAGGGGGGCAGTAAGGGGTGACCAGGCTCACGGGGGGGGGGGTGGCATTTAGGGGCGATCAGGCCGGCACACAGAGGCAGTGAGGAGCGATCAGGCCGGTGGGGGGGGGGGGTAGTTAGGGGCGACCAGGCAGGCAGGCAGGTGAGCGATTAGGAGCCAGCAGTCCAGGATTGTGAGAGGGTGCAAGCTGGGCTGAGGGGACCCCTCCCCCTTTCCATGCACAAATTTCATGCACTGGGCCTCTAGTATTACATAAACTTCTGAAATCATTATTTACAAAGTAAATTAAAATACCCAGAAACCTTTCCATTCAGAAATGATCAGTTGATATTTGAGACTGTGTGTGTGTGTGTGTGTGAATAGACATTTCTCCAAAGAATAAAAACAAATGGACAATAATATTAACATAAGCATATATATTTGATTTGTTAAAGTATAAAGATTTAGATGCTGTGCATGTATGTGAATTTTCACATACAGAATTGTATCATACTTCAATACTGTTTTGCATCCTTCTCTTCACTTAATTTGTCATGAGTATCATAATCTCCTATTATGTCATATTTAATGTTGGCTCACTCTTGGCAGTTTCTCACTTGCATCAGATGGTATAATACAAGCAGATTCTCCTGGGTTATGTTGACAGAAGAGTCCAGGAAGAGGGCTAACAGAGTAAGAAAGGTTTGGGGTCATGGTTTGAGGTATTAATAGAAGGGAACAGGAGAAGCAGGGGCAAATCAAAGATATTTCAAAAGGAAAAGAGACAAACAGGAATTTGATAAGAAATAAAAGGAGAATGAAGAGAAGCAATCAAGGAGAAGGCCCATGTTTTTAACTGGGAGACTGAGTCTTCTCTAGTCTAGAATAATGACAGGGAGAACATAACCCGATTTATCAAGTCATGTATACTATGACTAGAAGAATATGACTTACATCGCCAAATCCCAGAACCCTAGGATGTGACCCTGGAAGCTTGAAGGAAGTAATTTTAGTCCAATTTTCATGTTCTCAGTGATACTACTAAGGGAAAAGCCAAGAGAACTGAGACTCAAGGACCCTGAAAACCCTTAAAATGGGAAATTGCAAGTAAATAGAGAAAGGAACTGAATAAACCAAATTTCTGTTCCTGGATGCAAGACTCTGAGTCAAGATAACCTCAAAAGACTCAGGATAAGTAAATTAGAATCTCTTTCTGACCCTATAATTGAAGACTCCCCTGGGCAAAGAGAGATACAAACCTTTTAAAAATGGTCACATAATTTCTCTTTGGTTCTTTTTCCCCCACTACTTGTCAGATTGGTTACCTTAAATATATAAAGTCCCTGGAGGAACTTGCTGAATATTTGCTGTTGAAGTTTTTAAAGAGAAGGACTAAGAGAGATTTTTGTTTAGAGAGGTGCCTATGGATTGACCTTGGGCAGGCTTGACAGTCTGAGGGCAAAGGGTACAGATGCTATCAGACACCCTGGTTTGAATCTGTGCTCCAGTCCTTAACCTTAACCTATAAGCTACTTCTTTCTACATCTCATTTTATTTGTTTATAAATTGGGGGTGATAAATCTCAATTCACAGGGCTCTTGTGAGGAATAATGAGCTAGTATGTATTAAAGTGCTTAGATGAGTGGTGGTTTAGAGCCAGCGCCTACGGACTCATGAAGGTCATTTGTGCACATCTCTTCCCAGCTCCTGTCCACGGTAGCTTAAAATCAGTCATGGTGAAAATATTTACACTGCAGAAATCAGCAAACCCCACAAGCACTACTACTCTCCCAGAGAGCTGGCTGTTAACCATTTACCAACACACTACTGACTTCAATGTGTCAGCATGAACAATGACTATTATAACATACTAGAGGCCTGGTGCACAAATTCGTGCACAGGTGAGGTCCCTTGGCCTGGCTGGCGATCAGGCCGATTAGGGCCACAGGAGGTTAGTCCACCGGGGGGAGGGACCATGGGAGGTTGGCCGGCCAGGGAAGGGGCTATGGGAAGTTCCGATAGGGGCAATCAGGGCCAGCCAGCTGGGGGGAGGGGCCACGAGAGGTTGGCCGACTGGGGGGGAGGGGCTGTGGGAAGTTGGCCTGCCAACCCAATCAGGGCCATTGGGGCCAGCTGGTCAGGAGGAGGGGCTGTGGGAGGTTGGCTAGCTGGGGGAAGGACTGTGGGAGGTTGGCCAGCTGCACCAATCGGGACCATCGGGGCCGGTTGGCTGGGGGGAGGGGCCACGAGAGGTGGGCTGGCCTTGGGAGGTTGGCTGTGGGAGCTCACTGACCACCAGAGGGCAGCTCCTGCATTGAGTGTCTGCTTCCTGGTGGACAGTGCACGTCATAGCGACTGGTCAACCAGTCGTTCTGGTCGTTCCAGTCATTCGGTCACTTCCCAGTGCACGATTTGTGCACATTGAAAGGAAATTAATTAGAAGTAATATTTCAGAGGCTAGGGAGGGACCGCGGGAGGGCTCCAAGGCATGTCTGGCCTGTCTTGCCCAGTCCTGATTGGCTGGACCCCAAAAGCAAGCTAACCTACCTGTTGGAGCGTCTTCCCCCTGGTGCTCACTGCGCGTCATAGCAACAGGTCGAATGGTGGTACGAATGGTTGGACACTTAGCGTATTAGGCTTTTATTATATAGGACTAGTAGCCCTGTGCACAATCCATGCGCCAGTAGCTTGATGCCGCTTGCCTCAGCTGGTCACCTGCCCACCGCCACTGGTAGCTCTCCCCTGCTTGTAGCTCGCTGCCCTGCCTCCTGGAGCTCCCCCTACCCCGCCCCCCCGTCCCCCCCTCATAGCTGGTTGCCCTGCCCCCTCCTGTAGCTCTCCGCCCTCTGCTTGGAGCTCATTGCCCCACCCTCCTGCTGATCGGTGATCCGTGATCCAGTCATTAGTGGCAGTCGTTAGGCCTCAGGGTGTAATGGATAATTAGCATATTCCTCTCTTATTATATAGGATTCTTTAAGACAATGGCAAATACTCTTCAAAAGAAATTTCATGTTATAAAAAACAAAAAGGTAGGGAACCTTTCTGTTTTTCACAATTCTAGATTCAAATAGACTAAAGAAACAACATAACCAAATGCAATGTATAAAAGTTGATTAGATCTTTCATTTAAAATTGTGAGGGAGGTAATTAAATATATTCTTAAATTAATATTAATTTCCTGCCCAGCTAGTGTAACTCAGCAGTTGAGCACTGACCCAGGAACCAAGAGGTCACCACTTCAATTCCCAGTCAGGGCACAAGGCCAGGTTGCAGGCTTGATCCCCGGTGGGGGCATGCAGGAAGCAGCTGATCAATGATATTCCTCTCTCATCGATGTTTCTCTCTCTTCCTCTCCCTTCCCCCCGCTCTAAAAAGTCAATAAAAACCTATTTTAATTAATTTAAAAAATATATATTAATTTTTCTTAGGTGTGGTAATGGTATTAAGATTATATAGCAGCATGTCCTTATTTTTAGAAATGTGTGCTTAAATATTTAGGGGTGAAGTGTTATGTTATCTAAAACTTACTTTCAAACATTTCAGGGGGAAAAAGTGTATGAGAAATATAAGACAAATACGGCAAAATGTTAACACTTTTAGGTTAAACTTCAGGATACATAGGTATTCATTTCAACTATCCCACAGATTTAAATATTTTCAAAATAAAAAGTTAGGGGAGAAACAAAACAATTAACCCACACTTGTCCAACTCTGAAAATGTTAAGCCTTTATATAAGAAAAGTAAACAAAGTCCAAGGTAGAATTTCAAAAAGATGACTCTACTAAACATCCTTAGCAATAAAATGTTAGCACAGTAACAATAAAGTATATTTGGTCTCTCACCAAAGACTAAAATGAGCTTACATTTCAATGGATTAAAAATAAAATCAGAGGACACATGTACTCAACTATTTTATGGCAGGTCACAAGCAGTAATCCCTACTTTTCTTTTTGATGGAAAGATTTTCCGGTCTATTTCTCATAGCAAAAAGTCAGATTATGTTTTTCATTGTAAACTCACTCTAGAAAATCAAGCCATTCAGCATTGCAGTCAAGGACTAGCTGCTCCCGGAGCTGATTCAGATGTCTGTAATTTTCTACAATAAAAGGAGAGTGGAAGCGGCTCACAGCTTTTGTGCTAGAAGAGGGGAAAACATAAATAGGAAATCAAGGTTACTAAAAAATCAGTAATGCCATCTCTTCACAAAATTAAAGTAGATATTTATTATTCTCTGATGAACCTTGAAAGTAAATAGCTGTAAACAGAATATTCTTTAATTATGGCCCTGAACTCTATTGATTCCAAAGGTCTTTGTTGTAAATAAAGTACTTGGAGTTCACAGAACTTTGTTCAGGAAGCTTTTAAAATGCATTTTAAATTATATCCATATGGCAAAGTCAAAGTTTAGAATTTTCATTTCATAAGGAGAAAGCTTTTTCTTTAAATTATACTAAATGAAAATATTTGCTCTAAAAAAAAAAAAAGATCAGAAGCTAATATGGCAAAATAAGTCCTGACAAAGATGGAAAGTGGATACATTGGTGAAGGCCATACTATTCTTTATATTTTATACTTTTCTGTGCCATTGAAGCATTTCCATGAAAAAAAAAATAAAGCATTACAAAAATAGCAATGCATAAATTCAGGAAGCAAAGAGGAGTTCTTCATGGTCTAACTGTAGATGCATGGTGACCCTGATGGGAAGAAATACCCTGTGCTCCTCCTATGGGCTTGCGTGTAATCTGTGCTTCTTCTTCAAGAAGCTGTAGAGCACATTAGGGGATGCCGTGGGTCCCCAGTCAGAGAATCTGGGCCAAGGCCCCAACTCTGCCACTTAATTGCTAGCTATATGACTTTGGGCAAATATAACTGACCTCTAACCATCACTTTCCTCATCTATAAAATGGGCATAATAATAGCATCTACCTCACAGGTACTGTTGAAAGGATCAAATAGATAGTGGTTAACAGTACCTCTGTCATGAGTATCAATGTTAGGACTTGTTCTGTGGTGGTCCTGGCAGTGTTACTGCTGTTGATAGTATTACTATAACTAGAGGCCCGGTGCACAAATTCATGTACGGGTGGGGTCCTTTGGCCTGGCCAGTGATCAAGGCCTATCGGGGGGCTGGCTGGCCGGGGGGAGGGACCACGGGAGATTGGCTATGGGATCGCACTGACTACCAGGGGCAGCTCCTGCATTGAGCATCTGCCCCCTGGTGGTCAGTGCATGTCATAGTAACTGGTCGACAGGTCGTTCCAGTCATTCGGTCATAACAGTTGCTTAGGCTTTTATATATATAGATGAGACCTTCACAAAGAAAAGGTCAGGGTTGAGTGATAAGCAAGTGATGACAGAATGTATTCTGACCTTTGTCTGCTCCCCACTACTGCAATATGCTGTCATAGTTATCTTTAATGTGGCAAGTTACTGGACTAGGGGTAACCCTTTCAGATTAAAATCTGACTAATGCTACTTTAATCTATCCCTTGTCAGGACTCCAATGGCCAAACAATAGATAAAAAATTATAATAAAGCTTTCCCAAACTATCTTATTTATTCATTCAATTTACATCACTGCAGGTTCAAAAGTTGTTGGCACGGGTTTATGCTTTGTCTGTTGCTTTTAAATTAGCTCATCTAGATTTCTATGCAAACATATTTATCAGACCTTTCTCTTCTGCCCAAATTTCAGTTACTGTTCTACAAAGACTAACATGATTTTCAGTCATTTCTCTTCATAAAGCATATTTGCATTCATTAGCTGTAGTACAGGACAAAAGTAAACAAAGGAAGAAATGCCTGCAAGAAGAAAACAATACCCCCTAAAATTAACAATAGTCAAATCTCAATTACAGCTTCTGATAACATGGGGGGCAGAGGGGAAGAAAGATAGTATTTAGAGCTAAGAAACCCATAATTGTATCTTCAACATCCTTTGATAGTGGCAATGGATAATATTTTTTTAATTAAAATACTAAATTAATAACCATCCACACATCATGTCAGGATTTTTTTCCAGTCTTAAGAGAGTTCCTTCATACCACCAGCTATAGCCATTCTTCTACTATCTAAAGCAAATGTAACATTTTCATCTCAAATTCATGCAAGCATATTAATAACAATAGCAATAAATATTCCATAAAGTGTATCCTCACAGAGGATTAATCCTCTTGGAGATTAATGCCTAACCAAGGAAAAAATGCAGAATCTCAATGCTGTCTTCTAACTTTGTTTTTAATTAATTTATTTTCATGGATTCACGATGTAACTCTCAGAAAAGATGTAATCAACTATTACAACTATGTGCCATGGAAAGCATAGAGAATAAAGAAATGCAGAGCTTGGGGAAGTAGAAAATGGGATTTCAGCTTTGTAAAAGAAATGTCAGGTATGGCATTCATCAAGAAGTTCATGCAACCAAATTAGTCTTAAAATTGAAGGTCCCTCAGCTTTTCTCTCTCACATGTTTAAAGTGTACCCTGATGTATAAAACTAAAACAGTAATTTACAAAACAAGAAAACAAATGTTTACAAGTAAAATGCCCTTCGGAAAAAAAATGTTTTAAAATTAATGATAAAAAAGAATGAAAAATAATTTTTCTTTGGTTAAAGTTCCATTTTAAAAAAAGGTTAAGAATTGCTTTTTATGAAAAGGATGTGGTTATTATCAGTCAGTAGCATACAGATATATAAATGTCATTTTAATGCATGTTAATATAAAAATATATATTATCAAACCTACCTTCCAACCTTAATCCAATCAGTTGGTATACAAGCTACAGCAGAGTTCTTTATTTCAATCATAAACTAAAACAAATATAAATAAAAATTAGATTTTTAAATGATTAACCATTATATTTTAAAGCTTCCTCAATAAATATTATTCTAAAAAAATAAATCCAGTATTATTCTTGAGAAAGTTTATATATATCATACAATCAAATATTATTCATTGTAGTTCCAATACTGGAGATAAAGTAATTTGTATTGAACCCTAAGTTTGTAACAAAGGAGCTAATTTGACATGTTAATGTTTATAACATTGTTTTGTGCATACTACAAATGGTGATTTTTTTCATCAATGACCTATTTCATTTATTAGTACCCACTTACGTTAGAAATTCTATTACTTAGTAAGAATACTTAATTTCTAAGTATAGATGTTTAATTATTGGATGTTATACAAGTTTGAGATATGGTCCCTCCCCTATTCTGAACAGAAGAGGATTTATTATAATAGCTTTTATCCAAGGAACCTGAGTCCTCTAAAAGTGTCCTCATGAAGAAAACACTGACTTCCCCAACTATTAAGGGTGATATTTCTGCCCATGAGTGCTTTAAGTTACATAAACCGTATCTTTAGAGATCCAACTGTGGTCTACAAGACAGCTTTTCTGAAATCGGCCAGGAAGCAAGTGAAATCAAGTTCTTCTCTCACACCTTTCATTTTTAGCACTCATTATATATCTTGTCTTCCTGCTCCCATGCCTGTATTATTGCAATGAAATTCAATCTTGGTTTTTTAAAAAATATTTTTATTGATTTCAGAGAGGAAGGGAGAGAGAGATAGAGACATCAGTGATGAGAAAGAATCACCGATTGGCTGCCTCCTGCATGCCCCACACTGGGGATCAAGCCCATAACCTGGGCATGTGCCCTGACTGGGAATCGAACCCATGACCTCCTGGTTCATAGGTCGACGCTCAACCACTGAGCCACGCTGGCTGGGCTCAATGTTTTATTCAAATAAATAAACCTATTTTGTACAGGATGGAACCAGAAGCTCTGTGGCCACCACTAATTTTGAGATAGCTATAGGAACTTTTTTACACTAATTAGTTTTATAACATTTCGGGTATTTAAAATCTGCTTATTAACTAGAGGCCTGGTGCACAAAATTTGTGCAAAGGTAGGGTCCCTAGGCCTGGCCGCCGATCAGGGCCAATTAGGGCCTTCCGGCTGCTGGATTCGGCCTTCCTTCCAGCTCCTGGCCGGGGCCTTTCTTCCCTGGCTGCCAGCTGGGCCTTCCTTTGTTCCGTGCCTCCCCCTGGTGCTCAGCGTATGTCATCGCGAGCAATCGAACTCCCAGTCTCCTGGTCGATCTCCCAAGGGGATACTTTGCATATTAGCCTTTTATATATATACTAGTGGCCCAGTGCACGAAATTCATGCACAGGGGGGTGGGGTAGTGTCCCTCAGCCCAGCCTGCACCCTCTCCAATCTGGGACTCCTTGGGGGATGTCCCACAGGGATCAGGCTTAAACCGGCAATCAGACATCCCTCTCGCAATCGAGGATTGCTGGCTCCCAACCGCTCGCCTGCCTGCCTGCCTGCTCACCCCCAACTGTCCCCCCCTGCTGGCCTGCTCACCCCCAAGTGCCCTCCCCTCCTGGCCTGATCTCCCCTAACCGTCTCTGCCTTGGCCCCGCCACCATGGCTTTGTCCGAAAGGACGTCCGGAAGGTCTTCTGGAAGGTCTCCCAGTCTAATTAGCATATTACTTTTTTATTAGTATAGATATAGATAGTATCAGCCTGGCTCTTGAGTTTACTCTTTTTTTTTTTTTAAATATATATTTTATTGATTTTTTACAGAGAGGAAGGGAGAGGGATAGAGAGTTAGAAACATCGATGAGAGAGAAACATCGATCAGCTGCCTCCTGCACACCCCCTACTGGGGATGTGCCCGCAACCAAGGTACATGCCCTTGACCGGAATCGAACCTGGGACCCTTGAGTCCGCAGGCCGACGCTCTATCCACTGAGCCAAACCGGTCAGGGCGAGTTTACTTTTTTAATAACAGAAACACTGTAGCTTTTACATCAATTATACTACCAATTAATAGTCAATTTTAAGAATTTTCATTCTTAGCAAAAAATTTTTAACTAATTATGTCCTCTTGTTTAGAGAGGAATTAATAAGTTCAAATCGGCCAAACCCAGTTAACAATTAAGAGTGAAGAGTCCAGCCAAAACCGGTTTGGCTCAGTGGATAGAGCATCAGCCTGCGGACTGAAGGGTCCCAGGTTCGATTCCGGTCAAGGGCATGTAACTTGGTTGCGGGCACATCCCCAGTGGGAGGTGTGCAGGAGGCAGCTGATCGATGTTTCTCTCTCATCGATGTTTCTGACTATCTATCACTCTTCCTTTCTCTCTGTAAAAAAAAATCAATAAAATATATATATATAAAAAAAAAAGAAGAAGTAGGTTCAATTTAAAAAAAAAAAAAAAGAGTGAAGAGTCCAAAAAAGTCCATTTTGGCTACAAAAAGTGAGGGGGGATAAAATATAAAATAAATATCATGGATAGGAATTATAAAATGTCTTTAAAACTATGCTAAAAAATTCTGCTTAAATATTATTTTTAAATGTTGTATGAGACGACATATTGGTCTTTTGATAAAATAATTCTGGGAAGAGTTATTTATGCCAAAAGCAAACCAAAAAATTTGGGAACATATTGGATCACTAACATTCAGGAAGGACACATCTAGATCAAAATGACTAACACAGAGCTCCATGGTGGTGACGAAGGGTGGTAAAAATTTTGAAAAAAAGCCCAAACTGCTTCAATGAGGTCACTGGGCAGCCAGGTAAGTACATAATTTGAAGTAATTGGCCATGACAACGCTGGATTCAAATCTGTGTCTTATACACATTACAAACCACTACTGGTCACAGCCCCTTGGAACAGCTTATGAATACTTTGGAGCATAACACTTCAGTCAGTAAGTATCCAGGGTGGACCATAAGGAGCACAGCCCCTCCAGCAAGCCACACGCAGAACCAATACAGATGCAAGACAGAGTGGGAGTCAGGAGAGTCCATGTGGTCCTGCTGCTTGTTAAGCTCCTGGGCTACTTCCTCAGTAAGTGCTGATCCTGTTTCCTCACTTTCTCCAGTGGTCCCAGGTTTTCAGCCTGTGTTTCTGCTCAGAATTATCATCAAACTAGAGGCCTGGTGCACGGATCCATGCACAGGTGGGGTCTCTCCGCCTGGCCTGTAGTGATCAGGCCAAAACTGGCTCTCCAACATCCCCCAAGGGGTCCCGAATTGCAAGAGGGCAGTTCTCGGGTGACGCACCCCAGAATCGGCTCCCTCCTCTCTGGTTCCGGGTGCATCACCTGAGAACTGCAGCTGCCAAGTCACCACAGCTTGGCAGCTCCTGCATTGAGCATCTGCCCCATGGTGGTCAGTGCGCGTCATAGCAGTCGGATGGTTGGACATCTCTTAGGCTTTTATATATATAGATACTCTGAGAGTCAGAGACACTAAGGCACCATAGTCAATAAGGCTTAGGGTTCTAATGAGTATATAAAAACTGGGAACAGGTGAAAATGAATGTTGTCAAAAGTAACCCTGGCTTGACAGTCTATTTACCTATTTAAATGATAATAACAATATCTATGTACCATTTGCACTGCTATAAACAGGTTTATAAAGATTATTACAAAAGTTATTGTACAGACATAGAACTTCAGACAGAGAAGAAGGGTATAAAATAGAAGCACATGTATATAAAATAAGGGTTTTCCTCATTCCTTCACTGATCAGAAGTAATCATATTTGATGAAGATTGTTCTTAGTCCCTTAAGTATCTCAAAATGATCTGTTTATATACCTTTAGCACAAATTTTTAACAGAATTTGATTAACAATGCCAACTAGACTTCATTTGGTGTTTATTTAGAATCACTAATTCTAAAAAATGTCATAGAAGTGATTCTACATTAATTTGTACTATTAAAATTCTAATAGTAGGAGGCTTTAAAAAACCAATGAGATTCCATCCTACTGTTAATAACTAAGAAATTTCTCACCTCAAATTCATCACTTAACCTAGTAAAGGTTAAGTAAAGAATAAGATAATCTATCTCCCTCCCTAATCATTTGTAATCCAATTATTTCATCTCCATGTGATGCTTTTTTTAAAACTTCAATGCAACACTGATAAAAAATAAAATAAATAACTAATTTATTATCCTTATGAGTTCTTCATTATTTTTACTTGAAAACTGCCAATCGATTCCAGGACTGCCTTCCCAAGATTTAAGTGGGGTTTTTTTAGTTTGAATAGTATGAGCTCTAAAATGTCTGGATTAAATAAAATCCATGATGTTGAGAATCCCCTAGGATGAGTAGAGTGAAATAATGACATGGTAGAAAGAGTCAGGCAGAACTAGGATGGAATTGGGCTTCTGACTTACCTATGTACTCCAGTTTTCTTTCCAGCAAAACTAGCAAAACCCCTTCTTGTGTTGTTACAAGGATTAAACTACATAACATATGCAAAGCACTTAGCATTGTTCTAGACTTTAACAAGTGCTGGTTAATGGTAACTATATTACTACTACTACTATCATTATTATTTGAGTAACACTGGTGTAGTGCTTTATGATTAGAAAGCACATTCACGTATTTTAGCACAATCGGTCTTCATGGTAGACTCATGACAAAGGAGACCCTTCCATGGTCACACAGCATGTGAGTGCAAGGACTGACACTTAAACTCGGCTTTCCCCATGGTACCACCAGCTAATCATTTTTCTACTACATATCTTTCATGAATGTTACTAAGCAGTTTCGATCATCTCATTTCAGTAAATAGCCAGGAGAGTGGCACTAAGGTCACTTGTCACTTTGCAAGGCTATGATTGCATGGTGAAACCAAGACATACAACTAAATATTTGGTATTTGCCTGTTCAGGGGAAAAGGGGGGAGAAAAAATGTGAATGCTGTCAATAGTTGTTCTGTTATATAGAGCTCCGTGTGAATGCACTGTAAAATGTCTGCCCGAGTATACTATAACATCTTAATAATGTTAGTCCAGAACACAGGCTGACTTAATGTCTGTTAAGTGGCATAAGATTAATAAACATTCCTCCATTAGAATCTTTATCTTTTATTAAACATAAGATCTAGAAGAGGCATGCCTCGAAACTCAGAACAGAACCAAAAGGTACAACCACACTTAAAAAAAATAGTTTTTCCAGGTTCTCATTCAAAATGATCAAACTTTAAACTGAAGTAACATACCAAAAACACATTCTAAACAGCACCATAACCCCACGGAAGTCTCACTAACACAGGTTTTCACTGTTGTTTGCTTTGTTAGCACCTATACTCCTAACTTCAGAAGGAAGCGCTGCCATATAATCACTGTGTGATCAATAAGGGTGGTTCCCTTCGGTCATTCCGTCATTTGCAAACAGGGAACCAAAGACTAACGGCTCTCCCCTGGATTTAGGATAAATGAATCCTGTAAGTCACAATTCACAACCACCAGGGTTTCCTATCAATTCAACGGCTAATATTAAAGCACATGTAACATTAAGTTGCATGGTTTTACCAAGTTGATCTACTACAGTAAATAAAAAAAACTTATAAAATAATTCTAATCGAAACAAAATAATACAACATATTCCTAAGGAACAAAACAGGAAATCTGAACAAAATAATGTTTTCATTCTATCCTCATATTTTTATTTATATTTTAAAACAGATTTTACAATAAAAGTATTTTTGACATTACCTCCTGTCCTGATACTGTCACATATTGTGCAGAAGGATTTTTCAGTATTTTTCTTATTTCTTGCAAATGTATTTGGATCTTGTCAGTAACTCCTTGAATTTCATCCTTCCTCTTTTTTATTAAAGGAAAATCAGAAAGGTCTTTGAATAATTCAGTTTTATCCCCAATTCTAAAAAATAAAAAATGCAAATATATATATTGAAGCATATCACTTATACCAGTTATCAATTATTTTTTGCAGCATGATGTAAACCCAAAAGGTTGGAAGTCTGGAAAACTGCCACTAAATATTTATGGGTAAGTTTCTTAATTTCTTTGAAAACAAACAAAATTATCCTAACACCATTTTCATTTTACAAGCTCATGATTCCAATGGTAAAAACCAAGCATTGTTTGCCTATTCAGAAAACAAACACAAACATAAATACTGTCAATTCCTCTTTCTTTTATGTAGAGTTCTTTGTGGGATGAATGTAAAAGGACTGCTTATTAAAGGATAACTTTGCTTGTCGTTTCTAAATATAAGGCGGACCATCCCTGGATTTCTAGCAAATGAGTACAAGATGCCATCTGATACTCACTTTTGGATTAATAAACTGCTCTGTCTGGGTTTTATATTTTCATCATCTGATACCTGAGTAAGTACTGCATCTATCCTAGATGGTGAACTGCCTAAATTTTAGATAGCAAAGTGTTACTTCTAGCTGTAAAACAGCCTTTAGTATCCAATCACAATTCTAATTTCACATGCAACTTCTTCCATTACTTTCAGTGAAGTTTAAGAATCCACAAATCAAATGGCAAATGCATTAGGGCAAGCAAATTAAAACCTCCACCACTGGGAAGAAAGAACAGAGTTTGCTACTCACTTGGCAGCTTGTTCATTAAGGATCTTTAAGTAATGCTCCACTGGATGGAGGAGTTCAGGAATTTCTAAAATAAATGTCCGGAGCAGGTCTGACTGGATATGGGAATTCACAGCCGGTATTAATGCTTGAAATTCTGACTTCAGGTGATAAAGGGTTTTGACAATCAAGAAGAACTCTTTGGTAGAACACTAAAAACAGAAATAGTTTTTACCCAGATAGCATATAATACATGAAAATAAAATTTAATTTGTGATCTACTTAAAGTTAGAATCAGAATAAAAGAAAGCTTTAATTTACTTTATAAACTATATAATTGAAATAAAATACTGTTGATACCTTCTAAATGTCAAATCAATAGTTTAAACACTTTATAAAATAATATTTTAAAACTATAAGGAAAATAATTTGAGACAGAAATAGTAAAGCCAATAGTTGTTCAACAGTTTTTCATTTTCAAATTCACTGACCACATAGCAAAAATACAGTAAACAATGTCAAAAATATAAAGGACAATTCTGGGGAAATATCTGTAAGACATTTAAGAGATGAAGGACAAAATCCCCCAAATATATTGAGCTCTTACAAATCTTACATGAAGAAGATGAGTAATCCAAAGAATAAAGGCTAAATGAACTGACTATGCAGCTCATAAAAAAAAGAATGTCCAATAAGCACATGACTAACCACACATATAATTAGGACAAGCAAATTAAAAATACAGGATAGCATTTTTCACTTACCAGGATGTCAAAAATTTTAAAACTTGATAATAACCAAGATATACAGAGTGTAAAAAAAAAAAAGACATTTTTATACACTATTCATAGAGAGATAACCTTTTTGAAGGACAATTTGACACATCATCATAATAAAAAAGTACACATATCCTTTGACTAAGCATTATACTTTTAAGAAGTTAACTAAAATACTATAGCAAGTAGAGAAAATATATGTATCTGAATATTTATAGTAAATTGTTTATAATAACACTAAAAGGATAAATAAGAAACCAATATCTAGCAACTGAAATATTAGAAAAAACTCACACAAGGTGTGAAACAGTTTAAAAATTCAGACATGTGTACATACCGATGTATAAATTGATATGGAACTCCATAATTTCAACATATATTAATTATACAAAGTACAAAGTAAAATTTCATTTGTGATTCTTTAAATTCTATGCATTATTCTACAGAAATAAAAGTATAAATTAAAAATTTCTAGAAAGATACATATGTAATTTACTCTGGATAGTGGGTTTGTGAGAATGGTAGAGGAAGAATTTTCACTCTCTTTCATACCCATGTACACTACTGTAATCTTTTATATGAGCATGAATACTTTTTACACTGGAGCTTCTGAAAAAGAGAATGGGCTATTTAATTTCATGAGCATCAATTTCACTCTATCTTGAAACTACAGTCAAAGACTGCTTAAAAAGGCATGACACAACAAGAATAACTAGGACAAAAGACAACAGCAACAACATCTTATATAACTTCTCAGCCTTCTGGCTGAGATCAAGTGCATCACATCTTAGAACAAGCATGTCAAACTCCCCGCCCACCGGCCGTGAGTTTGACATGCTTGTCTTAGACATTCTAAGTAAATAGATAAGTGGTACTTGACTTTGAAGACTCAAAATATTTTCATCATAAGCTGGTCCTGAGGAAAACTAGGATCCAACTTGAGATACACCAAGAATCCTAAAATACTCAGGAAATGGTGGCACAAATTACCTTTGTAAGTGAAATTGGGGGGGCGGGGGGGTGGAGGATAGGAAATGATTGATTGCAAGTGATTTAAGAAGTAATTAAATCCCTCAATCTCCTATTTCCCTCCCTGCCACTGAACAACTACCACTCTCCCACACTACAGAAGACTAATTTAGTTTCTGGAGAAGTTAAAACATAGACTATCCTGAACCAGCTTCAGGCACTGTGAAAGATGAAGGTACCACCAATAGCAAGGGATTAAAAGAACAGTGACAAACTAAACACTGAGATTCCCAGTTGTCCCTCTCTACCTTCCAGAATATTGTTAGCTAGTCAGGAGGCTGAAAGAGTATCTGGGGAATCTCACAAGCCCAAGAGGAAAATCTAAAGATACTATAATAGCTAAGATCTGGAAACAGTCCAAGTGCCCATCAGTAGATGAGTGGATAAAAAAGCTGTGGTACATTTACACCATGGAATATTATGCAGCTTTAAAAAGGAATGATCTCTTACCCTTTGAGAAAGCATGGAGGAACCTGGAGAGTATCACGCTAAGCAAAATAAACCAGTCAGAGAAAGACAAATGTCACATGATCTCACTCATATGTGGAATCTAATGAACAAAATAAACTGACAAACTAAACAGATCAGATCCAGAGGCAATGGAAGCATGGAACAAACTGATGAATCTCAAAGAGAAGGGAGGGGGGAGCAGGAAGAGAATAACCAAAGAATTTATATGCAAAAATGCATTGCCCATTTATCTGATGATTATTGATGTTGAACATCTTTTCATATATGTATTGGCCATCTGTATGTTTTTGGAGAGATATCTATTCAGGTCCTTTGCCCATTTTTAATTGGAATGATAGTTTTTTGGTGTTGAGTTTTATAAGGTCTTTATAAATGTTGGATATGAAGCCCTTATCAGATGTGTCATTGTCAAATATGTTCTCCCATCTGGTGGATTGTCTTTTCATTTGTTGATGGTTTCCTTGGCTGTGCAAAAACTTTTCAGTTTGGTGTAGTCCCATTTTTTTATTTTTCTTTTGTTTCCCTTGCCCGAGGATATATATTAGAAGAAAATATTGCTATGGGAAACGTCCGAGATGTTACTGCCAATGTTTTCTTCTAAGATTTTATGGTTTCAAGTATAACATTTAAGTTTTTCATCCATTTTGAGTTTGTTCTTGTGTATGGTGTAAAAAGGTGGCTTAGTTTCCATTTTTGCACGGATCTGTCCAATTTTCCCAACATCATTTATTGAACAAACTATCTTTACCCCATTGTATGTTTGTGCCCCCGAAGGAAAATAATTTGTAGCCTAGAGTTTTACATCCAAACTACCAAAAAAAAAAAAGTGAAAGTAGAAAAAAAAAAGACATTTCCAGACATCAATGTCTCAAAACATTTCAATACTCTTTCTCAGAATGCTTCTGAGGATGTATTCCACCAAAAAGAAGGAAGAAACCAAGAGGAATATATGAAATACAGAAAACAGAAGATTCAACTCAAGGGAAATAAAGGGAATCTAAGAAAGTAGTTATATAACAATTGTAATGAGAAAGGCAACTAGTCCAGGTTGGATCAGTTCAGAAGGCTAAAGAAAATAAAATTAAAATGTATTTGAGCTCTAGCTGGTTTGGCTCAGTGGATAGAGCCTCAGCCTGTGGACTGAAGAGTCCTGGGTTCGATTCAGTCAAGGGCACATGCCTGGGTTGCGGGTTCAATCCCCAGTAGGGGGTGTGCAGGAGGCAGCTGATCAATGATTCTCTCTCATCATTGATGTTTCTATCTCTTTCTCCCTCTCCCTTCCTCTCTGAAATCAATAAAAATATTTTTTAAAAAATATTTTATGAAAATAAGTATCTTGAGGTAAAAGAGATTTAGGACTGAGTTAATGGTAAGTATACATAATAAGTAATACATATAAAATGGATTAATGCTAAGAATATATTTTGAAAGACAACTATTAACTATAAGGAATGAATGAAGTTATGCAGAAAAATAAGATGTTAGATCTAACTGAACAAAAGTTTAGTTAAAAGTGTAGCATAAAGCACCTCTTCTCCAGAAAGGCCACTGTATACAGGGAAAGATACATATAGGAAACTGGACTATTTGCATAAAGGTTGAACCTAGAAGCTTTTTGGTTAATAGTCACTTGATACATTCTAACAAAGATGAATGACTAGCCCGGCTGGTGTGGCTCAGTGGTTGAGTGTTGACCTATGAATCAGGAGGTCATGGTTCCATTCCCTGTCAGGGCACATGCCTGGAGTTGTGGGCTCGATCCCCAGTAGGGGGCGTGCAGGAGGCAGCCGATCAATGATTCTCTCTCATCATTGATGTTTCTATCTCTTTTCTCCCTCATCCTTCTTTTCTGAAATCAATAAAAATATGTTTAATAAAGAAAACCAAAAAAATGAAAGACTAAAAATAAACATTTGTAATATTTTTAATAATAATCTACATGAGATTACTGCAATTTGAAAAGGAAAAAAGAGGTTGATTTTTCATGCTCAGATATGATGTAAAGTTTAAGTCAACAATAGAAGCAGACTGAAAACCAGAAGCTCTTTCCAATCAAGTGCCCAAGGAAGATTGTTTTCAAGCATCTTTCAATGGTTCTGAAAGAAAACTGAGGATACGGGTAAAGCTGAGGCAGAGGACAAGGCAGCTGCCCCCAGAGCCACTCTGGTGCGGCCCCATTCCCATCAGCACACTGCCCTGTGGAAGAGCGTTAGCACAGACCCACAAGTGCAAAAGCCGAGCATCACAGGCCGGAAGAGCCCCAGCCGAAGCCGCACACTGGAAATCTGACTTTAGGCTTACCCCACTCTGGCTAAGAAACTATTCTCACCTACAAAAAATTCTGAAATCACTGTCTTTCCGACATTTACTAAGTGCTATTATCCTTTAAGTATATGCCAACCTTAGCAGTAAAAGTTAATTGGTTCCTGTGACTATCACAATTTTCTAAGATCTGAATTTTAAGTTCTATTAAAAGAAATGGTTTTTTTACTTCAGGGTTAACCCACTTGGGATCCTCTATTATTATCATCATAAAAATACCTATTTATGCCTATTACATGGAGCACTTTACACACAGCAAGATGTAGCATTTTATGAATTTCACATAATTGAAACAGTCTGTACCCAGGATATCACTCACCATTTGGTGCATACAGCAGAAGATTTTTAGAGTACTCTAATGATAAAGAACAGACATGTGTTTGATGGCGGGTTCCAAGAGCCAGATAACTATCCATAATAATTTGGCTTAAAGTATTTAGACTTCCTAATGATTTGGTTTGTTACTATATCGTTTATAATCTTCACTTTTAAAACCAATCTTTATGCACATTAAACATTAAAACAGCAACAAGGAACAGCTTCTGAATGGGTCATAAGTTCTTTGGTAAAGGACATTTGAAATTTTAAAAAAAAAGTCATTCTTTCTCCATTGAATAACTTTAAAATCAATTAGATTCTATACTGTATGATCTCACTTATATGTGAAATCTAAAAAAACAACAATAACAACAACAACAATAAAAAAACCAAACTCACAGATACAGAGAACAGATTGGTGGCTGCCAGTGGTGGAAGGTGACTGGCAGCGGGGATGAGGGCTGGGGCCGGCAAGTGGGCAGCGCCAGGCCGGCCAAGGCGGGTGACAGCGCCCCCCCCCACCACCACCAAACGCCCTGCCAGTTGCCCCATAGACCGGCCCTGATCACCAGCCAGGCCTGGGGGCCCTAACTGTGCACAAATTTTGTGCACCGGGTCTCTAGTTGTAGATAATGTTGCAATGAAAATAAGGCTGTATATATCTTTTCAAATTAGTGTTTACATTTTCTTCAGATAAAAACCCAGAAGTGGAATTACAGGGTCATCTTGTAGTTCTATATTTCATTTTTTGAGGAATCTTTATACTCTTTTCATAGTGCCTCACTAATTTCACTCCTACCAACAGTACACAAAGGTTCTCTTTTGTGATGAGAACTTGTAAGATCTACTATCCTAGCAACTTTTGAATATACAACACAGTATTGCTAACTACTGTCATCAGACTGTACATTCATCTCCATCACTTATTTATTTTATAACTGGAAGTTTATCTTTTGACCATAAAGTAAATTATTTCCCTAAGTGTGAAAGACCTGTCCTGTCATTTTTTTATTATTATTGTTTAAAGTATTGCATATGTCTCCTTTTGCCCCAATTGACCCCCTTACCCCCATCACTCCCATCCCCCAGGACAAGCCCCCACCACCCCAGTGTCTGTGTCCATTGGATATGTTAATATGCATGCATACAAGTCCTTTGGTTTATCTCTAACCGCCTCCCCCCACCCACCCCCCGCCACCCTCCCCTGCCTTCTTTCTGAGGTTGGACAGTCTGTTCAGTGCTACCTTGTCTCTGGATCTATTTTTGTTCATAAGTTTATGTTGTTCATTATATCCCACATATGAGTGAGATCATGTGATACTTATCTTTCTCCGACTGGCTTATTTCTCTTAGCACAGTGGTCGGCAAACTGCGGCTCGTGAGCCACATGCAGCTCTTTGGCCCCTTGAGTGTGGCTCTTCCACAAAATACCACGGCCTGGGTGAGACTATTTTGAAGATGTGGCGTTAGAAGAAGTTTAAGTTTAAAAAATTTGGCTCTCAAAAGAAATTTCAATCGTTGTACTATTGATATTTGGCGCTGTTGACTAATGAGTTTGCCAACCACTGGCTTAGCATAATGCTCTTCAGTTCCATCCATGCTGTTGCAAATGGTAAAAGTTCCTTCTTTTTTATAGCAGCATAGTATTCCATTGTGTAGATGTACCACCATTTTTTTGTTGGTTTTTTTTGTTGTTTTTTTTTTATTAAGGTATTATAGGTGTACATATCTTACCATTGCCCCCCCACCCCACTCCCATACATGCCCTCACCCCCCAATGTTTTGCATCCATTGGTTGTTCTTATATGCATGCATATAAATCCTTCAGTTGATCTCTTATTTCCCCCACCTCTCCCTAACCTTCCCACTGTAATTTGACAGTCTGTATGATGCTTTACTGCCTCTGTATCTATCTTTTTGTTCATCAGTTTATAATGTTTTTTATTATCCACAAATGAGTGAGATCATGTGGTATTTTTCTTTCATTGACTGGCTTATTTCACTTAGCATAATGTTCTCCAATTCCATCCAGGTTGCTACAAATGGTAAGAATTCCTTCTTTTTTATAGTATTCCATTGTGTAGATGTACCATAGTTTTCCGATCCGGTCATCTGCTGACAGACACCTAGGCTGTTTCCAAATCTTAGCTATTGTAAATTGTGCTGCTATGAACATAGGGGTGCATATATCCTTTCTGATTGGTGTTTCTAGTTTCTTAGGATATATTCCTAGGAGTGGGATTACTGGGTCAAATGGGAGTTCCATTTTCAGTTTTTTGAGGAAACTCCATACTGTTCTCCACAGTGGCTGCACCAGTCTGCATTCCCACCAGCAGTGCACGAGGGTTCCTTTTTCTCTGCATCCTCACCAACACTTGTCTTTTGTTGATTTGTTGATGATAACCATTCTGACAGGTGTGAGATGGTATCGCATTGTCGTTTTGATTTGCATCTCTCGGATAACTAGTGACTTTGAGCATGTTTTCATGTGTCTCTTGGCCTTCCGTCTTCTTTTGAAAAGATTCTATTTAGGTCCGTTGCCCTTTTTTTTTTTTAATATATTTTATTGATATTTCACAGAGAGGAAGGGAGAGGGATAGAAAGCTAGAAACATCGATGAGAGAGAAACATCGATCAGCTGCCTCCTGCACACCTCCCACTGAGGATGTGCCCGCAACCAAGGTACATGCCCTTGACCGGAATCGAACCCGGGACCTTTCAGTCCACAGGCCAACGCTCTATCCACTGAGCCAAACTGGTTTTGGCTCGTTGACCATTTTTTTTATTGGATCATTTATCTTCCTTTTATTAACTTGTATAAGCTGCCTGTAGATGTTGGAGATTAAACCTTTATCAGTGATAACATTTGCAAATATGTTCTCCCATACAGTGGGCTTTCTTGTTGTTTTGTTGATGGTTTCTTTTGCTGTGAAAAAGCTTTTTATTTTGATGTAGTCCCATTTGTTTATTTTCTCTTTGGCTTCCATTGCCCTAGGGGCAGTATCAGTGAAGAAGTTCTTTCGGCATATGTCTGAGATTTTGCTGCCTGTGGATTCCTCTAGTATTTTTATGGTTTCCCGTCTTATGTTTAAGTCCTGTATCCATTTTGAGTTTATTTTTGTGTATGGTGTAAGTTGGTGATCTAGTTTCATTTTTTTTGCATGTATCTGTCCAATTTTCCCAACACCATTTATTGAAGAGACTGTCTTGACTCCATTGTATTTTCATGCCTCCTTTGTCAAATATTAATGGCGCATAGTGGTTTGGGTCGATATCCGGATTCTCTATTCTATTCCATTGGTCTATATGTCTGTTCTTGTGCCAGTACCAGGCTGTTTTGAGAACAGTTGTACCACCGTTTTTTAATCCACTCATCTGCTGATGGGCACTTGGGCTGTTTCCAAATCTTAGCTATTGTAAATTGTGTTGCTATGAACATAGGGTGCATATAATATATCCTTTCTGATTAGTATCTCTGGTTTCTTGGGATATAGTCCTAGAAGTGGGATTACTGGGTCAAATGGGAATTCCATTTTTAACTTTTTGAGGAAACTCCATACTGTTTTCCACAGTGGCTGCACCAGTCTGCATTCCCACCAGCAGTGCACGAGGGTTCCTTTTTCCCCACATCCCTGCCAGCACTTGCTTATTGATTTGTTGATGATAGCCATTCTGATAGGTGTGAGATGGTATCTCACTGTTGTTTTGATTTGCATCTCTCGGATGATTAGTGACTCTGAGCATGTTTTCATGTCTCTTGGCCTTCTGTATGTCCTCTTTAAAAAAGTGTCTACTTAGCTCCTTTGCCCGTTTTTTTATTAGGTTGTTTATCTTCCTTTTGTTAAGTTGTATGAGTTCCGTGTAAATTTTGGAGATTAAACCGTTATCTGAGATAGCATTGGCAAATATGTTCTCCCATGCAGTTGACTTTCTTGTTTTGTTGATGGTTTCTTTTGCTGTGCAGAAGCTTTTTATTTTGATGTAGTCCCATTTGTTTATTTTCTCTTTAGTTTCCGTTGCCCTAGGAGCTGTATGGTAAAGACATTGCTACGACATATGTCTGATATTTTGCTGCCTATGGAGTCTTGTAGAATTTTTATGGTTTCCCGTCTTATATTTAAGTCCTTTAACCATTTTGAGGTGGATTTTTTTTTCCAGCATCAATTTATTTTTCCTAGAATTTGGATACAATAACTGCAGCAAGACAGTTCAATACTATTCAAACCTCACTTTAGGTTCTTAAACTACCTCAGCATTTGTCAATGTGAATTCACATTCCAGTAAAACTTGGAAACTAAAATTTGACATACCAACAAATTTACTCAATATTGATGTAACTACAAAATTTTATATGTTAACACGTGGCCTTTACAGAATCTGGCCTTTAGACACTAGCTTACAACACAAAGTTACTCTTTGCTTACCTGTCCTAACCTATTTAGTGTTACACCAACAGACCCCGCCACCCCACCCCCCCGCCTTTCCCATAGCTTTTACCATGAAGAGACAGGCGATTCCTCCCTTTAAGTGGAAAAAAAAAGAACCCACAAAAAACCCCAAAGTTCCCACCCAGAAAAAAATGTTAACAGAACTATCCAATTGTAAAGTATCAGCAGACATAACACCGGAAATAGGTCATGGGCAATTCTAAAGTCTTTTACCTAAGTAGTGTAACAGAAAGTTACAGTGTTGACCAAAAGAACACACAGGTTTCTCATTAAACTTTGTTATTTTAATGGGTCTCAAAATTCTGTGACTGATTTTTGGTCATGTTGTTTCCATTAAAAAGTACTGATTTTAAAAACTAATAACTTAAAAACTGCCACACACACAAAAGAACCAAATGGTCCACAAGACATTCTCCTTTCCTTCTGAAGGTTTTCCGATGCATTGTAATCATTAACCAGTCTTTTACTATCAAACTTAAATGACCAATTGAGACACACAGTTCTGAGACCGTTCTTCCACCACCAATTAAGACTGGGGTGGCAGGAGTTGGGAATAATATTCATTTAGCCTTCTGAGCTTTCTGGGCAGACTTGGTGACTTTGCCAGCTCCAACTGCCTTCTCGTCCACTGCTTTGATGATACCTACAGCAACTGTCTGTCTCATGTCACGAACAGCGAAACGGCCCAGAGGGGGGTAGTCAGAGAAGCTCTCAACACACATGGGCTTGCCGGGAATCATATTAATGATGGCAGCATCACCAGATTTCAAAAACATGGGGCCATCTTCCAGCTTTTTCCCAGAACAATGATCAGTCTTCTCCTTCAGCTCAGCAAATTTGCAAGCAATGTGAGCTGTGTGACAATCCAGCACAGGTGCATATCCAGCACTGATTTGGCCTGGGAGGTTCAGGATAATCACCTGAGCTGTGAAGCCAGCTGCTTCCATTGGTGGGTCATTTTTGCTGCCACCGGCCACAGTGCCACAGAGAACATCTTTGACAGACATGTTCTTGACGTTGAAGCCCACTTTGTCCCCAGGAAGAGTTTCACTCACAGCTTCATGGTGCATTTCAACAGACTTTACTTCAGTTGTAACACTGACTGGAGCAAAGGTGACCACCATGCCGGGCTTGAGAACACCAGTCTCCACTTGGCCCAAAGTGACTACCAATAGCACCAATTTTGTAGACATCCTGGAGCAGCAGACACAGGGGCTTGTCAGTTCGACGAGTTGGTGGCAGGATGCAATCCGGAGCTTCAAGCAGTGTGGTTCCACTGGCATTGCCATCTTTATGGGTGACCTTCCATCCCTTGAACCAAGGCATATGAGCACTTGGCTCCAGCATGTTGTCACCATTCCAACCAGAAATTGGCACAAATGCTACTGTGTCAGGGTTGTAGCCAATTTTCTTAATGTAGGTGCTGACTTCTTTAACAATTTCCTCGTATCTTTTCTGGCTGTAGGGTGGCTCAGTGGAATCCATTATGTTAACACCAACAATCAGCTGTTTCACATGCAGCGTGTAGGCCAAAAGGGCATGCTCACGGGTCTGTTCATTCTTGGAGATACAGCACCGTCAGCCTGAGATGTGCCTGTAATCATGTTTTTTATGAAGTCTCTGTGCCCTGGGGTCAATGATGGGCACATAATACTTGCTGGTCTCAAATTTCCACAGGGAGATATCAATGGTGCTACCTCGCTCCCATTCAGCTTTCAGTTCATCCAAGACTCAGGCATACTTGAAGGAGCCCTTCCCCATCTCAGCAGCCTTCTCAAATTTCTCAATAGTTCTCTTGTCGATCCCACCACATCTGTAGATCAGATGGCCAGTAGTAGTAGACTTTCTGGAATCTAAGTGTCCAATGACAACGATGTTGATGGGAGTCTTTTCCTTTCCCATCTTGGTTTTGAGTTAATGGTGGTTTTCATGACACCTGTGTTCTGGAGGCAAACCCATTGCGAAAAAGCTTGAGTTTATTTTTGTGTATGGTGTAAGTTGGTGATCTAGTTTCTTTTTTTTTTTTTTGCATGTATCTGACAAAATTTCCCAGCACCATTTACTGACGAGACTGTCTTGACTCCATTGTATGCTCTTGCCTCCTCTGTCAAATATTAATTGAGCATAATGGCTTGGGTCTATTTCTGGGTTCTCTAATCTGTTCCATTGGTCCATACACTGAGTGGCCAGATTATTATGACAACTCCATCAGTACTTCGTTGGGCCTCCTTTTGCCTTCAATACTGCGGCGATTCTTCTTGGCATTGACTCCACAAGATGTTGAAAGGTGATGTGAGGAATCTGACACCATGCCTGATGAATAGCACTGTCCAGTTGTGTGAGATTTGATGGTTGTGGAACCAGCTGCCTGATGGCTCTTTTAACTTCGTCCCACAAATGCTCAATTGGATTGAGATCTGGTGATTGTGGAGGCCACCTAAGCAAGATAAAGTCTCCCTCATGTTCTTGAAACCACTCCTGCACAATATGAGCACCATGGCATGGCGCATTGTCTTGTTGGAAGAAGCCATCTCCATTGGGATACGCCATCAACATGATAGGATGAACTTGATCAGCAATGATACTTAGGTATGTTGTGCTATTCAGATGTTGTTCCACACGAATTAAAGGGCCCAAATCAGGCCAGGAAAACATGCCCCAAACCATAACACTGCCCCCACCAGCTTGAAGGTTTGTACTCATGCATGTGTGGTGCATGCTTTCATGCTGTTTCCGTGAATTTCTCACTCTGCCACCTGCATGATGCAACCGGAAACATGATTCATCGGACCATGTGACTTTTTTCCAATGCTCGACTGTCCAATCCTTGTGTTCCTGTGCGAATTGGACACATTTTATCTTGGTAACTGCAGACAGCAAAGGTGTTCGAACAGGCCTTTGGCTTCCATATCCCATACAATGCAATGTATGGCTAATTTGCCTACAAACGTCAGGTGGTCATAATAATCTGGCCACTCAGTATATGTCTGTTCTTGTGCCAGTACCAGGCAGTTTTGAGAACTGTAGCTTGATATCTGATATTGTGATTCCTCCAACTTTGTTCTTCTTTCTCAGGATTGCTGTGGCTATTCGGGGTCTTTTTTTATTCCAGATGAATCTTTGGAGAGTGTGTGCTAGGTCTGTGAATATGCCATTGGTATTTTAATAGGGAGTGCATTGATCTATAGATTGCTTTGGGTAGTATGGACATTTTAATGATGTTGATTCTACCAATCCATGAACATGGTATGTTCTTCCATTTGTTTATGTCTTCCTCTATCTCTTTTTTCAATGTCCTGTAGTTTTCCGAGTACAGGTCTTTCACCTCCTTAGTTAAGTTTATTCCTAGGTACCTTAATTTTTTTTTTTTTTTGAGCAATGGTAAATGGGATTGTTTTTTTAGTTTCTCTATCTGTGAATTCATTATTGGTGTATAAAAAAGCCATAGATTTCTGAGTGTTAATTTTGTATCCTGCTACATTGCCAAATTCATTTATTAAGTCTAGTAGTTTTTTTGATCGAGTCTTTGGGGTTTTCTATGTACAATATCATGTCATCTGCAAAAACTGTCCGGTCATTTTTATGACTTAAACTGTAAAGCTTAAATAATGAAAATCAAAATAATGCTTTTAGAGAGAAACCAAGATGGCAGCATAGGTAAGCACCTAAACTGCTGCCTCGCACAACAATTTCAAAACTACAACTAAAAGACAGAACAGACACCATCCAGAACCACAGAAAAGCTGGCTGAGTGAAAATTCTACAACTAAAAGGAAAGAGAAAAGCTCACAGAGAATTGGAGGTACGGCAAAGGGTCTTTGTGCGCGCAGAGAGGAAGGGCGGCTGAGAGCCTGGCTGACTTTCTCTGGCGGAAGGGGGAAGGAAGCCCCCGACTGCACTGAACCCCAGTTCTGACTGCACTGAACCCCAATTCCAGGCGAGCCCCTGGGGACCCACGCTCTTACGGGGGGAATCTAGACACTCGGGCGGAGACTCGGGAGCCGGGGAAGGCAGAGGTCTGCAGGCGCGCGCGTGCCAGTGCGCACAAAGGCTGTGGAGGTTGCCACAGGCTTTCCCTAGTGGAAGGGAGTCAGAAGCTCCTGACTGCACTGAGCCCCAGTTCTGACTGCACTGAACCTCAGTTCCAGGTGAGCCCCTGGGGACCCACGCTCTTGTGGGGGGAATCTGGACTCTCGGGCGGAGACTCGGGAGCCGGGAAGGCAGAGGTCTGAAGGCACACGCGTGCACACAAGGGCAAGGCTGACGGGAAGCCAAGACTGTCTGTTCCGCCCTGAGACTCCACCCCATCCAAGCTGAGCACAGAGGCTATTGCAATTTGGCAAGTCTAATCCTATAAGGTTGTCTCCAGCACCGAACTTCTCCCAGTGTAGACACAGCTGATCCTTACAGCCAACTGGCCTGGAGGTCAATTCCTCCCAGTGATACCAACAACAATCAAGACTTAATTACAACAAGGCTGTACACACAGTCCACAAAGGGGTGCACCAAGAGTGTCCACCTCAGGTTAACTGGGGAGGCTGACCCACTGGGCCATATAGGAAACCTAGCACACAAAGCTATCCTACCAACTCAGGGAAGCAACCAAAATGCGGAGACAAAGAAACAGATCACAAACGAAAGAAATGGAGGAAAACAAACAACCTGATATAGAATTCAAAACCACGGTTATAAGGCTTTTCAAGAATATCCTAGAAAAGGCCGATAAATATAACGAGACCCTCGAAGATATGAAAAAGGACCAACTAGAAATTAAACATACACTGACTGAAATAAAAAATATTATACAGAGACCCAAAAACAGACTAGAGGAACACAAGAATCAAGTCAAAAAATTGAAATACAAAGAAGCAAAAAACACTCAACCGAAAAAGCAAAAAGCAAAAAAAAAAATCCAAAACGTTGAAGATAGTGTAAGAAGACTCTGGGACAACTTCAAGCGTACCAACATCAGAATTATGGGGGTGCCAGAAGAAGAGAGAGAGCAAGATACTGAAAACCTATTGGAAGAAATAATGACAGAAAACTTCCCCCACCTGGTGAAAGAAATAGACTTACAAGTCCAGGAAGCGCAAAGAACCCCAAACAAAAGGAACCCAAAGAGGACCACACCAAGACACATCATAATTAAAATGCCAAGAGCAAAAGACAAAGAGAGAATCTTAAAAGCAGCAAGAGAAAAACAGTTAATTACCTACAAGGGAGCACCCATATGTCTGTCAGCTGATTTCTCAACAGAAACTATGCAGGCCGGACGGGAGTGGCAAGAAATTTTCAATGTGATGAATAGCAAGAACCTACAACCAAGATTACTCTACCCAGCAAAGCTATCATTCAGAATTGAAGGGCAGATAAAGAGCTTCACAGATAAGAAAAAGCTGAAGGAGTTCATCACCACCAAACCAGTATTATATGAAATGCTGAAAGGTATTCTTAAAGAAGAGGAAGAAGAAAAAAGTAAAGAGAAAAATTATGAACAACAAATACATATCTATCAACAAGTGAACCTAAAAATCAAGTGAATTAAAAACCTGAGGAACAGAATAATCTGGTGAATATAATAGAATCAGGGGCATAGAAAGGGAGTGGACTGATAATTCTCAGGGGGAAATGGGTATGGGGGGTTCATGAAGAGACTGGACAAAAATCATACACCTATGGAAGAGGACAGTGGGGGGAGGTAAGGGCAGAAGGTGGGGTGGGAACCAGGTGGAGGGGAGCTATGGGGGGAAAAAAGAGAAACAATTGTAATAATCTGAATAAAGATTTATTTAATAAAAAAAAATAATGCTTTTAACTTACCTTCAATATCTAAACGTGTTTGCATATTAAACCACCACAAATATACAAGCAGATTTTCACTTTAAGTCAAATAAGAAGCTATTCTAAGGTCAAAATAATCAGTCAACTCTTTTTAAACGTAGCTAATCTAAATAAATTTCCTATTTTGATGATGGTCCACACGTTGAGGCTGAAACATGAAAATATCCTGTTTTATAACAGAAGGACCTCTGTGTGTTGCAGCAGTTAACAGAAGAAGGCAAATCATTTTTTATAATGCAAAAACTGAAATAATCTTAATCTGTGCAGTTAAAATTTTTGAGGATTCTCTCATGTTCTCTGCAACATTTTACAAAATACAGTAACACTAAAGCTCTGAGATGTTTTCTTTTAATATCTGATGTCCTCATGCTGAGGAACATTACTGATTTTAACAGATTTGATTGTACCACACTTACTTTTTTGTGATAAATGCTACAGACTCCTCTCTCTATGTCAGGCAATTTGTGTAGATGATTTTCTATCTGACCAAACACACTGGATTCAGAACAGAGAACTTCAGACACAGCATCCAGCCGAGCATTTATTTCCCTGTAAGAACAGTAACAGCAGTTATGAGATGTGGTAGCAGTGAGAATGTGGACATTCTACGGCCCAGCTACAAAGGAGGCTTCTCCACATCACTGGTTCTTTCCTGACCTTCATCATTTGAATCAAAAAGCAGATACCGCCCTGACCCGTTTGGCTCAGTGGATAGAGCGTCGGCCTGCGGACTCAAGGGTCCCAGGTTCGATTCCGGTCAAGGGCATGTACCTTGGTTGCGGGCACATACCCAGTGGGAGGTGTGCAGGAGGCAGCTGATCGATGTTTCTCTCTCATCGATGTTTCTAACTCTCTATCCCTCTCCCTTCCTCTCTGTAAAAAATCAATAAAATATATATTTTTTTAAAAAGCAAAAAAAAAAAAAAAAGCAGGTACCACACAAGGAGGGGCAGAGACAGGCTCATCGGGTTTTCCCTTCCTCCTGGGCAGACACAGAGACTGCACTTCTCAGCCTCCTCTGAAGATAGGTAAGGCCATGTACCCAATTTCTAGCCAACGAACCCTGGTAGGAAGGATTACACCACTGCTAGCCCGGGCCCATGAAAACCTCCCGGTGTCCGCTCTCTCCCCATCTGCCTACAGGACATTGAGCCCAGGGCAACCTTGCTGACTCCATCAGCCTGGGTCCACGAATGGAGCCAAAAAACCCTCCAATCTCGCATCCACTACCCACTGGACTTTACATTAGCAAGAAGTAAACGTCTATTGTATTTACACCAGATTGAGGATTTATGTGCTACAACTGCTTGCATCACCTTGGCTACTATAACAGGTCTACGACGGGCAACCAGATTTTCCTGCCTGAAATGACTGACCATCTCAGTCAAAAACAATTCATCCCATTAACCAACTGCTTCCATAAAAGACTTGGTGGTGGTGGGTGAACCGATCAACTGTTTGAGTGAACTGGGATTAGGCATATGGAACCCAAGCAAAGACTGGGAGCAGCTACAGAAAACACAGTGGAATGACATCAGGAGACATGGGAGACCAGGGCCTCAGGATTCTATCAATGTCTACACACTAAGTGATGTGTCACTTGGGAAGGAATGAGGAGGCCCGTCAACTTAAAATGGAAACCTGACTAAATGTGTCCTCTACGCAGTGTGGCCCACCTATAAACACCAAAGGCCTACACTAGGTACAATGGCCACATGTGATATTAAAGCCTGAGATAAGTACACCTATCTAGTGGCTAGCAGGCCCTCAGTAAATGTTGTTTCGAATGAATGAATGAATGTGAATGAATGAATGAACGAACGAACGAACAAGTAAGCAAATGAAAGGATTAACTGTCATTTGGAGGGAAAGAGAGACACCAGCTCCTAAATGCACATTTGTTTATCAAAGCTATGCTGATATCACACACATTCACATGAAAGGGCAAACCTCACATTAGAATCCTGCCTAGATGACTGTTAAATTGAGTACTTTGCAATTAACTGAGTGCTATTATCTTTATTATCTTTATAGCTATCCTGTGAGGCCATGCCTGTTCCTCATACAGAAACTAATTTCAGGTCTCATTTCTGCTCCGTTTTTCTCTGGCTGTAAAACAGGCATTTGTTTAGCATGAGAGAGCAGAACAAGCCAGAGCTCGGTAGACGCAGATTGGCTCTTCCATTCTCACTGGGTGGCCTCTTAAATCCACCCATTTCTCTCCATTACACTAGTCTAAGTAAAATATCACTTCTCAGACTACTAAAACAGCCTCCTACCTCCCTTACCACATCCACTTCTGTCCCTTTTTCCAGTCCATTCTCGACTCTGTACCCTGAGAGGTCTTCCTAGAACCCAAATATGTCATGCCATACCTCTGCTTTAAGCTCATCAAACACCTGCCATTAATGTTAGGTCCAAATCCAGAATCCTTAATTGACCTACAACTGATCCCTGCTTACCTCTCAAGTCTCACTTCAGAACACCTGTCACTCCTTCCTCTTGCTGTGAATTTCTTCCAATGTCTTGGTCACTCCAAATTCTCTAATGTCAGAGCTTTCAAGTTCACTGCTCCCTATAGCTTAGTTTCCTTTCCTCTTTCCTACAACCCACAAGCTCCTAATCATCCTTCCTCTGAGAGGGCTTTCTAGATGCACCAGACAAGACTTAATCCTTTTCCATACCACTCTCTATTTCTTTCCATAGTGAAAATCATAACTGTATTTGCTTCCTCACAGTCTCTTCCACTAGACTGTAAGCTCAGTGAGAACAGGGTCATATCTTCATTCCCACAGTTCTGGGATCACAATATGTGCTCAATAAATGGCTGCTGAATTCAATTCAACTTCAAAGACTACATATAAAGTAAAGCAAGATGAGGTAAAACATAAATAAATGAAAAGTTAAAATTTCTTTGCATAGAATTGTTGTGATAAAATAAATCAATGTTTTACCCTAACATTTACCCGAAATACTACACAAATATAAAGTTTTATTTTAATAACTCACTCCTGAATAAATGAAAGACGACATCAATTGGGATAGATTAAGATGATGCTACAGATGGCATGAGGACAGATAAAGTAATGCCATCTGTGAATGTATAAGACAGACGACAAAGATAGCTTCTTTCTCAAAATTTATAAAGGTTGTCTGAGATATGAAAAGATAAAAGCAAAAAAGGTTAAAAAAATCCAAATCATATTTATGAAGTCCACCAGAACATTCTTAAAAAATAGATATAAAACTGGGCCAAGCCCAAACCGGTTTGGCTCAGTGGATAGAGTGTCGGCCTGTGGACTGAAAGGTCCCGGGTTCGATTCCGGTCAAGGGCATGTACCTTGGTTGCGGGCACATCCCCAGTGGGAGGTGTGCAGGAGGCAGCTGATCGATGTTTCTCTCTCATCGATGTTTCTAGCTCTCTATCCCTCTCCCTTCCTCTCTGTGAAATATCAATAAAATATATTTAAAAAAAAAAAAAAAAAAACTGGGCCAAGGACTAAATAGGCAGTTCTCTAAAGTGGACATACAGACGGCCAAGAGACATATGAAAAAATGCTCAAAGTCACTGATCATCAGAGAAATGCAAATTAAAACAACAATGAGGTATCACCTCACACTTGTCAGAATGGCTACCATCAACAAATGACAAATGCTGGCGAGAATGTGGAAAAAAGGAAATCCAGGTACACTGCTGGTGGGAATGCAGATTGGTGGAGCTATTATGGAAAACAGTATGGAGTTTCCTCAAAAAGTTAAATATGGAACTGCCATTTGACCCAGTGATCCCACTTCTAGGAATATTTCCTAAGAAACCTGAAACACCAATCAGAAAGAATATATGCACCCCTATGTTCATAGCAGCACAATTTACAATAGCTAATATCTGGAAAAAGCCCAAGTGCCCTTCAGTAGACGAGTGGATAAAAAAGCTGTGGTACATTTATACCATGGAATAGTATGCAGCAGTAAAAAAGAAGAAACTCTTACCCTTTGAGACAGCATGGAGGGACCTGGAGAGTATCACGCTAAGTGAAATAAGTCAGTCAGAGAAAGACAAGTATCACATGATCTCACTCATATGTAGAATCTAATTAACAAAATAAACGGATGAATGGAGTGGATCCAGAGACATGGAAGCATAGATCAGACAGTGGAATCTCAGAGGGAAGGTGGGGGATGGAGGGTGAGTGGGATGTAATCAACAAAAGACCTTGCATGTATATACACATAACCCATGGACACGGACAACTGTGGTGAAAGCCTGGGGCAGGGGGCGGGGCCGGGCTGGAGGGGGTTAATGGAGGAAAAAAGGGGACATATGTAATACTTTCAGCAATACAAAATTTTAAAAAGACAGGCAAAAAAAAAAAAAGGGGCAAAACTGTAAATTTCTTAGAAAGAGACTGAAAAGGTTGTGTTAAGTTGGTTTGCAATCTGGGAAAATACAAAGGTAGTGGCTTTTATTTTAGCCTAGCGATACCCAGGCAAAAGCATGCTCACTATGAATCATTTTGGCTTTAACCCAGCCTTCATTTGTTATAGGGAGGTAATAGCTTGGAGGTTAATAATTGGGGTTGAGAAGGCAGGTGACCTAAGTTCAAATCTAGGCTCTACCATTTACCAGTTATTTAGCCCTGCTCTAATTTCTCTATCTATAAATGGGAATAATAATGTCCCCTTATAGAGTTGTTACAAGAATTCAATGAAATAATATATATTAAGCACTTAGCACAGTGCCTGATACATAGTAACTACTCAAAACATGTTAACTGTTATCATCATTTTTATGGAGAAGATATTTGCGAACAATACTGCAATAAGGGGCTAATATCCAAATTATAAAGAACTCATACAATTCAACAACAACAAAATAAACAATGGCAATATTTCATCCTTTCTTATGGCTGAGTAGTATTCCATTATAGATATGTACCACATCCTTATTGGGTTGTTTCCATGTCTTGGCCATCGTGAATAATGATGCAGTAAACATAGGGGTACATATATCTTAACAAATATATGTTTTCAGATTTTTCTAGTAGATACCCAGAAGGGGGCATGTAACTTGGTTGCGGGCACATCCCCAGTAGGAGGTGTGCAAGAGGCAGCTGATCGATGTTTCTCTCTCATCGATGTTTCTACTAGAAAAATCTGAAAACATATATTTGTTAAGATATATGTACCCCTATGTTTACTGCATCATTATTCACGATGGCCAAGACATGGAAACAACCCAAGTGTCTTTTGGTGGATGACTGGATAAAGATGTGGTACATATCTATAATGGAATACTACTCAGCCATAAGAAAGGATGAAATATTGCCATTTGTGACAACATGAATGGATCTTGAGAGTATCATGCTCAGTGAAATAAGTCAGACAGAAAAGGACAAGAACCATATGATTTCACTCATATGTGGGATATAAAATGGAAAGCAACAAATGAACAATCAAATCAAACAAACAAACTCACAGACACAGATAACAGTACCGTGGTTATCAGAGGAAAAGGGGGATACTAGAACATGAAGAGGATAAAGGGGGTCAAATATATGGTGACGGTAGGAGACCAGACTTTTGGTGTTGAGTACACAATGCAATATACAAATGTATATTGTCGCCCTAATACATTTAATTTTTTTAAAAACCATGATACATTCTAAACAAATAAAGACACCTGAGTCATTTCATTCCATATGACAAAAACTATGGACTTGAGGGTCTGGGAATGACAAAGATTGTTTTTTACCACCAAAACCCCAAAGACTAAATGTGGGTGTCACTGAAGTCCTTCACATTTGAAGATGAACTGGGTGATGACATTAGAATTTGTGTAGCTGTCACTGAGAAACTCAGTGCGTGACCTACAGCTATTGTCATTGTAAGGGCATGTGATGGACTTTGTCTGTACCTGCTGATTGCTATTCATGGAGATGCCTCGATAATTCTAACATAATGTTATTTAGGGGGGAAATTAAAATGCAAACTGCTGAGAAGTTGGTTTTATCAATCTAATTTCTTGCCCTAAAGCAGTGGTACTCAACCTTTCTAATGCCACGACCCTTTAATACAGTTTCTCATGCTGTGGTGACCCCAACCATAAAATTATTTTTGTTGCTACTTCCTAACTGTAATTTTGCTACTGTTAATGAATCGTAATGTAAATATCTGTGTTTTCCGATGGTCTTAGGCTCTACAGCAGCGGTTCTCAGCCTGTGGGTCGTGACCTACAAGTTGAGAACCGTCGCCTAAGACCATCGGAAAACACAGATATTTACATTACGATTCATAACAGTAGCAAAATTACAGTTATGAAGTAGCAACAAAAATAATTTTATGGTTGGGGGTCACCACAACATGAGAAACTGTATTAAAGGGTCGTGGCATTAGAAAGGTTGAGAACCACTGCCCTAGAGACAGCTGATATAAAACGAATAAATTAAATTCAGACATTAGGAAACTGGTCATGCAATAGGGCTAAACCGACGACCTCAACAGATTCCTAGTAGAAATATGAATCATAAATCCTCTCCTAGGGCCTAAGATTCACTACCTGGTCTACCTAGCTTCACCTTTCACATACACCATTTATTCAATGAGTGCTTAAAAAGAACCAGCTGTAGCCAAAATCGGTTTGGCTCAGTGGATAGAGCGTCAGCCTGCGGACTGAAGGGTCCCAGGTTCGATTCCGGTCAAGGGCATGTAACTTGGTTGCGGGCACATCCCCAGTAGGAGGTGTGCAAGAGGCAGCTGATCGATGTTTCTCTCTCATCGATGTTTCTCACTCTCTATCCCTCTTCCTTCCTCTCTGTAAAAAATCAATAAAATATATTAAAAAAAAAAAAAAAAAAAAAAGAACCAGCTGTAGAAGTAGTGGAAGATGGAAGGTGAAAGTGTGATAGAAGAAGCTAGAAAGATAAGTAGGGACCTGGTCATGTGAGTAATGCAGACCACATAGGAGCTCTGACTTTGTCCTGAGAGCAATGGGAGCCAATGGCCAATGTCTGAAAGGACAAAACAGCAGTAGCAGAAAGACTGGTTAGAAAGCCGTTTCAGTAATCCAGGGGAGATGTTAATAATCTGAACTGGGTAGAGAATATAGGAATGAAAATGGCTCATAGTTTCAAGAGACATTAAGAATGTAAAATTAGCCCAGCTGGCATGGCTCAGTGGTTGAGCATCGACCTATAAACCAGAAGGTCAGGGCACATCCTAGGTTGCAGGCTCAATCCCCAGTGGGCAGGGCGGGGGTGTGCAGGAGGCAGCAACTCAATGATTCTCTCTCATCATTGATGTTTGTATTTCCTCTCTCCCGCTCCCTTCCTCTCTGAAATCACAACACATAAGAAAGCATAACCTATTTATAAAAACTTATGTGGCTTCGTTAAAGTAAAATCCAATCTCAATAATCTAAGTGAATTATTTGAATCAGTCAGTAAATGTAGGGCACTAGTATATTCTGCACCAAGGAGGTCATTTTATAGAATAAAGGTGGTGGGAGTGAAAAATCCTCTGAAACTTGAAACATTTGGTCCTGGATTTACGAATATGAAATTGCCTTGCAAGTTCAAATAAGCTAAGAATGTAAAGAAAATCTTAAGGGATTTAAGAGAATTCATGGATGATTGGCAAGTAATGGGCTCTTGGAGAACTTTGGAAGACCTGCTTTATATTACTAAGTTTCCTTGTCACCAATTATTTGTTCTATGATCTCACTAAAGAAGAAATCCTGGTCGTAAACTAACATTTGGCTGCCAATGTCAGAGACAGAATGTTAGCCTGGATGACTGAAACCATTGATGTGATATGCATGGCACCTATGTTAGTTTGGGGGAGGGGAACAAAAAACATATAACTGACCCATTGACTAATCAGCTGAAGATTTACTCAGAGAATTTGTTTGGAATAGGTTGTAAGTGCCATTAAGATTTAAACAAATTCTTTTAAAGTGGATTTTGAAGGATTAGGAAGATGGAAGTTTTAAAATTATGACTTAAAATAAAAAGGCAAAGGCAAAGGTTTAGTGTTTGTTACTGGCTACGCACGTGCCAAGCCAGTTTAAAGTTCACACTTGAAAGCATCAGTGTTCAATGCATGGCGTATTTATTTTCTCCAGCCTTTCTGGGAGAGCAGGATCCCAAGGGACACATGGTCCAGTCGATAAAGAGCATACAACATGGTCTACTGAACTTATCTCAAGTTAATCCTCATTTTAGAAAACAAATTTAATGATAAAAATAAAAATTTTAATTCACATGCAAACATCTACTAGTGAGTATGTTTCTGATGAATATTTTAACCAAGCAGATAAAATACTAAAAACTGCCGTGGATGCTTAGGCAGATGCCTTTCCATTACCCAGTATGCAACACCCTTTAGGGGGCCGTCCACACACTGCCCGCAGAAGGCCGTCTTGTCTGCTCTTGCTCCACAAGGTATCCTTATTGCATTTGAATACTGAACCCACATAGTTACTTCCATTCTCAGAGTTCTTCTTTATCTAGTCAGCTTCCCCTGTCTGAAGGTCTTTATGGTCAGGAAGGGAAACTGAAATAACCCACTAAAAGCTGAAGCAATCTGGTAACCATCATCATCAAAACAATTTCTTAAAACTTACTACTAACACCAATAACAGTGTCTGCTATCTTTTTTTTTTTCAAGATGACTATTTACTAAGCACAGCATAAGATGTCGCCAACAGTGAGGCCATCATGCAGTTTAAAAGAGACGTACACATAAAGCCTCTAGCGCAGTGCTTGGTATGTAATAAAGGTGCCCCTAGTTACTCATTCTACTGTCCTAAACGTCTTACACCTGACCTCTTTCAGAGTACTGATACTAACTTAGCTCAGGTCCTCAGAATCTCTCCGTGAACTTGGTAACTTGCCCCACCACCACCACCTTGTTCCCTCCTACACACAAGCCCAGCTCTGACCCTGTCACTCCCATGCTTAGAGTCACTGGATTAACTTCCTCTGGCCACCAACTCCTCAGCCTAGCCTGCAAAGCCCTCTACAAAAGGCAGCACCCCATCTCTTCAACCCCTTCCCTCCTTACCCTCTTATGCTACTGATGGCCCAAACTAACTGCATAACCCACTTTCCCCAACATACCCTATGTCTTCCAATCTGCAAGGAAAAAATCCTCACAATATCAGACAGTCTATGGCCAGGTACAAAATAAAATCTTCCCCAATTTAAAGTTGTGTTCTTATATCTCATAGTAATCTTGTTTTTAAGGAGGCCAACATACCTTTCTTTCACTACTATATGTAATTTCAGATTAAACACAATCAAATAATTCCCTTTACCTTAAATTAAGGAGCGGCTGAGTCACCCACTTCTTTAACTTCCGTCTCCCAAATGAAGTTTTAGTATGGTCCAAAACCCAAAATAAACTTCCTTTGCTTTTCATATCAGTCTAAGAAAGACCAAAAAACAAGTTTTATTAACTAGATAATTGTATTTGTACCAAAACTGCTAGTTGACCATGTGCCCTAATTATTCCATGGATCACAATTTTCAATGTTACATATGCCTGGCATAAAGTATGGCTCATAACAAGTGTTCATTTAATGTTTGATTAGTGAACGTGTGTGTATACATACACACACAACATATACACATATATATATGCACATACAATATACCGAAAGTATCGATATTTTGCACAGAAAAGAGATAGTCTGTGTTGTTTTTGGTTAACTAAGAATAATTTACTCAGAAATCTCTTTTGAAATATATATTTGTCCTACGCATCTTAAAAATATAATAATATATTTTACTGCCTTGGGAAATACAATTTGCCTTTGGCAATTCAGTATCTCCCCCAGCATCAGAATTACTGTTCTAAAGACCAGTGCTCTCACAACAGCACTGAAGGAGTAGAAGGTACTGGAGATAGATGTGAACTTGCACTGCCCTCCCGGAATTTACCCTGGAAGGGTTTTATTTTAGTCTGTTTTATTAAATCCTTAGTAAAAGTTTATCTTTCCATACTTTTCTATTTCAAAGTTGAGTCATAAAAAATTTCACAACTAACCAGAGATGATGGTTTATCCTAACCAAGGTTTCATTGTATTACAAAAAAATCTATTAATAGATTAAATCTTGTTGGGAACATAAAATTGCAGTTTTCACCTGAGTGGTTTTATTTTAACTTTTTCCTTTTCCTTCAAATCATCAATCAGGTACTTACAGAAAACCTCCCCAGTGTACTCAGTTGTATGATTGGCAAAGGTATATTAAGACATGTTCCCTCCCTCAGGGCACTTAAATCCAGGTTGGGGGAAAAAGACTCATAACTAGGACCCAATGCCACCTGGCAGAAAGAAACTATAAAAGGTATCACATAAGCTCCCTGGGCCTTAGGAGGTAAAGCAGAGCACAGAGCAGCTTCAAGGTCACAGAGGCTCCTGAGGATGGAGCTGGACACTGGCCCATGGACGGGGCTGGTCCAGATCAGCAACAGCACCACCCTCAGACAAGAGCCTGACTGGCCCGCCTGCAGTAAAGGGTCCTAGGAAGAGGACAGTGGAGGGGAAACAGGTTCCAGGTACCTGGCATCACTGGAGAAGCAGGCTCAGGAGAGAGGGGGGGGCAAACACAAGTCCTGTAACACCTCTGCTCTCCCTGACACTGGCCCCTCCTCATTGCCCCTTTCCTTGCTCATCAGTAAGGGAGGCCAACGCTGAAGTGCAAAGACACGCAGATGTTCATTCTCAGCTTCTGTTCTACAAGGGCTCAAGTCTTGACAATGAAAGGATTTTTAAAGGGTATTTTGGTTACAGATGATTTTTGCCTTAGGAATATGATTTCAGAACTGACTCCACAGTAGTAGGATTGGAACAAGGAGGATGTGGCAGAATAAGGACAACTTGGGATGCTGGGGCTGTGTGTGCAGACTCTGACTGAGCTCTCTTCATCCAAGAAATGTCCTTTTATTCCTACTACTTCTTTCCTATCATGGGATGTATACAGAGTTGATGAGAAAGACTTGTGGGAAAGAGTCTCACTTCTAGATAAATAAAATGAATGACAAAATAAAAATGTTATTGATTGGAAACAAGGTGGACTCTAGTATACACATTTAGTTTGGAAGAGGGAGAAACTAAATTAAAAAATCTAGTTAGTAATATACAAACCCAGGAGTCAGGAGAATAAATTTGATATTTACTATAATTCACAACAGTAATCAATGCTTCTGAAGAGCTTTAAGCCATTTGACTCAGATGGTTCAGTCTCCACTACTTACTCAAACGACTTGAAACTTCTTATTTCTATGACTTTGTTATGATAACATTAATTTTATAACATAACATCTCACATTACCAAGTGCCAATTTAATAATAAATGAAAGCAATAATTTCAATGGCTCCATTATCTTCCTAATTCATCAGTAAACGGCAAATAAATGATGAAAATTTGTAAAGGGAATTGTTATGCATCTTACAGTCTAATTGAACATCACAGTAACTTGTTTTATATGCTGCATAAAAAATAAAACTGCAAACATCTCAAGAAAAAGTTAAATGTAGAAAAATATAATCAAGCAGACAAAAAAAAAATCTTCATATGAATTTTCAAAGATGTTCTTCCAAATAAATATTTAATACAGAAATTATCTGAATTAGCATGTTACTTCAATCATTAAAAAAGACAGCTCTATAGCTTCCTAAGTAACCCCACAGAAGTATTTCTTATACTGTATTTAATTCTCCAAAAAGCAGTGCAACAATTATCAACTAAAAAATAGATAACAGGACAGGCAGAGCGGTCAGTTGAAGACAATATTGTTGCTTTCAACTGTATTCCTAAGAATACCACCTATTCCAAAATGCTACCTTATTCCAAATTTTGTTTTTCACAACCATTTGAAACAACTAGCCCTTATGTTTACCTGACCTGATTCTGTAGGATTTCAAGATTCTTTAATGTTGTTCCATTAATTGTCATAAATTCCATTGCACCTGACAACTGTTTAAATTTCCTGTAAAAGAACAAAATATGAACCATGATGTAAGTGCATAAAGAACTAACGTAAGCACTAGAAATATTCCAGTGACATTATGACAGAAGTTAGCTCTTTGGTAGAGACTCAAACCAAAAGGAGCTAAAAGAATATTTACTGGGATATTGTCTCCCATTGATGCTGGTGTCATTAAATAGGTTGATGGCAAAATAAGGACAGTTGCTCTCAAACCAAACACAAGAACAAGGAAGGAAAGTAAGTGTTACAAACAATTTTTTAATATATTTCCAGAAACAGAACCAAACATAGTCTTTTATCATTGGCAGAGCATGTGGTGGTGTGGTTTCTTCAGGAAACAACTATGCAATTAGCTTAAAAAATATGTCAAGATACTTAAAAACATCCTTCTTATTCTTTAGCATGAGATCATCTTGATAAACCCTTAAACAGATTTTAATCAACATTCTGATATGTGCAACAAATGTTATTTACTCTTTAATTAACAATGCACATTAATGTGGCTGTTTTAATAGAGTATAAAATTGAAAAAGTAGCAGAAAATATTTCCTTAAGCTCAAAGAATTCATATTCTCCTTATGTACCTGTAACTACTTCAAACTAGATGAGAAGTTCAATAAATTTCAAATAGACTTGAGTATTGAGTTGCAATATGATTAATAAATATATGCACAATTCCAATTTTGTCCTTCTTAGTCTTTCATGTTAAAAAGTATACTAATCAATGCATTACTGATACAGGATTCAATGTCCTTTATAAGCTAGTCAGTCCTTTGACGTTTCTGTCAATAGCACTTACAGATTTGATGGCTTAAAGGCAAGAAACATCATGGCAAGGTCACTAAACTATTTGGAGGGAGAACATGAGTGTTTCCATCATAGCTATAATAAGATTTAAATAAAACCCAGTTTCCCAAGCCAGTTATGGAAACAAGCCCTCATCCAGGAATCTAGAGCCTAAAATCAAAGCCAGCGTTCATTGCAAGATGCCTCCACTTCTAGATGACTCCTCAACTAAAGCTCCAGAGCCCTGAAAAAGAAATAACGTACTGCACATTAGGAATGTTGCCTAGTAACTGAACGCTGTCCTTTGGCAGTGTAATTTATCTGTGACAGATCTGACCTAGCTTCCAAAGAATGATAACTTGTTAATAATTTTTAGAGGGAATCAACTCCAACACTGATGGATACCAGATGTATGTAGCCCTTTCTCTCCTTCATACAGCAGTTAGTCATTCAATAATGTAATTAGAGCAATTTATGTTCTTGGGCTGTCCTCATTAATAGATTTTTGGCCCGCTTCTGTGGCTCAGAGGTTGAGTATCAACCTATGAACCAGGAGGTCACGGTTCGATTTCCAGTCACGGCACATGCCTGGGTTGCAGGCTCGATCCCCAGTGGGGGGCATGCAGGAAGCAGCCGATCAATGATTCTCTCTCACCATTGATGTTTCTATCTCTCTCTGCCTCGCCTTTCTTTTCTGAAATAAATAAAAATCTAAAACATAGATCTTAGCTTCTTGGAGGCAAGGATTATTGATATCACATAATTTGCAGCACCTGCAGGGCCTAGCAGAAAGTAGATGCTCAACAAATATTTGCCATCTTCCTGTAGGGAAGCCAGTGTGGGTTTGTTTTCCTTTGCTCAGAAATGTTTGTGAACACCCAAGGTCAGTAATAAAATGTAAAACATTTTCAGGAAGAAACAATTAGGCAGTGGTTGGCTGTGAAGCTGACAGGTGTTAATACAGCTTCCTGGTCAAAAATCCAAGCTGGAAGCACTAATAGGTTGGACTCAGAGTTGGTATCTAACCAGTGCCCATGTGTTTAGATATGTCATTCCCCTGTTCACAAAAGTTAGGTTTAATCTACACAAGTTAACACTTGCACACCTTAATCAGACAGAGTCTAGAGGGTGCTTAGCTGGCATGAGAGAAAGACTAATCAAGAACCCATAATCCACCAACCTTTCCTTAAAACATCTCGGCAAGCTGCCTTTACCTCCCATTAACATAGGAAGTGTAAAGAAAAATTAATGGCATTTAAGATGTGTGGACTGTCCAGAAATACTGTCTGTTCAGTTGCCTTCACCTTCACAAGAACTTGTACACCCAACAGTCCATATCCTAAAGAACGGTGTCGTAGGTTTAGGATTCTGAAAGCATCTCGTTCCACCAATCATCTGAGGGTCTTGTCACCTAACACCAACTGAAATCCTGCTCCTCCTATGCCTCAACTGAACCTTTGAAGCAAGAACACTGAGAAGACCCAGATTAGAATTTCAAGATGCTCACAGAAGTGTGCATGACTGCGTTTTGTACCTGCTTGCTAAAAAGTATCTATATGTGTGGCAGAATTTTGTTTGGACTAACATACAACCTGGTAGGGAGAGGGTTGGGGAGGAGGCTTAGATCCCTCACCTACATATAATTACTTGGCCTCCTAATATCTACAATATCAAAAAGAACCCAGTAACTGTGAACCAAACTGGCTTAAGTTACCTCTTTTTACTGTGCTTCACAGATTTGCATATACAGTATTACAAATTGATGGCAAGATCCTTCACCAGCAAAATGATTACGGCTCACTTTAAAATAATACTTGCTGCCCTAGCCTGTTTGGCTCAGTAGATAGAGTGTCGGCCTGCGGACTGAAGAGTTGCAGGTTCAATTCCAGTCAAGGGCACATGCCTGGGTTGTGGGCTCGATCCCTCGTAGGGGATATACAGGAGGCAGCCTACCAATGATTCTCTCTCATCATTGATGTTTCTATCTCTCTCTCCGTCTCCCTTTCTCTCTGAAATCAATAAAGATATATATTTAAAATAATACTTGCTTTACTGCAGTGGTTTAGAACCAAAACCACAGTATCTCTAAGGTTTGCCTGTACAGGTTCTTTTTTCATTTAACAGTGTTAAAGAGATGTGCATATGGGTTTTTTGTTAGTTTTATTTTTGGTTTTTGCCATTAGTGAACAAGTCATCTAGACCTCCAAGTATATGCTGGGAGAAGCAGGGTTTCTTTAAACTTGACATCTGCATTGATTTTTAATAAAAGATCAACCACTGGACAATATTAAACTAAACTGACCCTATGGAACAATAATTATCAAGCAATTATAAGAACCAATTTTGCTGTTGGTTTTCCCAAATATTTAGTTGATAATATGTTCTGGAGTTGGGGAAAATTTTCCTTATGTCAGTCCTATTTCCACTGGAAATTGTACACACTTTTGAACTAAGGGTTGAATCTTCCAGCATCCTTAGGAATTCAATGGTATATGATCTGAAATACTAACAACAACAAAATTCTGAATTATTTATCCTTTTCGAAGAAGCTAAATTTCATCTGCTTTGAAATGAATCTCATAAATAATGCCTGGCTAGGGTTCATGCTGTGTGAACCTGGATAGAAATATTATAAGTAATATGGGAAGATATTTCATTAATATTTAAGACAACAAAAATACAAAGGATGCTTTTGTTTCCTCAAGTTTTAAAATGGAAGGAAATATACTTGCTTCTAACTTGCCACAGAAATTTAAGACACTATATCATTACTAAACAACTTAAAAAAAATCTTTCTGAATTAGAGAGAGGCAGTAAGGGTACAGAACGTATCTGAAAGATCAACCCCCTTCAAAGATCCTATTTAAATATTATTTAAAAATGGAAACAAAGAAAAAAATCTATCATGTTACATATTAAATCAATAGTGGAAAATAGTTCTCTATGTACAGTTTTCAGAGGTCATACATTTACCATTTGCCTAATCTTTGCATGGTTAATTTAATTATTATAAATTTAATTTTATAAAATTATTACAAATTTTAATTATTACAAATTGTATTCTATTACAAAATTTGTTTTACTGTAGATTCACTTCTACTTGATTTCCAATTAAACAAAATGAATATCTTTGCATTCCTAAATGTTTCCAATAAGCATATTAGACAGGCAAATAAAAAGAAAGGTGTATAACAATTACCAAAAAACTGCTAGGTTCAATGACTCACTAGAAGGATGCACAGGACTCAGCATATATTCATTTGGCTCTGATTTATTACAGTGAAAGGACATAAAGCAAAATTTGCTCTATCTAATAAAGCCTCGCTTAATCCATCCTTAAAAACAATTCCTAAAATGGTTTATTTTCCTCCAAAAGCCTTTGTAAATGCACAAAGACCTTTAAATATATGTATGTCAAGATTTTAATGAAATATGCAGCAACCTTTGTGAAAGCATTTGCAAAACAACGCAACTAAATGTCCCCCAATCACATGGCTCCTAAAGTAAATATAATCATACCAGAAGCTGCTGAGCTTTTAAAGCAATAGGACTGAATTTTAAATAAGAATGAGAACATGCACGTTTTTCCAAAGCAATCCCTTTGAGAGGCTACATTTTTTTTTTCCAAGTTATAAGAACTGTGGCATTACACTTTGGGAATTACATTCAAAGCCAATTCACATCCCACCCATAAAACATCATCACTCCCATTTCATTTTTAAGCAAAAAAATGGTACCAGTTTGATCTTTATTCATTAATCTTGGCTCCCAAGGACATTTTTTGCAATTTCTAATCAAATCCATGCTCACAGGATAAAGAATTCCTTCCTTCTCTCTTTTTTCATTAATCCTGTATTTACTGACTGCCTACTAAGTGCTGGACATATGTTGGGTGATATACAATGTAAGGGCCTAAATTTTGGACCTCTTTATATCTTTATTTTGTCTGGCTCTATGGACATGACAGGAAAGGATTACCCAAGAGGCAGATGAGCCACATACTAAGTCCCCAGCAGATCCAGTTCCCTGACCACTCCCCAACATCACCATCCGATATAAGTTCAGCTGCACTCAATCTATCAAGTCAGGTAATTTTAAAATAAGCTATTTTAATTTCAGTACAAATAAACATTTTAGTATTATTTTTACTTTGAATTACATATGAGGAGGGCACAATAATGTTTTCAGATCCAAATTCATCTACTTCTAAACACAGGAGAGCCTGATTTTAGAAAAAGTCAGTTTTCTTATTTCAATAGTAATATTTGATTGCTGGGTGATGTAGGGAGAAAAACAAATCTTTTTTTTTTGGGGGGGGGGCGCTTTTATCTAGTTTTTTATTTTTTCAATTACAGTTTACATTCAATATCATTGTGTATTAGTTTCGGGTATACAGCATAGTGGTTAGACAATCATATACTTTACAGAGTGTCCCCCCACCCCTGATATTTTCAGTACTCAACTGGTAACGGGAAAGCTATTAGTCACTAGTTCTACCTCAGTTAAGGGCTCCCTAACAGGAACAAGTCAAATGGTCAATAGCTTGTCATCCTTTCCTTATGGGATCCAACACCATCAACCATACAGAGTGATCTCTGCAATGTTTCCTATTATTGGATCCTAAAGTGGAGCCCATGAGGTATAATGCCAGGTTGCTATTTTTTTTAATAAAACACTTCAGCCACACTAAAACATATGTAGATTAATATTGTACCCAAATTAAAAAATAAACATCAAGCAGAACTTCCCTGTGCCATTTCCCCACCGACCTCTATGGTTTCCCTCCAACCCCACTCTTCTGAATTTGTTGTTGCTCATTCCCATGCATGTCTTTCTACCTTCTCAATATATGTATGTATTCTACTACTGTTTCACATGTTCCTAACTTCACATAATGATCTATATTGTGTACCCTTCAGCAATTTGACTTTTGGCTCAATATAATGCTAATAAAAAATATTTTAGTACTGATACATGAAACTCTAGTCCGTTCATTTTCATTGCTGTATAACATTACAGTGCAAGAATATAACGCAATGAACCCACACTGCTGTTGATGGACATTTAGGCTGCTTTTCATCAGGACAAAACTATTTCCAGAGAAATGATATTCTGTTCTATCCTAAATGCCACATACTGGAACACACACCAAAAAAAGGATATTACAAAAAGAGAGTGGAGCTCTTCCACTCTCCCCAGCAAACTCAAACCAGCACCACCTCTTTGTTCCTCAGTTCATACTCAGCCATTTTACTAAGATAGCTCCATCTGTCCACCCACCTCTGCAGGGCAGAAAGCAGCTTACTTACCCAGGATCAATATGAGCGAGGGTAATTCTTTACAGAGCCAAAGACAAGGGGCTAGTGAAGGTGGAACACAGGAAGGCAAGAAAATTATCCCCCTACCTTTTTTCATTCCACTGGTTTTTAAACTAGTATTTTCCTAGAATGTCACTTGCCAGCTTTTAAATCTCTGAACTCTACAAAATTAATCACTTTTTTAAAAGCAGTCTATGGCCCTGGACAATGTTGCTAAAGGGTTAGAGTGTCGGCCCACACAATGAAGGTTCCCAGGTTCGATTCCTGGTCAAGGGCATGTACCTGGGTTGCAGGTTTGATCCTCAGCTTGTGCAGGAGGCAACCAATCGATGTGTCTCTCTCATGTCAAAGTTTCTCTCTCTCTCTCTCTCTCTCTCTCTCTCTCTCTCTCTGTCTGTCTTCCTCCCTCCCTCCCTTCTTCTTTCCCTCCCTTCCCTCCTCCCTCCCTTCCACTCTTTCTAAAAAGCAATGGAAAACATATCCTCAGGTGAGGATTAAAAATAAAAAATTAAATTAGAAAAAAAAACCTGTCTGTTAGAAGCTGTTCTCTTTGTCTCCAACTTTATGACCTATGAAATAAGAACTGAAACCAAGAATAAGAAAGGCAATGAAATTTTATGAATACTTTTTAATACCACTTCTTAATTCCACTTATTACTACTTGCCAATTAACTTTGCTTTAGAATAAAGCACATTTTGTAGCCAAAACTCTACTACATTAAATAGCTATTATGAATACAAACTGATGGAATTATTAAGGATTCTATCAATGTTTTTTATATCTGTTAATAGCTTTAGTATTCTTAGGAACAATACCACATAGTTCATCCTTGCCCTCAAACAGAGTATTCTATCAATAGCAAGTAAAATTCTCCGAGAATAGTGTTTACGAAATTCAAGAGATGTTGTTAATATAAACCCTCCCCTTTTTAATTTTTGAGGAATCACTTACATGGGTTTGGAAAGCACCTTTGCCAAGTTAAATTCTTTGAGGTATCTTATTATGGCCGCCAAAGAGCAAATCACGGGCTTCTCCAAGATAATGGCACTGGAAAGACTTTGAGAACCTAAAAATAATATATACCTTCGTTAGAATTATTATTCACCATTATTTTTAAAATTTAAGTTAAATAAAATTTAGTTTATAGTTATTGAAATAATAGAGACTATCTCCTTAAACTGACCTCTGGAAAAATGCAGATGATTACAAATACCCAGGGCATGGGAAAAGGCATTGTCTGATGGTGGAACAAGCCTTTTTGTAAAGCAATAGAGCAACTTTTTCAAAATGTAAAATGCTCATCTCCTTTGACTCAGTAATACTCCAAAATGCATGTCAAAGATGTGTAAACAAGGAAGTGAGTTGGAAAATCTTTTGTAATAGTAAAAAACTAGAGACAACCTAACTGAATGCCACTAGCGTAACAGTTATATAAATTGTAGTAAGTCTAGATTATTACACACCTACTAATAGGAATGACTCACTGCTACCTGTACTGATACAAAAAAACTATCTATAACATATTGCCAAGTGAGAGGGAAAACAGTTGAATGACCATTCTCATCTCTCAGCAGGAATACTACAACAGCTTTCCATCTGGCCTCAGCTCCTCTCTGTGCCTATAGGGTATTCTTAACAGAACACAGCCAAAAGAATCCTTTTTAACATGTACCTCAAATCATTAGACTACTTTACTTAAAAGTCCTCCAACATGCCCCAACTCACTGAGTGAAAACCTCAAGTCCTTAAGTCTGTAAGGTCCTATCTTGCCCTCCCATCTCCTCTTTAACTCAGAGCTTCCCTCTTAACATGCTTCCCCTTAGTTACTTTGTTCCAACACCCAGGCTCCCTGCTATTCCTTAAACATACCAGGCACTTAAGATATGCAACTCTGTTCCTTGGAAAGCACCTTTGCCAAGTTAAATTCTTTAGTCTTGTCTCCAGAGGGTGGGAATTTTTATCTATTTTATTAATGCACTATGCCTCACATAATAGGCATTCAATAAAAATCAGATGAAAGTTTAAGTTCAAGTTAATTAAACACATATACACAGTTATGTATGTACTAGAGGCCTGGTGTGCGAATTTGTGCACAGGTGGGGTTCCTTGACCTGGCTGGTGATCGGGGCCGATTGGGGCTATCTCGCCCAGTCCAGATTGGGGCCCATTGGGACCAGCCAGCCAGCCGGCTGGGGGTAGGGACTATGGGAGGTTGGCCAGCCAGGGGGAGGGACCGCAGGAAGTTGCCAGCTGCAGGAGATTGGCTGTGGGAGCGCACTGACCACCTGGCTGGCCGGGGGGAGGGGCCGCGGGAGGTTGGCTGTGGGAGCACACTGACCACCAAGGGGCAGCTCCTGCATTGAGCATCTGCTCCCTGGTGGTCAGCGCACGTCACAGTGACCAGTTGACCGGTCATTCAGTCGGCCGGTCGTAACCGTGGCTTAGGCTTTTCTATATATATAGATGTTTATGTATATACATGAGGATTTATACATAAGAAGATTCATAAGGATTTGAGTGGGGACTTTTACTTTTTTCTTTAAACACAACTATATTTTGACTTTTTTTAAATAGGCATTTATTACTTTTAGAAGTAGTAAAAATATTACAATATATCTTTGATAAATCAGTAATATAACTTATTAATTTCAACTATAGCTTTGTATAAAAATAAGATGTAAATAAAGAGTTAAAACCCTTTCCCCTTCTTCTGAGAATTTCATCTTCTTTTAACTTTCTAGCTCTGTTTCCCAGGAAACCAGATAAAGATGAAATGCCAGTGTGTTATGAAGTAGCACTGCATATGGTGAAAATGACCTGAAATCAGTACACTGCACCTGGACTAGGAGGAATTATGAATACCTGATTCCAGAAAATTGGCCTTCCCTGAGAGTACACTGACTCTTGGAACTTGGTATGTCCTTTGTACAAATTCCAGCAAGGGAATCGGGTTCCTGCGGGACATGGGGCGTCTGAGCCAGGCAGACCCTTGCACCCACCTGTTAAAAGTCTCCTTTCCTTTCAGCTGAGCTGTCACTAGTAGCAAGGGGAAACGTAAGCACCAATGGATCTGTGAACTGCTACAGAGACCGCTGAGAAATACTCCCACCAAGGAGAGATCATGTGCTTTCCCACAAGCCAGGTGTTCTGTCCCATATCCTCCCAGGTGATCTGATGCCAAGATGGCTTATGGTAGACTTGTGACTTAGTCTTGTCTTCAGTTGAGCGTAAGATGATGATCTCTTGGTGATATCGCAGACAGTTGTCATAAATGGGTTACACTCTCAGACATTCAATTCAATTTGGCCAAGTCACCATGAGATTAAAAGGGATGGGGAGAGAAATGCTCCAAGATATTGATACCTGGGAGGGAGCTGGGGGAGGCTGGTCAGTCTATGGGCTAACGGAGAAAGCTGTGCAGCCTGTGATAAGAGATAAAAAAGGACCTTAACTAAGCTGCACTGACAGGAATGAGGGGTCCAGACCAAAGCAAGCACTGATATCTGGCTAAGGAAATATGAATTAGACAAATAATGGTTACCTAACATATTCAGACCCTGTCATTAATGTTCTGGTATTTAAATTCCAGTAATCAAACTTTTGAAATGCTACCCTTCATCAAGTGATTTATCCAAACACTCTATAAAACTGCAAGGAAGCCGTAACCGGTTTGGCTCAGTGGATAGAGCGTCGGCCTGCAGACTCAAGGGTCCCGGGTTCGATTCCGGTCAAGGGCATGTACCTTGGTTGCGGGCACATCCCCAGTGGGAGGTGTGCGGGAGGCAGCTGATCAATGTTTCTCTCTCATTGATGTTTCTAGCTCTCTATCCCTCTCCCTTCCTCTCTGAAATATAGCAATAAAATATATTTTTTTTAAAAAACTGCAAGGAAAATAATGGGCCATCTTTTAAGAGGAACAAGAAGGAAAGTTGGTCAGTAAGTAACTCCTTACACTCCAATGAATATGTCAAAAACATTAAATTACTAAATGGTCATAACTACAAAAGAAGAACTATAGTAGTGTTTTTCATCAGTGTAAGAACAATAAACTCTTCCCTCCACTTCTTCCAATTATGTATTGGTAACTACTTAGCTTTCATTACATTAAAAGTCAAACTTGCACCTTTATTCAAACCTCAACTCAGTTAAATTTGAGGACATATGGCTAACATGTATATAATCTTTACCTTTGATGTCAATCATATCTTTTACATAAAACTCTGTAAACACCTGGGAAGCATGGCTGTATTCAAAATACATGTTATCCATCCTTTCTACTCGAATTCTGTCATCCCGCACCCTGAAAGAAAAAAATGAAAATTTCAAAGATAATTTTCCATAATCTTGAACTGTGTGTATTTAGGCCTTGGCCTGACTAAAAAAAAAAATAAAGACACATTCCTTATTCTCTCCCAAGTTAAAAAAAAAGAAAGAAAGAAAGATCTAAAGTTTCCCAGTTGAAAAGTTCCATTTCATAAAATGTAATTATTACTTTTACTACGGGTATGTCACCTAGCACACCATGAGTACTTTATATATATATTTATCAAGAACTCACTGAAATTAAGGTCAATTACTTCAATAAATACAAAAGGGAACCTTTTCTTCAATTCTATTTACTAAAGTGTTATCATTAGCATATATGAGCCTATCAGTTTTATATTTAGTAACTATGCTGAACGCTTCAACAGCATGGATGGAACTGGAGAGCATTATGCTAAGTGAAATAAGCCAGGCAGGGAAAGATAAATATCACATGATCTCACTCATTTATGGAATATAATGAACAACATAAACTGATGAACAAAAATAGATCCAGAGACAGAGAAACATCCATCAGAGGGAAGGTAGAGGAGGGTGGGGGTAAGGGAGAGAGATCAACCAAAGGACTTGCATGCATGCATATAAGCCTAACCAATAGACACAGACAACAAGGGAAGTGAGGGCATGAGGAGGGGGATAGAGGGGGTAATGGGGGAATAAGGACACATATGTAACACCTTAATCAATAAAGAAATTTTAAAAAAACCTCACTGAAATTAAGGTCAATTACTTTTATTTTATTTTTTTTATTGTTTAAAGTATTACATGTAGTAGTACATATATCTTCTTTTTTTCCCCCCATTGACCCTCCCCCAGCCTCCCTGTCGCACCCCCTGTCACGTGCCCTCATCCCACCCCCACCCCCAGTGTCTTGTGTCCATTGGTGTGCTTATATGCATGCATACAAGTCCTTTGGTTGATCTCTCCCCACCCCCCCCTCCAACACTCCCCAGCCTTCCTGCTATAATTTGACAGTCTGTTCGGTGCTTTACTGTCTCTGTATCTATCTTTTGGTTCATCAGGTTATAATGTTCTTTATTTTCCATAAATGAGTGAGATCATGAGGTATTTTTCTTTCATTGCCTGGCTTATTTCACTTAACATAATGCTCTCCAGGTCCATCCATGCTGCTGCAAATTGTAAGAATTCCTTCTTTTTTATAGCAGCGTAGTATTCCATTGTGTAGATGTACCATAGTTTTATAATCCACTCATCTGCTGATGGGCATTTGGGCTGTTTCCAAATCTTAGCTATGGTGAATTGTGCTGCTATGAACATAGGGGTGCATATAACCTTTCTGACTGGTGTTTCTAGTTTCTTGGGATATATTCCTAGAAGTGGGATTACTGGGTCATATGGGAGTTCCATTTTTAGTTTTTTGAGGAAACTCCATACTGTTCTCCACAGTGGCTGCACCAAGGTCAATTAGTTTACTAAATACAAAAGGGTACCTTTTCTTCAATTCTATTTGCTAAAGTGTTATCATTAGCATACATGAACCTATCAATTTTATATGTAGTAACTATGCTGAACGCTAATTGGTTTTTTGTATTGTCATTGTATGCATTAATATCACCTGTAAAAAAAAATAAAACTGTTTTGTCTCTCCTTTATAATATCTACTAGGGGCCCAATGCATGAATTCGTGCACCCTGAAAGGAACTATGGGCCGCAAGGCTGCATGAGGATGGGGGCAGATCTCGGCCCATTCTCCATGGTCCCACCCAGCCCCTTCTGCCGCACCCCCACGCCCCGTCTGCCAGCAGCCCTGCTCCCGCCTCCTGCGCTCCCAAGTGCTGACAGCGCCGGCCCCACTGGCACCTGTGGGGCTGACGCCAGCAGTAGGTGCAAGCGGGGTCAGCACTGGCAGTGGGTGTGAGCGGGGCCATCACTGGCAGCGGGTGCGAGAGACAGTTGCTGGCCCTGATCACCCCTCAGGAGCAGGGGGATGTGGAGAAGCCCTAATGGGAGATTGGGGCCAGCAGCAGCCACTCGCATCCGCTGACAGTGCCGAGCGATCGGTGCTGGCGCCAAGCGCTGGCACGGTGCGAGCAGGGCCAATGCCAGCAGCAGGTGTGAGTGCCGGGCAGGACCGTGGCGCGTGGGAGCAAAGAATTTTCAGAAAGAATTGAGGATGGCTGCCGACGGGAAGGCAGACTGCAAGTAGTATGTGAGTGAGAAAACAAAGGAAGAGTGTGTGGTCACACGGGGAGTGTTTGTTGGTGAGTTGAGGGACAGCTATACTCCAGGAGACTGTGGGGGACTACTGGGCGGGGCTCCCCAGACCGGAGAGCCCCCACTGCTGCTGGGTTCTCTCCCAGAGTGACCGGCTCGGACGCGAAGACCGCGCCATCTTGAAGGGGAAAGTGGATGTTGTCCAGAATCTGAAAAGCCCGGAGAATCTACAACTACAGCACCCACCGAACAGTTGTGAACCCCAGAGCACCAGTCCCCAATTAGCACAAACACATGGATTCAGAGGAGCTCTACACTCCACCACGGAAGGGTCAGATTTCCCTGGGATAAGGTGAGGTCTCTGGTCTCGGCAGGAGAGAGAATCGCGCGCACTGCGGGAGCTGGAGGACAAGGGGAAGTCTGCGCCTAGAAAAATCTGTCGCTGTTGGGGCTGGTGTGATTCGTGAATGTGGAAGGGGGTCCTCAGAGCTGCTAGCAGAAGGGAACTCTAAAAAGCAGCCCATTTTGATCTGACACAAAAGGACAGCCTAAAAATTTTAAAAGTGTGCCGGCTGCTTAGACCCAAGAGGGAAAAAAAGACTGCACAGACTTGCGCACAGCCCCGCAGTTTGCACAATTACGCTGGCTCTTTTTTTTTTTTCTCTTTTCTCTTCTTTTTCTTTTTTTTTTTTTTCCTCTTTAAATCCTTGGTTCTGATTACTAAGCCCAATACTTAGGATCACCCAATTGGGGACACCCTAAGAGACTGCAGGGTAAAGTTGTTTTTCTGGAACCTGGGGATCAGAGCAGGGAATAACCATAAGAGAACCAGCTCTGGGGCAACCCACTCCGACAAACCCATATTGAATGCCACCAGGAAAGCAGGATCTAAGCACTGGCTAGAGACGACATATAGACCTGGAGGTCAATCCAGAAACACTGCCACCCAGGGGTTGAATCACAAATTGACTCTTGTGTAAACACAAATAAAGGAATACAAGAAATTAAGACACACTGCCTGCTTAAAAATCAGCACTGGCCGAAACCAGTTTGGCTCAGTGGATAGAGCGTCGGCCTGCGGACTGGAAGGTCCCAGGTTCGATTCTGGTCAAGGGCATGTACCTTGGTTGAGGACACATCCCCAGTAGGAGGTGTGCAGGAAGCAACTGATCGATGTTTCTCTCTCATTGATGTTTCTAACTCTCTATCCCTCTCCCTCTCTGTAAAAAATCAATAAAATATATTTAAAAAAATTAAAAAAAGACATAGGGTAACAAATTGGATAAGAAAACACGACCCATCTGCTGTCTACAAGAAACCCACCTCAGAAAAAAAGACGCACACAGACTGAGGGTGAAGGGATGGAAAAAGGTTTTTCAGGCAAATGGAAATGAAAAAAAAAGCGGGGGTAGCAATACTTATATCTGACAAATTAGATCTCAAAGTGAAGGACATAACAAGAGATAAGGAAGGCCACTTCACAATACTAAAGGGAGCAATCCAACAAGAAGAAATAACTCTGGTAAACATATATGCACCAAATACAGGAGCACCCAAATACATAAAAAAAACTGGAGGATATCAAGGGAGAGACTGACAGCAATACAATTATATTAGGAGACTTTAATACCCCACTATCACCAAAGGACAAATTCTCTAAACAAAAAATCAGCAAAGAAACATCAATCCTAAATGACTCACTGGACCAGATGGAATTAATTGACATCTTCAGAAAATTTCACCCCAAAGCCACAGAATATACATTCTTCTCAAGTGCACAAGGGTCATTTTCAAAGATAGACCACATGTTGGGTCATAGGCAAAGTCTCTTCAAATTCAAGAAGACAGAAATCATATCGAGCATCTTCTCAGATCGCAGTGGCATAAAACTGAAATCAACTACAATAAAAACAATCCAAAAAAAATCAAACAAATGGAGACTAAACAGCATGCTATTAAACAATGACTGGGTTACGAGAGAGATCAAAGAAGAAATAAAAAACATCATGGCAACAAACAACAATGAAAACACAACAATCCAAAATCTATGGGACACAGCGAAAGCAGCCTTGAGAGGGAAGTTCATAGCTCTACAAGCCTACTGCAAAAAACAAGAAACAATGGTAATAAATTACCTAACCCTACAACTCAAAGAGTTAGAAAGAGAGCAACAAGAAAAGCCCATTGTAAGCAGAAGGAAGGAAATAATAAAGATCAGAGCAGAGATAAATGACATAGAGACAAACAAAAACAATACAAAAGATCAACAAAACCAAGAGCTGGTTCTTTGAAAGGATAAGCAACACTGATGAACCTCTAGCCAGGCTCACCAAGAAGCAAAGAGAGAGGATCCAAATAAACAAAATCAGAAATGAAAGAGGTGAAATAACAACAGACCCCACAGAAATACAAAGGATTATTAAAAAATACTATGAAGAACTCTATTCTAACAAACTAGACAACCTGGAGGAAATGGACACATTCCTAGAAAAATACAACCTTCCAAAACTCAACCAGAAGAATCTAAACATCTCAGTAGGCCAATAACTATGGAAGAAATTAAAGCAATCATCAAAAAGCTTCCAGCAAACAAAAGCCCAGGGCCAGACGGCTTCACAGGGGAGTTTTACCAAACTTTCAAGGAAGAACTAAATCCTATCCTCCTCAGACTATTCCAAACAACTCAAGAGGAAAGAACACTTCCAAGCTCCTTCTATGAAGCCAGCATCACCCTAATACCAAAACCAGATAAAGACAACACAATGAAAGAGAATTTACAGGCCAATATCCCTCATGAATATAGATGCCAAAATCCTCAACAAAATTCAAGCAAATCAGATCCAGCAGTACATCAGAAAGATCATACACCAGGACCAAGCAGGATTTATCCCTGGAATGCAAGGATGGTACAATATCTGCAAATCAATAAACGTGATACATCACATAAACAAATTGAGAGATAAAAATCACATAGTCATATCAATTGATGCAGAAAATGCATTTGACAAAATCCAACACTCTTTCTTGATAAAAACTCTCAACAAGGTGGGAATAGAAGGATCATACCTCAACATAATAAAAGCCATATATGATAAACCCACAGCTAACATCATACTCAATGGGCAAAAACTAAAACCATTTCCCCTAAGAACAGGAACAAGACAGGGATGACCACTCTCACCACTCCTGTTCGACATAGTACTGGAAGTATTAGCCATTGCAATTAGACAAGAAGAAGAAATAAAAGGCATCCAAATTGGAAAAGAAGAAGTAAAGCTGTCCTTATTTGCAGATGACATGATATTGTACATAAAAAACCCGAAAGACTCCATCAAAAAACTAATAGACTTAGATCTAACTGGTCGGCCTGTGGACACAAGGGTCCCAGGTTCGATTCCAGTCAAGGGCATGTACCTTGGTTGCGGGCACGTCCCCAGCAGGGGGTGTGCAGGAGGCAGCTGATCGATGTTTCTCTCTCATCGATGTTTCTAACTCTCTCTTCCTCTCCTTTCCTCTGTGATAAATCAATAAAATATATTTTTTTAAAAAAAACTAATAGACTTAATAAATGAATTTGGCAATGTAGCAGGATACAAAATTAACACCAAGAAATCTATGGCATTTCTATACACCAATAGTGAAGTTACAGAAAAAGAGACTGAAAAAGCAATCCCATTTACCATCACACCAAAAAAATTAAGATACCTAGGAATAAACTTAACTAAAGAGGTAAAAGACCTATATGCGGAAAACTATAGGACACTGAAAAAAGAGATAGAGGAAGACGTAAACAGATGGAAGAACATACCATGTTCATGGATTGGTAGAATCAACATCATTAAAATGTCCATACTACCCAAAGCAATCTATAGATTCAATGCACTCCCCATTAAAACACCAACGGCATATTTCACAGACCTAGAAAGAACTCTCCAAAAATTCATCTGGAATAAAAAAAGACCCCGAATAGCCAAAGCAATCCTGAGAAAGAAGAACAAAATAGGTGGAATCTCAATACCAGATTTCAAGCTATATTACAAAGCCACTGTTCTCAAAACAGCCTAGTACTGGCACAAGAACAGATATATAGACCAATGGAATAGAATAGAGAATCCAGATATTGACCCAAACCACTATGCTCAATTAATATTTGACAAAGGAGGCATGAACATACAATGGAGTCAGGACAGTCTCTTCAATAAATGGTGTTGGGAAAATTGGACAGATACATGCAAAAAAATGAAACCAGACCACCAACTTACACCATACACAAAAATAAACTCAAAATGGATACAGGACTTAAACATAAGACGGGAAACCATAAAAAACTAGAGGAATCCACAGGCAGCAAAATCTCAGTAATATGCCGAAGCAATTTCTTCACCGATACCGCTCCTAGGGCAATGGAAACTAAAGAGAAAATAAACAAATGGGACTACATCAAAATAAAAAGCTTTTGTACAGCAAAGGAGACCATCAATAAAACAACAAGAAAGCCCACTGTATGGGAGAACATATTTGCAAACGTTATCACTGATAAAGGTTTAATCTCCAACATCTACAGGGAACTTATACAACTTAATAAAAGGAAGATAAATGACCCAATAAAAAAACTGGCAACGGACCTAAATAGCATCTTTTCGAAAGAAGACAGAAGGAAGGCCAAGAGACACATGAAAACATGCTCAAAGTCACTAATTATCCGAGAGATGCAAATCAAAACGACAATGCGATACCATCTCACACCTGTCAGAATGGCAATCATCAACAAATCAACAAATGACAAGTGCTGGCGAGGATGCGGAGAAAAAGGAACCCTCGTGCACTGCTGGTGGGAATGCAGACTGGTGCAGCCACTGTGGAGAATAGTATGGAGTTTCCTCAAAAAACTAAAAATGGAACTCCCATATGACCCAGTAATCCCACTTCTAGGAATATATCCCAAGAAACTAGAAACACCAATCAGAAACGATATATGCACCCCTATGTTCATAGCAGCACAATTCACCATAGCTAAGATTTGGAAACAGCCCAAATGCCCATCAGCAGATGAGTGGATTATAAAACTATGGTACATCTACACAATGGAATACTATGCTGCTATAAAAAAGAAGGAATTCTTACAATTTGCAGCAGCATGGATGGACCTGGAGAGCATTATGTTAAGTGAAATAAGCCAGGCAATGAAAGAAAAATACCACATGATCTCACTCATTTATGGATAATAAAGAACATTATAACCTGATAAACAAAAAGATAAATACAGAGGCAGTAAAGCACCGAACAGACTGTCAAATTACAGTGTGAAGGCAGGGGATTGTTAGGGAGGGGTGGGAAGAGATCAACCAAAGGACTTGTATGCATGCATATAAGCACAACAAATGGACACATGACACTGGGGGTGGGTGTGATGAGGGCATGCGACAGGTGGTAGAGGAGGCTGGGGGAGGGTCAATGGGGGGGAAAAAAGGAGATATATGTACTACTACATGTAATACTTTAAACAACAAAAAAATAAAAATTAAAAATAAATAAAAGAATTTTCAGTAACCACAAGAGGCTGGCCCCAATGAGAGTGACTGGAGCCCTGCCTTGATCTGGCACCCCTGCTCACCTCCTCCACCATCCCACCATGGCCGATGCCCGCCATGTTCCACACTCTGCCACCTGCTGACAATGCCTCCCATGTTCTGCACGCACCCCCTGGTGGTCAGCACACGTCATAGCGACGGGTTGTTCAGTTCTGCCGTTCGTTCTATTTGTATATTAGGATTTTATATATATAGATTCATTTCTTTTTCCTACCTCATTATACTATTGGCTAAGAATTCCAGGGCTGTATTGAACAAAAGTAATGCTAACAGGCATCCTTTGTCTTCTTACTGACACTAATGGGGAAAAGTTTCAACTTCTAAGTATAATGTTTGCTGTAGGTTTGGAGATAAATGACTTAATCTAAGGTTTGGTAAAATTCCCAGTTAGAGTAAAAAACAAAATCTTAGTATAAAGGATTTTTGAATCTTACCTAATGTTCTGTCTATATGTGTTAAAATGATCACGTGTTCTCTCTCACTTGCTTTCTTAACATATTATTCATATTTCCTGATGCTGAATGACTTTTGGTTTCCTGGGATATAATATCCTTGTCATTATGTTCTATGTTGCTCAAATAAAGTTATAAACTTGATTTCTTAGTGTTTTAATTTTTTTCCCAGGAAATCTGTGCCAGCATACCTGGCTCCAAAGGCTCTTTCTGTTCTACTACAAGACTAGACAGGCATAAGTAGATTCAGGAAGAAATCTAAGAGGAAGATTTCCTCCCATCTGTGGTGCTGAAGAAGGATTTTTCCACCTTTATCTGCTGGAGAGGGAGTGTCAGACTAACTATTGCAAGTCTCTTATCAATTTTTCCTGTAGACTCCCTTAATACCAGGATTTTGACAGCAAAGTTATTATTTAGCGACTCAAAAAGCAATGAGTGACCTTACATGAGCTCCACAGTGTGTTTGTACAAGTTCCTAGAGTGAACATGAAGGCAGCTGGTAACTCAATTACTGTTCTAATTAACATTTTGTATGATAAGCAGATAAGGATTTAGAAACCCATTAAATCTGATTAAAATGGACTTGCCCATTATCTTTGAGGCTTTCATGGAAGTATTACCAAAATGATAAATTCATTGTTCTGCAATCTGTATATTAACCGTTCTCATGCAAAATTTTTTCCATAAACTGGTTGGAGTTAAAAATCTCATATCTGGCCCAGCTGGTTATGGCTTAGTGGTTGAGTGTTGACCTATGAACCAGGAAGTCACAGTTTAATTCCTGGTCAGGGCATACCCTAGTAGGGGGTGTGCAGGAGACAGCCGATCAATGATTCTCTCTAAACATTGATGTTCCTATCTCTCTCTCCCTCTCCCTTCCTCTCTTGAAATAAATAAAAATATATTTTTTAAATTTCATATCTGTGTTTTCCTGTATTTCTTAAATTGAAGAAAGTTGAAACACTTATATACATAATGAGTAGCATGCAATCAGAATTTTATCAAACTAGATTTTAGTAAGTTTCTACATTAAACATAGAACTGTCAGTCTTGATTTCCCCAAACTGTAGTTAGTCTGTGGAATACTGACATCTGAATCATGTGCAACACACAGAAACAGCACAGATTCCACACTTCAAATGTGTTCAATCTGAACTCAGCAGGAAGCTAGGGGGAAAGAGGGTTTTAATTTTTATCAGTCTCACGAACAATACTGGCAGCCAACCTAGGACAGAATACAAAGTAGAAATGTAAATCTTCTCCAATGGTAGTCTATGTTTCAGCTGCTCTATTAGAGAAGGCAATAAATATCTTTCACCAGTTGGTTGGAGCACTGTCCTGTACACCAAAGAGTTGCAGGTTCAATTCCCAGTCAGGGCACATACCTAGGTTGAGGGTTCAATCCCCAGTCAGGACACATACGGGAGGCCACCAATCGATGTTTCTCTCTCACATAGATTTTTGTCTCTCTCTGCCCCCTTCCTCCCCCTCTAATATCAATAAAATTATATCCTAGGGCGAGGATTAGAAAAAAAAAATTTTTAAGCAACTATGGTAATATAAATTGACCTGGGTCTAAAATATTATGAAAATACCTTCCGTTTTCCACCCTCTGCCAAGGCTGTCTGCTCCTCCCTGGGTCAAGGTGGCAACTCTCCGTCTGTGCTGGATAGGAGGACTAATATGAGTCTGTCATCACGTGAGGTATACCAAGCCGGACTGTTCAAACAAAGATTTGTAATTTTTTAAAATTCTTTTCATATGTGGCATGCCTCTGTTGCCAAACATATTGTTTTTGAAAAACTAAATGGTGATAAAACTCTCAACAAGTGTGGAGCCCACACTGAAAAGAGGGTTGGGGACTTCAGACCCAATAATATCTTTCAATGTCAACGTGGTGACTCTCTGGTGTTGAATAACAGACCACCTACACAGATTTTGAACTTACATTCAACTGAGACCGAATAAATGGCAGCTAACCAATTTTATGATCTATGCTGACTTTAGAAACTGTAATTTTCATAGACAAAAAGAGCCTTGTTAAGGGCTGACCATCCACTGTAGGAAAACTCACAAGGCCTATTCTGACAGCGTACTTACTGATGATAATAATACTGATTGAGTTCCAAGCTTCCTGGCTGAATGATGAATCGCTCCTTTGAGAATACAATAGAGGACAAGACTGAATAAAAGAAACTATATAACATAGTTACAGTATCTCTATTTCAGAATTAGTAGGAAATTAATTTTATCACTGCTTATGGTAAGGAACTAGCATCACTTTCTTAGAAGACTAAGGGCTTTATGTGAAACTGTAATGATAAAGACAACCACTCGAACAAAAATATCAGAAAAACCCCATAGACCACATAATGAAACTTTTTTTAAAAAGGCACAAAAACTATATGGACCAGCTAACATCCAGTATATCTGCCATATTGACAAATGTAAATTTGCTGACCTTACCTATTAAAAGAAATTAATCCCAGATTGGATTACAAAGGAAAAATAAATAAAATCTCTATGCTACAAACAGGAGCACAACTTAAAACAAATTCTGAAAGGTTAAAAATAAAATAATAGCTGGAAAAAATTGCCCAGATGGATATACTAAGCAAATGCAAATACATAAAAAGAAATCATGTCACAAGACTTTATTATCAGGCAACATAGAATTCAGGACAAAAAGCATTAAGCAAGAATAAAAGAGGTATTTCATGATAAAAAGGGCACATAAGGATGAAAAACTTTCACCCCCATGTCCTTTGAAAATACTTTCAGATTTCTGAACCACTGAAATATACTACTTATTCAAAAATTTAAAATTTTCATGAAGAACAACAAGAAAAAGAAAAGAATGCATCCACTTTCAGTACTTGAATCGGGAAGGCTACAAGTCCTGGGACCCAGTGATTGGCGCCACCCTGCCACCTTGTGGAACGTGAGAGGAAGATGAATCCAAAGAGGTGAGACAAACAAGGACCCCTAAATCCAACCACACCTGAGTCTAGCCTACCCTCGAGCTTTTCTCTTACCTGAGCCAATATGTTCATTTTTACCTTTAAAATATTCAATGAATACTCACTAGAAAAAAAAAACTTTTTTTTAAAAGGGGTCTTTATTGGGGAAAAAAATGAGACATATATAATACTTTAAGCAATAAAGAAAAAAGGGGGAAGAAGGCTTTTGATGTCCAAAGAAAAAAGTGGATATAATCTAATCACACAGACAGCTCCTTAGAAACATGTCAATCTCTCTGAAGTCCACGTGGCCAACAGTGAACCAGGGTAAGGAAAACCCAAAGTCTGGTTCCAGCTAATGAATCTGCTTCAGACCAAACCAACAGGCAGGTAGACTACAGGACAGAGATTCTGGAGACCAGGAGGAGCCCCCTCTCAACCCTCTCCATCAAGCAGACTGAAGGGGCTTTAGCCAAGTTACCGCTGGGGATGAGAAATTAAAAGCGAAATAGGACCAGGCCCCTGCAGGATTAAGAAGCGCTGAGGTAAAGAAACACAGCAGGACCTACCCCTAGAGGACAGGCCTTTTGGGGAGCAAGAGTGAAGACTGAGAATTTCCTCACTCACTGTGTGAACTCCATGGGGCCTCAGAGGCCTAAGGCCCAGGAAGTAAGCAAGCATGCTTGATGGTTGCATTGTTTAAAAGAGTAAAAGAGATGGGAGGTATTATCTTAATATAAAAACTCTGTATTACATCTACACAATGGAATACTACGCTGCTGTAAAAAAAGAAGAAATGCTTACCATTTGCAACAGCATAGATGGAACTGGAGAGCATTACACTAAGCGAAATAAGCTGGTCAGAGAAAGATAAATATCACATGATCTCACTCATTTGTGGAATATAATAAACAACATAAACTGATGAACAAAAATAGAACCAGAGTCATAGAAGCATCGAACAGACTGTCCAACCTATGAGGGAAGGTGGAGGGTGAGGGGATGAGAGATCAACCAAAGGACTTGTATGCATGCATATGAGCAAAACGAATGCACACAGACAGTAGGGGGTGAGGGCACGTGCTGGGGGTGGGGGCGGCCTGGGAGAGGTCAAGGAGGGATAAAGGAGACTTATGTAATACTTTAAACAATAAAGAATTTTTTTTTAATTCTGTACTAGGTAAATTCATATCTTTCTAAACCTTTCTCTAGCTTTTTCTAAACTTCTGGGTTTACTTTTTTTTTCTCCAGTGGTTGTGACCTTTTTAAAGTAAAGCTCCATCAAAAACATTTCTAACCTGTCTTGCAAACCTGATAGAAAAGTACTTCTATCTGCAATGAGGTCAGGAAATCCAAGAGCACTCAAACCTGGGAAACCAAAGGGAAAAGAAAATGTGAAGGGGAGGAACGGGCAGCAGAAAACCCAAGGACCTAAAGAGGCCTCTCATGTCAGCCTGCAGGCATGACCTCCCAGTTCTACTTCCTTGATCCCGGGAATCTTCTCTAAGGATGAAGTCCTTTATAACAATATTTTAAAACCTTCACCCTTTCTTAATGTTTCAGCCCATCACAGTCCTGGGTCTTTTTACCACCCATCTGCACATACCGTCCCCCAGCCCCGTGTGCACATTCTTATTTAACAAGTGGGCCAAGACTCACCTCCTCTAAGACGCTTTCCCAGAAGGATGACCACAGCCTGTGCTTTCTACTGGACACATGGGACTGCGGTTTGCAAAGTAAGATCTTTAGAAATAAAGCAACTTTGTTTTAAGCACACATGCTTTTTGTCAGAAACTTTACTGCCAGAGATAGAAACACAAACTATAATATGCATTATGAAGGAATGAAAATTTCATGACATATTAGCCAAAATGTCAACTATGCTATAAAACATTACTCCTTTCAAAACCCAGAAGCAGAGGCGAAGGGAATGGCTGCTTCCCTGTGTGTTTTTCCTGAGAGACCGTATGATGTAGTGGTTAAGAGCATATGTTTCAGAGCCAGGAAGTCTGGATCAAATCCCAGTTCTGCCGCTTACTAGCTGTATAATCCTGAACTCAACATCTCTCTGTCTCAATTTCCTAATATATAAAATCTATATCAAAAGCATAGTAGATCCCTCACAGGGTGTTTGTGAAGATTAAATCAGTCAATAAATATAAAGTCCTTAGAATAGTGCCTAATACATAGTGTTAGCTATTGCTGCTGTTGTTATTATTATTATTATTATTACTGCTACTGTAGCATGAGAGATAAGAGTAGTCATGTGCTCACAGAAAAAGGGAAAAGGGGGAGAGAGCTTCAGAATAAAAGTAACTGGGCGGGATAAGCACAAATAAACAGTATGTCAGCAATAATGAACATTCTCAGTAGCTACCAATGTCTCCAACAGCACCTTTTTCACTCCAGGGTAACAGAGGATGAGGTTGGGGAATATCTAATGAGTGATTGCAGAAGCCACAGCTCCTCCCCAAAATCCTACATTACCTACTTCTGATGCCTGAAATGATTTTAAATACACACAAAGCATTTTCATCTCAAGTACAAACAAAAGGAGATACTCAAAGGTCACTTAAATAGCAGTCTTCAAAGATGAGAAAACAAAGATATAGAAAGACTAATACTATATACTGAGGAGAAAAATGAACTTCAACCCTACTCTCACACTAGGCCCCAAAATTAAATCAAAATATTTATCAGGGTTTAAAGTAAAAGCTAAAACTATAAAATTTCTAGAAGAAAACATAAGAAAAAAATCTTCATGACCTTGAAGCAGGCAAAGATGTATTAGGAACCAAAAAGCACTAACCATAAAAGAAGAAATTGATAAATTTGACTTCCATCAAAATTAAAGCCTTCTGTCCTTCCAAAGGTCGTCAAGAATATTAAAAAGTCAAGCCACAGAGTGGAAGAAAAATTCACAATACATATATCTGACAGTGGATTTTTATTCAGAATCTAGGAAGAATTCTTACAGCTCAATTACCACACAAGCAACCCATTTTTTTTAAATGGGCAAAGAAGATATAGGAATAACTAATAAGCACATGAAACATCACTGGTTATCAGAAAAAGCAAATTAAAACCAAAACAAGACACCACTTCACACTCACTATAATGGCTAAAATTTAAAAGACTGGCAATAATACTAAGAGTTAGCAAAGACGTGGAGCAACTACAACTCCCCTATCCTGCTGGTGGGAGTGTATAATTGAAGCACCGCTTTGGAAAAACTCAGTTTGGCCTATTCTTATAGTTAAATATATACTTACCTACCTATACAGCTCAGAAACCCACTCCTATTTACCCAAAATAAAAACATATGTCCATAAAAAGCCTAGTACACAAATGCTCTTACTGGAAATAGCCAAAACCCCAATGTTCAGCAAGTGGATGAATAAACAAATTTTGGTATACTCATACAATGTGATTCTACTGAACAAAAGAAAGAACAAACTACTGACACTCAACAACGTGGGTGAACCTCACAGGCGCTGTGCTGAAAGGAGCTGGACGCCGCCAAAGAGTACATACTGTAATGAGTCAATGCACGTGAAATCTAAGAGAGTCTGAAATATCATATAGTGAGAAATCAGATCAGTATTTGCTTGAAGTAGGAGATGGAGGGGAGGCTAAAATGACTGCAAAGAGGCACAGGGAACTTTCTTGGAAGATGGAAATGTTCTTCATAATTAGGGGAGATGGTTATATTGATGTATTTGTTTGTTAAAATTAACTGACTCACCCACAGAAAATGTGTAAATTTTATTGCATACTGTAAGTCATACTTAAGTTAATGAAAAATAAAGCTTTTAATATCTGCCATATAATTTATAGCTGAAATTTTTCTATTAAAAAGAAATCTGAACAATTAGACTAACCAATTCCTGTACAAATGAGTATTCCAAACACATTTAGGGAGTAAGGTTTTATTCCAGTATTTTATCAGCAAAAAACCAATAGTGCAGAGAAGTACCTCATTTGAGGAAAAATATTTACCAGTAACTTCAAAAAGTACATTCCATATCTACATGCTTTGAGATTATCATAGTTTAAATGTCATTTTATATATATGATACAATCATCATAACATGAGGTAAATTTTTAAAAATAATTTATGCTTCCTGTAGATAAAAAATTTTTCTATTGCACAACCACAAAATTATTACCAAACGTTATATCTGTCTTTAAGAAAAAACAAAAGAAACCATTCTTCTGAGGATGCCAAAGACATATGTACCTAAAGAGGACAATCAGCATTAAAATATTCTCAGATCAATGGAAATGCATCTGAAACATCTTTCTCATGCATGATTAAAAGCATTTTCTTGACAATCAACATATAATCAAAACCATTACACTCAGATCATAAGTCTTTTGAGCTAATTGACAAACTTATGCCTGCCTCAGACAACCTAAACGGACTATTCTTTCTAATGTTTTTCTCTATAAATACTAACTTTAATTTTATCCCAAGAAAGAGCTGCTTCAAAAAAAATAAAATCAACAAACTGACTATCTGGAATTCATAAGTACAATGAATAAAAATTAATATACACAAATAACAAAAAATAATAATTTCTCCCATCCAGCTAACTGGTATTTCCTTCTCAATTCAAGTCAACAAATCTTCACTGTTCAAGTAGTGGAGGGACAAATGGAAAAAAAAAAAAAGAAAGAAACTGAATTGTATTGAAATGGGTTGAATTATGTCCTCCTAAAACTCCTAACCTCCATTACATTAGAATGTGACCATATTTGGAGATAGCGTCTTTACAATGGTAATCAAATTAAAGTGGGTGATTGGGGTGAGTCTTAGTCCAATATGACTAGTGTCCTTATAAAAAAAGATGAAATTTGGACCCATGGGCATACACACAGAAGATGACATGAAGAGATATAGGAAGATGATGGCTATCTATGAATCAAGGAGAGAGGCCTGGACTAGATCCTTTCCACACAGCCCTTAAAAGGAACCAATGCTGCTGACATCTTAATTTTGGACTTTAGTCTCCAGATCAGTGAAACAATAAGTATGTTTTTTTTTAAGCCACCCCATCTATGGTACTTTGTTACTACAGTCCCAGAAAACTAATGCACTGTACACTAAAAGGCTTAACAGCTATTTGGAGATGCTTATAACAAATCACTAGAGTACCAGGAGGACTGGTATGCTGAGGTAGTATCTAACCATTTAAGAGTGTAAACATTCTGATCGTGGCTGACTTTAAACTACCAAGGCTTTAGCAACCTGAAAGAAAATTTCATCCTCACAAGCCACTACAAGCCAGCTCTAGCACAGAACTAAAATGCAGGCATCAGTACTTACTATCCACAGGTGATCCCAACGTACAGCCAAGGTTAGAGCCACAACTAAAACTTGCAGGGCAGCTTCACAAAAGTAATAAGATTGTTGAGATATACAATATTTTAACATTCAGATGTGGGGAAAGTACACTGCACAATGTAAAAATAGGTGAAGAAGGATGGAAAAATAAATGATGAATAAACACTAAGACCTAACATTTACTGAGCACTTACTATGTTCCAAGCACTGTTCTAAGCCTATTACAAGTATTAACTAATTTAAGCTTCACTATAACTCCCTGAGACAGTTCTGTTATCATATACACCTTTTTGAATAAGTAAACTGAGCTGCAGAGAAGTTAAGATCCACAGCTAATGAGCGAGGAAGCTGGGATTCTACACAGGCTATCTGGCCCCAGACTCCGTGCTCAGACCACTGTTCTGTGCCTCTCCCATCATGCATGCCATCTCTACAGCACATGGCAACTGGTCTGGTGTAGCTAGAGCCCGGAGTGAGGGGCAAGAGACTGGGTGGGAGAAAGTGTGCCATACTTCTGGCCTCAGGTATGTTACCTTACACAATGACTGGGTTTGCAAATCAAATTTTTGTAAAGTGGATTATTTTAAATATTTTTAATAACTTGTTCTTTAAACACATCAAATTAAATCAGAATTGACAATACCTAAAAGTCTCTAAGTAAAAAAATCACTGTAAAACAAAATCACCACCTCCTTATCTTGTGTCTAAATTCTGATTCTTATATGATAAGAACTGCTTATCGGGCAAAAAGCACCTATAATTGCTTAACGGCAATCAGCAAGGCCTAGAATCTCTAAGAACAAAAAGAGAAAATTCATCTAGACACCCTGAGCCACAGAGAGAACTCTGGAAGTTGAAGCTGCACTCACTACACACCTGAAGAACAGGCAGTAAGTTTTCCACTGCTGAGGTTAGAAGACATCCAATGAACACCTCACATTACCATAGCCCATGGAACTACTGCATTTCAGCACTGTTTTCTACACAGAGCCAATATTTAACTTGAAATCGTAGCTTTTAAAAGATCATTCTTTCTATCTATGTGTTTGCAGAGCATTGTAATCTATCAGCACTTTGACAAAAGTAGTATTTTAGTATATAAGATAATGGCAGGAGTGAACAAAACACACAGGTCCCTGAAGTAAAATCTATGCACTGTTAGCATAGAAGAAAAGATAAAGTGGAAGGAAATATGCAAGCAGGAAGCAAGATGGAAGCTTCTCCCCTAGAAGCACAGAGCCTTGGAACTAATCTAAGGGAGCCCTTTTCTCCGCAGCCCCAGGAAAGTGACAGAATGTGAATGTGATGAGAGGCTAAGCTCTGTGTCTCTCTGTAGCAGTAAGTAGGTGGGATGGAGGCAGAATATGACAATCAACCTGCAGGCCAGGCTGTTCCCAGTGTTCTCTGGCAAGTAGAAGAAATAGGATTTTATTCTGTATGGGTGGGCAACCTCTTGTCTTACTCAATTTAATCACCCACAAGTAAACTTTGTGATATGCGGGGGTTGATAGTTAAGAGTTACATAAAAGACTGTAAAGAATACTTACCTATAAGGTAATTCATACATAAATGATACCCTGACTTAGCAACTAGAAATTGCTCAGACTTAAAAGTCCTTCAAAATCCTCAATATTTCATTCAGAACCACAACAAGGATTTACATTCTTTTTTTTTTTTAAATATATTTTATTGATTTTTTACAGAGAGGAAGAGAGAGGGATAGAAAGTTAGAAACATCGATGAGAGAGAGACATCGATCAGCTGCCTCCTGCACACCCCCTACTGGGGATGTGCCCGCAACCCAGGTACATGCCCTTGACCAGAATCGAACCTGGGACCCTTTAGTCCGCAGGCCGACGCTCTATCCTCTGAGCCAAACCAGTTAGGGCAAGGATTTACATTCTTATTTGCCAAGAAAGTAATGTCTACTTGAACAGTATTAAACACCTGTCAATTTTCAGCTAGTGTGAAACATGAGGCAGAAGAAACTGGGCATCCAAGGAGGAGAGGCAGTGGTCTGACCTAATTCCAGGAAACAGCTACTCATTAACAAAAAGTTCTCTAAAGCCAGAATCCCCCTTACCAAAAACATTTTACATCATTACCCAGTACACACACATATTGCTAGGGTATTTTTCTTTGCTACTCTAACCAATTACTACAAACTTAGTGGCTTAAAACAACACACATTTATTATCTTACAGTTCTGTGACTCAGAATTCCACCACCGGTCTCACGGGGCTACACTCAAGGTGTCAGCAGGGGTGTGTTCCTTTCTAGAGTCTCTAGGGGAGAACCTGGTTCCCTGCCTTCCCTGGTTTCTAGAGGCAGGCTACATTCCTTGGCTCATGGCTTCTTCCTCCACCTTCAAAGCCAGTGCTGCTGGGTCAAACACTGCATCACTGCATCATTCTGAACTCTTCTTCCTCCTCCTCTTCCACATTTAAAAGACTCTTAAGATTAATGAGGCCCACCTGGAAAACCCAGGGTAATCTGCACATCTCACACATCTGCTTCCCAACTTTCTGTTCAAGCTGTCTGGCCTTGCCTTGAGAGTTCTCTGTCATAATCAGTCAGATCATTCCTCCAGACTCCTCAAATGCTGGTTCTTCCTATTCCACTACTATCAATAAACCTATTACACGTATACCCCATTTATGCTTTTCAAGTAGAGCTTTTCCTGTAGAGTTACACTCAATAAAATGCACAAGGAGGTTCCTTATTTAGATAAGCCCTGTAGCAAACACTCCTGAAGAGTAACTATCTCTATTAATTTATCATATTTTTAAATATGGATTTTCCTATATATGAGTTAAGCACACCCATTAAAAGTGCTAACTAGATATATAAAAACTATCAGTACCAAAAAACACTATTAAAAATACAATGACATTTCCACCACAGAAGGAATTAGTATACTTTTTAAAAGGAAATCAATACAAAATAGATTATTATGATGACTTTCTCTCTAAATGTTTTCCTAGAGACATTTTCCTACTATGTATGAGATTTATCTCTACTACTTAATGCACTACCATCTCTACTACTACAATCAATTTTTTAATTCTAAATTTTCTGCATAGTGAAGTGAAATTATTATGCAATAATGAAATAGAATGGCACAGCAGTCTACTCTAGAAACAAGGAATAAGGAATAAGGAAGATGAGAAAGACAGAATAGGAAGAAGAAGAAAAAAGATTTTCTAATGAGCACTATACTAGAAAAGGTTTCAAGTGCCAGAGATGAGGCTGGGACCTTGTGATCATCAATATTAATCTTTAATAGTTACCTAATTTCTTGTCCAGGATAGCTTAACCATGTACATTCCATTAATGTTTACTGCAAAGGAATGTCCATGGAAATGTTAGGATGTCTAAACAACTAATTTAAAGTGGCATTATTTTTCCTTAATTTTTGAAGAATAAAAATAAGGAAAAAATATTAGGCAATTAATATGGTCTTCCCAAAAGACATAAATGAGTTGGATACACCCATACCATTTAAATACACATTTATCATCATATATGTTATATGTATGAATTTCTAGCCACTACCACAATCTCTGTGTTTATAAAATCAGATCATTTTTTATAAGGAAAACAAATAGGAAATACCCATTATTCTCTTTATTCCAAAAGTCACTTGTGTAATCATTCATTCATCAAGCATTTTTAAGTACCTACTATATGCTAGCTACTATGATAGATGCTGGGGACACAAAAATCACTAGATATAGCTTCTATCATCAGCCATCTCTTCTCAGTCTTTTTCACAGGAAACTTTTTATCCACCCCTTCCTTAAAATTGCTTTCTCTCTGCTGTTTCACCTTGGATTCTTCTTCACTTTCACTTTACATTACTTTTCTCCCCAAACTCCACATCGGTCCTGCCTCAGGCTACCATGCTCACTCTGGCAGAGCAGCCAGCCAAACTAGTTTCTACCCCCTAAGAAAATCACACTCTCTCACACCTCCATCTGCCTTGCCCAACTCCTCAGGCACCAGTTACTCCATAAGACCTTAATAATTGGCACTTTCATTGTAATTGTTTACTTCCATGACTACCACCCCTTAGACCAGTGGTTCTCAACCTTTCTAATGCCGCGACCCTTTAATACAGTTCCTCATGTTGTGGTGACCCCCAACCATAAAATTATTTTCGTTGCTACTTCATAACTGTAATTTTGCTACTGTTATGAATCGTAATGTAAATATCTGTGTTTTCCGATGGTCTTAGGCTCTACAGCAGCGGTTCTCAACCTGTGGGTCGCGACCCACAGGTTGAGAACTGCTGGAGGGTCGCCTAAGGCCATCAGAAAACACGGATATTTACATTACGATTAATTAACAGTAGCAAAATTACAGTTATGAAGTAGCAACGAAAATAATTTTATGGTTGGGGGTCACCACAACATGAGGAATTGTTTAAAGGGTCGCGGCATTAGAAAGATTGAGAACCACTGCCTTAGACTATAAGAATCTGGAAGGCAGGGATCTTACTCATTTTTCTATCTTCACCATCTAGCAATGAACTTGGCATACAGTAAGCACCCTATCAATATTTTTAAGGATAAATGAATGAATGAATGAATGAATGAATGATGATGTGCAACTCAGAGAATGTACAAGTAAGTTGAGAATCTACTGGAAATACCTATGAATATAGATGTTTTATAGGGACAGGAAAGTGATAATCAATTCAAATGTACTGTTAGCTATCTAAATTTAAAAATAAACTTGAAGGAAGAATAAAATACCTTAATTAGAAAAGTGAGCTATTATAAAAACTGGCAAGTGAACCATCCTCAGGCCATTTCTAGACCTTACATTCATCATTTGTATTTCTCTAAACTCTGGTTCAGATTTTCTTTTTCATTCAAGCAATGGTCCCATTTATGTTGAATTTATCTAAAACGCATACAGAATTGCAATGACAAGATAAATGCGACATAGATAGCCCCTACACATTTCCCTAACTTAAGTCATTGCCCTTCCACCTTCAAATTGTTGCCACATCCACAAGCACATTATTACTACATCTGAATGGTAATAAATACAAATTTATGAAATCACAGGTTTGATTCCTAATTGCACGTTTTTAGTACACATTAAAATAAATATTTAACTATGAAAGTAAAAATATGTTTATTTGTGAACCAGTTAGAATTTTACCAGGTAAGTAAACCAGGTGCAAGTCGGCTCTACCTGTATAACCCACCTACAAACCGTCCCTGCTCCAGGGACATTCCTCTTTCCAATCAGGACTCTGCACATGATGTGTACACTTCTCTCAGCTCTGAATTCACTTGGTGTTAAGTGTCCAAATAATTTTGATTTTGAGCTTTAATACCCAATTTCTTTTGTAATAAACAAGGAAGGAGAAACTTCATAAGAAGATAGTATATCTTCATCATCATGACAGCATTCTGAAGCTTACATTTAATTCCAAAACTATTTATTAAAGTTGCTAAAAAGTTTTTTCTTGCAAAAATATTTCAACTGTGGTAGTGGAAATTTCAAAAAAGAAAAGCTGAACTACCCATATCACCATAAAGATCTTTTTAAAGGAGTCTTTGCTAGCATGGGTGGGGGCCTGAACCACATTTGTTTTCTGTAATGTTTCTCAGTATATATTCTCAAGACAAACAGAAAGAGTAACAATCAAGATAATAAGGTTGATTTCCTAAGATTCAAGCTGAAATCTTATAAACACATTTAAATAAAGATAATTAACCTAAGAAAAACTGATAGTTTATCATTATTTAGAAATAAAAAAATCTACCTTAGTACAAACTTTGACTAATAGTTATTCTAAATTACCCTATGTCAAATTACCATATGACAAATGAGGTTTCAGCAGCCATTAAATTCAATCACAGAATATACAAAATCCTTTGGAGACCTCTTGTGGTAAAAGTTAAGAATACATACACACACACACACACACACACACACACACACACACAAGTATGTACTTTAAAATGTATATTCCATAGTTCCAAGCCATTCTGCTTCCTTTCATCACATAGCTTTATTATTTCTTCAATATTAGTAAAATATCAACCAAAGACTGAAAAAAATTGTGCTATTTTTACCTTCAGGTTTACAGCAGAAGAAAAAGAGATTCTAAGTCTGAGACACAAGAATCTACCTATCATTATTTAAACAGACAAGAAGATACCACCAAAAACAAGCAACTTTTCTCAAAAAGTCAATGCTATATTGTTCACCGGTAGTAAATATGGAACAGAATGTTGGCAAGGTATGTTGTCCATACCTACTATTAAAAGCATTCCTATCCCCGTTGCTGATTTTTTTTTTCTTTTCTTTGTTAACATGGCTGTGATTTGTATCTCAGGTAGATAAAGGCTAAGTTTTATGGATCCACTAGCATTTAGGGGGGAAATGAAGGTAGGACCACACCTCACACAGTTAAGTAAAATAAAGAAACGTGAATTAAAAGCATTCTGAATGCTAAAATTAAATTAAATTCTAAAATAAAAATAAACTGACTAAACTAAAATTTAGATGATTATTGAAGTATTTTCAGAATGCCAAGAGATCTAAGTGTAAAAATAATGTAATGCTATCATAACCATGGAGGACTTAATTGGTCCAGTCTACTAAAATCACATAGAATAGTGAATTAAGAGGACAACACGACCTCCCCGGGAGCCACACCCAGAGCAAGCCAGCGAGTGCCGAGGGGCAGGGAAACTGGCAGACAGTTTTCCACTTAATGATGCCATATCTGGGTCTGGGAACCCCAACCCTCAAGGATGGCCGGGTCCATGGGGAAACCAGCCTGCTGGGGCAGGAGGCTACCCAGGGGCCACCTATCCTGGGTCTTACCCTGGACAGCCACCTATCGCAGCTCCTGGGAACTACCCCGGACAGGCACCTCCTGGTGCCTACCCTGGTCGTACAGCAACTGCTTATCCTGGACCAAATGCACCAGGAAGTGGGTCTGGACTCTGGAGCCTACCCTGGTGCCAGCCCCACTGGTGTCCCTGCTGGACCACTGACTGTGCCTTATGAACTGGCTTTCCCTAGAGGGGTCATGCCTCGCATGCTGGTAACAGTTATGGGTACAATAAAACCCAGTGCAAACAGACTTGTTTTAGATTTCGAGAGAGGGAATGATGTGGCCTTCCACTTTAACCCACGCTTCAATAAAGACAACAAGAGAGTCATTGTTTGCAATTCAAACCTGAATAATAACTGGGGACAGAAAGACAGATGATTTTCCCATTTGAAAGGGATAAACCATTCAAAATCCAAGTACTGGTTGAATCCCAGCACTTCAACGATGCTCACTTGTTGCAGTACAATCACAGGGTGAAAAATCTCAGGGAATCAATGCATTGGGAATTTCTGGTGACATCAGTCTCAACAGTGTTTCACACACTATGATATAATCTTAAAGGGGCAGATACTCTTTTAAAAAAATGAAAATGAATGTAAACCTTACCCATTTAAAAGTTTCATGCTCACTGTAAGTGAAAATTTTTGCCTTTAGTCAACAACATCCTTCTTATAAATCATCCATTTAATAAGTATTCTAAGAGTTTAAAAAAAGAAATAGTGAATTAAAATATAATAAGTAATGTTTCTTAAAGAGGGTTAAAAAGAAATGAGGATATCTCCAAGGGCCAAAATAATATGAGAAACAGCTGTAGATGGGAGAAGGCACAGAAAGAAGAACAAGAAGGTCCAACATTTTTCTTCTGAGAGGAATTCCAAAAGAGAACAGGAGAGAGGCAATATTAAAAGAAATAATGGCTGATAGGAAGAAGGAGAATAGGTTTTACTATAGAGAGCTTTCTACACTACACACTTTACATATGTTAATCACAACAATCCTATAGGGATAATCCTCTTATTATCCCTATTTTAAAGAAAAGGAAATTGAAGGACAACACAGTTGGGTAACTTAGCCAAAGTCACCATGGGGAAGAGCCAACTCTCCAACCCAAAACCGATGTAATAGGAGCCACCTATGTGACCACTTAACTTCTGAATCTCCACGACTCCACTCTGTCCATTAACAGAGATTAGCTGTAGACACTGCACAGAAATGTGGGTTGACTTTTGACTTTGCTTAGTCTTATATGCAAACAAAAAAATCTAAATGTGGTCACTAAACACAGGAAAAATTACATACTCTCAATAACCAGAGAAATACAAATTAAAACAAGACAAAGGCAGCCATGAAATTTGGAAAACCCACATATGGCACCCAAACTATCTTTAGCATGCCAAATGGCTTTTAAATCTCATTTGATGAATAAACATTGAAGAATATCACCAGGCAGTGCTGTCTGTCCGCCAAATAATTCAGTTCTGGCAATGTCTTTGTGGAATGTTTTAATATTTTATTAAATTTTGCCTTTATTGTTTTATAAAAATAAGTAGAAATCAGAAATGAAAGTGTTGATTCAATTGATCCTTGAATAACATGGGTTTGGACTGCACAGGTCCTCTTTTTTTGTGTTTTATTTTGCACAGGTCCCCTTATATATAGATTTTTTTCAATGAATAGAGTCAGCCTCCATACCAGTAGGTTTCACATCCATGGATTCCACCAACTGAGGATCAAACACGGTATTTTCAATCCACGGTTGGAATCGGAGGATGTGGAGGGCCAACTGTATGCATCATTCTGCACCATCTATACTATTAAAAGGGTAATATGCTAATTACACCGGATGTCTTCCGGACGTCATTCTGGACGTCCTTCCTGATAAAGCCTATGCCAGAAGGAAGCCAGCCCAGGTCCCAGGTGCCTGCGGGCAGTCCAAGGGAAGCCAGGCCAGGTCCAGGGTGCCTGCAAGCAGCCCGAGGAAAGAATCCCGGGTCCTGGGTGCCTGCCAGCGGCCAGAGGAGGGAATCCCGGGTCCCGGGTGCCAGAGGGAAGCTGGTGCCAGCAGCCAGGGGAAGGAAGGCCTACTCTTGCACACATTTTCATGCATCAGGCCTCTAGTTTTACATAAGGGACTTGAGCATGTGTAGTTTTTGGTAACCATGTGGTGTCCTGAAACCAGTCCCTCCCAGATTCAGAAACTTAACCAACTTGTTAAGTTTTGGGGGATCAAAAGTTATACAGTAGACCAATTTTCAACTATGTAGAGGGGTGGGGTGTCTGTACCCCTAATCCCTGAGTTCATCAGGGTCAACTGTATATCTGAGTTAAGCAAATATACACTCAGTTATTTTTTTTTTTTTGAAAATGAACAAAACCAAAGACATGAAATATTGGAAATAAAGTTTGAGAAGATTATCTTTTAAAAATTTTTAGAGATTTTAATCTTTTTAGCTCTATAAAAGCAATATCACTTATAAGTCTAAAGTCTACTGTCTGACTTTTAATTATTCAAGTTTGAACTCACTGTCAGAAAAGGATTAAGAACAAACAAGGGAAACTTGGTGCAGAATTTTTCATCTGTCCAATTGGCAGAGGTTAAATGATCACCCCCAATGTTAGCAAGGGTTCGAACAACTCTCCTATACTATAGTGGTGGAAGTATAACTTGATGTTACCAATTCTAGCAAGCAATCAAGAACTTTAGCCCTGGCCAGTGTGGCTCAGTTGGTTGGGCGTCATTCCGTGCACCAAAAGCTTGCTGGCTTGATTTCCAGTCAAGCACATGTCCAGGTTATGGGCTAAATCCCAGGTAGGGGGTGTACAGAAGGCAGCTAATCAATGTTTTGCTCTCATATCAATATTTCTCTCTCTCTCCTTCTTCCTTACTCTCTAAAAATCTGTAAACAAATCTTTAAAAAATAACTTCATAAATATTTATATCCTCTGATCCAAAAATTCCACTTTTAGGAATTTAGCTTAAGGAAATAATCAGAAATGCACACAAATATATCTATACATGGATATTTATCACAGCAATATTGGAAATACTAAAAGAAATAAATGGAACATAACAAAATGAGAATGGGTAAATTACGATCCATTTAACATAAGACTAAACGTTATGTAGTCATTTGGTTTTCATGAGTACCCACTGAATATTGGCAGATAAAGTGATGTTCTCTAGGATTTGCTTCAAATAAATAATCCAAGGAAGGAAGGAGTAGGAGTATGGATAAAGTGAGATTGGCTGAGTTGAGAAATGTTGAAGTTGGTTGATAGATTCATGTGGGTTTACTACACTATTCTGTAAAATTTTGTATATGTTTGAAATTTGCCAAAGTAAAAAATATATGGGAAATTTTATGTAAAAAAACAACAGTATACAAAACTGATTCAAAACATAAATCCAAGTTCATTTTTTTTAAAAAAAAAGATGATATACATACATGGAAATAATACACTAAAATGTTCAGCAGTAATTATTTGGGCTATAGTATTTGACTTACTATTTTTATCTTTCTTTTTTGTAACTCCTAAATAAACATGGATTAGTATTGTAATCAGAAAAATATGTCATAAAAGCTACTTTAAAAAACGTTGAAGTCAAATGAAAAAGACACATTCTGAACTCTAAAAACAAAGAAACATGTAGAACATCAATCAATTTGTTTGATTTTCTAACTGATTTGTTAACCTGCTAACTGAAAATCTGCATGGGCTCTCCCGCATAGCCTTAAGTCCAAATTCCTCAATACATGAAGTCCTCTTCACCGGAGCCCCAGCCCTTCCCAGTCTCCTCTCCCACCACACTCCCCCAGGTGGCTGTACAGAATCTTCCCAACTAGACACCTTCACATTTGTCACTTTATATACATGGTGCTTTGTGAATCTAGAAAGGTATGTACATGTGTCTCTCCTGCTGGATTATAAAGTCTGCCAGACATAGACCACAACCACATCTTCTTCTTCCATATGCCACAGTGCCTAACTTCCATACTGCCTTATAAATAAGAGGTGTGACCTTAGATCTAATAAATCAAACTCATGGACATGACCACAAATAGAAATTGTAGCACAGATAAGACATTTTCAAAGTTATATAAACACTTTAAGAAATGAACTCTAAATTATCTCCAAAAACTGAACGTTATTTATCAAATAATATCATTAAACTCCTTTAATAAGATCAACTTCTAAAGGCCTACATTAAGCTGATATTATAGGTAATTCTGTTTTTCTTTAAAACTTTTTTTTAAATCCTCACCTAAGGATATGTTCATTTTGTTGATTTTTTTTTTTTTTAGAGAGAATAAAAACATTGGAGTGAGAGAGAAACATTGATTGGTCGCCTGCCGTACATACCCCGACTGGGGATTGAACCTGAAACCTAGGTATGTGCCCTGCCCAGAAATCAAACCTGCAACCTTTTGGTGTACTAGATGACACTCTAACCAACTGAGCCACCTGGCCATGGCATAAGTAAAAACTTTTTAACTTTAAACCTACGTTTCAAAATCTTCATTGTTCTCCAGTGATGTGCCAACTTACCTAACAGCTGTGGCCTTGTGGATAAGCGTCTCTGTTTGCTCTGACAACTGTGATGGAAGCAGCAGCTCCACCGGCTGCAGGCGCAATATCCGAGTTTCTAGCTCTGAACGGGAAGCAGAATCCTGGAAACTATCAAACACAACCTCACCTGTGGCAGGCTGCACTCCCTGAAAACAAATAAAAATGCAATGTCACAGAAAACATATTTCTCCCAATTCAAACTGACACAGCATAAGTAAGCATGGAAATAGCAAAGATGGTACACTCACTAGTATGTACTCCATTTCTAAAGTGTTTGAAATCTGTCTGTTTTCAAAGACTCTTAATAAGAAGTTATATTCACTACTATCCAAACTATGCTAGAAGGGATTTTAGAGCAATACCCTGAGTCCAAGTCCTCCTTGATCTAACAAATCTGACGGAGTGACTTTGACAAGTTACCAAACCCTCAGTTTCCTCCTCTCTGGGTGGGACTAAACCAGTCTACTTCCCTCATAGGGTTATGAAAAGGTTTAAATCAGAAAACAAACATGAATGCTTTGTAAACTATAAAAGAACTGTACAAACAGCATCTGTCATCACTGAAAGTATGAAGTGACATGTTCCTAGTAACCTGGCCACAAGAGTAGTAGTAAATTACTTATCAATTACATAAAACTAATAAATAAAAACTGTAACACTTGCAAAAAAAAATACAACAAACTCTGAATGAACTCCAAGTAGACAGTCTATCCAGGGAATAATTATGATAACTAAAAGCCACCCCCTCTCACCCCAAGCCAATAATAGCAAAGATAAACTGGAAAAGACTGTGATTTAAAACAAGTGAAAAAAGTTCTTAGGTAATTTACCCAAAGTCACAGGACAATAAAGTGGCAGAGCCAAGATTCATGTAGTCTGATTCCACAGGCCACACGCTCATCCACTTAAGAAATGTATGGGGCTAGTTACAGACTATATTAGCCAACAGGAGAAAAAAATAACCAATCCCTACACCCATATGTGCCTGACGGAAAGTCAACTGACAGAGCTGCTTCTGAAAACAGCCTGGCATGTTCTAAGGACAATTGAAACATCTATACTCCCTAACTCAGTAATTCCTCCCCTAGGTATATACTCTTGAGAAACTCAGACACATGTACAAAAAGGTTTATAGCAGTGTTCTCTGTACGGCCCAAAACTGGAAAAAACCCCACATGTACATCAACAAAAAAAAATGAATAAACTGCAGATGATAAAATGTAATACAACAAAGCAACTGACAATGGAAGAACTACTATAGTAACACATGTAAATAAATCTCATATACAAATTACTTTGCAAACAAAAGCAGCAAGACCCCCCCGCAAAATACATACAATATGTTTGCATTTGTATGTAGTTTAAGGTGGTCAAACTGGAACAAAAGCAAGGAAATTATTACCACAGAAATCTGGCTTACAATAACCTCTGGAGGGAAGGGGCCCTTCTGTAAGCAGTGTTATTTTTCTCGATCTCAGTGGTTATCTCACACTACACTGTAATTATGCATCCTGTTTTATGCATTTTTTCCTCTTGAATATTTTCTAATGTTTAAAAATCCTTCATTTTTGGCTCAAGCAATTTCCTTAATTGTAGCCCAAAGGCCTTCCTCTAGTGTCCAGATAGCTGGACTGAAGTATAATAGTATACATATGTAAGTCTATCTCCCACTCTACAAACCCAACATTTATAAAAGCCATTTACAGAAGTTCAAGTAACAAATTTATCAGCCATACAAATACCCCTTTGCTTTTTTAAATCAGAGAAATGGTCTATATTGTAACACCTATTACTCTGGGTGATAATGTGACGCTGAGAAACCCAAGTCAGTCTGTGTAAAGCTGCACTGCCCAGACTGAAGGTAGAGGGCCTGAAAGCAGTGGCACGACAACAGTAAAGCCTTTTATTTCAGACTACCAGATAATTCTTAGGTACTGACTGGGGAACGTGCGACAACCATCACGATGGGGACAAACCCAGTAACAGTAGTGTTCGGGTAAAGGAAGGAGAGTTCCATCGCAGCCCCACTGAGTTTGAGAAGGCAGGGCAAGTTCTGAGTGCCTTGTCCAATAAAGGGTCGGATGCAAGAGCCTAGAGCTCAGAACAGAGGCGCAGCCTGTACCCAGAGCTCTGGATATCATCAACCCAAAAGGGTCACTGAGGTCAAGAACAGGTCCCAATTAAACACTTGAGAGTCAAATGTTAGCTTTGGCAGTGGGCCAGAGGGTACTTCTAAAAGCACTAAGCTGTATACTATCAACTCTGTTCTTTAGACTGAGTTCCAGGTAAAATATAAAATAGCACATTACCTATGTTAATTCCTAAAAGCAAATAACCCTACTGTTCAGAAACAGATTCAGCTGCCTATGGTTAGAATAAAAGTGCTTCTCAATGATAAAAAGCCATTTAGAGCCCCCCAACAGTAATGTTAACTCCCTAGAGAAAGGCTTATTGGTTAGGCAAATGTCAAGTTACTAATACCAGAATAAGATATTAAAAAGTACTTCGGAGACAGTGGGCTGTAAGAATTTTGTTGATACTGCAGCTAATTGCAACATTAAATAAAATAAAAAGAATTAGTTATTATTTAGGCAAGGAATCCTATTTTTGCTTAACCTACAACAGAATAAGGGAGTCTAACGGTTCTGAAGGGCCCTAAAAAGTCTAAGATATTGAGCAGAACTCAGGTAGGTCTGCAAATGGGCAAATTTAGTCACAAATTGCCAAAAGGCAAGATCAATCAAACTCTGATTCACAAATTACATTTATTTGGAAGACTAGTTGTATTGGCCAACTAGCACTTCCCCTCCCTTTCCTACGCTTTCCTCTAAATCTATACACAACAATCCCATAATCATCTGTGTTTAATTTCAAACCTCTAGAGGAAACCTGTAAAACCCTTTGCTATCCATGCGTCAGTTTAGTGTTTTATTGCACTATCTGTATATTGTTCACATCCATGCCTATCACTGTGTCTGTCTTCAACCCTAAACTCCTAGAGCACACAAACAGAAACTACCTAGATCTCTCCACGGCATAGAGTGCCAAGTAGCCATATGAGAAAATTGTAGCTAGTAATTTAACATATAGAATTATGAGAAGACATTTTTTAAGTACAATTACTTGAAGGCACACTTCATCAGATATCCTTATTATAAACCATACATGATTGCTCATACTGTATTTCGAGATACCGTGAACATCTATCATTTGTTCTTCACCTACAAAGTACTTACCACAATTCCAATGAAAATGCTGCCCTTCTTTTTGTCCTTAACATTGTCTTTATTTTCACAGATGCACAGAAGGTAGCTAGTAGAAGTATCAGTCATTATCTCATCGATATCTATAGCATCATCCAGCTGAACTAAAGGATTCACATGTAATAATTATTAAAGAAAATAAACATTCCCATTAATATTAACTGTTTTTCTCCTTTAAATTAATGGTTTATTTTTCCAGGCATTTTTGCTCTGTGCACAAATCTCCCATACAGCATTCATTTTTCTGATTTACTCTGATCATAGCTATATGCCTTATATCCCCCAAGATATAAGGTTCATGAGGACCGACAACTATTATCTTCTCACTTCCAAAGGGCTTAGGAGAGATCCTCAGACCTTGTGGAAGCCCAAATGTTAACCCTCTTCTTTTCTTGGATCATGCTGAGACTTGAATCCTTAACAATCCCCTAATGTTTAATTCCATAAGTCAAAGCATGCACACACTTAGTATAAATTACTTTCCTCCTTTAAAGTGCCTAATAGCTCTCAGAAATAGAAAGAGAATTTTTTTAAAAAACAGGAGAAAAGAAAACCTAAAAAGGAAACAGAAACATACTTTCATGCGTGTGTGTGTGTGTGTGTGTGTGTGTGTGTGTGTGTGTGTTGAATCCATTCATTAAATTCTTGGAGATCAATGCTGACTTTAGACGAGGTCAGTCTGGGGACATCCAATTTGGGCATCAGCAGATAAAAGCTATAGCAGTAGCAAAAGAGAAGCAGGGAAGAGTACTGTTTTAGGAGCAGGCTTCGATTAAGAGACTCAAGTTCAGGCAAAAGAAACAATAAAATTACCAATCTTACAGCCTGATCAGCTTGGAATACCCCAGAGCTGTTAATGGTTTGGGGTCCATTTAGGGGAACATGCAACAACCATCACGATGGGGACAAACCCAGTAACAGTAGTGTTTGGGTAAAGGAAGGAGAGTTCCATCACAGCCCCACTGAGTTTGAGAAGGCAGGGCAAGTTCTGAGTGCCTTGTCCAATAAAGGGTCGGATGCAAGAGCCTAGAGCTCAGACGAGAGGCGCAGCATGGACCCAGAGCCATCCCTATTCACAAATTGACATTAATAAAGCAAAACAGTCTTCATAACTTGAGTAGAAGCTAAGCAGGTCTCTAAATATGCAGATTTGTAATAAACTATAATAAATATTACTTTCACATAGTATCATTTAAGACCTTATCTCTATATTCTTTTATTCTGAGACCTGACTCCAACCCACAGTACACATTTTAAAATACATGCTTATCTCATTTTATACATAATTATTTGGTTTTTTTAAAAATTGACAGAATTTTATGACTTTGCTAGTAAAGTCATTTTGTTTCAAGTAATTCATTCAATTTATAAATGACCATAAATGTTGGGGCAATCATGATCCACACTAAGGATTCTTGAAAGAAAGCTTCACCTATAATCCATTTTCAAAAATAATACAATTTTTATGAAGCTAACAACTAATGAAGATGGCCTATGTTTTATAAGCAGTTAACTGTAGGTTGACTTCGTAGTTTTCTTTTCTCATTTTGAAGCTAAGAAGTTATTTTTTAAGTCTTGTGTTAGGACTATCTGAAGGGGCTTACAGGCGCTAAGTGCCTAACCACTCTCCACACAGGCCTGGGGAAGATGTGATTGCAAATCAGTTGCTAACCTGCTATCTTCTTGTATGAGACTGTCCTTTTTCTTGCTCTAAAAGTCTGATACACTCTCCTTTTACTATGGCATTTGAAAAAAAAATGCTTGTTTCCAGCCATTACCAACTCATAGCTCTTCAGTAGCACACTAATCAAAGGTCAAAGTAATATACTGCCTCATCTCATCAAAAAGATACCCATTGAAAGAACAGGTATTTTTTAAATGTTACTTAAAACAAAGATTTCTAAAATTTAAGAGAATATTTCCTATTCAAAAAGGATATCTTCTCCAATAAGCGTAGATTTTGTATAAAGAGCAGTCAGTTTCCGGGTAAAGACTGAACTTCTGTTGTCCCCAATGGCCTTTAATGCTGCTGTTTCAGTTTGCTTCACAACTCCTACCTTCAACAAAAATAAGAAACATTAAATATCAAATGTAATGAAAAAATTTTTTAAACATAGTGAGATTTTAAAAGGTTATTTCTGAAACATTTACCTTAGTCTTTTAAAATTTTACCTTTAATATATAATATGTTAAAACTCATGAAGATATAAAGCTAATTATGACACACTTTCATTTTCCCAAAATGCCAAATTCCCAAACCAATTAGAGACTACCACCTTACAAAACATGTTTTCACTCTGGAAGAGAATCGGATCCCTCTTTCCCACAAGTTGAAGCCAAAGCTGACCTTATATCCCTTTGCCACAAGGCGGCGCACGTGAACGAACAGTCTGTGAGTAGGTATGCTTGCTGTCATAAAGTTGTGATCTAAATGGCAATAAATATTGAGCTCCCGGGCTGCAATCTAAAAAATTGACAAAGAGGATATCAATAAATTTCTAATTTAAGATTCCCTGTGTGGCATTTGTTCACTGTGTTAAAAATCCATCCAGGTATACACGTAGGATTTGTGTCCTCTATCTGCATGGTATATCAATAAAAAGTTTAAAAGTCATTCCCTGTGTAGTAGCCTACAGCTTAACCTGGTGTTTTTGGCCTTTCCCATGGCCTAACTTCAGGGTCAACATCTATACCTATCAAAGACTCAGAAGAATATGACAGGTCTACTTCTATGTCCTTAGCTCTATCAAAACTTTAAAGGGCTGTGCTTTCCCTGTATTAGAATAAGTATTTGATACCACATGCAAATAACTAAAAATTAGGAGATACTAAGGTATGTATACATAATTATAAACCTACTTGGACAGAAGGCTTCTTTGAGGAACTGAGAAGAGAACCCCCTGGTGTGGCTAGCTAATTGATGATGCATGAGTGATAGAAATGCAGTACCAGGCAGTACCACCTGACTCCCTGCTTCCTTCTAGACAGCACCATGGCTCAGAGACTGCCCACTAGAGCCACAGCACGCTCATCATTCCAGCATTCTCACTCCCCTCCCCCAGCCATTTCTGAACTGTATTAGTCCATCCCTGTAGGGTAGGGCAGAAAAACATGAGCCTTTACTGTGGTCAAGGCTAAATCTATCATTTGACCTAGAGAGAAGGGGAGAGAACAGCATTTCCTTTCACCCCTTCACTTATAAGATGCCAGCTACATATTTGTTCCTGTCTGCAGGGAACATGCTGACTGTTTCAGGGTCTAACTTCTTAACATAGAACACAGCATAATGTCATCTGAACTAGACAACACCACTTTCTGCCACAACAGTATTTAGGAAACTGGAAGAAAAAAAAGTTGGCCAAGTCTTCACTTCCCACCCATAAGGCAGCAGAAGTACCACCTCATCATTCTCTGATGGTGTGCAACCCAACCAGGCCTAAAACTATGGAATCATCAAAATCACCCAAGACTCCAACAAAGAATTTCCCTAAGCTTGCCCTCAAGTGCTCAAATTCACTTCTAACCATCTTAACGTAGGCCTATCTCACATACCCAAAATTATAGTAAATACAAACTCAACTTAGACTAAGAAAGCAAGATGACTAGTATACAGAGACCTGTAAGACTTCAAACATCTGTTGGTGGCTGGCAGAGTTAATAGGCTCTTCCATTAAGACTTAATAATGTTGCTGGCTGTGAAAATTCATAAATTAAGGGTAAACAGAGGAACTTATATCTCAAAAATGTTTTCTTGCTTAAATCTTCTTTAGGAAACACAGATACTCACATGATTTATGGTTCAATCAATGTTTGATGGATGAAAAGGTCCTGAGCTAAGACCATGGAAAATAAGCACCAACATTCCAACAGGAGCTCCTCACCTCCTCCCCCACAAGTCACCAAGTTTGTTTGTGTTTATTTTTAGTTTTTACTTTAAATGACAGCATTTTAAAGGACAATTACATTCACATCTTTATAAGGTTATAAAATTAAACAAAATATTGGAAAATATTTAAGGCTGAACAAGAAAAACATGAAACTGTGTTTGAAAAAACAACTTACCTCTGCATCTTCCCCAAAGAATCTATACTTATATCCACATTCCACACACAAAATTGCATCTTTCTGCTGCTGTTTTATTTCTAGGTACTGTAATTCTAATGGCGTATAGATGCTTTTGGTCCTTTTGTTAGGTGGTTTAGAATCAGAAATTTTCTGTACGTTTTCGTAACTCCCATGTGATGATCCAAAATGACCGAGATCAGAAAGTGTCTTGTCCTGGCAACCAAGAGAGTTTTATAGTTTCAAAAGTACTAACCATAACATCAGTTCCCAGAGAGAGAATGCAAATTTGACACAAAGCTAACACTTGGTGAATTTGAGGAGTACACAGTATATTAAGGCAAATTTTTGTGTAGGTTTAAAATTTTTTCAAAGCAAAAGACCCAAAAAATATGAGCCAAACTAAACTACTGTGTAATTATTAATGCAGTTTTGAAAGTCTAAACATTCTAATGTTTTGTGTACTTCTATTTACATTTAATTTCATTAAACCTATTGTAATTAATGTTTTCCTTTTCATTATTTATTCCAGGTGTGTAAGGCATAGTCAGCAGGCAAGAATCTTTCTCTCTCTAGCAGAATCAGTTTCAACAGGCATGTGAACAGCTAAAGTTGCAATATTCTACATTTCCAAGCACAGTCTAGAAGATAGTATATTCCATAAATAATTCCAAAAAGAATCATGATTAGAACTTTTAGAAAAGTAGTGTTGTAATTTAAAGATTTTATATTTTTATCAAATTTATTGGGGTGACAGTAATTTAGAGATTTTAGTGCTTCTTCACATCTATAGTAATAAAAGGGTAATATACTAATTAGACCGGACATCTTCCAGACATCCTTCCAGACAAAGCCACAGTGGCGGGGGCCAGGGCAGAGGCGGTTAGTGGCAATCAGGCTGGCAGGGGAGAGCAATCAGGGGCGACAAGGCCAGCAGGGGTTGAGCAGTTAGGGTCGACCAGGCCAGCAGGGGAGAGCAGTTAGGGTCGACCAGGCCAGCAGGGGAGGGCAGTTAGGGGCGACCAGGCTGGCAAGGGAGGGCAGTTAGGGGCGACCAGGCAGGTAGGCAGAGTGGTTAGGGGCAATCAGGCAGGCAGGCAGGTGAGTGGTTAGGAGCCAGTGGTCCCGGATTGTGAGAGAGTGCAGGCCGGGCTGAGGGAACCCCCCGCCCCATGCACGAATTTCGTGCACCAGGCCTCTAGTTTTTAATAAGGAAAGAAGTCCATGTGTAATTTAATGACCCAGTTAATTACTAGTATTCTTCATGAAATAAAAAAATAAAATAAAGAACTTTTGGCCCTAGCCGGTTTGGCTCAGTAGATAGAGCATCAGTCTGCAGACTGAAGGGTCCCGGGTTTGATTTCCATCAAGGGCATATGCCCAAATTTTGGGCTCAACCCTAGTAGGGGGTGTGTAGGAGGCAGCCAATCGGTGATTCTCTCTCATCATTGATGTTTCTATCTCTCTCTCCCTCTCCCTTCCTCTCTGAAATCAATAAAAATATTTTTTTAAAAATAAAGAAACTTTTGGAAAGCATAATGTAACTACAAGGTTACATTTTCAACATTAGTATTCCTGTATCCATGCTTTCCTGTATGAAAAGCATAATTAATTGCAATTCACAGCTTAGAACAAATTCCTTGCTTATGAGACAAATTTATAGGATAAATCCAACTTCTAATTAATTATCACCATGTCACTGCCAACATCTAAAAAAACTTACCAAATGCCACTGGAATTTAAAATATGACCTAAAAAACTAGGGATAAGTAAAGAGATAAAGACAAATGTCCTATATAGCTGAAAGAGGGGAACTCCAGTCCAAGAGAAAACCCAGAAACATGTACTTTGCATTTGCTAAACGTTTAGAAATTCAGCGTGGCTGGGACAGCAAGTACAGATGCAATTTATCTGAAAGTGTAGCCCAGCAAACTTCTAAGGATCAGCAATAACACAACAGTTAGCTTTGGAGAGGTGTGGCAAGAGAAAAGTGGGTCAACCTATCAGACCGGACAAAGTATTTGCTTTTAATTTTGATGGGGATTTTCTACTTCATTTTCATGATTTTTATGTAAACTTTAAGAATACTACATATTGCCCTAACCGGTTTGGCTCAATGGATAGAGCATCGGCCTGCGGACTAAAGGGTCCCGGGTTCAATTCCGGTCAAGGGCATGTACCTTGGTTGCGGGCACATCCCCAGTAGGAGGTATGCAGGAGGCAGCTGATAGATGTTTCTCTCTCATCAATGTTTCTGACTCTCTATCCTTCTCCCTTCCTCTCTGCAAAAAATCAATAAAATATATTTTTTTAAAAAAGAATACTACATATTGAAAATCTTAATACATTGAAAAATGTATTTCCTAGGGGGGGAGGGCCTTACTATAAAGTCCTTATTCATATATGGAATGAGAATAGGTATCCAAGAAAAAGGTTCATGTATGTATAAGTCAATCTGTATACTTGAGTATTAAGCAACATTTTTTTCACCACTTGGGGAAAAATACTTCTCAGATATATTATACTCTTTCATATTCCCAGAGATGGTATTCTGAACTCAATTTAACTTTATCTTGACAATTCAGAGTGATCAGTTTAATAAAATGGAAATTTCAGGACCTATCAACAATTATGGGGTTGCTGACCCCACACTAGTGGTCCCAGACCACTGGGCATTTAAGTTCATTCAGCAGCTTTTTTCCACTTGTCTTTGCCCTTCTATGCCATCAAATACTCAGCTATCACTTGTAATAATATCCATATACTACTTCTAGGTGTCCCTTCGAACTGGTGTTTTCTAATTTTCTACGAATCAAAAATGCCAACTTAGTCATTCTACGCATAAAGCTAGAGTAGATAGGCTCTTGTGAAGTTCTAGAGCAAATTCTCCAATTAATAAATTGTGAGCTTTGCCAAAACCGGTTTGGCTCAGTGGATAGAGCGTCGGCCTGCGGACTGAAAGGTCCCGGGTTTGATTCCGGTCAAGGGCATGTACCTTGGTTGCGGGCACATCCTCAGTGGGAGGTGTGCAGGAGGCAGCTGATCGATGTTTCTCTCTCATCGATGTTTCTAGCTCTCTATCCCTCTCCCTTCCTCTCTGTGAAATATCAATAAAATATATATTTTTTAAAAAATAAATAAAATAAAATAAATAAATTGTGAGCTTTAATAGACAAATTTTTTTACCTCTCTCTACATTTTTTATTTTATTTTATTGTTGACAGTATTACAAATGCCTCCCATTTTCCCCTCTTTTATGCCCCTCCGCCCAACCCATACCCTCCCTGCCCCAGGTCTTCACCACCCCATTGTTCATGTCCATGGGCTATGCATATAAGTATGTAAGTTCTTTGGTTTATGACCGCTATATTTTATGACTACTACACTCTGGTTAACTGCTTTAAGTATCAAAAGAAATTAAAAATAAGAACAAAACACCTTTTTTCCCCTGATGATCTAAGGTAAGTCAATGGATTGTAGCTTGATATTTTTCTGAGAAAAGAATTTATAGCTTATATTAGATTTAAATCACTCAAATAAATGTAAAGTCTACTTCTCTAATTCAGTTGTCCTCAACCATGACTACACATTAAAATGAGAACTTTCTTATTGCTCAGTTCTTATTGAAAACCCATATATCATTTTAAGAAAAAGTTCTTGCCATCAGTATTTTTTTAAGTTCTCCAGTGATTCTAATTTAAAGCTGGGCTGAAAACCACTATTCTGAATTGTAGAATTCCATGATGAAGCAAGAGTTAAATTCCCAGATTTTTGCAATGATGAAAAACATTAATAAGTTATAAAACAGTAGGAGGACACATATTCAGTTGGTTTACCTTTGAAAACTCCAAAACATCTATATAAGTTGCCCATCATGACTGTCCAGGCTAATCATGGAAACTATAAGGAGGACTGTAAGAAACTGTGCTTGGCCCTGACCGGTTTGGCTCAGTGGATAGAGCATCGGCCTGCGGACTGAAGGGTCCCAGGTTCGATTCCGGTCAAGGGCATGTGCCTTAGTTGCGGGCACATCCCCAGTGGGGGGTGTGCAGGAGGCAGCTGATGAATGTTTCTCTCTCATCGATGTTTCTAACTCTCTATCCCTCTCCCTTCCTCTCTGTAAAAAAATCAATAAAATATATTTTTTTAAAAAAAAGAAAAAAGAAACTGTGTTTGTACTATCAACAAAGAATCCCCTAAGTCAGTGAACAGCTCCTGATCCAGGCATCATACATTAGAATCACTTGAGGCTTTTGCTTTATTTTGGTGTGTTTTTTTTGTTTGTTTGTTTGTTTTTTGTTTTGTTTTTTAAATATGAAAATTCAATAGGTATCTTTATTGCAGAAATATCAAGGTGGTTCTCATGTACAGAGCTTCTAAAACCAGTAAGAATCTTTTTGTGAAAAGCATCTTGAGGATCAAGAGTCAAATAGGCCAGTCCGATGTGGCTCAGTGGTTGAGCATCAACTTATGAACCAGGAGGTCACAGTTCCATTCCCAGTTAAGGCATATCCCAGGTTGCGGGCTTGATCTCCAGTGTGGGTGTGCAAGAGGCAGCTGATCAATGATTCTCTCTCATCATTGATGTTTCTATCTCTCTCTCCCTCTCCCTTCCTCTCTGAAATTAATAAAATTATACATATATATATATATATATATATATATATATATATATATATTAAAGAGTCATGGGACCCACTGAGGCAATGCTGATCAGAGAATTTTCCCCCACGTCTTGTCCAGGGCAGCCTTCCAGCATGGGTCCTGAGTCCCATTTCTTTTTTTTTTTTTTTTTCTTTTTTTTTTTTCTTTTAAATTTTTTTAATTGTTTGAAGTATTACAAATAGTAGTACCTATGTCTCATTTTTTTTCCCATTGACCTCCCCCCGGCCTCCCCTTCCCCCCAGTACATGCCTTTACCTGCCCCCCCCCCAGAGGCTTTTGCTTTATTTTGTTTTAATACAAACCAATTCATTCCTCCTTAATACACAGTAAATTAGAATATCTAGGGATTTCAAAATTAAAAAAAGTAAAAGTTCCTTCAACTAATTCAAGTGATCAGCCAAGTTTGGGAACCATGCCCTGAATGGACCCACAGAACCTAAAAACACTTCAGAACCTACTATTCTGGGTATTGGGTATTCATCAATATAACTGTGACATACCTTTTGACTAGTTTTAGATTTGGAATCTTCAGAAGAAGCGGCATTCTTTGCACGCAGAAGATTGATATCGTCGAAATCAGTACATTTTGGCAGAACTGCAAATCTCTCCTGCAGAGGCTCCCTCTGGACTCTGTTTTGAGGAGGGGCGGAATCGCAGCAGAATTCTTTCAGTTTTTCCAGAGACTTTAAAACAATCCTGGTCCTCAGACATTTCCTTGGCTCTTAGTTAGCAAATCAGAAGAAAATATAACAATAGTATTTTGTCTCGTGTCAATTCATAACCAGCATAGGATTTGTCAGAGGCAGTTTCATATTAAGCAATGACTCTAGCTATGATATGATAAGGAAATAAAGAAACCTGGGTTCCGGGTAAAGATGGCATACTTGAAACATACATCTAATTCCTAATTTCACTTGGTCCTAAAAACCCACAAAAAACTACATGGTTTTGCTTTTTTTAAAAAAAAAAAAGCACTTATAAGCTCAGAAGTACAGAAAGAAAAGGAGAGGTGAGACTCGCAAATGAAATATCTGAAGCTAAAATGAAAAATGAATGACCAATAACCAATTTGGCATACCTGAAAGCTGAAGCCTAAATGGGTAGTGAGGAAAACCAAGAACCAGTCTTATATTTACAACATAAAATGCTTAAGAGGCTCAGGAATTAGGGCACCAATACCTCTGAAAGTGGAATGAAGGGAGGTTCTACCATAAAATAAAGGGGACTGGTTCCAAGTTAAGTTGATCCCTAGACACCCTTAGCCTATTCTAAGTTCAAGGACAGCTGTCCTTCCTCCACATCAACAGAGGACTGAAGAATTCTCTGGAAAAGGTAAGTCAGGCCCAGTTGAGATGCCTAAGACAAAAGAATACTAGTGGAAATACAGTCTTACTGTATGCTAAGAAACACTAATGGAAATACAGTCTGACTATATGATGAGAAACACAACCTCTTCTGAGAGCCTCTTCTCAGAACAAAGCTCTCCCCTAGGCGGAAGCTGGGAGGCTCTGGACTGGGAAATCTGACCAGCTCAGTGGAAAGACCTAAAGATACTGACACCAGGAGTGCAGGAGGAAACCGGATCACCACTCCAGACACACCTGCTTTCCTGCCTCCACAGCTTTGCTCACACTGTTCTTTCTCCCTGGTAAGGCCTAGCCCCCAATTTCCACACGTCCAAATTGTACTCTTTCATCAAGAGCCATCTCAAAGCTACCTTTCCCATGAAACGCTCTGCTAATTCCCCAGCTTAAAAGTCATTTTCTTTCTCTATGTTCCTGTAGCAGATCAATTTCTCTATAGCACTTATCACAGTCTGACAATAAGCAGTTACTCCAGAAGCAATCAACCCATAAAAGAAGGGAAACTGATTATTTGCTATACATTTACTGGTTATTTGCTATATAACAGAAAACATTATTTTACCTTTTACAGCAATACTACTTAGGTAGCTCTATTATATAGAAGGAAACTGGGACTGCATTTATCATGTCTTACCTTCCCTTTTAAAGCAAAAACACTCTGAAGGCAAGAGTTGTGTTTTGCTCATTTCTAAAAGTTTAAAACTTTTCGTATTTCTATTTAAACCTCTTTTCAGATGTATACTTTATCTTATCTCCTATTAAACTCATGGCTAGAAAAATGTCTATTTGAATCTCTCCAATTGTATATATTCATCCTATTTACTATTACTCTCTCTGTTTCAAAATATATACTTGAATCAATCTTTAACAGTATAAGTTTGTATATTATACAAGGGCTTCCTTCCTAAGGATATAAAAAAAAATTCCCAAGATGGAGGTGGGGTGCAAATCTTACAAAAAAAGGAATAGCTAAAACTGACATGTTAAAAAACTTGAGGTGCCGAAACCGGTTTGGCTCGGTGGAAAGAGCGTCGGCCTGCGGACTGAAGGGTCCCGGGTTCGATTCCGGTCAAGGGCATGTACCTTGGTTGCAGGCACATCTCCAGTGGGAGGTGTGCAGGAGGCAGCTGATCGATGTTTCTCTCTCATCGATGTTTCTAGCTCTCTATCCCTCTCCCTTCCTCTCTGTAAAATATCAATAAAATATATTTAAAAAAAAAAAAAAAAAAAAAAAAAAAAAAACTTGAGGTGATGGGGATGTAAAGTACAGCATGTGGTATGTAGCCAACAATATTGTGATAACTATGAATGGTGCCAGGTGGGTACTAGACTTATCAGGAGGAATCACTTCATAAATTATATAAATGTCTAACCACTACGTTGTACACATGAAACTAACATAAAATAATACTGAATGTCAACTGTAATTAAAAAAAAAAAAAAAAAAAAAAAAGCTTAAGATGAAATAGCCAGCGACTCTTCTGGCTGGTGGATGCTCCTCTTTTCTTCACATTATTTATTTTTTTTAAGTAAACTGTATGTAAAGTTCATATTTCAAAAACTTCCATTTCTATGGCCTGATTTCTACAAGCTTCAGAGTTCATTTAGCCAGATCTGGAGCAATGTGGACCTAGGGACAAGGACTTAGTATGTGTGTGGTGAGACCCCTTGATGGAGTACTTTTATGCACTCCTTACCACCCTTCCCTATCCTGCTCCCCTACTCCCAAGTAAGATTCCACCACAAAGCTTCATTCCTGAGCTGTTGTCAGTACAGAAAGGCTTGTATCAGTTCAGGTATGAGGGTAATAAAAAAAGAAGCACTTTCTGTGTTCCCTTACCACAAATTCTCCAGGCCAAAAACCAGAGAAAAATCTGCTCACCCACCTATATATCCAACACCACATATAGAGGTCTAGGACCTCAGGAATGGTGGTTTTATCTAAAACCTTTTCGCATACAGAAAAAGCAGTTCCACACTGAAAAAGGGACAGGGGAGATCTACATGTCCTGACACGGGTAACTGTTCAAATGTTCTGCTAGGTGGAAAAGATAGTTGCAAATTAACATATACAATATAAAACAACTTATAAAACATTAACTAATTTGTGGGTCTATGTGTGTACATATACAAAGAGAAAAACCTCAAAGAATATACAGTATCCCCCACATTAGCAGTAGGCCTCACTGAAAGGGAGGAGTTACAGGGTCTTTCACTGTCTACCTTCTACATCTCTGTATTGCTTTTCCTTATAACAAACATGTTTTACTTTTATAAGCAGGACAAAAATTACCTAGAGGGAACTACAGCCAAACTGCAGAACTCCAGTCCCTATTTCCACTCTCCCAACCTCCTACATACACCACCACCACTTATGGAGGGGGCCACTCGACTCAAGCACAGCGGAGACCTTTCTCCACAAAGGAATAAAATGGCAAAACTCTCCAAACAGCCTCCTCTGCCCTCTGGATAATGCAAGAATATCAGAGCCATGACTGGGGAGAATGAAAAATCATTGCCACAGAACTCACCAGGGTTCCCAGACGTTACTGAATCACTTTGTCCTTCCTTTTCTTGGACTTTCTTTGCTTTCTTTTTAACAGGCCCATCATCCTCTAGTGGACTCTTTGTACTTCTGTCAATTTCTGCAACCTATGTCAGGAAAGTTAGAAAATGATGTGTTATCTCTCTAATCTCAAAACACTATGTATGCAAAATAATTTAAACCTTACTTTTGAATGACAGCAAGGTCCTTGCCATCCATCCTTCATACAATCACCTACTTGGAGTTCTGAAAAGACCTATGGGTGACTGTTTTTACCATCCTCAAAGACAAGGTGGAGACTGACAGGTCACGAGCCTCAGCTTCTCAAGTCCTGCTAGAATTAATTAGAACCAAGGCTGCCACCTTTACTCGATCAGCCTTCACCTATTTCAAATTATATAACTTGAATTACTCTACTTACACATGTTAAATAAAATACCTTTTAAGAGAAAAACTATTTAGTAAAGGTGAAATTAGATAGACAATAAAAGACCAGTATCACTTCTGAAATGTTAATTGCACTTAATATTTTATGTTCACCACTGAAGATGCCACAAGACTGTGAACATTTGTTGGCAGGAAGCCTGTCAAAAACTTAAGTCCTTCATCAGATACCCTCTAAATGGTGGGCATAAAATAAAATCTTGAATTCATAAAAATGTAGACTACTGTCAAAAAACGAAAACAGGAGAGAACCAATCACTCTATGGAAAAAATATAAATTAAGGAAAGAAGATTTTGAAGCAGCCAAGCTGTCACCCTCATGAAAACTTGGAAGGTGGCTGAAAGCCAATCTGCAACCCCCTTCAACATCCTCAGTTTGAGAAATACTGTATCAGGGACCCCAGTGAGAGCTCACCCTTAGGCATTCCCCAGCGGCAGTGTCCCTGGTGAAAAACAAACAAACAAAAAATACCCACAACTACTTATTTTAGTCAGGCACCTAACAAAACCCGAATAAATAAGATAAATAAAACTCCTCTTAACATTCAATGCAGGGACCAAAAAAAGGGGAGGGGAGGAAGGGAGGAGGATGTAGGTTAAAAGATGTATCCCTGGCCCACAGGCCCCTACCCTCATCAGAATGGGAGTCAGGAGACCTGAGTTCCTGTCTCTGCTCTGCCAGTAAGAATCTATGTGATTTTGGCCTCAAGTCTATTTTCCCAGGGGAAACTACAATCTTTGAACTACACTCAGGATGGAGAATGGCCAGGCTTTTCCCGTCTTCACCTGCCCGAATCCGCCCAAAGCCTTCTCTTCTGGCACCTTCAACTCCTAATTCCCGCGCACGGGCCCCGCCTCCTCCCGCTCCACCCACAAGCCCCGCCCCGCCCACCTAGTCCCGCCCCCTCCCCGATGAGCCTGCCCTGGCTGGGCCACACCCACCACGTGTGGCCGCGACCGAGGCTGGGAAGTGGACGCTGGAGGCGCTGCGGAGCCAGAGTCAGGTTCTCCCTCCTCCACCGCACCCGTGGGGGAGGAGGTGGATTTCAGGCTCCCCCTGGACTGGAAGAATCGGCTCAAAACCGCTTGCCTTGCAGGGGCTGGGCCAGCGGCAGCCGCGCCGCCACCACGTGGCTTTCGGCGCGACATCGCGGTGCAGACTGACAGCAAAGGGCACGGCCGAGTCGGGCGCGCGAGCCCGCGGCCCAGTTCCCGGGCGTCTGCGGGACCAAGCACGTCACGTCCCCGCCTTGCACCGGGGCCGGGGCGTGGCGGGGGCGTGGCCTCGCGTACGCCAATGCGACCGAGGGGGCGGGATGGCCACAATTTCGCGCCAAGCTTAGTTCACAGTTGCTGTGTGGCTGGCAAGCTCCGAGGGTTTTGTGCCGCCGTCATGGTTCGTACTCTAAACTGCATCGCCGCTGTGTCCCAGAACATGGGCATCGGCAAGAACGGAGACCTGCCTTGGCCCCCGCTCAGGTACCTGCCGGGCCGGGGATGGGTTGGAGGGCAAGCTGCCCTAGGTGGAGGCACCTGGGCGGGGTGGCCCTGGGGTTGGATTTGCGACCCAAGCTGCCAGGAGCTGGGCCAGGCCTGCCTTCCGCGTCAGGAGCCGGGAAGCCAAGTTACTGATTTCCGTCCCGCTCCTGCCGCCCCGCGAGGCGTTTTCCCCGCGGCGCCCTGCCCGGAGCAAAGTCCAGTCCTGGAGACGACCCGGTTCCTCGCACTTGTCGGGGTGGTAGAGCTTGAGCCCACGGAAAAACGTTCTGAGTCACTCTATGTTTCTTTAACTTGTAGGAATGAATTCAAGTATTTCCAAAGAATGACCACAACGACTTCAGCAGAAGGTAATAGGGGATTTTTTTTAAGTGATTGAGATTACCCAAGGGTCTTTTTTACCAGTGCAAATTTTACTTAAAAGTAGTTTTCCATGTTAAGCAGGGACCTTCTGTCTTACCATTGATCTGTGTGCAATTCCCAATGTTTATTAAACTTTAAAAAAAAACACGTTCTTTGAAATTTTATGTGGGTTGCGTACAGTTGAAGTATTGGACAGATTGGCAGCTAGATAGAGGTTAGCTCTGGAGACCAGAGGAAGCTTTGAAATAGCCGCCTGACGTGGTAAGGCCTGAACTAACGCGGTGTCGAGGGTAAAAGTCCAAAGAACGGTTACATGATACTCGATTTGGAGATGAAGAAGTTAAAGGTGATGCCAGGAAGGCATCAAGGATGAACTCTCTGGTTTTCAGTTTGAGTCTGGGTGATATGGAGAATAGGGTCCAATTGTAACTATATTGAGGTGCTTGTAGGATATTCAGGCACAGGGTACTGGGTGAATTGAGACATTAAAGAGAAGAGGATAATGAAAGAAAAGAATATGGGGTTAGGGGATACCCATTTAAAACCTAAGATGAATATTTGGTCATAGGAGGAGGAATAGCAGAGTAAACAGGGAAATAGAAAGGAGCAGGTGCAGCATAACTTGAACAGAACAGATACAAGTTCTTGGACTTGGCACTTAGGTCACTGATGGAGACAAAATGGCAAGAGCTTGAAGCCAAAAAATTGAAATGAGCCACCCTCTAGAATCCTAAGTAGTCTGACCCTCGATGGTATGGCTCAGTTGGTTGGGCTTGTCCCATGCACCTAAAGGTTTCTGGTTAGATGCCAATCTGGGCACATGCCCCAGTTGTGGGCTTGAACCCTGGTAGGGGGTGTGCAGCAGGCAGCCAATCGATGTTTCTCTCCCTCTCCCTTCCTCTCTCTCTAAAAATCAATTAAAAATCTTTAAATTAAAAAAAAAAATCCTAAGTAGTCTGGAAATAGGAAACAATATATGGAAAAATGCCTAGTCTTACTACTTGTAGTTTGTAAATATTAGTGGGGTTTTTTAAACCAAGCTAATTCAGGAATCATAAATGTGTATATTCCTTTGATCCAGAGATCTGACTCACAAGGCTTTTTCTCCTAAATAATTCTACCAGAAATGGAAGCTCTGTATATAAAAATTTTTTAAGGAAAGAGGCACAAATTGAAAGTAGTTCATTTTATTCTTGCAAAATATATCTGCATTTTATTTTGTTTACATATATATTTTTTATTGTTAACAGTATTTCAGATATCTCCCATTTTCTCCCCTTTTACCCCTCTCCACCCAACCCCTACCCAACCCACCCCCAGGTCTTCCAAATTGAAAGTATTTTAGCTAATTGAATGGAATATTAAGCAGTTATCTTTAAAAGTATAACTATTATTGTAAATCTACAAAGTACACAAATACGAGTACTATTGTATTAAAAGTACAGTTGAACAGTACTTTTTAGATGTCAAACATTGTTCAAAGTCTTCAGTCCCCACAATCCTAGAAGTAGGAACTAGTAAGTTACCTCCATTTTGTAGATAAGGATAGTAAGGCACAGGAGATTAACATGACTTGCTTAGTAGATAACAGAATCTGTGCTTTTCACTTCTATATTATACATGACTGCAATTGATTAAAACTATATTGCATATAAGTTGGATAAAGCCAAAGGGGAAAAAATTACTATATTTAGATAATGGGTGTTAAATGATAAATTTTGGTAAGGCTGTTAAATTTTTTAATTTTTTTAAAGCAGTTCCACTAGATGTCAATATGATAATTATATCTATACATACATACAAATATATGAATATATATACACATATATATTCCCAAAATATATCTCTTCTCCCTGTGGTTTTATAGGTAAACAGAATTTGGTGATTATGGGTAGGAAGACGTGGTTCTCCATTCCCGAGAAGAGTCGGCCTTTAAAGGACAGGATTAATTTAGTTCTCAGTAGAGAACTCAAGTAAGTACTACAACATAAATTCAGCACAAAAAAACCATGTCCCATTTCTTATGCTGGAGGTCAGTATATGACAAAATAAAATACTATGAATGTAGCTATTGATGAAGTTGCTTAATACTACATAGGTGATAACAGAAAATGAATAAGTAGTTACAACTTATTCTGCTGCTTAAGTGAGTGATTTCATCACCTTAAAAAGTTGCATTAAATCTCACTATGATAACAGAATCGCAGGTTTCCTTGAACCATTACTCATTCAATTCAGAAGGGTCAAATATCAGTTATATAATGTAAATTAATAAATATTTTCAGTTGCACAAAGAATCAAAATACATATGTTTTTTGTACGACCAGTTGGCCTCTGCTATGAATTTTTCTGCCCTCCAGGCTAATATAGTTAGTTCCTGATGACTGGAAATGAACAGGAACGGGGTGGGGGGCTTAATAGCATTAAAACTACCTATGCAATCAACTCCAGTGCTTTTGCCTTCACCATAGCTTCCATGTCATTTATCCCACTTGTGATATATCCTGATTTCTATATTTTTTGTTGTTGTTTACATTGGTCCTAACCCACGAAAATAATTTTCTGAACCTCAGGGGTCTGTTTGTTTGGGGGAGTGTTTGGCCTGAATTAGACCTTAAGCAAAAGTCTGGGATTGGCATGGTAATTGTTGTTTCTTAAACTACTAATTTAATCATAACAATATCTTACAATGAATTGGATTACACAGTTGTGGGGGCTGGCTAGGCAAGTCCAAAATTTGTAGGGCAGGCCATCAGGAAGGGGAGGCTAGAACTCTTCAAGGGCTGAAGCAGATGTCTGCAGGTAAAATTTCTTCAGAGAAGCCTCAGATCTGTTTTTAAGGCTTTTCACCTGATTGACTCTGGCCCACCCAGATTAAAGCCATCCTATATAAAGAAGTAATATGCAAATTGACCCTCGCTCAAGATGGCTTCCCCATGTGGTCAAAGATGGCTGCCACAAGATGGCCGGCAGGGGTGGGTAGTTGTGGGTGATAAGGCCAGCAGGGGAGGGCAGTTGGGGGCGAATGGGCCTGCAGGGGAGGGAGGGCAGTTAGGGGGGACCAGGCCTGTATGGGAGGGCAGTTAGGAGCAACCAGGCCAGCAGGGGAGGGCAGTTGGGGACGACCAGGCCTGCAGGGGAGGGCAGTTGGGGACGACCAGGCCTGCAGGTGAGGGCAGTTGGGGACCACCAGGCCTGCAGGGGAGGGCAGTTGGGGGGGACCAGGTCTGCAGGGGAGGGCAGTTGGGGGCAACCATGCCAGCAGGGGAGGGCAGTTGGGGGCGATCGGGCCAGCAGGGGAGGGCAGTTGGGAGTGATCAGGCCAGCAGGGGAGCAGTTAGGTGTCAATCAAGCTGGCAGGGGAGTGGTTAGGGGGTGATCAGGCTGGCAGGCAAAAGTGGTTAGGGGCAATCAGGCAGGCAGGCAGGCGAGCAGTTTGGGAGCCAGAAGTTTCAGATTGTGAGGGGGGTGTCCGACTGCCACAGGGATCAGGCCTCAACCAGCAGTCGGACATCCCCCAAGGGGTCCCAGATTGGAGAGGGTGCAGGCTGGGCTGAGGGACACCCCACCCCACAGTGCACGAATTTTTTTTTTTTTTTTTACCCTAACCCTAACACAGTGCACGAATTTTGTGCACTGGGCCTCTAGTCCATTATAAACTTGAATCACACTTATAAAACACCTTCACAGCAACACCTAGATTAGAACAGGACTATAGCCTAGCCAAGTGAACATATCAAAGACCATCAAACCATAGGAAGGAAAAAACATTACATCAATATAGGCTAAGGGGGTTCAGGCTTCTATAGATTTTCTCACAGATCCCTCCTAAAATAGCATAGGTAAAAACCTGGAAGAAAGTGTACCAGAATATTTGCATTGCTTGTCTTTGGGTGATGGGGAATATATTGATATGCATCTTGCCATCTTCCTCAATCTTCATACTGTTCTCTTTCTCCTGGTTGATAGGATATCCTGATTACCCTCTACTTGGTATAATCCAAGTTTACAGACTATTGCCATTTCCAGAAACTTGTTAATAACATATTCTTGAATACTAAAGTTTATTTGTGGCTAGCTTGAGGTAAAACAAACAAATCTCAGTGGGAGAGATGTTCAGTTGAGACAGCAAATCTCCTCAAATGATAAGTCTAATTTCTTCTTTATGACCCCTCTGTGCTATGTGTATGGTTGTTAATTGTATATTTATATGTAATATTTGTTGGTGTATTTCACTTTTTATTTATAAGCAGAGAGAAAATTTAAAGTCTTCATTGTCAAGCATGCAAAGGAACTAGGGATATCAATTAGGGAAAAAATTTAGAGTTTATTTTTAATCCTGCCTTCTGTTTCCCTGGTCAATTGCTGGTCGGTTCCACACATATCCTGAGCACCTACTGTGTACCAGGTACTACTGGGCCCTGAATAAAAGGGGAAGGATTTGCACATGAAAATCACTATTGCTCCTGTAAATTTTCAGAGACAATCTTTTACCACCAGCCTCTTCCCCATGTGAGAAGAAACTGAAACCTCAAGATAATCCCAAAATTTGCTGCCCCGTACTAGTTATTTTGAGTAGCTATGTACTTAATACGTCTTAGGGAAAAAATGCTTTTCATGGCTTTCTATACTATCAAGTTGTCGCTTTAAAAATAATGCTATACAGCCACATTTGGAAAACAGTGGCACTTTTTCAAAAGGTTAAACATAGAGTTATATGACACAGCAATTCTACTCCTTGGTATAGACCCAGGAGAAATGAAAATATATGACCACACAAAAACTTGTACACAAATGTTCATAGCAGCATCATTCATAGCAACATCTAAAAATTGGAAGCATCCCAAATGTTCATCGAAGATAAATAAAATATGCTATATCCATACAATGGAATATTTATTATCCTATATAATAAAAGGCTAATATGCAAATTGTCCCCTCGACCTGGAGTTTGACCAGGGGACGAGGCCGGCCATCCCTCCAGAGACAACTATTGTTCTGATTTTCTTCCACCATAAATATCTCAAGATATCAGAAGTATTTTTGTTTTTTGATTCACTGTGGACCATACATTCAAAATGTGGGTTAAATTATTGGTCATAGGCCATACTGCTGTTAACTGTTTATTGTTGAGAGGGTTCCTATATATATAACAATTTTAGTTTTATAATTATTGCTTCCCATACAGATTATTTAACTAGTATGAATGGCTTTTGTAGAAATTATATGTAATTCTTTCTCTTAACCTCAGGGAACCTCCAAAAGGAGCTCATTTTCTCGCCAAAAGTCTGGATGATGCCTTAAAACTTATTGAGGAACCAGAATTAACAAATAAGGTGGATATGGTTTGGATAGTGGGAGGCAGTTCCGTTTATAAGGTAAGTAAAGTTATCTAGAAACACAAAGAATTTTTCCACTCTACTTTCTTTCAGCTTCCCTGCCATCTGTACGTTTTAAGTCATGAGCAAAGAAGCACATTTTCCCTGCTATAAGTTAGACACATGGTCAATTTGACTTCTTGTTGATTCTGTCGTGCAAACTAAATAAAAAAGTAAAAGTAAGTTTTTAAGTCTTTACCAGTTTATCTCCAATTCAACATAGTTGATGTTTCCAATTTAAAAAACTTTCTAAATTCTTCCCTTAGAATTGTACTGGACTGCACTGTTTTCTATTCCCTGGATGTGCCCTGGTACACTGAGTTAGCCCTGTTTCTTCAAGGATTAATGTCTCTTACTGAGAAAGTGATGGGGCTCTCAGTTGATGTACACTGACCAGTATATGAATTTGTTAAAAGCAGGAAACTTTGCCTCAAAAATTTTCATATAATGTGAGGGTATGCAAAAAGCATTAGTTTATGTCATAAGGTAGGTAAAAGAAAATATTCCTTCTTCTTGACACCAAATGACTTCCAGCTTACAAAAATTTTGAGGAAAATAAAAGGAATTTTTCTGTACTTTTAAAACACTCAAGACAGATTAATATTTATGGGAAGGAAAAAAATCAGCTCCTACCCTTTGGGGGCTTGTGGTTACATGTGCACTGAAATTATTTGAGAAAGAAGAGGTATACCAGGATCTTAGATGAGATTACAAAAACTGTTTCTTAGGTTCCTTTTCTACAACCTTTAAACAATATACATACTTAAAATTAAATTCATTTATGTAATTTGATATATCTATATGTAGTAAATAATAAGGAAGTAGGACCTCCAGGTTATAATTCTGCATTATCCACCTACCTCACATCACACTAGCTTGTGGAACATTTGGGCTTCTCTTCTTATTGGCCAAAGTCAACTAGCCTGTGTTTGTAAATAGTTTCATTGGGACACACCACAGCCATTGGTTTTAGTATTGACTGTGGCTGCATTTGCCTAACATAAGAGAAACTACATGGCCCACAAAGCCTAAACATTTCCTGTCTGACCCTTTACAGAAAAGGTGTGCCAAACATCATTCACTTTGATACAGACTTTCAAAAGCTGCAGTCGTTAGTCCTGCTCAATTTTCCTAAATTTTGGTACAGCAAGAAATGGTAGAATATCTACTTGTTTGGGTCAAGAGAATAAATTATATAATACTCTAAGCTGTAGTATTGAAAATAAAAAGTAAAATTTGTTCTGTGCCCTTATTTGGAATTTTAAAGATAAACATTTAAATTTATATATAAATTTTTTTTTTCTTTTTCAAGCCAGAGTTATTGCTTTCTTGGAGCTGCAGCTAGGACTCGTGACTTTTAATCAACAGTATTATAGGCGTTAGTTAGAAAAGTCATTAACAATATGAGGCCAGCTACAATCATTAGCAACAAGAGGCAGAATAAATTACCTACTAGCATTGTAACTATCTCCTGGGGAAATGGAAACATTATTAAATTTTGTGTAAATGTACCAACTGTGCCCTTGATGTTTTCATTAGTCAAAGTCTTGTGAAAGTGTACTATCTTATCCATTTATATATATGTAAATTTTTCTATAGCCAGTAACTAGACAATTCGGGGTTCTTAATTCCTAAGCAACCACCAAAGAAAAAAGACAAAACTGAACAATTAAATGAAAAAAAGAGTTCATGTAAGCAAACTAGAGGCCAGAATATATTTTAACTCACTCTCATAATTAGATATAATGATTAGTGCCATTTTCAACATAAATAAGACCACTTTGCGGGGCTCTAAAATAAAGAATGGGATATTTAAATAGGATTCTTTCATATCTGGGACAAACTTGACTATATAATTAAAACAAACAAAAATCTTGAGTTCTGTTTATTTTGATACAGATAATTAAGGAAATTGATGACTTTTGTTTTATTTCAAAGGAAGCCATGAACAAGCCCGGCCATCAACGGCTCTTTGTGACAAGGATCATGCAGGAATTTGAAAGTGATACATTTTTTCCAGAAATTGATTTGGAGAAATATAAACTTCTCCCAGAGTAAGTAAAATGTTATATATTATTCTGAAGCACTTTTGGATTTACAGCCCAAGCATTATAGGAAAGGTCCCAGCCAGTGTGGCTCAGGGGTTGAGCTTTTACCAATGAGCCAGGCAGTCAATTCCTGGTTCAATTCCTGGTCAGGGCACATGCCCAGGTCGTGGGCTTGATCCCCAGTGTGGGGCATGCAGGAGGCAGCCAATCAATGATTCTCTCTCATCATTGATGTTTCTATCTCTCTCCCTCCCTTCCTCTCTGAAATTAATAAATATATATATTTTTTTTTTAAAAAAAGAATTATAGGGAAGAGTATGTCTCTCAGATTGAATTTGGGGTAGTAATGTGATTTATAAGCAACTACTATAGAAAATTTTTTGGAATTCTGCTTTAACAGACTTGGGAATGTTCAAGTTTTAGTGATTTTACTGAAATCTAGGGTAGTCCTTAGTCCATTCTATGAGAATTGTATTCAGCATCAAACACTGTCCTGAGCGTTGGGGAAAGAGTGTTTACTAAAACAGATGCTATTCACTATTCTCCAGATTACATTTTTGTAGTAGAGAGTTAGAGTGGCAAATAATAGATAAACATCAAGAGTTGCTGTGTGGAGAATTGAAATACTCTGATGTGATAAATACTGTGTAGTCTGAGCAGTCCTCTCTGAAGAGTGATGACTACACTGTTATCTGGGAAATTGGGGTATGCTTTTCCCCACTGGGTGCTGGAGGTGGGGTCCCTACAATATCTCGAGGAAAAGAATTTTCCGAGACTCGCATGGGAAGATGAGTGATTTTTATTTGCATGGAATTACATCCTTGGGTTTCCAAAGCCCCATTCCAGTCATGGAAAAAGTGTAGCTGGGGTTTCAACAGAGCTAGAAGCAAAGCCACTGTCCAGAGTTTCTGTTCCATGTTGCAGCTGGGTCCATTTCAACATCAGGCTAGTTGCAGTCCATTAGTCAGTCCACTGTGTGTGTGGGGTCGGCCATGTGGGCGAATACCAGGAAGCAGGAGCAAGAGAGCCCTGCAAGCCAGGAGCCAAGAGAAACCAAGAGAGCAAACTCATTTGTTCAGAGGATTAAATACCCCAGTTTCTCGCCCCTAAGGTGGCCATGCCCATTCTGGCCAATGACCTACCTGTTCCCAGGCGAGGCTGACAGGCAGGCACCTTCCCAAGGACACCCCAACTTTATTGGGCATGCATCTGTTCTCCCTGTCCAGTCCCTTCCCCCAGCTATTTTCAAGGAATAGACCAGTGGCTCCCTGGGGAGTGTAAAGCTTTAGCTTCCTGGTGGAGCTGCCTAAATGACATGCCTATAATATCTGGCTGTCCCTTTGCTCCTTTCCTGTTATTAATAACTAGGTTAATTACAACAGTATTATTACTAGGATCTAAATGGCAAGCCAGCCATGCTTAGAGCAGGAAAGAGCATTCCAGGAACCAGAAATAGCCAGTGCAGAGACCCGATGATGGGCACAAGCTTGGCATGTTCCCTGAGCCTCCCTGAAAGCCACTGAGGGCATTGTGAGCAAGGGGAAGACCCAAATGGATCAGATCAAATGCAGGGGTAGGAGGTTCTGAATTGAGTGATATTGTTCTAGCTGTTTATGGAGAATGGACTAGAGGGAAGTGAAGCTGGGAAACCAGTTAGTTGCAGTAGTTCAGATGAAAGATGAAGGGACTTAGGTAGCAGTGGTGGAGATGGAAAGAAGAGATTACACTTGCTTTACTGTGTAGTAGTTATTTTAGCATGAAACTGCCTGATTTTGAAAACTCATAGCATTTTAGTTTAAAAGAACTTTTCAGCTTTAAGATTAATTATATCAACTCTTACATTGTCTATGGTCTGATATAGTGTAAGGAACGGGTCCAAGTTCATTCTTTTGTAAGTGGCTATCCAGTTGTCCTAGCACTGTTTGTTGAAAAGATACTCTTTCCCCCATTAAATTGTTTTGACACCCTTATCAAAAATCAGTGGACCATTGCCCTGGCCAGTGTGGCTCAGTTGGTTGAGCATTGGCCCATGCACCAAAAAGGTCACCAGTGCGATTCCCAGTCAGAGCACATGCCTGGATTGTGGGCTTAATAGTAGGGGTGTGCAGGAGGCAGCCAATAAAAGTCGCACTCTCATATCTGTGTTTCTTCCTCTCTCTCTCTCTCTCTCTCTCTCTCTGGTAAAAATCAATAAAATGTTCTTTTAAAAAAAATTGTTTTAATTGATAATTATTTAATTATATGTGAATTTCTTTTACAGGTACCCAGGTGTTCTTTCTGATGTCCAGGAGGAAAAAGGCATTAAGTACAAATTTGAAGTATATGAAAAGAATGAGTAATGTGAAGGTGTTTTCTGATTCATTTCAAGTTGTTCCCCATCCCCTCCAAACAATTATATATTTAACATTAGAGAAAGATGTTTCTGTTAATTAGATCTGTAGATAATTATTTCTAAGCAATTTGTTTTTATTAACTAGTTTTCATCTGAACCACAACATTTGTGAAATATCTGTTGCTGTAACTGTCTGAATCCTTGAGAAATTCTGAGGATTAGGTCCCTAGCACCTGCCTAGGGTAACATATGCCAAGAAACCACAATGGGAGAATCCCCTGGTGGTATTTGTTACCTATAAAGAAAGGAGCTAGCCAAATTTGTCCAAATGTCAGAAATGGATTATAAACAGAAGAATTAGAACTTAGATATTAAACTACAAGTAGATCAATCAAAACAGGGACCAGAATTACTCTATGCATATCACACTTCTGAAAAAAGTTCTGTTCACTCAGTGAATCACTAAGTTGAGAACTACAGTATATTCCATATAGATAGTAAGAAGCAGGTAGGAGACTACTTTTTTGATGATTAAAAGAAAAGGTCTGAGACCTTTAAAAAACACTGTTTGTAATCTTGGGTGAGATGCCATGGGATGTTACAGAGATTGAACAAGAATAGGATGCCCTTCATACACAAAAGGTAATCTAATAACAAGCATATGGCTAAAATTAAAAGTTAAAAGAATGGATATTGCTAGAAACCAAAATTAGTAAGTTAGAAGATAAACTTCACATAATTAAAAAATGAAAATTAAAACATGTTTTATCCATCATGTTAGGAAATATTTGGATTTTTAGGTACCCAAAGAAATAGCATTTTTTGCCTTATAAATTGGCACAGATTTTTTTTTAGGGTAAAAGTTAACAATATTGGAAAACCAATATGGCGGCATAAGGTATACACCTCTACGTGCTGCCTCTCACAACCACACCAAAACTACAACTAAAAGACAAAACGTCTATCACCCAGAACCACAGGAAAGCTGGCTGAGTAGAAGTTCTACAACTAGAAGGAAAGAGAAAAGAGCATTGAGACCGGGTAGGATGTGCACAAGCGTGGAAAAGCAGAGGTGCAAAGGTGCGCACAAATCGGGTTGGCGACTGGCGACTGGGTGTGCTGTTTTTTTCAGTCCGAAGGGAGATACAAGCTCCCGACTGCTCTGAACTCCATTTTCTGGCGAGACTCTGGGGACCCAGATTCCTACGGGGAGAAGCTGGACTGTCTGCCATCGGGTCGGAAAGTGAGGGTGGCTTTCTTGCAGAGGTGCCCACAGGAATCATTGTTTACTGTGCTGGGGTGTGGGACACGGGGACGCGGAAACACAGAGACAGCTGACTGGCACGCCCTAGTTTGCCACGCCCTAGTGATTCCCTGAGACCCCGCCTCACCCAATTTACAAACCCACCCAAACTGTGCACAGCGGCTTTTGCATATGAATGGCCTGCCCTATCGCAACTTAACCTACCAAACTGCAGCTCCGGTCAGACAGCTCCAAAATTTCTAAACCCCAAGCAAACAGGAGAAATCTGCAGATCTCGCTGTAGCTCCTGCTGGGTGGCCTCAGACAGTAGCTGACCTGCACCTCCTTGGAGATCCAGGAGCCAGTGTACCTAGTGGTCAGTGTGAGACGACACCAGATTTCAACTCCTCACATCCATAAGTGACACACTCAAGAGGCAGACTCAGTGAGCACCAAAGCCCCACTGAAGCAAGTCCTGTCCCATAAGGGTGTCTCCAGCACAGTGGTTCTTCCATTATAGACACAGTGGGTCCTCACAACCAATTGGCCTGGAGGTCAATTCCTCCCAGTGTACCAACAGCAATCAAGGCTTAACTACAAGACTGTGCACTCAGCCCACAAAGGGGTGCACCAAGAGTGTCCACCTCAGGTGATTGGGGAGGCTGAACCACTGGGCCCTATAGGTCACCTACCACACAAAACCACTCCATCAACACAGGGAAGCAGCCAAAATGCGGAGACAAACATGTCACGAATGAAAGAAATGGAGGAAAGCAAACGACTGGATATAGAGTTCAAAACCACAGTTATAAGGTTACTCAAGAATCTTCTAGAAACCTCTGAGGAACTTAGTGAGACCTTTAAGGATCTTAATGAGAATGCCAAAAAAATGGAAAAGGACCAGTCAGAAATTAAGCATACTCTGTCTAAAATAAAGAATATACAGAAATTCAACAGTAGACCAAAGGACCCCAAGAATCAAACCGAAGATTTGAAATATGAGGAAACACACCCAACCAGAAAAACAAAAAGAAAAAAGAATCCAAAAATATGAAGATAGTGAAAGGAGCCCCTGGGACAACTTTAAGCATACCAACATCCCAATTATGGGGGTGCCAGAAGAAGAGAGCAAAATATTGAAAACCTATTTGAAGAAATGACAGAAAACTTCCCCTACCTGGTGAAAGAAATAGACTTACAAGTCCAGGAAGCACAGAGAACCCCAAACAAGAGGAATCCAAAGAGGACCACACCAAGACACATCATAATTAAAATGCCAAGAGCAAAAGACAAAGAGAGAATATTAAAAGCAGCAAGAGAAAAACAGTTAGTTACCTACAAGGGAGTACCCATACGACTGTCAGCTGATTTCTCAACAGAAACTATGCAGGCCAGAAGGGAGTGGCCAGAAATATTAAAAATGATGAACAGCAAGAACCTACAACCAAGATTACTCTACCCAGCAAAGCTATCATTTAGAATTGAAGGTCAGATAAAGAGCTAAAGGAGTTCACCACCACCAAACCAGGATTATATGAAATGTTGAAGGGTATTCTTTAAGAAAAGGAAGAAGAAGAAAAAGGTAAAGATAAAAATTATGAACAACAAAGTGACAACAAATACATTCCTATCAACAAGTGAATTTAAAAATCAAGTGAATAAAAAATCTGAGGAACAGAATAAACTGGTGAATATAATAGAATCAGGGGTATAGAAAGGGAGTGGACTGACAATTCTCAGGGGGAAGGGGGTGTGAGGGGTGCGGGAAGAGATTGGACAAAAATCTCACACCTATGGATGAAGACAGTGGCGGGGGGTAAGGGCATGGGGTGGCGGGGGGGAATCAGGTGGAGGGGAGCTATGGGAGGGAAAAAAAGAGGAACATCTGTAATCTGAACAAAGATTTATTTTTTAAAAAAAGTTAACTATCAATTAAAATTCAAAATAACCTGGGTTTGAACACAGAACTTCTACTTCTGGAAATTAATCCTGAACAAAGAGCTGGACCCAAGAGTATTTGTTGCACCATTTTTTAAAATTTGAAATATTATGCTGTAACTGTTGACAGACAGTATCACAGTTGGGTGCATTATTTTATGCATTAGGTATGTCTATTGTGATTCAATTTTTTTTAACTATTATGTGCTTAATTTCATGAAAAATTATTTAAGGTAATAAATTGAGCCCTTTACATTCAGTAGTAGAATTGGGATACAGAACATCAGGAGTAAAAAGGAATTTCCTAAAAATCTTTCATAGAGGGAAAAAAAAAGATCACACAGAATAGAAATCAGTTCTGCATAAGACTTACAAACCACAAGAAAATAATGGAGCTCTTTGCAAGGAACATAATCAGAAAATTATTAGTATCCAGAATTTTTAGAATTCATATATTAATAAGAAAAAGAAGCAAGCCATTCAGAGAAGAGGAAAGGCAAATGTCATACAGTAAATACATACACAGACATGCATTCCCACTAGTAATTGGGGGAATGCAAATTAAAACTGCAAAAGGGAACCATCCCATGTGCACCAGAGGTGGCCTTCTCACCAGTACTTGATACTCAGCCTTTTAAAATGCTGACGACATTTATTAAGAATGAAGGTGCAGCCGAAACCGGTTTGGCTCAGTGGATAGAGCATCGGCCTGCGGACTGGAGGGTCCCGGGTTCGGTTCCGGTCGGGGGCATGTGCCTTGGTTGCGGGCACATCCCCGGTGGGAGGTGTGCAGGAGGCAGCTGATCGATGTTTCTCTCTCATCGATGTTTCTAGCTCTCTATCCCTCTCCTTTCCTCTCTGTAAAATATTAATAAAATATATTTTAAAAAAAAAAAAAAAGAATGAAGGTGCACACACCATTTGACCCAGCAATTTCACACATGGATAAATACCAAGACAAAACCTACATATATATCAAGACATTTGTAGAAATATGTTGCAGCCTTGCTTATAACTGAAAAACTAAAAACAACCTGAAAGGCCAGTGACAGGAAAATGCATACATTACTTAGATCAGGTTTCCCCCAAAAGTAGATCCCAAGACTAGAATTTAAATGAAAGCGTGGGTTAGTATATGGAAAAGTGAAACTGGTAAGGTAAGCCAGTTCAAGGTAAGTGAGCAGATTCCCACTGGGTAACAAGCTCAGTACTGCTGAGATATCTGGGAAATGGAGGGGAAGAGAACTGGAGTATTTATCCCCTACTCATCATTGTTTGAGGGCTGTTCACAGGGTCATCCATTCCCTGCCCTCTGTATGGGCTGAACATACTTTTCAGCTGCTGGCTAGAGCCCCAGTGTTTGCATTAAGAAGCTACTGACGCCTAACCGGTTTGGCTCAGTGGATAGAGCGTCGGCCTGTGGACTCAAGGGTCCCAGGTTCGATTCCGGTCAAGGGCATGTACCTTGGTTGCAGGCACATCCCCGGTGGGGAGTGTGCAGGAGGCAGATGAATCGATGTTTCTCTCTCATCGATGTTTCTAACTCTATATCCCTCTCCTTTCCTCTCTGTAAAAAAATCAATAAAATATATATTAAAAAAAAAAAAAGAAGCTACTGACAAGCTCAGGACCAGTGAATGCTAAACACCTAAACCAATTCCATATGTTTATGATTACCTATGTGTGTTAGGATCTTCTTACTTTTTATGTAGTAAAAAGTATAAAGCCACACATAGTTTCTTAAATATTTTACAATGTAAAAAAATACAGAAGCAGAAAGACCAATTAGAAGTTCAGGTAAGGGATGATGGTAACTTGGACCAGGGGGTTGAGTATAGTGAAAAAATTGTGATTCAGGGTATATTTTGAAGTTGGAGGTAATGGGATTTTCTGATAGAGTTTGATTTTAGTTTTCAACCCACCAAATTTGAGATGCTTGGAAGGGAAGAAGGCAGGAGAGGGGGAATAAAAGAAAAAACAGTAGAATTGTGCCTTAAATTCTGAGAACAAAGTTATTTTCAACTGATAAATCTATACTCAAGCAAATAATCAAGGACAGTTGAGGTTAGGGAAAGACAGAGCAGGGGACTTTTTAGTTGTCACTTAGACTTGGGACCAGTTGATTTCATGTAACCATTTTCATGTATTTCTTTAATAAATACAATTATTTCTTAATAAGTTGTACTAGTTCATAAGTGCTGGCTTCCTGTTATCTTTGAACACCTCGCATAAAATTTCAAAGACTCCTAAGGCAATTTATCTCCACAGTCAGCTTATAGATGTATAAAGGAAAACATGAAATTTTCAAGGGTCACACAAATTTCCAAAGACCAGTTATTGGGAAACATCAGCCTTTCTGTCATGGTAGAGTCACATTTGATTAAATCACTAAGTAGTATAGCCTGGCCTAGTTAACAGAAAACTAATTGAAGTAGTTGAAAATGTGATTGTGCTATAGGCCTCCTTGGAGTTATTTCCTTTTCATGTCAGAAAGCTTTTTTTGGGGGGGTGGGGGGGAATTAAAAAGACAACACACTCTTAAACACTAATGTCACATTTGTGATGTTTTCAGAATGCTTTTTCTTGAAGAGTTTGTGGTTTAATCTAAACAGATTGTCAACTACACTGGGGGTTTTTGATTTATGATTGGATTTTAGCTGTCACCTCCATAGTTCAGCCATTTTTCAACCCTAGATTTAAAATGAAAATTGAACTCTGTTAAGACTTCCCCTTACGCCCCTAAATATCCAGTTCCAATAGGATATCTCACTCGTGCTATTTATCAGTGCCTCCAGGTATTTGCAGCCTCTAAAAGCATTCCTTTGGAAAATCAAATCTGAAAATACTCAAAGGGCTGGCCTGCAGCTCTGCAAGCTTTTGACAATAATGTACATTGAACTTAGTTTGCTAAAATCTTTTTCTTTGCATAGCCTTTGGCTCTTGAGCAATTTCTGGGAAATGTTGACTATAAGATAAGCTCTTTTCAGTTGGTTTCAAAAGGTGACTCCAGATAGGTAATTGTCAAGTAGAGGCTTCTTTTCAGAGAAATGAGGGGGTGAGCAAACCCTTCTGAGCCACCATTGTCCCTACCCCGAGTTGTGATCCTGCCCATTCAGTGCTTGAAAAACAGCCTTGAGCACCCACCAGGCACATTGGAGAGCCTGCTGCCCCCACAGGCAGGTGCGTGGGGTGCCTATGGGGGGAGTTTTGTATTTTAACTTTTCAACACAGGAAAACAGCCCTCAGATCTGTCCTTGAGTCACTGTTAAATGGAACCGTGTAATTGTCTTGTTGGAGACCTGCAGAAAGAGCTGGTGGGAAAGAATGATTTGTACCTGAAATATATTCACTAGCGTGTGAATCAAAAGGCCACAGGTGGATAACAATCATGATCTTGGCATTCTTTGCACTCTGCAGCCTTGAGACTTGAAGGGCAGAAGCCCACATGCCCAGGTTACCAACCTGTCTCCCTTTGCAAGCCCCGCCCACCTGGCAAGCTGGGGCTGCAGGTGGAGATGGTGGAAGGGGGCACCAAACTCCCCAGGATTGGGGTCAAAAGAGAGCAGAGAAGGGAGACGTCTTATGTAAACAAGCACTCCTAGAAAAGGCCTATTTTCTGTTTCTTGGAATCCTCCTACTGGGCTAGCTTAAATTGAGAGGGGATTTGGTTTGCCTCACTGGCTGTTTCCTCCCACTCACATCACAATTACAGCCTTGTTCATTGTCATTAAAATACATTTAATATGCACCATTTTTGCATGGCCCTCTATCAAAATCTGTGCAAAAATACTGTCCCTAGCACTGAAACAGTGGAAAGAGTACTAGACACCAGGACAGAAAGCCTGGCTTTCAATCCTGGGTCCACCTGGGATGTTCCTTAAAAACTTGAATTGCCAGGAGCAAGCCCTCACTAGAATCAGCTCACAGTGACTGGATGGGACAGGGTGCTGATGTAAAGAAACGTGCACACACTGAAATGGGAATGTGAAGCCATGGGGAACCAGGGGCTCTGCTGACTGTCAGCTGTGCTCTTTCCTGCTGTGTCTGATTCCTGGGTCCCTCTTCTAACTCCATCCTACCTCCCTCAAAGACTCTTGTTTGGGATCCCAACTACTAACTTCTTTTCTCTGGTTCTTAATTCAAATTCTCAACCTATAATATAATTGTCCCAGCTCATTTTGTAAAGTTAGACCTTATGATAGCACAGTAAGTATTGGCTGCTTGTGGGACAAGGTCAATCAACTCCCTGATCCAGAGAAGCCCTGAACAGCCTACTTCCTTCGAATAAAGTATGGCAGGCCAGAAATTCTGAGGCCTGGCTTGCCCAAAACACTTGAGCAGGTTATTAACCTCTCCCAGATCCCATGTCCTCAACTGTGTTATGATGGTGGTACTTGCCCCAGCCCACAGACTTATCACTTGTGCACTATTTAAAAAAATAATAATTGTTTATTGTTGAAAGTATTACATATGTCCCCATTTTCCCCCCATTGACCCCTTCCAGCTCTCCCCCACCCCAAGCCTTTAGCACTCTATTGTCTGTGTCCATGGGTTATGCATATATGCATACAAAGTCTTTGGTAAATTACCTCTTACCCACCCTCACCCTCCTCCACCTTCCCTCTGAGATTCCGCACACTGTTCCATGCTTCCATGTCTCTGGATCCACTCTGTTCATCAGTTTATTTTATTACTTAGATTCCACATATGAGTGCAATCATGTGATAGTTGTCTTTCTCTGACTGACTTATTTCACTTAGCATGATATTCTCTAGGTCCCCTCCACGCTGTCTCAAAGGGTAAGAGATTCTTCTTTTTCACTGCTGCATAGTTTTCCATGGTAAAATTGTACCACAGCTTTTTTATCCACTCATCTACTGATGGGCACTTGGTTGTTTCCAGATCTTAGCTATTATAAATTGTGCTGCTATGAACATAGGGGTGCATACATTCTTTCTGATTGGCATTTTGGGCTTCTTAGGATATAATCCTAGAAGTGGGATCACTGGGTCAAATATTTAATTTTTTGAGGAAACTCTATACTCTTTTCCATACTCATGCACTATTGAGAGCTTTCCAGGCACTGTGCTGAGCCATGGGAATACAGGGTGAACAAAACTGATGCATATCAGCCCTCATGAAGTTGACCATCCAGGATCAAGTGAGATCACAGCTGTGGAAACACAGCTCCCAACTCCTTCATTCATTCTTTGTTCAAAGATTTCTTGAACATCTACTGTAAGTCACATCAGCACTCGGGGTCCAAAAATAAATAAGACATGGTTTCTGATCTCAAAATTCTCATGGCCTATTTTATTTTTTTAAAATATATTTTATTGATTTTTTTACAGAGAGGAAGGGAGAGGGAGAGAGAGTTAGAAGCATAGATGAGAGAGAAACATCGATCAGCTGCCTCCTACACACCCCCTACTGGGGATGTTCCCGCAACCAAGGTACACACCCTTGACTGGAATTGAACCTGGGACCCTTGAGTCCACAGGCCAATGCTCTATCCACTGAGCCAAACTGGTTAGGGCTCTCATGGCCTATTTTAGAAACTAACATGCGAGCAAACAGTGATGGTACAAAAGCACAAGTTAGAAGGTGGAATATGAGATATGGAAAAGGGAACCTTAGCTTGGCTAAGCAAGTCAAAGAAGGCTTCCTAGAGGAGGCCACATCTGAGCTGAAATTTAAAGGATGAAGAGGAGTTTGTCAGGTATTCAAGCAGAAGAAAGGGGTAAGGGGAGGAAGAGCTATGGACATTCTAAGCAAAGAAAACAGTATGCAAAGCATAGAAGTTGTAGAAATTATGGGGCATTTCAAGATATGCAAACACTGGGATTGCTGGAACATAAAATTTAAACGTATGGCAAAAAAATTTATGAAGCTACAAAAATAATGGAGGCCAAATTATCACATAGAACCTTGAATGGCCCTGCTAAGTATATTCCATTTTTTCTCTCATGATCCTGGGGAGGGGAGTCATGAAAGAATTTAAATACTGGATTAGTCTCAGTAAATGATCTGAATGAACCATCTCAGATTTGTTTTTCACAACCAGCAATCCTGGAGGACAGAGCTAGGCTAGATTGGAGAGGGCAAGACCAGAGGCAGAGAGGCAGTAAAGAGACAGCTGCACCCTAACCGGTTTGGCTCAGTGGATAGAGCATTGGCCTGCGGACTCAAGGGTCCCAGGTTCGATTCCAGTCAAGGGCATGTACCTTGGTTGCAGGAACATCCCCAGTGGGGGGCGTGTAGGAGGCAGCTGACCAATGTTTCTCTCTCATCGATGTTTCTAACTCTCTATGGCTCTCTCTAAAAAAATCAATAAAATATATATTTTTTAAAAAAGAGAGACAGCTGCAACTAATGAGGCAACTGGGTAGGAGAGGAGGTGAGCATCTCCAGAGAGCTTTAGAAGGTAAAATTGACAAAACTTGCTGATTGTTTTGGAAATAGGGAAGAAAAAAGATGAAATGACTCCTGGGCTTCTAGCCTGGGAGACTAGGGAGGAGTGGATACTGGGCAACAGGATGCTCAGATATTTGTTCAAACATTATTCTGGGTGTTTCAGTAGGGTGTTTTGGGATGAGATTAACACTTAAATAGGTGGGCCTGAGTAAAGCAGACTGTCCATCCCGTCAGTTGAATGGTTGAATAGAACAAAAAGGCTGCCCTTTCCCCAAGTAAGAAAAAATTATTCCTGTATGATCACCTTCAAAGTGGGACATCAGCTTTCTCCTGCCTTCAGACTGGAACGGAAACATCAGTTCTTCCTGGGTCTCAAGCCCGCTGGCCTTTGAACAAGAACCACACCACCATCTCTCCTGGTTCTCAGGCCTTCGGGATACAAAAGGATATACAGATGTCACTGCAATATTCTTTCAATTTTTCTACAAGTTTGAAAATATTCAAAATAAAAATTGGGGAAAATGTCCTGAAGTTGGGAAGTGTCAGGAGACAACTGGAAGACAGCGCCTATGAAGAGTCATTAGACCTTCTCTCTCCCTTATTCTCAACCTCCCTCCTTTCCTTTTTTCCTCAGTGAATCTATTTTACTTAAATGCAATGTTATGACACACAATGGACACTGTAGTTAAACATAAATAATAAATCTACCCCTTTTTTGTGCAGATTTATGCTGTCTAAACATTACACTGAGCAAGTCTGGCCTTAACCTTTGAATTTTTTATACTGCCACATTACAAGATAAATGTCAGTGTAAATGGAAGCTTTTCTATAAAACTCAGCAGCTTCACAGATGGCCTTTAATTCATAGTCATAAAAGATACGATTACATTTTTTATTGAAAATCATTTCAAAAGCTCTACTTCAGTTCCCACCAGAACATAATGCTACTCTTGCTGCAGGAGGTCAGCGAAATAAACTCAGACACTGTCCTCCAGGAGTAATCAGCCAAACTGAGAAAATTACACAGAAACAAGATTTTACTTAGAATTAATATAACCACTTTCATCAGAAACCTCAATAATTATGCTGTTTTGCCCCAGGTTGCTTTCTCTGATGGGACTTGATGAGTTATCCCATATGAAAGTGAACAAGGTTAGCCAGAGGCAAATGATGGAGATAAGCCTCAAATTCATTTTCTAAAACGACATACCTTGAGGAAACCTGCAACCACTGAGGTCATATTGTAAGGAGATTTGTCACATGTAGAGCAGTTGTTCTCCTCTCTGGCTGCGCATTAGAATCACCCTGGGGAGCTTAAAAAAAGACTGGTGCCAGAGTTCCCATCTCCTCATCCCAGTTAGTCTGGGGTGTGGCCGGGCATCAGAATGTTTAAGCTTTCCTAGTGATTCTAATGTTCAATAAAGGCTTAAGAATTATTGTAGTAGAAGCTCACTATATAGAGAGTGATTAATGAACTCTACATATTCAGAAACTAATGTGAATCAACTAGAAAATACTAAACAATGGTACTCTATAATCTAAGCTGCTTGTTCTCTACCAAAATGCACAACGAAGGAGGGAAAAGAGAAGTCTAAGATGGAGAAAGGATTTAAAAATCGATTAGGTTAGAAATAGGTATAACAATGTGGGATACTGAATTCAGGCATTGGCTTTTGGCCTCCAGGCCAAGTTGTTTCAGAATAACAAGTAAGCACATTTGCTCTTTTCCTAGTTAACAGCCTTCTAGATTTTTTGAAAGCCCACTCTTCTCCCACTCTCAGTTTCAGACAGATGAAACTGACTCTCTGTCTACTCTAGTGAAAAACACTGATCCACTCCCAACTGAGAAAGTGTGGTCACCCTACATGTGACTGGTTTAAGAATGAGCAAATAACCCGAGATGAGCCAATAAGAGCCAATGAGATGAGACTCTGGAATTTCTGCTTACATTTTTCAAGACTCTCTTCCACTATATTTAAAACTGTGAGAATGTGGTGTGGAAAATATGAATTCAGAGATATTGAAAAGAAAATTTCAAAATGATCTTATTAATAACATTAGAGAGATTAAAGAAGATGATATATGTGTGTGATGATTATATAGATGTTGTTAATAGAAAAAGAATATTTAGATACCAAGAAAGAGTTTTTGGAAATGCTAGATCTCATTAAAAAATTTTTTTAAGCCGAAACCGGTTTGGCTCAGTGGATAGAGCGTCGGCCTGCGGACTGAAGGATCCCGGGTTCGATTCCGGTCAAGGGCATGTACCTTGGTTGCGGGCACATCCCCAGTGGGAGGTGTGCAGGAGGCAGCTGATCGATGTTTCTCTCTCATCGATGTTTCTAGCTCTCTATCCCTCTCCCTTCCTCTCTGTAAAAGTATCAATAAAATATATTTAAAAAAAAAAAAATTTTTTTTAAATCCATGATCATCCTGGCTGGTGTTGCTCAATGGCTAGAGCATCTGCCCACACATCAAAGGGTCTCAAGTTTGATTCCCGGTCAAGGGCACATGCCTGGGTTGCAGGTTTGATCTCCCGCCCCAATGGGGGCTGGAGCAGGAGGCAACATATCCATGTGTCTCTCCCCAATCAATGTTTCTTTCTCTCTCTCTCTCCCCCACTCCCTCCCTCCCTTACTTCCACTCTCTCTAAAAATCAGTGGAAAAAATACCCTCAGATGAAGATTAACAACGAAAAATCAATGATCAATGTATAGTGGCTATGCTCAATGTCCTTAGCAGCATAATCTATTCAATGAACTGCTTGATAAACCACCTTGTATTATACTACCTACATGCCTGAATTCTGCTGACAATTGTGTATATGAAATATTTTTTATATTCCATAAATCTCAGTTGTTAAAATTAATTAATTAATTAAAGTATGATGCTGGCAATGAAAAAAATCACTTATGAAGTTGAAAGATAAAGTGAGGAAATCTTACCAAAAGTAGAACAAAAAGGACAAAGAGATGAAAACAGGAAAGAAATTACATATATGATTAATCCAAGAAGATCAACATGCTAAAAAACAGAAGGCCCAGAAAAACAGAAGAGAGAAAATAGAAACAGATAAATTATCAAAAAAATAATGAAAGAAAAATTCCTAGAATTGAAGAACAGGAGTGTTCACAGTAAGGTCCCACCACTGAAAGCATGGCAAAAATAAATGTAAAAGACCCACAGTGAGGCACATCATCATTGCCTCTTAAGACAAATCCTTACTGTCACAGGGCTTGGAAGAAAGTACAAATCAAAACGTAGCATGAAAGAAAGGTCTTGCCCAGATTCTGAAATGCAAATCCAAACAATGCCCTGTTTTCATAAAATGTATTTCAAAAAGGCTTAGAAAATAATAAAAACATTTTAAAAACTTGATATTTTAAGGAGTTCTATAGTGAGCTCTTTCATAAACAGGGCTACCGAGGTTTCCTGATCTGAACAAGGCTGGAACAAAACGCAGTGACTTGAGAAAGGGAACCAGGAAAACAACCTTCCTTTGGAGCCCTGTCCTGTGGCGGCTGAAGATCTCTTGCTTATAATTCCAGAATACTACATGTGACTAGCTAATGTCTCAAGATAACTTTTTAAAGCTTCAAAATTCGCTCAACAAAGAACTGAATACAAAACTTTATGAATGCTACAATTATTGTAAAGTATTTCTCTAATAGGGCCAATCATTAAAAATTTTTCATTAAAATAAGAAATTTTGATAGTATGTTTCTATCAATGATGTTATTTCCTCATAATTTTTCTTAATATTATCTTACTAGTCGCCGAAACCGGTTTGGCTCAGTGGATGGAGCGTCGGCCTGCGGACTGAAAGGTTCCGGGTTCGATTCCGGTCAAGGGCATGTATCTTGGTTGTGGGCACATCCCCAGTGGGGGGTGTGCAGGAGGCAGCTGATCGATGTTTCTCTCTCATTGATGTTTCTGACTCTCTATCCCTCTCCCTTCCTCTCTGTAAAAAATCAATAAAATATATTTAAAAAAATATATTATCTTACTAATCTGCAATTAAAATACTAAATTCTTTTTCCTTTAAAATATTGGCCCCAGTACAAAACAATAACTTTAATTCATTTTGTTTACTCTCATGTCAACTTTTAAGATAATTTTATCGAGACCAAAGTGTTCCATTTAGTATAAGGAGAAGTAAAATGTTAAGGGATGTTTAAGCTCTGTAAAGTTGAATAGAATATCATTTAAATGACAGGATATAATTACAGATTACTAAGAATATGGTACAAAATGTACCCAGTCTCACCTCTTCATATGTAGCTGAGAACAGAAAGCTTCAGAGAGATATGAGATTAATAAAATATCAAAAAACAAATAATTCTGAAAGAACTAAAGCTTCCTAATTAGAATTACCAGAGCTGGAAGAATAATTACTAAAATTTAATAAAATCTACAGTAACATAATGGAGTAGAATCTATACTATTTATGTGTCATTTAATTAAAATATACCTTTTAGTTTCATTTTATTGTTTTCTAAAAATGTATGTCCAAATACTCTATCTAAACTTATAAGACCCCTATAGGCAAATATCATGCCCTATATATCTCTCTGTCTTAGTTCAAGTTCCTAGAGGAGGTCTGGGAACAGGTGGTCTATTTGGGATTCGATCCTAGGGAGCAGAAATCTACACTAATAAAAGAGAAACATGCAAATTGACCATCACTCTGCAACGCCCACCAGCCAATTAGGAGGAAATATGCAAATTAGAAGGACAAAGATGGTGGCCGCCCAACCGCTCTAGGCGTGGAGTGGCCGGGCAGGGCAGGACACCTGCTATGAGAGGGAGGGGCGGGGAAAGGGATTTACAGGAGCGGCACTCCAGCCACAGCGGAGACGAAGATGGTAGACTTTGGCCTGCGTCCGCAGCGAAGACGGAGGCTGCAGACTCTGGCCAGAGCCTGCAGCAAAGGTGGCAGACTCTGCCAGAGCCTGCAGCAAAGGTGGGAGACTCTGCCAGAGCAAAGGCCTGGGTCCCGGGTGCCGGAGGAAAACCGGTGTTGGAAGCCAAGGGAAGGAAGGCCTATTGCACGAATCTCTTTGTGCAACGGGCCTCCAGTAGGAGATTAAAGCAAGAAAGGAGGAAAAGTCTTTAAAAGGCGCCAGTCTTTAAAAGGCGCTATCCACTAGTGCAGGCCTCATAATACATTTTAACATTTCATGTTTAAAATAATTTCCTTTGAATTGGAAGCAAAACTGAAAGTGACATCAATTCTTAATTTTTTAGATCTTAACCTCCCCATTCTTTAAGACAGAACATCCTCAATTTAAATCTGTAGACCATCAAATAACCTATAATACAATGATTATAATGAATATAATAATTAGTTATTTTCATCATACTACTCTGTAAAAACACTCACCAAATATTTACAAGTATTAAAAATATTTTTAATATTGTATCTTAACCAGGTGATCATTTCTTAGTTTTCTTTCTTTATAGGAAAGGTTCTTGATTAAAGGCTCCTTTTTCCTGGAGTAACATATGCTGGACTTTTCCTACTAAGGCTTATCCCAGTTTTGCCTGGATTCTCCAGTCTTTTCTGTGCTGGAAAACCTACCCCTTAGTCCTCCCCCAACCCCAACTTCACCCATTCCTTACATAGTCACCAGCCTCCTTTGGAGATAGGGTGTGTGTGTGTGTGTGTGTGTGTGTGTGTGTGTGTGTGTGTGTGTGACTGTTTTGGTGTTTTTTCAAACGGCAGATCCTTTGCTCATCCAGCTTCACAATTTTAAAAAATAGTAAGATCTATAGTGGGAGTTAATCAAATGATAAAAAGCAACTCTAAATGGCAATAACATGAAGGAAAGATGAGTTATCCTGAAGTACATCAGTGCTTTTGACACATCCCATCTGTCAAAACGTAACATTAAAGCATGCTGCATAGTAGTGATGCCTGAGACAGTAGTTTTATCTTAAATATCTATTTTCAAGCCGAAATGAGTCAAATTCCATCCTCCCAAATGATTTATTAGTTCTGGGGGCAGGGGGTGGGTGGGAGGATATATAACTATTATCAGCCCGAAGTGTAAAGCAAACACCTCAAACTGAAGGAATAATTCTACCTACCGACCGGATAGCCTCACCGATTGATGAGAAGTCCAATGGAAACGAGATTCTTCTAGGCATGTCCACATGCAGACCAAAAGAAGAGGGGATATTTCAGAAGTTAAAGCTGAATTCGTGAACGTTTTAAAAAGTTGACGAGTACCAACAGGGTGTTTGTTTGTTTTTAATTCCAAATGTATTTATTTAATATATTCAGCACAAGGGCTTAACCAGAGACTTAATTTAAGAAACAGACACAAAACAAATAAGACACCACAGCTGAAGACACAGGGTCCTATACAGAAATCCAGAAATCAAGGCAAGGACAGGCTATCTAAGGGTACAGACAGCACAAGGAGAGTGGCTGGACAGCCCAGGCTCTTGGCTGGAGACTTGCTTTGCACAGTTTTCTCATAGGTACTTCTTGAAGGCTGTGGGGTTTTTCCAGAGCTCGGCAGCATGTGTGTTCAACGGGCTATTGATGTTCTCCTACCAGGCTCTGGATAGAGAGCAGGATGGTCCTGACGTCCTTAGGGCAGACCACTTGTCCTTTAGGATGTCTAAGCTGTTGTTAACCTGGGTGTCTACATTGGGGTGGTAGCAGGGAGTGAGGAATTTCACCGTGGGTGTGTTGTACAGGCAGCCACTGGGGAACTCCAGGGACAGCTTCTACCTCAAGTCTTCCTACACTGTGCCAGCTGCTCCGTGGATGGTCCCTACCCATTTGAAAAGGTTGATTCAGGGAAGGCAGGAATTCCTTTGTCGCCAGACATCATGAGGGTCGTCAGCCCCTGCTGTAACCTCTTGCCTACAGGGCTCAGTGGCTAGGAGGCCATCGGGCAGCGCTGGCAGAGACACAGGAACTCAGAGAACACGATTGTAACTGCCCAACAGGGTGTTTGTTTTTTTTAAAGTAGGCTCCTTGTCCTCAGATCGGCCCTGGCTCTAAGACTATCCAATTCATAGCCAACCCTGAGTTCCAGCAGCATCTCAACACCTAGTCAGACTTTCTTTGTGGAAATGGTTTGACCTCATGACCTGATTGTGTGACTGCCCAGACCTCAGAACCAAAGAGACACTTTTTTATCTCAGGTTTGCAAACTAGATACCTGTCTGTGCTACTCCCTCCCCCACCCCACCTGTCTTTCCTGCCAAATAGCACAATTCTCCAAGAGTGGTGACTGAATATAATCCCTGCTCTTCCACTAATGGGCTATGCAATTTAGGGTAAATCATTTAGCTAGCCTGAATTCAAATTTTATTTGTAAAATGAGGGGTTTGGATGAGATGGTTTCAAGGTCTCTTTGAATTGTAGGCCCTTGGAGACTATAACCTGTCCCTGATTAGTCCTTTGTCCACTGAAAGGATAAGTTACAATTAAATGCACTGAACAAACATGTTACAGCACAACATTCTTTGTAGAATGCATGCTTTCCTGTCAGTTGGACTCTTGAAATAACTATTGTTTTTAAATAAATTCTTCCTAGTCTAGAATTGGCCCAGGTACAGAATAATGTCATGTATCTTATTCTCACATAGACTATGAAACAGTTAGTGTTTTTAAAAATTATAAAACCAATACCAGCTAAATTTACAGGGGAAAATGTATTGGAAGGAAACCAGGTGTCTCAAAGAATTTCAGGAAAATTGGTGAGTTAGCCTTGGATACAGGAACTATAGATCCCAGCAGAGGTTCAGTCAGGGTGATGCTGGCCCTGGCATCATCACTTGTTACCATCTGCTCAAGGCTCAATCCCACCCAGTCATCCTCAATGATCTCTGACTATCTCTGGCCTTGTTGTCACTCCCTGAAGAGCCAAAGTCTCGGCAGAGGGCCTCTATTGACAGAGCCTTGGTCAGATGTCCAAGGAGTCCAGATGGGACTTATCTGCTCCCCTCCAGCTTCCAGAGGGAGAAGCCATACATCTTGGACTCACCAAAATAGGAAGGACAACCAAAAATGACAAATGTTTGCTACAGTATTCTCACTTAAGGTTACAAATTTATTGCATCCTGGAGACATGAGTAAGAAGTTAATCATGTTACGAAAACGTTTGCATCTGCTCAATTATTCCAGCATTTCTTCATCTCTTCATTGATTTACATGAATCAACAGTGGGGCCAGTTAATGAAAACGTATTTATCACTCTACTGACTAATTTGTTTGGCTGGCTTTTCATATTTACATGGCTCCTATGCATGACAAAATGAGTTTTTGGAGTGAATTATGAATCACTGGAAGAAAAAAAACACATCTTCATGCTGAGCAGAGGCTGTCATTAATTTTTAAAGTAAAAATTATATCTGGCATTTAGTTCTGGTCTAAAGTTCCTCACAGAGCTGATGTTGCATTGTCCTGTTTTGTTTTGTTTTTGTTTTTCATTGATTTCAGAAAGCAGAGGAAGAGAGATAGAAACATCAAGATGAGAATCATTGATCAGCTGCCTCCTGTACACCCCCTACTGGGGATCAAGCCCACAACCCTAGCATGTCCTGACCAGGAATCAAACCGTGGCCTCCTGGTTTATAGGTAGAGCCTCAACCACTGAGTCACACTGGCTGGGCTTAATTTTTTAATTTTTATTTACTGACTTGGGGAAGACAGAGAGAGAGTGAGAGAAAGGGAGAGAGAGAGATAGACCCACTGCTCACCGGTTGATTCTTGCATGTGCCCTGACCGGGGATTGATCCTGCAACCTTGGCTTATTAAGACAACATACTAGTATATGGTGTTGGAAAAATTGGACAGATACATGTAAAATAATGAAACTAGACCACCAACTTACACCATACACAAAAATAAACTCAAAATGGATAAAGCACTTAAACATAAGATGGGAAACCATAAAAATCCTAGAGGAATCCACAGGCAGCAAAATCTCAGACATATGCTGAAGCAATATCTTCACCCATACGGCCCCTAGGGCAATGGAAACTAAAGAGAAAATAAACAAATGGGACTACATCAAAATAAAAAGCTTCTGCACAACAAAAGAAACCATCAACAAAACAACAAGAAAGCCCACTGCTTGGGAAAACATATTTGCCAATGTTATCACCGATAAGGGTTTAATCTCCAACATTTACAGGGAACTCATACAACTTAACAAAAGGAAGATAAACAACCCAATCAAAAAATGGGCAACAGACCTAAATAGATACTTTTCAAAAGAGAATATAAGGAAGGCCAAGAGACATATGAAAACATGCTCAAAGTCACCAATCATCCCAGAGATGCAAATCAAAACGACAATGAGGTTCCATCTCACACCTGTCAGAATGGCTATCATCAACAAATCAATAAGTGACAAGTGCTGGTGAGGATTCGGAGAAAAAGGAGCCCTTGTGCACTGCTGGTGGGAATGCAGACTGGTGCAGCCACTGTGGAGAACAGTATGGAGTTTCCTCAAAAAACTAAAAATGGAACTCCTATTTGACCCAGTGATCCCACTTCTAGGAATATATCCCAAGAAACTAGAAACACCAATCAGAAAGGATATATGCACCCCTATGTTCATAGCAGCACAATTTACAATAGCTAAGATTTGGAAACAGCCTAGGTGCCCATCAGCAGATGAGTGAATTAAAAAACTGTGCTACATCTACACAATGGAATACTACGCTGCTATAAAAAGGAAGGAACTCCCATCGTTTGCAACAGCATGGATGGAACTGGAGAGCATTATGCTAAGTGAAATAAGTCAGTCAGAGAAAGAGAAATATCACATGATCTCACTCATTTGTGGGTTATAATGAACAACATAAACTGATGAACAAAAACAGATCTAGAGACACAGAAGCATCGATCAGATGCTCAAACCTCAGAGGGAAAGTAGGGGAGGGTGGGGGTAAAGGGGAGAGATCAACCAAAGGACTTGCATGCATGCATATAAGCATAACCAATGGACACAGACACCAGGGGGTGAGGGCATGAGCGGGGGAGGGGGGGGGCAACAGGGGGGATAAGGACACACATATAATACCTTAATCAATAAAAATTAAAATTAAAAAAAGACAACACTAACCAACTGAGCTAACCTGACCAGAGCCACATCATCCTTGTTTTAAAGATCAGCTGGGATGTCTGAGCTACCTGGGATGTAGGTGACAGATGTCAGAAGAGACACTAAAGCTAAGTCTTCTCAGCCTCCTTGCAAACAAACTCACTAAGCCTCAAAAATAATTCATTACCATATTTTTCCATGTATAAGATGCTATTTTTTTTTCTAAAATCATTAGACTGAAAATCGAGGGGCATCTTATACATGGAAGTCAGCCAGTCAGCCTAGGAGGGAGGCATGCAGGTGCATAGCTGCCCATACCTTGTCAAACAGGCTTCCTCCAATCACAAGCCTTATTGTTACTGATGTCAGCTGATGCTGTAATTGGAGGTGGAGGTGGAGAGTGTGCAGATGCAACAGGGACTGGAGCATTCTGAGCCCATAAAGATGTCAAAAAATAAGAAGATAAATACCGGTAAGCAATTGTCTTACTCTGCAAAATTCAAACTGAATGTAATCAGCTATGCAAAATAGCATGGAAATAGAGCTGCAGAGAGACAATGTGGACCTCCTCCCACTGAGTGTATGATCAGGCAGTGGAGAAAACAGGAAGAACAACTCCTAAAGATGCCAGAAAAGAAGGCCTTAAGAGGAAAACCAGCAAAATGTTTAAAATATTGATTTCTTAATTTTGGGTTGGAAAAGAGTCGGGGGGGGGGGGCGTCTTATACACAGAAAACTACGGTACCTTGAAAACAAAAGTGGCAAGGAGGCTCTCGCCCATTGCTGATGTTAGGGGGAACCCTCCCCAAACCAGGCACTAGAAGAGAGTTTTGTCAAGGAGCTCAAAGACTGAGAAAGTCTTCAAGATACACAGTACACTCACAGAGAGAGACTTGTCTGAGAAACTGCAGGGGTATCAGCATGTAACAAGCCTTCTGTTTTTGTACGTTTTTAAGATATTCAAGGGCCACCCAAAGAAAACCTCCCTAAAGAGAAACAGCCAGCAACCCAGAGTCCTCTATCCAGGAGCTCCAAGTTCTTCCGAACACTGGTCCATCCTGTGGCTCTGACTTCCAATCCACAGGAAAAGCAGGTCCTGCCACCTGCTTAAGGAAGTGTCTGTTCTGGCACAAAGAATGTAGTCACTATGATGAAGGTCTGCATGCATGTTACAGAGACCCTCAAATAACAACGGCTTACAAAAGATAGAAGTTTGTAAAAGTCCCCTATTCTGCCCTAACCGGTTTGGCTCAGTGGACAGAGCGTTGGCCTGCGGACTCAAGGGTCCCAGGTTCGATTCCAGACAAGGGCATGTACCTTGATTGTGGGCACATCCCCAGGGGGGGATGTGCAGGAGGCAGCTGGTTGATGTTTCTCTCTCATCAATGTTTCTAACTCTCTATCCTTCTCCTTTCCTCTCTGTAAAAAATCAATAAAATATATTTTTTTAAAAAAAGTCCCCTATTCTTCACTGATATGATACCTACTTGTCCTTCAGGTCTCACTGGAAAATGTCACCTCGCCCGGCCACAGTGGCTCTGTGGTTGAGCGTTGACCTATGAACCAGGAGGTCATGGTTCGGTTCGATTCCTTGTTATGGCATATGCCTGGGTTGCAGGCTTGATCCCCAGTCGTTCAGGAGGCAGCCACTCAATTATTCTCTCTCATCATTAATGTTTCTATCTCTCTCTCCTCCCTTTCTCCCTGAAATAAATACAATATATATATATATATATATATATATATATATATATATATATATATATATATAAATTTTTTAAAGAAAATGTTACCTTGCCGAAACCGGTTTGGCTCGGTGGATGGAGCGTCGGCCTGCGGACTGAAGGGTCCCGGGTTCGGTTCCGGTCAAGGGCATGTACCTTGGTTGCGGGCGCATCCTTAGTGGGAGGTGTGCAGGAGGCAGCTGATCGATGTTTCTCTCTCATCGATGTTTCTAGCTCTCTGTCCCTCTCCCTTCCTCTCTGTGAAATATCAATAAAATATATTTAAAAAAAAAAAAAAGAAAATGTTACCTCCTCTGAGAAGCCTTCCCTGATGCCACCTAGGCAAGGTAAGGTATTCTCACTGTTCTCTGAGCACTTTCTTACTTCTTGATCAAAACAATTATCATACTTTGTGTCGTAGGTTGTTTCATTTTCTCAAATATTAGAATATGTAAGTGAATGTGTGGCTGGACTCCAATAAAACTTTATGAACTCTGAAATTTGAATTTCATATCATTTTCATATATCATGAAATATTCCTCTTTTGATTGTTCTCAATCGTTTAAAAATGTGAAAGAATTCTTACCTCATGATCTTGCCAAAACAAGCAGCGGGTGAACTTGGCCAACAGGCTGTAATTTACCAACAGGCTGTGATTTACTGACATTTTTGACAGAAGACTCTCCAGCTTTGATTGGTTTCTTCAACCCCTCTACACATTTGGTGCAATACACATTCATGAGCACCTACTATGTGCCCAGCACTGGCCAGAGGCTGCCAAGAGGCAAAGATGGTTAAGACATGCTCTCTGTCTCCAAGGGCATGTGACATGGACCCAAATAACTGTGACATCAGGCTGGCAGTGTTAAGTGTCCTAGAGAATCCACAAACTGTGGTTGCAGCCTTTGGTTGGGGGCGGGGAGGGGGCAAGTACTTCATGACAAGGTGGCACCTGAGAGGTGAGTCACAGGCCATGTGCACCCAGAAAGCAGCAACACTCAATCTGGCCGGGATGCGGATGAATCCCACAGGAAATCCTGGCATTAAGGCTGGACGAGCTACATCAGACTGTGCGAGGGAACCTCAGGGGCCAGTATGAAGCTTAGTTTGCTGGGCAGCTCAGAACCACAGCGGATGATTAAACTGGAACCAACAATGCATGAGTTTTTTAATGTTCTAACTTTCAAACTATTAAAATGTGGTTTCCGAAGCTATTTGGATCCTTTTCCCTTTACTAATTTGACAAATATTTCATCTGACACACTCTCCTGGGGGAAATGCATAGAGTTCAAGGAAGCCTAGGAGGGGAAATGCCATCAGCATACTCCAACTAAGAGGGTTAGTGTTTTCCCAGGGGCCAGAGTTTGTAAAAGGAGTCACTGGATGGAAAAAGAAAAGATAAAGCAAGAATAAAATTACAATTTCAAATAGTCATTAGATTTTGGAAAAACTCTGAACTATCAATCTCACAATGTCCTCCCTTGCTCCATCTATAATAATAAAAGCATAATATGCTAATTAGACCAGACAGCCGAACGACCTTCGGACATCATTCTAGGATGACCTTCCAGATGAAGCCGTGGCAGTGGGGGCAGAGGCAGAGATGGTTAGGGGCGATCAGGCAGGCAGGTGAGCGGTTAGGGGCAATCAGGCAGGCAGGCAAGCAGTTACGGGCGATTAGGCAGGCAGACCTAAGCTGACATCCCCCGAGGGGTCCTTAGCACTGCTGCGAGGTGTGAGAGGCTCCCACCACCACTGCTGCACTCGCCAGCCATGAGCCCGGCTTCTGGCTGAGCGGCACGCCCCCTGTGGGAGTGCACTGACCACCAGGAGGCAGCCCCTGCATTGAGCATCTGCCCCCTGATGGTCAGTACGCATCATAGTGACTGGTCATTCCGCCGTTCTGTCAATTTGCATATTAGGGTTTTATTATATAGGATATGGGATAACAAAACAAAATAAAATTCTCTCCTACCACTCTACAGGTATCTCTTATATAAAAGGCCCGTGGCCTTGACACCGTAACACACGCGGTGGGCGGGGCAGGGCACGAGCTACTAGTGGCACAGAGAGCTATGAGTGGCGGAGGGCAGGGCAGCAAGCTACGAGCTGCGATGGGTGGGGCAGCCAGCTGAGGCAAGCGGAAGCGAGCTACTTGTGCACAATTTCATGTGCACTGGGCCTCCAGTGTTATTATAATTTCCCAAATATCCTCCCAGAAATATTTTATGCATATTATAAGCAAATGTGTTTTTAAAATATAGTATTTTAAATTATGAAAGTAATTATATTAGTTAAGGTAAAAGGTTGGAATGAACATGTCCCAAAATGTAATGGCTCAAAGTAGAAATTTCTTTCTTTCTCATATAACAGTCCAGGTTAGTGTTCCAGGTCAGTGGATGGCTCTGTCCCACACAGTCATTCAGGAATCCAGGCTTCCTGGAAGCTCTGCCATCTTCACAAAGGAGCTCCAACCATTCCCATCCCTGCCATGGGAGAGGGAAGGAGGAGAAAAAAAAGGCCAGGAGTTTTCCCTATGCACACTTCACTTCTGCTCACTCTGTTGGCAAAAGCTTAGTCATGTAGCCATACTAGCTGCAAGAGAAGCGGGAAAATGTTGCTATATCTCAGCTACAGCTCTGCTACCATTCTTGTGGTTGTGCCTTGTTATTTTAAGGAGCTTAGCTCCTGGCCCATCTTACAATGCTTTTCCAGGTTGCTGCCAAGTGCCCTTGCCAAGTAAGGGCACCAGCCCTTCCATTAATGCCCTGAAGTACAGCTATTATCAGGTTGTAATGTCCCACAGACTGTTATTACAATAAAGAACTACTATGCAGGATAGCCATGCTTAATGATAGGGCTTGCTAACTGCCCACCCAGTGACTATCTCCCCTTTATTAATGTATTTAACAAATACTTTTATAGTGCTACTAGAGGCCTGGTGCGCAAAATTCATGCCCTGGTGGTGGGGGGGTGTCCATCAGCCCAGACTGCACGCTCTCCAATCTGGGACCCCTCGGGGGATGTCCGACTGCCGGTTTAGGCCTGATCCCTGTTTGTTTACAAAACAAAACAACAACAACAAAAAAATTCAAGAAAAGAATCATAGACATCCTTTAAATTTTGGAAAATCCCAGCCTTTTATAATGTCACAAGCCAATGTGCCAAAGGACCAACAAAATGGGCCTCTCAACTCTGAAGGACTCAGTCTTGAATCCAAAAGAATCATCTGAAATATTCATCTGCTCAAATACAGAGCAGATACATAGACCCAGCTCTTGCCCCAGGGAAGAGATGGCTTAGCCTCAGGATTGTGGCCTAAGAGCCAAGGGCTGGGCATAAAAGATATTTTATTGCTATCTGGTAACCTTCAAAGGCTGTTATGAAGCTATTGTTATGGCAACTTTTCTTCCCTCCTATCAGGGAAGGATAGTGTGGGATACCTATCTGGGAATAGCTGGGGTTTGGGAGGGACAGGGCACATCCATGGATTTTAAGGCTCATGAATTTTAATTGTGGACTCTTAAATGGAGGTGTCAGCCCTCACTTCCAATCTTTCTAGCACATCAGAAGCATTTTTTTTTCTTCCAAGAACAGGAAAGCAATCTTTTCCAAAAGATGAATCAGAAAATTGCTGGCAGCTTGGAAATAGCAACCCATCCCCACAAGGATGTTAAGGTTTGGAAAACATTGGGGTCAGGCTCAGCTAGGGGGCTTCCCTTATGAGGACAACATGGAGAAAGAGGGAGACATGAAGCGATGAGTTGAAAGGAGCTAGGGGAAGAAAACTATGAATATAGGAAGCTAAACGCCTCTGTTCTGCTCAGTGTGACAAGAAGCTTAGTGTTTAATGTTTCTTACAGCCGTTCCTGTCCTAAAAGATAATATCCACTCTATCTGAATCTTTTCTTAGATGCAAAAGGCCTTGAAAAATGTATTTGCATCTCAAGAGCTGAAACTAAGTATTTTCTTGTATTGATGAGATCAAGGCCATGGACAGTCAAGGTAAGAAGGAGAAAGTGCTGCATTGTGACCACACACCAGCAGCAGAGTGCCCCTGAACTCTCACACCCAGTCCCCCCACCCCACTTTGTCCTCTCTGTGAAAGCCCCTTGCCCCAGACATGTTGTGGTGCCATCATGGTGGTGGCCAGAGGTAATTAGCAGAGGCACCAGCCTCCTTCTCCCCAGCACAGAACCCAGGTCAACAACGCCCATCCTCCAGGTGAACTATATCTCAGAGGACCCTCCACGGCAGTGGCCGTAGGGGGCCGACCCGGTTGGATTGTAGTCTCCCTCCTTTCCCCTGCAAAGAGGTTCATGTCCTAATCCCTGGTATCTTCGAATATGTTATCTTAACACTGGTAAAGAAAACTTCACAGGTGTGCCCTAGTTGGTTTGGCTCAGTGGATAGAGCGTCAGACTGTGGACTGAAGGGTCCCAGGTTTGATTCTGGTCAAGGGCACATGCCCGGGTTGCGGGCTCGATCCCCAGTAGGGGGCGTGCAGGAGGCAGCCAATCAATTATTCTCTCTCATCATTGATGCTTCTATCTCTCTCTCCCTCTTCCTTCCTCTCTGAAATCAATAGAAATATTTTAAAAAATTAAAAAAAAACTTCACAGGTGTGATTAAACTAATAATCTTTTTACATTTTTTTTAATTGATTGATTTTGAGAGAGAGAGAAACATTGGTTTGTTGTTCCACTTATTTATGCATTCATTTGTTGCTTCTTCTATGTGTCCTGACTGGAGATTGAACCCACAACCTTGGAGTATTGGGACAATCTAACCAACTGAGCTACCTAGCCAGGGCTAACCTAAGAATATGGAGATGGGAGATTATTCTGGATTTTCTGAGGGGGCCCTGTATAATCACAAAGGTTATTATAAGAGTGAAGTAGGGGGGGAGAAACCAAGATGGCGGCATAGGTAAACACCTAAACTGCTGCCTCGCACAACAATTTCAAAACTACAACTAAAAGACAGAACAGACACCATCCAGAACCACAGGAAAGCTGGCTGAGTGAAAATTCTACAACTAGAAGGAAAAAGAAAAGCTCACAGAGAATTGGAGGTACGGCAAAGGGGCTTTGTGCGCGCAGAGAGGAAGGGCGGCTGAGAGCCTGGCTGACTTTCTCTGGCGGAAAGGGGAAGGAAGCCTCCGACTGCACAGAACCCCAGTTCTGACTGCACTGAACCCCAGTTCTGGGCGAACCCCTGGGGACCCACGCTCTTGTGGGGGGAGTCTGGACTCTCGGGCGGAGACTCGAGCTGGGAAAGGCAGAAGTCTGAAGGCGCGCGCGGGCCAGTGCGCACAAAGGCTGCGGAGGCTGCCACAGGCTTTCCCTAGTGGAAGGGAGTCAGAGGCTCCTGACGGCACTGAGCCCCAGTTCTGACTGCAGTGAACCCCAGTTCCAGGCGAGCCCCTGGGACCCACGCTCTTGTGGGGGGAGTCTGGACTCTCGGGCGGAGACTCGGGAGCCGGGGAAGGCGGAGGACTGAAAGTGCGCACGCGCGCGCGTGCCAGTGCGCACAAAGGCTGCGGAGGTTGCCACAGGCTTTCCCTAGTGGAAGGGAGTCAGAGGCTCCTGACGGCACTGAGCCCCAGTTCTGACTGCAGTGAACCCCAGTTCCAGGCGAGCCCCTGGGACCCACGCTCTTGTGGGGGGAGTCTGGACTCTCGGGCGGAGACTCGGGAGCCGGGGAAGGCGGAGAACTGAAAGTGCGCACGCGCGCGCGTGCCAGTGCGCACAAAGGCTGCGGAGGTTGCCACAGGTTTTCCCTAGTGGAAGGGAGTCAGAGGCTCCTGACGGCACTGAGCCCCAGTTCTGACTGCAGTGAACCCCAGTTCCAGGCGAGCCCCTGGAGACCCACGCTCTTGTGGGGGGAGTCTGGACTCTCGGGCGGAGACTCGAGCTGGGGAAGGCGGAGGACTGAAAGCGCACATGCGCGCAAGGGCAAGGCTGACAGGAAGCCAAGACTGAGACTCCACCCCATCCAAGCTGAGCACAGAGCCTATTGCAATTTGGCAAGTCTAATCCTATAAGGCTGTCTCCAGCACCGAACTTCTCCCAGCATAGACACAGCTGATCCTTATAGCCAACTGACCCAGAGGTCAATTCTTCCCAGTGATACCAACAACAATAAGACTTAATTACAACAAGGCTGTACACACAGTCCTCAAAGGGGTGCACCAAGAGTGTCCACCTCAGGTTAACTGGGGAAGCAGACCCACTGGGCCTTATTGGAAACCTAGCACAAATATCTACCTTACCAACTCAGGGAATCAGTGAAAATGCGGGGTCAAAGAATCAGGTCACAAACGAAAGAAATGGAGGAAAACAAACGACTGGATATAGAATTCAAAACCACGGTTATAAGACTTTTTAAGAATATCCTAGAAAAGGCCGATAAATATAACGAGACCCTCGAAGATATGAAAAAGGACCAACTAGAAATTAAACATACACTGACTGAAATAAAAAATATTATACAGAGACCCAGAAACAGAATAGAGGAACACAAGAATCAAGTCAAAGAATTGAAATACAAAGAAGCAAAAAACTCTCAACCGAAAAAGCAAAAAGCAAAAAAAAAAATCCAAAAAGTTGAAGATAATGTAAGAAGACTCTGGGACAACTTCAAGCGTACCAACATCAGAATTATGGGGGTGCCAGAAGAAGAGAGAGAGCAAGATACTGAAAACCTATTTGAAGAAATAATCACTGAAAACTTCCCCCACCTGGTGAAAGAAATAGACTTACAAGTCCAGGAAGCGCACAGAACCCCAAACAAAAGGAATCCAAAGAGGACCACACCAAGACACATCATAATTAAAATGCCAAGAGCAAAAGACAAAGAGAGAATATTAAAAGCAGCAAGAGAAAAGCAGTTGATTACCTACAAGGGAGCACCCATACGACTGTCAGCTGACTTCTCAACAGAAACTATGAAGGCCAGAAGGGAGTGGCAAGAAATTTTCAATGTGATGAATAGCAAGAACCTACAACCAAGATTACTCTACCCAGCAAAGCTATCATTCAGAATTGAAGGGCAGATAAAGAGCTTCACAGATAAGAAAAAGCTGAAGGAGTTCATCACCACCAAACCAGTATTATATGAAATGCTGAAAGGTATTCTTAAAGAAGAGGAAGAAGAAAAAAGTAAAGAGAAAAATTATGAACAACAAATACATATCTATCAACAAGCGAACCTAAAAATCAAGTGAATTAAAAACCTGAGGAACAGAATAATCTGGTGAATATAATAGAATCAGGGGCATAGAAAGGGAGTGGACTGATAATTCTCAGGGGGAAAGGGGTATGGGGGGTTCATGAAGAGAATGGACAAAAATCATACACCTATGGATGAGGACAGTGGGGGGGAGGTAAGGGCAGAAGGTGGGGTGGGAAATGGGTGGAGGGGAGCTATGGGGGGAAAAAGGAGAAATAATTGTAATAATCTGAATAAAGATTTATTTAAAAAAAAAAAAAAGAGTGAAGTAGGAGGGTGAGAGGGAGAGAAAGACCTGTGACAAGTGAAGCAGAGTTGAGAGAGAAATCGAGATTTGAAGATGGAGTAATGAGCCATCAGCCAAAGAATGCAGGCAGCCTTTAGAAACTGGAAAAGGGAAGGAAATGGGTTATTCCCTAGAGCCTCCAGAAGACACACAGCCTTGCCAACACTTACAATCTTAGGCACGTAAAACCCAATTTAAACATCTGACCTCCAGAACTGTAAGAATAAATTCATGTTGTTTTAAGCCACTGAGTTTGTGGTAATTTGTTACAATCAGCAATAGAAAACTAATAAAATCGGAATGACAATTACATCATCTAATTTGAAAAACTGGCAATATGTCTGCTTTAGACTCACAATTCAACTCCTAGGTATGTACCCATCAGAAATGTGTATATATGTTCACCATTTTTGTAATGTCCCAAACCGGAGAATTACCAAATGTCTGTCAGTGATAAAATGAATAAATTAAGATACATTCACACAGTGGAATACTATGCAGCAATAAGAATGAACCAACTGAAGATGGCAGCAAAGGTAAACACCTAAACTGCTGCCTCGCACAACAATTTCAAAACTACAACTAAAAGACAAAACGGACATCATCCAGAACCAAGGGAAGGCTGGCTGAGTGGAAATTCTACAACTAGAGGGAGACAGAAAAGCACACTGAGACTCAGAGGAACTGCGGAAGGCAGAGGTTCGAAGGCACATGCACGGAGAGGGCGGGCAACTGAGTACGCGGCTGGCTTTCTCAAGCGGAAGGGAGACAAAAGCTCCCGACTGTACTGAACTCCAATTCCAGGCGAGACTGGGGACCCAGACTCATTAGCGGAGAAACTGGACTGTCTAGCTGCAGGGGGAACTCGAGGTGCTTGCAGCAATTACCACAGGACACTGAGACCCAGGGGCCTATTAGGGCAGGGCTGACGGGAAACTAATGCTGTCTGCTCCTCCCTGAGACTCTGCCCCACCCAAGCTGAGCACAGAGGCTTTTGCAAGTCTTCTCCCATAAGGGTGTCTCCAGCACAGAAGTTCTCCCAGTGTAGACACAGCTGATCCTCACAGCCAATTGGCCTGGAGGTCAATTCCTCCCAGTGATACCAACAACAATCAACGCTTAACTACAACAAGACTGTGCACACAGCCCACAAAGGGGTGCACCAAGAGTGTCCACCTCAGGTAACTGGGGAGGCTGAGCCACTGGGCCCTATAGGACACCTAGCACACAAAGCTACTCTATCAACTCAGGGGAGAAGCCAAAATGCGGAGACAAAGAAACAGATTACAAATGAAAGAAATGGAGGAAAGCAAATGACTGGATATAGAGTTCAAAACCACTGTTATAAGGTTTTTCAAGAATTTTCTAGAAAAGGCCGATAAATTTAGTGAGACCCTCGAGGATATGAAAAAAGACCAATTAGAAATTAAGCATACACTGACTGAAATAAAAAATATTAAACAGAGATCTAACAGCAGACTAGAGGATCGCAAGAATCAAGTCAAAGATTTGAAATACAAAGAAGCAAAAAACACTCAACCAGAAAAGCAAAAAGAAAAAAGAGTCCAAAAATATGAAGATAGTGTAAGGAGCCTCTGGGACAACTTCAAGAGTACCAACAACAGAATTATGGGGGTCCCAGAAGAAGCGAGAGAGCAAGATACTGAAAACCTATTTGAAGAAATAATGACTGAAAACTTCCCCCACCTGGTGGAAGAAATAGACTTACAAGTCCAGGAAGCACACAGAACCCCAAACAAAAGGAATCTAAAGAGGACCACACCAAGACACATCATAATTAAAACGCCAAGAGCAAAAAACAAAGAGAGAATATTAAAAGAAGCAAGAGAAAAACAATTAGTTACCTACAAGGGAGCACCCATATGACTATCAGCGGATTTCTCAACAAAAACTATACAGGCCAGACGGGAGTGGCAAGAAATATTCAAAGTGATGAATAGCAAGAACCTCTATCCAGATTACTCTACACAGCAAAGTTATCATTCAGAATGGAAGGTCAGATAAAAAGCTTCACAGATAAGGAAAAGCTAAAGGAGTTCATCACCACCAAACCAGTATTATATGAAATGCTGAAAGGTATTCTTTAAGAAGAGGAAGAAGAAAAGGGTAAAGATAAAAATTATGAACAACAAATACATATCTATCAACAAGTGAATCTAAGAATCAAGTGAATAAAAAAATCTGATGAACAGAATAAACTGGTGAATATAATAGAATCAGGGGCATAGAAAGGGAGTGGACTGACAATTCTCAGGGGGAAAGGGGTATGGGGGGTGCAGGAAGAGACTGGACAAAAATCGTACACCTATGGATGAGGACAGTGTGGGGGAGGGTAAAGGCAGAGGGTGGGGTGGGAACTGGGTGGAGGGGAGCTATGGGAAAAAAAAGAGGAACAATTGTAATAACTAAACAATAAAGATATATTAAATTTTAAAAAAAAGAATGAACCAACTATTACCAAAGACAGTATGGAACTCTTAAACATGCCTAGTGAAAGCCATACAACAGAGTAATTCTGTAGGATCCAATTGCTATAAAGTGCAAATGCAAGTAAAAGTAATCTATGCTGGTTGAAGCCACTACTCTCTCTCCGCTCCCCAAAGGAGGGATATGAGAGGGAGTCTTCTGGGATGCTGGTATTGTATGTTCTGTCCCTTGATCTTAATGATGCCTCAGTTTGTGCAAAATCATTGAACTTATGAAATATGCACCATTAAATATATTCTATACATTAATAGAAACTTTTTGTTATTTTTTGGGGGGAAAGGAGACCTGTGCCTTCATGCAGATTTGCCCTATCCTTCCCAGGGAACTTCCAATCTCCCCACACTGGACACAGATCCAGGATTCTAGGTCCCTAGAGCCTAAGTCTGGGTTAAAATATCCTATGAACTTTCTTTACATACTAGAAGCCCGGTGCATGAAATTCGTGCACTGTGGGGTGGGGGGTGGGGCGATCTCTCAGCCTGGCCTATGCCTTCTCGCAGTCTGTGACCCCTCAGGGGATGTCCGCCTCCCTGTAGGGAGCGGGTCTAAGCCAGCAGGTGGACATCCCTCTCGAAGTCCAGGACGCCCTCGCTCCTTACTGCCTGCCTGCTTGCTGCTCCCTACCGCTCTGCTCACTGCTCCTTAGTGCTGCTGTGGAGGCTCCTGGCATCCAGGCTGCACTGGCCAGCAGTGAGCCCAGCTTCTGGCTAAGAGGTGCTCCCCCTGTGGGAGCGCACTGACCACCAGGGGGCAGCTCCTGCATTGAGCACCTGCCCCCTGGTGGTCAGTTCATAGCGACCAGTCATTCCACCGTTTGGTCAATTTGCATATTAGGGTTTTATTATATAGGATATTCATTAAAGAGTCTATTTCAGCAGGTTGTTTTCCTAAGTAAAGGAAGCCTACTCAGAGATAAGTCTACTTTCCCCTTTTGAGGACTCAAAACTAGTTTTGATTAACATTTTCTGAACAACAGAAAATGGTCTTTTTCCCACCCGTAGATCCCTGATAAATGGAGTAAAACGCGTTGCTTCTACCTAATTTCCTCTTTTGTGTCCATATTGAAATTTAACACGTAGACTGTACTTTGTGAAATTTTGTTAGTGTTATATTCATGTTTTAATAATAGTGTTTAAAGTTATAAACTCATAGAAACAAGAACGGTTGTTCCCACCAATACCACAACGGGAAACGAGGCTTTGGCTTTACCTAAAGGGAGTACAGGGGTGGGAAGTGGGGAGAGGGGGCGGTGAGGGACAGGCACCAGAATCAGCCCGAGGGTGGGGTGGGGTGGGGAGGGGTGGGGATATGAACTGGAAGGAAACAAAGATATGAACAGAGGGACCAGGAGCCGGGAAGTAGGGGTGGCCATCTCTCTACAGTGGGGAAGACCCTGCAGTCCGTTCTCTGGGCCAAATCGGTATGGCCAAAGCCCAGGGACCAGTTTGAGTGGGGAGGGGGGTTCTTCTGGGGACAGAAGGCGGAGCTTGGGAGGCCAGACTTGGGGCCCCTCCACCACCACCACCCCCCCCCCCCCAGGCGATCCGATCGACTTTGACCCCGCTGCCCCCACCAGCAGCTCAGCCCCAGCGGGCGAGCCACTCCCAGCGGAAGCGCCGCGCGACCGGGCGTCTGGCGAAGTGCGCGCCTCCCGGCCCCCACTCCAACGCGTCGCGGCTCCGAGCCGCCGCCTGCCTTTTTCAGACGAACAGGGGCGGGGACAGGGTGGCACCTACCAGCATCTGTGACCTGAGCCGCCGAAGACCACAATCCTACAGGGTAGGCGCCCTAGGGTCACCTGCGCGGAGGGTCCTAGCAGAGCCCGGGAGGCGGAAGGCGGCGCCGCCGCGACTCGACAGCGCGTCCCAGGTCAGTGTGCTGCGCCCGCTCTGCAGGCTGCGCTCGGGGAAACTTTGGTTTGCCGTGTGGGCTGCCGGGAGGAGAGCTATGAGGGCACGGCCCGGGGCCCCGCGGCCTCTGTGCACCGCGTCCAGTGCTTCCAGGCCCTGGGAGCAGCACCAACCGCGCACCCCGAGACCCGCGCCAATCGAGCGTCCCCGGGTCTCAGGGGCCTGTCCAGAGACTCAGCCCGGCCATCGCGGGCTTTGCGGCGGCTCGAGCTTGGACCCCGCCGGGATGCGGGTTTTGCCTGCTTCTCTGCCTCGCCGCGCTGGAGAACCGATGAGGCCGCCCGTGGCCGCGGGATGTCTGGGAGAATGCGGGTCGGCGCCCAGCCCGAGCGGCGCGCGTTCGGCCGCTGGAGCTTGCGGACCAGAGGCTCGGACTTGGGCGCGTCTCCGCAGGTGCCTGTGGCGCCGGGGCTGTGGGAGGTGCAGGCTGAGCGCGGAGGGCGAGCTGGGGCTGCGGAGCTGTTTGCAGCCACTGGCTTCACTAATGGGAGCCACACAGGGGCGAGCGGCGCTTCTAGGGCGCGTACAGCTTTGGCACCAAAACCTTGGAATTCTTTACCAGAGAGCAGGGGTCCAGAGGTGCACCTGCCCCAGGATGGAGGCCCTGGCTTCTCTCCTCGGGCATACCATTTCCTAAGGGAGGGCAGCGTCCTCCGGGAGGGCAGCGTGGGGACCGAACCGCAGAGGCTCTGTGCTGAACCCCATTTCGTAGATGGCCTGCCTGCTTAGCTCAGAGACCAGGCGACGAAACGCGCACCCCACCCCCATCCGTGCCCCGGCGCCGTCGCCCCAGTCACCTTCCTTTGCCCTTCTCTGACAGCACTTCGGGTTCGCTCCCTCCGCACTCTGAAATAAACTGAAGAAAGGAGCTTGGTTCCCAGAGCCGCCTGGGTCTGTGGAGACGCTGCCAGAATCCTCAACAGCTTGGATCTCTGACTGTTGGAGGTATAGTTTTGCTGGTCTGTATGTGTATGTTCTGGGGTGGGGGTGTAGCTGCCCCAAGGCCCAGAGGCTTGGGGGACAGCGAAGTAACTGTAAGAAGACATTAGCCCTTTTGGGGTACATGTGGAAAACAGGGTAAACCTTACCAGTTACTCTTTCCCTTGAGCAGTTACTAAATATTTCTTACAAGCCAGTGCCAGGGTAAAACACTTTTCCTGGCAGGTCATTACATTTCTTGGGACAATCTCGGGTGCCTTTTTTGTTCTGACACTGCTCCCTTTCCTTGCATGGGGAAGAGACATATTTTGCTTGTGTCAGGCAGACTTGCTTCATTCCAAGTGCAGCTGACCTCTGCATCCTGGCCTTGGGCTGTCTGCTGGGACTCTGAATTTTTGCAGCTCTCTCCGGGGAGGGCAGGGAAGCACGCCTCCAGTCCTTGGTCCATCTAACCCAAGGCTGTACTCTTCTCTGGGCCTGTGGGCTCCCTCTCCATCTAGGCTGTGGCAGCCATCTCTGCCCTACACTCCTGCAGGGGAATTGAGCATCAGACCACTCCGAGGTGATGACAGAGACAGCCTGGTGGGATCCTGAGGCAGGGGTTGGTAGCACATAGGAAGTGGGTTAAGGAATGAGGAGTGAAGAGTTGGCCGCAGATTTTCTCTAAGTGTGCATAGAAAGCACCCCCTATTGAATGTCTGGAAGTGGAGACTGGAATCTTTTTAACAAACTCTTCATGTGATTCTTCTGCCCATTGGTATAGGGACCTTGCCTGTCATTGTCAGACCCCACCAGCCCAGAGGATTCTCATTTAGTGATGGGTGTTTAGAAATTGACATTTATTGAAATCTTAAGAGACCAGTATATGAGGATCTTTTAAATCCTCACAATTACCTACTATAAATTAAATTTTATCCCCACTTTAGGGATGAGGAAACTGAGGCTCAGCGCATTAGCTTCCCAGGGGTTGGTAACTTGGGAAGAGACAAAGCCCAGACTTCTGATACACAGCCTGCTGCCTTCTCTAAGCTAGCTTTGTCCCCTGTGGGCAGCACAAAGGCAGGGAGGGGCAAGCATTTGTTAATTTCCACCCCCTTGATGCCCTCCCCCACCATGGCAGACAGCTGACATTATGAGAGGGAGCATGAATCCTTTTTTGGAGGTGGAGTAAGAGGCTCAAAGGAAAATAACATTTCTCTCCAAATGAAAGGAAAACCGGAGGTGGCACGGGGAGAAAACACCACAGCAAAGGCCAAGCCTACCATTTCCAAAATGACTTTTAAAGTGCTGCAGCCCATGTTGCACTGGGGAGTTAGACACCACATGAATCAGGCACTTACCACAGAACCCTACTCTGTGGGAAGCTGGGGACGTAAGATAAAGGACACAGGAACTTATACATAAGCCCTGGGGTGCAGGCAAATAAGAGGAGTGACTTTGGGAGAGCTCCCACCTTTCCTTTCGCAGCCTCCTCCCCTGCACAGAATGGGGGCCTGACCTGGTGCGTGCTGATTCCCTTCCTATGCCAGCCATGCTTACAGGGCAGGCTGCATCCTGCGAACACACAGAGGGTTGCCACGCGTAGGACCCACGCCAGACACTTTTACAGACTCGGTGAAATACGATTAACTGAACAAACACCATAGGGATGTCTTAAGGAATGAAAAAAAAACTAGACTTCAAATGGGAGAGATGAGTGCAACAAATTATTGGTATTTACATAACTGAATAGCTTTGATTTCCTTCCTAGGAACTGACAGCTGGCTGTCAGAAAACGCATCCAGGGAGAGAAAAGGCATAAGTGGAGTATCAAATTTTGAATAATGTCTTCAGGTAACTTTCTATTTCCATGTAGAGTGGGAGAGGCGAATGCAGTTATGGTTTGAATTGCTTCATTTATTGTCAGATATTTTTAAAAGGGGTCATAATTCTAAGATCCAGTGTTTTTGACTTCTTTAGACTGGCTTCCAGTCCTCAGGTAGCAGGGCAGAAAGCTGGGGTGGGCGCACCATTCAGCCTGTAGACTCTCACTTTATCCCCCTGTTTTCAGCGTGCTGCCGTGAGGTTTAGAGCCTTTCTGATCAATCTGTTCAGAGAATAAACCTTTGTTTTCTTGCCTGAAAGAGTCTGCTACTTGGGGTGGGATAAAGAACCTGGGGTCCATTTGTTCTGTCCACAGACTTTGAGCCATCCTCTCATGTTCAGCCCTGTGCCTCATTACCACTTGCTGTCACTTAGGGCCTCTTCATCCTAAACTTCATGGGCCCTAGGCTTAAGCTGGTTCCCTGCTCATCTCCCTGGTGATTTCTGTTGCAGCCTCTGCTATGCAAAGGCAGTTTACCATGCCACCATCCTGCTCTGTTTCCAAAGCTTGTTTGAAAATGCTCCCCTGATATCTGTCCTCCAGTTTTCTTTGTTCTTCAAGATATGTATCTTTTTCATTTTTTAAAATAACAAAATTGTAATTTTAGTGGCATCTTGAGAAGAGAGAGGACCAAATGAGTATAGTAAATACACCATAATGAATTGCAAGTGATTTTAAAGATGTTCTAATCCTACATAATAAAAGCCTCCTATGCTAAGTGTCCGGTCATCTGGTCGTCCATTCAACCAATCAAAGCATAATATGCTAATGATATGCTAAGGCCACTCAACCCCTTGCTATGACGTGCACTGACCACCCAGGGGCAGACAGTCAACTGGTCGACCATTCACTATGACATGCACTAACCACCAGGGGGCAGGTGCTCTGATCGGTAGGTTAGTCTGCTGCTGGGGTCCCGCTAATTGGGACTGAAAGAGATGGGCTGGCACACCCTGGAGCCCTCCCGCCGTCCCTCCCCGGCTGGCCAACCTCCCACATCCCTCCCCAGTCCCTCTTGCAATCTGGGACCCCTTGAGGGATTTCAGAGAGCTCATTTCGGCCTGATCCCACAGGCCAGGCTGAGGGACCCCACTGGTGCACGAATTCATGCACCGGGCCTCTAGTTTTAAAATAAAAGGCAATTTAGCCCTGGCCGGTGTGGCTCAGTTGGTTGAGCATTGTCCTGTGCACTGAAGGGACACTGGTTCAATTCCCAGTCAGGGCATGTGCCCAGGGTTGCCAGTTCAGTCACTGGTGGGGATGCATGTGGGAGGCAACTGATAGATGTTTTGCGCACATCAGTGTTTCTTTCTTTCTCTCCCTCTCCTTTCCTCTCTAAAATCAATAAAGACATATTTTTTAAAAAGACATTTTATCCAGCTGTTTAATAATTAATATCTTATAATAATGTTAAAATTATTGTACTAGAAAATTATAAAGAAAATATACTTAAAGGATGTTTTCATTCCATATTTTAGTAAATACCATTTATGTTTAGGAAACATTATTTGCACATCCTAAAAATTTTTTTTAAATATTTTACCTGTTATTTAAGTAGGCTGTGGATTAGGGACATAGTAAAAATAAAAGAAGGCTAAATTCTGGGATAAAATTTTTTAAAAAGAAGAGTGCAGTAAGAAGGCACAAGAAAGTCTTTTTGTAGACATTGATTTCATCACCACCCACCAGGGGATGAATGTTATCTGATTACCTTTCCACAGATGAGGAGCCCAAGGCTCTGAGGCCGAGAGACTTTAGCAGGGCATTCAGCTAGTAAATAGGAGAGTCGGGATAAAAATCTGGGTCTGTCTAACCCCCAAACATTCTCTAGCTGAACTGTTATCTGTTGGGAAGGTAAAACTGAACTTGGGGATCATTTATAAACTAGATTATAACAAAGGGTCTGACGGAATATGAAGATGGTGTCAGCACCTAATGTTCAGTGAGGGTTTCACAGGTTGGGATAGGAGGCAAGGCCATTTCTGAACTAGGATAACTGTGAGTGAAAGAAGTGGTCTGTCTTGTCACACACAAGTAGAACTTACCTCTAGGAAGAGTAAATGAGTCAAACTTCATTGTCAGCTTTTTTGCTGTGCAAATGGCTGGGGCAAGATAAAGGAACCAAGTGAAAGAGGATGAGGGTATAAAGACAAGGGCATTATTCCAAAAAGGTACTGATTACAATTGAGACACTAGGAGACCAACTATGTTCATACATGAAGAATAAAGTGTCTGACAACTTTTTTCTCTGAAAAATGTAATGTTTAAAGATTTTCAGAATTGCTCTACTAAATGTGAACAGTTTAAAAAAGTGATCAATCCAAGGAGTTTTTTAATGAACAAAGAGTAAGCCTCATGGAGTTGTTTTGCTAGACAGTCCTGCCGGTCTCGGGGGAGGGCGTCTGTCTGCCTACGCCCACATGGCAGATAGATCCACTGGTTGCCAGGAGCTAGTGGTGCGACTGCTCAGCTTCTCTGAGGCCCTGGAGCCCACAGCACCCTCCCTTTCCAGAGGACTACGGTGTGGCACCCCAGCAGGCAGTACATTGCCAGCCCCCCTTCATCTCCCAGAACCTCCTGATGCCAGCTTTGAAGAAAGTTGCGACAGAAAGTAGTCAGACTTAGTGTTGTGGAGAATGGCTTTTACATGAGGATAGGTGAAAAGGTTTGAAAATCTTTCCCAGTTTCTTATAAGACTTTATGCAGAACCCATGTTCGCAGACAGTGCGGTGGTGAAGGCCTGGGTTGGGAGGGGCGGTGGGCTGGAGGAAGTCAATGGGGGGAAAAGGGGGACATATGTAATACTTTCAACAATAAAGATTTTTTAAAAAGTTATAGACTAGAATGTGATGTAGGCAAAAAAATATTAAAAAACAATATTGGGCCGAAACCGGTTTGGCTAAGTGGATAGAGCGTCGGCCTGCGGACTGAGAGGTCCTGGGTTCGATTCCGGTCAGGGGCATGTACCTTGGTTGCGGGCACATCCTCAGTGGGAGGTGTGCAGGAGGCAGCTGATCGATGTTTTTCTCACATCGATGTTTCTAGCTCTCTATCCCTCTCCCTTCCTCTCTGTGAAATATCAATAAAATATAAAAAAAAAACAAAAAATAAAAACAATATTGGCCCCAATACTAAAAACTATATGAGAGTATAGTATTAAAATGTGGTATCTGAGAACTTGTTCTCATTTGAGTATCTGTTTCTCAAATGCTGCTTTTGGTCAAGGGTGTTTTTACATTATTGATACCATTTTTTTTCTTGAACTGCAGTTATTAAGTGGTTTCTATATTTACTATTATGTTCCAACTTATTTCTCTAAATCCTGTTGCTTTAATCCTATTAAACACATTTGTACTTTAAAAATGCTAAAAGAAGGTTTCTTTTGAATCACTGTCTCACATGAGCTCTTTTCAGATGCTTTGCATTCAGAATAACCTCTGGGTTGGGACCCACGCTGTCAGCCAGTCCTAAAATTCCTAAGTTCCTGAGTTACAGGTATGTCTGGCTCTGGAATAACTTCAGTAGAACATAAAGTCACAGCATTCGCTTTCATTGTGTTTATGTATGTGTATATTGAGTAGTTGTCCTCTGCTTAGCATCAGGAATGATACTAACGAGGAAGTTAGTAAGGATAGTCTTTTGAATACTGCCTTTCAGGAACATAGTAGCTGCAGCTCCTTGAATATCTAGGCATCAATGCTATTGATAATACCACAAAAACTGAGTTATGTTGTAAAAACTAAGATCTGATAGAACCTTTGTAAAATGTACTTATGCAACGTATCCTATAGAAGCGCTATGCTCTTTTCTGTATACATGTTCCATTTTACAATAAATAGATAAGAGTAGTAGAATCATACAAAAGAACAGAAATACTTACTGTTTTAAAAAACAATAATAAAATGGTCATCTATATCCATGCCACGTAGGGAGAGAAACAGAACATTACCTGAATCTTAAAATTCCCCAGGCCTCCCTCCCAAATTGTATTGTTCTCTCTACACCCTGCCCCTAAGAGATAACTTTCTCCTGATTTTATTTTAATCACTCCTTTTGCTTTTTTTTTTTCTCTTCAGTTTCCCATTTGTGTATGATTCTTAAATTGTTTATTTTTAAAAAATTGGGTGAATTAAGAAAGGTCAATATTGCCAATAGCATATGATGGAGCTCTCAAGAGATAAGGTGAAGAGTCTCTGGATCTTATTCACTTTTCCATAGAATCTTGTTGTTTCTTAGTTACAACATCTTATCCCTTTGGGGATAATGAGCTTTTGCAGTTTTCATTTTCCTGACTAATTAATATCTGTATCCTCCAAGTTGCTTTTATTCTGTTTATTCTGGTATTTTTAATGTAAGAGGCTTTTTCTTTTGCTTTTTGTTTTGACTGTCTCATGATTAAAGGGCTTGGATTAAAAAGCTGATTATTTAATTAATGTGGGATATTTCACATGTTCTTTTGTATGATACTACCTTTATTTATTTATTTATTTATTTATTTATTTTTTAAATATATTTTATTGATTTTTTACAGAGAGGAAGGGAGAGGGATAGAGAGCCAGGAACATCGATGAGAGAGAAACATCGATCAGCTGCCTCCTGCACACCTCCCACTGGGGATGTGCCCGCAACCAAGGCACATGCCCCTGACCAGAATCGAACCCGGGACCCTTCAGTCCACAGGCCGACGCTCTATCCACTGAGCCAAACCGGTTTCGGCTACCTTTATTTATTGTAAGATGGAATATATATACAGTAGTAGGTTGGTGTTATAGCATAAATATTCAGTGAAGATTCTGAAAGTAAATTTTAGTTTGTAACCTCCTAAAGCTTGTTACTAGTCTAAAATTTTTTAATTTTGTAATTCACTATTTTGTCCTATACTTATTAATAACATAATTTCATTCATGTCCTCTTTCTCTATACATATTTCAGAAATTGTATGTAAAAACATGAATGTAAATGAGGACATTGATTTTGGCTAATCTTTTGGTCTTCATCTTCTTTGATAAGCAGGTATTGATTTCTGACTTTTGAAGATGGATGAAGGTGTAGAAATTTCAAGTGATGGAAATTCCCTGATAAAAGCAGTCCATCTGAGCCGGCTTCGCCTCACAAGACTCTTGCTAGAAGGTGGCGCCTACATCAATGAGAGCAATGACCGAGGGGAAACACCTTTAATGATCGCCTGTAAGACCAAACATGTGGATCACCAGAGTGTCAGTAAAGCCAAAATGGTTAAATACCTGTTAGAAAACAATGCTGATCCCAACATACAGGACAAATCTGGGAAAACCGCTTTGATGCATGCTTGCTTAGAGAAAGCTGGCCCTGAAGTTGTTTCCTTGCTCCTACAAAGTGGGGCCGACCTCAGCTTGCAAGACCATTCTAGTTACTCAGCCCTTGTTTACGCTCTAAATTCAGAAGATAAAGAGACCCTGAAAGTTCTACTTAGTGCTTGCAAGGCTAAAGGAAAAGAGGTCATTATCATAACGACAGCAAAATCGCCCTCTGGCAGGCACACTACCCAACAGTACTTAAATATACCTCCTTCGGATATAGATGAGTGTCATTCCCAAGCCACCTGTGCCACTCCTTCAGAAATAGACATAGGAACAGTCTCGATGCCACTTTCACATTCTTCTGAAACTGAAATGAGAGTTTTTGGCTTTAACGATCTGGAGCTCTCCGGAAGCCGTGATGATACCCGGGACCTGGGCTCCCCTGTGAGGAAGCCTGCTGTGGCCCTAAATGGGTCCAAGCCACCCTGGGTCAAGAGTGCCCCCCCATTAATGAACAGAGTGGCCTCTTTGCAAGAGGAGCTCCAGGATATTACCCCAGAGGAAGAATTATCCTACAAAACCAATGGGCTGGCACTTTCCAAGCGATTCATCACTAGGCACCAAAGTATTGACATAAAAGACACAGCACATTTGCTAAGAGCCTTTGATCAGGCCAGCTCAAGAAAGACATCATATGATGAAATGAATTATCGATCATGTTTTTCAGAAGGAAATCAGCAATGCATTGAAATCCCTATTGACCAGGACCCAGATTCCAACCAGACAATATTTGCTTCCACCTTAAGAAGTATAGTTCAAAAAAGAAACTCAGGGGCAAACCACTACAGCTCCGATTCCCAGCTCTCAGCTGGTCTAATCCCTACAACTTCAGAAGATGGCAAAGCACTTACAGGAAAGAAAAAGATCCTCTCACCAACTTCTTCCTTGTTGTCAGGGTCCAAAGACTTGTTGGAGAATATCCCCCCAGGTTCCCTGAGCAGGAGGAACCATGCAGTGTTAGAAAGGCGTGGGTCAGGAGCCTTCCCTTTAGATCACAGTTTCCCCCAAACCAGACCAGGATTTCTGCCACCCTTAAATATGAATCCTCACCCTCCCATCACAGATATCAATGTCACCAAGATTCCCAGCCTTCTTTCTTGCGGTCAAAAAGTGCTTATGCCAACAGTTCCTATTTTCCCTAAAAGTAAAAAAATGTTAAGGAGACAGTCATTGCAAACAGAACAAATTAAGCAGTTAGTAAATTTTTAAGAGATGGCTGGAAAACATACTTTGTTCATATGCCTTTATCAGAGAAATACACAACTAGAGAAGGAATCTCAAATGTTCATCCTTTTAAATATTGTAATTGGTTAGTCCATAATGGTTAGGGGGATCAACATGTGTATCATACGAGGCACTGTGGACACAAATACTCTATAGTTTCTGGTGAGGGAATTCTCTCAAAGTTAGAAGTATTTTTCTCAAAAGTATTTTTCTCTAAAGTATTTCTCTCTTCCCCCTCTCTCCCACTTTCTCTGAAAAGCAAAGGAAAAAATATGCTCCATTATTTGGGTGAAGATTAACCAAAAAAAAAGTGTAAAAGAAAATACTGACAGCTATAAAATGTTCTATGATCTATAAGCTTCAACTACAAAGAAGGGATGAACGGATTCTTTAAAAATGTTGTCCAGGCCGGCGTGACTCAGTGGTTGAGCGTCGACCTATAAACCAGGAGGTCATGGTTCCATTCCCAGTCAGGGCACATGCCCAGGTTGCAGACTCAATCCCCAGTGTGGGGTGGGCAGGAGGCACCCAATCAATGATTCTCTCTTACTGATGTTTCTTTTCCTCTCTCTGAAATCAATAAATATATATATTTATTTATATATATTTGACTGCAGGTAGATGAAAATCTAATTAAAATTTTAATGTTCAATCATTATAGTAGACAGAGCAACTAATATTCCTGTTGTTAGCTTAATCAGTGTTAAATGGTAGGTAAGTTTTACATGGTAGTAATAATCTATGCCAAGTGTTGTGTGCTGTGTTTTGCTTTGCTTTTTTTAAACATTTAAATAAAAATGTTATGGAATTCTTCATTTTTCATACCTTTAATTCCTGTTAATTTTTTGAAGCTTATCCATAGGTTTCCAATGAAAATATATTTTAAAGTTAAAAAGCATTCCTCTTTAATTATTCCTGACTTTCTAAAAACAATCCCAAAAATATCCCAAAAGTTTGACATTTATCACAAATAGAAACTAAATGCTTGCTTTATTTTATAAAAAACAAAAAACCTGATTATTAGCTTAGGCGAGCTAAAGTTAAGAAAGTCAGTAGAAACTTAATTACAAAATGTACTAAATAGTCGGTCAATATTAAACAATGTTTTGATTTCTAATATATAATTATTAGACATTTCCATAATAAGGATGTGTAAGGATAATTTCCTTAGTATGACATTCCAAAAATGTAGTATTTTATGACCTGTGAATAATTTTTAACAAAATAAGTGAAAACCATGCTACTATTATAAAATACTATAAAATGACTATTATCTATAAAATTTCAAAATATGGTGTTATACAAAGAATCCTTATTTCAATCTAGCAGTTTACAGCACAGAATAAATCAAACTATACAGAACCTGAGTGTATTAATTTGATGTTGTCATACACAACTTTCTTAGCTTTCTGTTAGTAAGGAGATGCTAACAATGGGCATCATGCTTTTCTTGGTAATTTGATATAAGCAAGTTATAATGTATATAGTATTTAATTTCTTGTGGCTTTTATTTGGGGAAAAAACCTGGAGGTGTTCCACTTAATGTTTTGAAGAACATTAATATTAATTAGAAATATTTTTTTATTCAGAACATGGAATTGTACCTAGTGTTTATAGGCAGCTAAATCCTTTTTGGCAAGTTCTAATATTGAGAAAAGTGCTTATCTCTAAGTTGTAAGGATACAGACTGGAAAATATGTAAATAGATTAGTTCATAAAATGGTATTAATAAAGGTTTAAAATGTTATTTTAATTATCATTGTGTTTTATTTATCTCAAATACTAATGATAAAATTTCAATATAATCTCAAGAGAAGCTGTGCCACTTACGTTACTTTGAGTAAATAGAAAACTATGTAAGAGAAACTATTATTTCTATTCTCATCCTAACATAAAAATATATATATTTAGTAGGATTAAAACTTTGTTGGCCATATTTAGAAGAATTTGTAGTCGTCTATCAATCCCAAGAACCCTTAGGAGCTGAGGTTGTGTGAGCCTGGTTGTAAAACCATCCTATGGGACTTTTCATTCCATTAAGTAGAATATATCACTGGCATCCCAATGGTAAGTCACAGATGTTTGCAACAGGAATCAAATATGTATGCAGAAATACTCAGGGTATCTCTGAGTGTGAAGAATGAAGTTATGAAGAATCAGAATTTGAAATTCTAGGAGCAGAACAAGAGCATGAACTAAGGTGGTGCTGGTGAGAAACTTGAAAATCAAATGATATATTACCAGGATTAAAATTCCAAGAGTATTTTGCTCACTATAGAGAAGATACTATGATTGAAACAATGAATACAAAGATATACATATCAGTCAGCATGCTCCCAACAATATGGAAATTCTAGGTCCATCCAATTTAATTTACTCAGTAAGTGGATTTGATTTTGTTATGAGAAAGCTGTTCAGCCCTGTAATAGTTAAAAACACTTCTGGCCCTAGATGGTTTGGCTCAGTGGATAGAGCGTTGGCCTATAAACTGAAGGGTCCCGAGTTCAATTCCAGTCAAGGGTACATGTCCAGGTTTCGGGCTCAATCCCCAGTAGGGGGTGTGCAGGAGGCAGCCAATCAATGATTTTTTCTCATCATTGATGTTTCTATCTCTCTCTCCCTTCCTCTCTGAAATCAATAAAAATATATTTGAAGTAATAATAATCCTATATAATAGAGAGCTAATATGCTAATTAGACCTAATAGCAGAACAACCGTCCGGAGGAAGCCAGGGTTGTGAGGGCCAGCCGGGGCTGTGAGGGCTGAGCCCCTTGTACGAATTTCGTGCATTGAGCCTCTAGTAATAAATAAAAACACTTCTGAAGCCTTTTTACTCTTTTGTAGTCTCTGAAATAACCAATTCTCCAGGAAAATGGGAAGAGGGTGCCACATTTTTGTGGATCTCTGGAACGTAAGTGCCAACAAAATGTGATTCATACCTATTATGACACATGGATTCTTTCAGTTATTTTCAGTATATCAGAATTATTTTTTATAAAGGGTTTTAAATATCATTTTTTCTAAATTATTAGATTAGGCTCACTGAAATCTCTTCTTTCCAAATCTTTTAGGTAAATACAGTATTATAAGGACATATGCCTAATACACAGTAAGCATTCAAAACGTGTTTTTTTTTAATTTTTTAAAAAATGTATTTTATTGTTATTTTACAGAGAGGAAGGGAAAGGGATAGAGAGTTAGAAACATCGATGAGAGAGAAACATCGATCAGCTGCCTCCTGCACACCTCCTACTGGGGATGTGCCCGCAACCAAGGTACGTGCCCTTGACCGGAATCGAACCTGGAACCTTTCAGTCCGCAGGCTGATGCTCTATCCATTGAGCCAAACCGGTTTCGGCTCAATACGTATTTCTTGATTGGATGAATTGGCGCGTAACTCAATCATTGCAATTTATATGGTAATTAATTCAGACCAAAGCAGAGAAGGATTATGAAACCAAAACATAAAATAATTTACAAGAATCTTTTTCTTAGAGATTAACTTTGATTCCAATGGCTTGTTTAAATTCACGATTATGTGGTTCCAGGATATCATAGAAAACTTGTTTTTTGTCAAAATAGTCTCTAATACAAAGTAAATCTTCAATGGAATAGTTATCATTTTTTCCAGTCCAAATAGTCAGGCTGTACCTGCATTAAAATAAAACAGAATTCTATAGTTAAAAGTGGAAGATAAGAAACAGTGATAAGGAATTCCAATAAGCCTAAAAATAGTTTGTCTCCAACGAAAATTCACACCAATAAAAAAATAATAATTAGCAGTGGTGAAATGATCCCTTCATTCCTTCATCAACGTTAAATGGACTAGAGAGAGGAAAAAAATTACATTGTTGTTGCTAAATTAGCTAACTGCTGTATCTGAATTACAGGAATGTTAAATGGCTTTAGAAACCCAGACTACTAGCACTGAAAATGGGCCAAATTTTGGACAAAAGAACTGAGGAGATTGGACTGCTGATCAAGGAATCTGTTCTCGACATAAAAATTATTGCTCTAACCTGGGTTTCCTCAGTAGCCTGACCAGAGTCAACTGGAAGAGACTGTGAACAGACACAAGTGCCACTGACACCCCCAACACTCATTCACTTTGTAAGTGGCTTCACTATTCCTTCTGGGGATTTTTGTCTGAGATATGCTACAAGATGTCACTGAAAATACCAAATGGAATAAATCTAGATCTACTTCTGGAGTTAAAAAACAATGATAATATATGCTGATTTGTTATAGATATAAGAATATGCTCAGCCCTAGCCAGTTTGGCTCAGTGGATAGAGTGTTGACCTGTGGACTGAAGGGTCCCAGATTCAATTCCGGTCAAGGGCACATGCCCAGGTTATGGGCTCAATCCCCAGTGGGGAGTGTGTGGGAGACAGCCAATCAATGATTTTCTCTCATCATTTATGTTTCTATCTCTCCCTCTTCCTTCCTCTCTGAAATTAATAAAAATATATTTTAAAAAAAGGAATATGCTCAGAATTTTAATGTATTTAAATTGTATATTTTCATTTCAGTGACATTTCCCTGTTGCACTGGAGTCTAGAGAAATGCAAAGCTGTTAGTTTCGTATTTATTTTCCCCATAAACATGTCAAAATCCAGGGGAAAATCTCCAAAGCATTTCTTCTACTAATGATCAAAAAGCAGTCTAATGAAGGCATATATTCTTTTTATATTGACACATTCCTGTCCTTACAGATGGTGACACCATTTTGGAAATGTAATAGAGGGAAGTACTTCGGATTTTCTCCCATAGCAATATTATGTGACAAATCAAAATGGACTTTTAAATTCTGAGAACACAGAAAAGAAAAAAAAATGAGAATTACTTTATAAATCTATTATTTTTGCTAATATGGCATCTACTGTATTTGAGCACCATGGTGACAAAATGTATAAAAAGATACGATGTGAACTGAAGTTAAAAGAAGAGCTTTCCAGCCCTAGCCAGTTTGGCTCAGTGGATAGAGCATCCACCTGTGGACTAAAGGGTTCCAGGTTCGATTCTGGTCAAGGGCACATGCCTGGGTTGTGGGCTCAATCCCCAGTAGGGGGCATGCAGGAGGCAGCCAATCAATGATTCTCTCTCATCACTGATGTTTCAATCTCCCTTCCTCTCTGAAATCAATCAAAAAATATTTTTTTTAAAAAGAAAAGCTTTCCAGAGCTTTCTAGAGTTCTCTCTTTTAATCTTCCCCCTGTTGTACTTAAACTGAAATAGGAAAAATAAAATCGCCTAAGGATATCTTAAATTGTATTCCTTCAAATCAATTCTCAGGTCTTATATTTAAAGCCCTTTTTATAGTGAAATACCATATGTAGGAAAAATGCGTAAGTGTACATTTTAACAAATTATTAGAAAACTAGAGGCCCGGTGCACGAAATTTGTGCATGGGGGCGAGGGGTGTCCCTCAACCCAGCCTGCACCCTCTCCAATCTGGGACATCCCTCTCATAATCCAGGACTGCTGGCTCCCAACCGCTCACCTGCCTGCCAGCCTGATTGCCCCTAAATGCTTCTGCCTGCCAGCCTGATCACCCCCTAACTGCTCCCCTGCTGGCCAGATTGCCCCTAACTGCCCTCCCCTGCCGTCCTGGTCACCCCTAACTGCCCTGCCCTGCTGGCCTGGTCACCCCTTACTGCCATCCCTTGCCAGCCTGATCACCTCTAACTGCCCTCCCCTTCAGGCCTGGTCCCCCCCAACTGCCCTCCCCTGCAGGCCTGATCACCCCTAACTGCCCTCCCCTGCTGGCTTGGTTGCCCCCAACTGCCCTCCCCTGCAGGCCTAGTTGCCCCCAACTGCCCTTCCCTGCAGGCCTGGTCCCCCACAACTGCCCTCTGCCAGCCTGGGTCTCTCCCAACTGCCCTCCCCTGCTGGCCTGATCCACCAACAACTGCCCTCCCTTGCCAGCCATCTTGTGGTGGCCATCTTGTGTCCACATGGGGGCAGTCATCTTGTGTGTTGGAGTGATGGTCAATTTGCATATTACCTCTTTATTATATAGGATTAACTCCAGTGTAACTAAAACAAGTCAAGAAAGAACATTATCAGCACCTCGAGAGGCACCTTTGTCACTGTCCCACCACTACCTTGCCTCTCCCCAGGAGTCCTCACAACCTTGACTTTTGTGTAGCCATCTCCTTGCTTTTCTTTATTTACCAACTATATATTCATCCCTAAACAAAACAATTTAATTTTTCCTGTTAATGAATTTTATATAAATGGAATCATATGGTATAGAATATAATTTTTGGTCTTGATTCTTTTGCTGAACATTGTGAAATTTATCCAAGTTGAATCATGTAGCTACAGTTTATTCATTTTCTTTGGGAAATAGTTTAGCATTATCTACTAAAGTTGAAAATATGACCCTGACCGGTTTGGCTCAGTGGATAGAGTTGGCCTGTGGACTGAATGGTCCCAGGTTCAGTTCCAGTCAAGGGCATATACCTTGGTTACAGGCACATCCCCAGTGGGGGGTGTGCAGGAGGCAGCTGATTGATGTTTATAATGCTCTATCTCCCTCCCTTCCTCTCTGTAAAAAATCAATTTTATATATATATATAAAATATGAATACTCTAAGACCTAAAAATTCTACTCCTAGAATTCCCTCCTGATATAACCGTTCTAAATGCAGGCACATGTGCACCATGGTGTGTGTGTGTGTGTGTGTGTGTGTGTGTGTGTGTGTGTGGCGTGCCTGTGTATAAATGTTCTCAGCAGCAATCTTTTGTAATAGTCAAAACCATGAAACAGCTCTGTCCAGTAGGGCTCAGCAGGTTGAGCATCGCCCCATGCACCAAGAGGTCACCTGATCTATTCCTGGTTAGGGCACGTGCCCAAGTTGTGGGCTCACTCCCCAGCTGTTTCTCTCTCCCTCCTTCTCTAAAATCAGTAAAACCACGAAACAATCTAAATGTCATTCAGTGATAGAAGAGATAAATAAATTGTGATATATAAATAACAGAATGATAGTTCTTTATGAATCTATAAAAATCTTCCCTAATTCTGCCTATCCTGTTCATGTTCTTCATGGTATCATTTGATAGAAAGAATTTCTGAATTTTAATGTATTCAAATTACTCAAACATATCCCTTTATGGCTAGTGATTTTTGTATCTTGTTTAAGAATTCTTCCCCTTGTCCAATGTTGTGAAGATATTTTCCAGTGCTATATTCCATTAAAGCTTTATTATTTTACCTTTCATATTTAAAACAAGAAAACTCTGAAAGAGATGGAGTCAAGAGAAATGCAAAATTAAGGATAGAGAAAAAGAAATCATCACCAACAACAACAAAGAAGAACTAGACAGAGACATAGAAGAACCCACTTAGTGCAATGCCATGAGGTGAAAGACAAGGAAGCTTCAGACGGAGAGGGTGGCCAGCAGTACTTAAGTGTTGCAGAGGTAAAGAATTTGGCTTGAACAAAGTGTGATCTTCAAATGAGAAATTTCAGGGGAGTGATTGGCTACACAAGAAGTGGAAGATGAGAAAATTGAGGCAAGAGATAATGAAAGAAATGGGATGGTAGGAACATCTATTTGAACATGGCAGCCTAAAGTCAGCACTGCTTCCCTTTTCTCCTAAGAATTACCCAAAAGCATCAAAAAGAACAGAAGGATGAAAACAGAAACTTGATATTCAATGAAATTAAGAAAGAGCTGAAACTGAAAATTACAAAACAGGTAAAAAAAGGTTTTCAGTAGCAATACTGGTAGATTAAGGCCAGATGGGTATATAAGGAGACGGAGTTCGCCCATGTAGCGGTTTACAGAGGAAGCCCACTTATAGAGGAGGAGCAATTTCCACCTAAACACTTTGCAGAGATTTCCTGGATCAGCTTTGGTCCCGAGAAGCAGTGGTGACAAGGAAAGACTTTACACAGGAATGCCATATGGAACAAGGCCAATGCTGTGGAAACCCAACATTTTAAATTTAAGAAATAGATGAAAGATTTTACTTAAACAACAACCACCTATCAGCACTGACTGGAGAGAAGTTAAAGGTTAAACAACTCACACATGAGACTCTCTGGGTTATAAGATCCATAGTCCTGGTTCCCCTCAAATATGAACTTTGCACAAGTACCTGATCTAGAAGACCTCACTTTCGTTAAAGTAGAATAATCAAAATAACTTGGCAGAAGTTTTATACAAGAGAGTACAACAAAATATAAGAAAAAACAAATGGCAGATGGAATAATAAATATCTCGTCTCTAAACAACTTTCAGATAGCTGAAACAGATAAAACAAATGAACAAAAAGAATGCCACAAAGCAGATGAAAACCACAACCAAACATTTTTTAAATGATGCAACTGCCTCTTTGAAGAAAGAGCACAAAGCAGAGAGATGAGCTCAAATGCAAGACAACAGAAAGGAGATGATAAAACATTAACTGGCAGATCTTAGGAAAGAAGTAGAAAATTAATACTATTACAAAAACAAGGTTAAATCTAAAGGAATACAAGGAAGAAAAGACATTACTGAAAATACAGTAAGGGACAGAGAAGACAAATTATAAAATCAAATAAAATAAAAGGAGAGATTAGAGAGAAAAATAATAGATAACAAAGATAAGCAAAGGAGATGTACATATTCATAACAGGAGTCCCTAAAAGAGAAAGCATAGTGTTACAAATGCAAAAGAACAAATATATAAAAATGTAATTCACAGAAATATTTCAGAAAAGAACATTTGAATCTACATAGTGAAAAGAAATCCACATCCCTGTGTTTCCATAAAGTACAGAATGGTCCTTGCGAAGACACAGTCTAGTAAAATTACTAAGCCTCAAAGACAAAGAACCCAGCTGGGTGGCCCAGTTGACTGGAGTGTCCTCCCATAAGCCAAAAGGGTTGTGGGTTCGATTCCTGGTCAGGATCCGTAGAGGAGGCGGCCAATTGATGTTCTCTTTTACAACGTTTCTCATTTTCTCTTTCTCTCTCTGTCTCCCTCTTTCTCAAAAAATCAATTAAAAATATCCTTGGGTGTGGATGAAAAAAAAAGTTTTCATGGAATAGACTTCTGGAACTATTACAGAATTCAGAGGGTAACTATTTTATCTGCTTAAAACTTTGTCAATGTATAACAATGAAAAAAGTGACATTTACTGGGCACCTACTATGTGCAAAAACTGAGGAAGAGACAATGTTAAGGTTCATTAAAAAGCTTCACTCTAGTGAGGAAGTCTGTATGCTTACAGAATTAGTGTTCGTATTCTTTCCTACACACACCGTCTTGACATAATCTGTTTGCATCCTTTGTCTCTGTCTCTCACACACACTCACATGCACACTCTATGCTATAAAACTAATACATACCTGTTTGATTTCTTTAATAGCCAAAGAAACTGAGAACAAGACTGCCTGACTAATGCTGCTCTGACAGGAAAAGTTACAGGCTGACTTAGTTCATTGCATATGCATTCCATCTCTTTCACCATTGTCCAACTATAACCTGAAACCAAAAGAAAGAAATTTAACTTTTCTACTAGAATACTAAAGTCAATTAAATAAAAACTAAATTACATATGTAAATTCACAGGTAATTCATGCAAACTTTCATTTGAATACAAATTGAATTAAAATATCACTTAGTGCAAGAAAATATTTTGGGTGAAAAATGTAGATGAAAATTAAATCTAAAATCATGCCACAAGTAATCTACAGCAAATATGAGGGAAAAAATGCCTTGGCTGGGAAGCTCAATTGGTTACGTATCATTCTGGTTGCGGGTTTGATCCCCAGTTAGGGACATACAAGAATCAATCAATGAATGTATAAATAAGTGGAACAATAAAAATATTCCCCCTTCTCTCCCCCTTTCTTCTTTCTCTAAAATCAATAAATTAAAAAAAAATAATTTACTAATTTTTCAAGTGCAAAAATAGCAAATTTTGACACAGTAGTTACTTTAAAGATTCTAAGACTTTTAGGCACTTCCTCTTCATTAATATCCCTATAAACTAAGATTTTCATTTATGTTAACTAAGTTTTCTTTTCTAAGAGAAAGATGGCTACTAGGTGTTGGTTAGCTAATTAAGTAATAATTAACTTCAAATTTTTAAATTTTATTTATTTGTTTATTTATTTACTTATCACTCTTTAATTTATTAGGGTGACATTAAACTTCAATTTTTAAGTTTTTGGCTAGTCCAGATTTCTAATACATTTTACCTAAAATAGACATAGTGGTAAAATTGACTTTTATATATGTGCTTTGTAAAAATCACACCTGCTTATAAACAACTTTAGAAAAAAATTTATATTTCTAAAAGAACCCAGAATCTATCAAAAGCAGGTTGTAAAAAAGCATTGGTCAGTAAAAGAGCATTTTACAGAAAGCCTATGTGAATATGTTAGGTTAGCAGTTTAATTTCTCATGAAAGAAGGAAAATGTCTGCTTTCCTTTTGAATCTGAAAAAAAATTATACATCTTTAATTAGAAAATTGCTAATAGAAGCTACACTTAACATTGTTGCTAACAGAAGCTATATTTCCATTAACACAAACATAAAATCTCTTTATAAAATTTGTGGCATAAGAAGCAAGGGAGGATAAAACACACATTGGTAATGACAAGAGGCCAGTGGGGAAAAGCAGCCTTAAATAATTCAACACCAATGTGACTTAAAGACCCAGATATGGTTTAACTCAATTCAAACCTGAAGTTAAAGCCTGAGTTAAACAGTGACTAAAAGGAGTTCAGAATCAGTAAGCAAGATATTAAATCATTTCTGGTTTACCTTCTTTAAACACTTTAAATGATATGTTATAATTTTTAATGAAATTAATAAAAATTTAAATGAATAGAAAACTGAACTAGAATTAAGTTAAAACATATTATTTTTTTTCTCTCAATCATAACAATTATTGGTCTAAGGGGTTATAACCTAATTGTCACTACATAGCAGTTATTCGAATCTCAAGTTAGACTAAAAAACTTTCTATCTAAAACAATAATACTTTGGGTGGTGAGCACACAGTGAAATATACAGATCTTATATCACAGAAATGCACACTTGAAACCTCTATGTTCCTATTAACCAATGTCACCCCAATACATTTAATAAAAAATAATAAAAATAAATAAAAACAGTAATAGTTAGTAAAAAATGAATGCCCTAAACACAGGATAAAAGATCACATCTCCATAGGTTCTAAATACCTTCTTAGTTTATCATTTTAAGCACATGGACAGGTATCCACCAGCAACTGATTGCTTACTGGCTGCTTACCTGGAAATCACTACCTAGGAATGTACGAAGAAATAGAAAGATGAATTCAAATAGTGTAATAAGTTTCAGCCAGGAAAAAGAAGCTGAAAATATCAGGTCCTTCCGTAAGAATATGTGAAGGAAAGAAGGGATCGAGCCTAGAGGAGAAGTTCATGGCCTCCCACACTCTTGTCCAGCCAAAGAGAGCAGGAGGGTACCAAGGTCCCAGCACCCTACATGGGAGCCCTTACCAATGTCTAGAGAGCAGCACTCATGCTCTTCAACCACTCTCCCCCTACTTCTGGCCTCTAATCACATGGAAAGCTCTATAACCTTTTTTTTTAAATCTTTCATCCAACAAAGGGAGTTTGCTCCACAGTAAAAAGAAAAAAAAAAAAAAAGACTATAGAATGTTTTACAAGTTCAAAGAGACCATCTTAGAACTTATTTAAAGTATGTACCGAGAAATCAAGATGGCAGCAGAGGTAAACACCTAAACTGCTGCCTCGCACAACAATTTCAAAACTACAACTAAAAGACAAAACGGACATCATCCAGAACCACAGGAAAGCTGGCTGAGTGGAAATTCTACAACCAGAAGGAAAAAGAAAAGCACACGGAGACTCAGAGGAGCTGCAAAAGGCTGAGGTATGGAGACGCGCATGTGGAGAGGACTGGCGGCTCAGTGCGTGGCTGGCTTTCTCAAGCAGGAGGGAGACTGAAGCTCCCAACTGTGCTGAACTCCAATTCAGGGCGAGACCCTGGGGACCCAGACTCATACGGGGGGAGTCTGGACTGTCTGGCAGCGGGCGAAACTCGAGGGCGGCTTTCTCTCAGAGGTGCTTGCAGCGATTACCACGGGACACTGAGACCCAGAGGCCTCATAGGGCAAGGCTGACGGGAAGCCAAGGCTGTCTGCTCCGCCCTGAGACTCCACCCCATCCAAGCTGAGCACAGAGGCTTTTGCAAGTCTTGTCTCATAAGGGTGTCTCCAGCACAGAAGTTCTCCCAGCATAGGCACAGCTGATCCTCATAGCCAATTGGCCTGGAGGTCAATTCCTCCCAGTGATACCAACAACAATCAAGACTTAACTACAACAAGACTGTGCACACAGTCCACAAAGGGGTGCACCAAGAGTGTCCACCTCAGGTAACTGGGGAGGCTGAGCCACTGGGCCCTGTAGGACACCTAGCACACAAAGCTACTCTACCAACTCAGGGAAGCAACGAAAATGCAGAGACAAAGAAACAGATCACAAACGAAAGTAATGGAGGAAAGCAAACGACTGGATATAGAGTTCAAAACCACGCTTATAAGGTTTTTCAAGAATTTTCTAGAAAAGGCCGATAAATTTAGCCAGACCCTCGAGGATATGAAAAAGGACCAATTAGAAATTAAGCATACACTGACTGAAATAAAAAATATTATACAAAGACCTAACAGCAGACTAGAGGACCACAAGAATCAAGTCAAAGATTTGAAATACAAAGAAGCAAAAAACACTCAACCGGAAAAGCAAAAAGAAAAAGAATCCAAAAATAATTTTTTTTAATCTAATAAATCTTTATTGTTCAGATTATTACAGCTGTTTCTCCATTTTCCCCCCATAGCTCCCCTCCACCCGGTTCCCACCCCACACTCTTCCCTTGCCTCCCCCCCACTGTCCTCATTCATAGGTGTACGATTTTTGTCCAGTCTCTTCCCACAACCCCTACACCCCTTTACCCCTGAGAATTATCAGTCCACTCACTTTCTATGCCCCTGAAGAATCCAAAAATTTGAAGATAGTGTAAGGAGCCTCTGGGACAACCTCAAGCATACCAACATCCAAATTATGGGGGTGCCAGAAGAAGAGAGAGAGCAAGATACTGAAAACCTATTTGAAGAAATAATGACCGAAAACTTCCCCCACCTGGTGAAAGAAATAGACTTACAAGTCCAAGAAGCGCACAAAACTCCAAACAAAAGGAATCCAAAGAGGACCACACCAAGACACATCATAATTAAAATGCCAAGAGCAAAAGACAAAGAGAGAATATTAAAAGAAGCAAGAGAAAAACAGTTAATTACCTATAAGGGAGCACCCATACGACTATCAGCTGATTTCTCAACAGAAACTATGCAGGCCAATGGGAGTGGCAAGAAATATTAAAAATGATGAACAGCAAGAACCTACAACCAAGATTACTCTACCCAGCAAAGCTATCATTCAGAATTGAAGGGCAGATAAAGAGCTTCACAGATAAGAAAAAGCTAAAGGAGTTCATCACCACCAAACCAGTATTATATGAAATGCTGAAAGGTATTCTTTAAGAAGAGGAAGAAGTAGAAAACGGTAAAGATAAAAATTATGAACAACAAATACATATCTATCAACAAGTGAATCTAAAAATCAAGTGAATAAACTGATGAACAGAATAAACTGGTGAATATAATAGAATCAGGGGCATAGAAAGGGAGTGGACTGACAATTCTCGGGAGAATAGGGGTGTGGGGAGTGTGGGAAGAGACTGGACAAAAATCGTACACCTATGGATGAGGACAGTGGTGGGGAGGTAAGGGCAGAGGGTGGGGTGGGAACCGGGTGGAGGGGAGCTATGGGGCGGGGGGGAAGATGAACAATTGTAATAATCTGAACAATAAAAATTTATTAAATTTAAAAAATAAATTGAAAGAAAAATGAAGTATGTACAGAGGCTGCTTTCGTTATTCTAGACCTTGCCAATAAATATTTCTCATGGAAGCTGGTGACAGGATGTCACCAATGAGTGAAGTGTCTATTGAAATAACAGAAAGAACAATCATACACATATTTTTAGGGCTAGACCTTTCTCTCCATTAGGCTCTTAGATTTTGTGGAATGTGTTTTTGGTTTTGTATTAAAGGTATTTTTATATTTGCAGTATTTATATATTTTTAAAATACATTTTTATTGATTTCATAGATGAAGGGAGCGAGAAACAGAAACATCAATGATGAGAGAGAACCATTGATCGGCTCCCTCCTGCACACCCCCCACTGGGGATCGTGCCCACAACCAGGGCATGTGCCCTGACCAGGAATCGAACCGTGACCTCCTGGTTCATAGGTCAACGCTCAACCATGGAGCCATGCCGGTTGGGCTAGAGTATATTTTAATTTGACCAACAAGAAATACATTAAAAAAAATTATTACCTTCATTAACTTTCTCAGGATGCCATCCTGTTGTCCAACCTAGGGAAAATGTCACATCTGGAAAGAAGGAAGTCACAGTGTCTATAAAAGGTTTTGCATCCACTACTCTGCTGTTTCCATTTGGACCGGGAAGAATATCAGCATTAATCCACACAGGACGCTTCAGATGCTTCTTCACATTTTCCAAGAGCATCATGGCTGGCTCTACAGCTGCCAGACTGAAAACACAGTTTGTTGTCAATGACCAATACACCTAGAGATTTTGAAACAATAAGGTTTTAATCAGACTACATAATTTCTCCTCTTAAAAAATGTATACACAAACTTTACCGGAAACTATACTACTTATAATTCTGAACCATTTCAGACCCTTTAAGGCCTATGTTGATTTCTAAGAAAATTAGCTTTTAGTGAATACTGTGATGGGAAGCTAAGAACTTGAGAGATGGATGTTGTGGGGAAAAACATTCAGCACCCCCTCTTCACATTTCCATCTTTCTTCCTAAGGGACTAGCATCCTTCCACTTATGCTTCTACCGCTTTTCACTCCACTCCTTTTGGGCCTCTACTTTAAGAAGAGAAGCTGATAATCCCATTATTTCTTGGGTCATGTTTATTAGTGAGCAAGGATACTGTGCATTAAAACCAGAGGAAACCAGCCACTAGCCCAGCCGTGGGCAAACTACGGCCCGTTCGGCTGTTCTATCCGGCCCGCGGAGCCGAAAGAGTGGAGGGTTCTCTTGCTCTCCCCTCCGCTCCTTTACTTTGAATTTATATTAGTTCACACAAACACTCCATCCATGCTTTTGTTCCGGCCCTCCGGTCCAGTTTAAGAACCCATTGTGGCCCTCGAGTCAAAAAGTTTGCCCACCCCTGCACTAGCCTTTCACTCTGCTCCCATGTGGTAAGCTCTTTTTCCCCACTCTTCTGCCCCTAGAATGGAGGGCCTAGATTTCATATATATATATATATATATATATATATATATATATATATATATATATATATATATATATATCTCCAATCTAATAAAAGAGTAATATGCAGATTGACCATCACTCCAACACACAAGATGGCTGCTCCCATGTGGTCAAAGATCCTGCCCCCATGTGGACACAAGATGGTCACCACAAGAAGGCCAGCAGGAGAGGGCAGTTGGGAGGGACCAGGCCTGCAAGGGAGGGCAGTTGGGGGTGATTAAGCCTGCAGGGAAGGGCAGTTAGGGGTGACCAGGCCAGCAGAGGAGGGGAGTTGGGGGTGACTGGGCCTGCAGTGAAGGGCAGTTGGGGGGGACCCAGGCCTGCAGGGGAGAGCAGTTGGGGGGTACCAGGCCTGCAGGGGAGGGTAGTTAGGGGTGACCAGGCCTGCAGGGGAGGGCAGTTAGGGGTGACCAGGCCTGCAGGGGAGGGCAGTTAGGGGCAAACAGGCTGGCAGGGGAGCAGTTAGGTATCAATCAGGCTGGGAGAGGAGTGGTTAGTGGGTGATCAGGCTGGCAGGCAGAAGCGGTTAGGGGCAATCAGAAAGGTAGGCAGGCGAGCAGTTGGGAGCCAGCAGTCCTGGATTGTGAGAGAAATGTCCGACTGCCCGTTTAGGCCCGATCCCACCGGGATCGGGCCTAAACGGGCAGTCGGACATCCCTCAAGGGGTCCCAGATTGGAGAGAGTGCAGGCTGGGCTGAGGGACACCCGCCCCCCGTGTACGAATTTCGTGCACCGGGCCTCTAGTATATATATAAATTTAAAAAATGATTTTCAATTACAATTAACATTCAGGATTATTTTGTATTAGTTTCTAGATGTACAGCATAGTAGCTTGATAATCATATACTTTACAGTGTTCCCCCTTACATTTTCAGTACCCACCTGGCACATACATAGTTATTACAATATTATTGACCATATTTCCTATGCTGTACTTTACATCTTCATGACTATACTGTAACTACCAATCTGCACTTCTCAATCCCTTCCCCTTTTTTACCCAGTTTCCCAATACCCTTCCCCTCTGGAAACCATGAGTCTATTCTCTGTACCTATGTGTCTGTTTCTGTTTTGTTGTTCATTTATATTGTTCTTTAGACTACACATGTAAGTGAAATCATATGACATTTGTCTTTCTCTGTCTGACTTATTTCACTTAGCATAATACCCCCTAGGTCCATCCATGCTGTCTCAAATGCTAAGATTTCATTCTTTTTTTTATTGGAGGCCCTAGATCTTAGTAGACTAATAATCTCTAATGCTGCAAATTCTACTGTAGATGCTGTATTTCTCTGTCTCAAATGCACTCTGCCTTGAAGGGTATCAATACCATGTTAAAACGACAATTCTGATCACCTGACACTGTACTTCCCATTTTTGGTAGCAAGCACCTTATACCTGTGATTCCAAAGTTTGCGTGTCTGCAAGTCCTATGGGGTTCTGCTCCTCCTGGGTGCAGCACGAGGAAACCCTGAAACTCTTTTCCAGAAAGGACTCTGATTTCCTAAGAAATCTGTTGTTTGCAGAGGTTTTAGGCTTTCTCAATTTAGTAAGCTGACATAGGGCTGTTTGACATTGGTTTTCCATCTGACAATATCTAGTGTCAAACAGCATTTTCTCCCCAAAATTGAAATTCCATCAGCATATGTAAGTGTCGACTACATGCAAAGCACTGTGCAATAAAAACTATGACACAAAACACAATGAAGCAAGAATTTAATATACACATTCCATTTTATATGTAAATATTTTAGTTACCACTAATATAGACTACTAATACAAAAAGTAATGATACCCTCCCTTACCAAACACTTAAATATGAAAAACAAAAGCTACATTAAGTAAAACATAAAACCTTACTAAACCAAATAACACTTTTGTTGTTATAGTTCTTCTTTTTCTAGAACTTGACAAGATAATCCTAAAGGAGTAAATGTGAAGGAAAAGCCTGGAAGACTCAATATTGTAAATCCTGTATAATGACACATCCCTCCCAATCCTATATAATAAAACCCTAATATGCAAATTGACCAAACGGCAGAACAACCGGTTGCTATGACATGCACTGACCACCAGGGGGCAGACGCTCAACACAGGAGCTGCCTCCAGCCCACAGGCCCCAACTGGCAGCAGCGGGGGGTGGGGCCAGCAAGAAGGCAGCACCAGGCCAGCCAAGGCAAGTGCCAGCAGGGGCCCCAATCGCCCCACCAGTTGCCCCACAGATCGGCCCTGACTGCTGGCCAGGCCTAGAAACCCTTCCCGTGCACTAATTTCATGCACCAGGCCTCTACTTAAACTATAAATTCCATGTAATTCTAATTACATTCTCAGTTCTTACAGGTATTAGTATTAAGTTTCCCATAAAGGACTGTCTAAAGGTTTGCCTCACTGATAATTTGAAGAGGGAAGTCCTGATCAGAATACTATCTAAAATTTCTCTTTGCTTAGTACTTTTCTAAATCCCTAGAAAAAATTTTAAACTTAGTTTTTATAGAATAGATTCTTTTTCCTAAAAAGTTACTTGTATGTCAAACTTCTGAGTATCACATCCTATTTTTCTATTAAATTCATTTAAAAATTAGGGGGTGACATAATTAAAATCATACTTAAAATTGCAATAACTGATTAAAAATTATATTCTAAGTGAAATATTTTGGCTAAAACACAGGAGTTTGTTACTCCAAATAAAATTTTTAAATCATCATATACTACTTAGTTATTATTATTACTTAACAAGTTAACTTCAAGGTACAAAACAAGAGCTAGTAAAATTTGACTAAAAGGTCACTCAGCTTCTCTTACTGAGAAGGTGAAGAGTTTTGCTTCAGAGTGTAAACTCTAGTCAGATGGGCAACACCCTTCAAATCTGTTATTACCAAAAAGTCTTTTTTTTACTGGCCTTTTGTGGTAGCTGCCAATGTTTAAGAATGAATGAGCTGCCCTGCTGGTGTAGCTCAGTGTTTGAGCATCAACCTGTGAACTGATTCCTGGTTGGGGCACATGCCTAGGTTGTGGGCTTGATCCCCAGTAGGGGGCATGCAGAAGGCAGCTGATCAATGATTCTCATTATAGAAGTTTCTATCTTTCTCTCCCTCTCCCTTCCTCTCTGAAATCAATAAATATATATATCTAAAAGAATGAATGAGCTAATCTGACTGGCAAGGAGCCAAAGAATACACCACAGGGAATAACTCAAGGGGCAATAATAATCATACAAAAAAAACTAAACACATGAAAAGGCAAGGAGATCTAAAACTTTGAGTCACCAGGCATTGAAGATCAAGTATTTTGTTTCATGGCATATTGAACTGGCTCCAGGAAATCTGAAATCTGGTCCTCCCTCAGCTGCCAAGCTCAGCTGTTGTCCTTGAGTAAATCACTTAACCTCTCTGGGACTAAATTTTTTTGTCAATGAAATGGAATTGAAACATTCACCATCTTAAAAGTTTTTCCATTTACTGTAAATAGCTCTAGAATTCACCAACAGTATAATGAGGTTTACTGGTATATTTAGCTCCACAACAAATGATTAGAGTCGTCTTAGTAACTCTATGAATAAGATTTCCAAATACATATATTTTTTTCTCCAGAGGGTGGAAGGGAGAGGCAGAGAGGGATAGAAACATAAATGATGAGAGAGAATCATCAATCAGCTGCCTACTGCACAAAGTTAGTTAGTCAGGCACAGATATGAGAGGCTATTTGATCCCCTACTGGGGATCAAACCCACAACCTGGGCATGTGCCCTGACCAGGAATCAAACTGTGACCTCCCCATTCATGGGTCGACGCTCAACCACTGAGCAACACCAGCCAGGCAGATTTCCAAATCTTTATTAATTTATTGAGATCATTCAATTTAAAAATATTGTTCAGAGATGAAGTAGGCTTACCACAAATCTTAGATTTTCATAGAAGTTGCTTTAGGCCGAAACCGGTTTGGCTCGGTGGATAGAGCGTCGGCCTGTGGACTGAGGGGTCCCGGGTTCGATTCCGATCAAGGGCATGTACCTTGGTTGCGGGCACATCCCCAGTAGGGGGTGTGCAGGAGGCAGCTGATCGATGTTTCTCTCTCATCGATGTTTCTGACTCTCTATCTCTCTCCCTTCCTCTCTGTAAAAAATAAATAAAATATATTTAAAAAAAAAAAAAGAAGTTGCTTTAGTATTTATGGTGAGCTTCTAGGGTTCAACTTTTCTAATGCCACGACCCTTTAATACAAGGTACAAAACAAGAGCTAGTAAAATTTGACTAAAAGGTCACTCAGCTTCCTCATGTTGTGGTGACTCTCAACCATAAAATCATTTTCATTGCTACTTCATAACTGTAATTTTGCTTTACAAAATTCACATAACTGTAACATCATTTTCCGAAGGTCTTAGGCTCTACAGCAGCGGTTCTCAACCTGTGGGTCGTGACCCACAGGTTGAGAACCACTAGCAGGGTCGCCTAAGATCATCGGAAAACACAGATATTTACATTACGATTCATAACAGTAGCAAAATTACAGTTATGAAGTAGCAACGAAAATAATTTTATAGTTGGGGGTCACCACAACATGAGGAACTGTATTAAAGGGTTGTGGCATTAGAAAGGTTGAGAAACACTGTTCTAGGGTGACCCAATATATTTCTAGCTTGACCTATAATTTTCACACTACCAAAATACCAGAAAAGTAAAACTTACTATGAAAGCTACAGGGAAGGAAATGACACTTAATCTTGCTCTTCATTATCAATGCCTCCAAAATACTGTTTTTAAGGAACATTTCAGTTATTGAAGAAATCTAAACAATTCCCTATACACAAATATAACAACATAAATGAAGTAGAATATGCATTAACTACCTCAACAAAATACTCTCAATTTCTTCTCTTCTGGACTACCTTTTAACAAAGGTAGCATTATAAATTTACTGTTGTATTACCACAATGGTCACTTACAATAAATTCCTTTATAAAAATTAACTTTAAACAGCTCAGTGTGTCTTAGATCTATTCCTAGAATGTATCAGTCTGCAATTCCATTTCAATTTAAGTAAAAGTACAAAGTTAGTTAGTCAGGCACAGATATGAGAGGCTATTAACTCCTCCCCCTCCCCCCCCAATTATTCTGTAACAACCAGAAGACTGAATATATTTGTACAAATACCTCTTAAAATCCAGCTTGATGCCTTTATTGCTTTTCGTAACTTCAGTCAGCCATTCCTGGAGAGTATTATCACTACTTGTTTCAGGAGGATGGGCCATGATCGGTTGGCCATGGTCTGATCCCTCACTTGGAAGGAGGACATCAGCCTCTATCATGTGGGCAGTACCTGTCCAAATAAAAGAAGTTAATACTTACAAAATAGGGACTGCAGAAGATGCCATGGCCAGTATCCTTTTTTTTTTTTTTTTTAAATATATTTTATTGATATTTTACAGAGAGGAAGGAAGAGGGATAGAGAGTTAGAAACATCGATGAGAGAGAAACATCGATCAGCTGCCTCTTGCACACCCCCTACTGGGGATGTGCCCGCAACCAAGGTACATGCCCTTGACCGGAATCGAACCTGGGACCTTTCAGTCCGCAGGCCGACGCTCTATCCACTGAGCCAAACCGGTTTTGGTGCCAGTATCCTTTTGAGAAAGATAAAAGGTCTCTGGTACCTGCAAATATGCTCAGGTATTTTTTGAAGAGTTGAATTCATCTATTTCCCAATCTATATGTACATAAAAGACTAATATGCTAAGTGTTTGACTGGTAGCTATGATGCGCACTGACCATCAGGGGGCAGACACTCAACACATAGGTATGGAAACATGGAATAGACTGATGAGTCTCGGGAGGGAAGGGGTATCCGGGCCTGTGGGATCGAGCTGAATCCATGCACCAAGCCTCTGACATCCCCCAAGGAGCCCTGGATTGCGAGAGGATGCAGGCCAGGCCGAGGGACCCCACTGGTGCATGAATTCATGCACCAGGCCACTAGTGTAAATATAAATAACTGCACTGACTTACTTTTCAGTGCCTCATTCATTTGTGCCTTATGGTTAGCAGCATGATACCAGGTGATCTGGGCACCATCTTCTGTTGTGATCTGGTTATTTCTCAGAAAATACTGCAGTATATTTTCACTCCAAGATCCTAAAATAAAAGCATTTTCATGAAAAAGAATAGATTGTTTTATATGGGGTAATTTTAATAAAAAAGGGCACAGCAGAGAGAATACAGTAATTAAATGGAGAAAAACATGAGATTTTAAAAAATGAGAACAAGTATGATATGGCAGGTATTTAATATATATATAAATATATAAATATGCTACATATGATATAAGTAATAATTAGTAAACATATAGGATAGTCTGGATCTCAGAAGCATGAAAAAGCACGTAGAAAGAAAAAAAACTGTTAAGATACAGATATTTTAAACCAGGAATTTTCACACTGTGTTACATGGATTCCAGGCCCCTTAAATAAGTATAACATGTTAAGCCAAAGCTATATTAAAAGCTTCTAAATTTTATACAATTTAATTGTTTTCTCTACCTGAAGCCCCATTCCATATTTACATTAACAATTTAGAACCTTAAATTACACAGTTAAGCATATTTACCTTCAGATTATGAGTCTCAGCAACATTTATATGAATGACTAAGTAAACACCTGAGTTAATATTCACAGATTTATCTAGCATGTACAAATATACATAATTCCCATATCTATAATTACTTTTTGACAGACCAGATTTTATCTTAATTAAACATTAATATGAGTTAACCAAGACCAAAACACTTCAATTCAGATCTGTCCAAAATTATGCCATATCCTACAATAACAATGAGAAAAAGCTGGAAAACAATGAAAACAGTTATCTATAATCTTACCTCCCTAATTCTTGTTCATTTATTTAAACATTTAAGTGCCTGCCAAGTGGCTGCAAGTTCCCTATGCAGGAGATTGTGTCTTCTGTTATTTACTAATTCTGCCTAACAACAGTTAAAAAAATAAAAATGGCCATCATAAACTGCTGGTAACACATTCAGAAAAAGTAAAAAGTGATTACAGAAAAGAGGAGCATATAACTTCAAAATAACATACATGGGACTCAGCAACCACTCTGTATGTGGAACTAGAGAATAAAGGAGAGAATTAGCTGCAGCATCCACTATCCCCCAAGCAATATCCTACCCAAAACACTAGGCCCTATTTTGCATATGTAATAGAATCAGAGACTTTTAGATGAAAATACATGGCCATCATATTTTAAATATTTAAGTTAGGCATTTTTAGAAGGCACATTAATTATTGTCCATAAGAGACATAATCAACCATGGCAAAATAATTAAATCGTAGTATATTCTCAAGATAAAATATGTGACTGATGTGGATGTCAACAATGAAGTTTTAGAGATACACCAGAAGCCTCACAAAAAAGGTAATTATGCACGTTACCAGAAAAGAAAATGTTAGTTAATGGTATATACTGGCCCACAATACCATTCAACTATTAAGCACGCTGCAGTCAAATTTTTTTATAAGGACAACCTATATACTAATAATAAAATACCATGACTCCAGAAACTAAAAAAAATTTAAGTGAAAAATTCTCCTTGCCCTGTTAATAGATGAAATTGCTACCTTGTACTTACCCACAACTGTATATGTCTATAGAATTTAAGATGACTCAGATTATCTATGATATTAATTCTATTTTAAGTAGGCTGTAACTCTGAAGATAGGGCCAAGAGAAAGGCAAAATTAGTTGCAATTTTTTGAATTAAGACTTTTGAGGGAACCGTTTAAAGAAAACTGAGTGAAAGATACAGTGAGTTCACGTATGTCCCTTCCCTTATTTTTACATCTTTCTGTGGTGATGTTTTTAAATTGATTGTGGTGATGATTATATACCAACTCTGAATATACTAAAAAACGAATGAATGACATGCTTTAAGTGAATGAACTATAAGGTGTGCAAATTACCTCAATAAGAAGAAAAAAATAAAAAAGTTTTTTAAAAAGAAAAACACATCTATCCTTTGACCCAGAAATTTCACTTTCGTAAATTTATTCCATAACAGATGTGCTTATATGTGGGAAATGACACATTTGATATAAAGATATTTATTGCAGCACTGTTTGTAAAAGTAAAAGAGGAAAATAACCTAAATATCCACCAACAGTAAATACACTAAATAAATTATAGTATATCCAGGCAATGGAACATTAAGCAGCCATTAAAAAGAATGAGGCAGCCCTAACCGGTTTGTCTCAGTGGATAGAGCGTTGGCCTGTGGACTGAAGGGTCCCAGGTTTGATTCCAGTCAAGGGCATGTACCTTGGTTGCAGGCACATACCCAGTGGGGGGTTTGCAGGAGGCAGCTGATCAATGTTTCTCTCTCATCGATGTTTCTAACTCTCTATTCCTCTCCCTCTCTGTGGAAAATCAATAAAATATATTTTTAAAAAAAGAATGAGGCAAATCTCTACATATAGATACAGAGTCATCTCAAAGTTATGTTAAGTGAAAAAAAGCAAGGTGGAGACTATAGTACTGTAATAGGAAGAATAATGACACACACACCCAAAAGCCTTCTATGTCCTAATCCAGGGGTGGGCAAACTTTTTGACTCGAGGGCACAATGGGTTCTTAAACTGGACCGGAGGGCCGGAACAAAAGCATGGGTGGAATGTTTGTGTGAACTAATATAAATTCAAAGTAAAGGAGCGGAGGGGAGAGCAAGAGAACTGGATAGAACAGCCGGATCCGGCCCGCGGGCCGTAGTTTGCCCACGGCTGTTAATCCCTATAAACAGTGAATATGCTATATTACATAGCAAGGGGGATTAAGGTTACAGATGGAATTAAGTTTGCTATTCAGCTGACTATGAGATGGAGATACTAGCCTAAATTATCCAGGTGGGCTCAATTTAATCACAAGACCATTATAGGTGAAAGAGGGAGGCAGGAGAGTTGGTGTCAGAGTGATGCAATATAAGAAAGACTCAACCAGCCACTGCAAACTTTGGAAATGGAGGAAGAGATCATAAACCAAGGCACTCAAGCGGTCTCTATAGTTAGTTGACCATAAGTTCAGGAGCAGAGTCTAGGTCAGTGGTTCTCAACCTTTCTAATGCCGCGACCCTTTAATACAGTTCCTCATGTTGTGGTGACCCCCAACCATAAAATTATTTTCGTTGCTACTTCATAACTGTAATTTTGCTACTGTTAATGAATCGTAATGTAAATATCTGTGTTTTCCGATGGACTTAGGCAGCCGTGGGCAAACTACGGCCCGCGGGCCGGATCCGGCCTGTTCGGCTGTTCTATCCGGCCCACGGAGCCGAAAGAGCGGAGGGTTCTCTTGCTCTCCCCTCCGCTCCTTTACTTTGAATTTATATTAGTTCACACAAACACTCCATCCATGCTTTTGTTCCGGCCCTCCGGTCCAGTTTAAGAACCCATTGTGGCCCTCGAGTCAAAAAGTTTGCCCACCCCTGGCTCTTAGGCGACCCTGCTAGCAGTTCTCAACCTGTGGGTCGCGACACAGATACTTACATTACGATTCATTAACAGTAGCAAAATTACAGTTATGAAGTAGCAACGAAAATAATTTTATGGTTGGGGGTCACCACAACATGAGGAACTGTATTAAAGGGTCGTGGCATTAGAAAGGTAGAAAACCACTGGTCTAGATGATGATTAACACAAGAACACTGATTTTTCCCCCAGACCCTGCAGAGGGAATGTAGCCATGCTGACACTTTGATTTTAGTTCAGTGAGACCCATTTCAGAATTATAAAATAACAAATCTGTGTTGCTCTAAGCCACTAAAAATTAATGCTTTAAAAAACTAGTTTGGTGCTCGCTTCGGCAGCACATATACTAAAATTGGAACGATACAGAGAAGATTAGCATGGCCCCTGCGCAAGGATGACACGCAAATTCGTGAAGCGTTCCATATTTAAAAAAAAACAAAAAACAAAAAACTAGTTTGTATGTTTTTTAAATAGTGAGAGAAACTTTTAAAGAGATAGATAGTATATGATGGCAAATATACTATGACTTTAACTATATTTTCTTAAAGTCAGAATTGTTCAAAAATGTACCATCAAGTTACTATGGGGGCCTCTGAGTATTATCATTATGTGGATTCCTTTCCTACTACAAAATACTTTATAAATGTTCTATAATGAGCATGCACTATGTTTACAATCAGGAAAAATATTTAAACTGAAAAAAAAGGTTGAAGTATACAAGGTTAATGTACAAAAGTCAATTGCATTTCTATTTATGAACAATGAACAAATGGAATTTGAAATGGAAAATAATACCATTTACATTAGCACCCCAAAAACTGAAATACTCAGGTATAAATCTAACAAAATATGTACAAGATCTATATGAGGAAAACTGCAAAACTCTGGTGAATGAAATTAAAGAACTAAATAGAGAGATTATCTATGTTCAAAAATAAAAAGATACTGTCAAGATGTGAGTTCTTCCCAACTTGACCTATAGATCTAAGCAATTCTAATCAAAATTCCATCAAGTTATTTCATGGATACTGGCAAACTGATTCTAAATTTTAAAAAAAGCTTACTGATTTACAGAGAGAAAGGAAGGGAGAGGGTAAGAGAGAAACATCAATGTGAAAGAGAAACACCGATCAGCTCCTGTGCACGCCCCCACCAGCGACTGAGTTCATAACCTGAGCATGTGCTCTGAGCAAGAATCGAACAGGCAATCCCTTGATGCACGGATGACAACCAACCAACTGAGCCACATGAGCCAGGGCAGATTCTATATTTTATATAGAGGGTAAAAAACCCCAGAACACAATATTGAAGGAGAACAAAGTAATGACACTATCCAACATCAAGACTTACTATAAAGCTAAAGTAATCAAGACAGAGTTGTACTGGTGAAAGAATAAACAGATCAATGGAACAAAATGAAGAGCCCCCAAATAGATCTCCATAAATATAGTCAACTGATCTTTCACAAAGAAGCAAAGGCTATACAATGAAGCAAAAACAGTCTTTTCAACAAATGGTTCTGGGACAACTGGACATCCACAACCAAAAAATTAAATCTAGACAAAGACCTTATACCTTTCACAAAAATTAACTCAAAATGGATCATAGACATAAATGTAAAACTATAAAACTCCTAAAAGATAATATGTAGAAAACATAAATGACCTTGAGTATGGCAATGACTTTTTAGTTATGCAGCAAAGGCACCATTCATGAAAGAAATAATGGATTAGCTGGACTTAATTAAATGAAAAAATTCTGTTCTGGCAAAGACAGTATCAAGAGAATAAGACAAACCACAGACGGGGAGAAAATATTTGCAAAAGACACATAGAATAAAGGACTGTTATCCAAAATATACACAGAACTCTTAAAACTCGACAATAAGAAAACAACACAATTAAAAAAGACCTCAACAAACAAATCACCAAAGAAGATAAACAGATGGCAAGCATATGAAAAGGTGTTCCACATCATGTGTCATAAGAGAAACACAAAATAACAAAGTACAACTGATACCATCCTATATAATAAAAGTGTAGTATGCAAACTGTCCCCTCCACTGGGAATTCACCCAGGAGTTTGACCAGGGGGCGGGGCCAGCCGGGGGAGGGGCGGGAGTACCCGGGCTACAGCCCCGCACTGGGCCTCTAGTTGTAATATAACCTAGTTGTTAATAACTGGGAAGAAGCAAAGAGAAGGCCAAATATTATGAACATGTCATTTGTGCAGCTTTGCCAGGAAGCTGCAGTTTAGATGAAAGCCCAGTAAAGTCTGGATGAACTAGGGAAGGTACTTGCCTGTCAATCATACTTAGGAATAGGTCATTGGCTATAGTAGGCGTGGCCACTTCAAGCACCTGAAGATTTGAGATACTTAAGCTCCTAAAAGGAGTTTGCTTCTTGCTCTCTTGGGACTCCTGTTGCAGGGGGTGCGCTCTCTTGGATCCTCTGCATTCGTCCACATGGCCCAGAGCCATGTGGACCTCATACAATGCACTGAATGACTGTAACTAGCATATTACTGTACTGGACCCAATTCCATCATGGAACGGAAACTTTGGATGCTGGCATTGCTTTTAACTCTACTGAATTCCCAGATGCACATCTTCCAGGTCTGGTTTAAGGGAAATGGGACTTTACGAACCCAGAGATATAATTTCACACAAATAAAGATCACTCATCCTCACACGTGAATCTCTGAAAATTCTTTTCCTTGAGATATCCTAAGGACCCCACTAGCAAAAAAAAAGACCACCCATGCATTTCTCCGATAACACAACTACACACTTATTAGAATGGCCAAAGTCCAGAACACTGATAAAACAAATGCTGGTGAGGATGTGAAGCAACAGGAATTCTCAATCATTGTTGGTGGGGATGAAAAATAATGTAGAAACTTTGGAAGACAGTTTGGCAGTTTCTTATAAAACTAAATATACTCTTACCATATGATCCAGTTGCACTCCCTGATATTTACTCAAAGGAGCTGAAAACTATTGTCCAAAAACCTGCACACGGTTGTTTGCATCAGTTTTATTCATAATTGCCAAAACTTGGAGGCAACCAAGCTGCTCTTCAGAGGGTGACTGGATAAACTGTGGCATACCCAAACTATGAAATAGTATTTGATGCTAAGAAAGAAATGAGCTATCAAATAAGACATGCAGGAAACATATTACTAAAAGCATATTACTAAGTGAAAGAAACCAATCTGAAAAAGTGACATATGATTTCAACTACATGACATTCTGGAAAAGACAAAACTATGGAGATAGTAAGAAGCTCAGTGGTTGCCAGGGATTGGGGTGGGATAAGGGTTGGATCACAGAGTATTTGGGAGCAGAGAAACTATTTTGTATGATACCATAGGATTGGGTACACGTCTTTATACATTTGTCTAAACTCATAGAATGTACAGCACCAAGAGTGAACCCTGGTAAACTGTGGACTTTGGGTGATTATGATGTGTCAATGCAGGTTCACAATTGTAATGCTCACTGGGGAATGTTGACAATGGGGAGGCTATGCATGTATCCAGGTAGGGGATATATGGGGAATCTGTTTCTCCCATTCAGTTTTCCTATGACCCTAAAACGTCTCTTTAAAAAACGAAGAAGGGCGCAATATTCTTGCCATTCTTGGTTGCCAGAACGGATTTTTTTCCCTCTTAACACCCACGCAGAACCAAGGTTCCAGGCCAATGGATTGTGGACGCGCGCTGAGAATTCGGATTGCCAGGATCTAAAAAAAAGAAGGGGTGCTGCCAGAGGTGTCTCTCACTATCTCTTCCCACGCACAGGGCAAGAAAAGTGCAGGATGCGGAGCCCGTTCTGCGGAGCAGGGACTGGCGCTTACCAGCGTCCCCAGCGGTCGTTGCCATGGTGACAGACGCCTGCAGTCCGCAAGCGCTAAGCGGTGGGCACCGAGGATGACCTTTCGCAGGTGACGTGGAAACACAACTCAACGAACGAGGGACGAGCAGTCAGTCTCCAAGCGCGACCAGAAAGCAGCTTGGGAAGCGGAGGCGGAAGTGGCGTGGGTGGTGAGAATGCGCAGGCGCATTGGCTGTGGCTGGTGCGCAGGCTCCGCAGGCTCCGCGGCTGTTGGGCTGTTCAAGTGTCCCGCGAATTGTTTTTTTGGGAAAAGTAGTCAGAAAAAAGGTAGGTAGTTCTGAAGACAGGCCGGGGTCCGGGAAGACAGAGGCAGAGGATGAGGCCCCCAAAATCTTTTGGTCTGGTCCTGCCAAGGGAACCGCAGGTGGGACTCGAAATTTAATAAATCTAGGAGCTGTAAATTTATAACTTTTATAATTTTTCTTATTCCATTTGTTCAAATCTAGTAATTCATTTCATAAGAAGCACCTTAGTAGTAATAATTCTGTTGTATTACGTTTTATTCTATATAGTGTTATTAGTTCTGTGGATGGAATATCATGACAGGGATTTCCAAGTGAAAAAGTAAAACTGGAAGCAGATTTTGAACCTGGTGAGAAGATTATAAAGTGTACTGAGGTAACTGCGGAAGAAAATGCCTTCCCTTTACGTGCTGGGTTTGGATATGGTTTTTGTTTTTTTAACTGGGAGATTTTGCACTACTCAACTTCTGAATGTTTAAGTACAACATATTATACTTTTTACATTATATCTTGAGACACATATTTCTTACCAGACTTACTTTTATAACGCCAAATTTGGTTTTCCATAGTATTATTTATTTCAGGCTATTATATGATGACACTGCCTGATCGCTCACAGTTAAGTTTTGGCAGCATTGCTATATTTATTCAGAAACTAGTTTCCCGGTGCATGGATTTGTGCACATTGAAAGGAAATTAATTAGAAGGTGGCCGGTGGGGCAGAACTGGACAAGATAGGCTGGACTCACCCTGGAGCCAGCCTCCCGCTGTCCCTCCCTTGCCAGCTGCACCTGGGGTGGCGCTGCGGCTTGAAGGGCGTCTGCAGAGTGAGCGGGATCCCTCCAGCAGGTGAGGATCCCTCAGCCTGGCCTGTGGGGATTGGGCTAAAATCAGCTCTCCAACATCCCCCGAGGGGTCCCAGATTGTGAGAGGGTGGTATTTGGGTGATGCACCCCAGAATTGGGCTCCCTCCTCTCTGGTTCCCGTTCCAGGGTGCATCACCTGAGAACCACCTATGCCAAGTCACCACAGCTCGGCACCTCCTGCATTGAGCATCTGCCCCCTGGTGGTCAGTGCGCATCATACCTGCCAGCCAGTTGGATGGTCGCTTAGCCTTTTATATACACTGAGTGGCCAGATTATTATGACCACCCCATCAGTGCTTCATTGGGCCACCTTTTGCCTTCAATACTGCGGTAATGATGCAAAGAATCTGACACCATGCATGAAGAATAGCATTGTCCAGTTCTGTGAGATTTGATGGTTGTGGAACCAGCTGCCTGATGGCTCTTTTAACTTCGTCCCACAAATGCTCAATTGGATTGAGATGTGGTGATTGTGGGGGCCACCTAAGCAAGGTAAAGTCTCCCTCATGTTCTTGAAACCACTCCTGCACAGTACGAGCACCATGGCATGGTGCATTGTCTTGTTGGAAGAAGCCATCTCCATTGGGATATGCCATCAACATGATAGGATGAACTTGATCAGCAACAATACTTAGGTATGTTGTGCTATTCAGACGTTGTTTCACACGAATTAAAGGGCCCAAATCATGCCAGGAAAACATGCCCCAAACCATAACACTGCCCCCACCAGCTTGAAGGGTTGTACATGTGGGGTGCATGCTTTCATGCTGTTTCTGCGAAATTCTCACTCTGCCATCTCCATGATGCAACTGGAAACATGATTCATCGGACCACATGACTTTTTTCCAATGCTCAACTGTCCAATCCTTGTGTTCCTGTGTGAATTGGAGACGTTTTATCTTGGTAACTGCAGACAGCAAAGGTGTTTAAACAGGCCTTCGGCTTCCATATCCCATACGATGCAGTGTACGGCTAATTTGCCTACAAACGTCAGGTGGTCATAATAATCTGGCCACTCAGAACATATATAGATATGTTCTTGGACCATATTATTTTCATTTTTCTCTTATTTAACAAAAATTAAAATACTTTACTGATACAATTTATAATCACATATGCAAGTTATTTTTAAATGTTTCTTTTCTAAGAAAGGGATATGAAATTATAGACCCCCTAAACCCTTAGTCTACCTCCATACTCACCCTCACTCTATCTCCCATATCAGGCAATCAGTGTTACTTACTGCATATGTATTCTTTGTGATTTTTATGCATGCACAAGATAGATAGAAACTATATAGGACGTACAAATTATAAAACATTCTTTGTTCAATCTTAACTTTATTAAGATGTCCCTTATACGATGGTGATCTTATAGGGTAGATTCATTAGTACCCTTCTCTAAGCTGAGTTAAGGCTCTCATAGCTATAGGTTAACTTTAGGCAAAAATAGCTAAGTCATTTCCAAATTCCATAACCCACCCCTGCTCTACAGGTACCTCATGCTTGATTTTTTAATTTTTATTATTTCTTTAAACACAGAAGGCATAAATCTAATGCCTAAGTTTGTATGAGTTTGTTTTCATTGTTTCTACTAATTCTTGCCTTTGGAGACTAGTTTCCATTTGTGCCTTTTTATTTTTATTTTTTACTCTGTTAGATGTTACATTTGAAAAGTAATTTGAGCCCTACCCGGTTTGGCTCAGTGGATAGAGCGTCGGCCTGCGGACTGAAAGGACCCAGGTTTGATTCCGGTCAAGGGCATGTACCTTGGTTGCGGGCACATCCCCAGTAGGGGGTGTGCAGGAGGCAGCTGATCGATGTTTCTAACTCTCTATCCCTCTCCCTACCTCTCTGTAAAAAAGCAATAAAATATATTTTTTAAAAAAAGAAAGAAAAGTAATTTGAGGCCTCCAATGAAATTACTTTTCTATGGAGAGGATTTGCATTTTGCCATGGTGACAGCACCAGGAGACATCTCCAGTGTGGGGACTACCTTAAAAGCAAGTTAAATGCTTAAGATTCTTTGTGCAATGTAGGCAATTCTAAACTTGGCTATACTTTTGCATAATTTATACTTCTGGTTCATCCTCATCCAAAGACTGAAACTGTTTGGGATAGGTCTTCTGCCTCTTGTGGGAAAATTCTGATAGATTCACCACCTCGTGTAGGCCTTGAACTTTGCTATCTGTCCCCTTTACTCCATAAGGCTGTCACAGTAGGGCCCATGTTCACTTCACTTCTCTTTTTACCTTTGGACAGGACATCACTTGCTGCCTTAAAATCTCCTTCATGTTTTAATATGTTTTGTACCTTAATCAGCTTTAGTTGTTTTCAGCAGGAGCATGATCTAAATATCTTAGCATGTAATTTCCAGAAACAGGAAGTTTCCCATAATTGCATCTTTGTTTGTACATGGCCAAATCCTACTTTTTCTCTTAGTGTTCTTTGCCTTAGCACACATTACTTGTGGCATGGAATCCAAAATGTTGATAATATGCTGTCAGAGCAATTAATAATTTTTAGCCAGTTTTACTTCAGCTGCTCAAAGATAAAGGTATCTTCTACTTGTTAACTCATATTTGTTGCTGTATATAAATAAATCACTAGAAAACATCACTTTAAAACAACAAATGTTTATTATTTTACACAGTTGCTGAAATTCAAGAATCTGAGAGTGCCTTAATTGAGGGGTTCCCATGAGGTTGCAAAGTTTTGGTTGGGGCTGCAATTTGAAGGCTTGACTAGGTCTGGAGCACTTCCACTCACGTGGCTGTTGTCAGACTTCAGTTCCTCGCCAAGTGGGCCTCTCCATGGGGCTGCCCACACCTGGCAAATGGCTTCCCCAAGAGGAGTGATCCAGTAGAGAGGGAGAGAGACAGAGGGAAGGAGATGGGAGAGAAAAGGATGAGAGAGACTGGAGAGAAATGCAGCAAAGATGGAAAACAGAGTCTTTTATAACATAATCGTGGAAATGCCATCCCATTCCTTCTACCATATTCTATTGGTCATAAAGACCAACAATGGTACAGTGTGGGAGGGGACTACACAAGGGTGTGAATACCAGGATGCATGGAACATTGTGGGTTATCTTGGAGGCTTTCAAGCACCTTATTTTACCAAAGAGAAAAAACCTTTATCATATTCAGAGGTTCATAATAAAGCACTTGAAATAGACCTGTTTCTCCATTTGTAAAAAGCATGAAAATATGGTTTCAATTTTATCTATGCAAATGCAGAAAATATTTCCCAAAAGCTGTTAAATGTTAAATTGTGTATCATTCCAAGCTAAATCCCAAACACAGAATGTAAATATTTAAAACTACTAATAATCTCATGTAAAAAAAATGTGTTAAGTGGTAAAAGATAAATTTAGATGGTGAGGCTTAGTGTCTGGTAGAAAAAACAAAGATTTTAAATACAGATCAAATAAAAAATAACCATGCAAGTGTTTTAGTAATGAAAAATTTAAGAGAAAATAACCCTTCTACTGAAACATATGGTTATAATTTCAATAATGGATTTTCTTGCCTTTCTACAGTAATTGCTTTTATCAATTACTGAGTAAAAGTGAGAAGCAATACAGTCTTTTAAGATTCTAAATATAAACCACATAATTCAAATAATTGAAGTATAATTGAAATTGTATTCTTCAGTATAAATAGTATGCTACATTTGTATAAAAAAATGAAGGGAGCCCTGGTCAGCTGGCTCAGTTGGTTGGAGCATCGTCCCTTACACAAAAAAGGTTGCGGGTTCGATCCCTGGCTGGGGTGCGTACAGGAGGTAACCAATCAATGTTTCTTTCTCACATCCATGTCAATCTCTCTCCCCCCTTCCTCTCTCTCAAATCAACAAAAACATAACCTTGGGTGAAGATTAAAAAATATATGGAGAAGAAATATATATACATATGTATTTGCTATTACTGCACCCAAACTTAGGCAGATACACAGGAAACTAACAAAAATGATTATCTGTTGAGTATGAAGAGTGGGAAGAACAAGGTATATGCATACTGGTACAAGGTGGGAAGTAAAACTTACATTGATAAGTTTTTTCTGATATGTGGATCATGTACATATATGGAACACTTTTCTAATCACAAAGAAAAATTAAAACCTAGCATGGTTTGGAGCTTTATAGTTTATTTCAAGATATATTGTTTAAGTAATGGGGGGATGAGGACAAATATGTAATACCTTAATCAATAAAGAAATTTTAAAAAAAGATACATTGTTTAAAAATATGAGTAAAGTTATGTTTGCTATTAAAAAAAGAAAAGCTCTGCCGAAACCGGTTTGGCTCAGTGGATAGAGTGTCAGCCTGCGGACTGAAAGGTCCCGTGTTCGATACCGGTCAAGGGCATGTACCTTGGTTGCGGGAACATCCCCAGTAGGAGGTGTGCAGGAGGCAGCTGATCGATGTCTTTCTCTCATCCATGTTTCTAGCTCTCTATCCCTCTCCCTTCCTCTCTGTAAAAAATCAATAAAATATATTAAAAAAAAAAAAAAGAAAAGCTCTGTTATCCTATCTCAGTGGTCGGCAAACTGCAGCTCGCGAGCCACATGCAGCTCGCGAGCCGCGGTTTACCGCTCTGTTGACTAATGAGTTTGCCGACCACTGACCTAGACTCTTGGTCAATAATTACAGGCTGTTGTTGTTCCTTGTAATTAAGCCCCTATCCCAGTGGTCGGCAAACTTGTCAACAGAGCGGCAAACCGTAGCTCACGAGCCGCAGTTTGCTGACCACTGTCCTAATAAAGAGAAAATATGCTAATTAACCATCACGCCCTCACAAATATGGAGGTGCCCACAGCCAATAAGGAGGGAATATGCTAATTGACTGCCACGCCCTCAAAGATGGCAGCGCCCACAGTCACAAGATAGTGGCGCCAGTCCCCTCAGCCCCACCGGGATGGCAGGCGCGCTGCACGGCCGGGCCCGCCCCCAGGCGTGTCCAGCCACTCCACGCATCTGCCTCCAGAGTCCCCCAGTCCCCTCAGACCCCCAGCAGCCCAGGGCCAGCCCAAGGTGCAGGCAAGCCTTGGATGTCAGCTGCCCAGCCACTCAGGGCTGGTCCAAGGCACAGGCAAGCCTCAGATGGTGGCTGCCCAGCTGATGCCCGAGGTGCAGGCAAACCTTGGATGGCAGCTGCCCAGCTGCCCAGGGCTGCCTGAGGCTTGTGCTGCCAGCAGTGGCAGCAGCAGAGGTGTGATGGGGGCATCGCCTTCCCCTGATCACCGGGTCGCCTCCCACCCCTGAGGGCTCCTGGACTGTGAGAGGGGGCAGGCCGGGCTGAGGGTCCCCCCCTCTAGTGCATGAATTTTCATGCACTGGGCCTCTAGTTTACTTATAAAACAGTATCTAAATCCAAGCTGTTATAAACTTGGGCATTTGATACCATGTCAGGCTACTACTTTTATAATAAATTATAAGGTAAGACATTCACACAACACAGAAGACTTTATTTTAATCCTCACCCAAGGATATTTTTCCATTGACTTTTTTTTTTTTAGAGTGTGGACGAGAAAGGGAAAGACAGAGAAATATCGATGTGAGAAAAACACATCAATTGGTTACCTCCTGCAGGAGCCCTGACCAGGGTGCCAGGGCCAGGGAGGACCTTTCAACCAAGGTACATGCCTGTGACTGGAATTGAACCCGCGACCCTTAGTTCCACAGGCCGATGCTCTATCCACTGAGCCAAACCAGCTAGGGCACAAAAGACTCTTTAAAGTAAATTGCCTTATGAGGGAAAGTTTGGTCTTTTTACATATTACTTTTTAGATTTTCAATTCTTGCCTAGACAAGTTTAGTGCCCACCATCTAACAGGTTCTCAGGTTGCCTTCTCATTATTGGTATAGTTATCCTCCTGGGTTATTTTTCAACCACCTAGACTAGATCTATATTTCTATTACAGCAATTACTTTAACTTTGTTAATGATCTGCTTCACACATTCAGCTTCAAGAGGGAAAGAACTATTTATTCATCTTTCAACCAGTGAAGGCTAATAAAGTGCTCTGCAGATAGCGAGTATATATACGCAAAGTTTGTTCGATGGCTGCATAAAACAATGAGCTGGATTTTATTTCACATTTCAAAATTCAGAGAAAGAGAGTAGTATTAAAAGGCATAAGACCAAAAACAGATAGTTGCAGACTGAATACAAAGAACCATTTCTATTTTTTCACCTTTAAAAATTAAAAATTTTAAGTACCAATATGAAGAACATGACCAAAATAAGCAACAATGCATTCAGAGACATACTCTACAAAGAATACTTTATTTTCTTTTTATCCTCACCTGATGATATTTTTCCATTGATTTTTAGAGAGAGTGGAAGGGAAAGGGGAAGACAGAAACATCGATGTGAGAAATACACATCGATTGGTTACCTCCTGCAGGAGCCCCAACCAGGGCCCGGGGCCCGGGAGGAGCTTGCAACCAAGGTACGTGTCCTTGACTGGAATCTAACCCGGGACTCTTTGGTCCACAGGCTGATGCTCTATCCACTGAGCCAAACCAGCTAGGACTACAAAGAATACTTTAAAAGATGCCTCCAAAGGCACATAATTCCAATTTTTATGAAATGTAGATTTTTTCAAAAAACAAATCAAAAGCTATCCCATCGTGGAAGAGCCCTCCATTTATTTTAAATTCAGTATTCACAGATTGTGCAATAATTTATATTGCAAAATAAACACACTATATAAAGAAAACATAAATTGAGTTTGATATGTGATTGCTTTTACCTTATACTATTGCAACTAATTTCACAAGTTATGTGTTATTATTTTATTTAATATTTGCAACATTTCACACTGTTTTTGAAGTAGCTACTTCCATACGACTGATATTCTCCTCTATACTGTCTTTGGCTAATACTACAGATGTGATTTAGTAGGAACCATATGACCAATCTGATTAAAATTCTTAGCCTCTCCTAACGTAAGACCTCTCAGTTCCTGAGTTATAACCGTTTTTTGGTCTTCAAGTTAAGATACTTCCTAAATATTTTTCTTAAAACAGGGCTCTTTAGTGTAATTTCTTTTTCTTGAGATAAACAAGTGTTTTATGCAAAAACATATATATTTCACTTAAGAATAAAAAAAGCATCAAAATATGATTATATTTTATATAACTTAAATGACAGGACTAACTAAAAATATACTCATTACTCTCTTTTTTAACACAACATTTCTTATTTTGCTGTTTGAAGTAAAGAGGAAAGTTCTGTAATAGTTTTAAATACATAGAATTTAACTTATGTTAATATTCTGTTATAAAAAATAACTACCATATAAAGAATTTAAAATATGCAAAAGTAATTAGTTCATTAAAGTTTATAATAAATACATTAGTGTCAATGAAAATATGTAGACTTGCCAAGAAACTTCTAAAGTTTAAAGGCAAAGTAATAAAAATCTGTTTCATGCTTCATTTTATTGCTACATAATGACTATTTCAAGGGTCATCTGGCCTGTTGTCAATCACTTTTTATATAAGTGGCAAATATAGTGGTATACTTTGGAAAGAAATGAGGAAAAATAATATAGTGCAATACAAAAATATTGCCTATTTATAAATTATTAAAGATTTATAAAACACATACCAAATCACATGTTCTCACTATAAAAACAATATACTTAAATATAGAAGCACAGAATCCTGAAGCACCCACAATTATTTTAAGAATACCCATTTAATCAAGAGAAAACCATATATGGAATAATTTGAGAAGAAAAAGGGAAAATTCTGATTTTAATCCAAACAATCAGAGTTTATCTAGTCACGGAGGTAGGTCTCCACTCCAATTATATAAATAAGTTGTCTGCCTTATTCAAAGAACATCATATTAAGTCTAATATGGAAACTGGTCTGCGCCATTGAAGTATATTTTTAACAGACTTTAGAAACCAGTAATCTAACTGGCATATACAGAAAACAGATATTTCCCTTTATAAGGTTACATCTGAAAAAGAGCCTTCATTAAAATTGATCTTGGCATAAAGAGGTATTACTAAGTGCAGATACTTGGCATAGCATTTAAATAACACAATAAATGCTACAAATTTCTTGAAGACAGAAATAATCCTTGTCTTTTTAGAGTTTTTATTAAGTGTAAATCTTCAAAAACTGGATCGCATAAATTTTTAGAGATTGGAATTGTGCTAATGATTTTAAAAAGATCATTCCTGCCTATAAAGCAAAACTTCTATGTGTTTCAAACATTAAACATATTTACTTTTAGTGTTCGTGGCATTTTAGATTTAGTGCTGGAGTTAGTTTTAACAAATCAGTTTGCAATATAAATAATATGATTCACTAATATCTTTTCACTAAAAAAGATTTTCTATAATGAAAAATACTAATTCTATTTCTAATGGTAAACTAGTAGAGTTGGAGGTTCCGCCATGAATCACAGGTATTAGAGCACTATCAAGATCATTTAGATAATGCTGAGGAAGAAGTTGGCCTTCAGATCCTGCCTGAAATTCAACCTGGAAAAAAAAAAAATCTTGATAAGTCAACTCTAGAAAGTGAGCAATCTTGTTTAGCTCAGCAGATGAATGTAAAATAACTAAACTAAAAATATCATCCAGTTAAAGCATGTTAAGAAAATAATTGACATTTTATATCCATCTATCACATAAACTGTAATTGTTCCTCCCACATATCATTAAAATAAAAAAATTGCCAGTAATTCATATTTTAAGTTTCTTCTCAATGAACATGTAAACACATTGAAGGGCTAGAATTTGAATGATTACCAACATGACTTAAATGCAAACCCCATGGTATTAATAAAAATAATCTACTTAAAAATATTTTTAATTTGTTGTTGCATAATATTTAATATTTGAATTTAATGTTGCTGATGAAAATTGTATTTTAATTTGCCTAAAGAAATATTAACAGTGCTTACTCAAATACACAAATGTCAGACATTTCCTTGAAAAAGGAACTTTTAACAGTGAGTGAGATGAAAATATAAGTTCTTTCCAGTAAGAACTCGGAGTATAACACATCCTGACTGAAGTAAATCTTCAGCATTTGATCTCATTCATGTTTAGATAAACCATTCTAAAGAAGAAACTGCTTTGAAATTTATTATGTTGGATGTTGGAAACAGAAATGTGCATTACAATAATACTGGAGTATTATTTTTTACCTATCAAATTGGTAAAGTTCAAAAGTTTGATTACATACTGCTTGATAAGTATGTGAGGGGAAAGAACACTCTCACAAATTATGGTAGAAATATAAATTGGTATAACCTCTATTTTAGACAGTATGGTAATACTTATTGAGTACATTTTCGGACCAGACAATTCTAAGAATGTTTCTGATATACTCACACTTACACAAAGGCAAAATATTGTGGGTAATCTAAATATCAATCAGTACATATAAAAAATGTATAAGAATCCTATCTAATAAAGAGGGAATATGCAAATTGACCATCACGCCATCACAAAGATGGCGGTGCACAGTCCCCTCAGCCCGGCTCGAGTCCCCCAGTCCTTTCAGCCCCGCAAGGGGTGGGGGGGTCATAGGCGCACGGTGCGGCTGGACCTGCCCTCAGCCCCCCAGCCACCCAGGGCCAGCCCAAGGCGTAGGCAAGCCTCGGATGGTGGCTGCCCAGCCAATGCCCAAGGCTTAGGTAACCAGGGCTGGCCGAGGCTTGTGCTGCCGGCAGTAGCAGCAGCAGAGGTGTGATGGGGGAGTTGCCTTCCCCTGATCTCCGGGTCACCTTCCGCCCCTGAGGGCTCCTGGACTGTGAGAGGGGGCAGGGCAGGCTGAGCGACCCCCTGCTCCAGTGCATGAATTTTCACGCACCGGGCCTCTAGTTAGTTAAATAAGAGTACACTTATATAATAAACTACTACTATGCAACTTAAAAAGAATATGTGGTAACGTGAAATCTCTCTTAAGGAACATTAAGTTAAAGAAGCAAGGTAAAAAAATACACTGTAAAAGGGGACATGAAAAGGACACACACTTACTTGCTTGTACATGCTATAAAATCACAAAGAATACATAAAAATGGGTATCATTTCATTGCCTCATCAGGAAGAATAAGAGGGAGTATTGAGGTGGATAAAAGGGTTTGGAGTTAAGGATGGAAGGAGATCTTTCCAAGTCTATTACTCTACTGGGCATCATTTACATTGTAGCCAGGAATTAAGGCGCCAATTACATAGACTACAAAGGGAATGCTGTATTCTAGAGATGTCCAATGAAGTTGTACTGTTATGTATACGCTTTTAGAGTAAGTTTAAATAGTTTGAATATAGAATCTACTCAGAATAATAAATTGAAAAAAAGAAGGACTGTTGTGGGGCAGGGTGTCAGCAAACTATGGCCTGAGAGCCAGTCGGCCCACTGTTTTTTATAACAAAGTTTCATTGGAATAGAGCCGAGTCTATTAGTTCACATTCTATCTATGGCTGCTTCTGCACTATAATAGAATAATTGAGTAGTTGTGAAAGAAATCATTCAGCCCACAATGCCAAAAATATTTACTGTGTAGCCTTTTACAAAAAAAGTTTGCTGACCCATTGTGGAGAATCCTAGCTAATAAAAGAGTAATATGCAAATTAACCATCACTCTGCTACACCCACAAGCCATGCCCACCAGCCAATCAGGAGAGAGTATGCAAATTAACCCAACCAAGATGGCTGTGGCCATGGAGCCAGCAGTAGGCTTGGGTTTCCCCGGCAATGGAGGAAGCCAAGCTTTCCGCACACCCTGGTGGGCCCAGGCCTCCAATCAAGGCTACAAAGTTTCAATTATAGAAGATAAATAAATCCCAACAAAAATGGCGACAGCCACAGAGCTGGAGAGAGCAGGAGGCTTGAGTTGCCCCTGGCGATGGAGGAAGCCAAGCTTTCCGCAGCCCTGGCCTGCCTTGGCCTCTGCTTAAGGCTACAAAGTTTCAATTATAGAAGATAAATAAATCCCAACCAAAATGTCTGCGGCCACGGAGCAAGCAGGAGGCTTGGCTCTGCTCAAGGCTACAAAGTTTCAATGATAGAAGATAAATAAATCCCAGATCCCAGGGCCTGTGCTTGGGTGGCTGGGGGGGCATGGCCGGCCTGCAAACCACCACAGGCCCCTCGCCCAGGCCATCCCACGCCCCAAGGGAACCCCCACCCTGATCTGGGACACCCTTCAGGGCAAACCAGCCAGCCCCCACCCGTGCACCAGGCCTACCGGGATCGGGCCTAAACGGGCAGTCGGACATCCCTCAAGGGGTGCCATATTGGAGAGGGTGCAGGCTGGGCTGAGGGACACACCCCCTGTGCACAAATTTCATGCACCAGGCCTCTAGTAAAGGAGATAATGTACATGAAGTGTGTGCACACACTGATATTCAACAAATTTTCATTGTCTTCATTCATCCCAAAATAAAAGGTTAAAGAAACATCTTTTGATTATTTTAATATATGATAAATTCATTTTAAAAATACATCGCAAAAACATGCCTCACCATATCAGTGTCAATGGAAACTCTGAGGCCAATTTTATTCATCCCATTACTCTTTAAAGTTTTCAGGTGAGGGCACAGTGCAGCACTACAAGCCATGGCTATTTCTTTTGCAAACTGGTAACGAGTTGCTGAAATAGATACATCCTGGTCCTTTAGAAAGTAGAACACCTGAAATTAGGAAACAAGTCATGATTTAAAAATGCAACAATTGCTACTTTCATTTCAACTTTATTAATAAAATTCTAATGCTAGTACCATGAAATTCATTAGCTTAAGAGCAATATATATATGAGCATTACACATGCACACACACCCCATGATCTACACACACAAACAAACCATGATCTATATTATATATAAGTTAACTTAAAACCAAAGGTTATGGAATTTGGAAATGACTTAGCTATTTTTGCCTAAAGTTAGCCTGTAGCAACGAGAGCCTTGTTAACTCAGTTTAGAGAAGGGTACTAATGAATCTACCCTGTAAGATAACCTTCCTATAAGGACATTTTAATAAAGTTAAGATTGAACAAAGTAATAATGTTCTATAATTTCTATATCCTCTATAGTTTCTATCTTGTGCATGCATAAAATAAAGAATACATATGCAGTAAGTAACACTGATTGCCTGACCTGGGAGGTAGAGAGAGGGTGAGTATGGAGGTAGACTAAGGGTTTAGAGGTCTATAATTTCATGTCCCCTTCTTAAAATAAAAGAAACTTTTAAAAATAACTTGTATATGTGATTATAAATTAATGTCAACAAAATCTTTTAATTTTTGTTAAATAAGAGAAAAATGAAAATAATATGATCAAACAATATATTTATTTATAAACAAAAATGGAAATGCTGCCAAAACTTAACTGTGAGCTGGCAGGCAGTGTCATCATACAATAGCCTGAAATAAATAATATGGAAAACCAAATTTGGCATTATAAAAGTAAGTCTGGTAAGAAATATGTGTCTCAAGATATAATGTAAAAAGTGTAATATGCTGTACTTAAACATTCAGAACAGCCTTGGGCAAACTACAGCCCGCGGGCCGGATCCGGCTGTTCTATCCGGTTCTCTTGCTTTCCCCTCCGCTCCTTTACTTTGAATTTATATTAGTTCACACAAACACTCCATCCATGCTTTTGTTCCGGCCCTCCGGTCCAGTTTAAGAACCCATTGTGGCCCTCAAGTCAAAAAGTTTGCCCACCCCTGATTCAGAAGTTGAGTAGTGCAAAATCTCCCAGTTAAAAAAACAAAATCCCAGCATGTAAAGGGAAGGCATTTTCTTCCGCAGTTACCTCAGTACACTTTACAATCTTCTCATCAGTTTCAAAATCTGCTTCCAGTTTTATTTTTTCACTTGGAAATCCTTGTAATGATATTCCATCCACAGAACTAATAACACTATAGAATAAAATGAAATACAAAAGAATTATTACTACTACGGTACTTCTTATGACATGAATTATTAGATTTGAATAAATGGAATAAGGAGAAAAATTATGAAAGCTATAAATTTAAAACAGCAGTAAGATATCTCAATTACATATAAAATAATTAAAACTAGTTTATATTCATTTACCAAGATTTCTTGATGTGTAGCAAATTTTATCTACTTTTTCATATGCCCAGTTCATACCTGAGGTTTAAAATATCTTAGTCTTTTAACAGAAAAGCTGTCTCATGAAATTTTTTAAAAATCTATTTTAGAATCCTTCAGCATTAGCCCTCTTCTTTCTTTGCTCCAGACCCCTTAGTGATTCGCCAAAAAAAAAAAGAAAAAAAAGAAAAAAAAAGAAACAAACAATTGAAAAGAGGAAGGAATGAATGGCAGTAATATTCTGTAAGGCCTCTAAAGTATATATTATTAAATTCAGTTGTTTGAATTTACAGTGAGTCAGTATAAAAACAGAATAAACATCCAACGGGAATCCTTTACTTACTTGACAAAAATAGGTATCCTACCACAGAAAAAGTGTCTTGCCTTTCTCAGCCCTGGCATCAAGCCCACACTGCTACACAATGGACATATTGTCATTGGCCCCCTCCCAATTGACCACCCTTCAATAACTGACAGCATCCTGGCCAAGAAAACACACATGAGACTGGTTAGGCATATGTTTGAAAAACAGATTGAATTCATTAATTGAAGTATAAGCACTGAAATTCATGGTATAATTCTATATTTATTCATAAAATAATTCTTTTTATTAAGAAGATGTTTTTATCCTTCCCTTTTCCATCAAATCAATTACATTTTAGTAACAAAAAGTTCCTACCCTTTGTTTCCTTTTTCTTCAGGATCTACCCAGCAGATGTCCACATATTCTCTCAGGTCTACAGCATCAACTTTCCCACATGTAATCTTAAAGTCTTTTTGTTCTCGTAGAGCTAGTCGCAAGCCATCCATGGTCTCTGGAGTTATTTGCACCATTAAGCCATCTGAAAATGAGAGTTATGTTTCATATTTATTTTACTAAATATCAATTTATATGTCTAAGCCATAAAATTTATACCAAAATACAAATGTGTTTTGTTCTTTGCAAAATTTTTTAACTCATCTGTTAAATCATTTTAATCATTGTTTGCTATTAGGAAATAAGAAAACTATTTCACAAAGTTAAAGATTTATTTTTTAATGGTAAATAATTTTTTTTAAATGAATGGTTAAAAATTTTCCACTTCTGGCTGTGATACCAAACTAGCTCTTTCATAATAACCAACCATAAAACTAGACAAAATGTATGAGGCAACTGTTTCAGTAGTAGACAGTAGGAAATGCAATACCGTGATCCCTATAGAAAAATTCAACAAATGAGCCCACAATTGCCCAGGCAAAGTCTTGGGACAATGTCTACATGGTGATCCATTAAGCTGCAATGGCCCTACTGGCTTAAGAAGCCAAAAATAACAGACTGGAAAGTCCTTGAATCTGAGGTCAAGACACTAAAGAAGGGGCACCAAAAGACTTTGTGTAAGGGTCACTTTGCATCCTTGGACTAGAACTGGGGAAGAGCGATGGAGGTTGAGTTCAATTAGCAATAGCCGATTACTTAATCAAGCATGCCTACATAATGAGACTTCTACAAAAATCCACAAATATCAGGGTTCATGGAGCTTCATGTTGGGGAACACATCAAGGTGTTAGAAGGGTGATGTGAAGGAAGGGTGGTGGTGGTACACCTGGAGAAGGCATGGAATCTTCATGACCCTTTCCCCATACTTTGCCCTGTGCTTATGTTCCATTTGGTTGTTCTTAAGTTATATCCTTTATAATGCTTTATTATAAACCAGTAAACATAAATAAAGTGTTTTCTGAGTTCTGTAAGCTATTCTAGCAAATGTTTGAACCTGAGGCAGAGGTAGTGGGTCCTCTGATTTATAGCCAGTTAGAAGTATAAGAAGCCCTAGACTTCTAACTGGTATCTGAAGTGGGGGGCAGTCTTGTGGGACTGAGCCCTTAACCTATGGGGTCTGTGCTAACTCTGGGTGGTTAATGTCAGAATTGAATTGTTAGACACCCAGTTGGTGTCAGAGAACTAGAAAATTAACTGAAGTGAGGGAAAAAACCCACACATTTGCTGTGAGTAAAAAACCTCTCTCATTGGGAGAACTGAATCACTGATGCTGTATCAATTCCTATTCGAATGCAGAAAAATGTCAATGGGTCCCTATCTGACACATGCATATTAAAGGCAGAGCTTTAAATCTTTTGGAACAAAACAGGAGACCATCTTTTTAACACAGGATGGAAAGATTTCTTAAATAAAAAACATTAACCATAAAAGATTAATAAATTACATTGTATTAAAATGAAGACTTTCTATTAAAAATGCGCTATAAAATGGTGTAGGAAATCTACAGTTTATAAAATATATTTAACTATAAATCAGAAAAAGATACAAAACGGGCAGTCGGACATCCCTTGAAGGGTCCCAGATTGGAGACGGTGCAGGCTGGGCTGAGGGACACCCCCCACCCCCATGCATGAATTTCATGCACTGGGCCTCTAGTATTTAATAACAGTGAAAATACACCATAGTTGCTGGCAACAACATGGATAAATTTTAGAGACATAATATTGCATAAAAATAGTAAGCTCCATAAGACTGTGTGAAGAATGATATCATTTTTATAAATCTCCAAAATAAACATAAACAATATATTATTTAGGCATATTTTTATACAGTGTAAAAAAATTAGCAAGAGGATAATAAACAGTATTTAGTCTGGTAGTTAATTTTTGGAGAGAGAAGGAAGAAGGTGTAAATAAATCCAAATATTGATCATGTTTTGGGGCTGCAGAATGATTTCACAGAAGTTTGTAGTACTATGGAGAATATGACTTATAATTTACATATATCCTTTTACATAAATATCAAATATAGTTTCAAAAAGAAATCTTTACACCTTTAAATTAAAACAATCTTAAAGATGAAACTCCTACCTTCAACTATGCTGGACTTAGCAAGAAATCCTGAGGATGATTTTAGAGCTCCATTGAATACTACAAAACTTGCACCTGTCACTGATAAAAAAAAAAAAAAATACAACAATTATGTTTTAACCTGCTCTATTTTATGTTATATGATATTTGTTAAATATATAATGTGGAGCATGGCACATTTTAAGTACCTGATAAATGTCATGCCCACACCACTTAAATTAGAAAGCTAATAAATAAATAAGAAATTAATGGTATGGATACAATGTTATTCACAGTATCCTATATAAAAAAAAGTAATATGCAAATTAACCATCACTCCACGACAAAAATGGCGGCCCCCATAGCCACAAGATGGCGGCGCCCAGTCCCCTCAGCCCCGCTGCTGGAGTGTCCAGGCCTGTCAGCCCCGCGGGGGTTTGCGGGGACCAAGCGGCGAGGCTGGATCCGCCCCCAGACACAGCAGACAGAGCCCAGATAGCAGGGCTTGGGGGCTTCCTTAGCGCAGCGGCAGTGGGGAAGCCCCAGGCCCAGCAGACAGAGCCCAGACAGCAGGGCTTGGGGGCTTCCTTAGCGCAGAGGGGCGGGAACACCCCCAGGCCCAGCAGACAGAGCCCAGACAGCAGGGCTTGGGGGCTTCCTTAGCGCAGAGGGGCGGGAACACCCCCAGGCCCAGCAGACAGAGCACAGACAGCAGGGCTTGGGGGCTTCCTTAGCGCGGCGGCAGCGGGAAAGCCCCAGGCCCAGCAGACAGAGCCCAGACAGCAGGGCTTGGGGGTTTCCTTAGCGCGGCAGTGGCAGGGAAGTCCCCAGACATGGCAGACAGAGCCCAGACAGCAGGGCTTGGGGGCTTCCTTAGCGCAGAGGGGCGGGAACACCCCCAGGCCCCACAGACAGAGCACAGACAGCAGGGCTTGGGGGCTTCCTTAGCGCAGAGGGGCGGGAACACCCCCAGGCCCCACAGACAGAGCACAGACAGCAGGGCTTGGGGGCTTCCTTAGCGCAGAGGGGCGGGAACACCCCCAGGCCCAGCAGACAGAGCCCAGACAGCAGGGCTTGGGGGTTTCCTTAGCGCAGAGGGGCGGGAACACCCCCAGGCCCAGCAGACAGAGCCCAGACAGCAGGGCTTGGGGGTTTCCTTAGCGCGGCAGTGGCAGGGAAGTCCCCAGACATGGCAGACAGAGCACAGACAGCAGGGCTTGGGGGCTTCCTTAGCGCAGAGGGGCGGGAACACCCCCAGGCCCCACAGACAGAGCACAGACAGCAGGGCTTGGGGGCTTCCTTAGCGCAGAGGGGCGGGAACACCCCCAGGCCCAGCAGACAGAGCCCAGACAGCAGGGCTTGGGGGCTTCCTTAGCGCAGCGGCAGCGGGGAAGCCCCAGGCCCAGCAGACAGAGCCCAGACAGCAGGGCTTGGGGGTTTCCTTAGCGCGGCAGTGGCAGGGAAGTCCCCAGACATGGCAGACAGAGCACAGACAGCAGGGCTTGGGGGCTTCCTTAGCGCAGAGGGGCGGGAACACCCCCAGGCCCCACAGACAGAGCACAGACAGCAGGGCTTGGGGGCTTCCTTAGCATGGCAGTGGCAGGGAAGTCCCCAGACATGGCAAACAGAGCCCAGACAGCAGGGCTTGGGGGCTTCCTTAGCAAGGTGGTGGCGATGGGAACACCCCCAGGCCCCACAGATAGAGGCCGGACAACAGGGCATGGGGACTTCCTTAGTGTGTCGTGTCGGCGAAGCCCCCAGGCCTGGCAGACAGAGCACACTGCAGGGCATTGGGGCTTCCTTTGCATGGCGCATGGTGGTAGCAGGCAGAGAGTGGACAGCAAGGCATGAGGGCTTCATCTCCATGGCTGCAGCAAAACCCCCAGGCCCCACAGAGAGCAGAGAACCATGGGAGTGGGCCTAAGCCATCAGTAGCTCCTGGATTGTAGAGGGTGCAGGTTGGGCTGAGGGACCCCTGTGCATGAATTTCGTGCACCGGGCCTCTAATTCTATATAATAAAAGGCTAATATGCAAATTGACCAAATGGTGGAATGACCGGTTGCTATGACACACACTGACCACAGGGGGCAGACACTCAACCCAGGAGTTGCCCCCTAGTGGTCAGTGTGCTCCCACAGGGGGAGCACCACTCAGCCAGAAGCCAGGCTCATGACTGGTGAGCACAGCAGCAGTGGCGGGAGCCTCTCCCGCCTCCACGGCAGCGCTAAGAATGTCCGACTGCCGGCTTAGGTCCACTGGGAGCAGGCCTAAGCTGGCAGTCAGACATCCCCTGAGGGCTCCTGGACTGCAGGAGGGCAAAGGCAGGGCTGAAGAAACCCCCCCCAAGAGCATGAATTTCGTGCACCAGGCCTCTATTATTTTATAAATAGCCAAGGACTGGTAAAAGTTATCTCCACCAATATAAAGGACAATTAAATGAAGTACACATATACTAGTAAAGTGGAAAGTTATGTAGAATATGAAAATTCTTTATATGCTAACATTGAATAATGTCCAAAGTATGTTAACAAAAGAAAAAGCAAGGTGTAGTCTGGAACAAATGACTTATTTAACAATGTCTCAGAAAAGATGTACATACTGAAACTGAAAATACTGGTTTGGTTGCCTATGGGGAGGAGCAGAGGGTAGACTGAGGGTCAAGGAAGAAGAGACTTCGTACTTAAATATTTATATCTTTTGAACTTAATACCTCATAAATATAGTATACCTATTCAATAAATATTAAATACTTGTTAAATTTTAATGTAAAAAATATCAGTGACATGTTAAGTGAAAAAAACACAATACAAAAGTATAAATATCCAGTATTATATCATCTATTTAACACAGATATTAATATAAAAAGGAAATACAGTAAAAATATTAACAATGGCTATATATTGGCACTTTTTTCTTTTACTACTTTTTTCTTCTTTTTTCTTTTGCTACTTTTAAAAACATATTTTCCAAGCTTATTACAAATGAGTATAAATTACTTTTATAATAGAAGAAAAAACTGTATTAGCTGACAGATGTTAGAATATTTTAAATTTGTTATTATATTATTTTTATGGAATATGTACTTCCACATAACTTTCCATTGGTTAGGCTCTCTACTGCACGAGTTTAGTAATCTAGCCATCACTGAGATCATTCAACCAGAACTGAGAGTCATGTCACTCAGACCTGCTATGTACTCTACCACTTTTATCATTTTTATATCCCTAACCACTTCAGTTTTATAAATTATTCTACATTCTTATCTATCCTGTGCTCTCCTTAATTAAGAGAGTTGGAGCAAAATGCATGTAAAGGTAAAAAAACCTCATTCAAGAGACAAATATCGGGGGGGGGGGGGGGGGAGACTCCCACCATATGGGACATACTAAGCCTGAATATCTATACAGTGTTCCAAGTCTTTAAACCTAATGTAGCCTAAAAGAAAAACACAAATCAGAAGCAATTTTAAAATATTTTTGTGTGTTACCTCGTAGGAGTGGCTCAATTGTTGAGCATCAGCCTATGAACCTGGTAAAAGTTATCTCCACCAATATAAAGGACAATTAAATGAAGTACACATATACTAGTCAAGTGGAAAGTTATGTAGAATATGAAAATTGTTTATATACTAACATAGAATAATGCCCAAAGTATGTTAACAAAAGAAAAAGCAAGGTGTATGGTTCAATTCAGAGCACATGCAGGCTCAATCCCCAGCAGGGGGCATGCAGGAGGCAGCTGATCAATGATTCCCTCTCATCATTGATATTGCTATCTCTCTCTCCCTCTCCCTTTCTCTCTGAAATCAATATATTCATATATATATGTTTATGTAGATAAAATTTTAAAGCATGTTTTATCACTGTCAATTCAGCAAACATGTGTAATATATATATATATTTCCCCTTTGAAAAGAAATCTATTTATTGAGGTGGTTTAATGGATCAACACTAGGAACCAACACTCACCTTTTCTAGCGTGGCCAGTGGCACTGTTGGCCTGTGTTTGATAAACTCCATCATTCTGTACACAGACTAGATGAGAATCTGCTTCTGTACTAAAACTAGCTCCAATGCTAATGACATGCTCATTAGAAGAATTTATTACTTTCATTACCTAGGGGAAAAAACAACACTCATTTAGAAACACTTATACTATTTCATGCCTTTATTAATTACACTAATTCAAAGAGTCACAGTTCTGACCAGCTTCATAAATCTCAAACTTTGGTCTGGAAAACCCCCAAGAATGTGATAGAAACAAATGTACTAAGATAAAATTACCTCAATGAATAAACAGTAAAAAAAAAAAAAAAAAAAAAGATGAAAGAATAGAATTAAACAAATGCCTTGTTAGGAAGCAAATCGAAAACTTCAAAAATAATATATTTTGCCATTATATATTAGTCTGATTCAAAACAAAATTAATTGACATACTTCTAAGGAAATCTAATGTTCAATGATTATCTTCAAAATTTTAATGAAGCAATTATACTTACATCATTGTATTTTTTCCGAGGTATTTTTATGCAGCTCTTCCCCATTTCCATATGAATCAATAGCTGATCTATATTATGCAAGGTATACTGGTAATTTCGAAGGTCCTATATAAGATAATGACATTTCCATAAACCTTAAACTACTATTCATGCACATTTAACCATTCATTAAATCCATTAAAAGTATCCACCATTTTAAAACTTGTGATACATAACTGAAAATGCCATCTAAAAACTAGTACTAACTTATAAAACCAACTAATCCAGCTACTCCACCGAGTAGTAAACAATATAATTCCCAGGAAGAATTCTATAGTATTTGGGGGTGATCTCCTCTTTCTATTTAAAGATCATTCAAATAGGTCTTCAAACTGAGTATTATAAACTAGAGGCCCAGTGCACGAAATTCGTGCACAGGGGTGTGTGACCCTCAGCCTAGCCTGCACCCTCTCCAATATGGGACTCTCTAGGGATGTCCGACTGCCCGTTTAGGCCCGATCCTACCAGGGCAGTCGGACATCCCTCTCACAATCCAGGATTACTGGCTCCCGATTGCTCGCCTGCCTGCCTTCCTGATTGCCCCTAACCACTTCTGCCTGCCAGCCTGATCACCCCCTAACCACTCCCCTGACAGACTGATAGATGCTTAACTGCTCCCCTGCCAGCCTGATTGCCCCTAACTGCCCTCCCCTGCAGGCCTGGTCACCCCTAACTGCCCTCCCCTGCAGGCCTGCCCCCCCCCCAACTGCCCAACTGCTCTCCCTGCAGGCCTGGTCCCCTCCCCCAACTGCTCTCCCCTGCAGGCCTGGGTCCCCCCCAACTGCCCTTCCCTACAGGCCCGGTCACCCCCAACTTCCCTCCTCTGCCAGCCTGGTCACCTCTAACTGCCCTTCCCTGCAGGCTTGATTGCCCACAACTGCCCTCCCTTGCAGGCCTGGTCCCTCCCAACTGCCCTCCCTTGCAGGCCTGGTCCCTCCCAACTGCCCTCCCCTGCTGGCCATCTTGTGGTGGCCATCTTGTGTCCACATGGGGGCAGCCATCTTTGACCACATGGGGGCAGCCATCTTGTGTGTTGGAGTGATGGTCAATTTGCATATTACTCTTTTATTAGATAGGATAAAACTAAGTCCACTGAAATACTTTTCTCTGGTAACAGGTAAACACAAAATTCTAGAAATCTGAGGTGGGAGGGAACCTGAGATATGGTCTATTCCAATCCTTCCTAAAGCAAATGAGGAAACTTAGGCCACACTTTGCTCACAGTCACCAAACTTACTAACTTTACAAACACTTTTACATCTTCAAAAGCTTCAACATCTGTGTAGATCTCACATTACGTAAATATGTAAGCATCCCAGCAGAATGAATTGAAAGGCAATTACAATCAGGTACATATAAATTAGATGTGCTCTAAAAAGCAATTCATTAGAAACAGCCCATTTGTGTTAAATGAACTAGGATATATTTATAAGTAAACTTTCATTATACCAAATATGCCAAATTAAAATAGGAAAACATACCAGTAAGTGTGTAAAATTTACTAAACACATTTTTAAAGTAACAATATAAGAACACTTAATAAAATAGTTCAATTACTCACAACAAGTAAATTCATTATAGTGTGTCCTATCTCTCCAAAAAGAGGTTTTCGGCCTCTGATACTTGTTAGAGGAGCAGGGTATGCTATACATAAGAAAGAAAAACTGGTTACTGCCAAAAAAGCCCACACAAACAAACAAACGAGTCTTGAATGTATTACCTTTAATTTTTATTTTCCAAACAGTATGAATAAATTACCCCCAATCATTTCTTTGGGGAAAATTAACCCATACTGAGTACTAATCAGGTGCTGCATTGAACTGGGAACTCTGCATACATTATTTTATTTAAACTCTGTAACAACCTGATGAGGCAAGTATATCTACCCCTACTTTACAAATGGGAAAGTAGGTCACTAAGTTAATGTAACATGGATTTGAAATTTGGTTTGCCTGATTCCAAAGCATTTAATCTTTTCACTATATGTGTCCACAAAATTATGATGGTTGGAAAATTACAGTAATTGGCTAGAGCCCCCTATCAAGTTCTGAATTTAAAGAAAAATAAGAAGAATTAAATATTTTAATGACGTGTACAACTAATATTCAACTGTGCTAATTTACAGATTTATATAGTAAACTTCTATAGTTCCTGGGTCAGCATGATAAAAGCACACAGAGTCAGAGAAATCAACCCAGAGAAGGATAAGGGACATGGAGCCTGTCACCTAACAACTTTCCTCTTTCTTTAGGGCACTATAAATACTGCACACCAGAAAGAAAAAGGTAACTTGCTGGCAATGTAGCAGAACCTCTGGAAGGAAAGGAAGGTGAAAAAGGAAGGTAAGACTATTTCTATGATGATAAAAAGCAGGTACATTTTTAACCTTCAGCTTAAATAAGGAGCAAACCTCTCTAATACCTATTATACAAATATAAGTTCTTAAAATTCTAAGACAACACACCTGACATTATCTATTTTCAGAGCTTAAGTCAGGGGAACTCACATCTTTGCTATTACATGTTTTGTGGTGTTTAAAAGGGTAAGTTATTTAGAGGACAGGGGATGTTGACTAGAAACAACATAAGACATAGTGGTAAGTGACATTAAGGTAAATGCTGACTTTTTACTTCATCTCTTACGAATCAGGGAGCATCCTTGTAATTAGATAGAGGTAATTTTATTTAAAACTATTTTCAAAGGTTCTGACTTAGAATGACATCCTGTCAGTTTCAAAGGGACCTCACAAATCATCTAATCCAACATTTAATGATATTTTAACCAAATGATCTCAACATAAAAGCATAGATAATCCCCATTTGAAAATTACTCATTTCAGACAGTTATTTTCAGTTTTTAATCATGGGACTCAACTTCTGTCATTAATTTTTACATATGTACATTATCTCTATTGTAGAGAGTGCCTGGGAGGGCACATGGGCATTCCTTTAATTATTGTCAGCTGAATTCAGTGGCATTGGCAAAGCCACGCCCTGGAAACACACTTTGCCAGAGGCAGGACTGTTGTCAGCTTGACCTTCAGCCCAGGTGCCAGCAGGTGGGTTTTGTTATTTAAATCCAGCCAAGCACCAGGAATGCACATAATCTCCTTTGTCTTGACTTTTAGTAAAACTTCCTGTTTTTTGCTGTATAAAATAAACACACTGTATTGGCTTGGGGTCACTGTTCCTGTCCCTGTCCATATCAGAGGACAGTGGTCCCACCCAGCCCCAGCTTTTTCCTTCTATCTCTGTGTCTGTCTCTTTCTTTCATTTTCTCAGTCCCCAGCCACCCCTACTCAGGAACTGGACTGCTCTCTAGCCACGCTGGATGCGGAAAAGAGAGAAATATTTATACTCTATAACAATATAAACACACACACCACACCACACTTCCAAGTTCATTCCTAAAGAGTCATGGGCACCAATAACACTACAATGCTAATCTATCTAAAACCCAGCAGAACATAAAGAACTCAGAAAAAATAGCTGAGACTAGTTAACTTCCATGTATAACTGCTGATATGCCCTCATCACTACTAAATAGCTACCATAGCTTTGCAGCTCTGATCCTTGTGTATCTTTTGAGAAGTCCCTCATTTGCCCCATGATTTTCCTTTCAGTGTGTGAAAACAGACTTGGTATCTAGAAGTGATACAGGCCAAACTTACGGATTATATGTTACATAATTACTTGAAATTAGCTAGTACAAGTATACTGATCTAACCTTCCATAAAAATAGCATTCAAATATTAACATCAGAGACAAAATATTAGGTTGAATGGATGTAACACTTGGCTCAGAATGAAAATTTTTAAGTTCTTTGGTTTACACAGCACAAAACCTGAGATAAAAGTTAAATTTTGTTACTTTTTATGGCAATTTAATAGCATCACATACTTAAATCCTAAATGATAAGGACCCCCTCCCAAAAATCACAGTTTAATAAAATTTGCCAAATAGAGGAATTTAGTGACTCTCTCACTGAATTTGTCCATTTTGAAATAGTAAAGGTCACTTTATAATATTCCTACATTTAATTTTCCTCCAAAAATATCTATTAAATTATATTAGAATGAAATGTATAAAATTTCATTAGATGTACTTCACATGCAATAAATAAACTATTTCTTTAAAAAAAAAGGGGGGGGGGAAGAGCCCTGGCCAGTGTGGCTCAGTTGGTTGAACTGTTATCCCATGCACCAAAAGTTCTCAGGTTTGATTCTGGGTCAGGGTACATACCTAGGTTGTGGGTTCGCTCCTTGGTCAGAGACAACCAATCGATGTTTCTCTCTCAGATCTACCTTCCTTCCTCCCCCTTTCCCCCTCTCTCATGTAAATATATATATTTATATATTTAGTTTAACACTAGAAATAACCATACATATAAACCTCTTTAGAATCTCCAATTGTATCAAGGGTAGATATGTAAAGATACACACAAACTCACACTCAAATATACATATATACATATACTAGTATTATACATAAATGATACAGTCTACATCACTATTAGATAATAAGCTAAATGTCAGGAATATAAAAATAAGAAAAAGGGACCTCACGCTTAACAAAGATGGGAGCCACTATTTTCAAGTATTTCCTTCTCTAAAAATAGTCAACTCTTGATTATAGTCAGTAACTGAAAGCAGTAGCACAGATAATCCAAAAATCCTTTAATTTTGACTCTCTAATGTACACAAATTAAGGGGGGCAATAATTTGTCTTCTTAACACGTAAGCAACATAAAATGAACTCTCTACAGTACATGCTTTTAAGAAAACTTCGTTTTTGTGGGTTTGTTCTAAAATTTAAAAAATATATTTTAAGGTAAGTTTATATAATAATTATGAACATCTAGAAACTTCATGACATATCAAGGTTTTGTAGACTAATTTGGTAGTAGAGGAGGGTTGTTTTGGAATTTTAAAAGTACAGTGAAACAGAAGTGGTTCCATTAATCCATTAAAAATTTGATTTTAATGATACTCCTGAATTCTTATTTTACATTAGTCTATTTGAACCTATAAAATTTAACTTAATATTCTAAAACTTACCTTTATATTCTGCACCCAATCTCAGCATTAAACGCATAGGGAAAACCTTTGCCCAGGGAATCTCTAGCTTCTGGATAAGAATTCCACAAAGAAAAGGATTACTTGGTAAGGGGAGATCATCAAGTTTCTGAAAAGTGGGTGTAATAAATAGGAATCCTCCGTGGTCTTTGCTACCGAGAAAACTCTCAGTAAAGGTAATATTGTCCAAGTTTTCTATGTATTTTCCTGGAAATAAAATCATTTAAAAAAGATTTTAAGTTGTTTAAAGAGGCTTTCTGAGTTTGAATGTCGCCATATAAACTTGCTTATATAAAGGCAATGTAGAATTTTTTTTTATTTCCACTCTAGTACAAGCATCTATTCAATACCTTGTGTGCATAAAGCTCAGTTATTCCTGGAGATAGGAATAACCATAAGCTATTTAAAAAATTTTCTCCTTACTGCATGGTCAAGTAAAATCAAAATGTCCCCCCAATCTTATACAAACAGTAAGAAAAACTATAGACACATAAAAAAGAAAGGCAATAAAATAAAGAAGGCAAATATATTTTACTTAAAAATTTGTTTCAAATCTGTGTAAAGACACTAATCAGATAAAGTGCTAGATTTAAGGAGACTGAAAATGATGATTAAGACCTAAAAAAGTAATAATCTCTTCACAAAATAAATCTTTAGTACAGTTAGCATAACCAAAAGCATAAATGCCTTTAATTAATTTGTCCATCCCCTAATCTAAGAACTTGTATGCATGCATATAAGAATAACCAATGGACACAGACACTAGAGGGATGAGGGCATATGCAGGGGGGTGGGAGAGGCCAGGGGGAGGTCAATGGGGGAAAAAGGAGACATGTGTACTACTATTTGTAATACTTTAAACAAAAAAAAATTAAATGAAAACAAAAATAAACAGTTCAAAATAAAAAGCTATACCTTTTAGAGCATCCTTATATATGGAGATAAATAGTCTGAAGATGTCCTTAGGAATAGTATCTTCATTTGGCAAACATAACAATAGAATAATAATTTCTGCCTGTCCCAAGCCATGTAATCCATTGGTTGAGAAGTACCAATATTTGTCTGAGGAATCTTAAGTGATAAAAGCATACAACTATCAATTTCCACTTCTATTAACCAAAAAAACTAAATATAATTGTCCTTTGCATGAAGCACAATTTTCAAATTCCTTATTTTTCCAGAGTTCTCACAAAAACTTTGAATTGCGTAAGATTAATGTAGAAAAGAGAAAAGATTATCTGATGGAGTCCATAATAAATAACACTAAAATAAAAGATGCACTAATATGATTAAATGTAGTGGGTAAGAATTAGGTAAGTTTCAAAGAGAATGAAAAGCTAAGAGACCCATTGTTGAGATCTGAGGATTATTTATTACTGAAGATTATTTACTTTCTTACTTTTAATTAGATTACAAGTCATTGACTTTAAACTGTCTTTATTGCTACTAAATCAGGATTCTTGCTTACCTCAATTACCAAATTTCAATTTCACTAAAAGCTAAATGAATGAAATGTATTTAATTGTATCATGAACATCAAAATACAGTTCAGCTATAAGCCCATGACTTTAACATAGCACTTACTGAGGGACACTAGTAAAAATCTGTAAGCTTGTATTTCTAGTCCCACTGAATATAAAATTGCAAAATTTATTTATATTCATATTTGGCTAAAAAACCCAATATCCAGTGCTGCTTATTTTCCATGATTGCCAGTCTATATCAAACCTAAAGATATAATTAATTCAGATATCCTGCTTACCAATTAGGCAAAGAAAGATGAATCATTACTTACAAAATACTAACTTGATATTCACGAGTAGATTAGCATTTAGGACAAATGTAACAGGGTGAAAAGCTTTGTCTTCAAGAAGCAAAATGATCTGCTCATGAGATGGGTGTTCTTCTACTACAGGCACTAAATCATGAAAATGACATATAATTAGAAAAAATATGACATCCTGTTAAATATGCTTTCAGTGAAAAAACAACAACAGATTTATAAATCTACCAATGTCTTGAGCAAATTTAAACAAAAGCAAACATGTTTCATAACGTCAATCAATATCCTGGACAACTGTTATATACTTATTTTTACTTTTCTATGTATGTAAAGAATTAATACTGTAATACATATAAATCCTGATATGTTGTGTATACACAAAAAAATGTTGATTAAACAGCATATTTATATAATTTTAGCACCTTTAAAATGTTAAAACAAACATTTTTGTAAAGTGGATTCTAGTCTGCCGGCCACTCCAATTATAAATTCTGAAATTTACCCTGGTACAATGCTGGGAAAGTAATCTAGACCCAAGTTGTACATGCTGCTTGCTGACATATGGCCTATGCCAGCGACAAGTGGCAAAAAAAATTTTTTTTTAAATAAAAATCTTGACAATCAATAGAAAAATATCCATGGCCTGCAAAGAACAGGGCTTGAAGGTATTTTTGCCACTATAGCCAGGTTTATGAAATAGCACCTACTGACATAAAGAGGTCTAAGCTCCATTCCCCTACATTGCCATGCACAGAGCATAATCACTTCATGTTGCAGGATGCAGCATAATGCAAGTATCCTAGGTAACTACTATGAAGTAGGAGCTAACCACAGGATCTCCAGTTTGGAAAGGACCTTATAGATCTAGGTTCTCTTCTCTTAAAAAGAAACTGAAGCCCAAAGAGATTATATACCATGCTTCAAGTCATATACATATTAAATAGCCAATGACAAACTAAAATTCCTAGCTTTGTCATCTAATCCAATACTCTTTTCTTTAGGCACCACTCTCCTTTAAAAAAAAAAAAAAGTGATATGTAATCAAAACTCTAATACAATGGAAATATTTTCAGAGCTAAAAGTCTATGAGTTTCCTGTTGTATTGGCCTTTTGTCTCACTCTAAGTTAGGAAGTCAGATATTATAAATGAATCATCTTCATCTCAAAAGTTCAAATCTTTTTAGAATTTGTTTTTATATATAATAAGACTCTGTAAACTAAAGTTACCAAGACATAATACATGTTTCAAATTGTCCAAGTTTAAAAAAATGCATTTCACACAACACAGACAAAATTCATCAGTACATTCTTTAAAAAAAAACCCACAACTTTTAAATTTAAATAACTGCTATTCCTACCTAATTCCTTTTCTTCAGATGCAACCAGAAGAGGGGGCAAGCTGTCCTCATCACTAGGTAGAAGACTAATCTTATTGCCCACATTCTTGTCAATACCACATAGTAACCTATAATCTGAAGTATTAGCAACAGGTAAATTGCTGTTCACTAAAACACCAGCTGTTGGACTAGATGGTTCCTCAGTTCCTGCAAAAACATCATCATCTAGTGTAAAAGATCCAGAAGTAGGTAACCCCTCAGTTCCTGTGCTTATGGGCAGTTTTTCCACAGATGAAACCTCAGAAATAGGACTCTGAATTATCTCATTTCTTGTAATATCTCCTATCTCATTGTTTGGTTTTTCCACTGTAGCAGAATAGGCATGATCCACTGTGTTTACCATCTGTAAAATATGTAATAAAAAAAATCAGTTTATAGTCTCTGTTCAACTGTGAAATGTTCATCTCTATAGCCAAACATACCGTTTTAATAAGGATAAATAAAACTGAAATGGGCTCAGAAATTCTTCAGAAGCCAAATTTCCTAAGAAATAGTACCATTTGGCTTCTTCAAATTCAGGAGCATAAGGTTTAGCTTTACTGTATTCTCAGGTAGGTACTAATGATTTTAATTTTATAGATTAGATAAAGGAAGCAAGGAGAACTTCAGGATCTTATACCATATCACACAGTGAGCAATTTAGTTTAACCCAAGGCTCTCCTCATGACAGTCAAAATACCTTGGGTAAGCAAGTGAGAGGAAAAGGGGAAAAGACAGAGCGGGGCTGGTTAGGCAACAGTATGGTAAATATAGTCCACAATAGTAACCACCAGTAATATACTACATCTCACATATGTTTTAAAAAGCCCTTTCTTTTAGACTGGCCAAACCTGAGTCAATATTAAATGATATCACTTATGAATTCAAATAATACTTACTAACCTATTTAGAACTTTCATTTTGTTAAAATATTGATTAGGGTAGGTGCTAGCTCAGAAACACTTTTGGTAATAATGGCTACTTGTAAAATCTAGCTCCCAAACTCTTAATGACAAACAGCATTTGGTATGTGAACTTGAACAGAGCATGATACATATCCATCTTGTCCAATGTATATACCCGAAATAAACCAGGTAACTGGCACAGAGTAAATACTCAATAAATATTTGTTTAATGAATAAAACATTCCTACTTCGTATATTAATATTTGCTTCTAGGAGCATTTTGCTACTTTACAATGAGAATTCTTAGTGGACTAGGAGTCTGTATTATGTTTCTTCTACTTAACACCTAGCACATTTGTGTAAATGCAAACATAAATACACCACCACATACTTTACTAAGTCCTTGAAAATCATTAAACAAATATTAGCCTAAATCTCAGTTCTATTTCCCTATAACAGTGTTTCTTAAGGTGTGGTCCAAGGATTCCTGGGGTCCCAAGACCCTTTCAGGGAGTCAGTGAGGTCCTAGGATTTTCTTCATATAATTTCACCAAACAACATATCACAACAGACTGAATATACATGCAATTATGAGAATTTTTCTTCTACTAAGTCAGACATTAAGCTGAAATGTAAAATAATGTTATCCTTGCCCGGCCGGCATGTCTCAGTGGTTGAGCATCGACCTATGAACCAGGTGGTGAAGGTTCGATTCCCGGTCGCTCGATCCCCAGTGTGGTGCATGCAGGAGGCAGCTAATCAATGATTCTCTCTCATGATTGATGTTTCTATCTCTCTCTTTCTTTCCCATCCTTTCTGAAATCAATAAAAAATATTAAAAATAATGAAATGTTATGCCTGATTAAACTTTTGTTTTGGAATTATTCTCATAATAGTATTTCTATTAATATTAGTTTATTTTTTAAAATATATTTTTATTGATTTCAGAGAGGAAGGGAGAGGGAGGGAGAGATAGAAACATCCATGATGAGAGGAAATCATTGATTGGCTGCCTCCTGCACGCCCCCTACTGGGGATTGAGCCCGCAACCCAGGCAAGTGCCGTTGGCTGGAATTAAACCTGGGACCCTTCCGTCTGAAGGCCAACGCTTTACTACTGAGCCAAACCAGCTAGGGCAATATTAGTTTATTTTAACTAATGAATTTTAAATTTTCTCAATTTTAATATTGCTATAGTAATTATTAATAGTATAATCCACAAAACTTATAGCTTTTTTATTTTATTGCTTAAGGTATTACAGTAATATTAAAATTGAGAAAATTTAAAATTCATTAGTTAAAATAAACTAATATTAATAGAAATACTATTAGTAGAAAAAACTTATAGCTCTTTTGAATTCTCAATAACTTTTAAGAGCACAAAATGGCATTGAGACCAAAAGTTTGACAATGAAAAGGTAAAACCTAAAATATATTCTCTATATCATATATTTCTCATTTTAGGAAGCTCATAGTGTTCAAAAAAAACACACTCTAATAATCACATAAGGAATTATCTACAAAATAAAATTTTATTAAATTAACAAGTCATTCTTTAGATTCCTTACCAAGGGCAGATCTGGTAAGAGAGGACTAAAGTCTTCAGAACATCTTTTACTTCCAGATGATAATTTTGCTGTATCTGCAACTTCACCATTAGGCAATATACCATCTGCAAACCATACTCTCTTCTGTTCTTTGGAACATAATCCTAGATTCAGTTTAAAAAATAAAGCATTTTAACTTGGCAATATTGCAATGATTTAATATAAAAATGGGTCAGAAAATGTTTTCAAAAGCTTTTGCTACCTATTATCAAGCCTAGAGAAATGGCCTTATGTGCAGCTACCCATAGTGGAAGTCTTTTTCTAATTCATACTAAGGCAGGATGAGCCTGGGAAGCACGTCCTCAGAAAAAGAGTGGACAGGAGAGGTTATTTCTTAAAGACAAAGGGGGCAGATTTAAAGCCTATATTATTAAAACTAATTTGTGAGTGTAGAGTGGAGACTGAATAAAATTTAGGAACTAAGGCGCAGGAAAGAAAAATGGACTATACCAGAGCATGGCAGATAAGCAAAGAAAAACATTTGGAGAACAGAAAGAGGCATAAAAATTTTAAAAAATGAAACAGGTGCACTTGTGCATCAGACGTCATTTCTTTTAATTTATTTGATGAGAGAAGCATAATATATTTTATTCTTATAATGTAGATATTAAACTTTATTAATATTTATTAACATTTTCATCCCATATTTGGAGGAAATAACTAGATATCAGCATGAATATTTGTTATTTTGTTATAAAGCATCTACAAAAGAAGGTTATGAAAATTTCTGCCAGATGATTTTAGAACAATATGAAGATTAAAAGGATTAATATATCTAGTTTCCAAAATACAATACAGAGTAACACTGAAAAAACTAGAATCATATATAATTTTTGCATTATGAGTATACAAATTAAATAAGGTATCTTCCTTATATTTGCAATACTTTTATAGTTTAATAATTCAGGATGTCAATATAAGAAAATATATAAATATTTCTAAAAACAAATTTATTCAGCTTTAAAACTATAATATGTAAGCATACATTTGTTCAGATGGAAAAAGACACATGGGATATGATTATTACAATAGCTTTATTAACTCTGTTTCGTGCACTTATAACTGTAAACCTACTTTTGCCCACTCCTATATATGCTGAATCTCCTTATTTAAGTTATAATCATAAATAGAACATAGCTATCGAGAAAGAAACTAAAATCCAAAATAATTGTCACAAGTATCTGAATTTGCCTTTAACTGACAGGTAAAGTCACTTTATAGCACGCAACAGACTAATAGTTGATGTTTAAAAATATGAATGGACTTGACTCAAGATCCTAACCTACAACAGGTTGTAAAAAAGAACAGAGTCCAAAGATTTAAAAACCATTTTTATTCTGGTAAAACATACATTTAAAAAAGATTTTTAAGGAAGTGGCCAAGTTTTTACCTATTGTTTCTCAAACCCAAGCCTACCTTCTCCACCAAGCTCTCTGATGTCATGCTGGAAGTCTGCAAAGTGCAACTCCCAGACCCTCTTGCTAGTTGGGCCTAGTTAGGTTCCACCAATGGTAGGCACAGGTAGGAGATTAGAAGGTTAGAAGAGAAGGAATTCTTTCCTTTGAGTTCCTGCCAAGATTCTTGAAGTAGCAGCACCCCCAGATATAGCTGCATGCCCCATGATTTTCAGTACTCCTTTACATCAACCCCAGAACACTCCTTCAGTCATCTGAGCACAAAGCTCATTAGTCTCCTTGATGGTTCTACCATTTGCTTGTTGGTGTTCCCCAAAGATCACAGCACCAACCACATGGTATCCCAACCCCTGAATCCCAGGTCTGAGAACCAAGTACCTTCTGGTAATTCTGTACTGTACTCAATACTGCTTCTCACTTTTTGTTCCCTCTGCCCTAGCGTTGGTGGTTGTTTCCTGCTGTTACTAATCCCTGAGTCACTTGAGCATAGCCTTTTTGCTCTTCCTGTCTTCTAATATACATGTATAACCAGTTTCCTGTATTAAATTCCTTCTGATATCTAGTCTGGCTTCTCTTTCCTCACTAGACCTTGTCAACACTAGTAATTTTCTATTTTAGTAATTTATCTTTAGTCTAAGACACAGGATTTTCTTCTAGTTACCTTCAACACTTGGTTGTTTAAGGGCTGAGATTGGTAGGGTTGTAGGTGAAGAAGGTACACTGGATGTCTGGGTCTCCTGCAGAGGCTGGATGGTGGCACATTCATCAGAATGATTAGATTTAAGATTAGAACCAGTTGGGCTCATCATCCTTTCAAATGCCTGAGCTATAACGGGGAGAAAATAACATTAAAATCTCAGATTTTTTAAAATTTCAAAGTAAATATGATAAATATTCAATTTTTCAAGTTGTAAGAAGTAAGAAATCAATGGCTTAGCAAGAAAAAGAAGTGGCACTTGACAAAGATCATGCCCTTCCTTTGGTTGGCAGCACTCCACTTCAGTATAAGCTACCAATTATTTATTTTAATATTATACTTAGCTTATGTTTGATATCTATTAAAGAAAACTATTGTTATTTAATATGACTATTTTTGCCTTTTACCCTTGGAGTCTATTTATAACGTAGTACAGAGTGATTCTTTTAAGAAATAAATCATATATCATTACTCTGTTTAAAATCCTTTAATGATTTCCCAACCCTTGGAGTGAATAATTTAAGTTTTACAATAGCTCACAAGACCCTACACAGCCTACATCCCTCCTCTGCCTTCTGTTACTGTCTGACCTCATCTCTCACTACAATTCCACTTGCTCATTATGATCCAGCCACCTAGGCCTCCTTGATTTTCAACAAATCAAGAAGCACTCTTCTAGCTTAGGGTCTTTGCTCTTATTGTTCTCTCTGCTTAGAATGTTCTTCCCATAGGTATTCACTAGCTTTATTCTCTTACTTCCTTCAAGTCTCTGTTCACATGTCATTATCATAAAACCTTACTCTGACCACCTTATAAAAAAAATACAGCTTCTTGCCGAAACCGGTTTGGCTCAGTGGATAGAACATTGGCCTGCGGAGTGAAGGGTCCCGGGTTCGATTCTGGTCAAGGGCATGTACCTTGGTTGCGGGCACATCCCCAGTGGGAGGTGTGCAGGAGGCAGCTGATCGATGTTTCTCTCTCATCGATGTTTCTAGCTCTCTATCCCTCTCCCTTCCTCTCTGTAAAATATCAATAAAATATATTAAAAAAATACAAATAAGAAAAAATACAGCTTCTTGCCTCCAATCTGTTACTATCTACCCCTCTTACACTCTTTTATTTTCATTTAGGATATTATCATCATCTGATATTCTCTTTGCCTACTGTCTGTCCACTTTTCCCAAATTTGTAAGCTCCATGAGAACAGGGAGTCTATTTGTTCTCAGCTAGTGCGCCAGAATACAGAATGGCACCTGAATATTGCTGAATGATTTTTCACCTGAATAACATAGAACAGAACTGGTAGCTCTCCCTTCAGCATATCTCCAAACTGACCTGCTATAAATGCTGCCACTACAAATTGCCTTCCTTAAGTGACAGTAAATAATAGCATTCTTATGAAATGGCTTCCACTAACCAACTGAAATCCAAACATCTTACTCTGGGTTTCAAAATAATTTCCACCTTACCCTAAATCAACCTAATGGCACTCACACACATGCTGCCTTGAAACTTAACAGTCTCAGCACAACTTCCTCAATGTCCATATCTGTATTCAAATTATTTTTTCTTCTAATACTTCATGAAATGTGTCTCACAACGTGTGAGCCATCTTTCTCCTCTTATTTAATAACATTATCTTAAATGATCATTTCTACCATTTTCAATGCTAAAGGTGATATGAAAACAAATTATTATGTTTTCTTGTGGTATATAAAGCAATGATAAAGAGAACCATAAATGAAATTACATGCTATAAGATATCAAAACAGAATAAATAAAAGATAGCTAAGTAAACAAATTGTTTTCAAAAGAATTTCTTTGATAAACCAATGTTTGAGCTCAATAACCTACTGAGAGTCTTTAATGACTCTTGATCTTCTCCCCTTCTGGATTCTTACAGTCAGAATATGTATTAATGTCCACCTAAGAATCTGACCTATCTACTCAAATGTTTCAAATCTTCATGGCTAACAGCAGGAGCAGTTGTCTTCTAGGCTATTGAAGCAGTGTAAGAAAAAACAGAACAACTATAAGCACTTAAGCTAACCTCATAAACAATGGTGATAATATAGAAATGTAAAAAGATTTATACTCTATTATAATCTTCCAGAACACATGTCAACAGCAGGGAGTAAAGCAGCTTACCTCAAGCTAACAGACTCACATCAGAGCTTTTTGAAGAACTGCTGAAAAAATTTATCTTCATTCAAAAGAGAAAAACAAATTATTATCAGGTATTTACTCTCCTGGCTAACAGGAAGCACTGCCTGAGCTAGTACACAGGCCTGGTCTTTAAAAAGTCCCAAGTAATATTTGCTGGGAATTAAATTGTCAACCAATTTTAGAAAATGCCAAGAAGTACTCAAAAGAACAAATGTGTATTTGAGGAAAAAAACACAAAACACACAACACACACACACAACTGTGAGAATTCAAGACCACAAAGATTATTGCTCATAATGGTAGCTAGCTAGGGAGCCCGAGAAACAGTAGGAACACATAAAAACAAAATTCTAAAATTGAGAAGGGAAAAAAATATGGGACAAAAATATACAAATAGTGTGGCAGTCCTATAAATTTATCTATAAGACAGATATCACTATCTTATCTTTTATACCCATTTTAGGTTGTAAAGGGTAAGAACTATTATCTTGCCTGGTGCTATTAATATATAAGATTAAATATCATTTATTAGTAGGTATTCGATAAATGTTTAGATTAAGATGATAATGATGACAATGATGATGGCAAAAACAATAGGCAGATGAAATGCAGCACTTAGGGACTTGGTACCTGTTAAAAGTTAATGAAATGCCACTCCAGAAATTGAATGCTTCCTTTCCAAACTGGTAGCATTAAGTGTGACAGTGGAACAAAAAGAAGAGAAACCAAGCCTTGGGATGTCCCACCTAAGCCAGATAAGTCAACACTAGGTCCTCGCCTTAAGAAAATAAAGAAGTTTATCTTTGTCACAATCCAATTGTTTTTAAGACATACTCAATTACTTAGAGAAAATGTCAGGTTACTACTCACCTTTACTAATGGTTTCATAGCAGACCACACAGACTCTTGCTTCCTTTTCTAGATACTGCAGTTTACACTTCCTATTACAACAAACACCACAAAATACCTATAAAGAATAAAATATCAAATTTGGTTCTATTTCATGCATACTTATACCTACTGGAGGTAGGGGGAGGGGAGGCCCAAAATCTAATTAACCAAAAACCATTTTTTCTGATTATATAATTTTTTGAATCACTATATTCAAATATAGTTATTAAAATACTTTTATCTAGCCCTGGCCAGTATGGCTCAGTTGGTTGGGGTGTCGTCCTGTACAACAGAAGGTCTCTGGCTCGATTGCTGGTCAGGGCATATGCCTACGTTGTAGGTTTAGTCCCCACTCAGGTCACATGCAGGGCAACCAATTGATGTCTGTCTCTCTCTCTCTCTCTCTCTCTCTCTCTCTCTCTCTCTCTCCCTCTCCCTCCCTCCCTCCCTCTGTCCCTCTCTCTCTCTAAGCATGTACTCATCTGAGGGTTTTTTTTAAAAAAAAAGCAATGTTACTTCTTTTTTTTTTTTTAATATATTTTATTGATTTTTACAGAGAGGAAGGGAGAGGGATAGAGAGTTAGAAACATCGATGAGAGAGAAGCATCGATCAGCTGCCTCCTGCACACCCCCTACTGGGGATGTGCCTGCAACCAAGGTACATGCCCTTGACCGGAATCGAACCTGGGACCCTTCAGTCCACAGGCCGACGCTCTATCCACTGAGCCAAACCGGTTAGGGCAGCAATGTTACTTCTATAGCCAACTCTCAGGAGTTTACAGATAATTAAGGCAGCCGAACACAAATGAGGTCAGCTTCACTGTTCAGAATCTTGTGTAAGCCAATTGTTTTCACTGTTTACCGAACCACAACATTAACTACAGAGTAGTTCTGAAAGTATACTTATTCAAGGATAAATGGAGATCTGGCTGAATTGAGAATATCTGATGTGTTAATGTTAGGCAGATAAAGACAAGTATTCTTAGATTTCACAAAAATTAGTAAATAGTGTTCCTCATTCCCATTGTGTAATACCCATGATGATTTGACATTTATTCAATTCTCAAACAATCTATAAAATGATAATGCTTTCTATATTTCCATGTAGGTGACAAACAATGATTTTAAATTAATTGAATTTTTAAATAATCTATTAATAAGGTTTTCATCACATAGAATTTCATTTAAAATGTCTCAAAAGAATAAGACTTAAAATTTTTGTATAACTTACCTTCCCACATGCTCGGCAGTGGTGCCGCCGTTTTGTAAAGGTAAATTTGACTTGGCAGTTCATACAGTTTGGAGCTTCTGAATCAGGAACCCAAGTAGGCTGTTTCTGGCCCAAAACCAAGCCTTCTTTGCAAGTGTTTACAGGTAGAGATTCTTCATTTGCAGTTACAAGACTGGATCCACTTTCAAAATTACTTTCTATATCAATATAATTAGAGTTAAAACTAACCTGAGGATCGGTTATAGAATTTGTAGTACAAGTTGTTGGATCAATGGTTATGCTGGGTTCACTTTCAGGCACAGGTGGAACATCTGGCTTATTTAGTTCTTTTGAACTCCTTGTTCTTGATGGAATGCTAAACTGCTTAGGTCTGGCCCCTCCAACATAAACAGATTGACTGTTAAAATCAGAGACTGACAATTCACTAGTAATCTCAGATTTACTGCTAACTAATGCTTGTTCAATTGGAATTATACTTTTTTCCCCTAAAGAAAGGCTACCAATTTCTGTTGTATTTTGTTTATCAACTGTTTCACCAGGACTTTCCCCAGTAGCTCCTGCTTCAGCATTGAAATACATATTACTGACATTTCCATCATCTAGGCTTTTCAAATCTGTCTCATTCATTTGAGATTTGGAGTCACTTACAGTTTCTTCAAACGACTTTATGTTACTTGTCTGAAGATATTGTTCAGTTAGAAAGGCATCAAGTTCAGCATCACTAACTAGTGTGCCACTTTTTATGCCTTCATCAATATTAAAGTAACCTAAGTCTTGTCCGTCAATATCATTGCTTAAAAAAGTGAGACCTTCACAATGATTGGAAGACTCTGGGGCATTTGCACCCAAAAGCTCCATTTGAGATTCTGCTGCTGTAGAAGAACTGGTGTTATTAGAGTAATCCAAAGAGTCAACTCTGATTTCCTTGTGGTCAGGATCTGCCTTTTCATCTCCTATCTTTTCAATTAATGGCCGAGGAAGTATGTTTTTACATTTTTCTTGTTTCAAAAGATCAGTCTCCTTCAATGGTTCCCCACCCAGAATAACACTCTTCTCTATTTCTTCACGCACAGCCACTGCTTCTTGTATATTATCTTTATGCTCATCCTGATGTAAACAATCACCATGTGTTTTACTTTCAATCAATGATCCACACAAAGACCCAGGTACTGGAAGAGAGGACAATGAGGAATATATATCTTCACTTGAAACATGTAAAGCTGAAGAAGAATCTTGGATTACATCTGTATTATCTTTAAGATCTAAATTTGAGTCTTCTTTTGCAGATTGTTTTATAAATATAGCAGTCCTATCTTCTTCAAAGAAGTCAGGTAATTTGAAATTTTCATCTCTTGAATTTGAATCATTTAAGGATAAACTTTCATTTTTTGGAAGACTGCAAGGCAAAGCATTTGGGCTGCCTCTTTCTTTTAAACATTCTGTGGCAGCTATGACCGCCACATGTACCTCCTCTTTTACCACACAGCCATCCGCTTTTACTAATTCACATGGCTGGTTCTTGTGTTGTAGGTTGTCTTTGGCGTCAAACATTTTGGAACTTTGTTGAGTCAAGGCAGATGGCATGTTCAAATCATCAACTGGTTCTAACTGATTAGAGATCTTTATATCCTTTAAATTTTCTTTTCCACTATAATTACATGAATCTGAAAGAGTTGTATCTATGTTTATATTCAATTCGTTAGTTCCACTGATTTCTCTATTTTGTAATTCAGAGTTGACATAATTTTGTTCTTCTCCGACAGCATTATTACCATGGTATGTTGATGAAACACAAAGAGTTTCTGACACTGAAGATAAATCCAATTCAATCAAAGAATCTGCACTAGACTTAAAATCATCTGGCAATAATTTTTTAATATATTCTTCATTATTAGTTACATGAACTAAGTTACCCATGTCACTTATCAGATCACAGACCGGTTTACTACATCGTCCCATATATAAAGGCTGGATTTCATCTGAAGTGCCACCATCCACAGAAGAAAGGAGATCAAGTCCTGTTACGTTTTTCTCATTTTGTATAGAAGTTAGTCCCTCATCTGTTTTTTCGTTCAGTGAAATCTGATTTGTTTCATAGCATGTTTCTGATGCGACACAACAATTAATGCATTGCTGATCCTTTGGTAACAGTGAAGTTAACTGTGAGGAAGCCAACTCTGAAGAAACTGAACAGTGGTTAGAATCATATGCATTTTGTGCATCCTGGAGATAATCTTGTTCATCTAATTAAAATAAAGATACAGTGTTATTCAGGAGACCCAAATAAAAATTATTACAAAGATGTCATGTTTCAAAGACTTCCAAACTAACAACATTTTTAGAGATAGAGTACTCTCTTGCAAAATAGTAATAACATCCAAAATTATTTTTATTTGGATTTAAAGTACTTGGGGTTTTTACTTTTGACTGTCAATATCATTAAGTGATAGAAATTCACTCAAAATAACTCAGTTAAACTATAAAAATCAATCTAAGGAATAACTGAAAAAACAATCTACTTTCATTGTTCCACCTTCCAGTTTCCTAGTCTTCATTCTAAGATGTGGAAAATACCATCTCTCATAGTAATGAAATACAAACTTATGTAGAGCTTTCAAGTTACTTTTAGCTGATTCATATGTTGGTTTTAAAGATCCTTCTTTTAGCTAAATTTATATCTGGAGAAAAACTTCTAGTTACCTTACTTTATTTCTGGCTATTTGTTCCATTCAGTGTAAGAATAAACTAATATGTTATAATGAAATACGTGAATCTTTTATAGAAGATATCCATGTGACCAAAATTGAAACCAAATTTTGCTAAGAGTACTCTATATCTGATATAACTGAATTAAAGACATTTTTAAATTTCATTAGTGACAAAAATAAAAAACTAACAAACCTGGATTCTGTTCAAAATCATCAAGGAGTTTGTCCAAGTCACTGACTGCTGCTTTAAAATAACTGTCCATCCTACTTGTAGACTTATTCAGAATTTTCTTGTATACCTAGAAAATAAAAAGTATGATAGTTCCTTTAATTCTCTAACATATAAGTATTATGCCATCTACTGTATGCCAAAAAACATAGTCAGGATATAGACACAAATAAAATTTGAGAGTATTGCTTTTGAGGCATCTATAATTTAGTTGGGAAATTTGCTTCTATATATATATAAAAAAAAGACATGAAAACCAACTCTAACAACATAATATGCAAACATTAACTATTATAAATTTTGAAACATTTATATAAATAATTCATGGATCAAAGAAAAATTCATAAATGAAAGCTAAAAATAGTTGTAAGTACCATATATTAAATAATCCTATCTAATAAAAGAGTAATATGCAAATTGACCATCACTCCAAAACACAGGATGGCTGCCCCCATGTGGTCAAAGATGGCTGCCCCCATGTGGACACAAGATGGCCGCCACAAGATGGCCTGCAGGGGAGGGCAGTTGTGGGCAGTTAGAGGTGACCAGGCCGGCAGAGGAGGGCAGTTGGGGGAGACCAGGCCTGCAGGGGAGGGCAGTTGGGGGGGGGGCATGCCTGCAGGGGAGAGCAGTTGGGGGGACCAGGCCTGCAGGGAAGGACAGTTGTGGGGGACTGAGGCCTGCAGGGGAGGGCAGTTGGGGGGGACCAGGCCTGCAGGGGAGGGCAGTTGTGGGTGATCAGGCCTGCAGGGGAGGGCAGTTAGGGGCAATTGGGCCGGCCAGGGAGCAGTTAGGTGTCGATCAGGCTGGCAGGGGAGTGGTTAGGGGTGATCAGGCTAGCAGGCAGAAGCGGTTAGGGGCAATCAGGCAGAGGCAGGTGAGCGGTTGGGAGCCAGCAGTCCTGGATTGTGAGAGGGATGTCCGACCGCCCGTTTAGGCCGGATCCTGATTGAAGAGGTCCCAGATTGGAGAGGGTGCAGGCTGGGCTGAGGGACACTCCCCACCCCGTGCACGAATTTCATGCACCGGGCCTCTAGTATAAATATACTACATCCAGAAAATATACTGCATATAAAAACTTGTGAGACTCAGCAAAAGTAGTACTTCAACAGATACCTAGGGCCTTAAATGCTTATACTAGAAAAGAAGAAAGATTGAAAACTTATAAGCTTAGAGCAGAAATTAAAGAAATAGAAAACAAGCATTCAAGAAAGAGGAACAAGAAAACTAAAAGTTAGTTTTATGAATAAAGATGAACCTCTAATCTGTGTCAGGAACTCCATCAAATGAGCCTGAGGCACCCTAAAGAAATCTTATCAATGACTAATGTGATAATATCAAAAGGACATGGTAAACAAGTTGAAGGGCTCCCACTGGCTTAAATGGGACAACTGGACATCAAATGAATGAAGACTGCAAAGGACTGAATATAAATCAAATAGATAAAAAACCAAGAGATCATAATGATGCTTAAAGCATAAACAAAACAAACCCCCACCCATTGGAGGGTTGCTAGGGTACTAACCCATTAATTCTGAAATTAATACATTAAAGGAAAAGAACCAAGAATTTATCCTATCCTTTATTTACAAAACATGCTTTACCATAACAAAATAGTTGCTGAGGGAAAGTCCTTTAGATAAGAATGCCAGTTAATAAATAAAGAAGGATATTAAAATCATGTCCTCACAGACCCTAATACCATAAATGGATTAGGCAAGGGCTATCAATGGGTGAAATTTAGATGAAAGGTTGGAGGGTAAGTATAATGGTGGGATCAGTCCAACACATCTGAATCCAGTGGCCAATTTCACCATCAGTAAATACAGACAAACCACCCTGGCTGGTGTGGCTCAGTGGTTGAGCATCGACCTATGAACCAGGAGGTCACGGTTCAGCTCCCAGTCAGGGCACATGCCCGGATGCAGACTTGATCCCCAGTGGGGAGCATGCAAGAGACAGCCAATCAATGATTCTCTCATCACTGATGTTTCCATCTCTCTTTCTCTCTCCCTTCCTCTCTGAAATCAATAAAAATATATTTAAAAGAAAAAATCATATCATTACAAATAGAGGCAGTTTTATTTGTTCCTTTCCAAAAAGTGTACCTTTTATTTTTTTTTCTTACTGAATTAGAGAGGATTTCAATACATACTAATTAAGAAATGAGTAAAAGTTCTGAACAAACACCTCACCAAAGAACACATACAGATAGAAAATAAACATATGAAAAAATGCTCAACATCAATTTTCTTTAGGGAACTGCAGACTAAAACATTGAGATACCGTTTCATATCTATTACAATGGCTAAAATCCAAAAATCTGACAAAACCAAATGCTTCAAGGATACTGAGCAGTAGGAACTCCCATTTATTGCCGGTGGGAAGTCAAAATGGTACAGCTGCTTTGGAAGACAGTTTGGCAGTCTCTTACAAAACTAAACAAATTCTTACTATATAATCCAGCAATCATACTATTAAGTATTTACCCAACTGATTTAAAGATTTATGTTCACACAAGAACTTGAATGTTTACAGCAGCTCTATCCATAACTGCTAAAATTTGGAAACATCAAAGATCCCCGTAAGTGAATAAACTATGATACAACCATGCAATGGAATATTATTCAGTGATATAATTAAATGAGCTATGAAAGCCACAAAAAGACATACATAAAACTTAAAAGCTTATTTCTAAGTGAAAGAAGCCAGTCTAAAAAAATCTATATACTGTACAATTTTAATTGTATGACATTCTAGAAAAGGTAAGACTACAGAGATAGTAATAACATCAGTGATTGCCAGTGTTCTGGGGCAGGAGAGGGTTAAACAGGTAAAAGCACAATGGATATTTTAGGGTGATGAAACTATTCTGTATGACACTGTAATAGTGAGTACAAGACATTAAGCCTTTGTCAATACTCATAGAATTTATAGCACAAAGAATAAACCTCAGTGCATGCTAATTTTTAAAAAATTATTAAGAAGGTCAGGGGATCATCCAATGGAATTCAGAATGTGACAAAAGAATCTATCTAGATGTGTTACAAATGTATAAAACAAGCTCACTGGAGTGGAGAAATAAAGTGCTATCTTTGGAAACGAGTGGAGTATGTAATACTAAAGGCAAAAGGAACACGAGCATTGTACTTTAGTTGATAAAGTTGTTTCCCATGAGTATACAGGTTAACAATTCTGAAATCACCATACATGTATACTGGAATTCAAATTAAATAATTTGATGGCTGATGGTGGGAGCCAGTTTTCTCTTTGTTAGAGGGAAAGGTTATAAATAACCAAGGAAAGGAAGCTACAATGATCTATGTAGTAATGAATTTGAGTTTGAGACATCAGTATAAACAAACTCATTTACTTTAAAATGGCACAGATGATTACACATAGAAATATTTATAGATATTTGTATATAGATAGTATATATATATACATATACATATATACACACATATACATATACACACACACACATATACACACACACACACACACACATATATATATATATATTGCTCTGTCATTTGGGAGAGCATAGAAGCAAGACATCTCAATGGTAACAATCACAGTTGATGCCCAGATCTTGGTTTCTCCAATAAAAGGAATCAAGATTCCTCGGAGAAATGGCTGATTCTAAGACTGGGGCAGGAAATATACAAGATGAGCATGGAGCATCTTGTAATGCCAAGAAGTAAGAAAGTACAAGCACATGCATGAGCAGAAGTGCGCACACGCATGCACGTGCACACATACACACACAAAATGTAGGGAGTATGTCAAAGGGATATATGAGTCAACTGAAAGAGCTCCCCAAAACCAAAGCTGGAACAATTTGGATAATAAAATAAAGTAGTTAGTGGATTATAATCCAAAACTTTAAAAAAATCTATGAGATAAATAAATGATTAAATAAGTAAATGGGGGAACAAGACAAATTTCCCATGCAAGAAGATTCCAAATAATTTATGTAGATACTTTGTTCTTAAGGAAGTGGAACATAACTCGCTACGCAGGTGTATGCTGCACACAGTGACTTTCTAAAGAGTACAGTATGAAAAATAACTTCACAGAGAAACCTGACAAACACTACCTCAAGCCAAAGGACCAAGGTTAAGATCAACAGTGACAAGTCATAATGATAGTCTGTACCCTCGGTATGATGTGATGAGAATGGCACTTTATCTCTGTTGTCTTCCTCCCAAAACTTATTACCACAATCTAGTCATGAGAAAAACATCAGACAATTCCCAATTGACATTCTACAAAATAACTGACTAGTAATCCTCAAAACTCAAGAGGATCAAAATCAAATTATGTCTGAGAAACTATTACAACCATGAGAAGCCTAAGGAGATGAAACTACACATTATAATGTGGTATCCTGGAACAGAAAAAGTCTATTAGGAAAAAACTGAGGTAATGAGAATAATGTATGGACTTCAGTGGTTCCTTAATCATAACAAATGTTCTATATTAATGTAAGCTGTAATAATAGAGAAACTGGGTATGGGGTATATGGGAATTCTGTACTATCTGTACAATAATCCTTTAAGTCTAAAATGGTTCTAAATTTTAAAAAAATGAAATTAAAGCATTGGAAAATAAAGTTGAGAAAATGTTCTAAGAAGTAAAACAAAAAGAAAGGGATGGAGAATAAGTGAAAATATTAGAAAATTAGAGAACCAATCTAATAAGGTCTAATATTCAAATTACAAGGAGTCCAGAAAGTATAGGGGGGTAAGAAAGAAAGTGTCAAATAAAATATCCCAGAACTGAAGGATATGATTCCTAGGTGAAAAGGGTCCATTTAGGGCCAAACACAATTAATGAAAAACCCTTACCAAGCCACATCATTATGAAATTTCAGAATACCTGAGTGGTTTAAGGGAAGATCACACCACTTCATACTGCAATATGCATCCCCCACCTTTCCTTTCCCCAACACTCTTGACCACCCCATCCCATCCTGCTTTCCTTTTTCTCTTTTCTAGGCACTTATTTACCTTACAACCTTCTAACATTTTGCATAGTGTATTTATTACATTTATTGTTTACCATTTAGAACAACTCCCTCTGCAAATTTAAGCTCCATGAAGGTAGGAATCTTGTATTTTTGTTCACCCATATATTCAAAGTATCTTGACCAGTGCCTGCCACATAAAAATGCTTAACACATACTTAGTGAATAAATATAAAGCTTCCAGAGAGAAATAACAGGTCACATACAAAGGACTGATTATCATTTTGGAAGTAGACTTCATGATAGCAAACTAGAAGTGAGAAAACAATGGAACCATGCCTCCAAAATTCTAAAAGTAAATTATTACAACCTAGAATTCCATATTCAGCTAAGCTATCAGCCAAGTATAAGGGTATAATAAAAACACATGTATAGACATGTAGAACCCTGAAATTTTGCCTCCCATTCAGTCTTTCTCAGGAAGCTACTAGAAGATGTACTCTACCAACATGAGGGAGACAGCAAGGAAGTGGAAGACCTAAAATCCTGGAAACAGGCTACCCAATACAAAGAAAGACAAATGGAATTCACAGATCATAAAAGGACACACTCTGGGAAGAAAGCTCTACAACTGGCCTAGAGAGGAGAGCAACCCATCACGATTGACACAGAGTGACAGACAATTACAGGAGAAATATTGCAAAACAAACAAACATTATCTGATGTGTTTCAATCTACAAAAAGGAGATTTATCTATCTTATCTGAAGGACTGTTAATAGGAACTCTAGGAAAAACAGAAAATCATATAAAAAAGTAAATCTATAATAATAAAAGATTATATGCTAATTAGACCGAACATCCTTCCAGATGACCTTCTGGATGAAGCCAGGGCTGCAAGGGAAGCCCGGGTCCCGGGTGCCAGAGGGAAGCTGGTGCCAGCAGCTGGGGGAAGGAAGGCCTATGCTTGCACGAATTTCATGTATCAGGCCTCTAGTATCATCATAATATACTACCAGGCTCAGCTGTATACAATATTTACACAATGATGTCAACACTAAATAATGATTTAACTAAAAATTAACATAACTAATTTATGAATATAGAAAAGAGGGGAGGAGCAGTGCAATGCAGTGTTTATAGGTGGAGGTGTTTATAACAAACCTATACTCCCATCTTCTATAACAGAAATTGGTACATAATATCTAAAACTGTGGTAAGATGGGAGCAGAGTAGGGAGACATCTGTATAAGTAAGCATGCTATTTTAAAAATTAGAGGTAAAAAAAAGAGTTGAATAATCATTTATTTCAGGAGCAGCCTTCCTCAATAAGGATTCTATGAGAGAATTAAGCCTTAATGCCCTAAGGCATCCACCTTATGTAATAAATTAACTGCTCTTCCATGCATCTAAAGTATAACTAGTTATATACCACCCTTGGGGGAATTGAGAAAATAGTTACTCAAATATTTTCTGTATTTTGTGATTCTGATGATGAACGTTGATTGAGAAGGGACACTTCTGGAGAATGGGATGCAAGAAAGAGAAGAACTGATGCAGAGGACTATTAGTTTTCATTATAAGTCTTATAATAGTACTTAACTCTTTAAATTATGTACAGGTATCTCTTAGATAAACAAAAGCATTACATTAAAAATAAATAAAATAGTAAAAAGCAGTAAGGGAACTCTGAATATAGAATGTACAAAAAAATAAACCACAACTAAAAGGTCTAGAAATAGTTTTTCATTAGAAAAAGCTAAGGAATTTTTTAAAAATTATGCAATTCAATAAATACTATTCACAAAGTATCTCCATCTATATAGCAATGTACTAAGCATTATATTATTTGATGCCTAAAAATATACAATAAGGTAAGATAATTACAAAATAATAGCATAACCCAACAATTCATAGGTTTGATAATGCAAATTCTGTACACTGAAACCTTTTAACATGAAATGTTATTAAGCTGCACATACTTCCCATTTCAGTCCACCAAGATGTACATATTGTGCCAGTAATCTACCATGGGCAGTAGAAGATACAAAAGAAATATAAGATATACTCCCTATTCTAAATAAGTTTATTATATGTATATATGATAACCTGTTTTAGATAATATGTTTACTCACTGGGTCATTTATATACTCTAAGATTTACAAACAAATATTTACCATGTTTACAAAAAAAGTTTTTTAAAAATGTCTTCATGATTTTAAAAATTGGCAGCAACATGGAAGATTAATAAAAAAATCAACAAAACAGTAGTAAGGAGACTCCTAAAATGGTTAACGTAACAGATGATGAGGACCTGACCTTAGACAGTGCAGTGCAGATGGAAATGAGATAGATATAAAAGTGGTTAGAGAGTAGGAACTATTGGAGAGTGAAAGCAAGGGAGAATGCTAGGGTTACTGCCAGGTTTCCACTGTGGGTGACAGTGCAGTACCACTGGCCACGACAGGCAATACAAAGAGGAGCAGAACTAAGGAAAAACACGAGTTCATGTTTGGACTGTTATTTGATGTAACTTGAATACATCCTGGGGGACATGTCCAATAGGCAGTTGGATATAAGGATCTAGGCTTCAGGAAAGAAGACTAAGATAAAGAATTGGGAATTGGCCGAAACCGGTTTGGCTCAGTGGATGGAGCGTCGGCCTGCGGACTGAAGGGTCCCGGGTTCGATTCCGGTCAAGGGCATGTACCTTGGTTGTGGGCACATCCCCAGTGGGGGGTGTGCAGGAGGCAGCTGATCGATGTTTCTCTCTCATCGATGTTTCTAACTCTCTATCCCTCTCCCTTCCTCTCTGTAAAAAATCAATAAAATATATTTAAAAAAAAAAAAAGAATTGGGAATTGGCAGCAAGAGATCACTTAGGAAGAAAATATAAAAGAGGACAGGAGCCTAACATTAGATAACTAAAGATCACAATTAGTATTGCTAAAGTCACTTTGTGTACTTCTATAGAAAAATATCCAATATATAATATTAAATGAAAAAAAAGCAAAATACAAAACTTCATGCTTAGTACAAACCCATTTTTACAAATATGTTGTAAAAAAAAAATAGTACTAGCAAATGCACAGGAAAAAAAAATAGAGAGAGAGAAGCAAATGCCAAACTGTTAATAATGGTATCTATCTGAGAATTCGTGCACGGGTGGGGTCCTGACGACCAGCCCCAGTGGGGGCCAATCAGGCCAGGTTGGTGGGAGGAGGGGATGTGGGAAGTTGGCTGCTGGCCACGAACCCGACTGGGGCCCGATTGGGGGCTGGGCTGGCCGGGATGGGATGCCACAGCAGGTCAGCCGGCCCCACCCCCAATGGGGGGGCCAGTAGAGGACGGGCCAGCTGGGGGGGCCAATGGGGGTGAGGCTGGCCAGAGGGGAGAGCGTGTGGGCGGTTGGCTGGCCGGCCCTGCCCCCAATCGGGGTGGGGGGGCAGTAGGGGGCGTGGTCATCCAGGGGAGGGGCCACAGGCAGTTGGCCAGCCAGCCCCGCCCCCATCAGGGTGTGGTGGGGCTGATCAGGGCCACAGGAGGTTGGGGGGGGGCCAATCAGGGCCCCAATTGGGCACGTTGGCCACGGCAGTGGGCGTCATAGCAACCGGTCATTCTGTTGTTCCAGTCACTTGGCTTTTATATATATAGATTATATGTCTCTATAGCATTTTACTTAAAAATATATACAATTTTTGTAAACAGCAAAAAGAAAGATTTTATCCTTTTCTAAAAAAAAATATAGCATGTATCCTTATAAAAAGATAATAAAATCTGTTAGAAAAACAGTTCAATAGTAGACTATTTATTAATGGGCAAATAACATGAACAAATAACTAGTAAGATTATGAAAGAATTTTCAATACACAATTTGCACTCTCAAAATACTGTGAATTAAAACACATACTGCCTGACTGGCAGGGCTCAATGGTTGAGCGTCAACCTATGAACCAGGAGGTCACAGTTCCAGTCCCAGTCAGGGGACATGTCCAGGCTGCAGGCTCGATCGCCATTGGGGGAGCATGCAGGAGGCAGCCAATCAATGATTCTCTCTCATCACTGATGTTTCTATCTCTCTCTCCCTCTCCCTTCCTCTCTGAAATCAATAGAAATATACTAAACACACACACACACACACACAAAACCACATACCATTTGTTGCCTACTAAATCAGAAGATATATATATATTTTTTTTTTCCAAAATTATCCACTCTTATCCACTGAGCCAAACTGGCTAGGGCCGAAGATAATTTTTTAATTTCTCAATGTTGGTAAGGGTGTGTAGAAAGAGCATCTCAGGCCCTGGCCAGGAAGCTCAGTTGGTTTGAGCATCGTCTTGATACGCTAAGGTTGAGGGTTCATACTAGGTGTACCGGTTAATAATGGTGGATTTTGTAATCAAAGAAAACACGATAATTTCAAGAGAAACATCAAAAGTGCTTTATTCAAAATAATGTCGATCGCTAGCTACACATTTCCCCCATCTTTCAGGTAATTTGTGGATACCGTCCCAATAGATCTTTTCTTGTTTTGAGGCCACCATTCAGAGACCCAATTTTCCACTTCTTCATATGTTTTGAAGTGCTGCTCAGAAAGTGCGTGTGCCATTGATCGGAACAAGTGGTAATCTGAAGGAGCAAGGTCTGGTGAACACAGTGGGTGGGTTAATACTTCCCAAGCAAGATCTTTTAACATGTCTTTAACTGGTTTTGAAGTGTGTGATGGTGCATCATCATGAAGCAAAATTACTTTGCCGTGTCTTCTGGCACATTCTGGTCATTTCACGATCAAAGTGTGGTTCAAATTGAGTATTTGTTGTCGGTAGCGATCAGTATTAACGGTTTCACCTGGTTTTAGAAGCTCATCATACACCACACCTTCCTGATCCCACCATTTAAATGCAGAGCATTGTCTTCTTTCTGAAGCGATTTGGCCTTGCAGACGATGTTGATGATTGACCTGGATCAACCCATGATTTTGTGCATTTGGGATTCTCAAAATAAATCCACTTTTCATCGCCAGTCACAAGTCGATGCAAAAAAGACTTTCTTTCGTGCCGTTGAAGCAATGTTTTACTGATGACTTTTCAGTTTTCCGTTTGTATTTCGTTCAGTTGATGTGGCACACATTTTCCTTCCTTTAAAATCTTTCCCATTGCTTGTAAATGATTGGAAATTGTTTGCTGAGCAATGTTTAATCTTTCTGCAAGTTGTTTTTGAGTTTGACACGCATCTTCATCCAATAATGCTTGTAACTGTTGGTCTTCAAACTTTTTCAGTTGACCTGGACATTCTTTGTCTTTCCCATAGAAATCATCACTTTTAAAGCATTTAAACCAGTGTTCACAAGTATCTTGAGATGGCACATATTCACTATAAGCCTCCCGAAGTATTCAGCAGCACTTTTCTTCAAAATAAAGTAATGAATTAAAACTTCCCACCAAATCGCATATATATCAACATATGTGTAACTCCATCTATTGAAAAAACTCCGCATTATTAACCGGTACACCTAGTACAAGAAGCAACCAATGAATGAATAAATAAGTGGGACAACAAATCAATGTTTCTCATTCTAAAATCAATAAAAATAAGTAAATAAAATAAAAAGAGCATCTCAGCTCTAGCTGGTTTGGCTCAGTGGATAGAGCGTCGGCCTGCAGACTGAAGGGTCCCAGGTTCGATTCCAGTCAAGGGCATGTACCTTGGTTGCGGGCACATCCCCAGTAGGGGGTGTGCAGGAGGCAGCTGATCGATGTTTCTCATCGATGTTTCTAACTTTCTATCCCTCTCCCTTCCTGTCTGTAAAAATCAATAAAATATATTTTTTAAAAAAAAAGAAGAGCATCTCAGACAAACTAATAGAAGTAAACTGGCACACTCTTCCAGGTAAACAATGTGACGATATGTATCAATATTCTCAAAAAGATTCCTAAAATTGTATCTAAATTCTTTTTAGAAATTTATGAAAACAGTCCTAAACAACCAAAAATATGCAAAGATATTTCATCAAATAATTAATTGAAACAATCTAAATACCAACATTAGGACATAGCATAAAATTATGCATCAAAAGTAATGTTCATGTCTATCAAAACTTTTTTAAAAGTACATACTCTATAACCTAGCAATTCTACTACTATAGAAACACTAGCACTTGTACAAAGAACACATCACAAACAACTTTCATTGCTGCAATATTTGTAATAGTATAAAATTGCAAAGAATCTAAAAGCTCCTTCCCTTTATCTAGGGGAATGATTAAATCAACTTTCTCAGACTGGGGGTCCAAGAATCCCTGAAAATCCCCAAGAACTTTTTAGGGGTTCTGTGAGGTTGTTCCTTTCCCAAATATCTATCTGTGTAAAGCTGAATTTTTTAATATTCTTCAGCCTAAACAAGATAGCACACCAGACTAACCAAAGAAGCAAATATGAGAACGCAACTGTCTTCTATTAAGCCAGACATTCAAGTTATTTGCAAAAATGTAAAACAATGCCACCTCAGTAAATTTTTTAAAGGAAACAGTTATATTTAATATATAATGGATTTGTTATTGTCATTTTTAATGAACAAGTAATTTTTTTAATGTTTTGAGTTTTCATTTCTAAAATGGTAAACACACTGCATTGGAAAATAAAACTCTTTCAGTCTTCAATAATTAAAAAAAAATTTTTTAATTTATTTTAAGGGAGAGAGAGAAACATTGATGTGAGAGTGAAACAGTGATAGCCTCCTGCATGCCCCCTACCAGGGATCTGAGATGGAGCCTGCAACCGGAACATGTGCCCTGACAGGAATCCAAAGAGCCACCTTTCAGTGCACAGGACATCGCCCAACCAACAGCCACGCTAGCCAGGGCTTCAATAATTTTTATGATGACAATTAAATGGGAATTTATCTTTATTTATAATGTACCTGTTTCAAAAGAGATTCTGTTCACATATTATTTGTGTAATCAAAAAAATCAAAACGTTATGTTTAGAAAGTTTTAACACATGGGAAAATTCTTAAAATATAATTTTAAGCAAGAAAAGCAAGAAACCAACTGTATACAAAAATTTTATCTTAATTAATAAAGTATCATGGCCCTAGCCGGTTTGACTCAGTGGATAGAGTGTTGGCCTGCGGACTGAAGGGTCCTGGGTTCAATTCTGGTCAAGGGCATATGCCAGCGTTGCTGAGCTGGATCCCCAGTAGGGGGTGTGCAGGAGGCAGCCGATCAATGATTCTCATCACTGATGTTTCTATCTCTCTCTCCCTCTCCCTTCCTCTCTGAAATCAATAAAAAAATATTTTTTAAAAAAATGAGTTTTGAAAAAATATTAAAAAAGCTCGAAGATGAAGTCAAAACATTAACTGTGGTTAATTACCTTTAAATAATGGGAATATCATTGATTCTTTTTCCTTATTCATTATTATACTTAGAATTTTTTGACATTAGCATATAGTTTAACATGGGGGGAGGAAATAAAGGAAGAAATTGGATGGAAAATTATATAATACTTCTAGATCAAACCATTAAACTTCTGCCAATTCAAAAAACGACCAGTTGAAAACAATAAATGAAGGAACCTAATTCGACCAACAAGTTGCCTGTTTTGTTAAGTAAAAACATTAACTTATCAAATTTATGAGCTGGTTTCCATAAGAGTCTAACAAGAACATTCTTAATCTGGAAAACAATGATTTGCAATCACGGAAATACAAATAAATTACTAGTTTAAAAGTTAGGTCATCTTTCAGCATTTTTCAAAGGTACCAAAGAAAAGGTAGTGGAGAAGGAACACTACCGCATCCTTCCGGTCTAAAATGATGAGAACATGGACCGGGGCGGGAAGCACCCGGGGCGATGACAGATTCGTAGGCGGGGGTCGAGTCCTTTCAGAGCAAAGACTACCACTTCGCGGGGACAACAGTCCCTGCAGCCGGCGCAGCCCCTCTCCTGGAGCGACCGGCGGCCCGGGGGCGCTCCCTAGACAGTGTTTAGCGCTCCAGGCGACCCGAGTCGGCAGCGCCGGCCAACAGCCGCCGAGATTGCCCTCCAGGCCTATCCGGCCTTCCAGGCTTTATCTAGGGGACGCGAGGCTGGAGGGTCGTGACTCCCCGGCGCGGTCAGGGAGATCAGAAAAAGAACCCGTCCGGGCCCAGGCTCTGTCCCCGGAGGAAGAGGGCCAGACCCAGACCCTGGGGGCAGAGCGTCCAGCAGCACCCCGCCCCCTCCGGGAGGGCAGCAGGGCTGAGGAGACGCCAAGATGCAGGTCCCTATGGCCTCTTACCTCCCCACGCCCCAGCGATGCTCTCTGGGCACTCGATGCGACGCCGCACTGGAGCGAGGAGCTGCCGGACCGGAGTCCCGGGAGTGTGCGACGTCGGCTCCAGGTTAGTTTCCCGACCTGGGAGAGAGCGCCCGGCGCAGGCGCGGAGGAGGCTTTCCTCGGCTCACACGCCCCTCCTCCGGCCGCGGCCGCCGCAGTCCCGAGGCGCCTGCGCGCTGCGCTGTGGGGTCTGAGCCCGAGGCCCAGTGAGGCCCCAGTGAGGCCCGAGGCCACTTACCGGAAGTGGCTGAGGAGGACGGGGAACAGGTGAAGATCGGCCTTAAATCTGGACTCCGTTTCCCACTAGATGCTTTCAAACCGGGATCGGGCCACGACCCGCGTCAGTGTCCGGCTTCCTCTGCCCTTGGCTGACCTACTCGCAGCTTCCTCCGCCCCAGCCTCCGGAGTCCTTGGAGCCAGAGCAGCGTTCCGGCCTGCACCGGGCACAGCCGCCTGCCGGATGGCAAATCCGGCTTTCATCCGCGCAGCTATCCTCGAAAACCTAGCTTTTTTTTACATTAGATTTGTTTGCAAACCCCCCGCGCTTCCCCGGCCGCAACGAAAATGCCTCTAATCCACCCCGCGCTTCAGGCCCTCCCGCTGACTGGCCATTTCCTTGGCAGCTCGGTCCTTCCCTCTCCTTGCGTTAGTTCTGCTTTTCTAACACTGGCCACGGAACAGCTGCCTCCCCTTCCAAAACCAAAAGCTAGCTAATCTGACGGAGCGGAAAACAAAACTCTCATGCATGTGCTGCATACGTGTGCTTGTTGAGCTTTACTGTTTGTACCACACGTTTCCTGTACATTTAAATGAGGGAAGAAGAAACATCTCTATATGAGATCAAGGTATCATTACAGGCTGGAGGGGAAAGAACCCAACAATGGCCAAAAGGTTTCTCCAGCTCAGTTTTCATACTGGTCCTTCAAAAACTCCACTAGTCACAATATCTTAGAGAAGTATTTCAGTCAGATGTGATTATGAAGAGAGATTTGAGAATTGGTGTTCATATCCTAAATCTTCAATTTACAACTATAAGTTTATCTTTCAAAGATAGTTAATGTTGATTTTCTTTCTCTAATCTTGATTTTCCTAAACTCTGAAATGCAAGCGTGTGATTTAATTCAACAGTGAAACTTACTAGTTGCTCAGAATAATTTATTGAACATCTATGTGATGGGCACTGTACTAGATGCTTTGCTTATTATCTCATTTAATCCTACAAAGGAAATCACAGAAAATTCTATTACAATTAAGAATAATTTTGCAGCCGAAACCGGTTTGGCTCAGTGGATAGAGCGTTGGCCTGCGGACTGAAAGGTCCCCAGTTCGATTCCGGTCAAGGGCATGTGCCTTGGTTGCGGGCATGTCCCCAGTGGGAGGTGTGCAGGAGGCAGCTGATCGATGTTTCTCTCTCATTGATGTTTCTAACTCTCTATTCCTCTCTCTGTAAAAAGTCAATAAAATATATATTTTTTAAAAAAGAATAATTTTGCAAAATACAGGCTGTATTTTCTCTTCTTTGTGTTAGGTGTTGTTCACAGATTAATAAAATGAGGTCACTGTGTTTATCGAACCATAGTCTAATAGCAGAGACATACATATATGTGTGTATATGTGCATATTTGGGATAAAAGTATATTATACAGTGTGAGGATAAATAATAGAAATAAAGCACACTAAGACCTTAAATAGGTAAATGGGAAATGTATATTCATGAATTCAATTCACAAAATAGGAAATTTAAGTGCGTACTACATATTTTACTACTATTCAACTCAATAATGAAATGAAGACCAAAGAGATATTTCCCATGGATCTAATTAGTCAGTTTGTTTAAAATATGAATAAACTCCATTGGTGAGGGTAGAGTGAAATAAGCACTCATATCCTGTTGGGGATCTAAATTAGGACAAAGATTTTGGAAACTTATTTGTCAAATTATATTAAGATGTGTTCAGGTGACCTAATTCAGTAATTTTCTTCTGGAAATTATAAAGAGATATTCCAGAAAACAAAGGCTTATATCGAATAACAATAAGGAATGTAAACAAGGTATCCAAACAAATGCCTTTCATATACAAATGAAATTGTACTTTCTATCACATTTATTTGTTAATGGATGTTTTCCTCTGTGCAGTGCATTGTTATAAGTTGTAAAGATTATAAAAATGGATAAATCATTATTTTTGCCTTGAAGTTCACAATCCGCTGTTATTCTTTTATTTAGTAGTATAAGTAGTTGAGAGATTGTTGTAATATAACATTGTGAGATCTTTGTATAGATTCTGGGTCAGTTAAATTTTCTGTGATTTCCTTTGTCGAGTGTAATAAAGAAGAAATCTGCATGTCAAATGCAGTGTCAAAAAGAGTCCTCAGAAAAGTTTGAGTAATTTCTGAAAAATCCTATATACCATCTTTAACCTCTAAAGATCCAATTTATAACCAAATTGTTTCTGGACTTGAAGAGATCATCCCAATTGTAACATATTTGGCCAATCTATTTCTTGGACTAGTCATTGCTTGAATCAGCATTTTATTATTTTGAAAGGTAACCAGAATCTTGATGATTTTAAGAAGCTTAACCAGAATCTTGATGATTTTAAGAAACTTCCAAAGCTGTTTCCTTTTCATAAGTAATCTGGGTGGAGAAAATACCAGAAACAAATGAAAATAACTATTACAATTACTCATTTGTTCCATGGCTGATCTTACACTAACAAGCGATTTTAGAAGTAGGGATTCATTGCTATAAAACACAGAATGTAGCCCTACCTGGTTTGGCTCAGTGGATAGAGCAGTGGTCGGCAAACTCATTAGTCAACAGAGCCAAATATCAACAGTACAACCATTGAAATTTCTTTGAGAGCCCAATTTTTTAAACTTGAACTTCTTCTAACGCCACTTCTTCAAAATAGACTCGCCCAAGCCGTGGTATTTTATGGAAGAGCCACACTCAAGGGGCCAAAGAGCCGCATGTGGCTCGCGAGCCACAATTTGCCGACCACTAGGATAGAGCATCAGCCTGTTAACTGAAGAGTCCTGAGTTCGATTACTACTAAGGGCACATGACCGGATTGCAAGCTCAATCCCCAGTAGGGGGTGTGCAGGAGGCAGCCAATCAATGATTCTCTCTCATCACTGATGTTTCTATCTCTCTCTCCCTCTCCTTTCCTCTCTGAAATCAATAAAAATACATTATAAAAAAATAACACAGAGAATGTAACCTGGAACTGTTAATTAACCATTAGTATTTAAGTGCTACATACCCATGTGTAATGTTCATGTTTTGAGAAAAAGGGCTAAAACATTTTTTTAAAAATCTGTTGTTCCAGGACCAGTCAAATCAGGTATTCAGAGCAATGTCACTAATAAATAGTTATAGTTTTGTTGACCATGAAAGCTAGTTTTTTTAAATAATAGAAAACTTTGGAAGAAATACACTAAAATATTAACTGGATTATATTTTGAAGATGATATTATGGGTGATTTCTCCCCTTTTTAGCTGTCCATATTTTCCAAATTTTTTACAATAACATTACTTTATAATCCAAGAGGGAAAAATGAAACAATTCCTTCTAAAAAAAAAAGTGTTGCTGAGTGCATAGTTGAATCAACCACTTACCTTGCATTTCTTTTGCAATTTCTGCATACAATATATTGCATGACTGTGAGTCATAGGAGAGAAATAACCAAAAAGCATAGATGAGCACATATGTCTGAATACTGTGTTAGAGGTGGCAACAAGGTACAATCATTACCAGGACTAAAGTATGATGCAGCTTCAACATCATGACACAGGTTCTCTTAACAAGAAAGTCAATAGAATTCTTTGCCAAATATTTCCAGTTCTTTCTCTTCTGGGCATGTGATGCCAATGTACTTCCTGGCCTCCTTGTGGTTGAATAGGGTCATGTGATTGATTCAAGCATATAAATTGTGAGAAGTGCCATGTCATTTCTAGAGTGGATCCTTTACTCACCAATGTGAGACACTCCAGGGCCTGCTTTCCCTCTGGCACAGCAATAGGCAAGACTTGATATTGCGGCTGCGCCATCAGTTTGAGTCCTGAAGGGATTTCAATTTTCAGAGCACTTCTGGAACAAGAAATAAAAAACACTTGGTTATGATTTTTACTGCAGCCTAACTTACTAGTAGCCTGTCGTGGCAGATAAACTTTGTTTTGTACCTCTGAGATTGGTGGGTGGCCATTCTGCATTATGCACTGAGACAATGTCTCAAGGAGGCTTTGTGCAGCAGCATTGTTTCCTACTGTTTTCCCAGGTGATTTGCTCTATACTCATAATTATTATAATTTGCCAGGTAAATAAATACATTTTGTTGCAAGAGTAATAGTGACTTTTTTTTGTCCTGCAAAACACTTTATTATTTCCATTTGGTCCAATGCATGGGAGGGGGCTCCAGGGTGGCTAAAAGAATGCCTAGTTGTTTCAGGGAAAGGCTCAGGCAAAAACCAGACACCCAGGGAATACAGAGGGGCCCCTCAAAGGCCTCTGGGCTCCAATGGCTCTTAGTTGTGCTTGAGGGTGAGCCTTTCAAAAAGATACTTGCCCCCCGTCTCCCCTCCCCCCTCAAAAAATAAAAGATACCCAGCTCAGCCTGAGGGCTGGCCAGCCTGCGGAGGCTAGTCAGGTGTCACCCATCTTCTTGATGAGTTTCACTCCCCACCCGGGAAGTAGTTCTCCAGAGACTATGGTCTGCACTGGCAGACCAGGGCCTGATTCAGGTTTCTCTCCAAGGCCATGGAAGCTTCCATGGCATCCTGAGTTTTGCCCACTCATCTTGGGAAGGCTTCAGCACATCATGGAAGAGAATGTGGCTACCGCGCTGGTTTTGCTTCTTTAAGAGACGTTCAGCGCCCTCACATTTCTCCACCAACTCAAGAAAGAAGTGGCCCACATGCTCCAGAGCCACATCCTTGTGGTTGAAATAGAAGCTCAGAGAGAGGCAGGTGCAGGAGGCCTGCAGATGCAGGTTGGCCAGGCAGTTGACGGCAACCTCCACCTCCATGGAACAATTGTGATGAATTTGGGAGCTCATGGCTATTGGACAATGAGTTAAGGTAAAACAAACAACAAAACGGTGTTGGCTAATCTGGGAGTCTAAGGGTGGCTGTGGTGGTTCAGAAGGTGGTGACTGGAAAAGAGGTTGGAGGCTGTTCGGAGGCTGGAAGAAGGGGCATCCCCGGGTCTGTTCTGTTCAAACACTGTTGAAGCAAGGGACAGATCTGTGGGACCACCGAGGTCACTGCTGATAGAGAATTTTTAATTTAAAATTTTTTATTATGGAAAATGTCAATCACATATAAAAGTAGAGAGAATATTGCAATAAACCATGTACTTACATCTCAGCTTCAACATTAACAACTCATGGTCACAGATCTTATTTTACCTGTAGACTCACCCACTCTACCCCTCCCTCATAGCTGGATAATTTTGAGGCAAATTTCATGTATTACCTTTTCATCTCTAAATTTTTCTACATATATATTTTAAAGATAAGCCCTTTATAAAATAAAAATAATAATGCAATGAGCTCCCTTATATCCTATACCATCACCCAACTTCAGTATGGACAATCTTGTTTTATCCATATCCTTATCCCCCCATATTATTTTGAAGCAAATTCATGCATAAAAAATTCATTTCATTCATAAATATTTCAATATATATTTCTAAAGAAAGTAGCTCTTTAAAAAAATGTAATAACAATACCATTATTACATCTGAAAAATTTAGCAATAATTCTTCAATAATGCTAAATATTTAGGCATGTGTTCATATTTCCAATTGTTTAAAAAATGTTATAACTTTGAAATAATTTGTGAGAATCCAAATTATTTCAAAGTAATATTCCCATTTTCTTTCTTATTCCTTGCAATTTGATTTTTGAAAAATCATGTTGGTCTGTAGAATTTTCAGTATTTGGATTTTCTGCACCTACCTCCCCATGGTATTTTTGTTGTTGTTGTTAATCCTCACCCGAGGATATTTTTCCATTGATTTTTAGAGAGTGGAAGAGAGGGGGAGAAACAGAGAGAGAGAAACATTAATGTGATAGAGACACATTGATTGGTTGCCTCCTACATGCACCCATACCAGGCTGGGGATCAAGCCTGCAACCAAGGTATTAGACCTTGACCGGGATTGAACCTGAGACCCGTCAGTCCTCAGGCCAACGCTCTATCCACTGAGCCAAACCAGCTAGGGCCCCATGGTATCTTTTAACGTGTTTTTCTTCCTGCTATGTTTCCTGTAAACTTTTAGCTAGATTTAGAGACTTAATTTGATACGGGTTCAGTTTTTTGGCAAGGCTACTTCGTATGTGATATAGTAGTCCCCCATTATCTATATTTTGCTTTTCATGGTTTCAGTTACCTGTAGTCAACCGTGGTCTAAAAATAGTAAATGGAAAATTTCGGAAATAAACAATTTATAAGTTTTAAGTTGCTCATTGTTCTGAGTAGCATGATGAAATCCCCCGCCAGCCCAGGAAGTGAGTCACCCCTTTGTCCAGCGTATCCACACTGTACATGCTCCCCTCCTGTTAGTCATGTAGTAGCCACCATTTTGGTTATCAGATCGACTTTTGTATCACAGTGTATGGTTCAATTATCCCTTATTTTACTTAATGGCCCCAAAATACAAGAGTAGTGATGTTGGCAATTCAGATATGCCAAAGAGAAACCATAAAGTACTTCCTTTAAGTAAAAAAAGTGAAAGCTCTCAATAAGAAAACAAAGAAGTCATATGTTGAGGTTACTCATATCTACAATAAGAACAAATCTTCTATCCATGAAACTGCGAAGAAAGAAAAAGAAATTTGTGCTATTTTGCTGTTGCACTCCAAACTGCAAAAGTTGTAGCCACAGTAAGTGATAAGTGTTTAGTTAAAATGGAAAAGACATTAAATGTGTGGATGGGAGACATGAACAGAAAACATTCCAATTTCTGTTTCACCAGAAACCACTGAGCCTATAGGAAGACTTCAGCAAGGGATCTCCCAAAACCAGTGATACCAGGCCATTTACTGCATGTAAAGCATGGTTAAACAGATTCAGGAATAAGTTTGGACTGAAAAGTATAAAATTTACTGTTAAGGCTGTGTCCGCCTATGAAGAAGCCGCTGCCACATTTCTGGCAGCGTTAAAAAGTTGATTAAAGAGAAAGGATCCGGAGGAAGGAGGGACAATGGGGGGATAAGGACACATATGTAATTCCTTAATCAATAAAGAAAAAATAATCAAAAAATAAAATAAAGAGAAAGGATACCACCTAAAAGCAAGTCGTCAATTGCGAAGCTGTTAAAAAAAAAAAAAAGCTGCCCAATAAAAATCTACATTCATAAAAATGCAGCTCTAACCGGTTTGCCTCAGTGGATAGAGCGTTGGCCTGCGGACTGAAAGGTCCCAGGTTCGATTCCAGTCAAGAGCATGTACCTTGGTTGCGGGCACATACCCAGTAGGGGGTGTGCAGGAGGCAGCTGATCGATGTTTCTCTCTCATCGATGTTTCTAACTCTCTATCCCTCTCCCTTCCTCTCTGTAAAATATCAATAAAATATATTTAAAAAAAAAAAGCAATAAAATATATTTTTTTTAAAAATGCAAATGAGGCACCAGGGCATAAAACATGGAAGGACAGATTAACTCTGGTACTACGTGGCAATGCTGGAGAGCATATGATAAAGGCAGTCATAGTTTACAAAGTGAAAAACGCACGTGCTCTCAAAAACAAAAATTATCTGCCTGTATTCTGGCAACTTAATCAGAAAGCATGGGTGATGGCCACTGTGTTTATGAAATGGTTCCACCAATGCATCACAAGAAGAAGGGTGAGTACAGTACAATAAAATTTTGAGAGAGACCACATTCACATAACTTTTTCAGGGGTCCTCAAACTACGGCCCGCAGGCCACATGCAGCCCGCCGAGGACATTTATCCGGCCCGCCAGGTGCCACTGCCTGTCCTGCTTAGCAGCCAATTTGTCCCAGGCCCACAGTGCGCACAGGAATTTGTTCATAGTTTTTTTTTTAAACTATAGTCTGGCCCTCCAACGGTCTGAGGGACAGTGAACTGGCCCCCTGTTTAAAAAGTTTGAGGACCCCTGATTGTATATTGTTATAATTGTTCGATTTTGTTATTAGTTATTGTTAATCTCTTACTGTGCCTAATTTATAAATTAAATGTTATCATAGGTGTGTATGTATAAGAAAAAGCACAATATATATAGAGTTCTGTACTATCTGCAGTTTCAGGTGGAGGGTCTTGGAATGCATCCTCCAGGGATAAAAGAGGACTACTGTATTGTGTACTTCCATCAGGAGGCACATGATATCTCGTTGGCTCTCTTTTAGTGATGTTAGCAACCATTGATTATCACTGCTTTGACCCATTCTTTGATTTGGGGTTTGCAAAATTGTGATACTCTAATCTATTATTAATTTTTATTCATTGGCTGGAATTCCTCTTTAGAGAAAAAAAAATCCTTCGACAACTATTTGGTTTCCTGAAATATAGTTCACACAGGAAAGAGAGGTTAAATTCCTGACCTTTTACTTTACTGACAGTTTTCAGAAGAATGATCTGTTCCCTTGTATCCTCCAAATGAGACCAATGGTGGTAGGGAGGAGGGGTTAATATATATAAATTAAATATATGTAGGTGTATGTATATAGTTATGTATGATACTAAACCAATTCTTTAGATTTATTTTTGTAAACAAATTTAAACATTTTAGCCATTGTTAATCTCGGCGTTTAATACCATAATAAGCCCATATCATATTTATTGCCATAATCATAATACTAAGATATTATTAAACTAGTCAAAGGAATCATAATTAAATTTAAATCAGATTAGGATTTACTTAGAATTCTAATGTTAGATTTCTACTTTTTTTCTTTCAAGTCATAAAACAGGTCAATAAGAAAACTTTTTCAAGCCAAAACCGGTTTGGCTCAGTGGATAGAGTGTCGACCTGTGGACTGAAGGGTCCCGGGTTCGATTCCGGTCAAGGGCATGTACCTTGGTTGCGGGCACATCCCCAGTGGGGGGTGTGCAGGAGGCAGCTGATCGATGTTTCTCTCTCATCGATGTTTCTAGCTCTCTATCCCTCTCCCTTCCTCTCTGTGAAATATCAATAAAATATATTTAAAAAAAAAAGAAAAGAAAACTTTTTCAAAACTACTAGTTGCTTTCATATATCTAAGGATAATCACAACTAAATTCATCTACAAAAATTCAAAGATACAGGCAGATCATATTAATACACAGTTACACTAATTTTATGTTTGGAGCTGGCATAAGGAAACTCACCAGAGCTCAAATGTGTTAAGGTTAAGATGGAATTGACAATATCAGTCCATTTATAAAGAGAAGAACCAACTGTTAGTGATCTAATTCCACCACCAGTTAGTATGTAAACTGGACCCAGAAAGAGAACTGAAATTCAAATCAGAGAAGTGAAATTAATCATTCTATTTGTCACTTGAATAATGAATGATAACTTGTGAGAATAAACTTAAAACAAAGGTTAAGCCCTAGCTGGTTTGGCTCAGTAGATAGAGTGTCGGCTTGCAGGCTGAAGGGTCCCAGGTTCGATTCCAGCCAAGGGCACATGCCCGGTTGTGGGCTCGATCCCCAGTGTGCAGCATGATTCTCTCTCATCATTGATGTTTCTATCTCTCTCTCCCTCTCCCTTCCACTCTGAACTCAATAAAAATATATTAAAAAAACAACAAAGGTTAGTATCCTTTCTGAGTTATGTAAGTTTAACATTGTGCATAATTAGGAGAAAAAATGAACTGGGTTTGTCATCTCTTTTCCTTATGAATATTCAAGAAAAGAGATCATGTTTCCAAACATTGGGAGAAGGAGTTTTAGCTTTCCTCAGCTGGAGAGAAGACAAGGAGTCCACCACTGGGTGGCAGAGACCAAGCCCTGCAGGCATGCAGTAACCCTCTCTGGAGCTTGGGTCTCTTGTCAGAAATTGCTGATAGAATTGAAAGCCTGAAAGAATGTCTTGAATAATAATAGGTAGGCTTCTTCCTTTCTGAAAGTTATGTAATCTGTCTTGATTTTGTCCTGTTTTAGTTTGGTCCTGACTTCCAGGAAGTTAACTTTGCCAGGCAAATCAAATGATCAATCATACTAAGTACACAGGCATTATGATCACTTTTTACCTTCTTTCATGGGTGATTCTCTGTTTCTACTTGGTTGGACATAAACACATAGCTGATAGCTAGCTAGCTAGCTAACTAGCTGGATAGATAGATTTAGGATAAGCCACAAAGATTTTTTAAAGATTTTTTCTTCTGTGTTTCTGTATTTCTTTAATGTTAAAGGAAATTTATCATTCCAGAGAGTCATTGTAAATATATAAGAAATATTGGAATTAGGGTTAAAGAAATTTAATAAGATATTTATAATTATCTTCTCAGAAGTTGAATACTGCAATAACAAACATTTAAATATGTTCAAAATTTCAGTTTAATCGTTCTTGAAAGTGATCAATGAATAGATTTAAATTGTGATTTGATTTGTATTACTAATTTACACATCATGAATTCTATTGAATAAAGTAAATTAGAATTGTTTTTATATATTGAAGACAGCAAAACATGATCTCTAAAGAATATGACCTGCTTTGTTTAAATTGCATGACCTCTTCAATTGTAATTTTATTCTCCCATGCTGTTTTGTATTTTTCTAAGGAAATGCAATGCAAAAAAGCTAAAAGTATTTTTAAAGGGCTATTTCATCAAAATGTTTTAAAATAAATTAGACTTTATGTTTTAAAGCAGTTTTAAATTTACAAAAAAAAATGAACAAAAGTACAGATAGTTCCTACCCATAGTACTAGATATTTCATTTTTAATGAGAATAGCTTTAAAATTTTTAAGTCAAGATTATTTTCTCTCTCCCCTTAATTCCTTTAGAATCTTGTATATTCCGTATTGGCTAAATTAGATAGGTAAATTCAACTGTGAGTTTCATCAACACTACCAATATTATTTCATTCTGGAAAGTTCCCTTTAAATCATTCACATCTTTTGTTACTCCCCCCAACCCCAATAAACCTGGTATTGTTTATATGAGGCAGTAGAGAATAAAGCAGTGATTCTGCTGTTGATTTGAAAAGATGATTTCATTATTGGAAGTCAGCTATGACCTCCAGTGACCTGCATTGTTATCCTATTCATAGATGCTACATGGTTAAATGGAACACAATTGTAAGTGAAACATTATAATCATAGCATTGTTTAAACTGAACATGATTGAAACAAATATACTTATGTTAATGATAAAAATATAAAAATTATATTTAATCATTGTTACTAGAATAATATTTTAAGATCTTCTTTAAGATGCCTCTGTTCTGAAAGTCTTTCTACACATTTCATCCATTTGTGCCAATTTTAGTGTCTGGTTCTTTTTCTTGATCAATTGTTGCTCAGAGGCAATTTTGAGAACATCTGCCATTATAGAAACTCCTCTTTACTCTTACTCCTCTTTACTCTTACTCTTCTTCAGAAGTTACAAGTGTTTTCTTTTTCGAACTAATTTTTTTTTCACCATCATAACCTTTTTTAAGTGTATAGTTCACTGGTATTAAATACATTCTGTTGTTGTATAAACATCACCCCATCCATTCTCATAACTCTTTTTTTAAAATATATTTTATTGATTTTTTTACAGAGAGGAAGGGAGAGGGATAGAGAGTTAGAAACATCGATGAGAGAGAAACATCAATCAGCTGCCTCCTGCACACCCCTACAGGGGATGTGCCTACAACCAAGGTACATGCCTTTGACGGGAATCGAACCTGGGACCCTTCAGTCCTCAGGCCGACGCTCTATCCACTGAGCCAAACCGGCCAGGGCTCTCATAATTCTTTTATTCACTTACAAATTTCTTTTTATTAGCATAACATTCTCAACCCCATTACCTTCCTATAAGAAAGGTTTTTTCCCCCCAGAATATCCACCCCCCCAAATCTAACCTCAGGCCTGTGCAAGGGCTATATATGTACAGTCATATGTTGAGTCTATTTTCCTGCACAGGATCTCAAAACACCTTTCATTTTGTAAAACTGAAACTCTATACCTATTAAACACTAACTCCCCATTCTCCCCTCCTCCCAGTCCCTAGTAATCATCATTATACTTTCTGCCTTTATGATTTTGACTATTTTAACTACCTCATTTAAGTGAAATCATATAGTATTTGTCTTTTCATGACTGGTTTATTTCACTTAACGTAATGTCCTAAGGTTCATTCATGTTGTAGCATGTGTCAGCATTTCCTTCCTTTTAAAGGCTAATATTCCATTGTTTGTATGTACAACGTTTTGCTTATCCTCCATGGACACTGGCTTGCTTCTATGTTTTAGCTATTGTGAATAATTCTGCTATGAACATGGGTCTACTCCAAGTATTTTTGAAAGAATGTTTACCAGGCCGAAACCGGTTTGGCTCAGTGGATGGAGCGCCGGCCTGCGGACTGGAGGGTCCCGGGTTCGATTCTGGTCAAGGGCATGTACCTTGGTTGCGGGCGCATCCCCAGTGTGGGGGTGTGCAGGAGGCAGCTGATTGATGTTTCTCTCTCATCGATGTTTTTGACTCTCTATCCCTCTCTCTTCCTCTCTGTAAAAGAGCAATAAAATATATTAAAAAAAAAAAAAAGAATGTTTACCAGGAATCACAGACAAATGCAGAACAATTCTTGCCTGAATTCTGAGGCGGAGCAAATGTGATCTCCTGGCCTCCACTCTCTCCCAGGGCCTAACACTGTGCCTAGGGTAAGTATGTGATATTTAACTGTCCATTCACAGGGAGTGTGTAGAATTAGCAATATGATGAAAGTGTTCATAATCAGAGCTTGGGGATTTGTAAGGAATTACTTTGGAGTGATTGTGGACTCACTCAGGTATTCCCATGGGAAATCTCTAATTAATGGTATCTGCAGGGATTTTCCTCTTGAGCTGGTCAATTTCCCCAAAGAGTAGCATACCAATCTCGTAGGGTTGGGGAAAGGGCTGGGATCAGGGAATGGGTAAAACTTGGTTGCCATCTTTCTCGGAATCAAAGGAGGGAAGAAAGATGGGCTTTCACCACTAGATGTGTAGGCTTTCACTTAATAATTTTTCTGATTTCAGTTCTGAGCCTCCTGTATTCTGTAAAAAATAAATAAAAGTGTCAGTTTTTAAAAGGACCCTTTGAAAACAAAACATTCTAAATTTTAGCACATAAAAAACCAAACTCTTGCTATTTCCTCCAAACTTTTCACGGTTTGGTCACCTTGATAAATGACAATTTTATCCGTCTGGTTACTCAGGATAAACTTGGGCATCATCCTTCACTCTTTTTTGTTTTTCTTCACACATTTACCAATCAGTAAATCCTCTTGGCTATACCCTGAAAATATATCCACTGCTCACCGTCTGCTGCAAACCACCATGACCTCTAGTCTATTGCAGATTGTTCCATTAACATTAATTTTTGATTTGTTGCCAACAAAGAATCCATTTTATCTACTTGGACGAATAACTTATTACTTGCCTTTGTATTTTTCTGGCATTGCTTTCTGCTCTGGACCTGACCACCCATACTCTGACTTGTGGTACCTGTGAGCCTCCTTCCAGTCTAATCACAGTTTTGGGTCTCACTACCTTTGACCTGCCCTACACCAAGTCCAGGAAGGTGAGGGCACTTTGGCTTTCCCCTACCCCATTCCATTTTCTAACACACCTGAGGCCTGCCTTCACAGCTAATCCTTGTGATTTTAATAAGCACAAGTAGATTTTATTATATACTTACATAGTAATTTTTAGAACCACCTGAAAGATATATGAATTTAGGAAATATTACTTACAAGCATAGGGAACTGATTATGTCTTGATTAGGTCAACAGTTATATAGAGCTTCAAACGTCATTCCAACTACTATTTGTACACTAGAGCCATGGAAACAAAATTTAATTAATGTGTTAATTCTATCATGTACAACCAATCATATATTTCAATATCCCTTGAGCACCACAATGAAGTTAATACAGGTACTTCCATTTGTTCTACAAAAAATGGAGAAACAAAAACAAAGCAGTTGTTTTGTCTAATTACTGAATCTTTCTTTGAAGAAAGCTGCTTTTTTTACTCCTCACCCAAGGATATTTTTCCATTGGTTTTTAGAGAGAGTGGAAGAGAGAGGGAAAGACAGAGAGAAAGATCCATGTGAGAGAAACACATCAACTGGTTGCCTCCTGCTCTTGCCCTCACCAGAGCCTGGGCTGGGAGAGGAGCCTGCAACCACTGAACCACACTGGTTGGGGCAGGAAGCAGCTTTTTTACAAAAACAAACTGTTTTTATTGATTCTAGAGAGGGAGAAAGAGGAGGGCAGAGGGAGAGAGAGAAACATCTATCAGCTGCCTCCTGCATGCCCAGCTCTGGGGATCACAAACAACAGGAATCAAAGCAGGGACCTCTTGGTGCATGGGACTAAGCTCAACCAACTGAGCCACATTAGCTAGGGTGGAGAAAGCTGCTTTTTAAGAGAAGCTGGCATAATTATGTATGGTGCCAGCTGGGTACTGAAAATATCAAGGGGAACACTATGTCGAGTATATGATTATCTGACTACTAAGCTGTTTACCTGAAACCAATACAAAATAATATTGAAAGTAAACTGTAATTGAAAAAATAAAAATTAGCCCTGATTGGTTTGGCTCAGTGGATAGAGCGTCAGCCTGCGGACTGAAGGGTCCCAGGTTCGATTCCAGTCAAGGGCATGTACCTTGGTTGCGGGCACACCCCCAGTAGGGGGTGTGCAGGAGGCAGCTGATCGATGTTTCTCTCTCATAGATGTTTCTAGTTCTCTATCCCTCTCCCTTCCTCTCTGTAAAAAATCAATAAAATATATTTTTAAAAAAAGAAAAAGAAAAGTTAAACCAGTATGGCAGTTCCTTAAAAAATCAAAAACAGAATTACCATATGATTCATTAATTTCACCCCTGGGTTTATATCCAAAAGAATTGAATCAGGGTCAGAGGTATTTCCATGTTCATATAGGCATTATTCACAATAGCCAAAAGATGGATGCAACTCAAGTGCCTATTGAGGAATCAGTGGGTAAACAAAAGGTGGTATATACATGCATTTGAATATTATTCAGCCTAAGAAAAAAAAGTCTAACAAATGCTACAGTATGGATGAATCTTAAAGATGTAAAATAAGCCAAACCCGGTTTGGCTCAGTGGATAGAGCGTCGGCCTGCGGACTCAAGGGTCCGGGTTCGATTCCGGTCAAGGGCATGTACCTTGGTTGCAGGCACATCCCCGGTGGGAGGTGTGCAGGAGGCAGCTGATCGATGTTTCTCTCTCATCGATGTTTCTAGCTCTCTATCCCTCTCCCTTCCTCTCTGTAAAATATCAATAAAATATATTTTTTAAAAAAAGATGTAAAATAAGCTAGTCACAATAAGACAATTACTGTACTGAGAGTACTCAAATGCACAGACACTGGTAATAAAAGGTGGTTAACTGGCTGGTGGGAGAGAAAAATGGAGAGTTGTTTAATGCATATAGAGTTTTGTTTGTTGTTTTTATAATATATTTTTATTGATTTTAGAGAGGAAGGGAGAGGAAGAGATAGAAACATCAATGAGAAAGAAACATCGATTGGCTGCTTCCTACACATCCCCTTTTGGGGATTGAGCCTGCAACCAGGGTATGTGCCCTGACCGGGAATCGAACCATGACCTCCTGGTTCATAGGTTGACACTCAACCACTGAGCCACACCAGCCGGGCGCATATAGAGTTTTGCAAGATGAGAAAAGCTCTGGAGATTGTTTGCACAACACTGTGAATACACTTAACACTTCTAAAATTGTATACTTAAAATGGTTAAGATGGTAAATTTATGTTGTATGCATTTTACTACAATTTTTTAAAAATCTGAACTTTCAAATGTGTTATATAGGAATATGTGGAGGTCATCAACAAATTGATACTTCCTTTGCCAGCAATTCATTTTTGTACAGACTTCCTCTACCATTTGTTTAACTTAAGAGTATCCAGACAGTCAAGCTAATAAATACCTGTCAGGATGTGGGTGAATCAGAATGTTCTCTTCACTTCATAGCCCAAACAAATCCAGACATAAATTGTATGTTAAGGCCATCTACAAACCCTGAATTCATATTTGGACTAATTAAAACAGCCTTCTTGTTCTTGCTGATTGATTTTCTAAAAATAAATGCTATAAACTTGAAATTATAGATTAAATTCACATTATAAAACAGCTCATCATAAAATTTTGTTTGGAGAAAAAGCAAACAGTCCCATGGCTAAAATTATGTAAGTGTTTCTTTTATTTTTTTAAGCATATCTTTATTGTTGAAAGTATTACAGATGTCCACTTTTTCCCCCATTGACCCCTTCTAGCCCACACCCTCCCCCCGGGCCTTTACCACCCTATTGTCTGTGTCCATGGGTTATGACTATCTATATATATAAAAGCCTAAGCGACCAGCCGACTGGCTGACCGGCTAACTGGCCAGTAGCTATGATGTGCACTGACCACCAGAGGGCAGACGTTCAATGCAGGAGCTGCCGAGCGACAGCAACTTTGCAGAGTGCCGTCTCGCACTCCAGAACCCCTCGGGGGATGTCAGACTGCCGGTTTCAGCCCAATCCCCGCAGGCCAGGCCAAGGGACCCTAGTATGCATATAAGTTCTTTGGTTAAACTCTTCCCACCCACCCACCCACCCACCACCTTCCCTCTGAGATTCCACAGTCTGTTCCATGTTTCCTATGTCTTGTTCATCAGTTTATTTTGTTCTTTAGATTCCATATATGAGTGAGATCATATGATACCTGTCTTTCTCTGACTGGCTTATTTTGCTTAGCATAACACTCTCCAGGTCCCTCCATGCTGTCTCAAAGATTAAGAGATCCTTCTTTTTTACTGCTGCATAGTATTCCATGGTGTAAATATACCACAGCTTTTTTTATCCACTCATCTATTGATGAGCACTTGGGCCGTTTCCAGGACTTAGCTATTGTAAATTGTGCTGCTATAAACATAGGGGTGCATATATTCTTTCTGATTGGTGTTTCGGGTTTCTTAGGATATATTCCTAAAAGTGGGGTCACTGGGTTAAATGGCACCTCCATATTTAATTTTTTGAGGAAACTCCATACTGTTTTCCATAGTGGCTGCACCAGTCTGCATTCCCACCAGCGGTGTACTAGGGTTCCCTTTGCTCCACATCCTCACAAGCACTTTTCATGTGGGGAAGTGCTTCTTTTAGATGAACTGTTCAAATGTGTTTAGGATAGCAAAATAAAGGGAAGTCTATTCTATATGTAGAAATTTTTCATTGGGAAAAAAATGCATGAAAATGAATACTAATAGAAAAAAAGAGTTGATAGGATGGATAAAAATAAGAATTTAATAAAGCTTATAGACCACTAGGACAAATGTCTACAGGTATAGCTGAAAAACTGTGTGTGTGTGTGTGTGTGTGTGTGTGTGTGTATACATGTATGTCTACAAATTTAAAATGTAGAATAACATTCAAATCTCTCATATATGGGGTTTAAGACTCCTCTATTTTTTAATCTATTCATTCAAATTCTATTTCCCACTGCAGGACACATATTTACTATAGGGAGACTATATAACCTCAGAAAAATAACTATTAATAAGCTAATCCAATATGTATGACTAGCTGAGGAAAAAATTTAACTACCAGGCAGATATGATTTGGAGCAAAAAAATTATACTTGCTAATACATATTATTCTGTCACATTAGAGATAAAACATGTCTTGAAGCTTCAATAAAGACATTTGTCAATGTCTATAATTTAATATCAGACAAAAAGTTAACATGTTTAGTAATAAATCTTGCAGAATTGAACCAAGAAAGTACATGATATACTCATCTCTCACTCTACAATATTTTTCTTTAAAGTTTGTGGACTAGGTTGATGATTTCCCCAGTGGCATGGACTATTAAAAGTTTATGATTATTCCTTACTTATTTGTGGTCATGAGGCATTGTTGTTAACAGCTAGGCAAGCAGGGTGGACAGTAAAATGAACCAAAATTCCTGGACCATGAAGCAAAATAGCTTTATGATGTGGCTTTAGCACATTAAGACCTCCCTATTTTATTTATCCTAAGAATAGAAGTGAACTGTAGTCAGAACAGTGAAAGAGGAAGTACACAGCTTTAAATATGAATTGTTGCTATTTGTGCTTACTTACAGAGAGGGGTCTTGAGATTGGTTTGGGAACCAAAACTTATGATTTGAAATAAAACATCAAATACACAACCATCATCAAATATACAACCATCAGAAAAAAAGAGCCAGCACACTATAACTTTCTACCCATAAATAAAAAAGTATTATGTTCTTTGAGGAAAATTCTACAGTGGATTTGAATCAAGTCATATGCTACTAGCTTTTGCACATACTTCAAGTCACAAGTTATGTGATAAGGCCAAAAGCCTAGGATTATATTAAATTGAAAAGTGCCTAGAAGAAAGGCATGCATAGCAGGATAAATTAACACTAAAAAGAAGACTTTGAGGAGAAATAATATTTAAACTTAACTGCGTTAAACAGGACTATGTGCAAAATTCTGCTTTAAAATCTTCACCCATATAGTTATTTGTACTGCTATAGAAAAATATTTATAAAATATATTGTCCATGACAAAGGCAGGATACAAAATGGATTACTCAAAAAGAAATAAAAGAAGAAAAACACCTGGACTTCCCACACTGTGTGGCTCGGAGACTGGCCCTTAAAAGAAAAAGAAAAGAAAAACGCAAAATGAATTGTTAATTTTTACAAATATACAAATAAAATGATATTTAGGCCTCAATTAATGACTGTCATTCATTTTCATTAATTTTTTCAATATATTTTTTATTTATTTCAGAGAAGAAGGAAGAGAGAGATAGAAACATCAATGAGGGGAGAGAAAATTATTGATTGGCTGCCTCCTGCACACCCCCCATTGGGGATCGAACCTGCAACCCAAACATGTGCCCTTAATCAGAATTGAATCCAGGACCCTTCAGTCCACAGGCCAATGCTCTATCCACTGAGCCAAATCAGCTAGAGCCATTTCCATTAATTTTAATGGGAATAAATGGTGATACAGTCTCTCCCATCATATGACACCCAAACAATTTCACAAATAGGAAAATCTGCTTGGCTAGTGTGACTCAGTGGTTGAGCATCAATCTATGAACCAGGGGTTCGATTCCTGGTCAGGGCACATGCCCGGGTTGCAGGTTGATCCCTAATAGGGGTGTGCAGGAGGCAACCAATCAATAATTCTCTCTCATCATTGATGTTTCTATCTCTCCCTCTCCCTTCCTCTCTGAAATCAATATAAAAAATATTTATTTTAGTAACAATTTTGTTCTTGATAATATCAACCACATATCTGGTAAAGTGTAGAAATGAACTACACAATGTTTTATTACTCAAAGATGTTTGGAAAATAGAAGTGTAGATGGTAGTTTCCATTAGAGGGAAAGGCAAATGGAAAAACATGTGATTCTTTTAGTTCCTGCAATACTATTTCACTGGAAATGTTTTTCTTTTACTAAGGGCTGGAATAGGAGAATTTTGGCTCTTAGGTTATTAATCAAGTAACTCATATTCCAAACATGAGAACAAAATATTGGTTTATGGAGTAGGAAGCAATATTTCAAATTGCATTTTCAGTACTTCCAACATATGAAAATTTCTTATGCCTATGCTTCATTCATAATAGAACCTGTGGGAGAAGGAAGATGGCGACCGGCAGGAAGGTAGGGAGGGAGAGAGTGTGAGAGAGTGAGGCAACCATAGAGGAGAGTGTAGATGTGTGTGGTGTGTGTGTATGAGCTAGAGACAGTTAGATTCTGCAGGTCCTCCAAGGGGCTGCCAAACCGGACAGTCTTAGATGGCGGAGCCCCGCGCACAAAGCAAACACTTCTGGGTGGCCAGTACGGGCACAGAGACCATGCCATCTTGAGAAACAGAGCTGCTTGAGACTAGGATCCTGGCCTCAGCACCACCCAGTCGCGTCTCAGACGCAAACCAGAACACTGCAGCCACTGGGGCAGAGAACTGCGACCACAGCTTCAGACCAACAGACAACAAGAATCCAGACTTCCTGGCCGCAGATTTCTGTGAGTCAAAGAGCCTATCCCCCTCCCCGCAAGATTGTGGATAGCGCCATAGTAACTGATAGACCAGCCCCTTGCTCGGGCCGTAGTGCCCCTACGGGAATTTGTGTTTGGGAGCACGCGCACCGACCACAGCTCTGTTACAGGAATTTGATCACAGAGACTGGAATCTGCTCCCCACAACGCAATCGGGAGACCAAACCCGAAGCCCACGCAGGGCGGCAGTGCCACCTGACTTTGATTCTGGGCAAACACACACACAAGTCTGTTTTACACAGTGCACACGGAAGTCTGTTTTCCGCAGCGCACACGGAAGTCTGTTTTCCGCAGTGCAGGCACGCCACAGTGCTAATGTGCAACCCAGTCCCCCATGGTGACTGGGACCCAGATTCTCCCAGTGGGAGGCAGCACTGAGCACCACTGACTTGACTCTGTTTCTTACCGTGTGCACCTGGAATCCCTGACTCACAGCGCATTCACACTAAGAGCCAGTAACTCCAATTCTTGGTGCATGCGCACATGGGGACCCTGATTCTCAGCGAGAAGACTCTGATACTCGATTCTTGGTGCAGACACAGGGAAACGCTGACTCCTGGCACACGCTAGGGGACTCATTTTCGGCACACACCAACAGCGCAGTGCAGGCGGGGTCCATGATTCTAGGTGCGCACACGAGACCACACTGAACGCTGGTAACACTGACCTTGGGCAAGCCTGGTAACCACCAACCCACGGCAGCCACATGTCCTAGTGTCGGAGCACTTCAGTGACACTCAAGTGGTGCGAAGCTCCCACGGCACATGACCCAGGTCCACGCAACTCAAAGTTTGAACCTTCTGGTGATACTCAGAATGGGGAGATGACACAATCTCCAGAGGAAAGAAAATGAGGAGTCGCCAAGAAAGGAAATTAGTGAAATTGAAGCATGCAACATGACCGAAAAAGAATTCAGAGTAACAATTGTGGAATTCATACATTGGATGGATGAGAAAATCAACAACCTATGCAAGAATCAGGAAGAAATGAAAAGTGATATAGCTTTTCAAAAACACCATTGAAAGTTTCAACAGTAGACTAGAAGAAGCAGAGGACTGAATTAGTGAGTTAGAAGATCAGGTACAGAAACAAGCCCAATCTGAACAGCAACTGGAGAAAAAAATTAAAAAGCAGGAGGAAAGCCTAAGGGAGCTTTGGGACAACATGAAACGAAGTGACATACGTATAATAGGGCTGCCAGAAGGACAAGAAGAGCAGCAAGGATTAGAAAATCTATTTGAAGAAATAATGACAGAAAACTTCCCAGATATGGGGAAGAAAAATTTACACATGTACAGAGAGTCCCAAGCAGGATCAATCTCAAAAGACCCACACCAAGACACGTCATAATTTCAATGGCAAATATTAACGACAAAAAGAGAATCTTAAAGGGGGCAAGAGAGAGACAAAGGGTTACCTACAAAGGATCCCCCATCATATTATCAAATGATTTCTCAACAGAAACACATCAAGCTAGAAGGGAATGAAAGGAGGTATACAAAGTGTTGCAAAGCAAAGGACTGAATCCAAGAATACTCTATCCAACAAGACTATCCATCAAAATTGAAGGAAAATCAGGAGCTTCGCAGACAAAAAAAGGCTAAGGGAGTTTATCACCACCAAAGCAGCAATGCAAGAAATGCTAAAAGGAATACTGTAAAAAAGAAGAAATAAAAAGGTAAGAAGGAACACAGACGCAAAAATAGATATGACTACAAACAAGCACCTTTCAGTAATAACTTTAAACATAAATGGTCTAAATGCTCCAATCAAAAGACATCGAGTGGCTGAATGGATAAAAAAACACAACCCATATATATGCTGTCTACAAGAGACCCACCTCAGAACAAGGGACTCACACAGATTGAAAGTGAAGGGATGGAAAAATATCTTTTAGGCAAATGGAAATGAAAAAAAAAGCTGGGGTAGCAATACTTATATATGACAAAATAGACCTCAAAGTGAAGGCAATAACAAGAGGAGGCCACTTCATAATACTAAAGGGATTGATACAACAACAGGATATAACCCTGATAAACATATATGCACCCAATGCAGGAGCACCCAAATACATAAAAAAAAACTCCTGGAAGATATCAAGGGGGAGATCAACAACAATACAATCATAGTAGGGAACTTTAATATACCACTGACATCACTGGATAAATCCTCTAGACAAAAAATCAGCAAAGACACAGCAATCCTAAATGACTCACTAGATCAGATGGACTTAACTGACATCTTCAGAACATTGCATCCCAAAGCCACGGAATATACGTTCTTCTCAAGTGCACATGGGACATTTTCAAAAATAGGCCACATATTGGGTCACAAGCAAAGTTTCCCCAAATTCAAGAAGATTGAAATCATACCAAGCATCTTCTCAGACCACAATGCCATAAAATTTGAAATGAACTACAATAAAAACAATCCAAAATATCAAACACTTGGAAGCTGAATAGCATGCTATTAAATAATGATGGGTTACCAATGAGATCAAAGAAGAAATTAAAAGCATGCAGGAAACTAATGACAACAAAAACACAACAATCCAAAATCTATGGGACACAATGAAAGCAGTCCTGAGACGGAAGTTCATAGCTCTACAGGCCTACCTCAAAAAGCAAGAAAAAATGGTAGTAAATCATCTAACTCTACAACTCAAAGAATTAGAAAGAGAGCAATAAGAAAAGCCCAGAGTGAGCAGAAGGAAGGAGATAATAAAGATCAGTGCAGAAGTAAATGACATAGAGACCAAAAAAACAATACAAAAGATCAATGAAACCAAGAGCTGGTTCTTTGAAAGGATAAATAAGATTGATGAACCTTTAGCCAGGCTCGCCAAGAAGCAAAGAGAGAGGACTCAAATAAACAAAATTAGAAATGAGAGAGGCGAAATAACAACAGACCCCACAGAAATACAAATGATCATTAAAAAATACTATGAACAGAGAAACCAAGATGGCGGCATAGGTAAACACCTAAACTGCTGCCTTGCACAACAATTTCAAAACTACAACTAAAAGACAAAACAGACATCATCCAGAACCACAGGAAGGCTGGATGAGTGGAAATTCTACAACTAGAAGGAAAGAGAAAAGCACACTGAGACTCAGAGGAGCTGCAGGAGGCTGAGGTACTGAGATGCGCACGAGGAGAGGACTGGCAACTGAGTGCGCTGGCTGGCTTTCTCAAGCAGGAGGAAGACAAAAGCTCCCGACCACGCTGAACTCCAGTTCTGGGTGAGACTCTGGGGACCCAGACTCATACAGGGTGAAACTGGACTGACAGGAAAGAGAAAAGCACACTGAGACTCAGAGGAACTGCAGAAGGCAGAGGTACTGAGGCACGCACGCGGAGAGGGCAAGCAACTGAGTACGCAGCTGGCTTTCTCAAGCGGGAGGGAGACAAAAGCTCCAGACTGCACTGAACTCCAGTTCCGGGCGAGACTCTGGGGATCCAGACTCATTTGGGGTGAAACTGGACTGTCTGGCAGTGGGTGGAATTCAAGGGCGGCTTTCTCTCAGAGGTGCTTGCAGCAATTACCACCGGACACTGAGACACAGGGGCCTATTAGGGCAGGGCTGACAGGAAACCAATGCTGTCTGCTCTGCCCTGAGACTCCGCCCCATCCAAGCTGAGCACAGAGGCTTTTGCAAGTCCTGTCTCATAAGGGTGTCTTCAGCACAGAAGTTCTCCCAGCGTAGACACAGCTGATCCTCACAGCCAATTGGCCTGGAGGTCAGTTCCTCCCAGTGATACCAACAACAATCAAGGCTTAACTACAACAAGACTGTGCACACAGCCCACAAAGGAGTTCACCAATAGTGTCCACCTCAGGTAACTGGGGAGGCTGAGCCACTGGGCCTTATAGGACATCTAGCACACAAAGCCACTCTATCAACTCAGGGAAGCAGCCAAAATGCGGAGACAAAGAAACAGATCACAAATGAAAGAAATGGAGGAAAGCAAATGACTGGATATAGAGTTCAAAACCACTGTTATAAGGTTTTTCAAGAATTTTCTAGAAAAGGCTGATAAATTTAGCGAAACCCTTGAGGATATGAAAAAGGACCAACTAGAAATTAAGCATACACTAACTGAAATAAAAAATATTATACAGAGATCTAACAGCAGACTAGAGGATCGCAAGAATCAAGTCAAAGATTTGAAATACAAAGAAGCAAAAAGCACTCAACTGGAAAAGCAAAAAGAAAAAAGAGTCCAAAAATATGAAGATAGTGTAAGGAGCCTCTGGGACAACTTCAAGTGTACCAACATCAGAATTATGGGGGTGCCAGAAGAAGAGAGAGAGCAAGATACTGAAAACCTATTTGAAGAAATAATGACAGAAAACTTCCCCCACCTGGTGAAAGAAATAGACTTACAAGTCCAAGAAGCACACAGAACCCCAAACAAAAGGAATCCAAAGAGGACCACACCAAGACACATCATAATTAGGGAGAAACCAAGATGGCGGCATAGGTAAACACCTAAACTGCTGCCTCGCACAACAATTTCAAAACTACAACTAAAAGATAGAACGGACACCATCCAGAACCACAGGAAAGCTGGCTGAGTGAAAATTCTACAACTAGAAGGAAAGAGAAAAGCTCACAGAGAATTGGAGGTACGGCAAAGGGGCTTTGTGCATGCAGAGAGGAAGGGCGGCTGAGAGCCTGGCTGACTTTCTCTGGCAGAAGGGGGAAGGAAGCCTCCGACTGCACTGAACCCCAGTTCTGACTGCACTGAACCCCAGTTCCGGGCGAACCCCTGGGGACCCACGCTCTTACGGGGGGAGTCTGGACTCTCGGGCGGAGACTCGAGCTGGGAAAGGCAGAAGTCTGAAGGCGCACGCGGGCCAGTGCGCACAAAGGCTGCGGAGGTTGCCACAGGCTTTCCCTAGTGGAAGGGAGTCAGAGGATCCTGACTGCACTGAGCCCCAGTTCTGACTGCAGTGAACCCCAGTTCCAGGCAAGCCCCTGGGGACCCACGCTCTTGTGGGGGGAGTCTGGACTCTCGGGCGGATACTTGGGAGCCGGGGAAGGCGGAGGACTGAAAGCGCACATGCGCGCAAGGGCAAGGCTGACGGGAAGCCAAGACTGAGACTCCACCCCATCCAAGCTGAGTACAGAGGCTATTGCAATTTGGCAAGTCTAATCCTATAAGGCTGTCTCCAGCACCGAACTTCTCCCAGCATAGACACAGCTGATCCTTACAGCCAACTGGCCCGGAGGTCAATTCTTCCCAGTGATACCAACAACAATAAAGACTTAATTACAACAAGGCTGTACACACAGTCCACAAAGGGGTGCACCAAGAGTGTCCACCTCAGGTTAACTGGGGAAGCAGACCCACTGGGCCATATTGGAAACCTAGCACAAATATCTACCTTACCAACTCAGGGAATCAGTGAAAATGCGGGGTCAAAGAATCAGATCACAAACGAAAGAAATGGAGGAAAACAAACGACTGGATATAGAATTCAAAACCACGGTTATAAGACTTTTTAAGAATATCCTAGAAAAGGCCGATAAATATAACGAGACCCTCGAAGATATGAAAAAGGACCAACTAGAAATTAAACATACACTGACTGAAATAAAAAATATTATACAGAGACCCAGAAACAGAATAGAGCAACACAAGAATCAAGTCAAAGAATTGAAATACAAAGAAGCAAAAAACACTCAACCGAAAAAGCAAAAAGCAAAAAAAAAAATCCAAAAAGTTGAAGATAATGTAAGAAGACTCTGGGACAACTTCAAGCGTACCAACATCAGAATTATGGGGGTGCCAGAAGAAGAGAGAGAGCAAGATACTGAAAACCTATTTGAAGAAATAATGACCGAAAACTTCCCCCACCTGGTGAAAGAAATAGACTTACAAGCCCAGGAAGCCCACAGAACCCCAAACAAAAGGAATCCAAAGAGGACCACACCAAGACACATCATAATTAAAATGCCAAGGGCAAAAGACAAAGAATATTAAAAGCAGCAAGAGAAAAACAGTTAATTACCTACAAGGGAGCACCCATACGACTGTCAGCTGACTTCTCAACAGAAACTATGCAGGCCAGACGGGAGTGGCAAGAAATTTTCAATATGATGAATAGCAAGAACCTACAACCAAGATTACTCTACCCAGCAAAGCTATCATTCAGAATTGAAGGGCAGATAAAGAGCTTCACAGATAAGAAAAAGCTGAAGGAGTTCATCACCACCAAACCAGTATTATATGAAATGCTGAAAGGTATTCTTAAAGAAGAGGAAGAAGAAAAAAGTAAAGAGAAAAATTATGAACAACAAATACATATCTATCAACAAGCGAACCTAAAAATCAAGTGAATTAAAAACCTGATGAACAGAATAAACTGGTGAATATAATAGAATCAGGGGCATAGGAAGGGAGTGGACTGACAATTCTCAGGGGTAAAGGGGTGTGGGGGGTGCAGGAAGAGACTGGACAAAAATCGTACACCTATGGATGAGGACAGTGTCGGGGGAGGAAAAAAAGAGGAACAATTGTAATAATCTGAACAATAAAGATTTATTAAATTTAAAAAAATACTATGAACAGCTTTATTCCAACAAACTAGACAACCTGGAGGAAATGGACATATTCATAGAAAAATATAACCTTCCAAAACTCAATCAGGAAGATTCTAAAAATCTCAATAGGCCGATAACTATGGATGAAATTGAAGCAGTCATCAAAAAGCTCCCAGCAAACAAAAGCCCGGGGCCAGACGGCTTCACAGGGGAGTTTTACCAAACATTCAAGGAAGAACTAACACATATCCTCCTCAGACTATTCCAAAAAATTCAAGAGGAAGGAACACTTCCAAGCTCATTCTATGAAGCCAGCATCACCCTAATACCAAAACCAGATAAAGACAACACAATGAAAGAGAATTATAGGCCAATATCCCTCATGAACATAGATGCCAAACTTCAACAAAATTCTAGCAAATCAGATCCAGCAATACATCAGAAAGATCATACATCATGACCAAGTAGGATTTATCGCGGAGATGCAAGGATGGTACAATATCTGCAAATCAATAAATGTGATACATCACATAAACAAATTGAGAGATAAAAATCACATAATCATTTCAATTGACACAGAAAAAGCATTTGACAAAATCCAACACCGCTTCTTGATAAAAACTCTCATCAAGGTGGGAATAGAAAGATCATACCTCAACATAATAAAAGCCATATATGAAAAACCCACAGCCAACAACATACTCAATGAACAAAAACTAAAACCATTTCCCCTAAGAACAGGAACAAGACAGGGATGCCCACTCTCACCACTCCTGTTCAACATAGTACTGGAAATACTAGCCATTGCGATCAGACAAGAAGAAGAAATAAAAGGCATCCAAATTGGAAAAGAAGAAGTAAAGCTGTCCTTATTCACAGATGACATGATATTGTACATAGAATACCCTAAAAGACTCCATCAAAAAACTAATAGACTTAATAAATAAATTCGGCAGTGTAGCAGGATACAAAATGAATGCCAAGAAATCTATGGCATTTCTTTACACCAATAGTGAACTTATAAAAAGAGAGACTAAAAAAGCAATCCCATTTACCATCGCACCAAAAAAATTAAGATACCTAGGAATAAACTAAACTAAGGAGGTAAAAAACCTATATGCGAAAAACTACAGGACACTGAAAAAGAGATAGAGGAAGACATAAACAGATGGAAGAACATACCGAGTTCATGGATTGGTAGAATCAACATCATCAAAATGTCCATACTACCCAAAACAATCTACAGATTCAATGCAATCCCCATTAAAATACCAATGGCATATTTCACAGACCTACAACGAACTTTCAAAAAATTCATCTGGAATAAAAAAAGTCCCCAAATAGCCACAGCAATCCTGAGAAAGAAGAACAAAGTAGGTGGGATCTCAATACCAGATATGAAGCTGTATTACAAAGCCACTGTTCTTAAAACAGCCTGGTACTGGCACAAGAACAGACATATAGATCAATGGAATAGAATAGAGAGAACCCAGAAATCAACCCAAACCACTATGCCCAATTAATATTTGACAAAGGAGGTATGAACATACAATGGAGTGAAGACAGTCTCTTCAACAAATGGTGTTGGGAAAATTGGACAGATACATGTAAAAAAATGAAACTAGACCACCAACTTACACCATACACAAAAATAAACTCAAAATGGATAAAGGACTTAAACATAAGACCGGAAACCATAAAAATACTAAAGGAATTCACAGGCAGCGAAATCTCAGACATATGTCGAAGGAACTTCTTCACCGATACGGCTCCTAGGGCAATGGAAATTAAAGAGAAAATAAACAAATGGGACTACATCAAAATAAAAGGCTTTTGCACAGCAAAAGAAATCATCAACAAAACAACAAGAAAGCCCACTGCATGGGAGAACATATTTGCCAATGTCATCACCGATAAGGGTTTAATCTCCAACATTTACAGGGAACTCATACAACTTAACAAAAGGAAGATGAACAATCCAATCAAAAAATGGGCAAAGGACCTAAATAGACACTTTTCGAAGGAGGACAGAAGGAAGGCCAAGAGACATATGAAAACATGCTCAAGGTCACTAATTATCTGAGAGATGCAAATCAAAACAACAATGCGGTTTCATCTCACACCTGTCAGAATGGCTATCATCAGCAAATCAACAAACGGCAAGTGTTGGCAAGGATGCGGAGAAAAAGGAACTCATTTGCACTGCTGGTGGGAATGCAGACTGGTGCAGCCACTGTGGAAGACAGTATGGAGTTTCCTCAAAAAACTAAAAATGGAACTCCCATTTGACCCAGTGATTCCACTTATAGGAATATATCCCAAGAAACTAGTAACACCAATCAGAAAGGATATATGCACCCTTATGTTCATAGCAGCACAATTTACCACAGCTAAGATTTGAAAACAGCCTAAGTGCCCATCAGCAGATGAGTGGATTAAAAAACTGTGGTACATCTACACAATGGAATACTACGCTGCATTAAAAAAAGGAGTTCTTACCATTTGCAGCAGCATAGATGGAACTGGAGAGCATTATGCTAAGTGAAATAAGCCAGTCAGAGAAAGATAAATACCACATGATCTCACTCCTTTGTGGAATATAATGAACATAAACTTATGAACAGGGACAGATCCAGAGGTAGAGAAGCACCGATCAGACTGCCAAACCTCAGAGGGAAGGTAGGGGAGGGTGGTGGTAAGGGGGAGATATCAATGAAAGGACTTGTATGCATGAATATAAGCCTAACCAATGGACACGAAAACCAGGGGGGTGAAGGCATGAGGGGGGGGAGAGTGGTTGGGGGTATAATGGAGGGATGAGGACACATACATAATACCTTAATCAATAAAGAAATTTTTTAAAAAAAGAACCTATGGTGGGGATTGTACTCATCTTTGTTGGGATTTTAATATTCATCTTTGTCCTGACTGCATAATGAGGTTTTTAGATCAGAGACATTATTATTATTTATGTGGGGGATTAAAATGTTAATATTTTCCTCCCATCTTCTAAATTCTTCTAGGCTGGGAAAATAATCAAATTAACAGATTAAAAGGAGAAAATCATTTTGAAAAGTGTTCATGGGAATTCACATAGGCATAAAAATTTCAAAGACAGTGAGGCAACATTGGGTATATATACAAGACATTTTTGGACAGAGGAGAAGGGTAGAGAATGGAATATTAGGTTGCAGAAGTGAGAATGGGCAATTACAGGTAGGAAAATTCTTGCTAGACAACTCAGAAACAGTGGGACACAGTGAGCATCTAGTTAATAGGCACCCACCTGCCTGAAGCCCTCTTATTTACCATTCAGTGCCTGGATTCGTGCACATTGAAAGGAAGCCGGGCCACATTCCCTCCTCTCTGGTTCTGGGGTGCGTCACCTGAGAACTGCCGCTGCCAAGTCACCACAGCTCAGCAGCTCCTGCGTTGAGCATCTGCCCCCTGGTGGTCAGTGCGTGTCATGTGTACCAGCTGGTCAGATGGTCACTTAGCCTTTTATATATATAGATTCTTAATTCAAATTAGGCTAAGGTGGCATCCTAAGATCTTCTTTCTGAAGCATGTTTCTCCTCTGAATCTATTAGGCAGGAAAGGGAAGAGGGTCAAAGGTTCTTTCTGAGTCTTGTTTCTTAATAGCTTAAAAATAAATATCCCACTTGTACGCATGCATATATAAGCATAACTAATGGATACAAGACACTGGGGGTAGGGGGCAGGTAAAGGCATGTACTGGGGGGGAAGGGAAGACCGGGGGGAGGCCAATGGGGGGAAAAAAAGGAGACATATGTACTACTATTTGTAATACTTCAAACAATTAAAAAAAAAAAAAGAAAGTCCAAAAACAAAAAACAACAAAAAAATAAATAAATATCCCAAAAGCTGCTTCAGGATGACAAAACTTTGGTTCCCTTCATTTACATAATAATAAGTGTGTGCCCTGGCTGGTGTGACTCAGTTAGTTGGAGCATCATCCCATACACCAAAGGTTCACTGGTTTGATTCCTGGTCAGGATACATACCCAGGTTGTGGGTCCAATCCCCTGTTGGGACACAAGTATAAGTGGGAGACAACCAATTGATGTTTCACTCTCACATAGATGTTTCCCTCTCTCTCCCCATCTCCATCTCTCTAAAATAGAAACATATCCTTGGGTGAGGATTAAAAATAATCTATATATATAAAAGTCTAAGTGACTGACCGTATGTATGTCCGACCATCTGACCGACCGACCAACCGGCTGGTACATATAACATGCACTGGCAATTTAAAAATAAACATTGACTCGCGCATGCTGGCGCCAATCACAGACGTGTGTTTCGATCTGTCATTGTCGATTATGAATTTGGTTGTTTTTGTTGACATTCTGAAGCTGAAAGAAAGTGGCATCATGGACAGAATATTTCTGAAGGCCAACTATTGGCACAATGTACCATTTGAGTGATGATTCCTTCAATTCAATAGATGATGATGCCGAAAAGGAAAATTTTCCCATCAAATTTTTTAATAGTATGACTCCTTCAGGAATGCCATATCATAAATTAAAATTGAAAGTAGGTGCAATCATCATGCTACTGAGAAATCTTAATAGTAAATGGGATATTTGTAATGGTACTAGATTTGTTATCAAAAGATTGTGACCTAACATAATCAAAGTTAAAATATTAACAGGATCTGCAGAAGGAGAGGTTGTTCTGATTCCAAGAATTGATTTGTCCCCATCTGACACTGGCCTCCCATTTAAATTAATTGGAAGATAGTTTCCCGTGATGCCAGCATTTGCAATGACTATCCTATATAATAAAAGGGTAATATGCAAATAGACTGAATGCCAGAACAACCAATCAAAGCATAATATGCTAATGATATGCTAAGGATGCTCAACTGCTCGCTGTGACGTGCACTGACTACCAGGAGCAGATGCTCTAACCGGTAGGTTAGCTTGCTGCTGGGGTCCGGCCAATCAGGACTAAGCAAGATGGGCCGGACACACCCTGGATCCTTCCTGCAGTCCCTCCCCGGCCCCATCATGCACCAGTGGGGTCCCTCAGCCTGGCCTGTGCTCTCTTGCAATCTAGGACCCTTTGAGGGATGTCGAAGAGCCAGTTTCAGCCCGATTCTGCAGGCCACTCTCCTTGGGAGGATGCCAGACACAAGGCTCATGGCGGGCGAGTGCTGCTGTGGCAGCACGAGCCTCTCCCTATCAGGACTAATTTGGGCGAGAGCCTGCAGCAGGCACAGTGGGGCCGGGATGAGGGGGAGCAGCAGGTAGGAGCTGCAGGCAGCGCTGGACTGCGGGTTTTCCAATCCCTGCAGGCCACCCAGAGGGACCCACCCATGCATGAATTCATGCACTGGGCCTCTAGTTAATATATAAACCACAAGGACAAACTCTAGACAGACTAGGAATATTCCTACCTGATCCTGTTTTCGGACATGGTCAATTATATGTTGCTTTCTCTCGAGTTCGAAGAACATGTGACGTTAAAGTTAAAGTTGTAAATACTTCATCACAAGGGAAATTAGTCAAGCACTCTGAAAATGTTTTTACTCGTAATGTGGTATACAGGGAGATATTAGAATAAGTTTAATCAATTTATCAATCATTGTTTTTATCAGTGTCATTTTTATATTATGTTTTTGTTTTTATATGTCTTTGTTGTTCTTATATCATGTTATTGTTTTTTTAATAATCAATTTATATATTATTTTCATATACATTTTACTAATTTTCTTTCATCTCTGACACTTCTATTATAGAGAAAGGGCTAATAGCAATGTTAAAATATTTCTTCTAATTAATTTCCTTTCAATGTGCACAGACCTGTGCACCGAGCCACTAGTAAAGATGATAATAGTGCTGGTTCCTGTTGTTCTAATTCCTACCCCTGTAGAGAGACTATGACAGGGGTGGGCAAACTTTTTGACTCGAGGGCCACAATGGGTTCTTAAACTGGACCGGAGGGCCAGAACAAAAGCATGGATGGAGTGTTTGTGTGAACTAATATAAATTCAAAGTAAACATCATTACATAAAAGGGTACGGTCTTTTTTTTATTATTATTATTTCAATAGTTTTATTCATTTCAAACATTTTAACAAGAAGAATGTAAACACTAACTATTATAATTTGAAACTTCAAAAAATGGAGGAATCATAGCACAATACCTTATATTGAAGATGGCAAAGGCAAAATAAAATTGCCTAACAAAGGAAAGGTACAAAAGCCTTTCAAATTAAACTTAAATATAATAAAATAATTTAAAACTAAAACAAATAGAAAAGAACAAAATGTGTAAACAGTAAATTAAACATTTTCTTTAGTGCAACTTCCAAATTATGCCCGGGACGTAGATGTAGATGGCAATGTAGACTGGGTTGAAAGGTTTTTGGTCTTTAAAACATCAACTTCAGTGGGAGCAGTGTTGTTGGTCTCCTTTTTAGCTAATGCTCTGATACTGTGCTCTCCAGGGGCGTGTCTCCCTACATCACCACGATAACGTGTCTACACATTCCCAGGGTGATGTCGGGGGACGCGTCCACGGGCATTACAAGGAGCCTCTGGAAGATTGAGAGGTTGTTCCTTCTACTGAATGGGCGGATATAAATCCGCCCACTCAGAAGAAGGAGCTGCGGCCGTGTTTCCGACGTTGCCATGTTAACACTGCTGCTGGTGAAGGAGCAGAGGGGATAGCAAGAGAACCCTCCGCTCTTTGGGCTCCGCGGGCCGGATAGAACAGCCGAACGGGCCGGATCCGGCCCGCGGGCCGTAGTTTGCCCACGGCTGGGCTATGAGAACTATTTGTCACCCTACATGCAACTGCATGTGTACTGTAAATGAAGACTACTAAGAAGAATGTAGGCATTTATGGAGAAAAGAAAGGCAGCTGTCCTCCCCATCTAAAGGGAAAAGGAAAAGAAAACACCTCTGCTCCTTGATGACAATATATAAAGAATCCTGGGTCCTCATTCTAACCCTTTAATAATGTAAATAAATCTCTCCAGGGACTGGGCAAGTCCAGATCACCAGCTTTACAACCAGAGACATCTTCAAAGTCCCATCCTCACCCCAACTTTAAATGTAAACAACCATCTCCAAAGTTAGGTAAGACTTTTGAATTCTCATTATCTATATAATTGTAAATTATCTTCTAGAGCTTGCTTTTAGTCCAGGATCTCAAGTTACTAAAAAATGTGTTCAAAAATGCCCTAACTGTGCAGAAATACACAAATATTTTGTCTACATTTCACAGCGTTCCAAAATCAGTTCTGTCTCCTCCTGGGCAACATGGTTGCCAAGCTAAAAACCTTATTTCCCAATTACTTTCAAATAGATGTGACCTGTGACTGAGTTCCTAACATTGGAAATTTCACTTCTGGGTATGGTGCTGTGTACAATCTAATTCACGTCAAAACTATGACTACCTTGAGTTTGGATTGTGTGCAACAAGCGTTGCATATTGCTGTGCTTCTTTAAAAATTTTTTAGAATTCTGCAGTTCCCTTGTGAGTTTATTGTGGTACCCAGGCAGACTCAGTGCACAGTTTAGAAATTGGAGAGATAGCCCTTTAACATTTGACTGATAAATGACACTGACAGAATTTGTTCAGGTAATGCCTACCAACAAGCTCAACTGCAAGAAGTGACTGCTTTGTTCAGCAGTTTTGCTCATTTCATTCAGTTAAGCACCTCTTATTTGAAACTCTTACTTGGAAACGTAATAGGGCAAAGTCTGAGGATAAAGGAATCATTCATTTTTTTGAAGGGGGGAAAATGAACATTAGTTATGTAACCAAATGGGCTCTCCCAAAAAATACATAGTGACAAATTCTCTCAGTTTTCTTCTATCTGAGACTATATTGATTTCACCTTCATTCCTAAAAGATATTTTCACTGGGTAAACAATTCTGGGTTGACATTATTTTCAGTTCTTGAAAAATGTTCATTTCCTTCTGGCCTCCATGATTTCTGATGAGAAATTTGCTGATATTTGGGTCATTGTTCCTTTACATCTAATGAGTCTTTTCTGCTTTCAAGAATTTTACTTTAGCCAAAACCAGTTTGGCTCAGTGGATAGAGCGTCAGCCTGCAGACTGAAGGGTCCCAGGTTCGATTCCGGTCAAGAGCACGTACCTTGGTTGCGGGCACATCCCCAGTGGGAGGTGTGCAGGAGGCAGCTGATCGATGTTTCTCTCTCATTGATGTTTCTAACTCTCTATCCCTCTCCCTTCCTCTCTGTAAAAAATCAATAAAATATATTTTTTTAAAAAAATTTTACTTTGTAGGTTTCAGAAATTTGATCATGAGTGCCTTGAACTTCTTTGAATTTATACTTTTTAAAGTTCACTCAGTTTCTTGAATCTGTAGGTTTATGCCTTTTTCTAAATTTGGAGAGCCAGTTTTTCACTGAACACTTTTTTACTCACATTATACTCTTTTTGGGGGGAGAACTCTGAAAACATCAATATTAGAGCTTTGTTAATATTCTACAGCAAGCATGTCAAACTCATGGCCCACGGGGCCATATGCCTCATTTATTTGGCCGGTGTTAGCCTTTGAGTTTGACATGCTTGTTCTATAGGTTCTTGAGACTCTTCCCCCCATCCCACCCCACCCCCCAGCCTATTTTCTCTGTTGTTCAGAATGGGAAATTTTGCCTAGCCAGCAAGCTCAGTGGTAGAGTGTTGACCTATGAACCAGGAGGTCAAGTTTTGATTCCTGCTCAGGGCACATGGCCAGGTTATGAGCTCAATCCCCAATAGGGGGCATGTGGGAGGCAGCCGATCTATGATTTTCTCTCTCATCATTGATGTTTCTGTCTTTTCCTTCCCCTTCCTCTCTGAAATCAATTTAAAAAAAATTTTTTTTTTACAAAAGAATGGGAAGTTCCTATTGTTCTATCTTCAAGTTCATGGAACCTTTCCTTTGATATCACCATTCCACTATTGCATGCATCCAGTGAGTTTATTTTACTTTTTTTTTTCCATTCTACAATTTCCATTTGTTTCTTCTTTGTGTTTTTTGTTTCTTTACTGAGGCCTTCTATTTTTTTCATTTGTTTCAAGTGTGTTTGTAATTGCTCAATGAAACCTTTTCAGTTCTTGAAAAATGTTCATTTCCTCTGGCCTCCATAATTTCTGATGAGAAATTTGCTGATATTTGGGTCATTGTTCCTTTACATCTAATGAGTCTTTTCTGCTTTCAAGAATTTTACTTTGTAGGTTTCAGAAATTTGATCATGAGTGCCTTGAACTTCTTTGAATTTATACTTTTTAAAGTTCACTCAGTTTCTTGAATCTGTCGGTTTATGCCTTTTATGAAATTTGAAGAGCCAGTTTTTCTGACTGCTTTAAAATCCTTGGCATATAATTCCAACATCTGTGTGATGCCATTGTTGGCATCTGCTGTCTTTTCTCATTCAAGTTGAGATTTTATTAGTATGATTGTAATTTTTGTCTATGTATCCTAGACATCTGGGCATTATGTTATGAGACCCTGTGTCTTATTTAAATCTTCTGTTTTATCAGGCTTCCTCTGGTGCTGTGTCAGCAGGGGAGGGGTATAGAAATCTAGGCTACCCATGTGGTCTCCACTGACATTCCACCCTACTGGGGGGAGAGGGTTGGGGAGGAGTACCTTGTTACCATCAATTTGTGGTAGAACTTCAGCCCTCCCCCCACCCCGTCTCCTCTGCCCCACCCCAGAAGAAAGGGGGAGGAGTGCCTCGTTACCACCAGGCAATGATGAAAGTCTAGGCTCTCCACTAAGTATTTGATAATGGGGGTAAGGATGGAGGCATGGCATTTTCCTTGCAGTTTAGGTAGAGCAGGACAGCTTTTGTTCAAAGATTTGTCTGGCCATTCTGTCCCTTTTCTCCTCCATTGGCAAGAGAAAGCAGGCTTTGGGGGGTGGGATATTTTGTCTAAATGAATTGGCATTTCTGGGTTGTGGGCTGCTCAAGCACTCAGTTCGGGATGTGAAAGAGACAAAAAGAAAACTCAGGGAACGCAACACCATGCTGTTCCTTAAATCCAGGGTCACTGGAAAGTCTCTCACCTTCTCTCCATCTTTCAGAATCTTGTGTCCATTTTATACCTATGTTCAGGGTTTTTCGCTTGCTTAATGGAAGAGAGAGAAATGCATCTGCTCCCTAGTTTCTAGAACTAGAAGTCCAGCTCCCTTGACAGAAGATACTGCTTTCTGCCTCGGCTAATTCTATTGCACCCACCTGAAGGCATGGAAGGCCACTTCTCTGCAGAACAAAGTCTAGATGTACATCTGTTCTAAACAAGCCCAGGTGTCCTCCCAGGGCCCTCTTCTGCCTGGTATGTCTACCTTCACTAGTTGAGAGGAATATTGGGGAAAAGTAGATTCAGGGCATGGAGAAATTTGTAAGAGAAAAACTGTAGGGGTGTTTTGTCAGCATTTTTTTTTTTTAACTTTAGTACTTCCCACATTTCAATGGATGATAGGAAAAAAGGAAATGCATTTACAAAGTGAGTTTAAAAATTCATTATTAAAGTGTTACAAAGTTTTTCCCCCAGAACCCCACCCTCACCCCAGGTAATGATTAAAAAAGAAGAAAAAACCCTTTTCTTTGTCCTGGTTTTTATTCTGATTTTTACTTTGGTTAAAGTGTCATAGGATCTCTATCTAATAACAACAAAAACAAGCTGGTTGTAAAGATGACAAGTTAGGAACTTGATGTTGACACTAATGGTCATGGAAGACCAAACTTATGTAACTGCTGAGGTAATAAATAATGTGTTAATTTTCTTGTTCTGTTCCATAGCTTTTTCTTGGTTGAACCAGCAGATCTACCCTAGGTTTGGTGATTGATGATGCCTGGAGTTGGATGTCTTAGAGTTTTTTTAAGAATTGCCTTTTCTTCTGCTTTTGGTAGTTTCTATCTTAGCCTGCTGACTGGCCTCTTCTTTCTCCGAAGAGCTCTTGCAAGACAACGATTGAATCTGTTGTTACGAGCTTTCTTATTACGACAAGAATCCAGGTTTTTATAAAATCTGTCTCTGATCTGAAATGTAACTTCCGTGTCTTGCATATTCTGCTTATACCTTCCTGCCTTCCTGTCCTGTTCACAGTTTACCTGGATTGGCTTCCTTTGCAGAGCTGCGTCTTTCTGACGATGGAGTTCCTTGAGAAGTTCTACTCTGTGCCGTAGGATTTGGCATTCGTTCTCCAGCAAAGCTGTAATCACATGCAAGGAATGCGTGTTATGGTTCAGTTTTCTCATCTGTGCCTCCAGCTCATAATTAGCCCACACGTTATGCGGTCGGATTTGGAAATGGATTCCGTTACTTTCACGAGTTGCTCTTAGGTTGTGCTGAGATTTCTGGTACAATTTCATTAGCTCACTCAGCTCAGCATGTTGCACACTCCAGAGCTCCGCTTCCTGTAGTAATTGCTCCATGTTGTTCTTAAGTCTGGTATTTTCTTCTTGAACGTGATGGAATCCAGGCTCTGCCTTTTCTTTATTTAGCTGCGTTTCGTTAATAGCTCTTTCTTCTTCTGGATGATTTACCACATCCCTTGCCAAACCTTGTACTATGTCGTCCGAGCTCTGGTTTTCCAATATCATCATCTGTTTCTTCGCACTCTGCTCTTTGAAAAGCAGCCTTTTCAATAGCACTTTATTTATTTTATCGAGTCCTCTGACTTTTTCTTTCAGTTCTGACAGATCCTCAGCGATATCAGTTTCCTCAGAAGATTCTTTTGTTTCTGCAATCTTCTTTTCACAACTTTTCATGTTTTTAAGAGTCTCCTTAATGTCTTTTAATAATTTTTCACACTTCTTTGTAGTCTGTTGTTTAGTTTCTCGACGGCAACTATTATGTAAGGAAGAGTAAGAACTCCAGGAGACAGGGGGAAGTGATTCGATTTCAAGTAAGGCAATGACAGTCTTAGGGCCCAAAGAGTCTCGATTGAGTTTGGGAGAAGGTTTAGGAGTTCTGGAGAAGCAGGGCACTTCCATCTCAGCTGAGTTAATAGAGCTGGTGAGCGGGGTGCGAGGAAAGAAGACACCCTTAGAGATTCCAGGAAGGTGATGGTCCTCTATACAAATGGTTAGAGAATATGGAACTAAGCAGAAGTCAGAGACCAGAGTTAAAGTCTGAAACCAGGTAGATGATGTTTAGGTGGAAGGTGACATCTCAGACAACCTAGGGGGGAGGGTGGGTGGGAAAGGGGACTGGAAAGGACCTAGGGCCCCATCTCTCCCCGGCAGGCCTCTGGCATTTATTCCCTGACCCTAGCAACCAGGTCTTTATTCTGTCACTGCAGCAGCTTCTGTTTCCTTTGTGTCACAATTGAAGCCTCTTAACCCCCTACCCAGTGACTCATGTATCAGAATCACCCTTGAGCTAATCCTACACCTCACCCCAGAGAGATATCTAGGATTTTATTCATCTCATCTCATTCTAACTGCATTTAGTGACTCTTCTACCTCATTCCCACCACCCACAACCACAACCTTAACTGCAGTATGTTTCCCTGCCACCTAAGTGCACGGCTGAGAGAAGTCCTGCCTGGTGAGATCCCCCATTCCTTCGGAGCACCTGGAGCCCTTCTTGCTTCCACTCAAGGAGAGATGCTGCTACAAAAGAACATTATCCTTGCAAAACAGACCCCCCAAAAGTGCTGCTTTTTTTGGTGTGTGTGTGATTTTAGGGGAATGTCAGAAATCAGTCCATTCAAAAATATTCTACTGCAGCAAGAAGAGAGCATTTGAATGGTTCTCCACAGCACACTTACAAATTGGGACTTTTCTTAGCTTCAAATACAGGCCTCCTTTAAGACAGGCTTAGTAAGCTTGCCCCTGCGTCATTTACATCAGGTGATATAAAAGTTTTTAACCATTGCTTTTCAGAAGAACTTGTTAAAATGGCATAATTTAAGCATTTCAGATAGCTAAGATCCTATAGTGGGTTATAGAAAGTAACTGAAGTGACAGTGAGAACATTAAGTTCAATCAAAGAACATTTATTCCTTAAGTGAGACTTCTTCTTGGCCTTCAAAATCTTACTCGTAAGGACTTTAGTAACTAGAAGTTTGCTTTCAATCATGGGGAAAACGCATACTCTCGTCGGGTTTTTTGTTTGTTTGTTTGTTTTTTCTCTTATTTCTTTAGAGGAAAAAAATTTTTTTTCCTTTCACAGTTACCAACTCACTTTGCTTAAGTTTCCCTGAGCCTCTTGCTCGTCTTCCAGGCAGTGGGGCTCAGAGCCATCGCTCTGTGACTGACTCTCCACAGGTACAGCAGCGTTGGTCTATTTTGTACGTAGAGAAGGGGCCCCTTCTCTAATTTACATAACGATACCATAGAGGCTACACTGCTTACGCTTTGTTTCATCTCATAAGGTTTGCGTTTGGTTGGCATTTCCCCTTTGAATCAAGCCATCATTTAAGATAATATTTTAATCTCCAGGACAAAGAAATTTTTTTCTGATTTGATTATTAATTTCTATCTTTATTGCATTGTAATCACAAAATATAATATTTCTACCTCGTGAAATTCTTATTTTCTCTTTGGCCCAATAGGTTATCAATGCTCACGTGTGTTTCATGGATATTTGAAAAGAAAATGTATTCTCTGTTGTTTTCTCTTTGCTTGCAGCTTTTTCTACTCTTAGACATAAATCCGACATTATCATTGTCTTTGATTTTTAAGGAAACTGGTTCAAGGTAGCTTAATCAAGATGCCAAAGAATTCCTTTCCTTTCACCAAAAAGGGATTTAAATATTTTCTACCTCCTTACATATATAATGAATTTCAAACATTTCTGTTAATTTTATTGAAATTTGAGTTTAGTGTAGATGCTAATAGATATTCAGAGTGGTCCTCTTTCCCTTATTAACCCATATTTCCAGGAGATACCTATGGAAGTTAAATACATTTTGATTGTCTTACAGTTGCTATCTAATAAGTTTCCCATAGCTTAATCACTTTCAAAACATAAATGCAAAAAGAAGAGCAAAAGGCTGTTTCTAATATTATCACAGAGAAAAGTTGTATAGAGAAACTGCCACAACGGTCAGCGCCGTGGGGGTGGCTCCGCCCGTGGCTGCTCGCGGGCTCCTTGTCTCCCGAGCGACTAGCCAGAGACTCCCAGGATGGAGAGCTTGTCTTTCCCCAGATTCAATGTAGCTGAGATTGTGACTCATGTTCGGAACAAAATCCTCACCGGGGCCGATGGTAAAAACCTCTCCAAGAGTGATCTTTATCCCAATCCAAAGCCCGAGGTCCTGCCCATGATCTACCTGAGGGCCTTGCAGATCGTGTACGGCACGCGCCTGGAGCACTTTTTCGTGATGCCCGTGAACTCGGACGTCATGCACCCACATTAGATGGAAGGCTTCTTACCCGTCAGCCACCTGTTTATGCATCTGAACTCGTTTCTGCCCATCTGCCGGGTGAATGGCTTTGAGACGGCCGGCATTCTGTACCCAAAAGCCGAACGGACCAGTCGGTTTCTGAGTGGGATCATCCACTTCATCCGCTTCAGGGAAGCATGCCGGGACACGTACATGGAGTTTCTCTGGCAATATAAATCTTCTGTGGACAAAATGCAGCAGCTAAAGGTGGCTCACCAGGAGGCGATAATGAAGTTGGAGAAACTTGATTCTGTTCCAGCGGAGGAGCAGGCCGAGTTCCAGCAGCTTTCCGACGAGATCCAGGAGCTGCAGCAGCTGCTGAACCAGGACTTCCGGCAGAAAACGGTATTGCCCCAAGAGAGAAACGCCCAAAAGAAGTCCGATATTTTAGAGAGAACCAAGCATTTGAATGAACTAAGATTATCAGCGGTTTCTTTGAAAGAAGTACAAGAGAGTTTGAAAACCAAAATTGTGGATTCCCCAGAGAAGTTAAAGAATTATAAAGAAAAAATGAAAGATACAGTCCAGAAGCTTGAAAATTCTAGGCAAGAAGTGATGGAGAAGTACGAGGTGTACCGCGACTCGGTGGACGGCCTGCCCTCCTGTCAGCTGGAGGTGCAGCTATATCAGAAGAAAATACAGGACCTGGCCAGCGTCTTAAAGGAGAACCGGAACTTGGAGGACCAGATTGAGAGCGGGGAGTCAGAACTGAAGAAACTGAAGACAGAAGAGAATTCCTTGCACAGACTGATGATCGTGAAGAAGGAAAAACTCGCCACAGCCCAGTTCAAAATCAACAAGCACGAGGACGTCAAGCAGTACAAGCGCACAGTCATTGAAGATGGCAATAAAGTTCAAGAAAAAAGAGGTGCTGTGTATGAGCGAATAACCACCATTAACCAAGAAATCCAAAAAGTTCAATTTGCCATTCAGCAACTAAAAGATACCACGGAGAGGGAGAAACTGAAGTCCCAGGAAATATTTCTGACCTTGAACGGGGCTCTGGAGAAATACCATGAAGGCATTGGGAAGGCGGCCGAGGAGGGCTGTGCTGAGCTGGAGCGGAAGGCAGCTGAGCTGAGGAAGAGGATGGCCACACTGCCCACCTGATGCACATGTGGCAGGTGGTTTGTAAATAGCTTGTGTGGTTTAATGTTTGTAACTGGAAGTTGAATTTAATAGAAGTAACAGAAGTACTAAATAATGTTAGCTCATAGTCATTTTGTGTACACTCATAGGTTACTGTTTGTAGGATAATGCATTTAATATGGACATTTCCTAACTCATAATAAAGCTATGCAGCTGTTCAAAAAAAGAAGTTGTATAGAATTTTTTCTTCAAATCTAGTTTGCCTTAACAAAAAATATGTCATATTAAAAAGTACATAATGTCTAAGGAGAGAACAGGCCACGGGAGAGGAGGCTCACCATCAGCGCCAGACTCGGAGCGGAGTGAGCCAGCGGGCGCCCGCGTCCCTGACGAACTGGGGGGGCAGGAGCCCCAGCTCTCCCTGTAAACAATGTATAGACTCAGTGCAGATTTTGAAATGTTTTTGTATATTATATGTTGAAATTTTTCAGATGTTTTAGCCAAGTCATATGTTCTCATGTGTCCAACCCTTTTGGTTTCTCGTATAAAACTTTTTGATTTGAACCAAAAAAAAAAAAAAAAAAAAGTACATAATGTCAATATGCCTTATTTCTAGTCGTGTTAACCTTGCTCATTTTATTAAGTGATGTCTGTTAGATTTATCCACTATAGAGTTACTGCCTTTCCCTTTGTAATCAACAAAATGGGGGAGATATTCTGAGTCTATAAAATTATCCTGTTTCTCCTCAAAATTTTGCCTATACAGTATAATTTTAGGGTACAGAGCTGGATCTCGCCTGTAACAATTACAATGGTGATCTAATGGAGGTATTTTATTTCTCTTATTCCTTTTATATTTATTGATTGGAATTGTTTTCTAAAGAAGAGCTGTCTCTTTTCCTGTATTGATTCATTTATTCATTCATTCAACTATGTGTTTTATACGTATGAACTCATAGATACTTATTTTATTTTGGGAGTTATAATTGAATACTATCATTTATTTTCTTGCTCAAGAATGTATGAATAATTATTTTAACATAGTGAAATTTTTGGTATAATTAGAATATTATGTTGTGTAATTGTTTTAATTGTCAAATAGGGTGGGTTTTTTATTTTTAATATATTTTATTGATTTTTTACAGAGAGGAAGGGAGAGGGATAGAGAGCTAGAAACATCGATGAGAGAGAGAAACATCAATCAGCTGCCTCCTGCACACCTCCCACTGGGGATGTGCCCGCAACCAAGGTACATGCCCTTGACCGGAATCGAACCCGGGACCCTTCAGTCCGCAGGCTGATGCTCTATCCATTGAGCCAAACCGGTTTCGGCTAGGGTGGGGGTTTTTGTTTTTACCAGAGCATAATAGCTGATTAATGACTATTTGAGGGTTAGAGTTTTATGTACACAAGGGATTCTATGCATGGTGTGATTTTAAACATAATGACCTGTGTGGTATTGCACTTTTGTGTAGCCAGTTTAGGAAGAAATTTTTTGAAAATGTGAAAATTTATTCAAATAAGCAAAATAGATATAGCTAGCTAGACAGTTTACTACCCTTTTCCTCAGCATGTCCTCTTCTCTTTGGCCACAAGGTGGTGCTGTGGGCTTTAAAATTACTATAAAACTTCAAAAAAAAAATACTGAACTCTAGAATGGGTGGAACCATGGAGATAGTCTTATCCACACAATAGGACACTATTGCAACTAATCCCTTACTAGCATGCTGTTCTCAGAATGTCCACAAGATGGCACTATTGCAACTAATCCGTTACTAAGGTGCTGTTCTCAGAATGTACACAAGAGGACACTATTGCAACTAATCCATTTATATACTTCTGTACATAGCCCATGGACATGGGCAACAGGGTAGTGAAGACCTGGGGGTGGGTTGGGGCTGTGAAGAGTGGGGGGAAAGGGAGGAATGGGAGATATCTGTAATATTATCAACAATAAAAAATACATTTAAAATGATAAAAAGAAAGAGGGCACTATTGCAACTAATCCCTTACTATGGCGCTGTTCTAAAAATGTCCACAAGAGGGCCCTATTGTAACTCCTCACCTACTGGAGTGCTGTTTTCAGAATGTCCACAAGAGAGCACCATTGCAACTAATTCTTTTATAAGGTGCTGTTCTCAGAATGTCTTATTCTCTTCAGAATTTGAGAGTGGAGATTCTAAGTGACTTGCCCAAAGTTACAGCTAGTTATGAGGACAGCTGGAATTAAGAGTCCAAGCCTCCTGCCTTAACTTGTTAATCTTGCAGGGAGGCAGTCTCTGCAGATCAGGAGACTGTGGAGGAATTTTTCAGTATCTGCTAAGTGTTACACAGGAAAAGGAAAAGGGTTATGTAACCTGCTGAGACCAACTTGTTTCACAAGGACTCTGGCAAACAAACCTACATATAATACAAATAGCATTTTGACTGACAAAAATGTGACCAGAGGTTCACAAGAATTTAACGTTGTTTCTCTCTCTCTTTCCCTCTCTCTTCCACTCTCTCTCTAAAAATAAAAAGTAAAAAAAATAATAAAAAGATCAGTGGAAGAATATCCTCGGGTGAGGATTAACAGTAAATAATTTTTTTAAAAAAGAATTTAACTTTGTATTTTCCATAGAAGCAGTAGTTCTGTCCTCTCTAATTCAATGTTGGTAGCAACTTTATTTTTTTAAAGTTATACCTTTAGCAACTTCATTTTTCTAAAACATGTTATTTCTTTTAGAGAGAGAAGAAGGGAGAGGGAGAGAGAGAAACATTGATGGGAGAGAGAGAGACATTCATCAGTTGCCTCCTGCACACCCCTACTGAGGATCGAGCCTGCGACCCGGGCATGTGCCCTGACCAGGAATTGAACTGGTGACCTATTGGTTCATGGGTCAACGCTCAATCACTGAGCCATACTGGTTGGGCTTGGTAGCAACTTACCAGTACTGCAAATAACCAGAATTGGCTGTATGTAGGAAAAATTTAACAAAAAGTGCACTCTGCAAACTATAAAATATTATTGAAAGAAATTAAAGATTTAAATAAATAGAAAAACATCTCATGCTGAAGGATTTGAAAACTTGATATTCACCCTAACCGGTTTGGCTCAGTGGATAGAGTGTCGGCTTGCGGACTGAAAGGTCCCAGGTTCGATTCCGGTCAAGGGCATGTACCTTGGTTGCAGGCACATCCCCAGTAGGAGGTGTGCAGGAGGCAGCTGATCGATGTTTCTCTCTCATCAATGTTTCTAACTCTCTATCCCTCTCCCTTCCTCTCTGTAAAAAAGCAATAATATATATATACCAACTTGATATTGTTAAGATAGCAAAACCCCAAATTTAGCTAAAGATTCAACACAATCTCTATCAAAATCCCAGCTACCTCTTTTGCAGAAATTGACAAGATGATCCTAAAATTCATATGGAAATTTAAGGGATCCAGAATATCCAGAACCATCTTTTTTTTTTTTTTTTAGGCCCAATAATGCCCTCTTTGGGGCATGCGCAGAACTGCACCCTAGTAAGATATTAGATTCTATAGCACCTGTTGTGTGCATTTTCAGAACAGCACCATAGTTAGGAATTAGGCTCAATAGCACCCTCTCTTGGGCATTCTCAGAACCCCACTCTAGTAAGAGATTAGGCTCAATAGTGCCCTCTTTCCATCTTTCAGAGAACAACACCCCAGTATTGGATTAGGCTCAATGGTGCCCTCTTGTTGTGATTTAGAGAACAGCACCCTAGTAAGGGATTAGGCTCAATAGCACACTCTCTTGGGCATTCTTAGAACCCCACCCTAGTAAGGGATTAGGCTCAATAGGGCTTTCTTGTGTCATTCAGAGAACAGCACCCTGGTATGGGTTTAGGCTCAATAGTGCTTTCTTTTGGTCTTTCAGAGAACAACCCCCCAGTATTGGATTAGGCTCAATACCACCCTTATGTGGGCATTTACAGAACAGCGCCCTAGTAAAGAAATTGCAAGTCTAGGGGGAAAAAACCTTGTCCTACAGCTCCCTTAAGCAGTCCTTCTGTATTGTAATTGTTTTTTATTTTTGGTTCTCTCATTGAGTGATTTTTTCCACCCTGTCTTCTAATACACTGATCTGATCCTCAGCGTTTCCTAATCTGCTATGTATTCCTTCTAATGTGTTCTTTGTTAGTGCTATGTCAGCCTATATTTCTGACTGTTCCTTTTCATAGTTACTATATTTTTTCTCGTGCTGTTGAGCTCTTTACCATCATTATTGTGGACTCTATATAAGGTAAATTTCTTATCTACATTTCATTTATCTGTTCTTCTGGAGAGTTCTCTTGTTCTTTTACTTGGGGTGGTGTTTTCTTGTCTGCCCATTTTGGCTGCCTGTTTGGGTTTGTGACTGTGTATTAGATAGAGCTGTTATGCCTCTCAATCTCTAGTACAGGACATTGTACTAATGAGGTCAGGCAAATATTCAAAGCCTTCAGAGACCAGTCTCTACCTGCAGACTGATTGGATTAACTCTTAAGTAGTCCTCAAGTAATGGTCCTCAGATGTGGTGAGAGGTTTTCCAATAGGGTGGGACAATTGTTTCTGCCTGGAGGCTAATTATCATTCTCAGTCTCTTAATGGGCCTCAGAAACTCCACACCATGGGGCAAGGTGTTTTCCAATAGAGTGGGACAACTGTCTTCCCCTCAGGCAAGAACTACCTGCATAGCAAAGGACTCCCTGAGAAAGATGACCTCCTCAATGTGAGGGAATGACAGCACGGGAAACCGTGGTGTTTGCTTTCTGAGCTCTAACCGCAGAGGTCTCAACCCTGCTTCTGCTGACATAGCTCTAGTCGACTCTGCCCTGCCTCCATAGGAGCACAAGGTGAGTGACTGCGCACTAAGTTTTGTGTGTTGGCCCTTTAAGAGGGTGCCTGCATTTCCAGCCATCTCTCCCTGACAGACAGCAACCCTGCTGCTTTTCGCAGCCAGGTGTTATGTGGGCACCTCTCTAAGTTCTGGTGCTCTCTGCTGGGGGCCCAGCTTGGGGATTAGACACCAGAATTCTCAGTGGCAGACTCCACAGCTGAGATATCTCTCCTGAGCTTCAGCTGCTCTCTGTGGGAGTCTGGCCAGCCCTTTTGCGCCTCTGCCCTTCCGACAAATCTCTATGCAGTCTCCAGTTTCCATTCTTGGTTATCGTGGTTCTGCAGCTAGTCTTCAATGGATTGTTCAGGATGATTTTTTTTATAATTCAGTTGTAATTCCAGCTTGGTCCTGGGACCATGTCTGTGTAGCATCCACTTACTCTGTGGCCATTTTTAATCTTTCTTCTTTGGGACATTCTGTGAATAGCACTCTGGTAAGTGATTATGCTCAATAGCGCCATCTTGTAGGCCTTTGGAGAACAGCACCCTAGTGAGAAATTAGGCTCCATAGTGCCCTTTTGTGGGTATTATAAGAACAGCCAGCCAGAGCAATCTTGAAAAAGAAAAACAAAGTAGGAAGACTCACATGACCTTATCTTTAAGTCTTACTCTAAAGATACAGTAATCCAGACATTGTGGTATTGGTGAAGAGGTAGACACATAGATCATTGGAACAAAACAGAGAGCTCAGAAATAGACCCACACAAATATAGTCAACTGATTTTTATCAAAGCTACAAAGGCAAGTCAACAAATGATGCTGGATACATTGGCTATCCATATACAAAAAAAAAAAAACAACAATAAATTTTAACACAACCTCACACCTTACAAAAAAAATTAACTACAAATGGGCCATATTCTTAAATGTAAAGTACAAAGGTAAGATTTCTAGAAGAAAACATAGGAGAAAAATCTGTGTGACCTTGGATTTGGTGATTTGTGTTTTGATACAATACTATAAGCATAAACCATTAAAGAAAAAATTGATAAATTGGACTTTCTCAACATTAAAACCTTTCATTTGGTAAAGGACCCTGTCAGGTGAATGAAATGACAAGCCACATATCATCTCTTCACATAGTGATCACTTTGTGTGTGTTTGATGAGAGCACCTGAAATCTACCCTCTTGGATGTTTTCAGTGTTCTGTGTGGTATTGTTAAGTATAATCATCATGCTTGTACACAGGTCTCTGGACGTATTCACCCTGGTTTTCAGTTAGAATCACTGCTGGCCCGAGCAGACCAAGCACTTTCTAACTCCTGCATACGGTGTCTGAGGATCCCTAGGATGCTCTGAAGACGATTATCACGATGACATGCTATACACCAAACGTTGTCATGCTGTTATGGTAATTAATAAGACTAATGAGTATGTAATCACATTAAAGGAATTACAGAGTGATATAAATAATCTTCCTTCACTATGATGTTTCTTGGTCATCAGTTCTGCCTTGTTTCTTAATTTTTTTAAATATATTTTTATTGATTTGGGAGAGGAAAAGAGAGGGAAAGAGATGGAAACATCAATGATGAGAATTATTGATTGGCTGCCTCCTGCACGCCCCCTACTGGGCATAGAGCCCACGACCCGGGCATGTGTCCTTGCCAGAATTGAACCTGGGACCTTTTAGTCCTCAGGCTGACTCTTTAGCCACTGAGCCAAACCAGCTAGGGCTTGTTTCTTAATTTCTAAAGACTAAGCTTCTATCTCTAAAGCAAAAAGGGCAAAGGAGGAAATCTATATAAGAATAAAGTTAAGAAGAACACAAGTAGTTTGTGTCACGGTGTTAGGTTTCCGTTCTCTTGCTTGTCAGAATTAGCATCATCTCCCTTTTTTCTCCCTAATCTCCTGTGGGCTGAGGATGCCAGACCTTTTCACCCCCTGAAAGACCATGCAATTCAATGGCTACATCACACTTCTTACACATGTTGGAATCTCTAAAAATGAAAAAGAACCCTGGATCCTCACCATCCTCCAGCTAAGACCCCACCTCTCTTCTCTTTCCAAGCAAATGGTTGTACACTGTTCCCATTTCTTCACGCCACTCACTCTGCAAACCATCTGCCTTCTTGCCCCAGGGCCTCAAGAAGTTCCTCAAAGACCTCCTTGCTGAGAAATCCCAAGGACAGCTTTACGTCTTTCTGGACTAGTCCGCTCAGCTGTGTTTTTACACTCTTGGACATGGCAGACATCCAGAACAGAACAAACTCTGAAGCCAGGCAGCCTGAGTTCAAATCCCAGCGTGACTACTTATTAGCCCTGCTACCTTGGCCACTTCGTTGCCTAATCTCTCAGAGCCTGAGTTTCCTCAGTTGTTACCGGGGGATTGTGACTATAGTGATCCACGAGGCAGGTTACTGTAAGCACTGAGCATAGCATCCTACACTCAGTAAGCATTCAATGAAGTGTGACTTATTTTTCCTTCCATAGCACCAGCCTCCCTAATTTTGTGCCTCACTCTTATTACTCAGTCTTTCTATGTGCATGGTTTTCTAGATTCCCAGGAATATGCCTCAGCTTTTCAAAAACCTCTTTGAGTATCTCATTCCCCTGTTATTTTATTTAAGTTTTTTTCACCTCAGGTAGCTGCAATATTAAACAATTGCTGCTAATATTAATTTTTTAATTTTTAAATATATTTTTATCGATCTCAGAGAAGAAGGGAGAGAGAGAAAAACATCAATGATGAGAGAACCACTGATTGGTTGCCTCTTGCACACCCCCTACTGGGGATCAAGCCCACAACCCAGGCATGTGCCCTTGATTGGATTTGAACCTGGGACCCTTCAGTCCACAGGCTGACGCTCTATCCACTGAGACAAACCGGCTTGGGCACTGCTAATAGTTTTTCATAAATGCCCTGGTGATAGTGCTGTTCTCACACTGTGAGCTCGCAGTCAGGTTAAATAGAGACCAGTCTTGAGCACAGAGCTTTTCAGGGAGCTTCCAGATAGGTCAAATAGGACAGATCCCTGCGATGCGGCTTTTTAGGAACTCCAAGCCTATCCTGCCTCTGCTGCTGGGTGCTGGTTTTCAGAGCTGTTAAAACTGTGAGGCTCTTGCAGAACTGGGGAAAGGAGGAAGAGAGTGGGGCAAGTTAAAGCACCACGAATCATAGTCACTTTTCAGAGATTCAGTCATTTTTCTTCAATAAATGCTCTTTGGATTTTTATAAGCCTTTGGCTAATTTCCAAAGTTCTAAAAAAGTTGATTTTGACTTTTTTTTTTATGCCAGTGATCTTACTGCTTCCATGAAGCAGGTTTTCAGAGGCACTTACTCCATTATCCTTAATCCAAGACCACTCACCATCTTCCCCAACCCCCCAACTGCCATCACTGCTTAGTTTATCATCTCCTTAAATGGGACCCACAGAGTTCAATTAACCAAAATCTGGAAATATCTTTGACTCCTCTCTCTCTTTCTTCCTGCCTCCCTTCCTCCCTCCTTGGATCCAATCAAACAGCAAATCGTAACCACCCACCTCCTAAGCCTCTCTCACACTCACCTCTTTCTTCGCAACCCCACTCTCATTATCGAGGTCCCCTCAGCAGTGTGTCTCCCTTTAACCCCTGCCTCTAACGGGTTTCTTTCCTTCCCCTCGATGTCCTTCGTTCCACTGCAGTCATGGGGATCATTATAAAGTGCAGAATAGTGGAGGATAAGAGTTCAGGCTTGGGATTCCATTTGACATGGGGGTTCTATGCCAACTTTGCTATTCACTAGCCCTGGGTCCTTGGACAAATGACTTGTCCACTCTGTGACTCAGTTTCCTCCTCTATAAAACTGAAATAACATTAGTTGTAAGCTCGTAGGATATTCATGAGGATCAGGTGAGAAAATCCTTGTAAAGGATTTACTACATTGCTGACATGTAGTAAGGACTCGACGTGTGATGGTAACATGTTAGACTAAAGTTCCAGCTCTTTAACATGACTTGTAATGCACAATAGCATTTGGCAGGGCGGTTACCCTTCCCAACATCTTCTCTCATCACTTCCCCACCCACCCTATCCTGGAGCCGTTAGAGATTTCATTTCCTGTATATGAGAGAACGTAGGATGTTCTTTCATTTTCACCTCGCAGCCCTCGGCGTTGAAGCATGTTCTTCTCTGCCTGAGACACCGGCCGTTTCCCCGATGTTCCAGGTGTGCTCTGGGCAGGGCCTTTGCACTGGCTGCTTCTGCCTGGCAGCTCTCCCAGGTGCTCGCACGGCTCACCCCTGCCGCTCAGGTCTCTGCACAAATGCCATCCTCTGAGTGCAGCCTTCCTGGCCACCATGTGTGAGGGATCTCCCAGGACCCCTCCTCCTCTACTCAGTTGTCCTTTACACCTTATCCCTGCCCGGCATTGTCATGTCAATTTTGCATTCCTCATCTGTTTTCTCTGTCAGAATGTAAGCTCTACAGAGGCAAGAATTTTGTCTCATCCCTGGTTGTATCTCTGGCACTTGTAAAACCCCTGACTCCTGATAGACACTTAATAAATGTTTGTAGGAAAAATGAATCAGTGTAAAATCTTGATGAATTTTCCTGGTAAGATGTACTATATGAAACTAAACCAGGATGTCCTAATCAGAAATAGATATTATTTTAGATGCCTGAAATGACATCACAGGGCCAGAGACAGGACCATTGACAGACACCAGCTCACTTTCACAGATTTATTCCGTGAAAACAAGAGTAAGAGATTCTAGTTAAAGGCTTACACTCATTTCAAAAGGTGGACCCAAAGACCACACTTGGATTAGCAAATCTCTCTTTGAAAGGTCTCTATTGTTATCATCTTCCTGAGGTTGGTTGGATATCCCTGGCTTTTGAAAATGTATTATCCTTGCCTGGCCAGTGTGGTTCAGTGGTTGAGCATTGACCTATGAACCAGGAGGTAAAGGTTCTATTCCCGAGTTGTGGGCTCGATCTCCAGTGTGGGGTGTGCAGGAGGCAGTAGATCAATGATTCTCTCTCATCATTCATGTTTCCTTCTCTATTTCCCTCTCCCTTCCTCTCTGAAATCAATAAAAATATATATTTAAAAAAAAGAAAATGTATTGTCCTTTGATACACACAATATGTCTTAGGCTAGCAGCTTGCATCTTCTCGCCAGAGCTCATTCTGCAATATGTGCAGTCAGCCAGCTGTTCATGTCCTGAAGAGAAACTTGGGTTCATAAGATTTTTTTTTACTGCGCTGTACCCTCCCCTTCTTGAATTTTCCGCGTGTGGAATTTTACCCACTCAATAGCTGATATTTCTGCTCTCTCTTCCTATTCTGACTCTTCTTGAAACAGCTTCTCTGGAAGAATGCTGCCTCTGCCTGAGAGTTTATTAAAGATCAACTTTCTGATGAAAAGTTTAGTGTTCCTTTTCCAGTAGAGGTTTGGCTTAAAGCAGCGAGCATGATCCATGGTCCAACTTCTCCAGTTCCCAGCCCTTGCTGTGCTAGCAGCTCCGCACTCAGTTCGGATTGGAAATGACCTTTATCTTTTTCAACGACGGTTAACAAAGGTTTCTTTTGTGAGCCATCTATCATCTGTTTTTCAACTTCTCGGTCTGGTCACCTGCCAGCTATTTCAGCTGCACAATGCCATTACTCAAAACTTGAGTTTCTTTCTTTTTTTCTTTGAGCAAGAACACTTGCTTTGTCTTTTGGAAATTTCGTTCAGTGTTTGATTAGATCACTGAGCTCATTTCAGTTTTCTGCTTCCAGTTTTAAGTGTCTAACTCTCTCAAGTCCACTGCAGCTCTCTTTTACCCTTTGGAATTCAGGTTTTGGTCCTTTACTTAGATGAACTTCATTCAAGGCCAAAGACCTTGCCTGCATTCTAATATTTTATCCTGGTTCTTCACATTCCTGTCCTTGGGGCTTAAACTAACACGTGGATTTGCCACTGGCATTCGGTTTCTTCCTTCAGGCCTTTTGATTGCATCTCTAAACGCACTTCCTCAGAGATTCTTATTCTTATTTGCATCTTGGATTCCACAAGAAAATTCTTTGTAGCTCTGATGATCTGTTGATAACCAGACAACTCTCTAAGACTGCTTTTTCCCCCAAGAGGTTTTGAAATTTCTGCTCAATGTGCTGCCAGTTGCCTCAGATCTCTTTCTCGTGATAGGCAGAAGCATTCTCCCTGAAAAATGCCAACGCAATTACTTCCCTAGTGAGGCAGTTGTGCTTATAGGCTCCCAAGGCCCTTACTGAACCAGGCTGTGGAGCTGCGTGGGGAATGGTGACGTGGCAGAGAACAGAGGGCTGAGGCCAGCAGGCACCAGAGAAAGGAGCCGAGGCCGGAATAGGCAGTGGGTTCACCAGTTGAAGCTGATTCCTGGCAGAGCTGTGTGAGAAGAAAAGTCTGGAAGAAGGAAGAGGATCCATTGGTCCCCCAGGAAATCCTGCTGTACAGCATCTGGCCCCGACACCCAGATCTTAATTCCAGAATCGAGCAGTGTGGGGGAGCACAGGAGACTTGGTTGGAAAGTCTGTAAGGAGGAATCTCTGAAAGGTCGGGGGCTTCTAGGGGGACCTTGCCGAAGGTGGCAGACCCTGCTTTGACTTTTCCAAATAAGTCTGAGCCCCCAGGTGTTTACCCGAATCTTTATGCTTAATCTTTAGGTGTCCTTGCTTAAAGGACACTGCAGATGCATGTGTCCTCCCAAGATTACTTACTCTACTGATTGTATCTAAAAGATAAACTTTATCTCAAACTGCAGTTACAATAAAAGCCTGAAGAGGCAGGCAATCGAGGCTGTCTGGTTCCTTTAGCTAGGCAGTCCCTTAGCCCTCTCTTTCACAGCAAATAGTTGTGTCAGAGTAATCATTCATCTGTCGCTCAGGGTCTGCTGGTCAGGCCCGGCAGAGCAGGGCTGACCCATCGCCAGATCTTCTTCCAGCCTGCACATTTAGACCCTCTCCTCAGCAGTGCAGGTAGCCAGTGGCGCCTATCTGTGTGGGAATTAGAAACAGACACTGCCTCCAGCTTCCAGGATGCTTTCCTGCCTTTTACGTCAAGATGGTTGTAATAAGTGCACAAATCTGTAATGAATACGAGGTGACTGGTGCTCCCTAGGGTCATGCCATCCACAGCCTGCATGGGCAGACAGGGTGGCCTGTCCCTCTGGGCCCCTGCAGCATGACCTCCTTCCCCAGATTCCCCTTGGGCTTCTCTAACTCTCTTTCTGAAGGTCTTCAGTTCATTTAGTCCTATCTGCCTTCCCCCCTTTTCCAGCCCTCCCCCAACTATTGCTCCTCAAAATCCTATATAACAAAAGGCTAATATGCAAATCGACTGAACAGCAGAACGACTGATCGCTATGACACACACTGACCACCAGGGGGCAGATGCTCAACACAGGAGCTGCCCCCTGGTGGTCATTGCACTCCCACAGAGGAGCGCTGCTCAGCCAGAAGCCAGGCTCACAGCTGGCGAGCGCAGCAGTGGTGGTGGGAGCCTCTCCTGCCTCTGCGGCAGTGCTAAGGGTGTCTGACTGCTGGCTAAGCCATCAGTTGGACATCCCCAAGGGCTCCCGGACTGTGAGAGGGCACAGGCAGGGCTCAGGGACTCCCCCCAACCCCGTGCAAGTGAACAAATTTCATGCACCGGGCCTCTAGTTTATTAATATTTTAATATGTTTTTATTGACTTCAGAGAGAAGAAGAGAGAGGGAGAGAGAGAGAAAAACATCAATAATGAGAATCATTGACTAACTGCCTCTTGCACACCTCACACTGGGGATCAAGCCTGCAACCTGGGCACCTGCCCTGACCGGGAATTGAACAGTGACCTCCTGGTTCATAGGTCAATGCTTAACCACTGAGCCATACCAGCCAGGTGATTTGCTTGCATTTTATTTAGGACTTTTCCATCTATGCTTATAAACAATCTTTTAAGCACAAAAAGAGAGCTTATTAGAATATTTAACTGAAAATTCCAGTGGTAATTTCATCGATGTTTATAAGTGAGAGTGACTTTAATTTTCTCTTTTTGTGCTGACGTTGTCTGGTTTGGGTGTCAGGGTTAAACAAGTCTTATAAATGAACTTTGTAACTTGCCTTTTTTCTATTCTCTGAAATAGTTTGTGTAAAATGAGGATTAGCTGTCCTTTGCAATTTTATTAAATAAACCTCTGAAAAGATCAGAGTGAACCTCTACTTGGGCAGCGTGGTGTCTGGATACCTTGGATGAACTCTCGTGAAACAGCTATGCATGCTAGAGTAAATACTTTTTAAGTTATGTAACTACATTGCTGAGCTGGCAAAAACAACTCTTTTTAAAAAAAAAGAGAATGGAAAGTAAGAATTCAGAGGAAGTAAGAAACCAGATTCTTCCCTCAGGGCATCTCCAAATGCTCTTAAACTTGAATTTCAGTTTTGAAGGTTGATTCTAATAGAGGAGGATAGGTGACAAAACCCATCTCAGAGTCTAATGGGAAACTTCTTTATAAAGTGGGGTCTGCAGAATCTCAAGCCCTTTTAAACTAGAAATAAGTGCACATCACAGAAGAGGACAGTAAGGAAAGTGGCTTATCTTGACCTGGTTGCTGAGCGGAGGGAGGGGGAAATGACTTCCTTGAGAAGTTAAAACCACTTTTCATTTGGGCAAAGGTCGCCTGGAGTGCAGATTATATTTCTGCACAAGTAGATGTGGTAATGTGACTGACTATGTTCTCCTCAATGGAATGTCAGTGGAAGTGATGCTTGTATTTCATCCAGCACTTTTCCATGTCTGTTCATAAGTGAGGCTGATTTTTTAATGTTCTTTTCTTGTGCTGACCTTGTCTGGTTCCAGAACTCATAGAAACTAGGGAGAAAAGTATTGGGAGAATCAAAGAAAGGCGAATCAAAAGGTGAATGAAACATGGAAAGGAGTGTCACGGAAACAGGCTGTTCACGTGAGCAAGAGGGATCCTTATCCTTTAAATAAGAGCCCAGCCCCGGGACCTTCTAACTCTCAGCCACGATAGCTGCCTTGAAAAAGCATAGCTGCTGTAGTCAGTGATGGAATGTGAAGGGAGATGAAGTGAATTATTTTTGTCTTCATTCCAAAGCAATCTGGAACATTCTGTGGGCTAGCAGTGGGGGAGTTTGGGTATGAACTACTCAGGAGGAAAGAGTTGTGAGTGTTTGTATGAGAGAGGTCCGACACAATCTGAATATTTCTTGAATGATCTCTTTTCCTGGATGTGCTTGTCAGAGCTCTTATTTCAAATAAGCTGGAATTCAGCCTAAACTCAGTCTTCTGCATCCTCAATTACTCTTCTCATCTGCCCTAACCCGCCTCTCGTGCTCCTCAAAGGAGTCTCATCTGACCTGCACATCAGTGCCTTGCCCTTGACCAAGCCATCTCCCCTATGCACACTTGCAGTGTTGGGGCTCGAGGTCACAGACGGCGCTGGTCTGAGTCAGAGCTGAAGAGGGTTAAGGAGTTCCTTTATCTGGGATGTAGCTGCTGCCTTAAGAACTATTCCAGTCTCAACAAAAAGTAAAAGATAAAATACTCATGAAGCCTTTCCAACCCCATGCATTCCATAGATATACGCCCCTTTTTCCTATCACTAGGTTGAATCCTATGAGCATCTTATTTGTCAGAGTTCTGGATTAGCAGTCTTCAAATCTTTTTGCTGGTATATGCCACATAAAAGTTTTTTCAAAAGTATGTGCTCCCTCATGCATTTCTATTTGACAACCAAAATTTCTCATCAAATTTTATTTAGGTACATAGGATATAATTCCTGCATGTTGAAATGTTGACATAAACTTAATTGTTACATCAGTCTTTTAAATGTATCCATTAATTCCAAATACTGTAGAGGTTTTGATATGCACTGCCATCCATTTACAAAAAAACACAAACATGTGCCCACCATCCAGATATCATTGCTGACATGTACACTTAAGGAACTGTTTGACGTTGAAACGGGGACTCAGAACTTTGGACACTGAAATTGGGACTCAAACATTTTTTGTTATTATATGTTTATTTCTAGTCTGCAGAGGCAAGATTTTTTAAAGGAAAGAAAAGGGGAAAAAAATAGATACAGAAGCAAAGAAGCATTGAACAGACTGTCAAACTACAGCAGGAAGGCAGAGGAGGTTTTTTTTTGGGGGGGGGGGCTGTAAGAGATCAACTGAAGGACTTGTACACATGCATATAAGCATAACCAATGGATAAAAGACACTGGGGTGGGGGGGCAGGTAAAGGCATGTACTGGGGGGAAGGGGAGGCGGGGAAGGTCAATGGGGGAAAAAAAAGAGACATAGGTACTACTATTTGTAATACTTCAAACAATTAAAAAAATAAATAAATTTAAAAAAAACAAAAACAAGCTATTCTTTACTTTTTAATTTTTTAAAAAAACAAGCTCCTCTTTTTTATTTTTATTGGTTTTTAGAGAGAGGAAGGGTGAGAGAGAAACATCAATGTGAGAGAGAAACACTGATTGGCTGCCTCCTGCACATACCTTGACCAGGAATCGAACCTGCCCCCTTTTGGTGTACAGGTCGATGCTCCAACTAACTGAGCCATACTGGCCCAGGCAACAGGCTCTTTGACAATGGGAAATGTCATATCACTCCTTCTTCTCCTTGAACTCATATTTCCAATTCACTCCCTTTGCCCCCAGATTTTTATCCTAATGTAATATGTATTTATGCTTGAACGTTTTTTATATCACCTCTCATAATTCTTTGCAACAAAAAAGTTAACATTTTCATTTTGTTTAATTTCCTGTGACCAAAAGGCTTTAAGTATTATAAATTATAATGATTAGCAATATAACATTGAAATGTTATACTTATTGCAAAGCTTTAAAAATTATTTAAATAGATTTATCTTTAACGTATAAAATAGGTATTTTAAAACAATCTGTCTTCACGTCAGGGTGGCTCATACCCATCACTCTTCCACCCAGAGTCACGCCCTTGTTCCCCATACAACACATCTTGGGCATCAAGAGTACTGGTGATGCAGAGATTCTTAAAAAACTGCTTCACTCTGGTCTTAGGGGGTTTATTCTAAGTCACTGACCTCTGTTCTTCATCAGGAGGCCAGCACTCTCCTGTTTTTACCATAAGGTGTCAGGCAAAGACAACTATCACCTATCAACTGTCTCCTGGTCAAAGCATTGGATTTCAGAAATAAATATGAACGTGTGTGTGTGTGTGTGTGTGTGTGTGTGTGTGTGTGTGTGACAGAGAGAGAGAGAGAGAGAGAGAGAGAGAGAGAGAGAGAGAGAGAGAGAGAGAGTGTTTAGGGGCAGGTTGGAAAGAGCATCTTAGAATCAATGAGGTACAGTATTCTGAACTCTATGAAGCCAGCACAGAGTTCAAATGGACATTAGGGATCTGGAAATAGACGCTAAAACTACCTTTTGTATGCCTTTGATAGTGCACCCAGCTTGAAGACCATGCCCTCTTTAGAACAGTTCTTAAACTCAGGACCCTTTTGCATACTTAAAGATTGTGATAGACACCAAATAGAATTTGTTTATGTGAGCTTTATCAAGAACTAAAACAGACAGTGATTTAATTTCCTTTGATATATACCCAGAACTGGAATTGCTAGATCTTATCGTAGTTCCATTTTGAACTTTTTGAGGAACCTCCATACTGTTTTTCTTAAAAGATTTTGTATTGATTTTTAGAGAGAGGAAGGGGAAGAGAAGAGAGAAACATTGATCCATCAGCTGCCTCTTGCATGGCCCCTACCAGGGATTGAACTCACAACCCTGATCATGTGCCCTGACTGGGAATCGAAACAGCAAAGCTTTCAAAAGTATGTACTTTCAATGCACAGGACGAAACCCAGCCAACTGAGCCACACCAGCCAGGGCCATACTGTTTTCCATAATGGCTGCAGCCGTTTACCTCCCACCAACCTTACACAAGGGTTACTCAGGAACAGCGTCCTGAATCTCAGAGTGCTTCTGTTTTTGTTTTTGTTTTTTGTTTGTTTTGTTTTTAATCCTCACCTGAGAATATTTTTCCATTGATTTTTAGAGAGAATGGAAGAGATAGAGAAAGACAGAGAGAAACATTGATGTGAGAGAAACACATCGATTGGTTGCCTCCTGCATGAGCCCAAACCAGGGCCCGGGCCAGGGAGGAGCCTGCAGCCCAGGTATGTGCCCTTGATGGGAATCAAACCTGGGACCCTTTCTACTGAGCCAAACCAGCTAGGGCAGAGTGCTTCTGCTTTTAGCTCTTTGAATGGTAACCTTCTTATCCCAAACTAATATTCCTTTGTAGATATTCATTGGTATATTAAATATTTTCCTTTTACTTCTTGCTTTGGTACATGAGAAATTATTTAATTTCTCTAGCTCTCTGACTCTCTTCCTTCTGCCTCATTCCTCCCAGTAATTACTATTTTTATTTTCTTTATTTTCTGAGGAAATGTCTCTGGCCATGTTTTATCCTCAGCTGTCTTTATTTGGCCTGGGCCATTTCTTAACATTGAATTGTATGTCTTCAGATGAGATAGTAGTGTGCACTCACTGGCCAATCTGTTATGTTCCTTCCTGTCACATTGTTTTATACCCTGCCTTCTTCACGCATTCCTATCACCTGCCTACTTCCTATAAGCGTGTACTTGTATAACTTTAGCTTATATACCTATACTTTTCTCCCTTGATTCTTCAACTTTAGAGAATATTTCTTGAGTTCTATATTAGTTTCCTAGGAGTGCTGTACCAAATTACCACAAATTTACTGCCTTAAAACAACACACATTTATTATCCTGTAATTCTGGAGGTCAGTGTCTAAAATGGGCCTTATTAGGCTTTAATCAAGGTGTTGGCAGGGCTGTTAGTTTCTGAAGGCTCTAGGATAATCCATTTCCTTGCCTCTTCTAGGTTCTAGAGCAGGGGTGAGCAAACTTTTTGACTCGAGGGCCACAATGGGTTCTTAAACTGGACCGGAGGGCCGGAACAAAAGCATGGATGGAGTGTTTGTGTGAACTAATATAAATTCAAAGTAAAGGAGCCGAGGGGAGAGCAAGAGAACCGGATAGAACAGCCGGATCCGGCCCGTGGGCTATAGTTTGCCCACGGCTGTTCTAGAGGCTTCCTGTATTTAGCCCATGGTCCCTTCCTTCATCTTCAAAGTCAGCAACATCAGGCTGAGTTCTTCTCATGCGGCCATCTCTCTGGTTCTCTCTCATCTGCCCTTCTCTGCCATGTATAAAGAGGCTTATTATTACACTAGAGGCCCGGCCTGCACCCTCTCACAATCTGAAACCACTGGCTCCTAACTGCTCACCTGCCTGCCTGCCTGATCACCCTAACCAGTCTGCCTGCCTGCCTGATCGTCCCTAACCACTCTGCCTGCCTGCCTGATCATTCCTAACCACTCTGCCTTGGCCCCCATTGCCGCAGCTTCGTCCAGAAGGTCATTCAGCTGTCCGGTCTAATTAGCATATTATGCTTTTATTATTATAGATTGAGTTTACCTGAATAATCCAGGATAATCTCTCAAAGTCAGCTGATTAGTAACCTTAATTTCCCTTTGCATATAACCTGACATATTCACTGGTTCCCGGGATTAGGACATGGGCATTTAAAAAATATGTTTTATTGATTTTTATTTTTTTAAAACATATTTTTATTGAGTTCAGAGAGGAAGGGAGAGGGAGATAGAGAAACATCAATGAAGAGAGAAAATCATTGACTGGCTGCCTCCTGCATGCTCCCTACTGGGGATCGAGCCCACAACCCGGGCATGTGCCCTCGACCATAATCAAACCTGGGACCCTTCAGTCCACAGGCCAACTGACCCAAATCACTAGGGCTGTTTTATTGATTTTAGAAAGAGAGGAAGGAAGAGGGAGAGACAGAGAGAGAAACATCCATGTGTGAGAGAAACGTCTATTGGCTGCCTTCTGCATGCCTCCTATTGGGGATCAAGCCCGCAAACTGGGCATGTGCCCTGACAGGGAATTGAACTGGTGACCTTTTGGTGCATGGGATGACACTCAACCTACTGAGCCACATTGGCCAGGGCAGGACATGGGCGTCTTTGAGGGGCCTTTATTCTGCCTACCATAACTCTTGATTTAATAAGAAAAGGATATTAATGGTTTTACCCTTTTTGTAACTGTTCCACCTCAAACCTCCCAATCCCAACTCTTCTCATCTACCTTTCGATATTGCCAAACTTTCTGTCATTTATATTTTTCCTCCCCACTGTCATTTATATATAAACATGGTTTACTTTATTGTACTATATAATTCTAGGTGGAGAATTATTTCCCTTCAAAATTTTGAAGGTATTGCTTCATTGCTTACTAACATCCAGTGTTGCAAATATGATGTCTGATGCCAGTCTGACTTTATTTTGGGGTGTAGGAGTCGGGGGGATACTGTTCCAAAGTATTCTATTCATAGGAGGTAGGGTAGGATGGTGGGTGGTGGTGAATTTACTGCTATTTTGGAATTTCTGTGTTATCAAACAGAAAGAGTTCATCTACCTGGCACTGGCAGAGCCAAACGCTAAACACTGAGAATTGCAGAGTAGAAAGACTGGCTATTTTATTATGAATGGTGCCACCCAGGAGAAGGGGAAGCTAATGATAAAATGCTGGGACTCTTTGATGGTTTACAGACAAGAGATTTTATAGAGCAAAATCAAGAGTCATCATGAGTAAGGGGTTTGGGGTTGTGGGTCTTGCTGATTGGTCAAGAGTGAGGTAAGGGCAGTACATCATAATTTTAGGTCCTGGGGTAGCTTCAGTGTCCCTCAGTCTGGTTTCATGGGGATGAGGCCAGGGGTCATTGCATTTTAGGGCTCAAGAGCTGAAACACAATGCAGGCCATGATGTGACCTTTCGCTTAATAGAAACACATACCTTGTGAACGTTAGTCAAGGCATGGCCATGTTTCTGGCTGCCTCAAGGGTTAATGACTAGTAAGGAAACAACCAAGGCTTATAGAGCATCCTGTGGAGAAACCAAATAGAGTGCTGGGGCTACATATTAAACCAAAATCATACATGAATCATATTTTTTAAAAATATATTTTTTTGTTGATTTCTGAGGAAGGGAAAAGGAGAGAGAGATAGAAACATCAATGATGAGAGAGAATCATTGATCAGCCGCCTCCTGCATGCCCCTTCAACTCCAGCATGTGCCCTGACCAGGAATCGAACTGTGACCTCCTGGTTCATAGGTGGACACTCAACCAATGAGCAACACCAGCTAGGCAAAGGTCACTGCTTTTTTTTTTTTTTTTTTTTTTTTAATATATTTTATTGATTTGTTACAGAGAGGAAGGAAGAGGGACAGAGAGCCAGAAACATCGATGGGAGAGAAACATCGATCAGCTGCCTCCTGCACACCTCCCACCGGGGATGTGCCCGCAACCAAGGTACATGCCCTTGACCGGAATCGAACCCGGGACCCTCCAGTCCACAGGCCGACGCTCTATCCACTGAGCCAAACCGGTTAGGGCAAGGTCACTGCTTTTAAATAAAGCAATGAAATAGGAGTGGTTTGTCTTGCTTTCAGCCTGTGGAATCAACATGGGAAAAAGCACATAAGAAAATATACAAAATTATTGATTAATTGAGGTCAAGTCAATAAATGCATACTTTTTTTTAAGTAGCTATTTCTAAACTTCTCATTTGGGTTTCAGTCATTAACTTTCTTCATTGGGTGTATTCTTCTTCCTTTTGCATTTAGGAGGGAAACAAAAATAAAATGGTCATTGAACGTTGTCTTAGTTCTCAGGGATTTAAAATTCTACAGTTGAGCTGCCTTCTGTTCCAGCCCTGCCCTCCCGGAGCTGCTGGAGGCTCGTGGGTCTCTGATGCGTCCCACCGCCAGGGCATGGGCGCCGGGGCCTGCTCTGGGTTTTCTTGGCTCTCGGATTTTCTGTGACCCTCCTCCTCCTATCAAAAATGGTCGGAAAGACAGAGAGAAAAAAATGGTCGGAAGAGTTATATTTCTGGCCCCATACCTCTTAACACTTTGGTGAGGTACAGTTGTTTCTACAACTTCCGTATCACTGGAAAAAAGAATCTTTTTTTGTGTAAGTAAAGACCAAGTGAAAGGAATCTGGGATAAAACTGCTCCGACATGTGAATATTTCAATAAAAGATCTATTTGCTCTGAGCCCATAGTACCAGGGGAACACAAAGATAAAATATCTAGACCACCATACAGACATGGTGATTCTGTGCATTTACCTGTAATGCCAACTTCACCAGAAAAGGAAACAAGACTGTTTGGTGCCAAGCAAATAAAACATGGGGGCTGACACCACTACCAGCCTGTGAGAGTGATTTCCCCCTGGAATGTCCACCACTTCCCATGGTCCCCAGCAGATGTCACACAGGAAAGAACGTTGGCTTCTTTGTCCCTGGACTGTCTGTGACTTGCAGCTGTGAGCCTGGCTACTTGCTTGTTGGAGAAAAGACCATTCGTTGTTTGTCTTCAGGAGACTGGAGTGCTGTCATTCCACAATGTGAAGAGGCGCAGAGTGAAGGTCCAGGGCCATTGCTCAATGGGAAGATAAAGGGGCTCCAAGTCATCCGGTTGGTGTAACTGTGACGCTTTCCTGTAATGAAGGGTATCGATTACGAGGCCGACCTTCTAGTCAGTGTGTAATTGCTGGACAGAGAGCTTTATGGACCAAGATGCCAGTATGTGAAAAAATCCTTTGTCCACCACCTCCTCCTATTCTCAATAGAAGACATACAGGCAACCTTTCAGTGAACGTTCTATATGGAAGCACAGTCACTTACACTTGTGACCCAGGCCCAGAGAAAGGAGTGGACTTCATCCTGATTGGAGAGAACACTATCCATTGTACCACTGATAGTCAGCAGACTGGGACCTGGCATGGCCCTGCCCCACACTGAGAACTTAATATTCCTGGAATTCACTGTCCACCTCCCCAGATCCTAAGAGACCAGATATTGTCTGGGCAGAAAGATCAATATTCATATAATCACACTGTGATATTTGATTGCTTGTTTGACTTCACCTTGAAAGAGAATAAGGTGTAGTGCCCAAAGCACATGGGAGCCATCTGCACCAGACTGTGAAAAAGAGTGCCAAGCCCCTCCTAAAATCCTCAATGGGAAAAGGAAGATAGACATGGGATACGCTTTGAGCCTGCAACATCCATAAAGTACAGCTGTGACCCTGGCTATGTGCTGGTTGGCGAAGAGTTCATACATTGTAGCTCTGACGGGGTGTGGACACCCACTGTTCCCAAATGCGAAGTGGCAGAGTGTGAGCCTCTAGGAAAGCATCGCTTTAAAAAACCCCAGGATCAATTGATTAGACCAGATGTTAACTCTTCTTGCGATGAAGGGTACTGGTTAGGTGAGAGTGTTTATCATCTGTGTCAAGGCACCATTCCTTGGTTTATGGAGATTCGTCTTTGTAAAGAAATCACTTTCCCACCGCCCCCTGTTATCCACAATGGGACACACACAGGGAGTTCCTCAGAAGACTTTCTGTATGGAACCACAGTCACTTATTCATGTAACCCTGAGCCAGAGAAAGGAGTAAAATTCAGCCTCATTGGGGAGAGCACCATCCGTTGTACAAGCAATGGTCAGGAGAGGGGCATCTGGAGTGGCCCTGCTCCTCTCTGTAAACTTTCCCTCCCTGCTGTTCAGTGCTCACTCGCCCACGCTGCAAATGGATACTGGATATCGGGCAAGGAAGCCCCATATTTCTACACAAACAGTGTGACATTCAAGTGTGATGATGGATTTACTTTGAAGGGCAGCTGTGAGATTCGTTGCAAAGCCAATAACACCTGGGATCCTGAAATACCCATTTATGAAAAAGAAGCACCGTGTCAGCCTGTGAGAGAAGATATTCAAGAGCTTCCAGTTGATTCGCATGTGGTTCTAGCTAATACATCCTGTCAAGATAGGTACCAGCTGATTGGGCATACTTACCGGAAGTGTGAAGATGCTGAGTATGGGGTTTGGTTCCAAAGAATTCCACTCTGTAAAGCTATTCACTGTCCACCTCCACCAGTGATTAACAACAGGAGGCACACAGGTGTGATGGCAGAACACTTTCCATATAGAATTGAAATCTCTTATGAATGTGACCAAGGATTCTCTCCTCTGGGAGAGAGAATCATACGATGCATAAGTGATTCTAAAGGGCATGGATCTTGGAGTAGACCTTCCCCACAGTGCTTAAAACCTCCTCCTATGGCCCATTGCCCTAACCCAGTGGTCGGCAAACTCATTAGTCAGCAGAGCCAAATATCAACAGTACAAATGTTGAAATTTCTTTTGAGAGCCAAATTTTTTAAACTTAAACTATATAGGTAGGTACATTGTTATTAACTAAATTAGGGTACTCCTTTAATTGTACTGTATGTGCGTGCCCACACGTGGTATTTTGTGGAAGAGCCACACTCAAGGGGCCAAAAGAGCCGCATGTGGCTCGCGAGCTGCGGTTTGCGGACCACTGCCCTAACCCAAAAGTCAAACATGGATACAAGCTTAATAAAACTCATTCGTTTTATCCCCACAATGACATTGTAATAGTTGCCTACAACCCTGGTTTCGTCATGAATGGCAGTGACTTGATTAGGTGCCATCCCGATAACAAATGGGTGCCAGGTATACCAACTTATATCAAAAAGGCCGTCGTAGGATGTCAACCTCCATTTAAGATCCCCAGTGGGAATCATACTGGTGGCAAGATAGCTCGATTTTCTCCTGAAATGTCAATCATGAGCAGCTGTGACGAAGGCTACCTGTGGGAGATGCACTCCTTATTTGCACACTTGAGGGCACCTGCAGCCAACCTGCCTCTTCCTGTAAAGAGGTCAATTGTAGCTCCCCAGAGTATATGAATGTAATCCAGAAGGGGCTGGAGTCTGGGAAAAAGTATCAGCATGGAGCGGTTGTTACTTTGGAGTGTGAAGACGGATATACCCTGGAAGGCAGTCGCCAGAGCCAGTGCCTGGAGGATCACGGATGGAACCCTCGCCTGGCTGTTTGCAAATCACAAAGCTCACTCACTCCTCTTGTTGGTGGTCTTTCTGCAGGTTGTCTATTTCTTCTCTTCTTGATTGCTGTCACCTTATACATGATATCAAAACACAGAGAATGCAATTATTATACAAATAAAAGCCCTACAGAAGGGGATCTTCATTTAGAAACACGAGAAGTATATTCTATTGAGCCATACAACCTAGCAAGCTAACCAGGAAATAAACGGTGTGCCTTCTTGCTTGGAATCCAGCTGAACATGGGTTGGAAAGAAACCATCTGAATATCAGCAAGCCTATTTGTATGGGGTCAACATCACTGAAATGATTTCATAAGCTGTAACGTCCTATTTGCAGTTATTCTCAAGCAGAACAAAGAAAGTTTGCTTGATGATGAAGGTGGGAGCCCAGTTTCACTGCCACATGCTCTTCAAGGGCTTTCTGAAGCCTTACCTGTGACGTGCCTGGAGCCAGGCTATGGCTGTAAGCAATTACATAGCTCTGATGAGTCACCTTTTTGAGGAAGACACTGAAATGAACTATTTTTATATGTAGACTCTTCCTTGTTTGTAATCAGCATACTTACAGTTACCATATTCTTTTGGTTATAGTGTGGTTTTAATTATTTAAGCAAAGTATGAAGCATTACCTGTGGTTATGAATGGCATAACTTTTTTGGGAAGTCCAATTTTACTTAATAGATTCCTTCTCAGATATGATTAAATATTTCACTTCTTTTTTCACTTGGCTTGAGTTTTTCTCACAATATATTGCCTTGGGTTATTGGTTTTTTGGCAAAGTTTATTGATGTATTTGTTGCCTTTCCTCAATCACTCAGTAATTCTAATTTGCACAATTTTTTAAAGTTATGTGAGTCAAGTTTTAATTGTAACGTTTTGGTGTACAATGTACACATTAGGTGTTTCATTGACAGTTTTGTCAGAAGCTCTAGTTGCTTATAAAATATCATTTAATAATATGTACATTACAAAAATAAAAATAATAAAATAAAATTCTACTGTTGAATCTAAAATGTTCTTTTGTAACCAAAATCCTTTATGAATAAATAAGCTGGATTGTCTTCCTATAAAACCTCAGGAAGCCCTTCTGCTTTTCAGTCCTTCAGAGAACAATGTAAACATCTTTCAAGTGAAACCCTCTGTGAAAGCTTCTTAGTGATTTTCATGAACCCCATGTGGTTTCACAGGCAGTTAACTGGCTGTGGTTCTTTTAAAACCAATCACCTTTACAGAGAGCGCAGTTCGAAGGATGCATCATATAAAATGAATTTAAAAGGAACCTACAGAAGAAGTTTCTTTGCATACACATTAAAAATATAAGACAACGCAAGGTGTTCTTATTTGAAGAAATGGGCTCACCTCTTGCTATTTCCCCTCAGGAAATTAATTACAATGGATTAACCATTTTTTTCTTCCTCAACCTCAAGCCTTTCTGAATATATTTACTTGAAATCAGGATATGAAATGTTTTTTGGATTGAATTTTAAAATCGAAGTCAGAATATTTTCCTTGGTATACAGAAGAACTGAAATGAGCTGTTTTCAAATAATAAAGTGAATAGTGACTGTAATGATTATTTGCCTGAGTTACCCAAATATTTATTTCTAAGAGAAGAAAATTGAGACTTTCTTTTTTTAAAAAAAAAATATATTTTATTGATTTTTTTACAGAGAGGAAGGGAGAGGGAGAGAGAGTTAGAAACATCGATGAGAGAGAAACATCGATCAGCTGCCTCCTGCACAACCCCCACTGGGGATGTGCCCGCAACCAAGGCACATGCCCTTGACCGGAATCGAACCCGGGACCTTTCAGTCCGCAGGCCTTTCAGTCCACAGGCCGACGCTCTATCCACTGAGCCAAACCAGCTAGGGCAGAAAATGGAGACTTTCAAAAATCTCCTCAGAGACTGTTGCAGCCCAGCCAGTGTGGCTCAGCAGTTGAGCTTTGACCCAGGAACCAAGCGGATGCTGGTTGATTCCCCATCAGGGTACATACCCAGGTTGCCAGATTGATCCCCAATAGGGGGCGTGCAGGAGGCAGCAGATTGATGATGTTCCTCTCTCATGGATGTTTCTCTTTCCTTTTCTCTCTCTCTAAAAATCGTTAACAGATTGTTTTAAAGTATTGTATATTTTAATTTAATTAGAGAGGCAAAACCTTTCTAAAACCTTTCCACTGAGTTTTCTTAACAGAAAGGTTAACTCAAAATCTGAGTGTACATAACACAACCAGGATAGGAGTGGAGGGGGAAAATATATATCAATATCAATTTTATATATTCTCATGGAGTATATATCCATTGCTAATAAGACTAGGCCCCTAATTTAAGAGGATTTAAAAAAATTAATTTGATCCTAAAGAGTTGACTGATGAAGAAAAACATGTTGAACAACCCTCTAGCCTCTTCATTAATTTGGAATTTGGGTCCCCTGGGGTGTTATAAAGGAGTATTTTCATTTACATTGTGGGGGCTAAAAAAAATATTAATACTTTTCTTCCTACCTTCTAAATTCTTCTAGGCTGGACTAATAACCAAATTAACAAAGACAGATTAACAGGAGAAAATAAAAGTTTAATACTGCCCATGTGGAATTCACATAAGCTTGATAATTCCATGAAAAATCCAAAGTCAGTGAGGTAACCTTGGGTACATAAGACATTTTTGAACAAAGGAGAAAGGCGGGGAGCAGGGTGTTAGATTTCAGAAGTGAGAATGGGTGATTGAGAGGTTGTTGAGGAAGAGTGGAACACACAAGGCAGGGAAATCCTGGCTAGACATCTCAGAAACAGTGGGACACAGGGAGTATGTAGCTAACAGGCACCTACCTACCGGCCTGAAGCCCTCTTATTTACCAGCCTTAACCACATTAGGCTAAGGCCCTGTCCTAAGATCTTCCTGAAGCAGTTTTCTGTCTGAATCTCTTGCAGAAAAGGGGGGAAGGTCACAGGTTCTTTCTGAGTCTTGTCTTGTTGCAGAAGACCAAAGAAAACCAAGCAACGCTTTAAAAGAAAAGGAGGGACACTTTTTATTTACGCCGGCGGACTCGGAATAGCTTTCCAAATCTGAGTGAAGAAACATGCAGGGGGCTTCTCTGTATATCTCCCTGTGGTCTTTGTCCCGAAAATACGGATTATGCTTCGGGTCCTTTTCACAGGCCTTGTAAGCAGGCCCCCAGGTGTTGTGGGTCTCCAGGCCATATCTGGTGGTTTGGCCTGGTGCCAGTGTTAATAACCCTCTCTCTGGGGCAGTTCACTGTTCACAGTTTTATGGCCTCTGTAACAGGCTCTGCAAGACCAGTATCTGGGAAGGAGGTAGTGACTTAATTATAGGCTATCAAGAATGTACACTGAACTTGCTGGCATGGATTCCAATTGCTAGCCCCCCAAATATCCAATTACATTGGAATTAGCCCTTTTTAGCCTTCTCAGTTTCTTAATAAACAGCTTAAAATCAATATCCCAAGAAGGCAGCTTCAGAGTGGCAAAACTTTGGCCCCTTCAGTATTATCTATACTTAAAACACTTGACAAGCAATAAGGTATTGTGAAATGGATTAAAGGGAGAGTCTTTAAAATACTGAGGCAAAACTCTTAAACCACCATATGAGTCCTGAAGAATCATTAGCCTTTTGTACTTTCAAAATTACTGGTGGTGCACTCTCCCTCCTGGGAGCATGCCCATCCTTTTCCCTTCCCCCTGTTCGTCCACCACAGGCGTGCATCTCCTAACCTTTAAGGGACCCCATGAGGCTTGCAACCAGGGAGCAATGGGCAATGGCAGCTCCTCCCGGGCTAACCCCCTGAGCCTGTCCCCAAGGCTCCCTTTTCTCTGACTTCTTAGTGAGTCAAAGTGGCCCAGCTGGGTTCATTTTCCCACCTAGTCCTTCTCCTGTTCCTCTATCCTAGGCCCTTCCTTGTTTCACTGTCCCCAGCTTTAATAAATATCCTGAGAGAGAGAGAGAGAGAGAGAGAGAGAGAGAGAGAGAGAGAGAGAGAGAAAGAAAGAAAGAAAGAAAGAAAGGTGATCATTACAAACAACAGATTTCTCCAGTTTCCTAAAAAAAATCTTCCCTAAAAATCTTAACCAGGTAACACAATATTAGGTTATTTGCAGCCATTACGTGAATTAGGAAAAATAAAAGTACACGAAAAAAAATTCCTCTCAATAGCTGAGAGGAATTAGTGGAGTTACATTCAATTTTCTTTCTGCCTTTGGGTAAAGAGATAAAAAGAAAACTATTTCAAGGAGTTATTCCTTCAGTCCAAAGCAAGAGAGAAGGAGGCGGTGCAGAAGAAGGCAGCCAGAGGGGATTCCGGAGAGAGAAATACCAACCTTTATCTCAGAAGCTTTAGAGAAAGAAAGGGAAAGGGAGATAGCTGAGTCAAAGTGTGACAGGATAGTAAGAAGCTAGAAAAATTCCTGGGCAAGTGGAATGGGGAAACAGACGAGAAAATTAAGGCCAAACAGTGTGGGCAGCTTACAGCCAGCTTGTGAATCACAAGACCTTATCTTCCCCAACCAAGGACACTTGGGAGAAAATGGTTTAAATCCTCCTCCCTAATCAGAAAATACCTGCTTAAATCACCCTGCCCGGGAGAGAGAGAACAAAGACCCAATTAATGCCATGTGTGCCAGCTAAATCCAAGGACAGATGAAGTTGGGGGACAAATAACAAAACCCCATTAAAACCAGACACACCTAAGGTAAAAGTAAACCAGACCAAAGAATAATCCAAACCTCCCCTACACACTCATTTTGATGCATCAGCATATTACAAATGCACCCGGAAAGCATGCCCATCCTTTGAATAGTCTATGAAACCCTCCCCTAAGATTTTCGCCTGCAGAAAAAAGGGATTAAAAAGTCCCCAGGACAAAGACTCAATGTGGGTTTGTTCTAGAGCACTCCCATGCGCCTTCCAGGGCATGAACTTTTATTTCTTTTTTTAAATGCATTTTTATTGATTTCAGAGAGAAAGGGAGAGGGAGGGAGAGAGAGAAAGAGAAACATTAATGATGAGAGAGAATCACTGTTCGGCTGTCTCCTGCACACCCCACACTGGGGATGGAGCCTGCAACCCAGGCATGTGCCCTGACGGGGAATCGAACCATGACCTCCTGGTTCACAGATCAAGGCTCAACTACTGAGCCACACAGGCTGAGCAAACTTTTTATTTCTAAGGGTCCCCACTGAGAAGGCTAAAAAGGGCTAATTCCAATGTAATCCTGATATTTGGGGGCCTAGCAATTGGAATCCATGCCACCAAGCTCAGTGTACATTCTTGATAGCCTATAATTAAGTCACTACCTCCTTCCCAGATACTGGTCTTGCAGAACCTGTTACAGAGGCCATAAAACTGTGAACAGTGCACTGCCCCAGAGGGAGGGTTATTAACACTGGTGTCAGGCCAAACCATCAATAAAATGGAAAATGGAATTGATAGATTCTCTGACAAGGTTGAGTACCAACACCTGGAGGCCTTCTTGCAAGGCCCTTGAAAAGGACAGGAAGCATAATCCATATTTTCAGGACAAAGACCACAGGGAGATATAAAGAGAAACCCCCTGCATGTTTCTTCACTCAGATTTGGAAAGTTATTCCCTGAGTCCGCCTGTGTATTAAACAGTGTCCCCCCTTTTCTTTAAAGCGTCGCTAGGTTTTTCTTTGGTCTTCTGCAACACCACAAGACCTGCAACCAGGGGAGCAGTGGGCAGCTGCCTGGGCTCACCCCCTGATCCAGTCTCCAAGTCCCTTTCTTTCTCTGACTTCCCAGTGAGCTAAAGCAGCCCCACCTCGGCTCACTCCTTTCCTATAAGATTTCTAGAGGGCCAAAGCAGAGCACAGCCTGGGCTCTCCCTGCTGTTTCTTCTACCCTAATTTCTTCATTTGTTTCACTGTCCCCTGCTATAATAAACATATTCTCAAACCCACCTGGACTCCTATTGTGAAATCTTCCCTACACAAAGTCAAAAACCCACACACTACAGGCCAGCCTGAGGCAGACCTTCTCCTGACAGGTCCCTGTCTGGCAACAAAAGAGAGGTCATCATTTGCTGTTTAAATTAATAGAAATTTGACCTGTTTTTGTAGCTTGAGAATGATTCAATAGAAAGTGAGGGGGAGCCAAGTTTGCCACCCCAAAGTATGCCTTTTTGGGATCTTGTTTTAAGCTTGTTATTTTTAAGAAACAAGAGACTCATGAAGAACCTTTTAGTTCCCCGATTACCTGTTTAAAGGAATTAAGATAGAAAGAACTGCTCCTTAGCACAAAATAAACTAAGTGTGGCAGATAGGGAGGAACCAGGCAAAGAAGTTGTTTTGTTAGACAGCCCTCTGAGTGGCCCAGCAAGAATTTGCCAAATGTTTGCTCCTTCTCATGTATCTGTGAATTGCCTACTTCCCCTTTGAAGTCCAAACCACTACCCCCCTTTCTTCGTAGCTCAAGATGGCATATAAGTCTTAACTGCCCTATTTGTCTTTGGGTCCCATATTCTTATGGAACCCCTGTCTGTACATAGTAAGTTCTGTAACCTGTCTCATGTCAATTTGATTATTAGACCAGCCAGAAGAACTAAGAGGGAAAAGAGGAAAAAATTTCCCCTCCCCTTTAAAATGATTGGGAGACAGAAAATCAAGGTGACAGGTCATGGAATTAGACATAGGATGAGGCACAATGGAAGGATTAGTGTTAAAAAGGAAGATGAATATTTTTTATCTTAACTTGGGCATTTCAAGGGAAGATAAGGGTTCAAAGCAGGCGCTCTGGAGTCTGGAAGCTGCTGATGTGCTCACCAAAACTAGGGAGTAAAGAGAGAAAGAGGGCCACAGAAAGCCAGACATCCAACAGAGAGTGGCAAGGGGGTGGCCAGGGTGGCAGTGGTGCAGCAGCAGCCTGGCGCGATCCAGCCATTTGCGAGACAAAGAGGGCTCTTGGGAAAATGGAATTGATCGATTCTCTGACAAGGTTGAGTACCTGAGAAAAAGAATTATGACAGGCAGATAGACAAATGGAGAAAAATCAAGATTGGGTACACAGCTAACCATGCAAATAGTTAATACATGTTAGGTGCTGTCCTAAGTGCTTTCATATGTATATAACTTATTAAACCTTCTCATTTTATAGAAGATGAGACTAAAATGCAGAGAGATGAAGTCACAGCCTCAAAATCACAGATTGCGTAAGTGGCAAAGCAAAGATCTGATCGAGGGTCTGGCTCAATCCCTACCCCTAACCACTAGAACAGGCGTCCTCAAACTACGACCCATGGGCCACATGCGGCCCGCCGAGGACATTTATCCGGCCCGCCGGGTGCCGCTGCCTGTCCTGCTTTAGCAGCCCACTCGTCCTGGGCCCGCAGTGCGCATAGGAATTTGTTCATAGTTTTTTTTTAAACTATAGTCCGGCCCTCCAACGGTCTGAGGGACAGTGAACTGGCCCCCTGTTTAAAAAGTTTGAGGACCCCTGCACTAGAATATACTGACTCTCCAGGAAAAGGGGATAGGACTGAAAAATAAGAAAGTGTTAAGAAAGAGATGATCTCATTATATAATAATTTTTATTAGCAATAATTACATAAATGTTGACTATTACCTTTATGAAAACTGTGATATACATTGGCAAGAGGGCAGATGGGAGAGCTCAGTGGTTAAGCTTCCAGCTTAACATAACACAACATAAAAGATGATACACAATAGGCCCTGGCTGGGTAGCTCAGTTGATTGGAGTGTTGTCCCAATATGCCAAGGTTGTGGGTTTGAGCCCTAGTCAGGGCACATACAAGAAGCAACCAGTCCTATATAATAAAAACGTAATATGCAAATGGACCAAACTGTGGAATGATCAGTCGGTGGGGGGTGGGACTGGTGGGGGGCGTGGCTGGCAGGGGGCGGGGCTGGAGAGCAGGCAACGCCAGGCAGAGGGAGGGGATGGTCATCATGGGGCAGCAGCGATCAGTGGTGGAGGGGTGATGGGGGGGCGATGGCAAGCAGCTGGTGCCATCCCCTGATCAACCCACCCAGTCCCCTCTGGCAGAGGGAGGCCAGGAGTGGGCCTAAGCCGTTGGTCGGACATCCCCTGAGGGCTCCTGGATTGCGAGAGGGTGAAGGCCAGGCTGAGGGACCCCCCACCCCCACCAAGTGCACAAATTTTCATGCACCGGGCCTCTAGTGAATGCATAAATAGGTGGAACAACAAATCAATGTTTCTCTCTTTCTCTCCCTTCCTCCCCCCCTCTCTCAAATCACTAAAAAAAAAAAAAAAAAAAAAAAAAAAGATAATACAGAATATAATCAACAGATCAGGAAATAATAATATTCAGTGAAAGAATATTATTTGAAAATGTGAAAGGGAAGCTGCAAAAATAATTGATAATGGTTGCTTTTGAGGAGGGGACTGTAAGGTAGGTTGTGCAGAAGGAAGATGCTATTTTTCATTTTGTATTTTAAAGGTTTTTGATATTTAAAAAACATTGTGTATATATTAATTTAATATAAATAAAGGAGAATTCAGTTACCAGCAGGAGTGGGGTGGGGGCACTATGGGGCTCTGATTATTTTTTGCTTGGGGCCCCAAATTTATAGCTATTTGTTTGTAAATGAATACTTTATTGTTAACTTGTAATTGAAATTAATTAAACTTCCACTACTAGATTGAGGTCTCTAGAGACTTTACAAGTGAATATTAGAGAAATTTCCTCCTCTATATTTAAAACCCAATAGAACACATCACTAGGCTTTTTTTTTTTTTAAGTTGAGGTTTTAGGGAGGAAGAAGAATTAATTTTATTTGTTTTTAAGCCAATCTTGAACTGGAAATTAAGTTTGTAATGAAGCCTAGCTCAGTGGTTGAGCATTGACCTATGAACCAGGAGTTTTCTAAATTCATTAAAGGTAAAAAAAAAAGTGGGTGTCTATGGTTATGCTTTTTTCTGTAATAACATATATATGCCACTGTTGTTTTTAGTTCGGGGTGTGGTGTTTTTAAAGTCAACATTGAACTCTCCTTCCTAAGAAGGGGAAAAAAAATCTTCAAATTCAGGAGGGAAAATACCAAATTATAAGATGGTTATTTATAATGTTATATATACATATATCATTATATTGTATAAAAAGAACTAATTCAGTTAATTTAAGAAAACTTTTGAGGGGAAACTATTTCACATGGACCGCCAAGAGCTACAGTCTTATTAAAACAGGTCTATTACTGCTTGTTCCTGAAACAGCCACTTCAAAAGAGATGGACTGCAAAACTACCTACCTGTTAGGAACACCATGTACAGCAAACAGCTTACTTAAGTCTGCAGAGTACTTAAGTTAAGGTGCCGCTGTTTTATGTCTGTTGACATTACCTCTATTCTTATTAACCTACCACAGATGCAAAGGATGCTACCAACAAGACCTTAAATAGTAACGGCACAGCCCCCAGAGCCAGGAAGGTGGCTGCACCTCCAGACAAGGCCACATTCCTCTGAGATCTTCCAGCAGGAAGAGGGGAAGCAACCTGCATAGATTATTTAACATCTTTTAAACTTGCTTATCAATAGCAGCCAGGCCTACTAATTTAGTCATGCTTAGGAAGACAAGGCATTGTACTGCTTTGTTTGTAGGGCTGAGTTTATCTAATCCTTGGAGGATGTCTTATCAGCTCCCTTTTGCAGATGATAAAACCGAGGCTCAGAGGTCACCCAGCCAGTTCTTGGTACAGTTGAAAATTGCAAGTACCTGGCTCTGAAAGCTCAGGCTTCCATTACTAGTTTTTTTGTACCTTGGGGCACAGTCTACAAATCCCCAGGTTATTTTATTAAGACTTGTGTTCTCGCCCTAACCGGTTAGGCTCAGTGGATAGAGTGTGGGCTTGCGGACTCAAGGGTCCCGGGTTCGATTCCGGTCAAGGGCATGTACCTTGGTTGGGGGCACATACCCAGTAGGGGGTGTGCAGGAGGCAGCTGATCGATGTTTCTCTCTCATCGATGTTTCTAACTCTCTATCCATCTCCCTCTCTGTAAAAAAAAATCAATAAAATATATTAAAAAAAAAAGACTTGTGTTCTCTTTCTCTGCAAGGCTGACATCGATATAGTCACGGAATTTTCCTATGTTGGCATCGATTTGGTCAAAAGAGCATGGGATTCAAGGGCAGGAGGCCTGAATCCTACCACCAGTTCTGTCTCCAGCTCTGTGTTCCCTGGGTTTTCCGATTTCGTGAACCCCAGTTTCTGTCAAAGGCTAAGAGGCCTCAGAGTCCCAGCCTGCTCAAACATATGTAGATTTCATATCTTCCCTTTCCCTGGAAGCTGCCTGGCTCTTCCCACAGGGTGGGAACTCTAGGTGAGTTAATGAGTTAGTGAGAGGTGGGGCCAAAGTGACAGTTGCAGCCAATAATGAAGTTCCCTGAAGTCCTGGTGAGAGGTTTGGCTTTTCATGAATCGTGGGCGGCCGCCATGCAGAATTGCCACACTGGCCTAATACTGTTTATACTGTTTACAATTTTTTAATTTTAAAAAATTACTAATTTTTTTAAATTTTTAAATTATTAGAAATTCTTTTTAGAGTCAACTCTCTTCATTTCTATGGCTGAGTAGGGCCCACTCCATTACTTCTCTTCCGCTAATTGCCTTTCCTCATAGTCTCCGCCTCCTAAACTGCCCAGCCAGTCACTTCCTTGCCAAAGACTCTGTCTGGAAGCCACTCAGGGTCAAGCCTTGGGCCATGTGCCAGATCACACAGGTGGGTTCTGATTCCAGTCCCAGTTTTGCTCCTTCCTTCAGCTTTGCCGTGAAGCTTTGAGCAAGTTATTTAACCTGTATGGACTTCACTTTCCTCTTTTCTAAAATGAGTAGGCACAGTAATGCTGATTTAAAAGTGTTAAGATAGGATAAGGGTCTGGCAGTTCCTAATGAATACTTGTTAAATGTTAAAATATATCACAGTATTTTGCAGAAGCAGCTGTAACAGGATGAGCTAGATGGGGACCCAACTTAGTAAGTTAACTGCAAAGGAGAAATCAACATGCAGTTAACCAAATAGTGTATCTAAGCAATGGCTAAGCCTCCCTTTGGGGAGACAGAGCAGAGCTTTGGATGTGAATTCCTTATCTCCTTTGCTTGCTGCAAGTAAATTAAACTACCTCGCCACAACCATGCCTAGTTCTTGAATGGAACACCCCAAGCAGTGAACTCAAGGGATTGGGTAACAAAAGGGCTTGGGGCAAAGTTCTTCCTAACAGAAATCCTTCTTTGCATAAGTGGCTGTGAGGAGAATATTTGGGTAGGGAGAAAAACTAGGGGCACCCCTCTCTGCTTTCTGAATGCAACAAGCAATTATTGGGGACCCCCTTTTTAGTAAGGTCAGATGAGAGAACGCAGGGATGCAAACTGAGTCCCTGGGCCGGGGATGCGCTCTCTGGCGGATAAGGGAGGAGTGATGTGATAATACCGAGTGATGTGAGCAAAGGGCTCTCGCTGGATCTCCCAAAGTGCCCTGGAAATCAGGGCAGAACAGCCTAGTGCCGGATCCGAGGAAGCTTGGGTAGAGACGGCTTTCCCAAAAGTTGGCAGATGAGGAAGGAAAAGGGATTTCAGGGACAGGGATCCGTGGATATCCCGGTAGACGCGAGACAGAGCGCAGACCAACACCCGGCGTCCCCACAGCGTCGATGGAGTTCAGGACACCCGGGAATCTCTGCACTAAAGGCTCCACGCTTTATTGGAGTCGGCAACCAGCATTTTCGCGGGAGCCAGGGAACCGAGGGGCGCACAGCCGGCCGGCCCCTCCGTTGGCGGACTTCGGAGCCTAATCCCACACCGGGAAGTGACAGCTGCGGCCAGCGGCCTGACGCCAGCGGAAGTGCTCGCCGAGACCGAGCCTGCTCCGCCGCCTGACGCCCGGGAAGGGGCGGGAGCGGGGCGGGGCTGGTAGAGGGCGGGGCTCGAGGGGGCGGGCGGGCGGGGCGGGGCCTGTGGCGGCCGGTGGGTTTTGGATAGGGTTGTTTTCACCCAGGCCCTAGTACCTGGCGCACAGCTAGGGGAAGACTACCTGTGGTGGAGGTTTGCGCTTGTGCGGACAGGGGCACTCGAGGCCGGCGGGAGCGAGGACTGTCGGAGGGGAGCTGGGAGCAAGCAAGGGCGCCCGTGGTCCTCGGCCGCCGCGATGTCAGCGCAGTGCTGTGCGGGCCAGGTGAGCTGGGCTGGGTGCCGCGCGGGGGTCGACGGATCGCGCGATGGGGCCGGGAGCTTGGGCACCGCGCGGGCTTCCCTGGGTGTGCACGCGAGCTCTGAGGTGGAAAATGGTGCGGATGCTGGGTCGCCCGGGGCAGATCCCCCGCCGCCTGGGTTACTGCCTCGGGCCTGAGCGTGGCGCTGGGCAGTCGGGGAAATCCAGTGTCGCGCGGGCGGGCGGGAAGGGACACGGGGAAGCCCGAGGTCTCCCCTACCGGCCTTAAGGACTTCGCTGGGGCGAGGTGGGCAGGACTTGGTGGAAGATCCCTATTGCTCCTGGCGTGTGTCATCTCCTCCCAGGACACAAATGAGTTCCGTAGCCCACCCAGGAAAAGACACATCTCCTTTCCCATGCTCTGAACAAAACTCGGGTCCTATGGCCCATGCAGGTTGCGTTTGGCATTTTGCAAGCATAGAGCATTGGCTCGGTACCTTCGGGAACGTCTCCAAGCCTGGTTTCCGAACTACAGTGCTCAGGTCTAGGCGCAGGGAAGGCGAAGCCCTGCCTCCTGCGTTTCCCGACCCAACCCTGGCGGGGCGCAACCGCGGCTGCCTGGGTAGAGCCAGAGCCTCTCCGTCCCGGGTTGAAACTGAACTTGCCCGAGCCTGTTTTGTAACTCTCATTTGTTAAACTCTTGGTGTCTTAAAACATATGCCCGTTTGGAATAGGCGTCTCCTACCGGTGAGTGGTGCATCACGGCAGAATAATAGGTTTAACCCTTTAATGTTAATTTCTAGCTCATTCCTGCAGTTAGAAAAAACGAAATAGGTAAAGCCCTGCCGGTGTCGATCTTCCTCCTCCCAGCCCATACTGATTATTAGCTTGGTGTGTTTCCACAAAAGAATCTTAACTCTGGGGGCATTCAGGGTCAGAGATGTTCTTGCTTCCTAATACATTCAGCTTTTTTTTTTTTTTTATATATATATTTTTTATTGATTTTTTACAGAGAGGAAGGAAGAGGGATAGAGAGTTAGAAACATCGATGAGAGAGAAACACCGATCAGCCGCCTCCTGCACACCTCCTACTGGGGATGTGCCTGCAACCAAGTTACATGCCCCTGACCGGAATCGAACCCGGGACCTTTCAGTCCGCAGGCCGATGCTCTATCCACTGAGCCAAACCGGTTTTGGCTAATACATTCAGCTTTTGACAACGGAGGCCAGCTCCTAAGTGATGGAGAGGTTAAATTGTTACAGGTTTCTGAAACCTTCTGATTGTACTATACTGGCAGATAATCTGCAGATAATCCAACCTCTTTGGAGTGGCCACTGGAGTTATGGCTTGGTTTTTGAGGTTTCATACTGTACTTGGCATGCATTCAAGCTGGCCTTCAGAGATGAGAAAATGTGAGGTGTAATGGCTTGCCCTGAGTTAGGCAAGGAGAGAGGATGCTTCTCACCTTTCTGGGGCTTCCCAGACCAACGTGGTTCTGAAAAAGCTATTTTCTGAATGTTCTGAATCTCAAGAAAGCTTTGCAAATCTTTGTTGTTTTGAGATACTTTCCAATTTGATGCAATACTTTTCATTAATAGTAATTACATTACAGATATTTTGGAGCATCTTCACCAGTTCTTTGAAAGCCCCGTGAGCCTTTCTGTCACTCCAAGTAGCTAAGTGAGAGCTCTGAAAATTACCACCGGTGCTCAAGTGGGTCCCGTAAAAGAATTATTGGTATATCTGATATTGTGGTAGAATTTAATGACTTCTTTCTAAAATCCCCCTGTCAGGACTTTGGAAAGAACCCAATCCTGGCCATTCATCACAGAATAGTTATCTTCTGCTTTCTTGGGACTGTTGAGACATCACTGTGGTTGGTCTCAAGGCTGAGGGGTGATGACACTATGACTTTATTCGTATGGAGTGACTGATAAGCTTGCATTTAAAAAACTCAGAGACCAGCAGAAACTTAGTTGTTTGTTTGAGCACCTATGAACTGTTTTTACTCACAGCACTTCTGACATCAATTGTATGGGGTTAGTTGGAGTGCCTTTCCCCCCTTTACACTAAAAGTTGGTGGTTTGATTCCCCATCAGGACACATACTTAGGCTGCGGGTTCCATTCTCACTCTGGGCCCATGTGGGAGGCAACTGATCAGTGTTTTTTCTCTTTCTCCCTCCCTCTCTAAAAATCAATAAAAATGATTGAATGAATGAATACCTACCTATCTACCTACCTACATACATACATAAATAAATAGGGTCCCCACTTACCCCAGGCAACCGATTACTCAACTTTCTGGACACCAACTGGATGTCCAACAATTCAGTTCAATTCTGACACTAACCATCTGGAGTTAGGAGTTAGTATTCCACAGGTTAAAGGCTTAGTTCCACAGGTCTGGACCCTTCCATACCCCACCCCATTTCAGCTACCATTCACAAGTCCTGGGCCTCCCCTATGGGGGATGAAGACCAGATATATATGTCTTTTTATATTACAAAACGGCAGCACCTGCTATGTGCCAGGAGCTGGAGATGTGGTAGTGAGGCAGATGAATATCTCTGCTCTCAGTGGTCTTCCCAGGTGGTGGGGAGTGCAGGTGTGGGAATGAGAGATTCGGTTTTTGGCCTGAGTAATTGGATAGATGATGGTGTCATTTATTGAGATGAATAGGAGGCTGATAGGCAAGAGGACATTTGGCAGGGAAAACCCACAGTGTTTTTTTTTTTGGCTCTGCTACATTTTTATTAATTTATTTGTTTGTTTTGATTTTTAGAGAGGAAGGGAAAGAGAGAGAGAAACATCAATCCGTTGCCTCCTAAACGCACCCTTATGGAATCGAACCTACCACCCTTCAGTGTATGGGATGATGCTCCAACCAACTGAGCCACACTGGCCAGGGCTTTGCTACATTTGAGATGCCCATTAAAAAAGCTAAATATCCCGCCAAAACCGGTTTGGCTCAGTGGATAGAGCGTCGGCCTGCGGACTGAAGGGTCCCAGGTTCGATTCCGGTCAAGGGCATGTACCTGGGTTGCGGGCACATCCCCAGTGGGAGGTGTGCAGGAGGCAGCTGATCGATGTTTCTCTCTCATCGATGTTTCTAACTCTCTATCCCTCTCCCTTCCTCTCTGTAAAAAATAAATAAAATATATTTAAAAAAAAAAAAAAAGCTAAATATCCCAAACAAAAAAAATTGAAAAAGTCACCAGTTAGATATTTAAGTTGTGAGAAATTTGAATTTGGCGATAGACATTTTGGGGACTTTGAAGACCATCAGGAACAATGTGTAACCCAGAAAAGAGCCTGGGCTTGGACTTAGGTCTGGGTTTGATTTGGGAAGTCTGGACAATGAGGGCTGGTGTGACTGCACTTGTTACTTATTCTCTTTTAACCTCAGTTTTCCTCAACTGTAGAATGGGTGTGATAATACTTGTTAGGCTCATGTGATAACAGTCTCTAGTACAAGGTTTGGCACAGCGTAAGAAACTCCCCAAATCTTAGTTTGTTAGTGGCCATTATTCACCTGTACCTGGATAGTCTTCAGGTCATCTTATTTTATTTAAAAACATTTTTATTGATTTCAGAGATGAAGGGAGAAAGAGGGAGATAGAAACATCAATGATGAGAGAGAATCATTGATCAGCTGCCTCCTGCATGCTTCACACTGGGGATCAAGCCCGCAACTGGGCATGTGCCCTGACAGGAATCAAACCATGACTTCCTGGTTCCTAAGTTGATGCTCAACCATGGAGCCATGCCAGCCTGGCTTTATTTATTTACTTATTTATTTTTTCATTGATTTTGCTATACACTTAGGTTTTGATTAGGCTTTTGGTTAATGGATGCTAATGGAAGCAGACATTAGAGGAGAGAGATCACTCAACACCTTCTGGGTACCCAGCACCCAGGTAGGCCTCAGGGAACTAGATGTTGAACCAAAGACCTTGCTTGCTCTCTTGGAACTTATGGGGTAATTGGGGGATGCAAGTGTCGGGGAAGCTAGCTACAGAAAATGACAGTCCATACTGTCAGAGGGGAAGTGAGAGGTGTAATTAAGAAATTCTAGATAAACCTTCCAAGGCAATTCAAGAATAAGGCTTGGCAGGCTTTACTCTAGGCAAGTGTAAACAGTAATGGTAATAAGAACAATAGTTTTAAGTCTGTTTCATGCCTGAAGTGTTTTGTCTGTTTTTTTTTTTCTTTCTTTTTCCCTTTCATTTTTTTTTTTTTTTACAAACCTTTGTGTCAAGGGCTGTCAATAGATCCCAGCGAGGGAGCTGCTCTGCTACCTACGAAACCCGACCCAGAAGCAGGTTGTCTACGAATAGTTTAGCACCAGGTTCCCCATGAACGTTAGCGCCAGGTTCCCCACAAACGTGCGTTGTGTGGAGGGCGTGGGGGCGGCCCCCTTTCCGGCCCCACCCCGTTTCCCAGGACGAAGGGCTCTCCGCACCGGACCCCGGTCCCGTTGCGCGGCAGGGCGCGCCATGCCGGGTGTGCTGTCTGTTTTTATATACATTGTGTCATTCATTCTTCACAACACACCTAAGGGGTGGGTAATGTTTTAATTGGCCTCCCTTTGCAGCAAGACAAAGACATGAACTTGACTGATTTTTGGTGGTGGAGCAAAGCCTTGAACACTGGTCCACCTGAGAGATGGAGCACTTGACTACTATCCTGATTTTTCTTACTACAGTATACATAAATGATAATGAGTATCACTTGCTCATTGTCACTAATAGTGGACCTACCTCAGTTTTACACAGTGATTAGGCTGTTTTGTTAGATATTGGTGGTTGCCAGTAGTTATGGATGGATAAAGTTTAGCTTCTTTCTCATGACCTGCTCCAAGTTCTAAAGAAAGCAGGTCTCAGACCACATTCTGCCACATATGCAGACGTAATTGGCAGGCAGCAGCCTGACGCGAGACCTCATGAAGTCCCAGCCCTTGGCCCTCCTTGGTACCCTGCACAAATTGCCTATTCACCTGAGGCAGATGGGACACGTTCTAGTAGGGAGAACTTGACTGAGACTGCCAATCAGCAGAACCACATGGATGGATCGAGTCTGTGGTGCCATTCTCAGGCTGAAGACTCAGTCTGCCCTCATAGCCAGTTCAGTAAGAATAGAAATGCCCAGGCTAAGGTATTTCCAGTTGGATCATATTATTTGATCACTGAGATTTCCCCCAATGAAAGCCCATTTCTAATCTATACTAATAAAAGGGTAATATGCTAATTAGGGTGGATGTCTTCCAGACGACCTTCTGGAGGTCCTTCTGACCTTCTGGAGGTCCTTCCGGACAAAGCCGCAGCAGCTGTGAAGGGCCCCGGATCAGGCAGGCAGTGGCAGCAGCAGCAGGGTAATGGGGGCGGCACCTTCCCCTGATCTGCCATGTCACCTCCCGCAGAGGGAGGCCAGACTGTGGCTTAGACAGGGCGAGGCAGAGGTGGTTAGGGGCGATCAGGCAGGCAGAGCAGTTAGGAGTGATCAGGCAGGCAGGCAGAGGGGTTAGAGGCGATCAGGCAGGCAAGCAGGCAAGCAGTTAGGAGCCAGCGGTCCCGGATTGTGAGAAGGATGTCCGACTGCCAGTTTAGGCCCGATCCCTGTGGGTTTGGGATTGGGTCTAAACTGGCAGTCGGACATCCCCTGAGGGATCGCAGATTGGAGAGGGTGCAGGCCTGGCTGAGGGATCGCCCTTCTCTCCTCCCCCACCCCCCCCCCGCCGCATGAATTTTGTGCACTGGGCCTCTAGTGTTATGTTAATTAACAAAGCCACAAATGCCACCTGGGACTACCCATTGTCCAAGATAAATAAAGCCAGACTTTAAGGATTGAAACAGATTTTATTCCGCAACCACTGACAGTAGGGGAAAAAGCCTTGCTCCATTTTGATTTCCATGGAGGTGACTGAGAGTTTTAAAGGGAGAATGAGGGAGTGCAGAGGACAAGCAAGTGGAGGCCCAAGTAGTAGTAGGGAAGTGTGAAGTTACAAAGGCTTGGTCAGTGTACACATGATTAGGCCAGCTGTGTCTGCTAGCAGGCTAGTTAGGGTTCTCTCCTTCCACAGAGACTGGGAGATTAATCCTACCCCCTTGATGATTACATTTCAAAGGCATGGCTTTTGGGTTCTTGAGAAAGACACTCCTGCACTGTAGGAAATACATTTCGTACATGTCAAAGGGACAGGGAGGGATTCACAGTTGTAAGCCCCTTTTAATAAATGTTTTAAGAAAGGGAGGCCTGTCTTACGTGTTGACTAGAACAAACACTAAATTTCTTTTGACAGCTCCGAGCTTTAAAGTTTGGTCAAGTCTCTTCATGCAGGGGTTTGGGCGGAGTTGCTATGTGCCAAGAGTTCTCCCAGATTCCCCTGGTTAACAGACCCTGGGGTCATTCAAGTTCGAGGTACCTGAAGCTCATGCAGGAGACGGCTTTGAGGGTGGCCTGCGTTACTGTTAAATGTTAGCTGGAATGGGTTTTCCTCATCAAGGCAACTGTCCACCTCTCGACTGTAGCTTAAAATAGACACACACACATGCCTATGCACATACACACACACAATCCATGGAGACTTCTTTAAAGATTAAAAATTACACACCACACAAGAGTAAGGCTTTCCCTGAAAAGTCTTTCCTTCTCTATAACAACCCAAATCTCTACTTCCCAGGCCAACCTCAAGAAGCATTTTTTAAAAAATATATATTTTATTGATTTTTTACAGAGAGGAAGGGAGAGGGATGGAGAGTTAGAAATATCGATGAGAGAGAAACATCGATCAGCTGCCTCCTGCACACTCCCTACTGGGTACGTGCCTGCAACCAAGGTACATGCCCTTGACCGGAATCGAACCCGGGATCCTTGAGTCCGCAGGCCGATGCTCTATCCACTGAGCCAAACCTGTTAGAAGCATTTGCTCAGCAAGGTCCTTCCTTTGTTTTGAAAGTTCTCTTGGAACTTGCACTTAGACCTGTGCACACTACCTCGTACTTGGTCCTCTGAAGCACTGGAGTTGTTTCATGCTTACTGCATGTATGTGTTTCTTCTCTCCTAGACAGAGTACATACTGTGGCCTCCTTGAAGCCCCTGTCCAGTGTTTTTGCTTACAAACGCTTTCCCCCTATAGCTCTTTGTTTATAGTGATCGGAAATATTAGGTCATCCGCATATTATGTGTTGCTTACACTCTTGGAAAGAATTCAGGGTGGACACAACAAAAAGTTCTCTCTTTCCATGACTGATGCTTTTTTGAACAATTTAGGGTATTTGTGAAGGACGTAGGGAAAAAAAAATCACATATCATCCAGAGAGAACCATGTTTTATATTTTATAATGCAATTATATTTAATATATATAATCTTACTTTGTACAATTGGGATTATGTTGTAGATGCTATATTCAATCCTGCTGTTTTTGCTGAATTTTTATGGGATGATCAAGGAAGTTTTTAACATGCACTAAGCCAATCCTTTACAACCATTAATGTTTTCTGGGCTTACAGTGAGATAGTCCCTCTACCTTCAAACATGACCAATTTCTCCAGAGGTGTTATATAAAGTTTAATGTGTGAAAGTCAGTTTGTAGGTTTATGTGTTAATAGGTTTGTGTGTTTCATTTCCCAAAAGGCTAAAAATAATGAAGAAAATACCTAATTATACCCTCCTCCTTTTTTTTTTCTTCTTTTTTTTATTTTTTTGTACCTCCTCCTTTTTTTTAAAAAAAATTAAGACTTTATTTTTATAGCAGTTCTAGGTTTACAGAAAAATTGAGCATAGAAGTAGAGTTCCCATATACCTCCTGTCCCTACCCCCTAGTACACAGTTTTCCTATTATCCTCCTGCTTTAGTGTGGTGCATTTGTTATAGCTGATAAAGCAATATTGATATATGCTTAACTAAAGCCCATAGTTTACATTAGGGTGACTCTTTATTTTTGTCAGTTACAGTTGACATTAAATATTATTTTACATTAGTTTCAGGTATACAGCATAGTGGTTACATACTTCCACCCCTTTTAAATGTCATCATCAACAATATATTTCAACTTTGATCTTTTTCTTTATAGTTACTTACACAGAAAGTATAAGTCTAGATAGTGTATGAGTCACTGTTTTCCTTTGGTATAAAGGTGCCCATCTTTGTTATATTTAGTTTGAGTCCTGCGCTTCCTACCAGTATTGGCACTTTTATTTTTCTATTCATTTTTATAAAACAGGCAAAATGCAGTAAAATGCACACATAGTTGCTCTCCCACGGTGGTGACTCGGCTGGTGTTGAACAGTTGCGCTGATGCAGAAAGAGTGGTTTGCAGAGGTCTTTGTGTAGTTAGCCAAGGTCAGGTTGTTGGAAGGATGAGTTGTCACTGACCTTGAACAGTAGATAAAGTGAAAGTTGCCCTGTTAGGTGGAGAGTTCTCAAGAGGTTGCTTTTTTTCAGATTTGTTTCCTTGGGCTGCTTTATAGTTTGACCTGGAGAGTCAACCAATGGCTTTGGGCTGCAGCAAGTCTGAGTGGGATGACTTTGCTGGGAGGGCTGAGGAGGCACAACCTGTAGGGAGTGGAAGGCAGCCACTGACTCATCTCTCCTCTTCTCTCACTGATGAGCTGAAAGGCAACACCCTCTGCCCTTGGCTTGGTGCTATCCATTTTCTGTGTAAATATCACCTGTAGATTTCCCACAGACAGTGAATATCTAGGCGTGAGTCAACTCTGAGCCATGGAAGCTTTTCAGTTTCCCGGGTGTTTTCATGTAAAGCTCATTTAGAAGCCTCAGATTGTGAAGAGCCCTCATGACGGCATTGTCTGCTTGTGTTTCAGAGTACCTGGCCAGTTTGTCAGTGGTGGTCAGGGTTGCCTCTGGCTCGAGACAGTACTCTGCATCCTTAGTTCCTGTCTTGTAGGATGAATTCAAACAAGAGACAACAAATAGCAGCAAAAGCAGGTGAGAATTTATTGCAGAAAAGGAATACACTTAGATATAGACTGAGTGAGTAACTCAGCTGGCTGAAACCAAACCAAGTGCCAGGCTGGGAATGTCCCTAAGTAAGCCTCCCCCTCCTTTATTTCACAAACAAACAAACAAACAAACAAACAAACAAACAAAACTTCAAGCTATAAGTCTCCTTCATCCAGGTGTTATGCCACTGGTTAGACTACATTCTGGAGGGGCTCAAATCTTCTCACATAGGGGTCTGTTGCCTTCATTGTCTCATTTTGGCTTGTCTCCACTCTCACTTATCCCCTCCAAACCCTAACTGCCTTACCCAGCTCATATCTTTGTAGCTGGTTACTCTAACAAAGTCGTCTATGATAATTTGGCATTAAAAAGGAAGCCATCACATAAGCAGAATTAGCCATTGGACTCAATTCTATTTTATCCTTTGACTAAGCTACTTTCAGTATTTTAATTTGTAATTATAAAGATCCTGAGTTCTCTTAGTGTCCTGAGCAGCATTGTTAGTAAATTTTCATTACATATTGCTGTTGTCAGTTCTAATTTAGGGTTGAGATTGGATGCTGAGGGCACTATCATCGTTACAAATCTAAACCACTGATTGTCCCTCACGATCAGGTTTTCCAGGTAGTCCAAAGTAAACCTTTGTGACCTGAGTTAAAATGTATTTTAAAGCATTCCTAATGACGATATCCTCTTATCTCCTAGCTTGCGTATAAATGATATTTTAAAATGTTTTAGGACATAATTTGAGAGTCAGTGTAATGTGTGTGTAGGAAATTCAAATACTGGATTAGTTTGATTACATAAAACATCTGTTTGAATTTTAAAGAAAACAGGATTTTACTTTTGGCTTTTCAAATGTAGTTTGCCTTGTGAGATTACAGTTGAGCTAATGTTTAAGGAAAGCAGCTGTTACAGAAAAACTTAGAGTTTTTATCACAGAATAAATTTTGAAACAATTTGTGGGTTTGAAGTAGGGTTTACACTAGATAGTAATTAGACAGCATTCCTTCCACCTTCTCACCCCCATGAAAACTGACTAGTCAAAACAAAAGGGGGAAAAACACACTCAGATCTGATTTGTGCAGCGATAACCAGGAGAGATGGAAAATCAGACTTCTGTTTACACGAGATCTTTATGGGATTTATTTTCTCTTTTTTGTTGTTATTGTTCTCATTGTATCTCAGTAATGTTACCAGGGCCGAGTCCCCTAATGTTCTGATCCTTAGTGTGTGTGATTCACCAAAATGGGGGAAGAATTCAGTCTTTTGTTCTTGACTCCATGCTCGTTGAACTCTGGTGGCGGTCGCAGAAACAATGGCAGTGTTTTGTAACCATAGTAATGAAAATAGCATTCTCTGAGAATATGAATTTTCTTTGGTTTGGTAGCATTATTCATAAGGATCCTAATACATTGTCAATTTATTTCTTTTGCTGTTTGGGAAAAAAAAAGACATGTAACAACCCCTAAAGCGACATGTCCATTAATGAATATTCATTGGGTGCCTAGCATAATAAAATCCAAAGGCAGCAGGAGGCCGACTTTTATGCTGCAGAGCAACTAATCAATTGATGCTGGATTTCCGTAGTATAAAATTTCTCCTGGGGCAGAACTTCTTGGCAGACCCTATTGAGGTTTGTGTACCTTAGCTTTGGACCTTTTATGCCTGGGAAAGGGAAGGAAGCAGTGTCCCTTGGAGGAGACATTCCCCTGGGAGTAAATGAGCCTGCGTGGGGGAGCGCGGGAAGTGCTGAGTGCCTGGGAATGGGCTCCAGGGGTTCCATGCAGCCCTTCAGTGCATAGTTGTGTCTGGGTGTATTCGGAACACCTTTCTCTGGAAGAAGGTCCTTAACCCATTCTCAGCTTCTCAAAGGCATTTTATGACTGCAGGAAAGACCCCAGAGGACACCAATGTAAAATAAAACAGAACAAAACAAAACAAACCCCAATGTAGAATGCAAAGGGAAAGACCATCAATGGGGACATATTCATTCATATAAAGGCAGACAGTCCCTGTTGGAAAGAAAGAAAAAGAAAATTGAGTGAGAGTACAGCCTGCCTGGAGAGAAAGAGCCTGGGGCGTGGGAGCTGGGGGAGAGCTCTTGGCTCTGTCAGGTGACACTGAGAGGTTAGCAAGAGGGAGACCCAGAATCCTGGGAGTGGGGGCAGTTTGGCAGCCTTGGTTTTCAGGGAGCAGAAGCTACAATGCTGTAGGTTGGCGGGGGTGGGGGGGGGGTGGGGGGTGGGGGGGGTGGGGTACTGGGGAGCTGAGGAACTGGGGCCAGGGAGGGTAGGTTATTATCTTTTAAGACGGTGGCAATACAGGGGGAGACCTTTAACTAGCATGTGGGGGTTCTGTGGGATGTGGTTTGGGGTTGATTTTAGGGAGGGATCTGAACAGGTTGTCAAAGTGGAGGAGGAGCAGGCTACAGGCTGAGCACATTTGGGACTGGCCTTGTTGGGATTTGGAGAAGAGGCTTGGACACTTCTGTCTCCGAATTGCAGGATGCTGGAGTTCATTTACTCCTAGCTGACCTGTACCTGCTAAATTTTAGTCTGGAGATAGCCTCTGTCCCCTGGATTTTTTTTCTTTTTCCTTCCTCCTTCAACCCCACCCTACCCCTCATTTTTCTGTTTAAGTTTGTTGAACCTAATCCCCTGGGATTTTATTCTTATCTGGAAAATTCTGGAGAAGCAAAACTAGTTCTGGAGAGATCCAGGTTTTGCTATTTGTATGGTGATTGTTGAGGCAGATTGTGGAATCAGAGAAACTTTTGGCAGAGACTTTCAAGGGCATCCCTTTTAACTCCTCATCTGAAGCTTAGATGTGTTTTATAATGCCCCTCCTATGTGTACATCTGGTGTGTTTGAACCACTCCCATGTTGGGGTGCTCACTGCTGTTCCCAGTCTTGTTTTCTGAGCCTTGGTTTCTTTGTTCATCAAAAGGGGAAATTTGCCCTAGCTGGTTTGGCTCAGTGGATAGAGGATTGGTCTGCGGACTGAAGGGTCCCAGGTTTGATTCCGGTCAAGGGCATGTGCCTCTGGGTTGTGGTCTTGATCCGCGCCCCCCCACCCCCCCAATTGTGGTCTCAATCCCCAGTGGGGGCGTGCAGGAGGCAGCCGGTCAATGATTATTTCTCATCATTGATGTTTCTATCTCTCACTCCCTCTCCCTTCCTCTCTGATATCAATAAAAAATATATATATATATATTTTTTTAAAAAGGGGGACATTTGTGTCTTGGGGTTGATTTTTAGGGAGGGATCTGAACAGGTTGTGGTTGTTGAAAGGGACAATCCAATATTAAGACCCCGTGTTATCTGTAAAGTGGGGTTAACTGAGGAAAAGCCGTAATAAAGAAGATAAATCATTTATTTGAGCAAAAAGAGTTGCAACCTGGGGAGCACAGATTCAGGTAGCAAGTTAAGTTGTGCTCTTAACAGAACAAAGAAAGACAAGGTTTATAAAGGCAAAAATAGCAAGTGCAATTCCTCCATGCAAATGAAGGATTGCTGGCTAGGTTAAAAAGGATGGGTTAGTTGTAATATGCAAATGAGAGGTGAAAACTACAAGGAGGGAAGGAAGTCGAGTCCCATGTATGTCCATGCAGCAGTTGTTCCAGGATGTTTATGTCTCCGCCTTGAGCTGAGTGTAGCAGCAGGTCAGCAACTTAATAGCAGCTCTGAGAACTGAGGCCCAGGATGTTCACAGGCCCCACTTTAATAGCTTCCCTGCTCTGTTTTAACTGACTCTCTTAGCAGTGTTTATTTCATTTTATTTTCTCCACTCAGTGTCATTGCAGGTATGTCAGGGTTCAAATGCAGGAAACTGAGGCCACTCTAGTTATTTTAAGAAGGGAATTTAATGTTGGGAATTAGCTGTTTAAGAAATAAAAGAACTAGAGGAGCAAGAATCAGGAGACTCCTGGGTTTAAGAATACACCACCATAGCAGTAATCCAGAAGTCTCGAAGTCAAAGCTGCTGAGGCCACCATGACTGCCTCTTGACACCCACACAGCTGGTGGCTTTACATCCACCTCCCTCCCCCAGTCTAGCCGTTGCAAATGCCTATCCTGTCCTTGCCTGGCAGCAGACACCAGGAGGGTGGCCCTAACAGCCACGAGTCTGGGAAATGTGGTCTCACGTCCAGATTCTTCAGTTTTGGAAGACTCATAGAAGGAGGTGGGAATGGAGCAGAGAGACAGTCATGAACCACAGACTATGAGGAACTAATATGATAAACTCTACCCTTGTGAGTACTGTACTTCCTGCCCATCATGGTTTGATTTAGAAGAAGTGTTGAGAGGGCTGACTCTCTAGGCAGGAAGATGGAAGTGTATATCTTATAAACCGGTTTTCCTCCCTCTAGTCCCTTTACTGCATGATCATTTTTCCACACCACCAAGCAGGTTGATCTTTCTGCAAAAGTATAGTTCAATCACGTCGTCCCCTGATTGATTTGACGATCCTGATGGGGGTTAATGTAATGGATTTTTATTTTATTTTATTTTATTTTATTTTATTTTATTTTATTTTATTTTTTGGTAATCCTCACCCAAGGATATGTTTTCCATAGATTTTTAGAGAGAGTGAAAGGGAGGGAGTTGAGGGAGGGGGAGAGAGAGAGAGAGAAACATCGATGTGAGAGAGACATCGATTGGTTGCCTTCCATACTTGTCCTGACCTAGGCCAGGGATTGAACCTGCAACCCAGGTACATGCCCTTGACCAGGAATTGAATCCTCGACCCTTTGGTGAGAGGGCTGACCTAACCACTGGATAGGGCATGGATTTTCTTTTCACTCTTCACCCAAGGATATGTTTTTATTGATTTTTAGAGGGAGAGAGAGAGAAGCATCAATCAGATGCTTCCCGTCCACACCCTGATATGTGCCCTGACCAAGAATGGAACCCGTGACCTTTTGGCACATGGGACGACACTCCAACCAACCGAGCCCACCAGCCAGGGCTGTAATGGATTTTCTAAATGCAAGTCCTTTATAGAAATCTGTTAGGGATTTGTATCAAGACAACTTATATTCTAAATAACAAAGTATGTAATACATGTCCCCTCAGTCATACCTGATACTAGTAATTTGTGTTCTTTTTTGTTATTGTTGCTGTTAATCCTCACCTGAGCATATTTTTCTATTGATTTTTATTATTTTTAAAATGTATTTTAATTGATTTTAGAGAGGAAGAGATAGGGAGAAAGAGATAGAAACATCAATGATGAGAGAGAATCATTGATCGGCTGCCTCCTGCACTCCCCATACTGGTGATCAAGCCGGCATCCTGGGCATGTGCCCTTGACCGGTCGAACCCGGAACCCTTCAGTCTGCAGGCCAACGTTCTATCCACTGAGCCAAACCGGTTAGGGCTCTATTGATTTTTAGAGAAAGTGGAAGAAAGGAAGAGAGATAAAGAGAGAGAGACATCGATGTGAAAGACACATTGATTGGTTGCCTCCTGCTGGCACCTGATTAGGGCCAGGGATCGGGCCTGCAACGGAGGGAGGTATGTGCCCTTGACCAGAATCAAACCTGGGACTCTTCAGTCCTCAGGCTGATGCTCTATCCACTGAGCCAAACCGGTAGGGTGTGTGTTTTTTCTTTTTTTAATTGACTCTAGCTAGGAGTTTATTAATTTTATTAATTTTGTGAAACAGTTTTTTAAATTGTCAGTTGTTTGTTTTCTACTCTTCATTTCCCTCTTTTTACTTAGAGTTTAATCAGTCCTTTTATTGAATATTTAGGGCAGAAGCTAAGACCATATTTTAAATCTTTCTTTTTCTCTAAAATAAGTAAAGCCATATTTTATATCCCACATAGTTTGATATGCTATATTTTATTGTTTAGTTCAAAATATTTTCTTTGACCTATGGGTTATTTAGAAGTGTATAGTTATGTTCTAAATATTTTTGAGGGTTTTCCAGGAGTATTTTTGCTGTTGAGTTCTAATTTACTTCTGTGATGATCAAGAACAAATTATGTATATGTTAACTCCTTTTAAGCCTGTTGTTTTATGGCCCAGAATATATTTCTTGGTGAATGTTCCATGTGCCTTGAAAAGAACATATATTCTACAATTATTGGGTATAATGTTGTTGGTTGCTGGTGTTTCTCAGATCTTCATTACTGTTTATTTTTTTGGGGGGGTGGGTTAATATCTAATTCTGTCAGTTACTGAGAGAAGGGTATTAAACTTCCCAAATATGATTGTTTTTGTCTTTTTCTCCCATTAGTTATGTTAATTTTTGTTTAATATATTTTGAAGCTGTATTAGGTGTACATACATTTAGGATTGTTCTGTCTTCTTTTTTTAAAAAATTTATTTTATTGATTTTTTTACAGAGAGGAAGGGAGAGGAATAGAGAGTTAGAAACATCGGTCAGCTGCCTCCTGCACACCCCCTATTGGGGATGTGCCTGCAACCAAGGTACATGCCCTTGACCGGAATCGAACCTGGGACCCTTCAGTCCACAGGCTGACGCTCTATCCACTGAGCCAAACTGGTTAGGGCTGTTCTGTCTTCTTAATGAATTGATTCTCTTCTAAAATGATCTTTTTGTCTCTGGTAATGCTTTTTGTCTTAAAGACTTTGTCTGATGGCCTTGCTACCTTTTTAATTTTCAACCCATCTGTGACTTACATTTAAAAGTGTCTGTTATAGTCCAGCCGGAGTGGCTCAGTTGGTTGATTATTGTTCTGTACACCGAAAGGTTGTTGGTTTGATTCCCTGTCTGGGCACATATCTAGGTTGTGGGTTCCATCCCGGGTCTGTCCACCAAAGGAGGGCAACTAACTGATCGATGTTCCTCTCTCTCTCTCTCTCTCATATAATATAGCGTAGAGAGAATATGTGTCCTAAAAATCTTACTGTGCAAAATCACACAATAAAAACCAGGCTTTGTGGGGAAAATGGGGTTGGGGCACAGCTTTCAAAAACTTTGTCAATAACATTAAAAAACCAAAGGAACCTAGTAAAAATGGTATTACAGTTTTACATGAAAAAGTTGGCACTTCACCTTGTAAAAGACCTGAAATTTGCTTGTAGAACTGGGTGTTGGAACTTGCAGCTTGTGAATTGAGAAGTCGTGGAAGGAGGGTTATCTGAAATGGGGTGGAAAGTTGTTACACCAGATGTGCTTCAGAGTGACTCATACAGAGCACACTGGTTGAACGGAGGTGTGTGCATTTCATATTCCTATGCAGCTCCTTTCAGCTGGGCGCAGTTTTCCGCCTTCAGTTGGTGCTTTTCACAAACAAATTTGCACATCCTGTTATGCTCGAATTGTCCCCTCACATGGTAGGGAGAGGAAAAAGTTTTCCTTGACCCTCCTAGGGCCTCTGGCTGGGTTTGAAAATTAAACTGACAAAGATCCACAGGAGAAAAGCATACACATTTATTTAATCTATACGTTTAATGTGACTTGGGCACCCTCATAAGGAAATGAAGATCCAAAAGAAATGGTGAAACCTACTTGCTTTTATATTAAACAAAGAAGCAGTTGGGGAAAAGAGACTCAACTATGTGGGGAGGTGGGAAAGGAAGATAAGAATTATTTTAACAAGGTCTGTTTGTATAGAATTCTCTCAGTCTCAACTTGTCCTTGATAATGTTTGTCTCTCTGGTACCAGGAGGGCTCATTTCATGTGGGAGTTGTATCTTCTTCTTTCAGGAAGAAAAAGGGAGTTCAGAGTGACCTTGCACCTGCTGTTTTTCAAATGCTTTTAAGTCAAAATAATCAGCATGTCACAGCAGTGTATTTTGGGGTGAGATGCCCTGAACTCCTTCAATGTTAATCCTGTTGGAACCAAGTTATGTTTTCAGAGCAAGCACTGCATAGCAGAAACAACTGTAGGATGAATAGCTCAGTGCCCTGGGTGTTGCAGACCGCCTTCAGGAAGGCTGACCAGTGCACTGTCCCCTTAGCTGTGAGGGAGGAGCTGCTCCCCATCTCCCTTGGAACCATCTCTGGAAGGATTTCTGCGTCTGCTACCCAATTGCTCTCAGATTTCTTGTATCATAATAAGCCAACAACTCCAGAGACAGGAACTTCCCATCTTCAAAAGCACCTCCCAGCTCTACTTCATTTTTGGGAGCTCTGGTATAATTCCTCTATTTTCAAGTCTCCTGAGGCTGAAATGATTTTTCTGCCCATGTGTTGGAGAGGTTGCCATCGTTCTGTATGGTAGTTAGAAGAGGCAGGCAGCCTCACAGGTGGCTGGAGGCTATGCTCCTGGGCCGTAGACGCCCATCGTTGGGTTGAGGCTGCTGGTCCTGGTTTGGGGATCTCTTGTGTCTACCCAAACCATAAACTGAAAATTGAGACGTGCTGACAGAGGGGAATGGTGCCTCTGGGTATGAGAAAGTTCAACTGGAAGCTCAAATCTTGGAACTTTCAGCACACTCAAATATGTAGTTTTTAAGGATAATGGTCAGGCTGTTTGAAATTAAACCATCTTGGGAAGTCTTTGGTGGGGAGTAAGCCAGAGAAAGTGTCCCTGCTGACTGTGAGGTTTCTGATGGGAGTGATACCTCATTCCTGGGGTGGGTTGCCATTCTCAGATGGCGTATGTGAGAATCTGGGAGGTCACTTGGTCTTTTGGAGCTGGGAGGATCCTCCAGGGAGCAGCATGTCCACCTTGTTCTTGAGGAGGAGACAGGCCCCCAGAGACAGGGCCTCTTCCAAGGCCATACAGCTCATCAGCACGTGGGGAGGGGGGGGCACCCTGCACCCCTGGCCTTTGCTGAGCCCCAGTGCCCAGGACACAGTTGACTCGGTAACTGTCAAGAGAGTGAATGGGTAGATATTGGGGCTTTTTCTGAAGACATCTGCTGTCTTTGCAGAGCAGTTCAACAAAAAGCTCATGGCTGCAGATTTTAAACCTCATCTTTTGGTTGAAATCTCATTGTGTGTTTTTTAACCTGTATTTTGCTGTAATAAAATAAATTTAAACCTTCTGTCTCTCCTCGTAAGCTCCCAAGCAATTGTTTAAAACATTTTTTCCAGAAAGTTCTGTTCTGCCTGTGGATCATACGATTTAACAGAAAGCAGTTTTAAAAGAATATGCTTTCTTACCAAGTGAAGTAGTTTGTGAAAGTTGCAGGTTGCTGAGTAAGAGGTATTAGGCCATTTAGAAAATCTGGTTAACCAATGAGCCGCTCTATGCAAATTGTTATGCCCAGCAGTGGCTTCTGGCTGCAAGCTTTGAAAAGCATGAAGCGCTAAATTATTTCCTTATGATGGGGGGAGAGGCTGGATGAGGGTTGTCATGGGATTGCGTTTTCTTGGAAGCAAGAGGTTCAGCAGAACCGAGTCTCCAACTTTTTCCTGCTGTGGTGTGGCAGGAAGAAAGCAGGGCTCAGCGTGCTGGAGAAGGCTGATGCCTTCATTCCATTTGCCCCCCATTATGGGGAGTCCGAGGGTATTCCCAGATTATTAAGGAGATGTCCCCTCCTCTCTTCCACTCAGCATTGCCCTTCCAGATATTTGTAAGACTTTGAGAGTAATAAAAATCAGGTACTGTAAACAAAGCCCAGGGCTTCTGAAAAAACAACAACAACAAAAAAAAACAAAAAAAAAACAACACAAAACTATCTACTAGTATTCTAGCCCCGCAGGTGTAGCTCAGTGGTTGAATGTCAACCTATGAACCAGGAGGTCATGTTTCCATTGCTGGTCACATTCCCCGGTTGCAGGATTGATTCACAGTGGGGCGAGAGGGGGTGCAGGAGGCAGCCTATCAATGATTCTCATCATTGATGTTTCTATTTATCTCTCTTCCTCTTTGAAATCAATAACAAAAAATATATTTTTAAAAAATATTCTGTAAGTTTGTTATTAGAAGAGATAAAAAGCTACAAATTTGTTCAGCTGTGGCATTTGGGAGGAATGTGTGGGGGCGTGTGGGGGGCGGGCAGTGCTGTTGGTGTTTGGATGGGGCAGTTTGTTCTCCATCAGGGAGGCCTGGGAGAGCTGATATTTAGCATGCATGATAACCTTCAGATATCAGAAGCACTCACCAGTCTCTGTGAAAACCCGGCCCCCACCTTCATGGCCAGCAATCTACAAGGCCCCAGGGGAATGGGATGGTGCTGCCCAGATAAGAACCACTGTGGACTTGATAATGTTTTCATACAGTTTAGCACTCCGGCCAAATGGTCTGAATCCTACTTCTAGTAGTACACAGCTAGAGAGATGAAAAACAACACAAATAAGCAAGGTAGATGACTCCACCACAGGGCCACCTTGACATACATACTTTCAAACGTAACATAAAGATGTAGGCTGTACTTTGGATGAAGTTTAACTGTTGCTCACAAGTACATTAATAGGTCGTGCTTAAGATAAGCTAAAGTTATATGTTTGGAAGGTTAGGAAAAAGCATGCTTTATAGTGAGATAATTTATTTAGTTCTGGTGTGCATTTTTAGGCTTTTAAAAAATTCATAGTGTTGATGTAAGAAATGTTCAAATCTGTAGATAATTATTATGAGAGTTTGTTTATTTAAAATTTTTATCCTCTCCAGATATGCTTTTATTGATTTTAGAGAGAGGAAGGGAGAGGGAGTGAGAGAAACATCGATGTGAGAGAGAAACATTAATTGGCTGCATCCGGTACACATCCCGACCAGGAATCAAGCTTGTGAGCCTTTGGTGTAGGGACAACTCTCCAACCAAGTGAGCCACACCAGCCAGGGAAATTATGAGAGGTTATTTGAGCCAAACTAATGACATATTCTGGGGACCAAGATCTCAAACGCTCAGAGAATAACAGTTTTGCAGCTTCTTTTATGCATTTGAGATTAAGGAGGGGACAAGGAAGGTTAGATAGAGGTGGGAGAAAGCAGGGTTGGCATTGGATTACAGGGTAGTTAACAAGATTATGTGCTCTCTTGAGGGTTAATACTATGTGGGTATTATTTTTGGTTTCTCAAAAGTGTGTTACAGATGCACAAGAACAATGGACAGGGCTAGCTTCAAATCTTTTACTAAAGAAGTTATAGGCTTGGGATGTGCCCAGTTAGGGATTCATGTTCAGATCACCATGTGAGGTTACTCTCCGTAGAATCCCTTTTTTTCATCCAAAGTAGCCCTGAGGCAGTATAGTTGAGTAAAGAGCTGATTTTGGTGATAGGCAGTCAGAGTAGTCTCTGCCCCTTACCAGTGGTGTGTGTGCCTTTGATCTGTCCTTTCTTTAGTTTTCTCATCTGTAAATCAGTGTAATTTCTAGTACCTTCATAGGATTTTGTATTTGGAACAGTAGCAGGCTTAGAATATGGGTTCATTAGCGTTAGCTGTTATGGGGAGGGCTGACACTTTTCCTTGGGATAGCAGTACCCAAATTGTAAGTTGTGAATAAGCTTCTTTTGAGGTTTTGTTACCAGATGGGGCTTGGCCAGGAGTGAGTCTGCCTTTGGCCATCCGGCCGGTAGTTGTGTGGGTTCTTGACTTTGTGCAGGAAAGAATTCATAACACGTGTCCAAGTGATTTTGAGAGAATGTTTATTAAAGCTGGGGACAGTGAAATGAAGGAAGGGCTTAAGGTAGAAGAAGCAGCAGGAGAGAGAGCCTAGGTGGGACTCCTTTGGCTTTTTAGAAATGATATAGGAAAGAAGTGGGCCATGCTGGGCTGCATGAACTTACTAAAAAGTCACGGTGACAGAAGTGAGAGCCAAGGCAGGGCTGTTGTTATATTAGCTCACTGGAAAGTCAGAGAAAAAGGGAGCCTTGGAGATAGGTACAGGCGCTGGTCAGAGCTGAACTTTTAAAATAATAATCTTGTGCCTGGCTGGTGTGGCTCAGTTTGTTGGAGCATCATCCCCATACACCAAAAGAGCTCTGGTTCAATTCTTGTCCCCGGTCAGCGTGCATGTGGGAGGCAACTGGTCGAAGTTTGTCTCTCACATTCATGTTTCTCTCTCTCCTTCTTTCCTCTCTCTCTCAAAAAAAAAAATCAATAAAAACATTTTAAAAATCCTATATAATAAAAGCCTAATATGCTAAGTGTCCGGTCATCCAGTCGTCCGTTCAACCAATCAAAGCGTAATATGCTAATGATATGCTAAGGCTGCTCAACCGCTCGCTATGACGCACACTGACCACCAGGGGGCAGGCAGTCAACCGGTCGACCAGTTCCTATGATGTGAACTGATCACCAGGGGGCAGACGTTCTGACCAGTAGGTTAGCTTGCTGCTGAGGTCCGGCTGATCGGGACTGAGTAAGACGGGCCGGACATGCCCTGGAGCCTCCTGTATCCCTCCCTGGCTGACCAGCCTCTCATGTCCCTTCCTGGCCTCAGTCGTGCACCGGTGAGGTCCCTAGGCCTGGCCTGCACCCTTTTGCAATCTGTGCAATCTGGGAGCGGGCCTAAGCCGTCAGTTGGATATCTCCCGAGGGCTCCTGGACTGTGAGAGGGCTAGCTTCAAACCTTTTACTAAAGAAGTTATAGGCTTGGGATGTGCCCAGTTAGGGCTTCATGATCAGATCACCTTGTGAGGTTACTCTCCGTAGAATCCCTTTTTTTCATCCAAAGTAACCCCCCCACCCCCCGCAGTGCATGATTTTCATGCACTGGGCCTGTAGTAAAGTAATAATTTTATAATGGTCAAGGTTTTTCTAATTGTGATGGGCGGAAGACACATAAGCCAAATAGATGAATTTGACTATGTAAAAATTAGAAACTTATTTATAGAAAAACTAGTGGCCCGGTGCATGAAATTTTTGCACATTAAAAGGGGATTAATTAGAGGAAATAATTTAATATTGCTATTTGCCCTTTCTCTATAATAGAAGTGTCAGAGATGAAAGAAAATTAGTAAAATGTATATGAAAACCTTCCTCCTGTCAGAGTCTGGAGCACACCACGGGACCCAGAGTCAAGTCCCCGCCCACCCACATGCGCCTCAAAGTCGTGTGAGACCCAGACCCGGTGGTCCCCCCCCCCCCCCCCCCGGCATTGGGATAGACCCAGACCTGGCTAGTCCCACCCTTGTCAAGCCCCACTGGGCAGGGAATGTAGCCTCAGGTCCCCTGGCCCGGCACCAGGATGGGGGGCGTGGCCTGAGGTCCCCAGCCCAGACCAGGGTGGTGGGGCGTGCTTGAGGTCCCCCATCAAGCCCCGCCAGGTGTGAGACATGGCCTGAGGTCCCCCGTCAAGCCCCACCAGGTGTGGGGGGGAGCGTAGCCTCAGGTCCCCCAGCCTGGCACCGGGAGGGGGGAACAGCCTCAGGTCCCCTATCAAGCCCCATCAGCAGGAGGGTGCAGCCTCAGGTCCCCCTGGGCGGGGGGGGGGGGGGGTGTCACAGCCTGAGTTCTCCCAACCCAGCACTGGGGGTGCACCTTGAGATCCCCTGTCAAGCCCGCCAGGCAGGGGGAAACAGCCTCAGGTCCCCCGGCCTGGTGCCGGGGTGGGGGACACGGCCTTAAGTTCCCTGTCAAGCTCCACCTGGTGGGGGGCATGGCCTGAGGTCCCATGGCCTGGAGCTGGGGCCAGGGGAGCAGCCTGAGGTCCCCTAGCCCAGCACCAGGACGGGAAGCGCACCTTGAGGTCCCCTGTCAAGCCCTGCCAGGTGTGGAAGGTGGCCTGAGGTCCCCTGCCGGGTGGGGGCGTGGGGGCTCAGCCTGAGATCCCATCAAGCCCTGCCTGCCTGAGGTCTCCTGTCAAGCCCCATGGGGGTGGGGGAGGGTGTAGCCTCAGGTCCCTGCTGATTGCTTGTTAAGGTTCCTTATGGGAACTTGGCCTCAGCTGTGGGTGCAGCCATCTTTGTGACAGATGATGGTTAATTAGCATATTCCCTCTTTATTAGATAGGATATAAACAAAGTCAAAACACAAATGATACACAGTGATTCATAGGACAAATCTGAAAAGTGTTCTTATAAATCAACAGAAAAGACACAGAAAAATGAACAGAGGTCAGGGATAGATAGTCTAGGGCAGTGGTCGGCAAACTCATTAGTTAACAGAGCGGCAAACCGCGGCTGGCGAGCTGCATGTGGCTCATGAGCCGCAGTTTGCCGACCACTGATCTAGGGGAAAATGCAAGTAGAAGATAAACATGTGAGAAGATGCTTTTTTAGTCTTATAAAAAAATACTATTCAAAATGAGATGCTTTTCATTAATCAGACTGACAAAATTTAAAAGTATGATACCCAGAGTTGACAAGTTGATAGAAAAATCTACCTTTGTGGATTCATGTTTTTCACCTTTGGAGGAATGTTTAACTTAGCGTAATATCTTTGAATCGTAATTAAATATGTCTGTGTTCTTGGATGTAGCAATTTTACTATTTTTTGTACTAGAAGTAAGTGCAGTACATTTAAAATACATATATATTTTTCTTGATTTCAGACAGGGAGAGGGAGAGAGAGATAGAAACATTAATAATGAGAGAGAATCATTGATCGGCTGCCTCCTGCATGCCCCCTACTGGGGATTGAGCCCGCAACCCAGGCATGTGCCCTGGACCAGAATCAAACCTGGGACCCTTCAGTCTGCAGGCCAACGCTCTATCCACTGAGCCAAACCAGCTAGGGCAAATGCATTACATTTTAATTGATCATTAATAGTGGAGACTACAATGAGTTACTAGCCTTCCATATAATGGAATACTAAGTTATCATGAAAAAGAATGAAGAAAATTTGTGTGTGCAGATTTGTGTGTGAGAGATTCCAATATATAGTATTTAGTAAGGATTAGAGAGCAGTATGAATATGATGAAGTTATGTATAGATTTGAAAAAGGAATAACCACATTTTTTATGTATGCTTGCATATGCCTACATATCTCAGAGTTTTTAAGATACTAGAAACTGTTAACAGTGGTAATGTAGTGGAGTAAGAACAGGAGGTAGGGGGTAAGAGATAATGTTGGGGCATTTGCTTTTCATTGAAACCTTGCTGTGCTGTTTGACTTTATCATGAACATGTGTTGGCTACTTCTTTTAAAATGTTGTTTTAGTAAGCTTTAAGTTTTAGCAAAACTATATATATGAAATATAACACATTAAATACTTGCATTTTCTGGCACTATTTTCATTTTGATATTACCCCCAACCCCTGAGGAGATGGTTGTGGTGGTGGTGGTGGTGGTGGTGGTGTGTGTGTGTGTGTTATATTTAGGAAGTGGGTTTAGAGATAACAGATTTAACCCATTTTTGCATTAAGATAGGAAACTGAGTTATCAGTTTGTTTGCGCAGTTGGTCTGGATATGTGGTATAATTTATTTTTATCTTTACCCACAATTTACATAGGTAAATGTAGATTTTTTTTCTGAACTCAAGTGTACTGAGGTGAACAGAACTAGAGAAAAGAGTATGCCACCCATGAAAGTGGGTGCCAAGATCTGTCTTTGTCAGAGGGCTCCAGCTGGCTGTGGATTATTGGGAGGCATTGAAGGGGCTGCTTTGGTACAAGACAAGGAAATTGTCAGAGAAATGGCAGCTCTAGTACTACGATTCAGCCATTTCAACATGCATTCTCTTAAAGAAAACCGAATGTTGAAAGATCCATGAAATGCTTTATGTAAACTTTACAAAGCATTTTATAGCTGACCAATAATTTAAGAGACACGTGAAACAATTTCAGCTCCTCAGTGCTGGGAATTTGCCCTTGGGGACACTTTATTCCTGTTTAAGTTAACAGGTGTTCAAAAGAGCCCTCATAGTTTTATTTTTATTCTTAACATGGAGTTGGAGAAATGCCCAAGCTTTTACTTCTCTGTTGAGGAGAAGTGTCCAAACTTTTAAAGTTATTATATGAAGTTTTATTTTTTGACTCTTGCTTATTTTGTCTGAATGGGACTATATTAGTTGTTTTTTAATTAAAGAAATTCTTTATAAAATTTATAAAATTAGTTTTATTGATATAGTTTACATACCATATAGCTCACGCATTTGAAGTATACAGTTCAATCAATGGTTTTTAGTATATTCACAGAGTTGTGCAGCTATCACTGTAATCTAATTTTTAGGGTATTTTTGTCACCTCCGTGGCCAGTGGCAGTTATTCCCATTTCTCTCCCAAACTTCCTCAGAACTTTGGCAGCTAACTACTAATCTTATGGACTGGCCTATTCTGGAAATTTCATAGAAATGGAGCCATATAGTCTGCAGTCTTTTATGATAGCTTCTTTCATGTTTTTTTTTTTTTATGTTTTCAAAGTTCACCCGTGGTGTAGCATGTGTCAGTACTTCATTCCTTTTTTATGAATATACTGTATTTTACTCATCCGTTTATCAGTTGATAGTTGTTTGGGTTGTTTCCACTTTTTGGCAGTTTTAAATAATGGCTGTTCTCAACATTTGCTGCAAGTATTCATGTGGACATGTTTTCATTTCTCTTGGGAGTGAAATTGCTGAATCAGATGGTAACTATATTTAACCTTGGAGTAACTGCCAAATAATTTTCCAAAGAAGCTGCTGTGGCCCCAGCCAGTTTGGTTCAGTGGATAGAGCGTTGGCCTGTGGACTGAAGGGTCCTGGGTTTGATTTTGGCCAAGGGCACATGCCCAAACTTGATTCCCAGTAGGGGGTGTGCAGAAGGCAGCTGATAGATGATTCTCATCATTGATGTTTCTATCTCTCTCTCCCTCTCTCCCTTCCTCTCTGAAATCAATTATATATATATATATATATATATATATATATATATATATATATATATGCTGCTGTGTCTTGCATTCCCACCAGCAGTGTATGAGGGTTCTAATTTCTCCACATCCTCCCCAACACTTACAATTGTCTGTCTTTTTCTTCTTCTTTTTTTAATTATAGCCATCCTATTGGGTGTGAAATGCTATCTCATTTTGGTTTGATTTGCATTTTCCTAATGAGTAACGTTAAACATCTTTCAGGTGCTTATGGTCCCTTCATATGTCTTTGGGAAAATGTCTATTCAGATCCTTTGTCCATTTCTAAATTATTGAATTTTAAGAAATCTTTATATATTCTAGATACCAGCTCCTTATAAGGTAGGTGCAAATATTTTATCTCATTCTGAGTTATCTTTTCACTTTCTTAATGGTATCATTTATGGCATAGAAGTTTTAAGTTTTGATGTACCTGTTTATTTTTGTTGTTGTTGTTGCTTGTGCTTTTGGCCTATTTTTTTTTCCCATTTACAGTTTACATTCAATATTACTTTCTGTTAGTTTCAGGTATAAATGTGCAGGCCCACACTCTAACAAACTGATGCTTAGCCTAGCCTAAGATCATGAAGATATAGCCCTGTGGTTTTCTCCTAAGAGTTTCATAGTTTTATTTTTTTTTATTTATTTTTTTTAAAAAATATATTTTATTGATCTTTCACAGAGAGGAAGGGAGAGGGACAGAGAGCCAGAAACGTCGATGAGAGAGAAACATCCATCAGCTGCCTCCTGCACACCTCCCAGTGGGGATGCGCCCGCAACCAAGGTACATGCCCCTGACCGGAATCGAACCCGGGACCCTTCAGTCCGCAAGCCGACGCTCTATCCACTGAGCCAAACCGGTCTCGGCCATAGTTTTAATTTATACATTTAGGTCTGACCCATTTTGAGTTAATTTTGTGTATGGTATAAGGAAGGGGTTCAATTCCATTCTTTTGCATTTGGATATCCCGTGCCGACACCCTATTTTGAAAATACTGCTTTTCTCCCTTGAATTATCTTGGCCCACTTGTCCAACATTAATTACTGTAAATGTTAGGCTTTATTGCTGGGCTCTCAATTGTATTAATTTTTTAAATTGACTATACATTGGATAATTATTCATCTGGGATTTAGACACACTGGGACTGTCCGTCATTGGGCTGGAGACTGCATTTTGGGAATTGGTCACTCTTAGTCATTCTTGGATGGTTGAGTCATGTCTGCGTGATCATGAGATTAAATATTTACAGAGATTTAATTGCAAGTTACACAGAGTGGTAGTAGATGTTGTCAGAGGCATGGGAGATGATTTTGTTTATACAAATCACAAAATATAAACACTGGCAGTAGAAACTGGAGCCATCACGTATCAGTTAAACTGCTCCTAAATAATGGGGTTGGCAGGACTATAAAGTACACTTCCTTGCTATGTGGAGCAGTAGCTGGTTCTTTATTTAATATTTTCATTTAGTAAGCAGTAACTTAATTGGAAATGAATTTTGATTCGGTTTTCCAAAATAAAGTGCTATTCCTCTCCCCCACCCCCACCACTCAAGTTTGGTGAGGCAGTTATGCTGATTTGAAATCACACCTGAATTTGGGTCTTGTCCTCACCCCTAAAAAGCTGTGACCTTGGGCAACTTAATTTCCTGGTGCCCAAGTTTCTCATTGCTACGGTGGGGAGAATAAGAGTAACTGCCTCACAGGGTGGCAGAACTTGCCCAATGGAATAGAGTCCATGACAGCACTTGGAAGTGATGCTACATAACTGGCAGCTATGGCCTTGTGGTTGTTATTTCTTTAGGTAGTTCTAAAACTTTCCTGCCCTCACATTCCCTTTGGAAAACACCAGGGAACAGAAATACAAAAGGGAAGAGCTTTTTGGTGCGATGTGAGGTTTGGCTGATGGACCTGCGAATGCTAACGTTTCAAGTTTCTAGAGCAGCTTGAGCTGCCCAGAGGAAGGGAGTCCTTGGGTTGCTTTTCCCCTGGGAAGTGCCTTGAGCAGTGGGAAGAGAAGTAGCCACCAGGGAAGTCTTCCCCAGCATCAGCTATGGGTTGAGTTTGAGGAAGTGAGATGATAGCTGCTTTTGAGTAACGAGGTGCAGGTACCAGCCCTCTGAGCTTCCTTTGGGGGCACTAAGAATAACATTGGTAACTGAGACCCCTGCTCTAAGTGCTTTGAATATATTTTTCATCCTAATGATCTATATCTTGTGATGTAGGAACTACTGGTGTCTCTATTTTACAGATGTGACTGAGGAGCAGAGTATAAGTAACCTTGAATTGAATGGAATAAGCATTTAATACTACAAGCTTTATTGTAGAATATCTATTACATGCCAGGCACTCTGCATAGCTGATCTCCTGAATCCTTACAGATGTTCATCATCATAACTTTGATATGGGGCAGGGGGGACAAGTCTGTTTTTGCATTGCTTCACTGGCCAAGAGATTTCTACCTCCATTGGGGAGCAAGTTTCTGTTATTTGCTTACCTTTATCCTTTCTTAGTGTTGACTTAAACTATGAGTGTTTAATGTAGGTGAGTTCAAATTCTTTTTTGTTTCCATTGGTCATTTTTCAGTTATTTGATAACTTCAAATTCGTTTGCAAAGCTATTTTGTTTTATGCATTCTCTGAAAAGAGATGATCCAAAGTTGTTAAATTAGCAAAAAAAAAATGTGTTTATATAGATAATAAAGTATTGAGGTGAGATTTTGAGGGAAAGGAAATTTTCTGGATTGATCAATAAATTTGCTTTAAGCCTAAGGATAATTTCTGTTTTCTGTCTTTTGCTTTGTATCTTGCTGTAATCATTAATTTTGAAGAGTTTTACGTGTCTGGAACGAGTTGGAGGTATTCTAATATTAACATTGGGAAAAATGTGAATTGTGGGACATTTTAGAAAGGGACAGATTTTATGCTTGCTACCAATGCCAAAGTAGCTGAAGCTTAAAATAATTGCTAAAAACTTTAAAAAAAATTCTCACCAGAGGTACGTGCCCTTGACCAAAAACAGAACCTGAGACCCTGCAGTCCGCAGGCCCACACTCTAACCACTGAGCAAAACCACCCAGGGCTGCTAGAAACTTTTAAACATCATCCCTTCCTGTAAAAAAACAATTTTATTGTGAGTGTATGTCAGCAACTCTTGATGAATGCTCCATTTTAGATCTGGCACCATAGAAGTTTGGGTGAGTTTTAGGACCTAGTGGACTGAGTTCACATCTCAGAACCTTAGGAAAGTTATCTCACTTCTCTCCAGCTCAGCTTTCTCAATTGTGGGGGAAAACAGCAGAATGACGTTCTTTTTTCTTTTTTTTTCCTTTCTTTCTGTCTTTCTCTACTTATTTTTTCTTTCAATCACTTTTTCAAAGTTACTATAGCTTATGAAATTTTTTCTGGATATAATAAAAGTAATACATTTTCATGCCAAAAAATTAATACTTTTTCGTTTGTGGGAAAAACGTCAAAAATACCAATGAAAAAATGGTAAATGAATATTTACCTCATGGGGTTGTGAGGAGGAAATGAGTCTATGCCTAGAATTTAGGACCCACCTAGTACCTAGAAAATATACAATATAATATTTTCTATTTTTCAAAAAAAATTACTACCATTGCCGGAACGTATAAGAAGAATGAAGAATGCCTTTCAGAATGCTGCTGGACTCGAAGGCCATGGCTGTATTCTCACATTGAGCCTTCGGAGTGGCTCTCGGTGAGGGCAGGTGAGGAAGATGCAGGTCCCCCTGGCTCTTCTGACTGCATTGGGTCTACCCTGCACATGCCTGCTTTGGGGTCTTTTGATTTTATGTTTCTCTATGAGGGCAGAAGGAGGAGGCTTCAAAACAGTGTATTCCAGGTCTCCTGGACATGTGGTAATGTAAAAACAGTGTTTGGAATCCTGATGAGCTTTGTAATCAGAAAATCAGGCTTCCCTGTCTGTAAAATAGGGGTTGTGATGCTTACATCAGAGGGCCCTTTTGAAGATTAATAAAACAATGTCTTGGAAGCACCTTAGGTAGTGCTTTGATACAGAGGAAGTATTTGAGAAATGGTAGGTTACTATTATTTATAATGACTATGGGTAGAAGGATCGTCCTGGCTGCCTAAGACACTCCCATCTTTAATTTTTTGGTGTTTCAATGGCAGCACAGCATATAATTTTCTCCCTTCTTAAATTGTGGGACTTGTTGCACAGTTTGACACTTTGAAGTAGGGCTGAGGCTCTGGGGCTTAGTTCTGTCTCTGGAGCTTTATTTGCTCTTCTTGGGTGTACATTTATACGCATGCGTGTACACGTGACACATATGTGTGTGCATATAACACTTGCACACAGTGTAACCTTGGGCAAAGCAGTATCGAGGTAGCAAAGCTGCTGTCTTGGTCTTTTCTAGTGTTAACAATCTCCACTCTCTCTTTGCACTCTTAAGGATTTGCTTTCATTACTCTTCCCCTTGCAAGGGCTATGTTAGAATGAACTAGAATGAGTTCCGAAAGTAAGGTAACTTATCCAGGTTTCACGTTCATCTCTGTAATGGCAGGAATAACGCTACTCTCCCTGCCCATCACGTACAGTGGTTATCAGGTTAGAACGACAGGAAGTTTGTGAAGGCATGATCAGAGTCTTACTCTGGTGGAAGCGTGAGAATGGAAGAGTGTAGTATCGTGAGAGAAGTGCAAGCCTCAGCAAAAGGCTCAGCTCATGTGTATGAAGTTAGGTTACAGGCCCCTGGAACATAGAACTTACACAATTTCCTAATCCCAGAAATGGGCATGCCTGCCATTATAATCTTTAAAACACAATCAAGAAGCAAATGCCTCCTCTTAGATGGTAGAAATGTTTTATTATTATTTTTTTTTAGGAATGTTTTTATATTTGTCTTTGGTTGGTGCCAGACATTTGGCTTCAATAAAAACAACAACAACAACAACAACAACAAAAAAAAAAAAACAAAGAAAAAAAGAAAACACCACTTCTTCCATGAGCATTTCTGGATGACCTCAGCTAGAAGTCACATCTCTCTCTTTGGGGCCGCATCATGCACCATTCATTTAGCTCTGTGCCTGTTGATCCCATGCCAGTTATTTCAATAAGAGTCCTATTTCTTCTGATAGACAACAAGCTCCTGAATTGGTTAACAGATATTTATGGAGCACCCGCTTTGTTGCAGGCACCAGGCTAGCATGGGGGACACAGCCTAGAACAAGATGGATAGTCTTTTCCTTGATGGAATATAGAGTCTAGTGCAGGGGACAGATTTTAAATAAATCATTCCCAAGATACCTAATTCCAATTGTGATGAATTTGGTAGAGCTAAGAAAGTTTATAACAGGAATTTAATCCAGACAGGAGGATTAAGCAGGTCGGGAGGCAGCGTAGGGAAGCTAGGACTGCCACGTAAGGTTGCACAGTTTGTGTACCGCACACGTCAGCTGAGAGGGCAGGCAGAGCTGAAATCCAGTTCCTGGTTGCTTATTCAAGCTGTGCCTTTTTCTTCTTTTATTTTAACACTTACCGGAGGATATGTTTTACTGATTTTAGAGAGAGGGGAAGGGGGGCGAGAAAGAGAGAGAAACATTGATGTATGAGGAAAACATTGATCGGTTGCCTCCTAGGATCGAACTGGCAACCTGAGCATGTGCCCTGACCGGGGATCGAACCACAACCTTTTGATGCATGAGGTAATGCTCCAACCAACTGAGCCATACCAGCCAGGGCTGTGTCTTTTCCAAATTCAGAAAGGCATTGTGTAGACTAGTAGGGGCAGTGTTTAGTTCCTGCCCTCCTTCCTCCAAAAAAAGCATTGCACTGATAAGTAAACATTATAAAAGTAGGGGAAAAATTGACTTAGGAGGTCTTTGTTATTTGATCAACTCTCTCATCTAGAATAGAGGTTGGTGATAATGACATAGGATTATGATGAACATTCAATTCTATAATATATATATATATAAAGAATCTAGTAAAGTATATGTTGCATATAATAGGTGCTCAATAAATTGTGTTTCTACAAACTTGTCAGTACTATTGTTTCTGCTGTCTATTTTACTCCATTTTCTCTACATTTCCCCCAATTTCCTCCTTGCCTTCTTTGGGAAGACTGGACATTGGCAAAATACCTTGCCATCAGGCCCTTTTTACTTTCTAGTTGGAGGTTGTATCATCAAAGGTTCAATCTTAGTGGGGTTTTTTTTGTTTGTTTGTTTTCTTGCTCTAGAATTTTAAGTAGCAACTTTATGTCAAGTTATTCTGCATGATTATGGATACCAGGAATTTAGTCTATAAAATTTAATTTGATTAGTACATTGATTTTCAAATTTGTTCTCTATGTAAAGAATGGTATTTCTTTTTTCTTAAATTAATTGTTTATTGATTTTTTTCAGAGAGAAAGGATAGGAAAGGGAGAGAGAGAAAGAAGCATTGTTGTGAGAGCGCAACATCGATTGGCTAACTCCAGCATGCTCCCCACTGGGGACTGAGCCCAAAACCAGGCATGTGCCCTGACCAGGAATGGAACTGGTGACCTCCCGCTGCCCAGGATGATGCTCAACCAACTATCATGAAAAAGTTAGTGATATGAACTAGATATGATTTTATAGATAATTTCAGTAGGCTCTGCAATATAAGGATGGTTTTTAGTTGTCTGGTATCTGGTCCTGGGATGGTTAGGGCAGAGAATTATTACCTCCTAGCATGGAAGAACCAGGCAGAAGAGGTGGTCCAGAATATGGGCCCTGGATTGGTTGGTCTGCACATGAAAGGTATACTCACAGGGAATAATTTGCTCTCTCTAGGAATTAGCTAGCCCTGGGAGGGGCAGTCCCTCCAGAGCATCAAGAAAGCAGAAAATAACTATTAGATTTTGATCCTGCAAATAGGAGAAATTTACTATGACTTAATATCAGTGGTGGACCCCTTGGTCCAGCATGTGGCAGAGGAGTGATAAAGTAGCAGGGTATAAGGACTCCTGGGTTGGAGCAGTTTTGGGTCTTGTTCCCAAGTGGGCCCAGTTTTGTTCTTACAAGTAAAATCTGTGTTCAGGGACTACCATACCACAAATTGTTTCCTTGTGGGCCCAAACTTGCTGGTGTTGATGAGAGGTAATGGCTAAAGATAGTGGATTAGGAAAGCTTTGCCCTGCCACTGAGAAATCACCTGAAAACAGTGGCCTGGCCATGGTTGCTTGGTGGGGTGATTCTTCTTACAGGACATTAGGATGTTCCCCAGAGGGGCTTACCCTGGAACAGTGGTCGGCAAACTGCAGCTCGCGAGCCACATGCGGCTCGTGAGCTGCGGTTTGCTGCTCTGTTGACTAATGAGTTTGCCGACCACTGACCTAGACTCTTATTTAAAATAATTACAGGCTGTTGTTGTTCCTTTGATTAAGCCCCGAGAGTGGGGTTGGGGGCATTTTCATTGAAGCCATCCTTGAAACTCAACTTATGGTATTTCTTTTGATATTCTTTGATTTTGCCAAGGTTGTCTTATTATCTAATGCATCCTAATAAAATGAATTTTATAAATAAAATAGCAAGTCATAACCCATGTGGAGGGTAGCAAATTAAATGAGCTTTTTACTTTTCTCTGGATCAGAAGATTTCTACTCTTTTTTCAACCATTAAAATTTTCTCTTAATTTAGAAAACTTGTTATGAAATTCATGCTAATGTTGAAAACTTGCAAAAACCAGGACATGATAAAGAAAAAGATCATATAACTTCACAACTCTGGTTGATATTTTGGTGTATTTATCTTGCCCCAAGGAAGTTTCTATTAGCATTTTTTAATATTAAATTATGTAAAGACATCTTTTTCATTGCGTCATTCCCTTTTCTTGTGTCATTGAAGTTGTGTTTGATCCCATGGGAAACTTGCTTTTATTTTTGTCATCACTGAGGAATCCTGAATATAAAGAGCTAGGGAAACTTGCTGTTAGGTGTGTGGGATGTCCTCTTTAAACACAGGACTGTTTAAAGGTGCATTCTGAATACATACCTGCACTTGCTGTTGGACTTGTTTCAGATACTGGATACTCAGAAGAGAAGGCCCTGCTGCTGCAGATGGAACACACTCACCATAGTCCCAGGTTTGAACCAGCCATAGATACTTGGGGAGCTTATAAAATGCAGATTCCAATTCTGAGTCAGTAGGGCTGGGCTGGGACCTGACAGGCCCCCAGTGGTGCCCCTGCCCCTGGCTCATGAACCACACTCGGAAAGGGACTTTAGAATTTGCCCAGTGCTCTCTGCTTTTGCTGCGAAGAGATTTCTGCTTATGTTTTGCTCTGGGCTGGTCTGTTTGGGGGCCTGGCTCCACTTCCTTTTCCTATCACCTCCTCTAGGCTAGGTTCACACCCACATTCCTGCCAAACCTGCTCTCCTCACTAAAGCAAGCTCTGGTCTCCCCAGGCTTCCTCCTACCGCCAACACCAAGTCAAAGTCCAGAAAGATTTTTTAGTTACTTCCTATTGTATTGCCTCCCCCTCCCCCCAGCTTCCTGTCTGGGAGGTCAGGCCCAGGGCTGTCTGATTTCTTTCTTCCCCTGAAGGGTCAAGGCTGCCTGCCAGCTCTGCCCAGGCCCCAACCTGCTTCCTGCCCCTGGGGGCTCTGGGGGAAAAAAGGGGAGCAAGACAGAGTCTTCAAAGGAACCCTCTGCTCAGTCCAACATCCACTCCCTGAAGCTGGACTGAGAAATGCTAGGTTTGATTGAACAAATAACTGTAATTAAGGCCCATTTCCTGAACTGCCTACCCCTTTGGCCTGCTTACCAATAGCAGCTCATTTAGTTTGTGTATCAGCCTGGCTTTGTGGTCCATTGTGTTTGCTTTTGATGTTGGGTGCTGGTCTTCACAGTCTAGGGCTGATAGAAGAGCACTATAGTTATAGTTTTAAAAAGCAAAGGGAATACCACTCCCAACCGGAGTGACTTATTTCCTTAAAAAGCATGCCTCAGGGGAAACCTCTCTTTAGACTCCCCTCTGCCCACCCATCTCGCTTGCATAGGCAATGCCCTGATGAATAAAAAAAAATGAAAGTTGGGGTGGAGGGTCCCCATGTAAGAATATTTTCATTTCTGTTGGTATGTTGATAGGAAAACAATATGTTTCTTGGGCTCCTTCATTTGGCCCTCGTTCCTTTTGTAAATGTAGTTTAAGAACATTAACAGGAAGTTTCTCAAGTTGGCGTGACTTGCAGGGGGGAGTGCATTGTGTGATAGTTGCCTGCCAGCTGGTGCCACAGAGGCAGCCCGTACCTGAATCAAAGCAGCCTCGCCAGTGCTGCCCTGGGTTTGTGCAGCCAGCTTTGTCATGAGGGCCTGGTCAGAACAGGATAGAGGGGGTGCTGGTAAACTCCACAGGGCCTCTGGCAGGGCTTCAGTTGAAAAGGGAATTGCCTGCGGATATTTGCTTGGGAAAGGCACAGACCTCTTCATTCCTTCCTCTTCAAGCAGAGATGGGAGGAGATAACTTTCGAGGATGAAAGGAGAGGAGGCTGGAAAGAAGGCTTCCTGCTGTTTTGGGGGCTGATGAATGGTGAAATTAACTGTGAGAACGTGTTTCCTCAGCTGTAGGAAAATAGTGCCGTTGTTACTTCAGCTCCAAGCAAGAGCTGTTAAGCCCGGCATTTCATGTGGCCACCAGGCTTTCATCTGGAAGGATGGAGTGTATTACAGGGAGGGCTGAGGGTGACCCTGTCGGAGTGTCTTCGTCAGTCCTGTGTTTCCCCAGGAGGAACAGGGGTCTAAGTGAATGTGGGCCTTTCCCTCCCTCTCCCCTTCCTTCCTGCTCCTGCCGTGCCATCCATGACATCCAGACCCGGCCCATTGCCTGCCATTTGTTTCCAATTTATCTATTCATTTATGTGAAAACAAGTTTGAAGCGCCATCTTTTATTGGGCATTTTTGTGCCTGAAAAAGAATAGGATTAGACCTGGCCAGTGTGGCTCTTGGTTGGCTGGTTCAATTCCCGGTTAGGGCACATACCCAGGTTGCAGGCTCCATTCCTGGTAGGGGCGTGCAGGAGGTAGCCCATCAGATTGATGTTTCTCTCTCTCTCTCTCTCTCTCTCTCTCTCTCTCTTCCTCTCCTTTCCTCTCTCTCTAAAAGTCAATTTAAAAATCTTAAAAAAAAAAAAAAAGAATAGGATGATGTGAAATCCTGACTGCTTCCTTGCATGGAACCACGGGAGCTAGACTGCCCTTCAAAGAGGTGTCTTGTCACCAGGCAGTGGGTCAGAAGAGTGGCACCTTTCTGTGCTGTGGGGAGGGAGACTGATCAGCAATTGACCTTGTATGTGGGTTGGGAGGAGGGGCTTTGTTGCTTTCTGCTTTTCACAAGGAGGGAGGTAGATACATCAGGAAGTGGGGCATTTACCACCCCTACGCTGTATGTTCCAGAGCATTCAGTTTTATGGTCACCCCAGGGTTGACTCATTGTGGCCAGCCTTTCATTTTAACTGTGTTGAGATGGAAACCTTTTAAAATGCAATAGGACACAGACATTCACTACCTTCTTACTGGGGTCAACAGAGCATTGTTTAACCTACTTAACATGACTTCATTTAGATGTTTGGATTGTCTGTTAGTTTATTGCACTATAGATAGCAGAAGCGTGAGAACCAAAGGCTCAGTTATTTATTAGCTCATCCTTCCTCCAGATTGCTGAGTTGTTTCAACTGGTGTGTATTTTGCTGGCCCACGGATGCTCATCCCTGGATTTGTTCTGGAGCCAAGTCACCTAACCATCCTGAGTCTCAGATTAGGTGCTGTGGCGGGTTTCCGTTTGGGTAGAATTTTGGGATGCTGAGTTTTATGATAGAAATTCACTAGGATATACGTTTTATGAGGACAGGGACTGTACTACTAGCTCCTAGAACAGTGCCTGGTCACTAGTAAACATTGGATAAATATTTGTTGTATATGGATTTGTGGAATCATAGTGCATCCATATGTTTTATGCATTGGAGTTGCACATAGAATTTGACTCCTTAGTGCACTGCTAAGCACTCGAAATTACTGGCCCAGCTGAGCTCTGGGATCCTCCCTGCTCAAACTGTCTGAGCCGGTGACATAGCTCACATCTGTTCTCTGAAGGGGTCCAGACCAGGCCCCCCAGATGTGCTGCTTTGGCATGTGGATTCTTTTGAGCTGAAGGCAATGGAGACCCTGTGGCCCCAATATAAACTTTTACCTCTCCTTTAAAGATTTAAATTGGGGGGCTTCCCCATAATGTCAGTTACCACCAGAAATAACTTTTTATGACCAAACTATGGGATAGGGCAGACTTCTCATTACTGAACATCTGCTCCTCTTATCATCCTGCAAATTATTACCTTCCTCCCCTCGGAAGCCCCAAGGCGCCTTACCTCATCCTCAGCTCAGAATGCCATGTTTACCTCATTTTAACTTTCTGTCTCTGAACCCCTCATGTATGTAGGTATGTAATAAAAGTTGGTTATTTTCTCTTGTTGATCTAATCTGTCTCATGTCAATGTAATTAGAACAACAGAAAGAGCCTAGGAGGGCAGAGGACAGTCTCTCCCTCCCCACATCCCAGTCCCAGAGCACGCTTGGATGTAGTTGGGGTTGGCTCTCTGGCCAGGCTGAGAAGCATTCTGAGGCTTGGCAGGTTTGGGCTGGCATAAAGCACCTCTCGGAAGGGGCTTGGCAGATTTCTCCATTACTACATGATCTCCATGACACAATCAGGGAAATTTGGGATTTTGTGTTTCGTTAACTGCTTGTTGTTAAGTTCTTATAAAGTTAAACAAGTACGATTCTTTCCCTCCTTATTTCAATGAGGAAATTTAAAACTAACTTTAAAAAATGATTTAAACCTAATAAGCACTTCTCTTCCCACATCCTAGACTTTTCTATTTTGCATTTCAAGGCATCGTTTTCTTACACCTTTTTTTTTTCTCCTCTAGAACTCGCTTTAACTCCTCTTTCTCAGCCCTGTTCTGCGGCAGGTATTTGTGGCTTTCGTGGGTGCAAATGAGTGTTCGGACTGCTTGTTCGCTCCTTGGAGGACATACAGATGGCTTTAGCTTTTGGGCATGTAGGAATGCTTCCAAACGCATGGAACTTTCCCCCAAGTGGATAGGATGCTCTCTTGGGTTCAGCTCTTAGGAATTTTGTTTCTAGAAGTGTTTTCCTTCAATAGATGCATTTTTGAGCAGAAAATGAAAAAAGCTTATAAATCGGGCATTAATGCTTGATCCCCTCCCCCATCTTCTTTCCATGTTGACTTGATGGACTGAAGAGAATGGGCATCTCTGGGAAAGAGGGAGAGGACTATGATGATGCAGATGATAACAACCAGCTTTTTTTTTGGCGGGGGGGGGGGGGGCGGATGGGGAGGAGGTGTACCCTTTGTTAGGCTCTATGCTGAGAACTTTGCCTGACTTGTCTCATTAAACCCTGAAGTAGGTATTTTTTTATTCCCATTTTGCAAATGAGGTAACTGAGACCTAGGGAATTGGTCCAAGGCTGCATCATCAGGTAGTGTTTGAGGTTGGGTGTGAACCTAGACAGCCTGACTCCATAGCTCTTGCTCTTAACCTCTAAATCAGTGGTTCTCAACAGATGGGGAGGACAATTGTCTGAGACATTTCTGTTGGTCACCATCTATGAGGCAGAGGAGGAGGGGATGGTGGTAGAGGCATTTTGTAGATAGAGACCAAGGATGCATGCACAGGATAGCCACAACAAAGAATTACAGGGCCCCCAATGTCATGGGGCTGAGATTGTCAACCTGCTCTAAGTGATCTCCCAGGAATGTTTGTTTTCTATTGAAAGTGGAGTTAGTTTACCTTTTAACCTTAAACCTGCTAAAATATATCACATGTGGAGGGTGGTGTGATGGAATGCTTCAAAGAATCAAATGCTGTCTGAGAACAGAGAACTTGGTCAACATTCCTTGGTGCTGAAAGAAACCCTAACCTCGTGAGAAAGGGATTCCGTACCAGGGGAACTGGTTTTGTCCCAGCCCCTGGTCAGACACCGTGTGTGCTCACAGCCTGTCTTTGCCCATTTCAGACTTGGACCCTCTGGGTACTAAGTGTCCTTTAAGGAAGGACACTGACCCTTGACTTTGCTTTTCATGGAAATGCTGTTGATTGTGGAAACTAACATGTTCTGGAATGTTGGAACCTGTGTGAGAAACACCTGTCAGAACCTCCTTTCTGACAAACCCCCAGAATCCTGCTGCCACAGTTTTGGGAATGACTGTGAAAACCTTGGAGTTTTAAGGGATTCTTTAAACTCAAAAGAGAAAAATGTAAGAAACCGAGCTAATTTCTGGGCTGGGCAAATATATAGCTTGCTCAACTCCTTGGACTTATAGGTAGCGGTTTAATTTTTCTCATTTGATGTTTATTTGTTTTAAATTCTACCAAGTAAATGTTTATTTATATAAATAAAACAAAAATATTACAGGAGTTAAAGAATTTTTATTTTTTTGTGTTAAAAAAACAAAAAATGTCCCATTTTTAAAGGTATAGTACAGTAAACATTTTCTAGTTTTTTAAAACTTTATTGGAGAGAGAGAGAGAAACATCGATTTGTTATTTCATTTATTTATACATTCATAGGTTGATTGTTGCTTGTGCCCTGACTGGGGATCAAATCCTCAAACTTGCCATATTGGGATAATGAATGCTCTAACCAATTGAGCTGCCAGCCCAGGACATAAATTTTCTAGTTTATGCCGTAGTTAGAATGATAGTTCACTGTGGCTGTTTTCTACCAATCACAACTGAAGTGGATTTCATTTCTCATTGGCTGATTGATTTAACAAGTATTGGAGTGCTTACCAAATAGGAGATAGAACAGGGATGTGGCTTTGTTTTGTTCCAAAATAAAAATTTTTAATGCTTTTCTAATGATAAGATATGTGCTTGTTCAGAAAATACAGAAAAGCATGTCACTTGTAATCCTACAACTCTGTTAACTACTGTTGACATCTTGGGATATCCTTCTAGATTGCTTTTTGTTGTTATTGCTGATCTATGTCATGTTATATTTTTACCCCAAATGCTATCGAACTCTATACTCCTGTGTTATTAACTATTTCCAGTTAATACAGTATGGATATCTTGGCAGTGAATTTTTCTGTACAATCTGTATCATTTCCATAGATGCCCTGTATTCAATAATATGTATGTACCACAATTTCAGTGATCATTACTCTTTCATTGAACATCCAGGTTTCTTTTCTCTCTTCTAAACAACATAGATGGTCGTTCTTATGTATACCTTTGTATTTTGTTTAGTGAGGGGGAGAAACAAGGTCTCTTATTGCTGCATTCCCAGGAATTAGCACTGCAAACAGTAGGTATGTAATATAATAATAGTTGAGTGAATGGATGATCTTGTTATTTTCATAGGATTAGGAATAGGGCTTTTAATGTGGGGTGGGAATTGATGGTGAGGTAGGGAGCTGGGTGATTGGGGTGGTTCGGCTGCTTGGGGCAGAGCTCTAATAAAGGTCACCTAGGTCCACTGAGACCAGAATTGCCTGGGAGAGAGGAAGGAGCCCAAAAAGGGAGATGCCTTCTCCAGATGTTTTGATTGCTTACCGTACACCCAAGGACAAAAGAGAAAAACTGCTTCCTCTTGTGCATCCTCCTCCTCACACAGCCAGTCTCCCCTCTGTAGGCAACCAGAGTTTCAGGTCGGTGCTCTGTCCTGTTCACCATCTTTATGCTACTTGCCAGCTTTCTTCTGACCTTAAGTTGCCCAACCTCTCTGAGCCTCTGTCTCAGCTCTGTAAAGTGGAGGTGATATAATGGCTAATAATAATATTTTGTGTGCCTTGCAGAGAGTGAGAGATTAATTACTAAGTGTCCATTGTTGTTAGCTAATACTGTGGGTTAAGTAAGCTTTAACAGGTGGCTTAATACTCCTTTGTAGGGAGAAATCCTCTGTAAGCTCATACAAACCAGCTCACTAACACAGTATACGATATGTGCTGAGTTTTAGGAAACAATCGTTTTGTGAATTAGGGACTACCTGCAACCCTGTGTGGTGCAGGGGGATAATCCTTTGTGGGGCAGAGGAATTGTGTGTTTTTGTTCTCCTGGCTTTCAAGTGTCATCAGTTCCTTGCATAACCACCAGTAAAGGGTAGCACCTGGCACCACGGAGGGGGGTGGGAACAAGAGTTGCTAATTTGCCACCACCCCCACCGCCTTTCTGTTGTGGTGGGAAAAAAGTCTGTATGTCAATGGGAAGCTGTTTCTGAGCTTGGAGTGAGGAGAATGATCTGTAAAATGTTGGTTGTGGAATCTAGAACTTAAAATGACTGTTACTATCCAAGTAGAATCAATTATTTATCACCTCTCTGTTGACCACACATGATTCATAGGTAATAACAAAGCCTCAGAGGAGAAAGAAGGAAAGTGGGATGTGACACTGTAGGAACAGTATTGTATGTTACTGAAAGTTATGGAAATCTAAATATCATTAAAGTATAGAGAATGTAACCAATCAGTGGGTCGTGTTGCCTGTCACTATTTGAGCCAGTTAAGCAGAGACACGGCTGAATCATATATGAGTGTTTATTCCAATACTGCTGGCAGTATGGGAGAGCAGCAGGTCATCCACAAAAATCTGCTCTGCACCCCACCATAAGCCCACTGCTTATATTGGGAAGGACAAATACTACATGGGGAAGTAGGCAAAGGGTATGCCAAATGGGCAGTTATCAGGTAAGCAGAGGGCTGGGGTCTTCAAAGGGCTGGCGATTCTGGTTTCTGCAGCAAAGTTGTTAATCTTTCCATGATAATAGGCAGCTCCAAATGGGGAGGATGGGCTGCATTTAGAACGTGCCTTCTCTAATCAGAACAAAACAATCACGGTTAACAGAGCATGATTATTATTTCTTATAATTCTAGCTGGTTCCCCAACATTCTGTTTTTGCCCCTATCAAGAGCACTGTTTAATGAAAAATTTTGAACCCAATTTTATGTCTTTAATAATGTTTTTCTTATATTTCCTTGATATTATAATCCCCCAGCATGCCCAGAAACACCTGGGTTCTGCTTCTAATAGCTTCAACAGCTTTTATTTTTGAGGCACTTCCTCACTGCTCCTCCCCCCCCCCCCCCCATTTATTAGGAACAGTACTATAATTAATGTAGTTTTAAAAAAATCTCTTCTGTCTTTCCTCGGTTCTGCTAGTGATCCTGTTTTTCCAAGTCAGGAAAAGGGACTGAATGAAGGGCGGTGCCAGATTTGAAGATTTCTTTCCTTTTGCAGTTTGGACTGAGTTTAGACGTCCAAAAGCCAGCTTGGCTCTCTACAACCCTCGAGGAATATGTCTTTTTGATGAATGGTTTCCACATTGCTGAGGAATTTACACATCCAAAAACGAAAGCATCAAAACTGAAAAATGTGACCCACTTTTGGGCTGGTTCTTGTGACAGAATGTCCTATGTACTTTGCTGCCTCCCTAAGTGGAGCCAAGGGAGCATGACTTAATGTGATGCCTGGGCCATCGTCATGAATGAGTTCTCTCACTGCTGTGTGAGCTGTACCTGACAGAACAGAGACCATGAAGCCATTAGAGTGATGCTCACAGTTCCTGTGAGGCGCTTGGAGAGCTTTTGACTGATCTGCTGTCCAGTTTTTCTCTTTTTTATTGATTTTCCTCTCTTCTTTCTTTCTCACTTTGGGGTTAACTCAGTGTGCTTGCCTCTTACAGTTTGTTTTTCAACATCTAAGCATTTATGGATGGTAGGGATGTCAGATCACCTCTTGCATGGATGCCACCATGTCTCTGGCAGATGGTACCTGCTGACCATTGCATTTTCCTTGCCTGAGCCATTCAGCCTTAGAACCCAGCACAGCATTCCAGGATGCCACTGCCACAATGAGTTGAATGTGAGATGAAACCTCTATTTTCCCACTATCTACTGTTTGTCATCTAGGCCAGTGGTCGGCAAACTCATTAGTCAACAGAGCCGCAGTTTGCCGACCACTGACCTAGGCTCCCTCAGTTCATAAGCGAGGAAAACTAAGACCCAGAGAGGGAATGGAGTTACCCAGAGCCACAGAGTTGGAATCCAGGTCCTCAGGTTCTCGGACCTTTGCCCTTCCCCCAGTTATTCCCTCCTGGTCCCTGTGGGTTTGATAACCTGGTGGCCAACCAAGCCTCTTGGCCCTGTGAGAATAAGACTGATGGAGAGAGGAGGACTCTTATGAATAAGATAACATGGTGTGTGTATGCTCACACTGATTATGACATCAGGCTTTCTTCCTGATTCTTTGCTCTTTCCTGTTGGTGTTGCCTGGGAGCACTAGGTCAGCGGTTGCCAACCGGTGGATCGCGGACCACTGGTGGTCCATGAGGTCCGAAAGGTTGGCGACCTTTGTCTAAGTAATAAACGAATTGTGTTTTCTAATTTGACAGTAGAAGAACCTGGAAGTTAACTACCAGCCCTACCTCATGTTTTTGTATCATTTCCTCACATTCCCCGGCTTAGTCCTTAGAAGAACTGTCTGTGTCCAAGGCCAGTGGGAGGACAGGGAGGGAGACTGATATTTATTTATTGTGGTGTGTGTGCGTGTGCGCGTGTGTGTGTGTGTGTGTGTGTGTGTGTGTGTGTGTGTGTGTTGTCAGGATCCTTAGACAGGAGAAGGAAAATAACACTTGGGGTGAGGCCCAGCTCCAGGGAGCAGCAAGCAGTGGCTCATCCTTTCATTTAGACTCTGCCCTGGCAAGGACAAAGTACTTAGAAAAAAAGCCTTGGCTACTCAAGCTGTTGCTATTTCAGATGAAGTTAGCTGGAGGGAGGTGTGAAGGACTCTTCGATATTTTTCTTTGCCACTATGGGGAGGGGAAGCTTCTTCAGAAAGAAAAATAAATCCCATGAGTCAATGCCACATTTGCAAATTCTTTTATATCATATCATCACATTTAGTCGCTTTACTTAGTCTTTTTTTTCTTTTGAAAATTATAGCAGTAATACATGCACATAGTAAACACACAAGCAGAGAGTAGAACAGTGAGAAGGAGATGTCTTCTTTTCCTCCCCACATGTATTGGTATATAAAATATCAGAGCATAATGACTGTTAGTTTGCTGGACTGCCATAACAAAGTATATAGGCTGAGTGGCTTAAACAACAGAAATTTAAACTCTCACAGTTCTGGAGGCTAAAAGTCTGAAATAAAGGAGTTGAAGACTTGGTCTCTTTTGAGATCTCTCTCCTTAGCTTGCAGATGGTCATCTTCTCCGTGTCCTCCCATGGTTTTTCTGTGTGTCTGTGTCCTAATCTTGTCTTACAGGGACACTGGTCATATCGGATTAGGGCCCACTCCAATGACCTTTTTTAACCTTAATTACGTTATTAAGGATCCTATATCCAAATAGTCTGAGATACTGGGGATTAGAACTTCAACATGTGAATTTGGGGAGTGTGTGGGTGGGGAAGATAACTCAGTTCAGCCCAGAACACTGACTTAACTCTTTTAACTACATTGTATTGTGTAGATAGCCTATAATTCATGTTTCTGGTTCCCTGTGTATCTGGAGAATAAGACTGTTTCCATGCTTGTAGTGAATAACCTCACACCTAAATCTCCGTGCCCCTGTGTAAGTATACATGCAGGGTGAGCTTGTAGAGAAATTGCAAGCTTTGGCCTCCAAAGAGATTGTCTTGTGTCCTTCCAGAATGCATAATAATTTCTTGTGGAACATGAGAGTGTGCAGTACGTACAAATTAAAGTCCTAATACTTTGTGATGTAATGCTGGTGTGAGAAATTCAGAGTGTGGCACAGGACTTGTGCACATGCCCTGTGGAATGGGATGGTCAGCCCTTTGAGGAATGTTGCCATTATGACTTTACTGTACACTTTTCATTCAGCATCCATGTATTGAGGCATTGATGGACACAGTTTTGCTCATTTCTCTGTTATTGTTATTTTTTAATTGATTTCAGAGAGGAAGGAAGAGGGAGAGAGAGATAGAAACATCCATGATGAGAGGGAATCATGAATCGGCTGCCTCCTGCACGTCCACACTGAGGCTCGAGCCCACAACCCGGGCATGTGCCCTGACCAGGAATTGAACAGTGATCTCCCGGTTCCTAGGTCCACGCTCAATCACTGAGCCACGCTAACTTGGCATGTTGTTGTTATTTTTTTTTTTTTAATTTTTTTTTAAATATATTTTTTATTGATTTTTTACAGAGAGGAAGGAAGAGGGATAGAGAGTTAGAAACATCGATGAGAGAGAAACATCGATCAGCTGCCTCTTGCACACCTCCCACTGGGGATGTGCCCGCAACCAAGGTACATGCCCTTGACCGGAATCGAACCTGGGACCTTTCAGTCCGCAGGCTGACGCTCTATCCACTGAGCCAAACCGGTTTTGGCTGTTGTTGTTATTTTTAAATAGACTTTAATTTTTAGAGCAGTTTTAGTTCACAGCAAAATTGAGGAAGGTACAGAGATTTCCCATATATCCCTGCCCCAAACGTGCACAGTCCTCATTACCCACACGCCTTGCCAGAGTGGTACATTTGTTACAATTGATGAACCTACTAGTATAGTGACATATTATTATCCAAAGTTCATAGGGTTCACTCTTGGTGTTCTACATTTATTTGTTTATTGTACCCTGACTTGTTCAGTGAAAAGTTTTGGCCCTCTGTTGCTAACAAGATACTGGCACTTCTCTTCAAGCTTGTGACAGCCCTGGAGGTTAGGCTGGCCAGGAATTGTTCCAGTTTTGAAAGTGAGGATTAGGAGAGTGACATAGTCAGAGTGAAAAAGCCGTAAGTGGCAGGGGCTGGATGTGAACCCCTTTTATTCTAAATTTTGCTTTTCCAGAAAGAAGTGGTAAATCAGCAGGGCTGTGAGATTTTTTTAGAGGATAATACAACATTTCTTTTATGGATGCTGGTTTGAGTTTCTACTTGTGTATATTAGTCTTTTTTTTAAGCTAAAGATAATGCACTTGTTCCCTTGGTTGTTGGCATAGTTTGCTTTGATAAATAACTACTAGAAAAAGGCTATTGGATTTTAAAATATACACGTGTGTATATATGTACTAGTATATCTATCTGTCAATCATACAATAGAATTATATAGAGAGTGAAGGTGAGTAAGGAAGTTGGAAAAGTCAGATCCATAGTATGCTGCCTGACTTTAGTAATAGAATAAGATTAAAACAGTATGGCTTTCTTTTCACATTTTCCATAATCGCATCTCTCTGTCACTGTTTATCTGTCTTTAAATGACCAGATAGGCTTACATTATGTAAGTGTCTGTTTCTCTTCTGTGGAGATACTAAGGTTAAATGTTGATTCTGCTGTGGCAAAGTTCTACCATGGAACAGGAGAGTGTTTAAAAATATATATTTTCCAAAATAGATCGCATTTGAATTTGACATACAGTAAGACAGGTTATCTAAGACCACAGAACTAAAGAGGTAACAACCAATGAAGGAGATAGTTGGGAAGGAATTGGGAAGGCAGAGGAGGAGGGAGGCAGGGCCCAGAGAGAAGACCGGAGGGAGTGAATTGTAAAGGAAGGTGATCTGTAAGAATACCACACAGGCAGTGGTGTTGGGGTCCTACTTGTGTGGCCTGTTAGCTCAGCCCAAGTAGAATAATCTTACAAAGCAGTGGCCTAACATTATGAAGCAAGAAGAGTCTTTTGAGGAAGATGGCTTGGGAAACTGAATGAAGGTGGAGAGAGTACATTAGCAAAAATTTAAAATAATGATATAGTGCAGAATGTCCAAGGGCTCAAACAATGGCGGTTTCATGAAGTAGATGAAATAACTTGGGAGATGACATTTCCAAGATCTGTCTTAACATTCTGTGATTACAGCCCGTCTCATACCTGTTTACCTGTGATCTCTTCTCATTGTAAGTGATGTTTATAGTGTGGCATTCTAATTGATGCTTGTTTTGCAGCCATGCAAGGTCTTGAACTTCCTTCCAAATCATTATCAAGAGACTGAATTGTTAGGTTGTAGGTTTTATATAGACTGTACTGTACTGTATATAGGTTTAGTTGTTATTTGCAGTTTATAATCATCTCTTTTGTAGAAATCCCTCCCTGACACCAGGTGTGTCTGATTAGGTCCAAGAGATCACAGCATAAGCATAAATATTGTTACCACTTTATAAATGATAAGTCTTAAAAGGGGTTAGTAACTTGCTCACGGTTCAGAATTAGTAGTGGGTGGCAGAACCTATCCCCAAACTCAGGCAGGGTGGCTCTGAGCTTGAGCTTTTAACACTACACTCTATTGCCCTATGCTTTTTTTTTTTTTTTTTTTTAATATACCTTTATTGATTTCAGAGAGGAAGAGAGAGATAGAAACATCAATGTTGAGAGGGAATCATTGATTGGCTACCTCCTGCACGCCCCCTACTGGGGATCGAGCCTGCAACCTGGACATGTGCCCTTGGTGGGAATCAAACCCTTCAGTCCGCAGGCTGATGCTCTATCCACTGAGCCAAACCAGCTAGGGCTATTGCCTTATGCTTTACTAAAGATCTAGTTTCCTTTTAGAGCAGTGGAAATACACTGTATGATATTATAAATGATGGATATGTATCATTTTACATCTGTCCAAACCCATTGACTGACTATACAGTGAACCCTAAGGTGAACCATGGTCTTTGGGTGATAGTGATGTATCAGTATAGGTTCATCTGTGTTAACAACAACAACAGCAAAGTACCATTCTTATAAGTAATATTAATAAACGGGGGAGGCTATGCATGTATGGGAGTAAGAGTCAATATGAGAAATCTGTACTGCCTTCTCAATTTTATTGTTAACCTTAAAGCTATTCTAAAAAATAGTCTTTGAAAAGAAAAAAAAAAAATTAGCATCAGACCCGAACCTGGAAACTTAATTCATATTTTGTTTAGTATCCCCAAATAATGTATGGTTGCCAATAAAGCCCAATCAGAGATTTAAAAAAAAAAAAAAAAAGCTGTTTTCCCCAAATAAAAGGTGTGTGTGCTATTAGTGGTACAGAGGAGGTCTCTGCTCCTCTGCACCCATGCCCCGCACATTAGCCTGAGAACTTACATTAGGGGCATGAAGCTGCGGTCAATACTGTGTGGGTAAGAGGCATCTATTCCCTGTGAGCTTCAAGTTGGACACTCCCATTATTCCCTGCAGAGGAGGAGGTGCGAGCATACATAGCCTTTACATCCCAGCATGTGCCTGGGTGCTCATACAATTCATTCTTTTGCTCATGGAATTTGACAAGTCCTTTTCTTGGGCCTGATTCCGTTTTTCATGTTCTCCTCACCTCACTTTGGCCTTTTTCTAGTTCTTGGCCTCTTTTGCTTTTAGCTGATCCCGGAAATCTTTATTTTGCTTAAGAGTAATGATTATAGCCCTAACCCAGTGGTCGGCAAACTGCGGCTCGCGAGCCATAGTTTACCGCTCAGTTGACTAATGCGTTTGCCGACCACTGCCCTAACCAGTTTGGCTCAGTAGCTAGATCATCAACCTGCAGACTGAAGGGTCCCAAGTTCGATTCTAGTCAAGGGCATGTACCTTGGTTGCAGGTACATACCCAGTAGGGAGTATGCAGGAGGCAGCTGATGGATGTTTCTCTCTCATCGATGTTTCTAACTCTCTATCCCTCTCCCTTCCTCTCTGTAAAAAATCAATAAAATATATTTTTAAAAAAAGAGTGATGATTATAGTGCTTCAGGTGAATTGTGCTTTTTCTGTTTAGTTATTGGGCATTTCCCAAGCCTTAATGCTTATCATTAAAGACAACCTTAGCCGAGACCGGTTTGGCTCAGTGGATAGAGCGTCGGCCTGCGGACTGAAGGGTCCCGGGTTCGATTCCGGTCAAGGGCATGTACCTTGGTTGCGGGCACATCCCCAGTGGGAGGAGTGCAGGAGGCAGCTGATCGATGTTTCTCTCTCATCGATGTTTCTAGCTCTCTATCCCTCTCCCTTCCTCTCTGTAAAATATCAATAAAATATATTTAAAAAAAAAAAAAAAAAAGGCAACCTTAGACCCATTCTGCGGAAAGCTTTGTTCACATACTAAACTGTCCCAGCATGCTCTAAGGGCAGGATGGCTCAGAAAAATGGTAGCTGAAAGGTTGACCCACAGAGGGCTGTGGTTAGCAGGTTTATGAAGCAGTGGCTTTAAGAGGATGTTCTGTGTTTCTTTTTCAGTTGGCCTGCTGCTGTGGGACTGCTGGCTGCTCTCTCTGCTGTGGCTGTTGCCCCAAGATCCGACAGTCCCGGAGTACCCGCTTCATGTATGCCCTCTACTTCATTCTCGTCTCTGTCCTCTGCTGCATCATGATGTCACAAACCGTGGCTAATGAGATGAAAGAGCACGTAAGTCTGTCCTGTTTCAACTCTTCTCAGTTCTGATGGTTGATGAGGGTGTGTGGGAAACATCCAATTTAGTGGATGGGCCCACCCACCTGGGCCCACCCACCCCAGTGTGGTTTTGGGTACACTCACTCTCTCCAAACCTTCAGGGAAGCCACTTTAATGCTTTCCTGATCTTTAGTAGCAGTGTGGATGCAGACTAATACTGTTCGTGGAGAGGATTGTGTGTTTTGTCTCAGCCTTGTTTATAGCGTTTCTGATTAGATGTACAGTTTTTTCTTGTTCTAAGGATGGCTGCCAGTATCTCAGGAAGTAGCTGTTATAAAACACTTAATTTGGCCTGTAGGGGAAGTATGATAAAGCCTGTGATCATTCCGCAGGTAATGAGGCAGCAATAGGGCGATTTTTACTTTTCTGGATATGTTACTTGTAGAGTGGGTGTCTCCAGACATTTCTTGGGCACTGATGCTGCTAGAGACACATATAGGACCTTTTTTCTGGAATTTCCCCATAGTAGGCTATTAATCAGCCAGATGATGGGGGCGGGGATGTGTTGTGGTTTTTGAGGGAGTCCAATAAATATCACAGTCTTGCCCAGCTGGTGTGGCTCAGTGGTTGAGCATCGACCTATGAACCAAGAGGTCACGGTTTGGATTCCTGGTCAGAGCACAAGCCTGGGTTGTGGGCTTGATCCTCAGTAGGGGACATGCAGGAGGCAGGCGATCAATGCGTCTCTCATCACTGATGTTTCTATCTCTCTCTCCCTCTCCTTTCCTCTCTGAAATCAATAAAAATATATTAAAAAACGCACACTACAACACCATCTTTCCCCTCCCAGGTTCTGAACAAATCGACAAAAAGACTATAGTGTCAGCAGGTACATGCCAAACATCACTTTTCTCCCTCATAGACCTGATGTGAGACAATGTGGCTTGTATCTGCAAGGAAGTGGGCATCCTACTACTGATCCCCAAAATGAGTCAGACTTACTCACTCGGGGGTCCACGGGGCCAGGGCAGGCTTTGTCTGCAGGGGCACCGTTTGCTGGGAAGAGGAACAGTTATGCTCCTTGGGGCAGCTCCCTGAGGGAAAGGGAGAGGAAAGGTGAGCTTTGCAAGGCCCCTTTGCCCTTACAGCTAAGTGCTCTGTGCTCTTGGAACGCCTCCCCTAATGGAGATGGCATCCCCAGGAGCACTCCGAGGAGGTGTTCCTTCTCCCCAACCTTATGCTGAAACTACAGACTATTTTAAATACACTCAAGGGTATCAAAACGGCCATTTTTTAAAAACTCACTTGATATATTCCTATCCATTCGTTAAAGTAGGCCCTTTGAAGCTTTCTGTTAGGTAATGCTTTTATAATTGTGGTTGTATGATCTGGAATATACCAGGACTACTATCCAAACTTGTGAGATTAAGATTCTCCTCTGCTTCACACAGTGGATCTCACTCTACTCAGTAAGGCACCACAATGGGCGCCATGGGGCATTCGAACTTGTGAGAAACGAAGCTGATAATTCAGAAGACAAGGCATAAAATCTTCTGAGGCATAAGACAAGGTGGAAGTGAATAAGTACCATATGAGAGTAGGCACGACGTGCTGTGGAAGTTTGGAGGCAGCGAGACCAAGAACTAAGGCTGCCTTATTAGTTTGCACCAGGTTTCACTCCATCTTGATGGTGTTTGTCTTGGGTTTTCTTCCTCTTACCATGGTTTAATTTTCTATGTTTGTGATAAGAAGTTTAAGAGGAGGAATACTGACAGGGTAGATTTTATTTTTATACTAATCGTAGCATATGTTTATTGACTTTAAAGAGAGAGAGAGGAGGGAGGGGAGAGAGAGAGAGAGATGTGAGAGAGAAACATTGATTGATTGCCTCCTGTATGTGCCCTGACTGAGAATCGAACCTGAAACCTTTTGGTGTATGGGACAATGCTCCAACCAACTGAGCCTCCTGGCCAGGGCTTACAGGGTAGATTTTAATTCTTATTCTGAAGGTCCACTTAACCTTCCACATACTACCTTTGTTTTTCAGGTAATTTAATGTTCTATTTAAATTCAACAAGGATTGGCTTGAGGACCCACTGAGGTACTTTGGTAGGAACTCTCAGTGTGAACCTGATGTCTGTGGTACGACCTCTGCTCTTTGCTCTTAAGAAGTTTTCAGCCCTGGCTGGTGTGGCTCAGTTGGTGAGCATCGTTCCATGCACTGAAAAGTCACCGGCTCAATTCCTGGTCAGGACACATGCCCAGGTGTGGGCTTGATCCCTGGTCGGTGTGCGTATACTAGTAGGAGGTAACCAATCGATGTTTCTCTCTCTCTCCCCCATCTTCCTCTCTCTCTAAAAGTCAATAAAAACATATTAAAAAAATAAAATAGTATTCAGTCTCTGTAGAATTAAACTTTGTATCCAAGAAACAAAACCTGAAACCATATAAAATATATACAAACCTATCAGAAATGTTACTGGAGGCAGTGATGATTTGGGAGCCACAAGTATTTATTTATTTATACATTTTTATTTATTTCAGAGAGGAAGGGAGAGGGAGAGAGAGATAGAAACATCAGTGATGAGAGAGAATCATCGATTGGCTGCCCCACACAGGGGATTGAGACCAAGCTTGGGCATGTGCCCTGTGCCTGGGAATTGAACCGTGACCTCCTCGTTCATAAGTGGATGCTCAACCACTGAGCCATGCCAGCTGGGCTACAGGTACATATTTTAGGATGTGATTTTTATAGTAATAATTTTAACATTTGAATTACCATCCATGTAACCTGCCCTGTGAAATAGTTCAGAAAAACTCTGGCCAGTATCTATGATTTCTGATTGTTTGTAGAACACTTAAGAAACAGAAGATATTGAGTCGTGTTGCTAGGGAAGGCTTCATGGAGAAAGTGACTTGTGTGATAATGAGTGTGTTAATTGCTAGTATTTATTGGGTGATACCAGGTGCCAGGTTTTATTCTGAACTTTTACCTGTATATCATCTCATTCATCACTGTTCTACTCACCAGATGAGGAAACTGAGACATTGAAACATTTAAGTACCTTACTCAAGGTCTCCAGCTCTGGTTGGTGGAGTTGGGATTTGAACCCAGGCAGAATGTGTTCTTAGTGACTAGACTGTACAGGTAGAGAGGAGAGAAAACAACAAGAACAGGCATGTGTAGAAGGACAAAGGGTAGACATGAGTAGGTAAAATGACCAAGTCTTGCAGGAATTTCAGTGCTCAGGTGTGTCATTTGACCATGGTCTGATGTTAAATGGGTAGCCATTGTAGGTTCATTATAGAGTAGGAGGCTGTCATCAGAGAAACAGACAGAGATACTTAGGACAGTGGACCCAGCAGTGGTGTGTGTGACTGTGTGTGACTGTGTGTGTGGTGTGATTTGGTGTCAGAGCAGAGGGAGGAAAGGAGGAGAGAGAGAAGGGGTTCTTATAAATGGGAGTTTCATAGAGGCTCTTATAAATGTTTCTTTGCCTGTCCCCTGAATGTACTTATTTAAAAATGGTTTGGCTAGGCTTCCTGCATAGGGAATGAAGTCCCTGTAGGCGAAACCAATCCTTTTCCATCTTTAGGGCCTCACAGGAGGGCTGGCCAGCTGATCACAAAGTCAGCTTGTTTCATGGCCTATAGAATAGAGTCTGACCTCATCCTCAGGCGGTGCTTGAGGGTGGGTGTTGAAAGATCCCCTTATGGGGAAGCACACTGGGCTTCTGCTGAAGTCCTCGCCCCCTCATTGTTGGCCTGTGGGAATGTTTGAGTTGTGATGGGAGGAGGAAAAAGCATGTATGCTTTTAACAGGCCGGAAGGGAGTGTGCAATTGCCTCCCACCCAGCATTCATGTGCCATGGACAGGTCTCTGTCCAAAGCCACATGGGCCTTTGTTATATGAGTTAAGAATATGAGGGCAGCAGCCTTTTCACTTATTTTCAGTTTTTGTCTTGGTTTCAGAATGTGCTCTGTTTAAGTTTGAGCAAGAGGGAGCTACAAGGAGCTGCTGGGCCAAACTTCGCCCTGCTTCTTCCCACTAGGGGCGCTCCTCTTTCCTGTGAGAGCTTTGGCTCAGAGACAGCGCTGCTGTTCTGGTTGAATAGGGTGTGATTTTGTCTCCTGGAGCATTTCCTCCATCTCCCCATTTGATTGCAAGTCATTCATGTTTGTTACCATGTCATTCAGGCAGTACAGTCTTGCAATATTTGATGCTAGGGATCAAAAATCCATTTTAGAACTTAGAATGCCAAAAAATAAAAATAAAAAATGAGTGAGGGATTTAGGCCTCCCGACTTACACCACTAAATCAAGATGTAACTTCTCCATTTGAGTTTGGGGCACCCTGGGAAGCTACACGGGCATTTTGGGAGGGAGGAGAAAGGACTCCTTGTTTTCTGTGGAAGAGGGGCCCCTAGAACCAAGGGAAGGACAGGTGACCCATGTGGCCCTCAGACCTTCTTCCCTGCGAGGTCAGTATGCCAGGCCCAGGTGGGAGGAGCCTTGCATGTTCCTAACCTGAAGCATCTTAGATCCATTTTCCTCATCCACGTTTCACTCGGTGCCCGGGCTGCTCTGATTCATTGAGATGGGTAATAGGTGGTGTCTGAGATGGCTCAATCTCCACGTTTTAATTTTTTCAGAACCAAAATACATCTTTTTTTTTATAATATATTTTATTGATTTTTTACAGAGAGGAAGGGAGAGGGATAGAGAGTTAGAAACATCGATCAGCTGCCTCCTGCACACCCCCTACTGGGGACGTGCCCGCAACCAAGGTACATGCCTTTGACCGGAATTGAACCTGGAACCTTTCTGTCCCCAGGCTGACGCTCTATCCTCTGAGCCAAACCGGTTTCCGCCAAAATACATCTTCCACAATGCGGAAGACTGTCCTCCCTCCCCCCTGTATTGTATGTCTATTTTAAATTTAAAATTTGAAGAATTATTCCTTGTAATGGGAAAAGAGGCCACTAAGATGTTTGTTTGTTTGCTTGTTTGCTTGTTTATTTATTTATTTTTAAAATGTATTTTTATTGATTTCAGAGAGGAAGGGAAAGGGAGCGAGAGATAGAAACATCAATGAGGAGAGAGAATCATTGATCAGCTGCCTCCTGCACACCCACTACTCGGGATCGAGCTGGCAATCCCGACATGTGTCCTGACCGGGAATCAAACCATGACCTCCTGGTTTATGGGTTAAGAGCAAAAGACAAAGAGAGAATATTAAAAGCAGCAAGAGAAAAACAGTTAGTTACCTACAAGGGAGCACCCATACAATTGCCAGCTGATTTATCAACAGAAACTATGCAGGCCAGATGGGAGTGGCAAGAAATATTCAAAGTGATGAAAAGCAGGAACCTACAACCAAGATTACTCTACCCAGCAAAGCTATCCTTCAGAATTGAAGGGCAGATAAAGAGCTTCACAGATAAGAAAAAGTTGAAGGAGTTCATCACCACCAAACCAGTATTATATGAAATGCTGAAAGGTATTCTTTTTTTTTTTTTTTTTTAAATATATTTTATTGATATTTTACAGAGAGGAAGGGAGAGGGATAGGGAGTTAGAAACATCGATGAGAGAGAAACATCGATCAGCTGCCTCCTGCACACCTCCTACTGGGGATGTGCCCACAACCAAGGTACATGCCCTTGACCGGAATCGAACCCGGGACCCTTCAGTCTGCAGGCCGACGCTCTATCCATTGAGCCAAACCGGTTTTGGCTGAAAGGTATTCTTAAAGAAGAGGAAGAAGAAAAAAGTAAAGATAAAAATTATGAACAACAAATACATATCTATCAACAAGTGAATCTAAAAATCAAGTGAATAAAAAATCTGATGAACAGAATAAACTGGTGAATATATTAGAATCAGGGGCATAGAAAGGGAGTGGACTGACAATTCTGGGGGGGGGGCGGGAAAGGGGTGTGGGGGGTGTGGGAAGAGACTGGACAAAAATCGTACACCTATGGATGAAGACAGTGGGGGGTGGGTAAGGGCAGAGGGTGAGGTGGGAACCGGGTGGAGGGGAGCTATGGGGGGGGGGAAAGAGGAACAATTGTAATAATCTGAACAATAAAGATTTATTTAAAAAAATACTCAGCCACTGAGCCACATCGACTTGGCTAAGATATTTATTTTTATAGCCATCTTTTTCTTGTTCTCTCAATGGTTTTAGAATGCATTATGCTTTCTTTCTAATCTTACGTGATCTCTTTAGGAAACATGTTTTACTTGACACATTATTTTCTGCTCTGCCTGGTCTGGGTCAGTTTTCCTTTGAGTGAGTGGCAATGTGGAAACTGCATTCCTGTGTTATTATTCTCTCTTTGGATGAAAACGCTTATTGGTTCTTTGCAGCCCAGGGTGATAATGTTGCAGGGTAGAGTGGGCTTCAAAGGAACATTGGATAAGACCTGACAGGATGCAGATAAGAGGGGGACTCAGGACTGAAGTTTCCTCTGAGTCTTCAAAGTAGCTCCTGAATTCCATTCTCTCCCTGGGCTTAATGAAAGTAAGCATGCCTGCCCTTTAGAGTCCCAGCCCCTAGCCCCACCCATTAGCCAGTGCCACACCTGCAATTTCAGTTAAACTTGGAACTCTCTTAGCCTAGGAGTTGTGAATTAGCCTATGGGCTTTTGTTTGGGCAATAAAAATAAATAAATAAATTGGGCTGCCTTTAGCAGGGCTAACCTGCTATATAGTTCACCAAAGGCCCCATTCCCAGATGCTTGCTTATAGCCTATCTCACATCTTCCCCCCAACTCCCCTTACTTGCCCCTAACCCTAGTCTCCCCCCCTCTCCACACCCTCACCTCCAGGCAATACCCCAAAGGCATTTGAATTTGCAACTCCTGAAATAACTTAAATGCTTTGAGTTCACAAGTTTTTGAAAGGCTATAAGTGTCAAAATAGACAGGGCTCTATCTCACCCATCCTGGTAGGCAGTAGTAGCTCAGTGTGCTCGAGTGGTGTGTGCCAATCTACATGCATAACCCCAGGCCGAGACCTCAGAAACCGTTCTCGGTTATAACTAGTCTACCCCTTTGCATGCTGGGATCTGGCATATTTATCCAAGTAACTGTTTAGAAATTGTCCTGATCACTGTGGTGTACTGGGCTCTATGGACCACTCAACGTCAGGACTAATGTAGGGTGGCGGTGGGACCTCAACTTGAATCTAAACAAGACCCCTCCTTCCCCAAGTTAAATCCATCACCTACCCCTCTCCCTGTTACTGGAAAAGGGACCTGGCCCTGAGGGGATCTGTTTAGGGCTGGCCAGTGGTGTGTGGGTTCTTGACTTCGTGTAGGAAAAATTTCACAACATGAGTACAGGTGAATATTAGAAGACATTTATTAAAGCTGAGGAGAGTGTAGCAAGGATAATCCAAGAGGGACTAGGTGGGGAAATGAGCCTAGGCTGGGCTGCTTTGGCTCACTAAGATGTCAGAGAAAAGGGGGTCTTGGGGATAAGTTTAGGGGGTTCATGGATTAGCACTCAACCATTGAGCCACCCCGGTTGGGCTGGGGCCTTAGTTTTGAGGCATTTTAAAGGCAGGTATTTAGGTGAGGTTTTAGGGAAGGATCTCTAATATATTTATCAGCTTTATACTGATGTGCCAAAATGAGATTTATTCCCTTAACTTCCTCTGTCTTTGGGTGTGGTTGACAAATGGCACTAATTGGATTTCCGCTATCTATCTCCCTGAGTAGGGTGATTTAAGCTACTGCTATTTACCCTCTGGTTGGAGAAGAGAAGGCCAAACTATTTACTCTTTTTTAAAAAATACATTTTTATTAATTTTTAGAGAGAGGGAGAGAAAGAGAAAGAGGAACATCAATATGAGAACAATCAGCTGCCTCCTAAATGCTCCCTACCGGGGATTGAACCTGAAACCCGGGCATGTGCCCTGACTGGGAATCAAACCTGCAAACTTTTGGTGCATGGGATGATGCCCAACCAGCTGAGCCACACCAGCCAGAGCCAAACTATTTACTCTTAAGTGTCCTTGGTGTAGGGAAGATAGGACTTACTAAATGGCTGCAAACTGCTGTTTAACCGTCTCAGTTTCCCTATTTCTCTTGTCCTGGCTTACTAGCCCATTTCACCCCCATTAAAATCTTAAGCACATATTCTAATCACAGTCTCTACATTCATCATGAAGTCCAACATTTCCCAGGGAAGTGGAAAAGGGGGTTGCTATTGAGGCTGCTAACTGGATTTAGGCCCTTTGAATAAAAGTAGATGGCTTAAAGGATTTTTCTCTATTTATTCAGAAAGTCCGCTCTGTGTTTTCATACCCTAGGGATGACATATAAACTTTCTTTTGGTCTGTATTTCTCAGTCATTGTCACTGCCACATGTTTCATTGTCTTCACCAGAAGGAGGAAGGGGGAGATGCAGTGATGGGAAACTAATGTATAATAGCAATAGTAATATCAGATTATGTGAAAGTAAATGAAAGTGAGTCAGGAGATTGATGGTAGATATTCTAGTCCCAAGGCCACACTCACATCTTGTTATTCATCACCCAGACTGAAGTGGTCATCTCCTCTGTGCCTGAGCCTTAAAAAGTCCCCCCACCCCTCTCATTCTCTTGCTTTCTTGGGGTAGCTCTTTAGTTTCTGGCTTTGGTTAGTCTATATATGTATATATCTGCATTAGAGTAAGTATTGTTTGTGGGAAAGCCCTCTCTGTGCTAGTCATGGAGGATTAAAAAAATATATAAAACAGAGTTACTAAGGATCTAGTTAAATAAAAAAAATAAAAAATGGACACAACTCACATTTATGCTAAGTGTCTGCCCTGTGAAAAGATAGCAAATATCATGCACTGTTAAGCAGATAAAACAATGATCTCCCTTAGAGTATAATTTGAATAGAGTGTTAGCTTATTAAAGTGGGAGAATCTAGTCATAATATGAACCAACCCCCTCATTTGACAGGCATGAAGAGTGGGCTTGTCTGAGGCTCTGACACGAGGTAGAGATGGCATTAGAACGCAGGACTGCTGCTTTTTCTGCCTGTATGACTAGGTTTGGTTGCTGTGCAGATGTTCATAGAAGTAACAGAAAAACTATCCTTCCGCCCGATTCCTAATCTTTCTTCTAGAGTTGGTGAGTTAAGTATTTCTTCTGGGAACAGTACCACCTGGCACCTTTGGCAGCTTTCTTAGCTTATCTTCCCCCCCCCCCCCCCACACCCCTCCCTCCCCCACCCCACCTCCTTCCTGTGGTGAAGGCCAAAAGCTGGGCTCAAGGGACGACTGACTCAGTCTGGTAGAAAATAGGGGCAACCACAAATCCGGAGTTTATTTATTTGGTGGCTTTACATGTAAAATAGAACCTGCCTTAAAGTTGTGTTTGATGTAATCACCTTTTTAAAGTAACCAAGCATCAGGAGTGAAAAATATTCCACTTTGATCCAGAACACCATGTAGTTTGTCCCAGCACAGAATGGTAGGTGTTTAGGCTGAAGCGGGAAAGTCGGGCTCTTGTTTTGGGTTTGGTGTTGACTGGTTGAGCATTCAGAGAACAGTGTACCTGAGACCTAGGACCAGGTGTTGCTATAGAACGTTGAACTCTAGAGCAGAATTCTCCATTTTTAGCTGGTGTTTTATGTTTTTATGTTAGAGCAAGCATCAAATTAGCAAACATGTATATATTGTTAACCCAGTTCTTTGATTCTGGAGCATTGTTTTAAAATTCAGTCAAGATAGAATGCCTTTCAAAAGTTCTCTTTCTGAACAGCATCTGAGTTCGTTGTTCTCCTTCCATGTGTCAAGTGTAACAGTGAGGTTAAAGGTGGGTTTGGGCCATCCGATTTCAAGGTCCCTGTAGAACACGGAGGGAAGGTTCTCATTGTGGCCTAATCAGAGTTTCCCTGTGGGAAGATTCCACCTCTTCAATCCTCCTGGGTTTCCAAACAATTCTATCTTTGGTTTAAATTCCATCTAGACATAATGCCTGTGGGAGAAAAGAGAGTTCCTGCAACACTCCCATCCTTGGCTTTTCTCATTGCAGGGGCTTCACCCTCCACACTAGTGAATTCTGGGTAATGATGGTGGGAAATAGTTTTGTGCTACAGGCAGGGATTTGAACTAATGGATATCCCACTGTGAGTTGGGTTTTTTTCATTTTCTTTTCTTTTCTTTTTTTTTGAGTTTGAACCAAAGACAAAGAGATTTGATCCTTGTCCAGCAATAATGAGCTTGCCAGGAGCCCGAAAACAAGAAACAATAGTTATTGTCCTTGGTCTGCAGGATCCATTACCCAAAGCATTTGGGGGTCTGGGGTGGGGGTGAGGCGCATCAGACATTAACAGGATCTCTGTTTCAGGATGTGTCTGGCTGTGGGAGGGGGAGAAAGATAAGATGTGAGAACTGAAGTTTTCCTAACCCTTTTTTTCTGTCATCATCAAAAGCATCTGTTAAGCAACTGTCCTCAGATGGGGCCTTGGAGTGCTCTGCAGATAAATAGGACAGACAAGTGTGTACAGTTAGAAATGAACAGTTTATCGTTACAGACATGGCCCAGAGGGAATGGACAAATGCCACAACACACAATGAACTAAGTGACAGCAGCCTCAGAAAGCTTGGGAGCAGGAAACACAAATATTGTGACTAGTTGAGTCTTGATACTTTACACAGAGTTTAAAAGTAGGTGATGGTTAGTTGGGTAAACTGTAATCCGAGTTCATGTTTTAAAAAAACTTTTAAATCATGTAACTCATCCCTCTTCCCGCCCTCCCTCCCTCCCTTCCTTCCTCCCTCCCTCCCTCCCTCTTTTCCTTCCTTCCTTCCTGGCAGATACCAAGCACCCTGTGAGGTGCAAGATGCTGGGATGAAAAACAATAACGAATTATAAAAATTACTCAGATTTGACTTCTAGTCAAACGTGTTAAATTAGCTCTGCTGTGAAGGGAAGCCGTGTTTGCCACCCCCAAGATATGGCTTTTGGGGTATTGATTTTAAGCTGGTTGAGTATTGGGAAACAAAAGACTCAGAAAATACCTTTCCCCCTTTGCTGCCTAGAAGGAGTTTAGATGGAGGATCTGTTCCAGGAGGGCCATTCACACAGAGATGTCACCAAACATTTGCTCACCACACATTTGCTTTTCCTTCGCCATGGACATGCCTTTCCTACCCAGCTGTCTTCTTAGCTTGGAAATGGCATATAAATCTCAGCTACCCAGCAGTACTTTGTTTTTTTTCTATTATTATTATTATTTATTTTATTTTATTTTTTTACCCAGCAGTACTTTGGGTCTCTATTCTTATGGCCCCCGAATATACATTCATATAATAGACTTCCTATACTTTCTCCTTTAATCTGCCTCTGTTGATTTGATTACTAGCCCAGCTAGAAGGACTTAAAAAATGAAAAGAAAAATGCCTTTTGCCCCCAGAGCTGGCTGTCATGATTTCTATTTAAAGACTAGAGGCCCGGTACACGGAATTCATGCACTGGAGAGGGGTGTCCCTCAGCCCAGCCTGCACCCTCTCCAATCTGGGACCCCTTGGGGGATGTCTTACTGCCGGTTTAGGCCCATAGGGATCGGGCCTAAACCAGCAGTCGGACATCCCTCTCACAATCCAGGACTGCTGGCTCCCAACCACTCACCTGCCTGCCTGCCTGATTGCCCCTAACTGCTTTTGCCTGCCAGTCTGATCACTCCCTAACCGCTCCCCTGCAGGCCTGGTCACCCCCAACTGCCCTCCCCTGCCGGCCTGGGTCCCCCCCAACTGCCCTCCCCTGCTGGCCTGGTCACCCCTAACTGCCTTCCCTGCTGGCCATCTTGTGGCGGCCATCTTGTGACCACATGGGAGCGCATCTTGTGCGAGGGCATGGTGGTCAATTTGCATATTACCTCTTTATTATATAGGATTAAGAAAGAATACAGCCATGTCCAGGAGCCTGGAGATCTTCCTGTAAAACAGGTTTCAGGCAATATATTGTGTGATATAAGGAAAGGATGTGGCCCTTTAAGCTCAAGATGGATTGATCTGTTTTTCTGCTCTGAAGGTAACAGAACTGACTTACAGTCCCAGGATGGGTTGCAGAACTCTGGTTTGTTTGGAAACAGGAAGACCTCTTGAGCCCAAACAGAATGACAAGGTGATGCCAGGGGAGAAATAAATTAGATGAGGAAAACCTTGGAACCCTATAACTGACCAATCAACACAGTCCACAACCTGAACCCCTTACTCATAACTTTTACCTGTAAAAGACCCCATTTGCAAATTATCGAGGAGCTTGGGTTTTTGAGCACCAGCTGCCCATTCTCCTTTCAACAGTACCTTTGAAATATATGCTCTCTTTCCTTTTACTGCAGCTTGGTGTCAGTTTATGTGGCTGTCTAGGCGCCGAGGGAATGGGTCGAGAACAGGGATGTGGGTCTGAGTAGCACATAGTCTTTGTTCTTAGGGAACAAGACCTCAGTTGAAAATGAGAACAGTGTGGTAAGTACAGGGTAGGGCAAAAGTAGGTTTACTGTTGTTTGGACAGAAAATAATACAGTAATTAATAATAATACAAGAATAAACTGTGTTTCATGTACTCAGAACTGTACTAGTAAAACTACTTTTGCCCCACCCTGTATATACAGAAAGAGTCCTCAAAGTTAGACTGGGTGTGTACACAGTTGTGTTTGAAAACTAAAAATATGAGAACTGCTTTGGAGACTATAGGAGACAGTGGTGTCAGCTCAACTATCACTCTGTTGACCGTTGGGTCATATTAGAACTCAAGAATGCTTACTCCCCTTCTTTGTCTGGAGTCTGGGGGCTGAGGTGAGGTGGGAGATTTTTAAAAGGGAATGGAGTGTGTTACACCTCTCTAAAGCAGAGCTGAGCTTAATCCCAAGGGGGTTGATTATTTTGGGGTGTGGTTTTTAAATTTCAGTGAGGCTGTTTCTACAGTCTTAAAATAAGTCTACAATTATCTCTTGACATGCCGGCTTTCATCAGTGTGGGTTTTATTTTTGGTTCCACAGGCTGTTTGCATAACAGATGTGAGGACCTTTTTCTGTTAGAGCTGTTGAGGGCTCTGACCCACAAAAAAAGCATTGGCACTTACAAGCATGTCTTCCCCCATTCCCTCCACACCCCTTCCAAAAAACTGTTTATACAGGCAGAGAAATTAAAAACTTAATTTGCTGCTTTCAAAATGACATGTGGAGCCCAGCCGGCATGGCTCAGTGGTTGAGTGTCTGTCAACCTATGAGCCAGGAGGTCATGGTTTGATTCCCTGGTCAGGGCACATGCCTGGGTTTTGGGCTTGATCCCCAGTATGGGGTATGCAACTGATCGATGATTCTCACTCATTATTGATGTTTCTCTCTCTCTCCTCCCTTCCTCTCTGAAATCAATAAAGATATATTTTTTAAAATGTGGGAGACAAATGGTTGGATTCTTAAACACAATTTCCAGTTGGGAACAGGACAGCATTGAGCCCTCTGGAGGAGTCTGAGGGGTGGAGAAGGCCGGGCTGGGTGTTGGGACTCTCAGAAGGCATCCAAATGAGCTGCTGTGCTCTCTGCTGGTCCTTTGGCTTTTGATCTGTAGAGTAAGTTATCACCAGTTGTCATTTGCCTTTGAGATGCTAATTTATACTTCAGCAGTTCTTCACAACTTCTCAGCTAGTCTTCCTGGTGGTCCAGGGGTGGGCAAACTTGTCCTGTGAAGAGCTAGCTACAAAACATTTTTGGCTTTGAGGGCCATGTGGTCTCTAGCAACTGCTTAACTCTGCCATTGTAGCGCATAAGCAGCCAAAACAATGTGCCAACAAATGAGCATGGCTGTGTTCCAATAAAACTTGATTTACATAAGCAGGAGCTGTCATTTGCTGAGTCCTGTGTTAGATCTTCAGTGGCTCTGTGCGTGTCATATGCAGTTGAATTTTCCTCTTCTCAACACAGGGGGAACTTCAATGGCCTAAGCTTTGTGCTGAGGATACCAGAATATTTGCTTAAATTGCAGATAACTGGGCTGCGTGAACCACATACTGGGTGGATTAGGCAAGAATAATGTAGCAATAAGTTTAGCATGATGTGTTTAACAGTATGTATGTCTTATTCTATGTGGCCTTTTGAGATCATTCTCAGGTATAGATAACTAGTATTCTACATATGTAGCCAAACCAAACCTTTTGGTGGTCAGGAAGAAGTAGGAATGGAGAAAATAAGTGTGGGTATTCTAGTTTCCTTGTTCCTGGGTACCCTCAATTCTAAGTCTAGTAAATGGTAAAATGGGAAAGATGCTGGGCCAGAAACTTAAATGCCTGACATGTTTTTGTCCTCAGTACCAGAATCATGAGGTTAAAGGTAATGGAGTCTAATCTTTTGGGGTATATTAGATTCTCATGCCCCACCTATGGTGAAAAATAATGAATAGAGAAAATTAACCATGAAAATGCTTGAAGTATCCATGAAGTAGAGCACACATGGTTTTGCGGTTATAGCATTTCACTAAAAGTTAGCTCCCTGTTAGCATGGACTTTCTTAACTTGTTTTATTCACTGCTTATATCTCCACAACCTAGAATAATACCTGTAATACAGCAGATGTGAATGATCAAACTCTTGCATATATATGTTCAAGTGTATTATGTAATGTATAGTACATAATAATTTCACTGGGTTTAAAACATTATTTACAGAAGACAGTCATGGCACATCGTTGAATTTGCACATACGACACCACTGGATGCCATGCTTAGACATTCATGAAAAGAGCTGATTTGGGGCTCACTGACTTTTGTTTAAGTGGTCCAAATACATAGAAAGCTTTGTCTGTTGAGACATTCAGTCCTCCTGTTATAGAAACCTCAGCATCTCTGTTTAAGTGGCATCCTTCAGCAGGCCTTGTTTCTTTCAGTGCAGCACAATGTCCTTCATTAAACCATAGGCTCTGTGGGTGGGGGTGGGAGTGGGGAATGACCATATTTTTTAGCTAAAACAAAGCCCACACCTCCATAGGCCACATCAAATCAGCAGACAGGATCTATCCATTCCATGGCCTCCAGTCCCCAGTGCTGTTGCCTCTTTGAACAGTTCATACGTTTTCATTGAAATTGACTCAGTTCTCCTTCAAGATCAGTAAGTGGTGTGGTTCTTCTTCGTGCATTCCACCTTTGATGTTACCTAATTCTCAGAACAGAGGCTGACATTAGCTGATCCCTGGTCCCCTTCTGTGGAAGAGCCCTTCTCATCACCATAATGAGTCCATCCGCGGTGAATTGTTTTGTTCAGAATGAAAGCTTGTTATTTCAAGTTTGATTAGAATTGTGTTCTGACTGTCTAATCATATTGTGGCTGTTTGATCCCCACCGTGGAGGGGCATGCTTCCACGATTGGGAGGAGCAACTGTGTGGGGGCATTACGTTCCTGATTTCAGTGTCAGGGTCAAATAAAACCAGCGTGAGGAATTTTTGTTATCCTATGGTTTTATTAATGACACAATGTAGACTTTTCTCTTAAAAATGTTTAGAAACCCACACAAAAGAGAAGCAAGGATGGGTTGTTACTGTTTTTTAAATAGTCTTCACGTCCCACAAAGGGCCTCAAAGATAATGTTATTGAGAAATGAGGGTTGGTTACCTAGAAGCTGTCTGCGGGAGGATGGAAGCTGATGATAGCATTCCCATTTCACAGCTTCTGCCCATTGGTGGGTAACAGACAGACCTCACTCTCATGGACCCACAGAGAAAAATGTATTGTCTTAGAAAGTTTGAGGACAAGTAGGATATCAGAAAGAGGGGAGGCAGACAGACTGGGAGAGGCTCTTGGTTCTGAAACTCAATTTAAAATAAGGAATATTAAACAGAACATGCAGATCTAGTTCTTCTAGTTTTTATGACATTACTCATGCTGAGCTGCCCAAAGCTTTCTTTGCATCTTAGTTTCATTCAGTGCCCTAGAAATTTGATATAATGGAATGTAAGAATCGTTGACTTTGTTAATATACCATATTCTCATCTCTCCCAAATGATACGTTGATATTATGGGAACATGATTGTCATCTTTCTCTTCTCCATTTCCATATTTATTTGCCTGAGATAAAAGTTGGTTATGGGGCCTAACTCTGATTTCTCCTATGTATACAAATTATGTGGATTTTCTCCTATCCCCACATTTTTATTGATTTCTGAGGGAAGGGAGAGGGAGAGATAGAAACATCAGTGATGAGAAAGAATCACTGATCGGCTGCCTCCTGCACGTTCTCCATTGGGGATGGAGCCCGAAACCTAAGCATGTGCCCTGACTCGAACTGTGACCTGGTTCATAGGTCGACACTCAACCACTGATCCACACCGGCCGGGCTGAATTTAATTCTTGTGTTGATGTTTTGAACATCTCTTTCATAATTTGGGTGGTGACTAGGTCTTCATAAGACAAGTATGTGAATACTGTATCTTTCAATATGAATCCTTTGGGAAAGTGAAGAGAGCATCTGTGAAGTTCTGAGATGCTCATTTCCCGCGATGTGAAAATCTGAATGCATCAACCAGTCAGTCAGTGGTTCATGTCAGGTGCCTGGCTCCCTTCTCCAAGTTCTTTTTACAAAAAAAGTAATACTTAAGAATTAAGAAGGTTTATTTAATGGGTTTTATGGATTAGGAACTATGGCAAGGACAAAGATGAACTGATTTAATTCTCAGGGCAACTTCATGAGGTGGGTGGCAATATTCTTTCTTTAAATTATTTTATTTTTCAATTATAGCTAGCATTCGATATTATTTTATACTAGAGGCCCGATGCACGAAATTTGTGCAAGGGGCTTGGCCCTCGCAGCCACGGCTTCGTCCGGAAGGACGTCTGGAAGGTCATCCGGTTGTCCAGTCTAATTAGTTTCAGATATACAGGGTGGCAGTAGTATTTCATAGTATGAGAAGGGACATTGAGGCTCAGGAAGGTGTGTAACTTGCCCAAGTTAGTGGTGGAGTTAGGGTTGGAAGTGAGCTGTTTATTCTTGCTGATAATTTGTGGCTTTCAGTTTGATTGCCTTTAGGGTTGGGAGGAAGCCACTGGCCCTCAGGTCTGTACAGAAACAACAGATGCAGTGTTCTTGGATGCCCAGAGGCATGTTTCAGAAGCAACACCCTTAGCAGGCCCGCCCAGCCCCTTCACCCCATGGTGTGGAATCTGTGTGTGATGTATGTTTTCTTCTTCCAAAACTGGGATGGAGTTTGGAACAGCAAATATTTAATCAGAGTAAATTCCCCTTGCTAAATCCTGCCAGCTTGTTCAACTCGAGGTTCTTTGCCTAAAAGTTCTCACTACTTACTGAAAGCTAAATGACTGAGTCACCCACAGAGCATAAAGCAGGCCTTAGTATTTGGAGCAAGGGGTTGTTTACCTACTTTTATTTTGGATGAAATATGCCATGCCACATACTCACCCTTTGATGAGCCTAAGGGCCTCTGGGAATCAACACGGGAGGGCATTTGTGGGGGATGATTGAATAGGAGCTCATGCCTCCTGGCATTAGCATGCTTCTTAAAATGGATTTTAGAAGAAGGAGAGAAGTTGGTTTGAGGCAGGAGGTGGATAAGAGCTAGAGGTGAAAGATGGGCTGGTGTAGATGAAAGTGTTGCAGGTGGTTGAGGTGTGTGTGAGAAATTAGCTTTGCTGAGAGAGTGGAAGAGAGAAGGGAGGGAACAAAAGATTTGAATGAATACTATACAGCAATAAATCCTGTACAAATAAAACAATTAGTCATTGTTTATCTGAAATTTAAATTTAACTAGACATTCTGGCAACCCTCCATGTGTGCTACTTTGTTTGATAGCCTGGTCAAAAATACAGTAGTGTCTTTTTATGCATTTACATCTTGCCCTGATATAAAAAAAAAAATGCTGACTACAAAACGTTTGACATTTCTTTATGAAATCTTTTCATGCATTTTTGCCTGAGGCAGTAGTTTTGAAAAATATGTTTTGTTTAGGAAAAAATGGGTTTGAGATTCAGGTATAGTCGTGGCTGCAGGCCTTTTCTGAGGTGAGAGAATCCATAGGCAGGAAGATGAACTCAAAAAGTTTAGTCTTCCTTTTGTTTGTGGAAATCTTAATAGCCTCAGTTATTAGTGTTTCTTTAAGATCTAAATTACCATGCTTCAATTTTATCTCCAGCTTGTGTCATTTTTTTTTCCTCTTTGTCATCTTTTGTCTTGTGAATTACAGCTATACTGTGTTTTCAACTTTTTTTTTTCTGTTCTGAAGAGTGTTCAGCTTTGATGTTGATAAATAAGTTCTTAAATCACTGACTAAATCCTCAATGTTCAATGTTCATAGAAATGTACTTCTTGTTCTCGTTATATAAGATTTCAGTTCTGATAATATGAATAGGTTTTACTTTGAAACCTTCTAATGGGGCTAGAATAAACCATTGCCAACATTCATCAGAAGATGAATATGCATAACTAGCTCCAGTGGATCAAGAAAAAACTTAACAGCCAATTCACAAAGAAAAATACAGATGGCCATGAATTTATGAAAAGAAGTGAACCTTACTAGTAATGAGGAAAATGGACATTGAGACCGGATAGTGTTTTTTACCTTTATTTTATTTTGTTTTTTAAAAATATATTTTTATTGATTTCAGAGAGCAAGGGAGAGGGAGAGAGATATAGAAACATCAATGATGAGAGAGAATCAGCCGCCCCCTGCATGCCACGCCCCCTACTGGGGACCGAGCCCGAAACCTGAGCATGTGCCCCTGACCAGAATCAAACCCGGGACCCTTCAGTCTGCAGGCTGATGCTCTATCCACTGAGCCAAACCAGCTAGGGCTGTTTTTTGCCTTTAAATCGGGTGTTCAGGTTGGGAACCTGAGCAGGCTCAGGTAGTTCTGGTGGGATATAAACTGGTGCAGCCTTTGAAAGTGTGATTTGACTTTATCTCTTCAAATTTTAAAATGTAGATACTACTTGACTCACTGATTCCATTTGTGGATCTGGAGTCTATTCTACATAAATAATGGCACATGTGCCATGAGTCATGCACAGCAGTGTTACTGAATCAGCGTTTGTAATAGGAAAACAAGAGCCCTCCCTAGCACGATCAGTGGACCTCCACAGCTTATTGTTAGTTAGGAAAAAAATGTTACAGAATAATATATATACTCTTTTACTTATTAATAAAGCTGTGTGTGCGTGAGAGAGAAAGAGAAAGAGAGAGAGAGAAATGTATATGTCGCTATACATGTATGTATGTGCTATGTATAAGTATGGGGTGTGTATACATACATATATACACACACATTTATGTATGTAAACTAATAAAAATATTCACCTAATTGTTAACTCTCCCGAGGAGAGGACATTTTGGGGTGGGAATGAAAGAAGTCTCTCACTTTTTATGCAATACATTTATGCATTTCAAGAAAAATATATCTATGTATTACAAGTGTAATTTTTAAAAATTCTGATGCTGGATTTCCACATTCATTTGGGGTAAGTACAGGCTGAGTGGTACATCATGAGCACTGGATATTTTAAAAAAGACTCAGAGGAAACTAAGAAAAAGCCTTCGGAAGAGGGCCTTCTTCCCAGTGTTTGTGCATTCCACATTGGACTTGGACGTGTAGCTGAAGGAGCACTTCACAACAGCCCCTTTACCCCGTTCTAACAGATGATGTTTTCTCTTTTTCCTCAGATTCCTTTTTACGAAGACATTTGTAAAGGCATTAAAGCTGGTGACACCTGTGAGAAGCTGGTGGGGTATTCTGCGGTGTATAGAGTCTGCTTTGGAATGGCCTGTTTCTTCTTCATCTTCTGCCTCCTGACCTTAAATATCAACAACAGCAAAAGCTGCAGAGCCTACATTCACAATGGGCAAGTCTCCAGAATTCGCTTCCCTGGTCTTCTATTCAGAACGTAATCTAGGACCACTTGTAATCATTGGGCCTCTGACTGCTCTCCCTCCTGCTTAAATTGCTGACCCTGCTTTTAGGGAAGGTGGGACCTAATACTTGTCACCGCACAGTGGCCGAAGAGCTAGAATCCTGTTTGTAACACTGGTACCATAATGAGAAAGGCAGTGGAGACAAGAGTTAATTTCTTACACCAAGACCTTTCCCCGGGTCACTTCCACGCCAGCAACAAAATGGTGCTTTGCACAATCAGAGGCCCCGCTGAGTCTGTCTAGTGTTGGGAAAAGGCAGTCTCCAGTCACTTAATTACTTCCCCTCGATTTGGAGAGAACAGTGCCAATGGCAGAACCATGGCTGGACATGCTTACCTTCTAGGAGGTCTTTTGTCCTTCATTGAATATCATTTAAATACATTTCCTCTTTTTTTTTTTTTTTTTTTCTTTCTAGCTTTTGGTTCTTCAAGCTCCTGCTTCTGGGGGCCATGTGCTCAGGCGCTTTCTTCATTCCAGACCAGGAGACCTTCCTGAATGGTATAAATGCGTTTCTGTTCATTTCGTTTTTACCCATTTTGTAAAATTGTCAAGAGCACAGTCCAGGGTGCCTTTGATATTTTGAATTACTGACTTTCTTGTGGCTTAAAAAAAAAAAAAATCCTGACCTGCCCACACTTCATCCGCTCTCCCTATTCCCCTCCGTTCCCCTCCTCCTTGTCCCTTCCCACTCCCTCCCTTCCTGGCAGGCTGTGGGAGGACCTTTAGTTACTCAGCAGGCTGAAGAATTAAAATGATGATTGTAAGGTTATTGGCATGAAGGGAAAATGAAGCACTTAAAATTTGTGAAAATCAGTTTAGTAAGTCAGCCTGACACTGCCAGCCATGCTTGACCTTGTTCTTTCTGAGGGTGGCTCGGAAAAGCCAGGGCTCCGAGCACAGGCTTCTTAGCGCTTTAAACCTGCTGCAGCTAAAATGGGATGAGAGAGGCATCCCCAGTCCATTTCTAAACTTACCTTACGTGAAGCTGCGTAACACTGGATTGTGTTCCTTATTGGTGGAACATACCAAAAGTAATTTAATACGAAGCCTTTCATCATAGCCCTTCTTCATATGAGTTAGGGAGGAAAAAGGTCTGAATTTCAGTGGTTCGAGCACTGTTCAATCCACATGAATTCACTTTCCTAATTAAGATGGTGAAAGTATTCACCTTGTGTCAGGCCATGAGGAACAGCTACAGACCCTCAAAGAGTCACGTATGAAGAAGGTCCAGCTTTTTCAAGATCACACTAATTTTATGTACTCCTTAAGGAAGTTTTGTCTTTACCTAAGATGCTTGTTAGCTGGTTTTCTCTTTCCTACAGATGTCCTTTTATGTGTTAGAGTAATATCTGTAGAACGGGAAGGGACCTAGCATCCTCTAGTCCAGCTCAGTCATTTGTATAGACAGGCTGTAACCCAGGGATGTGAGATGGCTCATCCATTGTTAGGGCTTCTTTGTGACAGAGCCTGAAGTAGAATCTGAGTCCTTGGTCCCTAAGTCTGAGTCTCATTTCCTTACTAGACCCTGGTGCCTCCCTATCCAATAAAATTAGAACCCTTGGTTTTTCTGGCAATGTGTGTTTTTACTTTTAAGTTGTGGGCCATGTTGACTTTATGAATTACTATGTCTGTTAGAATATCTGGCAGTTGTAGCATGGAGGTTAAGCTTGGATGTACCAGAGCCAGACTGTCTGTGTTCACATCCGTTGACACCCATTACTGGCTAAGGGACTTTGTCAACTTAGGTAGACTCAGTTTTTCTCATCTGTAAAGTGGCCGAATAATACTACGCTTGTGTGGGAATTAAATGTGTTGCAGGTACAGTGAGCATGTAGTAAAAATGGACTGTAGTCATTACCCTCTTTTGAGTGAACACTTGGAACAGTCGTGTCACCTCCTTTTGGGTGGCCTTCTTTTGCAGCCTGGCGCTATGTGGGAGCCATCGGAGCCTTCCTCTTTATAGGCATCCAGCTCATCCTGCTCGTGGAGTTTGCACATAAATGGAACAAGAACTGGTATGTGCCTTTATGGGAAGCTTCCAAGTAAACTCACTCACTGACTCAGACTCTGCCCACAGTACAGCGCTGACAAAGGCTCTCTCTGAGTTTACTGGCAGGGATCAGAGCCTGCCTACCACAGGGACAGTTTTTGCCGGCATTCTCCCTTCTCTCTTGCTCTTTGGATTTGTTCAATTACTTCTCCCCCATACGACTTGTCAATTCTTTCTGCCTTTCCTCCTCCTGCTTCATCTCTTTTCACCTTTTGGCTCTTTTTCCCTGCCCTCCCTCATTTGGGCTCTAAGTCAACCAACAGTGTGACTTGGCCACACTCAACCCCACTGGTGGCACCTTCTGGCCCCAGTTCTGTGGTTGTGTTGAAAACTTGGGCAGGCTTCATCTTGGGCTTCCAACCTTAGGAGAGAAAAAAAATAATACTTTGGAGCTAGAGGTTCCCTTTCTGCAAAGCTGTGATGGAATAGGTCTCTCCTTTAAAAAAGTGTGTGTTTGTTCACTACTGCGTAAGAGTAGAAGGACACCTTTGTTAGGAAGATGTGTTGTGCTACCTTAGAAAGCCATCCTGCATTTGAAAAACACAGGCTCTTTCTTTGTGCCTTGAAAGTGGAATTCATATTTCAGGATAAGTGGGAAATGCCAGGCTATTAATAACTGGTTTTGACTCTGGACAAAGCACTTAGACTCTGTCTTACTTTACTTACAAAATATGAATGATAATGACTGCCTTTTGTACCCAGTAAGGCTTTTGTTATTTTGTTGATTTTGTAGGCATCAGATTACTTTATACTTTTTTGGGGGGGTGGGTATTAGAAAGTTTTATATGAATGTGAATTTTATTTCGGACAAAACAAAATATACTGTCTAAATTCTCTCAAAATACTTTTCATTCTGAATATAGTTCTCAGGTTAGAAGTATTCATTGCCGTTTATTTTGCTATTTTTTAAAGATCAAATCATGAGATGCATGAGTGAAAAGATAGCATTAATCATTTAATTATTTTTAAGGCATGGCTACTTTTTAAAATTTTTATTTACTGATTTTAGAGACAGAAAAAAAAACATTAACTTGTTGTTCCACTTATTTATGCATTCATTGGTTGATTCTTTTCTTAAAAATATATTTTATTGATTTTTTACAGAGAGGAAGGGAAAGGGATAGAGAGTTAGACACATCAATGAGAGAGAAACATCTATCAGCTGCCTCCTGCATACCTCCTACTGGGGATGTGCCCACAACCAAGGTACATGCCCTTGACCGGAATCGAACCTGGGACCTTTCAGTCCGCAGGCCGACACTCTATCCACTGAACCAAACTGGTTAGGGCTCATTGGTTGATTCTTGTATGTTCCCTGACCGGGGATCAAACCCACAACCTTGGCATATCGGGATAACACTCTAACCAATTGAGCTGCCCGGCCAGGGCAATCATTTTATTATTTTGGAAATATTGGCGTATGTATCCAAATGCTTATGGCCAGTTTCTGAAATGTTGACAGTACATCGAATAGCCATACAAGTAGTAATACAGATATGTTTTGGTATTTTTCAAGTCTTAATCTCTAAGATAAGAAAGATTTCTAGTTCTGAGAAGTGCTCATATGTAAGTTTGTGCATGCTTTCCTGCTTTTTATAAAAAAATATTTTTCATTGATCTCAGAGAGGAAGGGAGAGAGAGATAGAAACATCAAAGATGAGACTCACTGATAGGCTGCCTCCTGCATGTCCCCCACTGGAGATCGAGCCTGCAACCCGGGCATGTGCCCTTGACTGGAATCGAACCCAGGACCCTTCAGTCCGCAGGCCGACGCTCTATCCACTGAGCCAAACCAGCTAGGGCATGCTGTCCTGCTTTTTGAGTCATCCCTGAAACCTAGTAGTTTATGTTTGAGGTATCTACTCCATCTTATTTTGAGGCAGCAAAGTTTTCCTAAAGATAAGTCAAATGGGTGACTATTGTTTTATTTGACCCTAATTTTCTCAACTGTGACAATAAATTGAAAATGCATTGTAATTGATTACACATCACTCTTTCTATGATAAGTCTTACTGTACTTTCACTCTGAATTTCTTATTAGAATGTGTCATTCAAAAGTTCTCCTAAAATTTCCCAAATATTCTTCAAATAAAGAACTTCCTGATAAAATATTAACATCTTTGATACTGAGTACCTGATTTGCCCACTAAATACCATGTTCTCTTGAGAATTCTTGTGCTTCTTCACTCTGATTTTAATGTTTTGATTGAGGCTGAAGCCATTTTCTGGGACTGGTTATTGATGCCAACTTTTAACAGGCTTTTTGGAAGAGCTTTGTTGCTTTAAAAACTTTCCAGAAACCACTCAATAAGAATGGCTTAAAAGCTTCGCAACAATGATGTTGCTATTGTCCCGGCTTTGAGGCCAATATCTCAACAAAACCCCTTTGTCAACATATTTATAGTTGGTTGGATGGTTTGCCTAAAATTAGGATTAAGCTAGGAAGCTCACTAATATTTTTATTTTTATGTAAATTGATTTGCATAAAAATAGAGTTTTTCTAGAGTTTTTGCTGTGTTTTTAAACAGTCTCTTGCTTACAAGGTTAGTCTAGAAAATAGACTACTCATATCACTCTTCATGGAACAATTAAAGTACTTTTCCCTTCTTTTCCTTTTTGTAAAGATGTTGAGAAGGAGAAGGCCACGCAGCGGTGGGAGAGAAAGGTTATGGCCTGGAAACCAGGAGGGTGCGGATTGTAAAGCCCCTCACTCCCTGGCTTGCTGTTTCACTGTAGGCAGGTCTCTTGGCCTCTATGACCTTAGTTTTCACACTTGTAAAATGATGTGTTTGGATTAGATGTTTAGTGTGTTTTTGTTCTTTTGTTAAAAGACAAACTGAGGCATATTAAAAACGTTTTAGGGTTTATTTGAGCAGAAAATTGATTTGAATTGGCTAACATCCAAGCTAGCAGATAAAAAGGAGCTCCAAGGAGCTGTACAGAATGAGACCATTATAAGCAGAAGGGAGCAGGAACAAGGAAGTTATAAAAGGGAAAGTGGCTGGTTACTGTAGGGCTTCTCTCCTTTGGGGGATGGCAGGGGTCTCTCAGGCAGATTCCCTAATAGTGGGAATCAGGTGCTTCCTGATTGGCTGGTTTAAGATCCTTATTTCTGGGAAAGCCAAACTGCCATTAGGCTGTCTTGGTTTGGTGTCTTAGCATAAAGCACTTCATTTGGGGCCTGTTGTCTTGTTTTTAATAATGCCTAGCTGAAATTTTGTGGATAGAAGGGTCAATTCTGTATCAAAACTGAAATAAAAAGTAGATGGTATATTCAGGTATTTCTAACGAAGACCCATTTTCTATCTTTTTAATTTTTGTTGTTTAGTTTACTGACCCAACCCTGACCCCAAGCCTGAGCCCAGTTAACTGTCCCACCTGGAACCTGCTTGCGGCTGTGACCATGCGCTCTGCTCTGCTGCCTGGTCCTGCTCTAATCTCAAGTGCTTCTCATTTAGCATTTATTCACAATGGACTATGGCTGTGGCAGCATCAACACTGTAAAGATAAGTCACTGCACTCATTAGAGGTGTCTGTGAAAACAAGATGTCATCAGGGGGACCAACTGAATCTGGAGCCACATCATGCTGCTAACATTGCTGCAGAGTTATTTTTAGCATCGACAGTCCTTACACCAAGTGCCTGCTATTTGCCAGCCCCTCCACAGTAGAACAGCAATGAACAGCAATGAGCGTTTATAAGCACTCCCTTTTCTTTGTTCTGAACAATTTCTCTAGCTTGTTAAACCACCACTAATGTCTCCCATCCCTTTATTAGTAGTTGTAAACTAGAAAGCACATGTACATGTCCTGCTCTGTGGATCTTACATTCCTCTAGGGGGCGGGGGGAGGAGAGATAATCAACTTGATTAATCAAGCAAATAAGTAATAGGTTCAATGGTGAAAAGTGCTCTGGAGAAAAAGAAAGCCGGTGTGGGAGCTGGGGAGAGCGGGGCAGGGGAAGGCTTCCTGATGAGGTGTGAGGGCGATGAGGGAAGTGGGGAGAGCCTGAGGCAGGGCTGCTGGGCCCTTGCTGTGCTTGTTTAAGGAGTGTCCACTGTGGCTGGACTCCAGTGGTGAGGGAAGGGTGTAAGAGATGAAGTCGCAGTTGGCACTAGGCCAGATCATGTAGGGCTTCTGGGGCCACTGTATGAAATGGAAGGGGACTGCCCCTGGCCGGGTGGCTCAGTTGGTTGTAGTGTTATCCTGTACACGGAAAGGTGGTGGGTTCCATCCCCAGTCAGGGAGTGTACAGGAGGCAACTGATTGATGTGTCTCTCTCACATCAGTGTTTCTCTCTAAAATCAATAAAAGCATATCCTCCAATGAGGATAAAAAACAAAATAGGAGGGCACTGGAGGGACATAATCTAATGTAATCTAAAGATTTGAGGGAGTTGGAGGTGCAAGTAAGGAGGCCAGTGGGAGATAATCCAGGTGAGAGCTGAGGTAGCTTGGAGCCAGCTGTTAGCAGCAGTCAGATTCTGACATTCTGAGGTTGAAACCAGTAGAATTTGCTGCTGCTGGTGGCATGGCGGTAGGGGAGTGAGAGCAGCAGGGAGAGAGATAGAGCCACTGCAGTTCTTTTCTTTAACGCCTCCCATCACCACCACCCCCCCCCCCCCCACACACACACGGGGTAGAATGGAATTGAAAATAAACAAATGGGACTACATCAATTTCTGAGGTTGGCAATATCAAATAAGAGCAGGTTTAGGTGGGGAGGTCTGAACATTGAGAAGTTACTCTGGACCTGTTAAGTTGGGCATGCTGATTAGACTTCCAAGCGAGGACGCAGAACAGTTGGATATTATGAGCCTGGAGTTGAGAGGAGAGGTTAGGGTTGAAGATTAAACTGGAAATATAAGCATAAATTAACTGTAAGGAAGTTCTTCATATATTAATAATATAATCCAAAAGGCTAGTGAAGAAATACTTGGGCCCCACCCACACACTGGTCAGCAGTGCTGACCTTTTTCTACATAATTCATTCTCTCCGTGTGTCATTCATTACTATTTGGCTCTTAGATTTTTTTCTTTTCCCCCCTTATTCTGGAGTCTCGTTTTTCTCTTCCTTTCCTTTGCGTGCCTTTTATGTTAGAATACTTTTGTGGTCATTGGAGTGCCTGGCTCCGTTTCTGGAATATAATGGTCATTGTCATTTTGGCCTTTCCCTCCCTATTTTCTTTGTCTCTGGCTGCGGTAAGTTTTTCGTCATTAAAATATTTTAGCTGGGTTGCTTGAACACTTTCCAGTTTTGCAAAACCAGTAAGCAAGTTGCTTTCTCTGAAGGTTTGTGAGAATGTGGTTACAAAGGGCAGTGTAATCAGAAGGCAGCTGACAGTACTCAAGCCATTCTTCTTGTTGCTCTGTCCTCTTCATTTAGCGTTTATAAGCACTCCCTTTTCTTTGTTCTGAACAATTTCCCTAGCTTGTTAAACCACCACTAATGTCTCCCATCCCTTTATTAATAGTTGTAAACTAGAAAGCATATTAATCACCTCCTTTAGATTCTTCACTGTACATCCCCTTAAAATGTTTACTCTCCCCCTGGCTGATTTTATTCTCCCCTTTTGTTTAGTGTCATATTTCCCCTTAATTGCACTTGGCATTGCTTTGGAGAAGCAGAACTATTACAGAGTCTGCCTTTCAGAGCGCGATAACAGAGCTGAGGTCTTTCTCTGAGAGAAGTTAATTCGCTTCTCTCCCTGAAGACTAGATGGGCTTCAGCAGGAGCTGCTGGCAGCGCTGGAGTGAGCTCCATGGCACCTCCAGACTCTGGGTTTATAGGGGCGACGGGAAGTGAGCTCCGGCAAAGAGCCACTTTGTAATAATACTGCCAAAACCTGTCCCAGGGTAATTCACGTTCAGAAAGCCTGTGGATAGTCATTATATAATGATGAATACATTTGAGTCAAAACCAGAATTCTTTCAGTATTTAGAACACATTCTAAGCTTGAACCATGAAGTTTTTGCGTATTTACCTGTACCTTCTTGCTTTGATGTGGCATAATCATTGGCAGAATGATAGGTCTCCTGGAGAACTCAGTTCTGATGGGCTGGGGCTGGACAGCATCAGTTAATGGTACTAGTAAATGTCCGGTCAGTAGTGGCCTTTACTGACTTGTCTTCTCTCCTGTCCTGCTCACCCACTTCCTGGACAAATAGGACTGCAGGCACAGCTCACAACAAGCTGTGGTACGCCTCTCTGGCCCTGGTGACCCTCATCATGTATTCCATCGCCGCTGGAGGCTTGATTTTGATGGCAGTGTTTTACACACAGAAAGATGGTTGCATGGAAAACAAAATTCTCCTGGGAGTAAACGGAGGCCTGTGTGTGCTGATTTCACTGGTCGCCATCTCACCCTGTGTCCAAAATCGTAAGCACAATTTTTTCCATTCTTCCTTATTTATAGTATAAGTATCTTTTAGCAAACCCAATAATAATAATAATAATTTGAAAAACATCATTCCTTAACTTACCGTGCATGGATCAGCAATAGGAAAGGTGGGACTCCAGTCTCCTCTTCATGCCCCACATTTGGGCTGAATGTGACCGTCAAGCATGGCTCATGTCAAGAAAGATCTAAACATAATGAATCCAGCACCAAAAAAATTAAGATACCTAGGAATAAACTTAACTAAGGAGGTAAAAGACCTATATGCGGAAAACTACAGGACACTGAAAAAAGAGATAGAGGAAGATGTAAACTGCTGGAAAAACATACCACGTTCATGGTTGGGAGAATCAACATCATTAAAATGTCCATACTACCCAAAGCAATCTATAGATTCAATGCACTCCCCATTGAAATACCAATGGCATATTTCACAGACCTAGAAAGAACTCTCCAAAAATTCATCTGGAATAAAAAAAGACCCCGAATAGCCACAGCAATCCTGAGAAAGAAGAATAAAGTAGGTGGGATCTCAATACCATATTTCAAGCTGTATTACAAAGCCACTGTTCTCAAAACTGCCTGGTACTGGCACAAGAACAGACATATAGATCAATGGAATAGAATAGAGAACCCAGAAATTGACCCAAATCACTATGCTCAATTAATATTTACAAAGGAGGCATGAACATACAATGGAGTCAAGACAGTCTCTTCAATAAATGGTGTTGGGAAAATTGGACAGATAACATGCAAAAAAATGAAACTAGACCACCAACTTACACCATACTCAAAAATAAACTCAAAATGGATCAAGGACTTAAACATACGACGAGAAACCATAAAAATACTAGAGGAATCCACAGGCAGAAAAATCTCTGACATATGCCGAAGCACTTTCTTCACCGATACCACTCCTAGGGCAATGGAAACTAAAGAGAAAATAAACAAATGGGACTACATCAAAATAAAAAGCTTTTGCACAACAAAGGAGACCATCAATAAAACAACAAGAAAGCCCACTGCATGGGAGAACATATTTGCCAATGTCATCACTGATAAGGGTTTAATCTCCAACATTTACAGGGAACTCATGCAGCTTAACAAGAAGAAGATAAACAACCCAATCAAAAAATGGGCAACAGATCTAAATAGACACTTTACGAAAGAAGACAGAAGGAAGGCCAAGAGACATAGGAAAACCTGCTCAAAGTCACTAATCATCAGAGAGATGCAAATCAAAACAACAATGCGATACCATCTCACACCTGTCAGAATGGCTATTATCAACAACTCAACAAATGACAAGTGCTGGCGAGGATGTGGAGAAAAAGGAACCCTCGTGCACTGCTGGTGGTAATGCAGACTGGTGCAGCCACTGTGGAGAACAGTATGGAGTTTTCTCAAAAAACTAAAAATGGAACTCCCATTTGACCCAGTCATCCCATTTCTAGGAATATATCCCAAGAAACTAGAAACACGAATCAGAAAGGATATATGCACCCCTATGTTCATAGCAGCACAATTCACCATAGCTAAGATTTGGAAACAGCCTAAGTGCCCATCAGCGGATGAGTGGATTAAAAAACTGTGGTACATCTACACAATGGAATACTACACTGCAGTAAAAAAGAAGGAATTCTTACCATTTGAAACAGCATGGATGGAACTGGAGAGCATTATGCTAAGTGAAATAAGCCAGTCAGAGAAAGATAACTATCACATGATCTCACTCATTTGTGGAATATAATGAACAACATAAACTGATGAACAAAAATAGATCCAGAGACAGAGAAACATCAATCAGAACTCAAACCTCAGGGAAGGTAGGGGAGGGTGGGGGTAAGGAGGAGAAGATCAACCAAAGGACTTATATGCATGCATGTAAGCCTAATCAATGGACACAGACAACAGGAGGGTGGGGGCATGAATGGGAGGTGGAGGATAATGGGGGAATAAGGACACATATGTAATACCTTAATCAATAAAGGAATTTTTTAAAAAATAAACATAATCCAATGAAATAGTAGAGAGATTTTACCATTATTAAATAATGTACCACAAGGAGCCTTTAAATGGAAATGCCCTTGTTGTATAATGAGCTCTTTACTATATTCTCTGTGTAAAACTTGAATGAGAAGCCTCTGGAAGGAGCTGTTTCTGGGCTCATCTTTCTCTCAAGGCCAGGCACCAGGGACTGTGTGGTTAGGAAGCAGGAAATCTGATCTCCGCTTAGCTAGCGGCTGGCCTCATGAGCTGTCTTCATCAGACTCAAGTCCTTTCTCAGCAGAGCCAACAGAAACCTGTGAGCCTGACCTTGCTCATGGTTGTTTCAAAGCAAAAAGGAAGAGACATGGAATTTGAAAGTACTTTAGAAAGTATAGGCATCAATTGTCTTTTGTAAATGACTTCTGGTATCTTTTTTTAAATAACATTTTTATTGATTTTTCAGAGAGGTAGGGAGAGGAAGAGAGAGATAGAAACATCAATGATGAGAGAGAACCCTTGATCGGCCACCTCCTGCACACCCCCCATCGGGGATCAAGCCCGCAACCCAGGCATGTGCTCTTGACCGGAATCAAACGCAGGACCATTCAGTCCACAGGCCGATGCTCTATCCACTGAGCCAAAGTTAGGGCAACTTCTGATATCTTAAGCCAGTGTGCTGTCTTTGGTTATAGATAGAATTGTCCTTGGTTTCAAGTTTCCTGTAGGTGTCTTACTCTACAGGTGATAAAAAAAATCACATGGCATTTAGGTTTCTAGATAGGAAAAGGAAAAAATGGCCAATAAATTTATAGCCCCTTGAAACCTTTCTAAAATGGTGAGTTAAAAGGAGCTGGTGTTGAATAATATAAAAGCTTTTCTGTACTAAAAATTTCAAGTCCAGAGATAAACCAAGATGGTGGCATAGGTAAACACCTGAAATTGCTGCCTCGCACAACCACTTTAAAACTACAACTAAAAGACAAAACGGACACATCATCCAGATCCACAGAAAGGCTGGCTGTGTGGAAATTCTACAACTAGAAGGAAAGAGAAAAGCACACTGAGACTCAGAGGAGGTGTGGAAGTAAAGTACAGAGGTACAGAGGCGAGCGTCGGAAAGGGCTGGCAACTGAGGACGTGGTTGTCTTTTGCAATCGAGAGGGAGACACAAGCTCCCGACTGCTCTGAACTCCAGTTCTGGGTGAGACTCTGGGGACCCAGACTCATACAGGGAGAAACTGGACTGTCTGGCTTCGGCGGAACTCTAAGAGGCTTTCTCTCAGAGGTGCTTGCAGCGATTACCACGGGACACTGAGACCTTGGGCCTCTTAGGGCAGGGCTGATGGTCAGCCATTGCTGTTTGCTCCGCCCTATTCATTCCCTGAGACCCCTCCCCACCCAAGCTGTGCGCAGAGGCTTTTGCATATGAATGACCTGACCCTTTGCAATCTAAAATTACCTAACAAACTGCAGCTGGGTCAGAGAGACCCAGAACATCCAATAAAAGGGCCAAGGCCCCACAGCAGCTTGCATTGCTTCACAGCTGGGCCTCATCTGGGCACCTCCAAACCCCAAACAAAGAAGAGGAACATGCAGATCTCTCTGTACCTCCTGCTGGGTGGCCTCAGGCAGAGGCTAAATTAGTACCTCTTTAGAAATCCAAGAGCCAGTGTACCCAGTGGTCAGAATGGGACCATCCAGATTACAACTCCTCAGATCCATAAGGGACACACTCAGGGGGCAGACTCAGTGAGCACCAAAGCCCCACTGAAGCAAGTCTTGCCCTATAAGGGTGTCTCCAGCACAGAAGTTCTCCCATCATAGACAAAACTGATCCTCACAGCCAATTGGGCTAGAAGTCAATTCCTCCCAGTGATACCAACAACAATCAAGGCTTAACTACAATAAGACTGTGCACACAGCCCACAAAGAAGTGCACCAAAAGTGTCCACCTCAGGTAACTGGGGAGGCTGAGCCACTGGGCCCTATAGGACACCTAGCACACAAAGCCACTTTATCAACACAGGGAAGCAGCCAAAATGCAGAGACAAAGACACAGGTCACAAATGACAGAAATGGAGGAAAGCAAACTACTGGATATAGAGTTCAAAATCACGGTTATAAGGTTTTTCAAGAATTTTCTAGAAACCACTGATAAATTTAGTGAGACCCTCGAGGATATGAAAAAGGACCAACTAGAAATTAAGCATACACTGACTGAAATAAAGAATAATATAGAGATCTAACAGCAGACTAGAGAATCGCAAGAATCAAGTCAAAGATTTGAAATACAAAGAAGCAAAAAACACTCAACCAGAAAAGCAAAAAGAATCCAAAAATATGAAGATAGTGTAAGGAGCCTCTGGGACAACTTCAAGGGTACCAACATTCGAATTATGGGGGTGCCAGAAGAAGAGAGAGAGCAAGAAACTGAAAACTTATTTGAAGAAATAATGACAGAAAACTTCCCCTACCTGGTGAAAGAAATAGACTTACAAGTCCAGGAAGCGCAGAGAACCCCAAACAAGAGGAATCCAAAGAGGACCACACCAAGACACATCATAATTAAAATGTCAAGGGCAAAAGACAAAGAGAGAATCTTGAAAGCAGCAAGAGAAAAACAGTTAGTTACCTACAAGGGAGTACCCAAAAGATTGTCAGCTGATTTCTCAACAGAAACTATGCAGGCCAGACGGGAGGGGCAAGAAATATACAAAGTGATGAATAGCAAGAACCTACAACCAAGATTATTCTCCCCAGCAAAGCTATCATTTAGAATTGAAGGTCAGATAAAGAGCTTCACAGACAAGAAAAAGCTAAAGGAATTCATCACCACCAAATCAGTATTATATGAAATGCTGAAGGGTATTCTCTAAGAAGAGGAAGAAGAAGAAAAAGGTAAAGATAAAAAATTATGAACAACAAAGTGACAACAAATACAAATCTATCAACAAGTGAACCTAAAAATCAAATGAATAAAAAACCTGATGAACAAAACCTGTGAATGTAATAGAATCACGGGCATGGAAAGGTAGCAGACTGACAATTCTCGGAGGGAAAAAGTTGTAGGGGGTGCGGGAAGAGATTGGACAAAGAGCTTACACCTATGGATGAGAACAGTGGGGGTGGGGGCTAAGGGCAGAGGGTGGGGTGGGAACAGGGTGGAGGGGAGCTATGGGGGGAAAAAAGAGGAACAACTGTAATAATCTGAACAATAAAGATTTACTTAAAAAATTTTTCAAGTCCATTTTTGAAATTGAGAGTATTATTCTTTCAAATCACTTTAATTGGTCAGTTAAGAATTTCCTAAAACTTTATTAGTATTCAGATTAAAATATCCTTTGGGTAAAATCCCACCTTTTGAAATAGTTATAATATTTTGAATATTTAGTTTAATGCCATTAATTGTAAAGGTAAATCTTATTCCTATGCCAAAAGAGCAGCATCATTAAAGGGTCTGTTTCTATACCTTTATTGGCCATTGTAATTTCATAAATATAATTCTGGAAACAAATTTAACCAGAGAGAAGAATGGGTAAAACTAAATGTTTTCATGCCAGCAAGTGGTTGAAAATTTCACCAAAAAAATATAAATCACTTTTACCACATCCTGGTTACTCTCAATGATATAAACACTAAGTTTAATTTAAATGCTGTAACATTAAAGCCCTCCTCCCAGTGAATGCTGAGCCCCATAACCTTACTCTTTAGCTTGACCAGCTCTGGTATGCCAAAGGTTTTTTTTCATCCATTGATGAATAAGAGCTTTTTTCCACTATCATGGGCCGTAATTGTTTGCTGTCCTTGTAGAATCAGGAGTCCATGGCCTATGAAATCTATCATTTACCTCTCTAAGCCATGTGAGTTCAGAAATAATGATGGTAAGTGTTCTTTTGAGATCTTGTGATATAAGAACTAATGTTGCCCTAGCTTGGTTGCTCAGTGGTTAGAGCATTAGCCTGCAGACTGAAGGGTCCCAGCCTCAATCCCTTGCTCCAGTCGGGGCACGTGTGGGAGGCAACCAATCAATGTGTCTCACTCACATCAATATTTCTCTCTCTGCATTTCTTCCCTCTCTTCCCCTCTCTAAAAATAAATAAATAAATAAATGGAAATAATATCCTTGGGTGAGGATTAACAATAACAAAATTAAAGAAAAAAAAAAAGGAACTTAATGTTATGAACCTCAGGGGTACCAGGCAGTATGTTTAAATACAGCTGTAGTTATAAAAATAAATAGAGAACTTGGCAGAGCTTGGCATCTCGAAAATAGCAGCTAGGCACAGTGTCTACCTCCCTCCCCCCAAAATCTTTTTAGTGTTACCTGATAAACACATTATGTACCTCTTCTTTCCTTTAAAGGCAGAGCCCAAGTTTGAGGAATCATTTTCATTTGGAGGGTGGAGAGACTCCTTTTTTTTTTTTTTTTTTTTAAAGCAGGTGCTCTATTATTGTTGAAATTTAAAACACTGTCTTAAAATCTGTCTCTTGTCATTTTCCAGGGCAGCCACACTCCGGGTTACTGCAGTCGGGTCTCATAAGCTGCTATGTCACGTATCTCACTTTCTCAGCTCTGTCCAGCAAACCTGAAGAAGTGGGTAAGTTGGCCTTGTTAGGGAGCATGTGTTTGTGGTACGAATATTTTCATTTGTGGAGGAAGCAATGTGTCTTTGTGAGCTATTGTTTAAATATGAGGGATGCAGTAAATCAAGCGGAGCCTGTGTTCCTTCAGGAGTGGTGTTGAAAGCCGAGTTGCAGATGCTGGGAGTTGAACCCGGGGTCTCATATATGCCAGGCACGAGCTCTTCCACTGAGCTACATCCCCTCGCTCGAAATAAATCAAAATAGAGAAATGATTAAGACTTTTTCAATAAACAAAGACCTTAAGGTGGGTTATGAAGATGAAAATTTCTTCTTTCTAGTCTTCCTGCTATGTAGGAGAGACATGTACAAAGGTGGACTGTTGAGTTTGCTTTTAGGCCTCATCTGCATTTCTCTGCTCTGTTTTCAAGGGATGTTTTTATTTTTCATTGTTTATTTTGTTGTTGTTGTTTTTCGTTGGGTATTAATTTACTTTTCTTCAGGTAGTCATTTCTCTGAAACAAATAGTGGAAAAAACATGCAAGTGGGAAGCAAGAAACAGGAAGAGTTTTGAGCCCAGCTGCACGTTTGCTGGTTGTGTGACCTTGAATTGCTCATCTTAAATAACACTTATTTATAGAGACAACAGAGCATGCACGAGCTTTAGAGTTGGACTGCCTGGTAGCCTGGTGCTGCTACTTAAGTAACTTGTACAAAGTTACTTACCTTTCTCCACCTAGACACCTTGCCTTTAAAATAAGAATTTTAATTTAACAAGACACTTAAATAAGATTACTATTTTATAAGGTGATTTTTAGGAATTTGGTTTTTCAAACATAGTAGGTACTATATAAGGATATGCTATTATCGTAGTTGAAATGATTATTTGAGAACTATAAAAGTATTATATTATACTAGAGGCCCGGTGCACAAAATTCATGCACTGGGGATGGGGGGGTGTCCCTCAGCCTGACCTGCGCCCTTTCGCAGTCTGGGAGCCCTCAGGGGATGTCCAACTGCTGCGGAGCTGCTCCTGCCTCCACTGCTGCGCTCGCCAGCTGTGAGCCTGGCTTCTGGCTGAGCAGCACTCCCCCTGCGGGAGAGCACTGACCACCAGGGGGCAGCTCCTGTTTTGAGCATCTGCCCCCTGGAGGTCAGTGCACATCATAGCAACTGGTTGTTCTGCCACTCAGTCGATTTGCATATTAGCCTTTTATTATATAGGATTATACTAGAGGCCCGGTGCACGAAATTTGTGCACTGAGGCGGGGAGGAGTTCCCTCAGCCCAGATTGCAAGAGGGTACAGGCCAGGCTGAGGGGACCCCACTGGTGCATGATCAGAGCCAGGGAGGGACGTGGGAAGTTGGCCAGCCAGAGAGGGACCACAGCAGGGCTCCAGGGTGTGTCCGGCCTGTCTCACTCAGTCCCAATTGGCTGTACCCCAGCAGCAAGCTAACCTACTGGTCAGAGCATCTGCCCCCTGGTAGTCAGTGCATGTCATAGCGAGCAGTTGAGTAGCCTTAGCATATCATTAGCATATTACACTTTGATTGGTTGAATGGCCAACCGGACGACTAGACACTTTTTTTTTTTTTTTATTAAGGTATTATATGTGTACATATCTTACCATTGCCCCCCCACCCCACTCCCATACATGCCTCGCCCCCCAATGTTTTGCATCTGTTGGTTACTCTTACATACATGCATATAAGTCCTTCAGTTGATCTCTTATTTCCCCCACCTCTCCCTAACCTTACTGCTGTAATTTGACAGTCTGTTTGATGCTTTACTGCCTCTGTATCTATCTTTTTGTTCATCAGTTTATAATGTTTTTCATTATCCCCAAATGAGTGAGATCATGTGGTATTTTTCTTTCATTGACTGGCCGGACGACTAGACACTTAGCATATTAGGCTTTTATTATATAGGATTGTATTATACTAGAGGCCTGGTGCATGAAAATTCATGCACTGGAGAGGGGAAGGTTCCTTAAGCCTGGCCTGCCCCCTCTCACAGTCCAGGAACCCTCAGGGGTGGGAGGCAACCCGGCAATCAGGGGAAGGCAATGCCCCATCACACCTCTGCTGCTGCTACTGCTGGCAGTGCAAGCCTCGGCCAGCCCTGGTTACCTGAGCCTCGGCCAGCCCTGGGCGGCTGGGCAGCCACCATCCGAGGCTCGCCTGCACCTTGGGCAAGCCCTGGGCAGCTAGGCGGCTGGGGGGCTGAGGGGACTGGGGGACTCCGGAGGCAGGCGCGTGGAGCGGCCAGGCCCACCTGGAGCCGGGCCCGGCCTTGATGGGTGCCTGCCGCCCCAGCGGGGCTGAGGGGGCTGGGTGCTACCATCTTGTGACTGTGGTCGCCGCCATCTTTGAGGGCGTGGCAGTCAATCAGCATATTCCCTCCTTATTGGCTGTGGGCGCTGCCATCTTTTGCGACAGCATGAGGGTCAATTAGCATATTCCCTCTTTATTAGTAGGATTGTATTGTATTGTATCATATCACATCATGGTTGGCGGTGGCCGGCCAGGTACTCCCTCCCTTCCCCCAGCCGCCTGCCGCTACCGCCACCGGGGCCTCTCCCCCTTCCCCCGCCCGGCCCCGCCCACTGGTTGAACTCTCGGAAGAACTCCCAGTCGAGGGGGCAATTTGCATACTATGCTTTTATTATATAGGATTATATTATAAAGCGTTATTGTATAAGCCCCTGAGCCTTGCCAGTGAAAAACAAAATTGAAGGTCTTTTTTAACATTTTATTTAGGAAACAGGCAAAGATAATTTGAAAGGTTTAGCATATGCACATACTATGTATGTGTCTTGTTTTTATAGCTATTTATAGTATGAAGTGAATTGTAGGCCTTATATAAAGTATAGTCTACCCTGGATATAATTTTTTTTTTAACGAAGTTCTATTTTGACTAAGTTTATTTAAACCTAGTCTCTTCAGGACTTTATACCTATATATTAATCTCTGGTTTTAACTTATTGGGGTTTTAGTTAACATAGTTTTCTTTTTAATGGCAGGTATCACTTAAAAACAAAAAAAAACCAACTTTTATTTTTAATTTCAGGTGGTACTACTTAAATAGCAAAGTTCATATTTGGTCAGTTTTTAAGAAAACATTTTTCATTGGCCTAAGAATAAAGATTCCTTTAACCACAGCATAGACAGTTATGTTTACTGTTTCAAGTGTGAGTACTAGTAATAATTTCATTCCAACTTCAAACACTTGGAATGTACATGTTTGTAAAATGGTTTCTGTCCCTTATTGAGACAGAGTTGGCAATCAGACCTAGATTGGGTGTTCAAAATTGAAGACTGTGTTAGACAAAAAATAAACTACCACTGATGGTAATACTACAGAAATCTTTGTTATATAGCCTCTCAAAATATTTTAAAACTCCAGACAACCTCAGTAGGTTCCCAGGTTACAGCCTGAAAGAGGTCACAGCCATCCTGTTACTGGCAATAAAATGACTTGTCAGCTGGGGGAGGTTGTGGGCAGATAGCTGTTATCTGATGCTAGGTTGGTAGTTGGGTGCCCTCATCACACCTCCAGAGAGAGTGATCAATTATTTGTACATTATCTCTGTTCAGCAGCTGCCAAGTAAACTGAAAAATGAATCTAAGTTGCCCTGGTGAGTGTTGCTCAGTGGTTAGAACGTCAGCCCAAGCACCAAAGGGTTGGGGGTTTGATTCCAGTCAAGGACACATACCTGGGTTGCAGGTTTGACCCCTGGCCCGTGCGGGAGACAACCAATCGATGTGTCTCTCTCACATTGATGTTCCTTTCTTTCTCTCTCTTACCCCCTTTCTCCATTCCACTCTCTCTGAAAATAAATGGAAAAAAAGATCTTTGAGTGAGGATTAACAGCAACAACAACAAGAGTCTAAGGGTACTTTGTAATATTTGAATAGTGCTGAAAAAGAGCAAGGCTCTTGCAAGGTCCTGACCTGAAGAACCCTTTAGCTTTGAGCTGGAATCGGGGGGTCCTGTTTGCAGGGTGTGAGGTGGGAGACGTGTGCTTTGAAATAGCCACAGTCTAGTCTGAGTTGAGTTGTACTATAGAGTAGAAGTTCCCAGTGATAGGCCTTTACTCTTTAAGCTACCTGAATTTTCCCCAAATGAGTGAGTCTGAGTTACAACAGGTTTTTCTGATTTAACTGTGGTTACTTTGTTTTTCCTTTGCAAGTTCTGGATGCACATGGGAAGAACATCACGATCTGTGTGCCTGGCTTTGGTCAGGACCTGTACAGAGACGAGAACTTGGTTACTGGACTGGGTACCACTCTCTTGTTTGCGTGCATCTTATATTCATGGTAAGTTTTAGGATTACCTGAGCTCATCTTCACAGACTTTTAATGTGCAGGAGAAGAATTTAAATAAGTTTTAGCAGCTGCGAGACAGCAAAACAAATACCTTCTGAGGAAGAAGGAGAATAGAAATAATAGGTGTTTGGACTTCATTTGTCTTATATTTATAGGGGATAAATAAAACAAGTATGTGATACATTGCAACCCTTTAAAAGACGATTGAATATTACTTGCTAAAGCATTATTGGACGGCAAGTGAACACAAAGTGAGGTATGCGCCAGGATGTTTGGGGAACTTTCTAATCCAAGGGAAATGCCATTTGTTCTTCTGTTGATGCAAAATACAAAGCACTAAGTACACGGTCATTTTGTGCCTTGTCTAGGAAAGACAGGAAGTACCCCCCTTTTCTTTTTATGCTAAAACCCACAATGCCATTAAGGAGTCCAGAGCTCTCCAAAAGTAGGTGTGATACATAAGCAGGCTGCATTTCACATGCTTATGGTGAGGTTTATTATACCTTTAAAATGTTTAAAAGATTGCTAGAGAGAGAAAAGTAAGGGATGCAAATGGTTCGTTTCTTATTCTGGATAGATATTTCACTGATAATTACGTTCCCCTTTGACAGTAACCTTTTCATGTTTAGGTTTTACTTCTGTGTTCTATTGTTTCAGTATATAAATATTTCAAGTTGTCCTGGGCACATTGTAATCTTCCTTAGGCTGAAATGAAATGATGCTGATGGTGATACCTTGTAGAAATAAAACATCTTTCTGGGCAAGTTGGCATTTTCTCTTATAGCTTCTAACACCCCCTAATGGTCGAAAGGGACCAAGTACTTGCTTGTGTTGCAGGTGGTTGTGACATTGATGCTCACTCTGTCTTTGACATGGTGACAGATTCTCCTCATTGCACCAGGAGGGACCATGGTGTTAGTACACACAGACCCAGGGAAAAGCCCCAAGACTGAAACTCAGCCTCTGTAAACAGAGGGCAGAGAAAGAGGCTAGCCACTCCAGTCTGGTAATTAACAGAATTTTTTGAGGAAAACGTACGTACGAGGCATGTCGTGGGTGGTTGCAGGACCAAAGAGATCCCCGTGCCTCTTGGCAGGTGCCAAAGAATTACATAGGGTGTAAAGGGGGATGGTGCTCCAACACTGCCAGGCACGGAAATGACTTTACGTGCTCGACCAGGTCAGGACAGCAACCTGTTCCAGGACCAGCACATAGCAGGAGCCAAGGGAGGCTGCTGAGTTACGAAGATGAACATTAATTATTATCAGACATTCTCTAAGGGGGGTTTGCAGAAAGCAACCTCTGTTCTGGCCCAGGTCTAGCTTGCGGAACAGACAGTGGCTGTCACGGAACAGCCTCTCCTGGTGACCGGTTTCTGGCCTTTTGTTTTTAATGATGCCATGATTGTTCACTGAGTACTACTGTATAAACAGAAATAGATAGGATTCGGGCCCAAGTCAATGAATGTTTTCAGAAAAAGCCATAAAGGCACCCAAGTTTTGAATCCTGATTCTCAGCTCTTCCTTTTTTTGAGCAAGCCTTTTCTTCCTGAGTCTGTTATTGTTGGGCTTCTGGGGAAAATGGCAGCAACATGGCTAATTTCATTGGTCTCTCAAATTTTTTTTCTGAATTGGCATATTAAAAATACTGGTAAGTCAAGCGAGGATAAAGTAGGTTACTAAACTATAAATATAGAGTATTCCATTTTAAAAATAAAATATAGTTGTGTTTATGTATACAGGAAAAAATCAGGAAGGAAAGGAACCAAATTTGTAATAGTGGTGACTTTTTTTTTTTTTTTAAGTAATCCTCATCCGAAGATATATATTTTTTCCCATTGCTTTTTCAGAGAGTGGAAGGTGCAGAGAGAGGGAGAGAGAGATGGCACTGGGGACAAACCTGCAACCCAGGTATGTGCCCTTGACTAGAATTGAACCCACAGCCCTTCCTTGTGCGGGCTGACGTTCTACCACTGAACCACACTGGCCAGGGCTGTGATTTATTTTTATTCTTGTTCTTACAGAAAAAAAAACAACAACTGTGAAAAACTTTGAAAGATTAAAATCATGTTTTTGTGGGTTGCTAGATACCTAAAAAAATGTTTGTCCCTTAGATAAGGCAGGGCTTGGATTTGCTTTAAACCTATCAATGGACAGATGGCAAAAATTCTACTTAGTGTGCTGATAGAATTGCCACAAATGGTGTCATTTTGCAGCATGGAATTTTTACCCTATCAGATTTTCACCGCCACCCTTGAATGAGTGATGCGAAATAAAACATCACTTCCTCCAGACCTCAGAGGCACCACAGTGGTGGTTGGTAGTCCCCAAAAGATAACAATGTTCAAAGCTGACAGCTGCTACTTAAAGTCTGTCTAAATGCCAGTAGCAAACGTTAATCGAATGCTAGTAATTAAACTGCAAAACCATAGTGCCGGATGGAAGAGGAGGTGGGAAACAGCAGCCACACACCCAGCGGAGAGCAGGGTACCAGGTGGCGCCCAGCGTGTGTGTGTAACCCACTGTGGGGAGCTCCACAGCGCGGGGTGGGCGTGTGGTGGTGGTGGTGGGGGGTGATGAATGTTTGCTCAGTATCCACTGCAGCTCCATGAGGTCAGGCCTAGTAAGTAGGGCGGTGAATAAAGGGAATTCCTGCCGGGGTGGGAGGCGGTCCATCAGGAGGTTTTCAAATCACGGCTTCTAGAGTTTATGTTTTCCTCCCAGACTCAGAGGAATGAAAGTTTGGAAGATTTACAAAAAGAGATTGGGTGGAAACTGTCATTTGAACATGATTGCAGGAATTTCTAGAATTCTTGATAGAATCTATAGGAAGCTGAAAGACTAGGTAGTGTGTCTGCACATTAATGGGAGACGAAATCCCCCTTTGACTTTCAATGGAAGTCCAGGATTGCTGGGGCTGACTTTTCCATAAGGTCATAGAAGGCTCCCTGTGCTATCTTCTTACCTATTTGTGTATAGGAGCCCCCCTACACACGCGCCGCCCCCCCCCCCCCCCCCACACACACACACACGCCACTTTAGGGGGCTCTCATGATGACCTCCATCCTCAGTTCCTGGTTCTCTGCTCCAAGTCCTGCTGCTGACACACTCACTGTGTGTATGTTTTGCTCTTTTGTGGTCTCAGCTTGGAAGAAGGGCTTGGCCCAAACTCACTCCCTGGCTCTCTGACTGAGGCCACTCTTTCTCTAGACCCCCTTCTGCTGCCTCCAGGCATCACTGTGATGAGGAAGTGTCACAGCTTGGACCCCATGCAGGAGCGCCCCAATGGCTCATTCTATAGGCTGGTCCCCCCACACCCTCTTCGGCCTGGCTCCTTGTGACAGGCCCTTGCTTCCCCCAACTATTTCTTAATTCCTTCCTTGGCCTCTGGATTTTGAGAGTATTCTCCTGTTGGTTTCAGGTTCAAGCTGTCAGACTGTATAGGATTCAGGAGTCAATCAAGTTCAATCCCCTCACTGTACCTAAAAGAAAATGGGTATGGAGCCTATTCCTATAGCTCTGCACCCCCAATTTCAGGACACCTCTCCTTGAATCTCTTTTGCTGGGCTATTTGGAGAGACAGGTCAAAATGTTTTCCCTTGTGTTGGCTTGGAGTAAGATCCATTCTTCACTCTGGTAGAAAGATAAGCTAGATGACTGACATAATTATATTATCAGGAGGCACTTGTGTTGTGAAACATTACCCAGCTACTTCAAATTCCTAGACAGCTTACACAAGAAAGAATTTTATTTTCTCTTAAGCATAACAAAAACTGAATATAAAATTATAAAAGCTAAGAAAGAATCTTTATTAAATTTCCAACTGGCTAGTTCAAAATGGGACATTCACAGCCATGTTGCATACAGTATGAACACAGGTACAAGGTTGGTAAGTTGGCATTAGAGAGATTGGCTTAAAAAGAGAAAAACTGGTAAATCAAGGAGGGCTATCTATTCTTGTGTGTTCTGGGCCTGATACTCTGCTATAAGAGAAAGGGAGGGTGTGTATCTTATTTTGGGAATCTTCCACTTTCCAGCCAGCCAGCTAGAAATTCTCATGTTCTGCACCGGGACCTGCTGAGGCCTGCCCCACGCTCCCCTAGGACTCTGGTCTCCTTTGGGAGCTGTGCGTCACCATTTCCACAGCAGCGGGAACGTAACGGAATTCACCACACAAAGGCTGGGAATGGCCATGGGACCTCTCAAAGGCCTGCCCTGCAAATTTGTGAGGGAATCAGAATCTGTGGTCTCCCATAGGGAAGTCTGCACATGGTTTTGGAGGTTTTCTGTAATCTGGGGGCATTTGGCCGATGCTAGAAGCACCTGTGTTTGAATCACTGTCACTGTGGGCAGGCAGTGGTTCCCGGGCAAAGGTACAGAGAGGCATCTTATCTTTTCGGTTGTCACGATGACTGTACGCCACGGCTGGCTTTTTGTGATGGGGACCAGGCACAGCGGCCATGTTGCTGTATAGTGGACATTCTCTGTATATGGGAAAGCATTGTCCCAACCAAATACTGTTAGTCTCCTGCGCCCCCCACAGGAAGGCCTGGTTAACACCACTCACATTTTAGGTCTAGAAGACGAGATTATGGATAATCTGGGAATTATTTTACAACAGTTTGTCTCGCGCTGACCAAACAGATGGGTCAATAACAGCCAGAATGCAGACAGTAAGAATTTTCTGTGTTTTTTAAGAGCTTGTAAAAGCAATATTTTCTTAATAATCCCAAGAAGAGTGTTTTGTGGGGAAAGGCCACGACTGAATAAAGACCTTATTTTACAGTAGCATCTACTTGTAGAAGTCACACATCACAATGAACTGAATATAGGTACTTCAAGAAGGATAAAAACTTCTCCTTTCAGTGCTGATGGTGGAAGTGAAGCCGCAAAAGTGCCAGAATCAAAGCTTTGTTTTTCTGAAACCATCTATTGCAAAGAATTTATAAAATGAATATATATTCTACTCTCCTTAAAGTATATCATCTTTTAGATGAAAATTCCAGATACTGACCTCTTCCTAAAATTGAAAGTTATATTTATCCCCATGGAAACTGTATACTATTTTAAATCAATTCATAGGCACAAGATATAGCACACTTAAATGCAGGAGCAAGGTGTATATTTCTTGGGTGCACAGCCAGTGGAATGTTTCTGTCATTCCTCTACCCAGGCTCAGAGTCAGGAAGTGGGAGTGGAGTGCGCCTCAGTTAGCATCCATCTGTTCAAAGCAGAAATGAAAGTGATGCTATTGGTCTTCAGTGGACCACAAAAGAAGCAATAGCTTGGATCCCAGAGGACCTCTTTATGACTAAAGCTTTTTATTGTTTACTAGAAGCCCAGTGCATGAATTTGTGCACATTGAAAGGAAATTAATTAGAAGAAATATTTTAGAGGAGGGACTGCAGGAGGTTGGCTCCAGGGCATGTCTGGCCCATCTCGCCCAGTCCCCATCGGGGCTGATCAGGGCCGGCTGGCTGGGGAGGGACCGCGGGAGGGCTCCAGGGTGTGCCCAGTTTCACCCAGTCCCAATCGGCCAGACCCCAGCAGCAAGCTAACCTACTGGTCAGAGCATCTGCCCCCTGGTGGTCAGTGCGCATTATAGCGACTGGTCAAGTGGTTGACCAAATGGTCGACCAATCGGTCAGACACTTAGCATATTAGGCTTTTATATATATAGATTTGCATCTCATTGACCTCTTCTCTCCTTGGGAAAGAGGATGAGAATGAGCAGAGAAGACAGTGTTTCCTCATGAGATTTATTTGGTTGAAAAGAATCTGCTAATTTCTGCCTCTCTACTAGGCAACACTCCCCAATCTGTCACCCTCCCACACACATACCACTCCACCTGCCTCCGGTTAACACTGAAGCTGCATTGAGGGCAGGGATTTCACTGAGTCCCCAGTGCTTAGAATAGGGCCTGACACATGGCAGGCCTTCAGTAAATATTTGCTAAGCAAATTTATACAGTTAGATGGAACCCTAAGTATAGTTTGCTTAAAATGTTCCCCCCTTTTTCACTAGGGAAAATAAATACTTTTTTCACTCCTGTAAGTCAAATTTTATAACATTTTACCTCTCAAGGTATGGGGAAAATGGCAAGAAGATTTTTTTTTTAAATCACACCCACAGCTAGTTAGTCTATATCGAATTTCTAAACAGAAAACCTTGTTCTGCCGTAGGCTGATTGCCACAGTAAGTAATTGTGACCTTCGTTTTTCATGCCCTGGATTTTTATTGCCATCTCTGGGTTCCTCCGTTGCTTTTGATCCCTTCTAAGTGAGAATGGTCAAAGGGAGGAGAATGATAAAAGTGAAATCAGAAAATTGTTTTGAAAATTAAGGGAAGAGAGGCAAAAACCAAGATAATGGGACCAAAAGACATCTTATTTCTTTACAAACTTCACTTTGCACAAAATGATCTAATGCAATTCACGTAAACAACATTGGCTATAGAATCGGTCAGCCAGTTTTGGAATACAGTGGATATTTAAACAGACTACGTTTATCGAAGCAGGGAGGACTGTGGGTGTAGTGAGTCTCTCATTGGACATTGGCCAGGCGGCCTGCCCTTCCTCTGATGGGACATAGCACGTCCAGGTGCTCTGCTGACCTTTCTGTTTGTTTCCTAGCTTGACCTCGACAACGAGATCGAGTTCTGATGCTCTGCAGGGGCGCTATGCAGCGCCCGAACTGGAAGTAAGTTCCTTTCCTTTTCCTGTCCTGCTTTTCTCAGAAGACCCACTTCCCAGGAAGGCTTTTCATGTTTATTTGTCTCTTTATTGATCTGCATTCCATGATCCCAAGAATACAATTTTTGTTCGTAAAGAAATATCCTATATACACTATGGGATTAAAATCCTTGATTTTCCTTCAACAAGATTGGCCTCTTGTGTGGCGTCCTGCTGCCCACCTCCCGCCAGAGACCTGGGGGGCTTTGTCAAGCTGTTCTTTGTTCTTCTGTCATAATGGAATGTGTGTGGTTTTCTACAATTTCTAGTCCATTCCTCTGTTTCATACCTGCCTGTGCCCTCCATACAAAGCACAACTGTGAGGCTATGTAATAGCTGTTCCAAAGGAGGAGAGAAGGATGGAGAAGGGGAGGAACCAGCATCTGATGTATGGCACAGGGCTGAGCATTGCCTGTACATTAGCTTATTTAAGGGGGTCAGTTCCATCAGGTGGGCATTTCACTGGGTAAAGAATTGTGAGCAATAGGTGTCCAAAGAATTATACTGGTCGGCTGATGCCAGTGGTCAGCAGAATGTATTTTATTACAATGGAACATCCAGGGTTTAAAAAGGCCTAACCACATGGAGGCAGCCAGGAAAAAACTCAGCCCTGACCCCAAGATGGAAAGAATGGAAAGTCCAGTGATAGCTAAGACTTGTGGCACTTGCTATGTATGTTCCAGGCCCTGTTCTAGGCGCTACATATGTCATTTCATTTTATCCTCATAAAAACCCAGTGAGGGTTTTCTCTCCATTTTGCAAAGTCATTTAAACTTTTGATTTGCCAGCATGTAACCATGAGCCTGTGTTCCTAATCACTGATACCCAAGAGCTCAGCTGCTGCTCCTGGCCTACCTGGGCCGGGAACCCTGCCTGGCATTCCGCCCTGGCTGCATCCTAATAGCTTTCCCTGGATTTAAGAGCCCTGGCTTATCTGATGGGCGCTTCCTTCTGCAGCTGTGTCTCTGGGGATGGTCTCTCCGGCACCTGACCTGGAGAGAGGGAACCATTGTGAAGGCTTGTCAGTCAGCCAGCATCATTCCCCAGCTCTTTCTGTCACTTAAAAAGGAGACTGAATAAGAGAATGAATGAGGAGACTGAATGAGAGAATGGTCTCTGGAAGGCAGGCGTTTGTTCTTACCACTGACTGGGTGACCACCTGCTGGGATGGTACCTTATGGTTTCAATATCCCTATTGTGCACAGAGTTAATGTGCAAAGAACAGCGAGTCTCTACGTACGATTTGAGAGAGGATGTTTTTCTTTTTCCAAGGAAAAAGTCCAGTGTTTCCTTCGGAAGTGGAGAGCATGCAGGGTGGGAGTGGGTTTGCTTTCCTTGCATCACGTTTCACAGGGTGCTCCTTTGAAAGAGGGTTAGTTTCTTGTGGTAACTTAAAGCTTCTGAAGAACTGAGATCCCAGCACACCATGTCTTGGGCCTCCTGAATGAATTAGTGAGTCTTGGACTGTGTCACTTGATGCAAGATTCTGTCAAGGCCAGTCCCTCTATTACAAGTTCCCTTGATGTAGGAGGGAAACAGGGACGTGGCCTTGAGGTGGATAAATGGGGTGAAGGCCTAGGCTCCCAAGTCCGTGTCCTTGGCTCTCTGTTCTTTGTAGTAAAAATATTATCAGCCAGAGTGTCCAGGACCCAGCGCTTCCCAGACCTCTTTGGTACTTGTGTTTCTTATTTGTTTATTAGCACACTTCTGAAATCATGTATTTATTTTTCATAACCTGATATTTTTAAAATTAAGTTTATTATGTTGAGTAAGTTAGAAACGTGGTACGAAATTTGAACGATACCAAAGGCTCTTCAAAGGGAAGTATCCCGCCCATCCCTGTCCCCGGCACCTCTGTGCCATTCGAGCAGCCTGATTTTTACAGGAGGTGCTTCCAGATCCCTTAGCATTGCCATCTCTGATTCTCTTGGCTCCACCACCTCCTAGATATCACATGCTTCTGGTTGCCTCTTGTGAGCCATGGGCCTTGGAGTTCCCATCCCGCACTCATGTCCCAGCTCCTATCGCTAAGCGAGTTGCCTGACCTCAGTTTCCTCAACTGTACGTGGGATAATAATCCCAGCCTCAGAGGTTGGAGAGGGTTTAATGAAGTAATGAGTAGAGCAAAGCACCAGGAGTGAGCTCCATGAGAGTGGGACCTTGTCTCGTTCACTTTATGTCTCAGGTTGAGTTTTTCAGAAGCAGCTGCCCAGGCAGTTTGATGAGCAGGGTATTTATTAGTGAAAGGAAAGTGAGAAAAGAAAGGGAAGAGGCAGAGGGGTCAGAGGTCGATGTTGAAGGGCACTGCAGGCCGGACAAATCTTTGCTGACCCCCAAAGCGTGCTCCAAGGAAGATGTGGCCCATCGGGCCTGTCCCCCAGGGCTCAGTGGTTGCTCCCTTTCACCCCTGCTGTGGGCATTCATTCCTGTGGTTTGTCCAGGAAGGGCTTGCCCTTGGGCAGGGTGACTCTGCTGCTGGGCAAAGCCTGGGAGCTGCAGTCTAGAGACTGTCGGCTCACAGCAGGCGCAGTAACTGAGAGTGCTGCTTTGAAGGCAGCTCCCCTCAGCCCATGTATTTCCCACCACCAGCACCCAGAGCATCGGGAAGAGCAGGTGCTTAATTAAAACCTCCCGGCCCTCACCGGTGTGGCTTAGTGGATAGAGCATCGGCCTGCGGACTGAAAGGTCCTAGGTTCGATTCCGGTCAAGGGCATGTACCTTGGTTGCAGGCACATCCCCAGCAGGAGGTGTGCAGGAAGCAGCTGATCGATGTTTCTCTCTCATCAATGTTTCTGACTCTGTCCCTCTCCCTTCCTCTCTGTGAAAAATCAATTAAAAAAATAAAACCTCCCGAAGGGGTGAAGTGTGCAGTTCCGGGCCTGGGATAGAATTCAGACGGGGACGGCTTGGCACGCAGTGGCCTTTAGTGCTTTACTGATGTGGGGAGCAGAGAGCACGTCACCTGACTATTGGTTTTGCTCTCTCAGGTAGCTCGGTGTTGCTTTTGCTTCGGTCCCTACGGAGAAGGTGAGTAGAGAACTTTCCCTCTATGCACCTGTGTGGCCCTGCAGACCTGTAGCTCTAGTGTGTAGGCATTTGGGATTCACGTACAAATAACTGAATGGTAAGGGGAGACTGTTTCACAAAGCCAGTTTATCGTGTGCATGCTTTTCACATTCTCCCCAAAGGGTTGTGAGGTTTTCTTGGTTTGTTTCGTTATTTTGGCAGGCAAGAAATCAGTCTAATATTTTGGCTCACATTTAAGTTATACAGGGAGATTTAGAGAAGCAGAAAGTACATTTTTTAAAGGAATGAAAATTTGGAAAATACCAAGAGTCCTGGCACCATGATTTGGACCATTTCTTTTCCTCAACTTAACTTTTCTTCTTGAATTGGAGGATCCCGGGGGCTTGAGAACTCCTGGTCTACTCTCTCTCACTTTCTTCTGAGCTTATAATAAGTTTTGTGTTTTTAATGGCTTTCCCCCTGCTCTATTAAGTAGGGCAGCTGAGTTGGTTAGTGCATGGTCCCTACTAGTATATGCCAAGGTTGTGGGTTCAATCCCTGGTCAGGGCACATACAAAAATCAACCAGTGAGTGCATAAATAAGTAGAACAATGAATTGATGTTTCTCTCTCTCTCTCTCTCTGTCTCCTCTCCTCTCTCTCTCTCTCTCTCTCTCTCTCTCTCTCTCTCTCTCTCTCTCTCGCAAATCAATAAAAATAAATAAACTTGACTTGATACCTCAATAAGATTTAAAATAAATAAGTAAAATGAGTGGGATGTTAGACACCTCATCCTGTTCAGGAAGGTTCTGGGGTAGGTGGGGGTTTGTGCTTTTGGCATAGATGAAAGTTGCCTTAAGGTACAAGTGGCTTTTGGTACCTTTCCTACAGAACAGCCCCTGGGTTGAAACAAGTGTGTCTTTGCTAAAGCGGTCAGTGTGCGAGTGTTCACTCATTGAGCTGGTGCTGGCTTTGTGGTTCACAGACACGGAAGATCCACAGAACATGAAAGAGGGGCCGGGCGTCATTTATGACGAGAAGAGAAGCACCGTCTACAGCTATTCCTATTTCCACGGAGTCTTCTTTTTGGCTTCCCTCTATGTGATGATGACCGTCACCAACTGGTTCAAGTGAGTGGCCCGCCTTGGTAGGGGTTTTAGAAGGGGCAGTCTTTATCAAAGCAAGGTGAGTCCTGTTCCTTAGGGTGCTGAGGCACAGAGCAGATCTCCAGAGTCAGCTAAGTAGTTTTCCAAGTCAAGCTGTGCTCACCTCTACAGAAACAGTTCAAGTTTAGTCTAGTGGCATACTTTTAACCCTGGGACTTGCCAAGGCTTACTGTGACTTAAAAAAGAAAAAAAAAAAGAAAAGGAAGGTTAACTGCATATGGGTAGTCTTGAAGAGCATAGTAATGGTAATGGAGGAAGCATTTGGAATTCTTAAGTAATCATCTGCTTTTTAAAAATTGTATTAAATTTATTGGGGTGACATTGGGTAATAAGATTATAGTTTTCAAGTGTACAGTTCCATAATACAGCACCTGTATACATTATCTGCATTGTGTACTCATCCCTTTTCTACTTTGTATTTTGTCCTTTTTTTCTTCACACTTTCATTACAAAAGTTGAAAACAGCTTTTAAAAAAACTAATATGGAAATATAAAAAGTAACAGTGACTCCCTCCCCCAACCACTGCTAACAATATGGCATATATTCGTTTTCTATGCATTTACAACTTTTTAAACATAAATATGATTACACATATTACCCCCACTTTGAGGTTTTTTCTTTTGTTTGTTTTTTATTAACTTGGCAGTATATGATACAGATTCTTTTTGCATTATTCTTTAATCCAAAGTTTATGTTGGATACGAATGTGATATAAATTAGGATATACATAGGCTAGACATTTAGGCTCATTGTGCTTTCTTTTTTATTCATTCATTCCACACACATTTGGGTGTCTCCTACGGGCCACACTATTCTAGGTGGCAGGGCTTACATTCTAATGGGGGAGACCGTGAACCTAACCAGATACAGTGTGTCAGATCGTGGTGAGTTTTGGGGTGAAAAAGGAAATGAGGAAGAGGAATGAGGAGTACCTTATGGGGTTTAGGGTGATGGCTTCAAACAGAGTGATAGGGGATTCTTCCCAAACATCTTCCTGAGGGAGAAGATAGGGAGGGAGCTTCTGATGCTTCCCCGTGATCCTTTGAAAATTCCTGAGAATTTCTGGCTTGGGAAACTGAAGAAAAAAATGGAGGGAGCTGTGATCAATTAGGCAGATAATAAGTGTTGAGGATGTGGGGAACTTGGAACCCTCCTACACTCCTGGGAGGATTGTAAAAACAGTTTGGCAGTTCCTCAAAATATTAAATATAAGAGTTACGACATGATCTGGCAATTCTACTCCCAAATATTCAAGTGAAGAAAAGGCACGTTTATGTCCACACAAAATCTTGTACACGGTGTGCACAGAGGCAGCATTGCTAATAACCAACAAGGGGAAACAACCTAAATGCCCATCAACTGATGATGGGTAAACAAAACGTGCTGTATGCAGACAATGGAGCACTACTCAGCAATAAAAAGGCGTAAAGTACCGATACATGCTACAGCAGGGAGAAGCCTTGAAAACATTGAGCTGAGGGGAAAAAGCCAGTCCTAAGAGGCCACATGATTCCATATGAAAATGAAAATGTCCTAAATAGGCTAATCCATAAAGACCAAAAGGAGATGAGTGAATGCTGGGGGCAGGAGGAAGGGAGGAAATGGGAGGGCAGCTAAAGGGTGCAGGTTTTCTTTTGGGGGCGATGAGAATGTTCTAAAGTTGACTATGCTGGTGGTCCCACGAGTCTGTGCACATGGAAGTCATTGAGTTGTATGCTTTAAGTGGGTGTGAATTACATAAGAATTCAGTTGTTGGAAAACCAGAAAGACTGGAGGGGGCAAAAGCAGGGAGACACTTGGTAGAAGAGAATTCTCCCACGGGTTCTCCTTCTACGCTGACCACGATGGCTCTCTCGTTCCCACAGCTATGAAAGTGCCTACATCGAGACCTTCTTCAGCGGGAGCTGGTCCATCTTCTGGGTCAAGATGGCCTCCTGCTGGGTGTGCGTGCTGCTGTACCTGTGGACGCTGGTGGCGCCCCTCTGCTGTCCTTCTCGGCAGTTCTATGTGTGAGGCCTGCCGCTGAAGGGACGTCCTTTGAGCAAGTGTCCCAGGGGTCTGAGCACTGACAGGCGCTTTTCGAAAAGCTGGCTTCCCCTGGCTTTCAGGGGGAAAATCACCCGATGAGCTTTTTAATTCTGAAATTCGAAAAGAAACAAGTTATCCCGAAAGAATTGAAAATTTCAACCAAGCTGGTCCTGAGTGATGCTATGTTTGTATGTGTCTAACCCCTAAAAACTGGGGTGGTAGTTAGGCTAGTAGTTTTCTTCTGCATGTTTTTACCAAAACAGTTTGGAGTATGACATCTCACGGGTAGAAAGTTACCTTGTGTGGCCTCTCATTCTTATCCTTGGAATAGAAAACATGCCAAAATCTTGAGCCTTCAGCCCCTGACAGAATGCAGACCCCTGAGCACACCTGGGCCTGCGGGACCCTGCACACAGCCCCCTGGTACTTATAGGGCACAAGAGGCAGCACCTGCTTTTAACTCCACGTGTGCTGCTTCCTCCGGGCCCCCAGACATTTCCCTGGAAGTTGTGATGCTGGGAATCACATCTGCCGTTGCCCTTCTGTCGCCCTTCCTCGAGGTCTCCTCATCCTTTCTGGGTTCAGTGTCTTTTACGTGACAAAGCACAGTTTGCTGTCACCACCTGTGTGACCTGCGTCCCCCCCCCCCCCCCCCCCGTATTATCACTACCTGAGTCACTGCAATAATTACGACTCTTATTTGTGGAGTTATTCACATGATGATAGAACAATATTCATGTTGTTTTCTTTGTCTGAACGATGGAGAGCTATGGTCTTACTTGTTCGTGCTGGTTAACAGTAATAATACTTCAGAGCCTTACCTGGAAGGTTGCTCCCTGGCTGAAGCCTGCTGCGCCCCTTTCAGTGTTAAGGTCAGCCCCCCAGTTTCTCTTCCACCTTGAGGCCTTTGAAATGGTAAAGGCAGAGGGCTTTTGATTTCTAGATGTGTAATGGGACCACACCGTTAATGTCCATCGTGGGGTTTTTGGAGTAGATTTGCTGAGGTGGGGATCACAGGCAGCGCCCCCGACAGGGCTGACCAGATAAGCCGGTTAAACAAGTTGTAGAAGTGACCAAATATACTTCGAAGGAAAGGTGGACAGATGGTGGGGCTTTTTAATGGAGCCATCACTAACATCCACAGAAATTTCTAAAAGACATACTTGTAAGCTAATACTCATGAGATATTGGACTTTGGGCAGCTGCCCAAGAAGATGTCCATTTTCAGTGCTGATGTTCTCAGTCAGGAAAAGAGTTTACTTGTTGGAAAGTCTGTTAGAGACCCCAGTGGAGACACCTTGGGGTGTCCTGTTCGTGTCATGCAGGAGGGAAAAACTCCTCAAACTCCCTGGCAGAGAAGGTCTGAGATGGAAAAGATGGTCCTGTGCCCTACTGTATGAGTTGGGTAGAATTGGGTCCCACATAAGCTGGGCTCCAGTGTGCCAAAAAGCTGGCTTTGGAAATTAGCCAAATCCTTCATTCCTACCTTTTTGCCCTCCTCCGAGGAAAACAAATACAATGAATTGATTCTTCTGGGAACTTGCCTTATTGACAATGTCTGAGATTCAGTTTTAAAAGGCACTTGTGTGTGAGAAAGAGCCTTTTGTTAGGCCAGGAGCTCTTTGTGCTCAGCAGTTGAAAGATGATCTGGAGTCACAAAATGAAGAGCTGCCACGGGCAGCCCTAGTACATCCCGTGGGAGTGGAGTGCTGGGCGTGGAGACAGGTTGAGGGAGTGGGGCTGTGTGTGTAGCAGCAGCTTCCTGGTTGCTGCAGTGGCCAGACCAAGGGCTCCGAGGGAGGGAGATTGGCTTTAGGAAAGACCACGAGAGGAGGCGGATCAAGAGCTAGGGTTGTATCAGTAACTAGTTTTGTTATGTTTTCTTCCTGCTAGTTGGGTCTGGTAGCCAGCTATGTGACTTTGGAACTGGTCCTTACAGCATGTCAAGGTCAAGCTGACAAAGTGGAGTATTCCTTGGCTGGCCTTTGTTGGCCCCCTCCCCCTGCAGAAAGATGCTCAGGGAAACACAAAAGAAAGCCCATTGCCAATGGCAGGGCCCTGGGCACTTCCTTCCTTAGCTTGCCCAGCCAACCTATGGTTTCCAGATGCTTAAAACTTGGTTTGTGGCCTGTAGTTCCTTTCTGAAATTTGTTCTGACACAAGAGGCACAATTACAGTCATCTGGTTTTTTATTCTCAACTGAAAATTTAAGCAAATGTATCTGAATGGTCAAGAGAGATGTGGATGTACTCTGAGGACTGTGAGCATATAAATTAAGTTGACTTTCATGATTACTAATTGTAATAAACAATACTCAGGTGATGAGTCAACACTCAAATATAGGTTTAAAGAAGCCTACGTTTTTGTGCTATCGTGATTTAAGAAACTGGAAAAATTGTGCCAATTGCTTTGAATTGCTATAATGACGGTGTTCACTTGATAAATTCTTTTTTAAATAATCGACTTTTGCTTCTTAACAACTTTTTGTACATAATTTAAAAAGTGCGTCCCTAGAAGCTGCTGGTCAGATTCCTTTAGTAATGAAAGCCCAACAAGTTTTTAACTCTTGTTTCCTCTGTGCTATTCATCCGATGTGGGAAAATTTCCCCCTTTCATTTCCATGAGTAAAATGACTGAGCCGGGGAAGGGGCTCTTTTGGGAGTGTTGCCATATACTAGACATGCCACCTGACTGGAGGCCAGAGACTTTTCTATCAAAGCTTTCAGACACCCTACGTTGTTCTTAATGGGTCTTGCTTTTGTTGGTTTTGGTTTTGGTCTCACAGTTTCTTGGGACATGGCTTGAAGGAATTGGTTGCCAGAGATATTTGGAGTTCCTTGGTAGTATAATGAACTGTGTTCCTGTGGGCTGTGGGAGAGTGAGGTTACTGGGGACTTGGGGTTCTGGTGCCCATCAGGAATGGCCAGGAGGGGAGCTCCCACACAAAATTGTTTAGTTCTAGTTCCTCAGAAGTTCCTTCTTTATGGGTGACCTCTATCTAGTGCTAATTCCATCCACCCGAATAGTCACCCTCTGCCTTTTGAATATGGCTTTTAAAAATTATGTGCTTGCCCTAGCTAGTTTGGCTCCGTGGATAGAACATTAGCTCACGGACTGAAGAGTCCTGGGTTTGATTCGGGTCAAGGGCACATACCTCGGTTGCAGGCTCACTACCTGGCCCTGGTCAGGGCATGTGTGAGAGGCAACCAATTGATGTATCTCTCACATCAATGTGTCTCTGCCTCTGTCTCTCCTCCTCCCCTCGACTCTCTCTAAAAATCAATGGAAAAATATCCTCAGTGAGGATTAACTAAAAAATTAAAATTATGTGCTTAATTTTGGCCAGAAGTTTACTGCCATTGGTGCTTCATATTGCCTATAAACGGGGAATTCAGAGCCTGCATTTAAGCTACCTGGGCCTTTTTCTCCCTTGACTGCCTTTCTAAATAGCATCTCAGTTTGCTGTGCATTCGTGTCCTGCCCCTTTTGGAAAGGAAAGAGGGTTTATCCTGTAACTAGGAAGGCGTGTCCTTGGGCTGAGACCCTGTAAGAGAACACTGGGCCTTCTTTCTTCAACCAGGGAAAGTACAGTAGTCACTGGGTTCCCTTTAATTTGCCAATAGCACTAACTCCCTATGGCTTTGTTTTTAAGGCCATCGTGTCTCCTGCCATCTTTAATACAGTTGTAAAGACTCAGACGTTTTATTTTTTACTTTTTAAAAATATATTTTTTATTGATTTCAGAGCGGAAGGGAGAGGGAGAGAGAGAGAAACATCAATGATGAGAATCATCTATTAGCTGCCTCCTGCATCTTCCCTACTGGGGATTGAGCCTGCAACCTGGGCATGTACCCTGACGAAACCATGACCTTCTGGTTCATAGGTCAGCGCTCAACCACTGAGCCACACCAGCAGGGCAAGACTCAGACATTTTAATACAGTGTTGCATTTCAGGCAGAGATGGGCTCTCTAATGTTAGATCTACCTAATTTGGTCAGAGAGCTATTTATTGACACAGATCTTCTGAACTAATGCTCGACATTCTCAAGATCTTTCTCTTTTTTCTTTTTTAGTAAATCATTTGCAGAGATGTTCATTTTACCAAAGAGGCATCTTTTGTTTTGTTTTGTTTTAAAGTAAAATTCTTTCAGCAAAATCTTAATTGGGGAAGGGTGGATTAAGAATGCATATGTCCAAATTCACTTCTATATGAGTTTAATGATATATATGTGAGTAAAATTATGGAAGAATTCTTGAAGGTAATCCTTTGGTGTGAAGGATCCTGGGAAATCCTCTCAGGTAAGGAAAGCTTGTAGCAGATGTGTAATATATGTCTTGAGAGCTATTTATAAGAAATTTAAGAGGATTGTTTTGTTTTCATTAATTAAAGATTTAAGGTTTTGTTTTGTTTTTTACTTTACAAAGAAAACTCGACAAAAATTTTATAGTCATAACTTTGTTAATTTTTTAAACTTTTCTGAAACAATTAGCTGTAGCCAAATTACGTGGTTATGTTTTACAGTATTAGAATTTTGAAAATGTAATATATGTGGCAAATATACTCTGAAATTTATAATGGTCTCAGATATGATTAGAGTTTTGGTAACTTTTAAATCTTTCCCCCCCTTTAGTCACAAAGACAACTATGGATTTATATTTGTTTTTTGAATGCTAATTTTTCTATGAAGCGTCTGAAGTTGACCAGTCTTTTCCTATATAGAAAACTCAAAACTTGTTAACTCTGTACTTTAATAAAATTTAAAACTGAAAACCATGTTGTTGTTTTTCTCCCTTCTGTTGGACACATTTATAATTAAAGTCTTGCAAGTTGTGTTTTCCAAGATGTTGCCTTCAAATGTTAATCAACTCTCTCTCTCTCTTTTTTTTTAGAGAGAGTGGAAGGGAGGAGGAGAGACAGAGAGAGAGAAACATCGATTGAGGGACACATCAATTGGTTGCCTCCCACATGGGCCCCAACCAGGGCCGGGGATCAAGCCTGACTGGAATCGAGCCCAGGATCCTTCAATCTGAGGGCAGGCTGACACTCTATCCACTGAGCCAAACTGGCTAGGGCAATCAACTCTCTCTTAAGCTTCTTAGAGTCTGTTATGTTTCTCGAGAACAAAAATAAAAACATGGAAACCCAAGCTTTTTAGCTTCTCTCTGGCTGAAAGCCCCATGGCCTGCTTTCTTCTTCATGTACTTATGCTAGTGACATACTGTCTTAAATATGAGAATTAGGGTAAGTTTTTAAAGAAGGTAATGTGTGCCTTCCAATGTGGTTCTTTTTTAATATTTGGGTATTCTGGGTCTTCTGCATTTCCCTTTAATGTTTGGAATTAGAGCCCAGCCGGTGTGGCTCAGTGGTTGAGCATTGCCCTGTGAGCCAAAAGGTCACGGTTTCATTCCCGGTTGGGGCATATACCCAGGTAGTAGGCTTGATCCCCAGTGTGGGGTGTGCAAGATGCAGCCGAGCAGTGGTTCCCTCTCATCATTGATGTTTCTATCTCTCTCTCCCTCTCCCTTCTCTGAAATCAATTATGTATACAAAAGTTTAGATTTAGCCCTAACCGGTTTGGCTCAGTGGATAGAGCGTCAGCCTGCAGACTGAAAGGTCCCAGGTTCGATTCCGGTCAAGGGCATGTACCTTGGTTGCAGGCACATCCCCAGTGGGAGGTGTGCAGGAGGCGGCTGATAGATGTTTCTCTCTCATAGATGTTTCTAACTCTCTTATCTCTCCCCCTTCCTCTCTGTAAAAAATCAATAAAATATATTTTTTAAAAAAGTTTAGATTTAACTTGTCCATTCCCTTGATTGGCATGGCATTGAGTCAGATCAGTTTGGGAAGAGTTGCCATCGTAGATAGTAATAGTAAGTCTTCTGATTTATGATGACAGCTTTCATGTATATAGATCTTTTAAATTTCCTTTAGTAGTATTGTATAACACTCCTGTTTTTATTAATCTTGATACTTCTAATCCTCATTTTTATGAGATTAGTTTCCTGAATTTTTTGTGTTTCACTAACAAAATTTACCATCTCAACTGTTGGAAGTGTGCAGTCAGTAGGGTTATGTACATCCACATTGTTGTGCAATGAACCTCCAGAACTGTTTCCATCTTTTGAAACAGACTCTATCCATGAAACAGCAATCCCACCTTTTCCTCTCCCACTAGCTCCTGGAAACTACCATCCTACTTTTGGTCTCGATGAATTTGTCACCTGCTCAGTTTTTTCCCTGTGTTTCTTCCCTGATAGATGCTGACACTGTTGGCTTTGGATGTTTCATCCATCCCAGATGTACTTTGGGATTCACCACTTTTTGTGGTGATGTTGTCCATGGGTTTTGGGTCGTGTTCTTACGTGGGGTTTCAGGAAGATCCATTCACTCTTGAGTTGAACTGCAATAAGGCTTTCACACACACCTTTTCTCAGATGCTGATTTTTAGAGTCATTGGTAACCTCCATGTTGCTGAATTCATTGTCCTCATCTTATTAGACCTATTGAACTTGACATGGTTAACTCAATTACAAACCTTATTCAGATTTAACTGATTTTTACATTCACTCATCCCCACATTTGAAAGTGATTATTGTAGTTATTCTGTTTCTGTTCACATTGCACTTAAAATCATGGGATTTTTTAGTTCTCAAGTCTCTGCTCCCACAAAACCACACCCCAGGAATCACCCCAGGAACATCGTCCATCCATGACTGGACCTGACTTAGCGCCTCCTTTTGGGTCATACTAACTTATTCCCTGTTGAAAGGCCTGATTTGCAGCTGACTAGTTTGCTCAGCCTGCTCCCCACTCAAAAATGGTTGGGAGCCCAGTGACTTCAGTTTAAACTATTATTTTAGTGCAAGCTGGTTGTGCTTCTGTTCAGTTCTCTTAAAAACATTGTGTTGTCTGTGAATCTTCACCACGTTAACTAAAAACCATCCCCACCAATCTTTTCCAGATACAGCACCCCTCCACTTTGGACTACAGGGTAGAGTGTGATATACCCATATTCTTGCACAAGCTCTTTGCTCTATTGTCTAGCTGAGAAGATTAGGAGGCACAGTTTTATGATTCTTAGAAACCTTTTTCCAGCCAGGAGTACATGAGAAGCATTTTCTGAGATCTTAACAAAGGGCCTTATCTGGACCTTGAGGTCATATTTATATATATAATTTTTTATTTAATCCAATATACCCAATTATTATTTTAACCTCTGAGGTCACATTTTACTTGAGCCATCTTAGAAATTATAAGTAGCTAATAAAAGTGTTGTTGAAAGATACTTCATTGAGTGTTTCAGATGTTAATTAAAATTAATTAAAAAAACTGCAGGGTGTCCCAAAATATATATACAGGCTTTAATAGCTGACAACTCAATTTTCATTCCTTTTCAGGTTTAACTGATTTGAAATAATGGGTGAAGCCAGACCAAGTTTTGAACAAAGAAAATTTGTCACTAGACTTTTTGACGGGGATATATAAAAGATGAAGTTTAAGGTACAAAAATAACAACAGTTGACAAACAAAATTATTCTTGATGTTTGTGATTCCATTGCTTGGCATTATCAGCAGTGCCTGGACCAGAACAGTCATCAGTTTGAAAACAGGCATTGACCAAAAAAATTATTCATTTCTGTAGATTCTTTTTAATTTTGAAACTGAACTGTACATTAATAAACACTGTCTTTATAATCATTCCAAATGTGTATACATTTTTTGGAGAATATATGTATATATAGTGTAATCCAAATCCTGTGTGTATGAAGTATTACAGAAAAAGTTGTTCAGATAGTTGTTATAATGGTAAAACTTTATTCAAGACTATTGCAATGGGGGTTTTGCTATAGGGCAGAGAGCTTAGGTTCAACTCTGAATTCAAGGACAAGTGGGGATTTATAGCCAGTGAGCAAAGGGAGGGGATACAAATTAAGGAGACATCAGGGTAAGGGGATTTCTTGCTAAAGGTAGGTCAAGGATTTTTACATCAAAGGTGGGGGATGAAGAACTTCATCAGATTTCAAGGGTGGGGGCACTCTTGCTAAGATTGGGCCATATAGGCATGGTAAGGACAGGATGGCCACGGATGGCCAAGGTCAAGGCCAAGTCAAGAAGAGGGCTCAGAGGATCCTGACTGAAGTTTGGTCAAGGAGAGGGTCTTGGTCAGAACATATACCTCACCCACTCAGAAAATGTGCCCAAGTGTTCACCTCCTGTTTTGTTTCCACAGCAGCACCCCCACCCTGCTGTTCCCCTCGTATTTTTGGAATTGTTCTCAAGGTTATAGCAGGCGCAGCTATGTTTTCATTGACCCAGGCATGGACTTTCCATCTAAGCTGGCCAATCAGCCTCTCTGGAATTTGGACTTGGAACTGACAGTGCAGCTTTAGGCTGACTGTTAACTTGAACCAAGGAGTCGGGAAACTTGAAAGATGTTGTTAGTGACTATTTTAGGCATTATGGCAAAACCACTTTGCAGGGAGACGGAGGATTAAGGCGGATGTGCAGAGCAACTGTGAAAGAGAGTGGGGATGGGGGACAGAGAGAAAGAAAGAATGGATTTCTTAAGGTGATCCAGTCCCCAGTTCTATGACATTTCGGAGGCCCAGCTTAACTAATGATGATAGCTAATGTTTATTGAGCACTTGATGTGTGTCTGGTATAATTATTACAGTGATCCTATAGACATTCTAGTTCTCATTTTACACATGAGGGGAAAAAGCAAACTTCTTAAAATCCTTAAGTGCAATTGTTACAGAGGCTGCCAAATCTCACCTCTCTCCCTACCCTCTTTCCCATCTCCTTCCTTTGCCATCCCCAACCTCCACCCACCCACCCCCACTCGGGGTCTTCTCTGTTAGGTCAATTTTCCATTTTTCTATGGAGAGCTTTCTCTTGGCTTCTCTGTTTAGATACTGATTATATCAGTAAGGAATTACAGTTGAGTAACAGACTGGACCTCAGTAACTTAAAAACCTTGGATTTGGGCCCTAGCCAGTTTGGCTCAGTGGATAGAGCATCAGCCTGTGAACTGAAAGGTCCCAGGTTCGATTCTGGTCAAGGGCACATGCCCGGGTTGTGGGCTCAATCCCCAGTGGGGGACTTGCAGGAGGCAGCCGATCCATAATTCTCTCATCATGGATGTTTCTCTCTCTCCCTCTTACCTCTAAAAATCAATAAAAATATATTTTAAAAACAAAACAAAACCAAAAACCTGGGATTTGGGTTCAAGGATGTCAGACCAAAGGTTACTGTGAATTACTGGCTTTTCTTATGTGGCCTCCAGGGGCTGCTTTGCAGACCCATCTTATTTACATTCCAGGCCAAAGACCAAGGAAGGGCTGAGGGCTCCCTGAGGAGAAGCACATTGAACATTTTAAGGCAGGAAATTTGAGGGTCTGGAATATCTTAGTATTGCCAGAAAATAAGAATACTTTCAAAGACCCTTTTGTAACAAGCTAAGTTATATCTAGTAATTGTTACAGTATTTTGTGTGTGTTTTTCTGCCTTTTAAGGTGAGTGAAGAGACTTATGAATAGGACATAATAATAAAAATTCAGAAGATAAAGTTAATTAAATTTGAAATCATTGTTTAAATGTGCAAGTTATAATTTATTAAATTTATAAGGTTAGCCAAAACCGGTTTGGCTCGGTGGATAGAGCGTCGGCCTGTGGACTGAAGGGTCCCGGGTTCGATTCCGGTCAAGGGCATGTACATTGGTTGCGGGTACATCCCCAGTGGGAGGTGTGCAGGAGGCAGCTGATCGATGTTTCTCTCTCATCGATGTTTCTAGCTCTCTATCCCTCTTCCTTCCTCTCTGTAAAAAATCAATAAAATATATTTAAAAAATAAAAATTTATAAGGTTAAACTTTAGATTTAGTGTGTTTTAATTGTTTAGGAAGATTTTGTTTATAGCAATATTAATTCTTTGTTGGGTGTTTGAAGGACTTGAGAAAATTAAATGTATTAAAATTAGATTACGCTTTAAAATTTCCAAAATTTAATTTTTAAAATTTGATAAACATTTGGATAGACTTTATCAAATTTATAAATAGGCATTAATAAAAATAAAATACTAACAGAAAATTCATTCAATTTGTAAATAACAAGTTTAAAGGCTTAGAAACTAAGTTTTAAAATATATAATTTAAATATATGAACATAAGTTGAAACTCAATAACAAGTTTAAAGGCTTAGAAACTAAGTTTTAAAATATATAATTTAAATATATAAACATAAGTTGAAACTCAACTTATTTATATCAGTGCATAAAAGCTCTCTTTAGACATAAGGAAAAATCAGGAAACCCTTGGGTGTATCAGTCAGTGTAGGCTAAGTTACTGTATAGTTCTATGTTAACCAGCAACTCCAACAGCCTCAGTGGTAGACAGTGACAAATAGTTCTTACTCATGTCACAGGTCTACTGTAGTCTAGTTCTTACTCATGTCACAGGTCTACTGTAGTCTAGTTCTTATTCATGTCACAGATCTATTGTCTGTTTGCAGGTCTGCTCAGAGTTCTCTTCATTCTGGGAGCCAGGCTGATGCTGATAAAGTGTTGCAAAATAGCCCATTTTGGCAGAAGGATTATTTTGAACTGAAGGCAATTGAGAAGAAGCAGATATAAGAAAAGTCTGTGCCTTCCCCCTATTTGCCTAAAAGCAGAGTATATATTTACAAAGGTGTTCTTCCTCCTCTCTTTACAGAAAGGACAAAAATTAATCCCCAGAAGCAACTTTAAACCCTTATCAATGGAAAAGGCACTACCTTAAATCTGCATAACAAACCTTATTCTTGTTTACCACACTTTCCCTGGTTACTTCTCCATAATTGGCCTCCCCACAAGTTTGGCAGAAGATATTTAAGCCTGAGTCCTGAACCACTCCTAAGAGTTATTCTTTTTCCCTGGTTATCTCCCATGTGTACATGAGGTACATGTTAATAAACTTTTATTTGTTTTCTTTTTGCTATTATGCCTTTTATTACAGGGGTCTTGGCTAAGAGCTCAGAAAGGTAGAGAAAACTTATTTCTTCTCCCCTACAACATATCAATACATTTTTTTGTTCTATTTTTCTCTTCTTAATATCTTTTGTGTGTAAGTCCCAGCTTAGAAGGATGAAGGAAAATTATTTTTCTCTCCTACACTCATCATGGAAGAGAGGAAGAGAACATGGTAGAAACACATGGTGTCTCCTAGAACTTCTGCTTAAAGGTGGCATACTTCACTTCTATTATCACTGCATTGATCAAAGCAAGTCTCATGAACAATCTTTTTTTAAACTTATTCATTGATGTGAGAGAGAGAGAAAGAGAAACATCAATTTGTTATACTAAAGAGAGCTTTTATGCACTGATATAAATAAGTTGAGTTTCAACTTATGTTTATATATTTAAATTATATATTTTAAAACTTAGTTACAAATTGAATGAATTTTCTGTTAGTATTGTGTAACAAATGTATGTGTTCATTGGTTGCTTATATGTGTCCTGACTGGAGATCAAACCTGCAACCTTAGTGTATCGGGACTGTACTCTAACCAACTGAGTTACCCTGCCACGGCCTCATGGACAATCTTGAGGCCACCTGGGTGGAGATACATAACCCTCCCACAAGGAGTTTGCCATAATCACATGCCCAAGGCTGAGGCAATGAGGCAGGGACATATTACCTGCCCTCAGGCAGGGCAGCAATTATTTTGAACAATAATACACTTGAAAATTTTAAAAATTCTTGCAGTTTACTTTTTTCCCTGTAATATATGTTGTTGCAGAAGACCAAAGAAATACCAAGCACGCTTCCTAGAGAAAGGGAGGGACCCCGTTTATTAACACTAGTGGACTCTGGGAATAATTTCCAAATCAGAGTGAAGAAACACGCAGAGGGCTTCACTTTTTATAACCTGGGGTCTTTGTCTAGCAGATATGGTTCTGCCCCCTTTCGTGGGCTTACAGGAAGGTCCCCAGGTGTTGGGGGTCCCCAGGCCATATCCGATGATCTGTCCTGGGGCCAGCGATAATGACCCTTCCCCCCCCCCACCCGCCCCAGGGCAGTGCATTGTTCAGTTTTTATGGCCCTGACATGCTTTGCAAGACCAGTTTCCTCCTCCATGTTGTCAATGTGCCCTAATGTATAGAAGTGATTATTTTATTCTTTGGAAATGTCTATAATGAATATATATTTCTTTTGTAGCTAGATTAAAATTTATAGCCCTAACTGGTTTGGCTCAGTGGATAGAGCGTCGGCCTGTGGACTCAAGGGTCCCAGGTTCGATTCGGGTCCCAGGTTCGATTGCGGGCAAATACCAGGTGGGGAGTGTGCAGGAGGCAGCTGATCGATGTTTCTCTCTTATTGATGTTTCTAACTCTCTATCCCTCTCCCTTCCTCTCTGTAAAAAATCAATAAAATATATTTTTAAAAAAGTATAAATTTCATTTGGACAAAATAGGCAATGTATAACTAATTTGTGGTTTTTAATATAGGAAGGGTGAAATGTATAAAACTGTTTTAGAAAGATAGAACGCACAACATTGAAGGAAAATAATATACATTGGAGAGCTTGTATTTTTTTAAAAAACTTTTTTTTTTTAATTGATTTCAGAGAGGAAGGAAGAGGGAGAGAGAGACAGAAACATCAATGATGAGAGAGAATCATTGATGGCTGCCTCCTGCACATACCCCACACTGGGGATCGAGCCAGCAACCAGGCATGTGCCCTTGACCGGAGTAGAACCTGGGACCCTTCAGTCCTCAGGCCAACGCTCCATCCACCGAGCCAAACCGGCTAGGGCTGGAGAACTTGTATCTTACATATATCTCTATTCAACCTGTCTGCTTTAAAAAAGTGTGGCTATGAACTGGAATGTGTTTGGTAATTAAATAAATAAATAATCAGTAAATGATGAATGTTGGTTAGTTGTTGTGGGGAGCATAGTCCCACAAATAGCTTAGAGACAAGCCTATATTACCAGATGCATTCTTTCGTGGTTATCTGGCTGATGTCATGCAATCTGACTTTCGCCAGTAGGGAAGATTGTATTTCTCCTTGGCAGGAAACTTCATATTTAGTACATCTTGGATCTCATTGCATATTGTCACAGCAAAACCTCAGTGCTTAATTGACTCTTCATTTGCTTCTGGCTTTATAGTCAGCACTGATCTTACTGATCTTGTTATGCCCAGATTTCGTGATTCCCAAAGACCACGAGGGAGCCGAGTCCGATGCAAAAGCAAAGAGCCTTTTAATCGAGCTAGCTCGAGCTCAGTCCCACACACACACACACATCGGCGCAGCGGCGAGGTGGAGAGAGAGAGAGCGTCAGCCCCCAAACGCGCTGATTTATAGGGGGCCTGGGAGAGGTAGGAGGGGTGAGGTAGTGTGGTCTCTGCTGATTGGTCGGGATCAGGTTGCACATGGGGCAGGGTGCGGCTTACCTTCCCCTTGCATTTCTATTGGCTAATCCAAAAGTGTGGGTTGGGCTCTTGAAGAGGTTCTAGGGCAGGAACCTGACTCCACGAGGTGGAGGACATAGAACAAAAGGAACATGGAGTCTCCCCGCCCTTTCAATCTTACTAGCTTTTTATAATCCAAATTGGATCTCTACCTAGTTGTTTTTTTCTGTCCCAATTCTACTTGGTGGTCGAGATTAACTCATTTTTAGTTCTCCCCCAACCCCACCCTCTTGGTTTTTCAGTGTATTCAACTGACTTTTCATAATAATGACCCGAAAGCATTCTTTTCTTCCTCTGAAAAATAGGTATGGTGGAAGGAAATGAAGACTCTCTAAACAAGAGCAATAAAGGCTACCTGAGCCTCTGTGTGGCAGGGGAGTCAGCCACCTTCACTTGCACTTGGCAGACCCAGAGGCAGACGGGCGTGGGAAAGCTTCACAGTAGGAAAAAAGGCAGACTTCCTTAGGCTCTGATTGGCTGCTGGTGGCACAGGGAAGCTATAGGCGGCTAACTAGCAGTGGGGCACCCCATGTTATTGATCAGAAGGCACTTCTAACTGTCTCCAGTCAGTCCTAAGTTGGAAGTAGGGACAAAAATTAGGGAAGCTGTGAGTTATAATCAAGTTCTGGCCATTTTGGGTTGATTGCTACGAAGGTTATTATTTGGCTTTCTGGACTAGGTACTCCAGGTTGTGGATCAGAGTTCTGTTTTTATGTATAAGCAGGCCACTGTCCATTTGTATGTTCCATAGTTCATAATGATACCTGAATCTACCTCCTTTACTGGGAGCTTTTAAAAACTTAAGTTTGCCTAGTTAAGGAAGGGGAATCAGTTGGCCCTATGCAATTATCAGTAACTTTTCCTTTCTCTTGTTTGTGTCAGACATCATCGTCACCTTCATCGTTTCTAATATGTCGAGCACCTAATATGTGCCAGGTACCAGGCCAGCCGATGTTACAAATGAGGAAATGGAGGCTCAGAGGTGATTTCCCATCTGTGGTGGTTCAGCCAGTTAAGTGACACAATGAGAACCGGGACTAAGGCAGGATAAGAGGAAGTTAGGGGAAAATCCTGACAAGTGGGAGCTGACACCCTCTTACCAGAGCCTCCACTGCTGGGCATGGTCAAGGGAAACAACTAGTGGCAGGAAATCCCTCCCACCCAGAAGGTGGAGTCAGAATTTGTCACCACTAAGCTTGGAGACACCCCCCAAACACATAAAACCCCAAGAACTAACTGGCCACGTGCACAACTCCCTCTCCAGTTGGCCCGTGTCCCCTCTGCTGCATACTTTTTGCTTCTTTCACAGTGGCCCCTGTGCCTGGCCTCTTTCTTTTTCTCGACTCGAATAAAACTTGCTCTATTCTCTCTGTTTCATCCTTGAAATCTTTCCTGGGCAAGTCAAGGGCCTGACTTAGGACTGACTGAGGTTGCCCAACAAGGGAAAGGTCCCGAACTGTGCAGGGGCAGGGCCAGCTCCCAGCTCCAAAGTGGTCTGTCAACAAGGTCTGTCTACCGTGAGTCTCAGCCTTAGCAATTCCCTAGGTCACTTGCCCTTTTAGTTAGTGTTCACGCTCAAGCTTAGTCATTGTGGTTAAGGGCTCCGCCATTTCAGGTGGCCAGAGCCAGAGTGTGTGTGGGGGGGCGGTGAGTAACAGTCTCCATGAACCTGAGTCTTCTGGTACAGTTTAGCGGTTTTCAATCAGTGTGCCACAAGAATTTTTAAAACATGCAATACCTGACTTTAGTCAGAGGCACTGGCCTCTTTTACCTTAAACTGAGAAATTAAAAAATGACAACAGCCAACACGACAATAGCTGTTTGATGAGAATGAATCAAATTATACCTTTGTTTGTTCGTTTTTTTTAAAAAATAAATCTTTATTGTTCAGATTATTACAATTGTTCCTCTTTTTTCCCCCCATAGCTCCCCTCCACCCGGTTCCCACCTCACTCTCTGCCCTTACCCCGCCGCCACTGTCCTCATCCATAGGTGTATGATTTTTGTCCAGTCTCTTCCCGCACCCCCCACACCCCTTTCCCCCCCGAGAATTGTCAGTCCACTCCCTTTCTATGCCCCTGATTCTATTATATTCACCAGTTTATTCTGTTCATCAGATTTTTTATTCACTTGATTTTTAGATTCACTTGTTGATAGGTATATATTTGTTGTTCATAATTTTTATCTTTACCCATTTCTTCTTCTTCTTAAAGGATACCTTTCAGCATTTCATATAATACTGGTTTGGTGGTGATGAACTCCTTTAGCTTTTTCTTATCTGTGAAGCTCTTTATCTGACCTTCAATTCTAAATGATAGCTTTGCTGGGTAGAGTAATCTTGGTTGTAGGTTCTTGTTATTCATCACTTTGAATATTTCTTGCCACTCCCGTCTGGCCTGCATAGTTTCTGTTGAGAAATCAGCTGACAATCGTATGGGTGCTCCCTTGTAGGTAATTAACTTTTTTTCTCTTGCTGCTTTTAATATTCTCTCTTTGTCTTTTGCTCTGGGCATTTTAATTATGATGTGTCTTGGTGTGGTCCTCTTTGGATTCCTTTTGTTTGGGGTTCTGTGTGCTTCCTGGACTTGTAAGTCTATTTCTTTCACCAGGTGGGGGAAGTTTTCGGTCATTATTTCTTCAAATAGGTTTTCAGTATCTGCTCTCTCTCTTCTTCTGGCACCCCCATAATTCAGATGTTGGTACGCTTGAAGTTGTCCCAGAGGTTCCTTACACTATCTTCGTATTTTTGGATTCTTTTTTCTTTTTGTTTTTCTAGTTGGGTGTTTTTTACTTCTTTGTATTTCAAATCTTTGACTTGATTCTTGCGATCCTCTAGTCTGTTGTTGAATCGCTGTATATTATTTTTTATTTCAGTCAGTGTATGCTTAATTTCTAGTTGGTCCTTTTTCTTTTTTTTTTTTTTTCATAGAAACATAGGTTTATTTCAATAGAGACATGCAGAATACAAAGGGCTGAAATAAATGAGTAACAGTTAACATAAAATATTAGAACATTTTAATAAAAATTAATATTTTTTTTGAACATTAACTTGTAGAGAGCGCCTGGGAAGGCACATGGGCATTTCTTTAAATTGTCAGCTGAACCCAAGGCAACAGACAAAGCCATGCCCTGGGAACACACTTTGCCAAAAAGGCAAGAGTGTTATCAGCTTGACCTTCATTTCAGCCCAGGTGTCGGGAGTGTGTTAGTTGGTCCTTTTTCATATCCTCGAGGGTCTCGCTAAATTTATCAGCCTTTTCTAGAAAATTCTCAAATTTTACCTTTGTGTGTGTGTGTGTGTCAGATTTTGGTGTGCCACAAAACGTTAGTAATTAGTTTATGTGAGCCAGGAGAAGAAAGGTTGAAAATCTCTGCTGTAGTGGATGGCATTCCCCACCAGGCCAGCAGAGGCCTGGCTCTGCGATGTTGGTGAAGGAGTGAGTGAATAGCTGGAGGAGTGTGTGACATCCTCTTGGAGATAAGCCACCAGTTCCCGAGTTCTGTTGCTGAGCTTCTGCCCACAGTGGTGGAGAGAGCAGGTGAGGACGCCCTTGCCCTCCCTGCCTCACCTCCGGGGCACGGAGATACAACATGGAAGTCCCAGAGACAGAAATGGGGAGAATGGACTGGAGTTTCCTGCGGCGTTTGTAGTGTTCTGGGCTGACTGGGCCTGTTCACCCTCTGCTCGGTTAGAGGATGCTCATTTCTATCCCTTTCCCAGAAACTACCGGTGTTATGGATGGAAGGCCCAGGTAAAAAAATACCCTCAGCACAAGAGGGAATGGAAAATCTCTGACTCTGACAGGAGAGCCTGGTTTAAAGTTTATAACGGTGATTGAATTTAACTTGCTTTTTTCCAAGGAGGAGAGAGACAAGCCAGAGTGGGCGAGGGGCCAAGGCGAGGGGCCTGGTTTTGCGTCTCTGCTGTAAAGAGGAGCCTTTCTGCTCCGCCCCTGGGCCCCATCCTTCCCGGCATGGGTTTCCCAGGTGAGGCCAGATTGTGGATTTCTTTCACGTGTGTGTGGAATTGACAGCTTCTAACCTCCCAATGTTGAATTCCTGTTGTGACCAATTCATTAAGCACCCTATTATTTTTAATCTTTAAAGAATTAAAGATTATTTTTTTAAAAAGAATGTTCCCCATTTGTCAGCAGGGACAGGAATCCCCTGAAGGTTTGCTAGAGCCTAAGAAGACTTCTAGATGGCCTGACCTCTGCTGACATTTTTTTGTAATGCTCTTACCAAACCTTCAGAGATTCAACTGGAATTGAAATTATATCAAATTTCAGCACACTGATACCTTAAAAGAAGTGTAAAATAGCAGAAGTGTATAGTATTTTATGCACTAAACAGTAAACTTAGGAAATTTTCATTAATTCAACAAATTGTTGTGGAACACCTACTGTTTGTCAAATTCTAAGAATATAAAAAGGAACAAGTCCTGCCCTCAACTTGTTCAAAGCCTATTTGGGAAAACGATTATGCAGCTGTTGAAAATCCTGCTTTCAAAGAATTTGGGGAGCCCAGTGTGGAACTGTCTACCAATTACACTTCAGCACGTAAAAGATCAGAAGAACATTCTTCCAAATGTTAAAACAGAATATTTCTGAATTGTAGAATTGCAAGGTCATTTCCTTCTTTATAGTTTTCAACATTTCCTGAATTTTCTCAAGTGAGTTGCACGATTTTGATAATTAGGAGGGGGAAAAAGGTGCCATTAAGAAGTGATTGCACTTGATTAGCTACAGCCCTGTTCTCTGTTGTCTGCTGATCCTCTGCCTTTGGCAAGAGATGAATTTCATGAGCCTGGAAGCCCTGCCAGGAAAAGTGCAATTAAGCAGCATGAATCCGCCCTGGGGCCTGGCCAGCCGGGGCTGGAGGGAGGGAAGGTGCACAGAAGCCCATCTGGAGAGGGGCTGCGTGGTTTCTCAGGGACACACTAAAACTGAGCTGTGCACTCCGATGGATTCCCAGAGCCCTAACCAAAGGTTAATTGCTGGTGCTGGGCTGAAAGCCTGCCAAACGCTGCCTTGACTCTGGGGCAGTGTGCCCACTGTGAAGCGTGAGGAAACGTGGCTGGCCAGACAGAGCTCAGGAGATCTGCACCCCCCTCTGAGTCGCCAGGGAGAGCATCGCACTTCCCTCCAAACAACCATCAGGCTGCTTGCTTGGGAGTCCAGGTTTCCGCCAGAATGCATTTGAGATCTAGTACCTCCTGCTGTGTGTCTAGCGCTTTTCCACTCTGACCAGTAACATTTACATCACCATGGGGAAAAGCAGAAGCTCAGGACCTGGGCCCAGATGGGCTGAGTCAGAATCTGCAGGTTAACAAATCCCCAAGTGACTCAAGAGCTCACTGAGTGTGCATAGCACTGCTAACTCACCTGTCAGGTGGATGAACCTGCAGGGAGCCTCGTGGGCAGCTCACCTTCAATCAGGTGGACTAGAAGCTTCTGAGACCAGGCCAGGGCAGTTGGAGAAAGCCCGGATTAGTGTCTTGCTATGCCCTTTAGGGCAAAGTAGGCCCAACAATAGCCTATTCCAGGGCAAGCTTCTCTTGGAATGTGGGGGCTTAGTGGGTAATCTCTCCCTGTCTCTCACAGGGTCCCTGGAGCTCGGTAGGAAGCAGAAGATATTATTTTCATTTTCCAGATGGTTTTGTGGGGGTTGGGAGGAGGGAGCTGGGATGTCGCCAGCCTAATGAGAAAGCTCAGAGCCTTCTTTGTCTAATGGTGCCAGCTGGCTCTCAGGCAGATCTGCAGGCTGCGTCCAGGCACACCATCATTCCAGCCCTCCAGCTGGGCGGCTGGGTTTTCTCCGAGCCGATGCCCTGCACTGGGGCGGCTCACAGGTATAGAGGCACCAAGCCATTTTCTGAGGGGCAGTGATAGTTTCAAATATATTTTATATAAACTGGCTGAAGTGTTGTAGCCTTTGTAAAATATTTACATTACAAATGAATGTTTAAAACACATACACTGTGAATGTAAATTTAACGTTGTATTAGTTTGCTAAGGCTGCCATAACAAAGTACCACAGACGTGGTAGGCAGTGGAGGGAAAGAGGCCACATAGAGAGGTGATCTCTGAATTCGGCTGTGAAGAGTGAACAGAAAAGACAAGTAGGGTGCAGGCCTCAAAGCTGCCCACAGCCCCTGTCTCTGCCATGTGAAGGTAAAGCCTGCGTGGGAGGTGCCTGCTCTAGCTTAGTCACCAAGGATGGAACCTGTGATGGATTACGCACCAAGGGCATTGTGAAGACTAGGCCAGGCCTGAAGAGTGGCAGGAAAACAACGAAATGTGAATTCAAGTATCTCCCCACTTTGGCCCCCATCGCCCTCTGAAAGCGGCCCTTTGCCTCAGGTGAGGAATGTGACAGAGAGGAGGAGACCTGGCCTCAGACTCTAAAAGCCTAGTATCAACGCCCCCTGCCCCCCAAGGGCAGGACTCTGGATCTAGCCAAAGTATTTGGGTTATGGGGGGTTCGATGAGAGGGTGATTTCCTCTGGACACAACAAAAAAGGATTCCTATGGGGTGGGGGAAGGGAGGAGGAAGGAAAAGCCAAGACAGTATAGGAATGGTGGTTCCTATGGTGTGAGGGGAATACACTCTGCTCTGAGCTTGGAAGGAGCCCGGGAGACCCCAGAGAGAATGGCTTGTGCGGTGTGTTCAGGCAGAAGTGACACCTTGCCTCGAGAGGTTCTCCTCCTAGTGTGGTTCAGAGCTGAGCAAGTTCCTTCCTGAGACAGCCACAGTAATGGCAGCCAAGCTTCAGCCTTAAGGGGCCATGACCTTGAAGGGTATTGATGTCTCACTGGGTATGGGGGGCAGGGTCTGTGTGGTAGGCTGAATTTCAGAATCCCTTCCCTCCCCTGCGCCATTCTCCCGTCCTCTGGTTCAACGAAACACCATTTAGTACGGCTGGGCAGGGATTTCACAGGTAGAATTAAGATCACTAATCAGCTGACCTAAAATAGGGACATCAGCCTGAATACCCAGGTGGGCCCAATGGAGCAGCAGAAGGGGGAGGCAGAGTCTCGCAGCAGAAGCCAGAGGTCTTCCAAGTGTGAGAAGGCTTTGCTGCCCCGTAGCTGGAGCTGAGAGCCCCTTGTGCGTGCAGGGCCCAGAGAGAGACCTCTAGGAGCAAAGGGTGACCTTGGTGGACAGCCAGCAAGGGGACGGGGACCTCAGTCCCTCAGCTATGGAGAACTGAATTGGACCAGAAGCCTGAATGATCTTGGAAGACCACAGAAGTCCTGCTGGGCCGACACCTGGTTTTAGCCCTGTGAGACCCATATTAGACTTCTGACCTACAGAAACCGTGAGCTAGCATCTTTGTGTTGTTTTAAGCTGCTAAGTTTGTGGTAATTTGTTACCTTAACAACAGAAAATTTTGGGATGGTGCACCTGAGGTTGTGCAGGGCACAAAGTAAGTGACAATAGGTGACCCTATAGACACAAGGGAAACCAGAGACACTGAAGACCCCACCCCTCAAAGTTCAGACAGTTCGGCGGGGAATGGGCAAATTCCAAACTGAGGCCACGTTTCTGCCAAATCAGTGGCATGGGGATAAAAAAAAGTAAAATTCGGTGATAGGAAAAGTTTGTCTTCTGAGCACCTGAATTTGTGGCCTGAAATTGGGACCCACTTCAGGAACTTTTACAGAGATCTCACATTCAGTGGAGTTAGAATGAAGGTTTCCTAAATGCTGAGAACTTCTCTTTCCACATCAGTATTTTAAAGGAAAGGAGTAGGGGAGAGAGACAGAAAAGACAGCGCTTTGAGAAAGCCTCATCTGACCCACACCTGTGCCTGAGAACCTCCCAGCAGCTCAGGTGCTCTCTGTGTAACTGCTCTCCTGCTGGGGAAGCACGGGGGTGGGGGTTTGGGTGGCTTGTCTGTTGTATAGGGGCTCTCAAAACTTCCCAGCTCCTGCTTTGCCTGGCTTCCCAGCTGAGAAAGAGCAGGGGGTCCTCTCCCACAGCCTGAGCACACCTGGGGGCAGCCCCTGAGTGAGGTGTGAGGAGAGGGAGGGGCAGGATTGGTGGTTGCCAGAGGGGAGTGGGGGGATGAAATCGGTGAAGGGGGTTCAAAAGGCACAAACTTCTAGTTATAAAATAAGTGGGTCATGGGCTATAATGTACAGCACGGTGACTGTAGTTAACAAGATTGTATTGCTTGTTTGAAAGTTGCTAGGCCAGTAAATCTTAAAGAGTTCTCTCCATAAAAACGCTTGTAACCGCATGTAGTGACGGAGGGTACTAGACTTATTGTGGTGATCATTTCACAATATATACAAATATTGAATCATGTTTCTCACCTGAAATAATATATGCATATATGCCAATGTAAAAATAATAGTGACGGGGAGTGCTGACAGCCTGCCTGTGGGTGAGCGGGTGCCAGGGACTCTGAGCTACGTGCCCTGGCACGGCTCTGCTGAGGCTCCCACAGCCATTGACCCACCTTAGGTCCTCTTAGGGCCCAGTCTGCGGGGCACCTGGGTCTCTGGGAGCCCTCGGAAACTCCTGGGGGAGGGAGGCATGTAAAGTCCTGTGCTGTCCGTATGGGTCAGGAGGCAAGCTCCGTGGTCAGATGAACTCTGCGCAAATCCTGGCTTTCCTCCTTATTCGTTGGGTAAAATTGCTTCTCAACCTCCCTGGGCGGTAGTTTCCTCTTTGTAAAATGGGGATAGTAAGAGTATTTTCTTTTTTGCTTGGTTGTAAGGCTTTAAGGAGATAACCCATGTGAAGGGCATGCACAAGAACCCTTCCCCAGGGGAGATTTACGTTTGATAAGATCCTAAGATCCTAGTTGAGGTGTTCTATCAATAGAGAGAAGAATGTCTGTTTACTAGGCATCAACATGTGTTCCTGTTTGGTGATATTTGTAGTTCTGGGCTGTCCATCATCTAACCCTCACTTCCTAAAGGCACCTATCACTTTGCCCCCACTCCTGGGTGTGGCCTGTTGGAGGCAGTGTCCTCACCCTATAGAGCCCAAAGGGGCCAAATCCTCCCCTCCCTATCCTACTGGGGGCGGGCAGTTAGACTCTGTCCTGAACATTGTCTCTGATCTCCCTTTCTGGACTTCTATCAGGTAGATATTGATATTCTAGTTGGTCTTTTTTTTTTTTTTTTTTTTTTTGTCTCCCATTTTCTATCTACAGGTTGTCCCCAAAAATGTATACACACTTTAATAGCTGATAGCTCAATTGTGAAAATGAAATGTGTTTTAATAAACACCGCCTTTGTAATTATTAAAAGTGTGTGTATACATTTTTGGGGGGCACCCACCCTATATTTATTTTGTTTCCTTTACTGGGTCAGGTCCTCTATCTTCCAGAGTTCCTGGTGAATTTATTATTTTAGCTATCATAATCCTAACTCCCAAGACCTTTTTTTCAGTTTTCTAATGATTCCTTTCCCTCCCTAAATATAGCATTCTGTTCTTGTTTCTGGATGCATATTGTCTTAGTCTGTCCGGACTGCTAAAACCAAGTGCCATAGACTGGGTGGCTCATAAACAACAGAAATGTATTGCTCACAGTTCTGGAGGCTGGGAAGTCCAAGGTCAAGGCGCCAGCATAGTCGCCTTCCGGTGAGGACCCTCCTCCTGGTTCATAGCGGGTCCTTTCTCTCTGCGTCCATCCGCACTCGGTGAAAGAGACAAGGGCTTTCTCTGCCCCCCCCCCGCCCCTTTTTTTACAAGGCACAAATCCTGTTGATGGTGGCTCCACTCTCATGACCTAAGTACTTCCCAGAGGCCTCACCTTCTAAGACCATCTCACCTTTGGGGGTTAGAATTTCAACATATGATTTTTAGGGGGAAGGCACACGTATTCCTATCTTCTTATATTTCATGGGGAATATTACTTATAGGGTTGTTTTTTATTTCTTTTAAGTGTTCCTCTAATCCCTTAATGGACTCTCCCCTCTGAAGTGCTTTTATTCTGCTTGTTTGGTCAGTCACCTTTTAAAATGAAGCCCTAAAAAGCAAATTGAAGCTCCCTGGATATTCCTACCTTACTGCCCCTTAATTTACAGCAGTCATGAGGTTGCTTTCTCTGTTCCCCTGTTTTTGCTGACTATTATCATAACACTTTCCATTGTTTGATATGTACCATTATGTTACTGACTATATTAACTTGTATTTCCCAATTGGTTTGAGAAGTTTTTGTTTTTATTTTGAGAGTATGTTTATTAGAGCTGGGACAGCGAAACAGGAAGGGCTTAGGACAGAAGAAGCAACAGGAGAGCCTGGTGGGGCTGCTTTGGCGTCTAGATGGGTTACAGGAAAGCAATGAACCACGGTGGGGCTATTGGCTCACCAGAAAGGGGCCTTGGAGACAGGTTCAGGGGCTTTGCTGCCTGCTGTTGCCCTGATTGCAAGTCCCATGGTGGCCCCAGGTTTCTGTGTTTTTTAAAGAACGTGCCCTAGAGAAGGGCACAGGCACACTCCAAGGAGGGCACGCCTAGCTTCCCAATTGTTTAGCTGGGCATTCAGTTTTTTTCTTTTTTTCTCTTAAGAGGTACGTTTGCTATACTGTCTTTCCACATATGGCTTTCATTTCCACCTACCCACTGACTTGGAATCTGGGAATGGAATTATCAGGTCAAGAGCTTGTGGGTACTTTCATCACTCTTCCCTGTGTGCTGCCAAGTTTCTTCTAAAGGTAGTGAGTGCAGGTCCAGTGTCAGCAGAGCAAATGAGCACAACCCTTCGAGCACGTGATTTTTGAGTCTTTATGGCTGCGAGCTTCAAAAGTACAAAATAGCACTCGTTGTTTTAATCTCCTTCTTGTTTAAATTCCTTTTTCTTGGGTTACTGGTGAGGTTGAACACTCTTGCGTGTAGAACTGTAAAAATGTAGCCTGGGGAAACATGAGGACGTGGAAAGGGACTTCCAAACAGACTCCAAAGCAGCATGCCCTGTGGTGGTGTGTTGGCGGTGGTTCTCATGCTGTGTGCCAGGGGCTGGAGTCGTTGACTCCCTGAAATTATATGCAGAAATTTGGGGCCATATGCACATTGGTAAGGGGAGGGTCCTTGGCTTTCCTCACAATCTCACAAGACTCTGGATCTAAACAGGCTAAATCAGCCGTGGGCAAACTATGGCCCGCCGGCCAGATCCGGCCCATTCGGCTGTTCTATCCGGCCCGCGGAGCCGAAAGAGCGGAGGGTTCTCTTGCTCTCCCCTCCGCTCCTTTACTTTGAATTTATATTAGTTCACACAAACACTTCATCCATGCTTTTGTTCCGGCCCTCCGGTCCAGTTTAAGAACCCATTGTGGCCCTCGAGTCAAAAAGTTTGCCCACCCCTGGGCTAAGTCATGTGGTGGGAGATTTCTGCCCTGAATAAGAAAAGGGCAACACAGGAAGGTCTGGAGGGAGACCTCCTTTGTTTGAAATCTCATTCTGCCACTTGTCAGCTCTGTGATCTTGGGCAATCTGTGAACCTCTCTGCGCTGAGGATGATAACAGTGGCAGCTAGTTCATAGGGCTGGTGTGGGGATTCAATGAGTTCATACAGGTGAAGCTCTTTTAATAGTGCCCAGCACATAGTAAATGCTTAATTAATGTCTGTTATTAAAAACTATTGATAATTAGAACCTTCCAATGATAGGGTAGGCTACTTCATGGAGCAGTGAGTTTCCTGTCGCTTATTGTTTATGAAATGGGTGCAAACTGTCAGGGTGACTCCTGAGAGGATCCCTGAATTGGGAGGGGGTTTCTGTGAATGAACTTTTCCCTTTGGGCAAGTGGCAAGGGTGAGGCCACCAGTCCTCGCTTAATGAGCCAGCAGGCCTCCACAGGGCGGTAGCTGTGCTGGCTGCAGTGAGCTGTGCTTATCAGCAAGCAGGCTGCTTTGAGAGCGTGCTCCTGGCACCCTCTCCTGAAGATGCAGAAGAATCGTTTGGGACAAGCAAGTGCAGTTTCTGCACCGTTATGCGTGGAGAGAGGAGGGGCAGGGCAGGGCGCTGGAGCAGTGGTTACCTGCTTCCCATTGCTTCTCTGATGAGCAGATATTTCAGTACCTATCAAGGGCTTTTCTACCACCATTCCCTTATTGTTCTTGTTTTCTTTTTACTCATTGGATTCTGGGCTGTTCATAGAGGGCAGTGGCTGCTGGATATGGATGTCTTTGGGATGGTTGGTTCAGAGAGAAGTTGGAAATGTCTGTGTCTCTGTGGGTGTGCTCACGAGCACAGGGCATCCATTCAAACATCAGATGCCGGAGCTCTGGAGTAAAGTCTGCGTGGGCCAGTGCCAAGGGGGGTTTACTTCTGCTTTGTTTACCCAGAAGCAGACCCTGAGATAAGCATTATAACGTGTTTACTTAGAGGGAACCCTTGGTAGGGGAGTGGAGATCAAGGCAGGGATGGGAGGCAGTGACCACTGAGGCCCTCAGCTGGGGGTGATTACAGTGCATGGCTCAGGGCATTCCCACAAGGTGAGGGGCTGGTTGGGGACATTGCTGGGGGCTACTTGGGCAGAAAAAGTGGCCTCAGTCCCAGAGAACCTCTGAAACAAAGAACTGCAGGTGCCGGCAGTTTGACGTCAGTGAGTGACAAAGGGTGAGGGAAATGGACAGGCCACCCAAAGCGTCAGCGACAGTATTTTTTGTAGGAATGGGTTTCCTGCTGTGAGCAAGGCCATGTGTGCACTGGGAAGCAAGATGGAGTCCAGTGAGGCCTTTCCCAAGCCTGAGGTAGTCAGGTCCTCTGTGCAGAGTTGTTGGGTCTGCCCTGGCTGGTGTGGCTCCGTTGGAGCTTCCTCCCATGCACCAGAGGTCCTGGGTTCAATTACAGGCATGTATGAGAGGAAACTGATCTATGTGTATCTCTCTTTCTCTCTCTTTGCCCCTCCCCCCTCCTTCCTTCCTTTCTAAAACAACAACAACAACAAAACAAAAAGTCGTTGGGTCCTGTCCTTCATCAAGGCCACTGGCCAAGGAGGCTTTTGAAGGAGAGCAGTCTCAGGCCTGCCGTGCACAACTGATGAACATCTCTGTAGGATGATTTCAGAGCCAGTGACACGGGCTTTGAGTCTAGCCGCTGCAACTTGTAAAATAGGTGTTATTTGGCAAGCCCTTTACCATTCTGCGCCTCAGTTTCTTTAGTTACAAACAGGGAATCCTCTTCCTCCCCCACTCCTTCCCTGCCCTTACAGGGTGTTGTCAGGATTAGAGGTAATATGTACAAAGTGGACCACTCTCCAAGTCTGGCCATTACTATTACTGTTAAGTCTTTTTTCCTCCCCGTCCTTGTTGGCAATGTGACCTTTGTTGGGGTGGGGGGGGGGTCCGGTGCCAGAGGCAGAGGGCCCTGTGGTGGAGCCTAATTAAGGTGGGATACATGTGCACCAGGGTCTTCCCTTTGTCCTGGGGCAAAAGTGGGGCCCACTCCCCACCTGCCTCCACTCTTCTTCCTGTTGGGAGGGGCTGGCATGAAGGTTTGGTCTGCACCCTGGTTCCAGCTGAGTTTGAGTAGTGGGGCAGGGGAGAGGACTGAGGTTGGGTTACTTATCCCCTTGGTTCCTTCTCTGTGGGGCTCTGCAGGATGGCCCTCACTGCACCCCGACCCTCTTCCGGAAGGACACTCTTTCCACTTGCTCAGGGGTGGTGGGAACAGCTCCCCTCTTGTGCTTGGTGGGTGAGGGGAAGGGGAACGTAGTTTCCTGAAACCTGCCCCCACCTTCATTACTAGCCCCTTTGTTAAACTCTTCTCCATCACCCAATTTGAGCCCCCATCTCTTGCTCGTGGAGTTAGGACCCTTGGATTAGAGTCCAGGCCCTGCCACTCACTAGCTGTGGGACTAGGGACAAGTTAACTAACAGCTCGTCAGCCAGAAAAGTGGAGTCCAACCTTTCTATTGCTCCCTGCAGAAAGCCGTGGACGTGTGGGGTGGAGGGTCTCCGACTCGGGCCCCTATAGGGGCCAGGCAGGAGATGCTGAGGAGAAAGGGGACTTGGGCGTGTAAATGACGTAGCAGTCTGCAAGGTTTCTGTGCAGGAATGCAGAGAGTGGGGCCAGAGCCTTTGATTTTTTTTTAAGAGAAGCTGGAAATACAGACTTTTATGTGAACTTTCCAAGTTTTAAATGTTTGTTCAAGTTAGCAAAACAAACAAAAACCCTACAAGAATGAAAACACTGTGCAGACCAAACCGTTTCTGACTCAACTTCTGTCAAGCCCCCATGCTGGCCTGGGAAGCTGCTCTGTGGCCTGGAGAATGGTTCTTCCTGGTGGGACTTAGGACAAGGCCCGTTGTGACCCAGCTGAAAAGTGTCAGGATTGGCCATGTGGCTCAGCTGGCTGGAGCATTGTCCCTTACACCAAAAGGTTTCGGGTTAGATTCCCGGTCGGGGCCCTCCCTGCTCCGGTCATGTATGAGAGGCAACTGAGTGATGTCCCTCCCCCACCCCCCCCGCCCTCATTTTCTCTTTTCCTCCTACTCCCAACCCCTTCCTCTCTCTCTCAAAAAATAAAAATCAATAAAAACATCCTTGGGTGGGGATAAAAAAACAAAACTCCAAAACTCTCAGGATTAAGCAAGTGGGGGTTCTAATAGACAAATGCTTTATAAATAGAGTCAGAGGTATCTAGAGGTCCAATTTTAAATTCCTTTTTAAAAATATATTTTTATTGATTTCAGAGAGGAAAGGAGAGGAAGAGATAAACATCAGTGATGAGAGAATCACTGATCGGCTGCCTCTTGCACGCCCCCTACTGGGGATCAAGCCCGCAACCCGGGCACGTGCCCTTGACCGGAATAGAACCTGGGACCCTTCAGTCCGCAGGCTGATGCTCTATCCACTGAGCTGAACTGGCTAGGGCTAGAGGTCCAATTTTAAAATAAATGGTATTTTTGCAGTTATGATTGGTATTAGAATGAAAACAGTTTTCACTCACACAGAAGCCTCGCCTAAGTGTACCTTTTGGATCCATCACAGGGCCCAGTACAATGCCTGGCACAGAGTAATTGCTCAGTGTGTGTCTGATGAATGAATGATGAACCGATGGATGAATAGCTCTTTGCTTGGCTCTCACAGAAGACTGTCATGTGAATTTAGATTGAGGGACAAGGAAAGAGACTGCTCTAGGCAATTCCTAAAGAAAACAAAGAAGATGAGGCTCCAGTGTTCATTCAGAGAATAATTCACAATAATTCAAATTAGGTTGTTTTGTGGGTGGTGGTGGTTTTTTGGTTAGTTGTATGTTTTGGTAAATAAGAGTTCTTAAGCATGGAACCATTAGCAGTTGGCACAGTGTGTGGAGTAGAGGAAGTGTTTAATAAATTGTAGTCATTGTTTTACTTTTAATAAACTTTAGAAATCATCTCAGCTAAAAGAGAGCGGCTTGTTCAGAATAGGGCTATTTTTCTTTTCTCATTAAACATTATTTTAATGGACCTCAAAATTCTGTGACAGATTTTTGGTTGTTTCCATTAAGAGGTACTGATTTTGAAAACTAATAACTTTAAAACTCCCACACACACACACAAAAATATCCCAAATGGTCCACAAAACATTCTCCTTTCTTTCTGAAGATTCTACAATGCATTGTCATCATTAACCAGTCTTTTACTATTAAACAGTCAATTGAGACCATCAGATGTGAGACTGTTCTTTATTACTGATTAAGTCTGAGGTGGGCCATAGCCAGTTTGACTTCGTGGATAGAGTGTCAGCCCACAGACTGAAGGGTCTGGGTTCGAGGCTAATTGTAGGTTCCATTCCCCGCCCTGAGGGTGCGTGTGGGAGGCAACCAATCGATGTTCACATCAATGTTTTTCTGTGTGTGTCTCCCTTCTATTCTCCCTAAAAAAGCAATGGGAAAATATCCTCAGGTGAGGATTAACAACAGCAAAAAGACTGGGGTGGAAGGTGGTAGAAATAACATTCATTTAACCTTCTTGGTGACTTTGAGAATAGGGCTATTTTTAACGGATTGCTGCCCCCTACTGGACTCTTTGGATAATTTGAAGCCTTCTGCTTTTGGTCTTGTGCCTTGGTTTTTCCAATCAACATATACTTGATTGAGGGGCTAAGGGTGGGGCATGGAGACGAAAATTGCATAGTCCTAATCCTCCAGGAGCTCATAGAAACTATCGGACTGAAGGGACTTTTGAGATGTTAATTCTCAGCCCCTGATCCTCAGAATTCTGATGGGAGCAGATGGACTTGTGTGAGGATAACTCATTAAAATATACTAGTGGGGAATAACTCCTTAATATATACTAGTGGAGAAACTTTGCAATGAAAATTTTCTTTCTATACATTTGTTTTAGACATTGGCTGTCTGCTGTGGTTTACTCTAGGGGGTGCTATAAAGTAAGCAATTAATGAATATTTAGAAAAAAATCCCAAAATGTAGCAACAGATGTTCACACTTGCACAATTCCTTTTTTGTGGACACATATGCTCCCGACAGTGATTTTCTATTTAGTTTTATAATGTGTAAATTTGATGTTATTTAGTGACTTAAACTTAGTGAAGGGGAGACTTGTGTGCTGAGCACAGGTTAGATAAAGGAGTGAAATGAATCCTTTTTCCAGGGTACTTTGCACTGGAGCTGTGACTTTTCATGGCAGTGTTGGGAGGGACCAAGCTCTGACATCCATCTGGAGAACTCAGCTGTGGAGTTTATTATTTTTAAAAATCATATTTTAACTTTTTATATTTTAATCATATTTTAACTTTTTTCCTATCCGTCTCCTCCCCTCTCACACACACAACTATCAGCTTGTTCTCTATATCTATGGGTCTGTTTCTATTTTTGTTTTGCTTATTTGTTGTTTTTTAAAAAAAATATTCTACACATTAGTGAAATACAGTGTTTGTCTTTCTCTGACTTATTTCACTTAGCATAATACCCTCTAGGTCAGCCCTAACTGGTTTGGCTCAGTGGATAGAGCCTACGGACTGAAGGGTCCCGGGTTCGATTCCGGTCAAGGGCATGTACCTTGGTTGCGGGCACATCCCCAGTGGGGGGCGTGCAAGAGGCAGCTGATCGATGTTTCTCTCTCATCGATGTTTCTAACTCTCTATCCCTCTCCCTTCCTCTCTTCCTCTCTGTAAAAAATCAATAAAATATATTTTAAAAAATATATATATTAAAAAGAAAATACCCTCTAGGTCAGTGGTTGGCAAACTGTGGCTCATGATCCACATGTGGCTCTTTGGCCCCTTGAGTGTGGCTCTTCCACAAAATACCACGGCCTGGGCGAGTCTATTTTGAAGAAGTGGCGTTAGAAGAAGTTTAAGTTTAAAAAATTTGGCTCTCAAAAGAAATTTCAATCGTTGTACTGTTGATATTTGGCTCTGTTAACTAATGAGTTTGCCGACCACTGCTCTAGGTCCATCTGTTTTGTTGCAATGAAGACTGTGATGCAGGAGATCAAATGTCCTGAATTGAGTCAGCATATACCTGTAAACTTTACATGTGAGGGGGTGTGTCCTGAAATCCTCCATATGTCGTATTTTCTAACTATTAAAATGATAAAACTGTGGTGAGAGTGTTTATCCTTTATTTATGATTTACGATATTTCCAGGCTATTTCCAGGAATTGGAATAGGAGACAATATTACTACCCAGCAATATTCTTTGAAACAAAATTCTTAAAAGAATTTATAAAAATTGGCTTGGATCTTTGCCTTACAAATGGAATGGAAGAAAGGCTAGCACACAAATTAGGCAAGTTTCTGCCCTGTACATATAGCGATGCTACTGATATTACCATAGCTAAGTATATGTTGGGAGCAGCTTTTTACATTGTAGGAAGGCTTATGTGATCCATCTACACTATTGTCCTTGTTATCTGAGGCATTTATCCATGCAGCCAACATTTACTGGATATCTACCACATGCCAGGTACAATCACCCCTCTGTATCCACAAATTCTGCATCTGTGAATTCAATCAACCACAGATTGAAAGTACAGGGGCGGGGGCGGCGGGGAGAGGAGGAGGAAGGAAGGAGAGTTACATTGTTGCTGATGTGTCCTATGTAGTTAGGCCTATGATGGTTGGGTCTGTAATGAACATGTAGACATTTTTTCTTGTCATTATTCCTTAATACAGTATAACAACGATTTACATTGCATTAGGTATTATAAGTAATCTAGAGATGATTTACATTATGCAAATATTTTGCAATTTTATATAAGGGATTTGAGCATCTGCAGATTTGGGAATCTATAGGGAGTCCTAAAATCAATCCCCAGTGGATACCAAAGGATGGATATACTGTTAGGCAATTGGGGCTACTGATTGTCCTTTATGCTCAATAAGCTTATGTGCCACTAGGGGGAGCCAAATCCTATCTAATAAAGAGGGAATATGCTAATTGACCATCACTCCATCACAAAGATGGCTGCACCCACAGCTGAAGCCAAGTTCTCATAAGGAGCCTTAACAAGCAATCAGCAGGGACATGAGGCTACCCCTCCCCTGCCCCCATAGGGCTTGATGGGACCTCAGGCTGCATTCCCCACCCAGCAGGGCTTGACAGGGGACCTCAGGCTGGGGGACTCAGGCCACACACCCCGTCTGGGCACCAGGCCAGGCGACCTGAGGCCATGCCCCCCCCCACCCAGAGGGGCTTGACAGGGGACCTCAAGGTGCACTTCGCGTCCTGGTACTGGGCTAGGGGACCTCAGGCTGCTCCCCTCCTCCCAGCGCCAGGCTGGGGGACCTCAGGCCGCACCCCCCACCAGGTGGGGCTTGACAGGGGACTTCAAGCCACGCCCCCCACCCTGGCACCAGGCTGGGGGACCTCAGACCACACCCCCCACCAAGCACCGGGCCAGGGGACCTGAGGCTGCACCCCCTGCCTGGCTGGGCTTGACAGGGGAACTCAGGCCGTGCTCCCCACCCAGCGGGGCTTGGCGAGGGACCTCAAGGTGCACCCCCAGTGCTGGGTCGGGGGAACTCAGGCCGCGCCCCCCGCCCAGTGGGGCTTGACAGGGGACCTGAGGCTGTGCCCCCCTGCCGGTGCTGGGCCGGGGGACCTGAGGCTGCATGCCCCCACCTGGCGAGGCTTGACGGGGGACCTCAGGCCATGCCCCCCACCCAGCGGGGCTTGACAGGGGATCTCAGGCCTTGTCCCCCACCTAGTGGGGCCCTCAAGGCACACCCCCCACCCCAGTCTGGGCTGGGGGACCTCAGGCCACACCCCCCACCGTCCTGGCGCTGGGCCAGGGGACCTGAGGCTACGTCCCCTGCCCGGCAGGGCTTGACAAGGGTGGGACTGGCCAGGTCTGGTCTAGCCCAATGGGGGCGGGGGCCGGCCGCGTCTGGGTCTCACGTGATTTTGAGGTGCATGTGGGTGGGCAGGGACTTGACTTTGGGTCTCGTGGTGCACCCCAGACTCTGACAGGAGGAAGGCTTTCATATGCATTTTACTAATTTTCTTTCATCTCTGACATTTCTATTATAGAGAAAGGGCAAATAGCAATATTAAATTATTTCCTCTAATTAATGCCCTTTTAATGTGCATGAATTTCTTACACCAGGCCACTAGTATACATATAAATAAGCGTAACTGTTGCAGGTGCTGGTGGTATAGAAGTCGCTGTGGAGGTGTGTGGGTGGAGGAGGGTATCAGAAAGAATTAGGCCCCAGGATTGGTCAGGAAAAATCTTCATAGGGAAGGTGCCTCTGAACATATTTCCGGGTAAGGAGGCTGCTGAGGTGAGCATGGAACTGTTAGGTTTTTGTGTGATGCCAACTGGAGTGATCGAAGATGAGAGCTTTGGCCTGGGCCTTGTTTCCCACACATGCTCAGTCCTATTGACTGACCTGGTCTGAGGAACAAAGATCCCCCTGCAAGTTCAAGGTGGATGCCTCAGGACGACACACCTGTGGCCCAGGCTTTGATGGGGTGTAAGTGATGTCTGAGTGACACCGTTTTTAGAAATTATCTCTTCTTTATTGCTACGTTCATATAAAAAGTTTGATACATTTGGGGTGGTGAAAGAAAGCCACAGTGTATATAAAGAAAGCTGTAGGAAGTTAAAAAAAAAATAAGGCTTTAGTGTTTGGAAAAGCAGTTACGAATTGCTTCTTGAGTTTACTTATCCAGGCGATCGAAATTCTGGGTTTGGAACTCTTGGAAGTCCTCTGGGATGGTGTCTGTGAACAAAACAGGCACAGGGGGTTAGAGAGGGTCCTTCCATGGCAATGCTGCTCCACCGCACCAGTGCAGGCGGCCTGTAGGGGGCACTGTCAGCCTGTCCAACAGGCCCTGCCGCCATTTCCTACTTTAGGCTGCTTGGGGGATCATTGCCTGGAAGCCCAGGAGGGCTCATTCACAGGCCGAAAGAAAATCAGCAGGCAGAGTAAATGCTGAGTCTGATTATGTTTGAGCTGTATGCAAATAAAGGCTGCCGGAAAATTAAACCTGACTGAATTTCTCGCTGAACCTCAAACCCTATGCCAAGAAGTTAAATTCCATGGGTCTCAATGTCCTCATCTGTCAAATAGGAAAAATGAGATCTACCTTTTACTTCATTTACAGGGACGAGCAGGTTTTAATGAATATGTGGCATACACTCTGGGCTTCTGGGAGGAAAGTGTGCCATAAAAATGAGGTGGCATTAGTTGATTACTTCCAGTGATATTGTGCGGTAACAAGAATGTACGTTACCATTGCAGCGATACTTCAGGTTGGACCAAATGATGTTTTCTTGGGAGAAGCAGAAGACGCCGAGCCGGCCTCCTCGCATGGTGGTGTCTATGGTGACTCCAGAGTCAGCCACCAACTCGGAGCCTTCATAAAATCGCACCCTGTGGACAACACAGCCCGAGCAAGTCCATGAAACTCAGACCAAGGTGAGGTGAAGTGCCCATCCTGAGGCCAGGGCTCCCACTTCTTAGGCGCACCTTTGCTCTGGTTCCTATTCTGTTTTTCACGGACCGGGACTGTGCCCCAGCTGTTCCCCCTGCCCTACTAGGTTGGAAGCTCCAGGAGGTCAGGGACCATGTCTTCCCACCTTGTGTCTCCCAAGGCCTAACCAGACACTGGGCAGAGTCACACTCAATGGGTACTTGCTCATCAGTTACAGAGAGAAATCACAGTATGACCCAGGACCAAGAAGTTCTGTGGCTTCATTTTTCTGAGAGTTACCTTGGCGAGATGCCATCCATGCCTAAAAAAGGCTGCTTTTCCTTAGGTCTGATTTATTTCGTTTGGTGGCACCTCGGAGCAATGACTTTCATTAGGAGCGACACTCCCTACAGCAGGTTTTAGAAATCTGGCTGTCACTGTGGCATTAATGAAGCCAGGGTTGCTTATAAGGCCCCGGAGAGAGCAATCAACACTTGTCCTTCATTCTAGAGGACACGTAGGTAGGTGAGGAGCCTGTTTAATCATTACCCGGGCCTAGATCCTAACTCCCTTTTACTTGTGGACATGTATTCTTTGCACTGTGTTAATACAGGGATGGGTAAAAGTTGGTTTACAGTTACTAATAAATAATAACAAGAATAAACTGTTTTGCGTACTCACAACTGTAAACCTACTTTTTGCCAGGGCAAATTGAGAAGCTGTTGAGTAAAAAAAAAAAAAAAAAAAAAAAAGCTGTTCAAAAAAAACACAAAACTCATGGCCCTAGCTGGTTTGGCTCAGTGGATAGATTGTCGGCCTGCAGACTGAAGGGTCCCAGGTTTGATTCCGGTCAAGGGCACATGCCCAGATTGCAGGCTCAATCCCCAGTAGGGGGCATGCAGGAGGCAGCCAGTCAATGATTCTCTCATCATTGATGTTTCTATCTGTCTCTCTCCTTTTCCCTTCCTCTCTGAAACCAATAAAAATATATTAAAAACAAACAAAAAATCATACTCATGGATACAGAATACGTAAACTGATGGTTGCAGGACAAAAAGATGAAGGGATTAAGAAGTACAGATCCCAGGTGGAGAGTAGTTACAGTTACAAAAGAGTCACAAGGATATAAAGTACAACATAGGGAATATTGTCAATAATATTGTAATAACCATGTATGGGGTCAATTGGGTACGAGGCTTATGGGGGAGCTCCCTTCGTAAATTATAGAAACGTCTAACCACTGTACTATACACTTATGTTATACTACGCTATATAATATTGAATGTCAACTGTAATTGAAAAATTAAGATTAAAAAAGAGGCTGTTCACCATTTTAGAAATTCACGTTCCTGTTGGCAACACCATTGCAACAGTGAAGTCACCAACACAACAATCCATATTATTAGAATGTCACCTTCACAGATTCTAGGGATGGGTGCACGTCTCTCTTTCATTGTGTGTTTTGGTGTGGTTAGGTTCAAGCATTTCCATGATTTGGTTGTAAAGTATTCTTAAAGCATTTCTCTATTGTTAGGGATCAAATTGATTTTCTAAAACTATGTGCAGGTTATGTTTTCTATGAGTCCATTTGAGACAGAAGAGGGGGTTAAAAATAGGTTATAAAAAGGGGGCCTTGGACTTCACAGGGCTGAGAACAAGCCCATGTTACTGTGAGACAACAGCACATTCTATGTGACGTCTCCAAGAATTAGCCTCATGATTTCCTTTCCCCGCTAGGCTGCTGTAGCAGGAGGCTGTAATCCATGCCGCTTCGTAAACACACTGCATAAGCTGGAGGAATGAGAAAGTGAGTAACTGTCTAAATTCCACAGCTGTAGTCCTAAGCCATCCTAGCTTCTGAGAATAGTTTTTAGTTTGTTTTAAAAATAGCCCTATAGGGAAATAAGGCAGATTACATTGACTTACATGAAGACCGGTGCATGCCGCACGTGGAACATGCCAGGCACTGTGCCAGGTGCTGGCAGACCAAGATGAAATAAGACACAGGCACAACCCTCGTGGAGCTTATGTCCAGGAGGAAAGACAGACTCTAAAGGACTCACTGCAGTGTGAAATATCCACAAGTGAGTGATCACACAGGGCGCAGGGGGTCACGGGAGGTGTGGATGGAGACTCAGCCACATGGGGCAGCCTGAGGCTTCCTCCCACCTCTTTTAGTGAGCCATAGCCCAAGGTCTCGGAAACCCTGGCCTGCAATGCAGAATGAGGGTGTGCTCTGAGTCAGGCGCAAGGTGAGGGTCGTCCGCCTACCTGATGTAGCCCACCTGGGGCCTGTGCTGCAGGAACCAGCGGTAGGACACCTTGTCCTTCCAGCCCACATTCCTGGAGTCCTTCCACAGCAGCCTGACCTGGTCGCTCGTGTCCCCAGTGTGCCACAGGGAATTTCGGAGATGCTCCCCTGGACCTGTCTGAGACTTAACAGCCTGGACAATGACAGGAGCAGAGTTTTAGAACAGAACACACAGGCCCTCCCCTTCCTGGATCTGTGGGGTGGTGATGGGGCAGTGAGTGAGTTCATGGTTACAATCTGGCTGCCTTGGATTTGGACAAAAGCATAAATCCTTAGAGGCCATTTCTACTGAGGTAATCCTAGCCCTTTAATAACCAGCACTGGCTAATATTCCACTAACCCATCCCATATTTTTCCTGCTATACATCCATTGCTCCCCACATTTGCCCTAAGAAGGTTCTGAAATATGTCTTTTCTCCAGCAGGAGGGAGAGGCAGCTCTCAGAACCTCCTGTATAAAGGAGGCCCCATCGAGGAAACAGTTTCCAACAGTGTGCCTGAGATGTACCTCCAAATCTTCTCCACTTCTTGGATCCTACTGACGGTCTCACCGCTAGAGCCATCCAGAAGTTAGAATGTAGCTCGTACATAGGCATGAAGGCAAGGACCCGGGTGGACCCTACTGTTCCCTGACTTGAACACTAGCATGAATGCAACCATTGCCACACGGGAGACTCTGGAATTTAAAAGGAGGGTGAGGGCACAGGAAAAATCGAGATGAGTAACTTCACACATACCTTAAGCTGAATGCCAGGTTCTGCCACAGCCCGGAATGGGGTGGCCTGCCAGTACGTCTGCTCTGTCTGCTTCCACATGACCACGTAAAAGCTGGAGCTGTCCTGGTAACCAAAGATGAAGCCGGCATAGTCATCATCCGTCTGGGTATTTACGTGGAAGGTCCCTTCGAAGTCAACTCCATTAAAAGCCGTGTATCCTGTAGAGATCAGAATTTAACTAGAAAAGCAGACAAAGCCACAGGGTAGCTGGGAAGAATGAATTCTACTCAAGTGGTTCTGAAGGCCCTGGACATACCGACTGCCAGCCCAGGGTCGCTGTTCATGGTCTGCACAATCTCCATGCCCTGCAGAGAGAGTTGAAGGAGTGAGGAGCATTCTTCAAAGGGGCAGAGTGAGCCCTGAACCTTAGGCATCAGGGGTGAGCGGTCATTGATGTCTGACCTCCACGTAAAGATTGCATTATCTGAGGGATTGTTCTTCCTTGTTTGGGCTCAAAGCCGAAAAGAAATAATTTTGCTAAAACTGTCCTTAAGCTGACTCAATGAAGCCTTAATTGGAGAACATGCACTTCTAATGAATGTCTTGCTGGGGGATGTTGGAAAATCTAAGCCTCTCTGTTCCTTCCTTCTTTAGTTACACGGGGAGGCAGTCTACTGGAGAAATTAGGAGCATGGCTGTGGGGTCAGACTGCCTGGGTCCCAATTCAGCAATCAGCCACTTACCTGCAATGCTACCACGAGCGATCAAGCAGCTTTACAAGCCTTGATCTCATCATCTGTACAATGGGGCTAATGAAGGTGCTTTGTCATAGGGTTACCGTGAGGAATACCTGTGATGTGGAATGTGCCTGGCTCGCCGTCAGCACTCTCTAAACGTTACCTACTACTCTCAGAGGGCAAGTGTCTGTGTTCAGGCAAAGCTGAGACGCTGGCAAACATGTGACCCACCTGGTTCAGGACCACCCAGTTGGGATCGATCTGGGCATCCCCTTCTGGGTCCAGGACCACAGTCTGGTAGGCCCTGAAGTCGGTCAGGGTGACCTCAGCATTCTCCGGGCAGACGTCAATCCGATCGATGACCTTGTCCTGGTCAAAGTCTGTCTCACAGAGGTCCCCCACGCCGTCATCTGAGCGGGGTAGAAGAGGGAGAGGGGAACTTATAAGGCCGGCACCCACCACCACTCCTGAAGAGAAGGGGGGCTGGACAAGGAACAGAAGCAAGCCCAAGGTCCACCCCAGGACAGGGCTTTCAACCCAGTGGGAAAGGAGGCCTTGACATCAGCCACGTCTGAGCCTGCCCCCGCCCACCCTGCAGTCCTGGTGCTGGGCTGGTGAACCCACTGTATGTGACAAAAGAACTTCCCGGGGACTCGGTGAAGGGGAACTATTCAAAATGGGCCTCACAGGAAACACTGGGTGTCCTCTGAACAGGGGTTCACCACCTGGTGGGTCTTAAGCCTGACCCTACATAAGCAAATGCCTATAGAACTTTCTACACAACTCTCTATGTATAAAAAGCATGGAAATTGTCACCAAAATTTATCTCTAATACCACAGTGGTTCTGAGGCTGAATCTGGCCCATAGTATGTTTGTTCAGCTGATGGTACTAAAATATTGGAATCTGCATAGCTGTGGATGGGTGGGCCCTCATGGCTCACCACAGTCCTCACCTGCTGTCTCATTTCTGGCTTGGTGCACACCTTTCCTTACTGGCTTGGCCCTTGCAGACATCTGAGTTTGTGACCCCACCTAAGCCATTGGCTGCTGTGCCTTCTCTCTCCTCCTTTTCTGTGGCTCCTGGAGAGGGGAGCGAGAGGGCAGAGCAGCTCTCCAGGCTCCTCTGTGGCTGCTCCCTGCCCACGAGCTCTACTCCTAGGGCTCCTCAGAATTGCATAGCAGCTTTTCTCTGACAGTTGGAGAATGGGAACTACCAGACATCTACTGTCCACACAAGCTGTGGCTACTCAGAGAAGCGGGTGCCCTGGGAGAGGTGTGCCACCTTCTGCCTGGCCGAAGGGAGCCCGGGAGTCCCATGCAGTCCTGGGCTGAGCCCACTTACTGTTGCTGTCCTCCTGGGCCGGGTTGGGGACCAGCCGGCAGTTGTCCGGTCCTGGGGGTACCAGGTCTGGAATGCCGTCGTTGTCATCATCATCATCACACTCGTCACCGATTCCATCCTTATCGGTGTCCAGCTGGGCACTGTTAATGACGGTGGGGCAGTTGTCTGTGCTGTCCTGGTGCCCGTCTCCATCACTGTGGGAGGAAAGAGAGGCAGTTGGAGTCACAGGGCAGCGAGGGTCCAGCTCTCAGGAGGGAGAGTCTGGGTTGGGGGTTTTAGCCAGGCCTGGTCTTTGACCAGACACGTGTGTCCTTAGGTAAGGCTGCCCTGTAGGCTTCAGAGACCATTTCCCACCTCCTCCACCTAATGAAACAGTAGAACACTTCCTAGGCAAGAAATAAGGGTCAAGTTTGTGATCTTGTGCTGAGATGCTCCTATCGGCCCCTGGAGGCTACTAGCTGATCCATGACAGAGAATGTGCCCAGGGAACAGAGTGAGGGGTGGTAGAGCCAGACTGCTCAGCCCCTTAGCAGCATGTGGGCCCCAGGCAGGGTACTGGACCCCTCTATGGCTCCGTGCCTCATCTGTAAAATGGAAATAATAACAGAGCCTCCTTCATAAGGCTGTTATGAAGATTAAATGATTAGAATTTTGCATATTCAGTTTTAATAGAGGAAAAAAATCTCTACTGGTCTTAGGGAACCCTACAATGTTTTCCTTTCTCTTACTCTCCACCGTCCTGGCCAGGAGACCCAAGAAGGATCAGATGCGAATGGCAAAGGAAATAGGGAGCCCCTTTCTGAGAGGGGAGCATGTGGGCTCGGGTCAGTCCTGGTCTACAGCACTTCTCAGAGCCCCCTCTCTCTGCCCACCTGATCGCCTCCCTTCCAGGCCTAGTGCCTTGTCTCCAGAGCTTTTCCTGCTTGACAGAGACACCCTATGGCTATCCTGAATCAGAGCACATACTCCTTTCACCTGGCTCCACCCAGGGCCTGTCCTGGGCTGGGAACTGTTCCTACCTCGTCCGGGATAGGACAGGGCAGGGAAGCCAGGGACCAGTCTATGCCCTTCAGGCCAGGCTTCCCAGCTGGGTCCCAAAGGAAGTGAGGCCAAGCTGGGCAAGCAGAAGATGACACAGCTCACGTGGTGGAATTCCTGCGCAGGTAGCAGGGCTGCTTTTTAAGTCATAAGACAGACTATTTGCATTAACAGCCATTCTATATAGCCCCGAACATTTTCATGCAAAAATGTTCCTAGCCTCCTCCCCAAGGTTCAAAACTGTGGGGATTAAAATGTAGCAGAATGAGTCACTTAGTTTATGCAAATATCTAGAGGCTGGTGGGACAGGATATTCCAGAAATTATTTAGATGTCACTCAGAGTGCAGGATAACCTGCAACAGGGAACATTCTTGACATCATTTAGGGTAGTCACCAGGGTACCAGTTCCACCTTCCACCCAAGAGCGGACATGTCCTAGGTCAGGCTGTCTCTGACTTGCCTCTCCTCATGCTGTGATAACAACAGCCACCTTTTCTGCAAGACACCCGAGGACCAGCACTGTGCCCGGAGTTTTACCTACATTCTCTCTCATTTCACCATAACCTTCGAGAGACAATGATCTCTCCTTTGCAGATGGAGAAGCTGAGACTCAGACTGAGCAGTACGTTTAAGTTCAGGTAGCCAGTGTGTACTGTGCCACAAGGACACTGAGTACAGGGTGAAGATGGGACTTTACAGGAACTGACCCTGAGCAAGGTCCACCTGTAGGGCAACCTCTGGGAAGAGGATGAGAAGGGAAGCTATGTTACCTCCTGCTCTGCTTTCTGGAGTCCTCTCCCGCCCTCATCCCTGCCCTGCCACCTGTGCCATGCTTCCCCGCGGAGATGGGAGGGTTTAGAGCCTGCTCTGCAGGAGCCGCTAGGGCAGAGCTGCACATGTCTGCATTTTTGGTGATGTTTCTGTAGCATCTGCTCCAGCCCTTGACCTAGAACTCTAACCATGTGGGGCCAGCAGGATTAACAAAATTCATCTACATTGAATAGTTCCACTCACATAAGGGAAGTGGAATGAAAAATTCCAAGGATGATGAAAAACACACACACAAAAAAACAAAACAGTGGTCCCGCAGCAGACAGACAGCTTTCTATGTTGGGATGTGGGTGAAGCTCTCCAGAGCTGAGAGAATATAATAGTAGAAGAACTAATATCTATTGAGTGCTATCTATGCAACCGAAACTGTAATGTGCACTTTTCACAAAGTAATCATCACAGTAGTCCTATGAGCTACATGCTATTGTCGTCCCCATTTTATAGATGAGAAAATTGAGGTGCAAGAGATTAGGTAACTTGCCTAAGTTTGTAAGTGGAGCGTTGGGATTGTATCTGGCTGTGTCACTCTGGAGCCCATCTCTGAAGTATGACACTAGACTGCCTCTCCCGTAATAAACCTGCCCTTGGTAGAGTGCCTAGTGGCACTCCTGATACCATCACCCCTAATACACAACTTTCAGGGAGGTGAGGTGACCCTGACCTGGGTCAGGGCTACTGTCCCGCCAGCAGCTCCATCTACTTAGAGAGATCCCAAAGTAGCAGAAAGCTCTGAAGGATGAAACTCTCCAGATGTTTCCTCTGGCCCTCTGCAGCTGGGAGAGGCCCCCTACCTGTCCTGATTGGTATCACAGGAGTCCCCAACCAGATCGTTGTCCACATCAGACTGTAAAGAGAACAGAGCATGTTATTTACCCCTGGGCCTGAGTGCACAGAACGTTCCGGAGAAGGCAGACCCGGCCCATCATCACTGGGTCTCAGGATTATTTCTCTGGAATCAGGACAGTGTAAAACTGCAAAAGGACAACACCATATTGGTGTAGGCACAATGCGGAATTTTCAGAAAAGCCTTTCAAAATATCAGGCTCCACGGATGGGCTGCCTACACACCAGATGAGCTGATCAGAAAAGGGCGCCGGGGCCGCCCGGTGGCAGGTGGAGATGTGGAGCCCTGTCACGGGTGGGAAGGGAGCCAGCCATAGGCACGGGGACAAGGCAAACCGGCTTGGCTTTGCTTCTGCAGTTTGGAATTGAGCCAGAGTGAAAGCGAGTCGCTGAGGGCAACAATGACTCCCCTCTCTCAGGCTTTAAAATACGTGACACGTCACCGCCAATTACCCAGACAGGAAGGAGGAGTGGGAAGGGAAACAGCAGGTCACCGACTGAACTTAATCTGAAATGTCCCTTCATAGTCGGTGCAGGGGTCTGGGGACTAACAGGACACAAGGTTTCCCATGGTTAATTTCCATGTTATGGTTTGGGTATCATTAAACTCATAATCCAACCTCATAGGCACCCTACAGCCGGTGAGATTAGTCCAGAGGGGCTCAGATCTCCTGTAATGGTCTTCCTATCCCCTCCAGGCCCAAGTATGCAACTCACCACCTCTGCTCTGGCAGGTATATGGCAACAGCAAAGAACTGAGCTGGGCTCTGCTGTTTGTTCGAGACACTGGTCTTACAGGCATCTTTGCACAGAGGAGTTCAGCCAAGAGTTCAAGTTCCCCTATGACCCACTGACCTGGTTAGGGTTGCTGACATCAGGACAACTGTCACAGGCATCCCCCACGCCATCGCCATCCCTGTCCCGTTGGTCACGATTGGGAACTTTCTGGCAGTTGTCCAGAATGTTTTTTATTCCTACGAGAAAGGAATGCATCCCTGAGTCAGGTGAACAGCACGGGCAGGTCTGGAACACACACTTCCGGGGGCTGAGAGGTCAGGCCTTCACAGGCATGTGGTAAGCGACTTCTGCCTGGGCCATCCTCAGAGAGCCACCACCTTCCCAGCACCTATGTGGAGGTAAGGTCAAAGGCTGGAGAGAGAGAGAGAGAGAGAGAGAGAGAGAGAGAGAGAGAGAGAGAGAACGAACAGTGGGGAGTGGGGAAAGGTATAATCTGGAAGACAGATACCCTACAACAGGGGTGGTCAACCTTTTCCTGCCAAGGGGCATTTGGATATTTATAACATTCGCCAGCCATACAGAATTATTAACTTAAAAATCAGCCTGCTAGCCCTAGCCAGTTTTGTTCAATGGATAGAGCGTCAGCCCCGGGATGGAAAGGTTCTGGGTTCGATTCCAGTCAAAGGCACATATTTTGGTTGCAGGCTCAGTTCCTGACTCCGGTCAGGGGCATGTGCGGGAGGCAACTAATTGACGTGTCTCACATCGATGTTTTTCTGTCTCTCCCGCTCCCTTCCCCTCTCTCTAAAAATCAATGGAAAAATATCCTGAGGTGAGGATTAAGAACAACAAAAAAATTTAGCCTGCTATATTTGGTCAAACATTTAATTAACTCACCCCTAATGCCTCAGCAGGGCCAGCCCAAATTATTTAACAGGTTTTAAACAGCCTGTGGGCCGGAGGTTCCCTACCCCTGCCCTATAAAGACACAGCCCTGACAAGATAGTGCTAGAAGCATTTCCTACAAGGTTTCTGGCAATGATGTAGAGTTCCAGAAACACCCAGGTTCTTAAATAGGGGCGTGGGCTATGGAGTCTCCTTCCACAGACACAAGTGGACTTTGGGTCCCCAGATGCAGGCTGCATGGAACCACCACTAGGAAGGCCCTCCTGGTTGGAAATTCTATTCCTGCTCCTCAAAGACAACAGGGCAAGAGGACCAGAGTCCCAAACACGTTACCAAACGAGCCAAACCCACCATCTCCATCCATGTCATCATCGCAGGCGTCTCCTCTTCCATCCCCATCAGTGTCTTTCTGGTCATTATTTAGGACATCCCGGCAATTATCACAGGCATCCCCGAAGATATCTTGGTCGCTGTTTCTTTGGTCCACGTTGTGAGTCAGGACACAGTTATCCTACAGGATCAGAAGACCGAACACGTACTCGGACTGTTACTGCTTCCCTACCGTGTACGTGGTTCTGTGGTGAATGTTGGCCAACCTCCACCCCATGGTCATGAGCTGTCAGAACTCAGGAGGCCCAACTTTGTCAGTTTTATATTTTAAATATTTGATGATCTTAGAATAAAAAGGTGCAGTGCTGTGGGAATGCAGCCATGGAAACTAACATTTGGGATGATTAATAGAAATAGTTCACTTCAAGGGCTTCTTCCATCATCCCTGGCATGTGGCAATTCACAGGCCCTCCCCACCAAGCAGGTACCTGCTCATTCAGGATCCCGTCACCGTCAGCATCCTCATCACAAGCATCGCCAATGCCATCTCCATCTGCATCTTCTTGGCCAGAGTTTGGCACGTACTTGCAGTTGTCCTAAGGGGGAAACACAGCTCAGAGAGACATTTACATATGCCTTTTTTAAAGCTTTATTGAGGTATAATTGACAAAACTGAAGCTATTTAAAGTGTACAATGTGATGATTTGCATACGTACATATTGTGAAAGGATTCCCCCACTGAGTTAATTAACAGATCCATCATCTCACATATTTCCCCCTTCTTTTGCTGAGAACATTTAAGTTCTACTCTCTTAGCAAATTTCAACTCTATAATAGTGTGATCAACTATAGTCACCATATTAAACCTTAGATGCTCTGACCTTATTTATCTTATAACTGAAGGTTATAACCCTTGGTTATAACCAGTTGGTTAACCCTTTTACCAACTTCTCCCTATTTCCCACACCACCTGTCTACATCTGTTTTAAACTAAACCTCAGGACAACTGTGGCTGCCTGACTTTATTACTGATCGCTGTTTTGCTACAGTTGAGAAGCAGCCCCTCTAAAAATGCAAATTTCAATGGAACCTACAGAACCTCTCCCCCATATCAGTTATAGCTTTAGAAAGCCACAGTGTGTGTGTGTGTGTGTGAGAGAGAGAGAGAGAGAGAGAGAGAGAGAGAGAGAGTGTGTGTGTGTTTCCTACTTGCCCCCCATCCCCCCGCCCCGTACCTTCTTGCAGTTCCTTGCAGAGCATGGCAGTTCTTCGTCTGGGTAACTGTCAATGTCCACATCCTTTCCACAGAAATAGCCATCGCCAGCCCATCCGACTCCACACTGTGAAGGGAAAGCCTGTCAGAGGCCTGGGAAGCGGAGCCTGGCGGGAGGCTGGTGGCTGACAAGAGCCTCTGCTCCTGTGTGCACATTCCCAGAGTGGAGCCCAGAGCCAGACAGCCTTGTTGGGAAGGATTTTAAAACGATTAAATTGTTTTTTCAATAGTCTAATGGTTTAAAATTCAATAGGTGCGAAGGGGATACAGTGTAACTTTCCACTCCTGTTCCCTTAGCTCAGGCAAGCAAGGTAATCGGTTCCCAAGTGCACGCTGAGAGACAGGCTATGCACAGACAAGCAAATGCACATCATTCTTTTCCTCTGTCCTCTCACACAACTGGTAGCATATACATATATATGCCATTCTGCATCTTTATTTTTTCAGAAGTTAACATTATATATTGGAGCTCTTTCCATACCACTTCATGTAGAGTTGTCTTTTTAAAAAATGGTCACAGATATATCATACATAAGGTGGTATGCATGTGCCTCAATGAATTCAACCAGTGCTCTACTGGTGGGTGTTAGGTTTTAAACACTTTTTTAGATGGAAAACTATGCTGCAACAAATAACTCTAGTATGCATGCTGTTCTACCCTGGTTTCTTAGTGTGGAATTCCTGGTTCAAAGGTGTTCGTAACTTTGAGTGACTGTCAAAAGTTCTCCATACGATTGTCCAATTTCTTTTCTCCGGGGAAACATGGCACTTATCATTCTTGAACCACAGCCACCTCTCTGAGTCTAACAGTCTTCTAGATCAATTTCCACCAGAGGAGGAACCTCCTAAGGTGCTTGACCTCTACGGGCCGCGGGCCGGATCCGGCCCGTTCAGCTGTTCTATCTGGCCCACGGAGCCGAAAGAGCGGAGGGTTTTCTTGCTCTCCCCTCCGCTCCTTTACTTTGAATTTATATTAGTTCACACAAACACTCCATCCATGCTTTTGTTCCAGCCCTCCAGTCCAGTTTAAGAACCCATTGTGGCCCTCGAGTCAAAAAGTTTGCCCACCCCTGGCTTAGACCCTTTTACCAGGAGCAGGTGTCCAGAGGCCCAGTGCTGGGTCTGTGTGCTGCTCACGACTTCCCTGGAAAAGTCTACCCAAGTATCCGGCCACCACCAGCCACTGAGCGCAAGCCTCACTGTCAGCAGAACAGGCATTGAAACACCAGTCCTTCCACACCAGACTCTACAGCCATTGTCTCCAATTGTTACGATGTTGCTGCAAGTTCCCTGTTATCCCATTTACACAAGCAGCAACCAGGCTCAGAGTGGTTCGGTCCCTTGCTCAGGGCCTCAGAGCTGGGACTTGAACCCAAGCCCGGGGTCTTCTGCCATGTACTAGTACATTTGGTTAACGGGTACTTTGAGTTCTTCCTCCGATAGTCCATAACCAAACCAAGGAGAGCAGAAATCATTCCGTAAGTGGTGTCCTGGGGATGAGATGGGACCTGGGAGCCCCGCCCAGGAGCAGGCTGGGCGCCCATGGGAGGGGCAGACAGAAGAACACGGGAGAAGGGGCCTGGAAAACCACCGGGAGCTGGAAGGGCAGGGAGAGGAAAAAGAGTCTGAGGAAAGTGTCAGGGCCAAGGGAAAAGAAACTTCACATGAGTAAATGCTACATTTCCTGGCCTCGATAATCAAAATAAGGTGATTTAAGACCAGTGACTTCCTAAGCGGCAGCCTGCCTGTTCTCAATCATTTGCACTTGCCTTCTGCGACCAGAGATTTAAGGCAGGTTTCCAAAAACCCCCTCCCCGCTCCCCCATGTCTGCTCAGTTGCTTCCGCAGGGCCTTCAGAAGGCCGGAAAAGCTCAGCTATGGGGTATGGACCTTGACTCATTTTAATGAAGAAAAACTTTCCTCTAGGAACACATACATTTTTAATGAGCCATTTTCTGGCAGATTAAATTATTTTAGTAGTCACACCAAGTGTATTAATCTTTTACCATCTGTCATTGCGCCTTATTGCAAATTCAAAAACATATTAAGAGCCCGATCACCCACCATCCCAGGGAAATTGTTAATTTGTTCACAGAAAATGAGGATTTAAATATAGATATACAATTCCCTCTCGATGGTGATAAATGTGCCCAATCAGTGGGAATTGGGGAAACTGGCTTTCCCCCCTGACCCAGCTTGTTCCTTCATCAGGACTTTGTATTGCCAGAGAGAGCTGATGGCATCAGATTTACTTCTTCAACTTAGTTTTGAATCTTCTCATTTCTCCTATTTGAAAAGGGATATGCTCATGGAAGAAAATTTCGGGGGCTTAAGGAAGTCCAAGTTTGAGGTATAGAGAAGAGGGAAGAAGTCTCCGGGAATCCATCCGGCCACTCGGACGTGCCCCCTGTGAACCTGTGAATGTCAGACTCAGGGTCGCCTGCCAGGGCCTGGCTCACTGCAACAGGAGAAGGAGGTGAGCGGCTGAACATGGCTGATGTCTCAGTGCCTAGAATCCCCAAGACTCTGGGGCCTGAGGCTTGGGAATGGATGATAGGAACAAACCTTCCTCCCCAAGGGCCCAGCACACCAGCGTGGCCCAAGACTCACGTCAGGCTGAGACCGCCCTGCCCTGCCCAGCCACCTTGTCCCCGGATCGGCTCCAGGGTTGGGAAACACACAGGAAGGAGAGTGACCTCCACTGGGCTATTCCTGCACCTGGGGGAAGGTAGACACAGAGAACAGCTCTGTCCCCACCTTCCCACGCCCCCGTGGGAGACAGGAGGTTTCCCTCTGAGGGTTTACAGCAGCCTACCACCTCGCCCCTGCCACCCACCGCCTGGGGTCAGATTTTGAAAGTGGATGTCTTAAGGGTGAGGACGGTTAGAAATGGCAGCAGGAGGCTAATAAGTTACACAAATAAATCACTAGGGCAGTAGATGGAAGGGAGGGAAAGAGGCTCTTTGGCCTCCTGCTGCACATTTCTCAGGCCTTCCACCAAGGGTGCTTGGGAGCGGGGGCTCCACCACTGAGCGGCCCCAGGGGACAGTGTCCACCCACGGCCAACAGGGAGAGAAGAGGCAGCTGCTGGTTAAAGGACCTTCCCATTGCTCCCCACCAACTCAGCTGACCCTCCTGCTATTACAGTCTATGTTTATCTTGATGGAAACGTTTCCATGTTTGAGTACTTTTGCCCTGAAGCAAGTAGAAACCGGGGTGGGGTTTAAAACGGAGGAAGGTAAAATGGTAAAGCAAGTGACACGCAACTTACCACGCACGTCACATCCCCCTGCCTCTCCTCGATGCACTGCGCGTTCACACTGCAAGGATTCAGTTCTGGGTTTCTGCAGTTTCGCTCAGGTTTGCAGCCCCTCGTCTGATCACCAGTGTACCCGGGTTTACAAGGCCCACAGCGATAAGATCCCTGAAAGGAGCAAAGATAACATGATAAACCGGGAGCTCAGAACTGTGAGCAAAGAGGTACTGTGATTGTGTTTACTTTCACGTGTACTCAATGGTGCCTGGATTAAGTGAGACCCATGCCGTCTCTCTGCTTACGTGTATGTCTTATAAGATGGCGGGAATATTGGGGAAGACGCCATCAGATTGGAAGCTGCAGCAGGCCATGTAGGCCTGAAAGGATAGGAGAACAGCAGGCAGAGGGCTAAGCGGCGAACCACCACTCTGATTGCCCACCTCCACTGAGGGGGAGGGAGAAGGGCGGAAAGTTGCCATCATGTTCTGGGAGGTAAAGTTAGAGAGTTTGCTCTGGGACAAGGGAGATGGTTTGATTAAAACACAAGTTAAAATATTTTTCTTTTACTGTTCCTCCCACTTTTTTTTTTTTTTTACAACTGATGACAAAGGAACAGGGTCCAGAGAAATGTTGGTGGCCTCGCACTGACAATTGTGATGAGGTAGGCTGCTATGGAAGAAACCTACAAATGGGCTGTCGGCTCCGTTGCAATGGCACTTCTAGGACCAGGAGCAACTTTTTTTTTTTTTAAATCTTTATTGAGATAAAGTTTACATGTTAGGAAAGAGACCCACATAAAGTGCTCAATGGTTTAATGACGAACAACCCTGAATTGCCAAGTTCAAAGGATTCGCTTCAGTGCTCTTCCTTGATCTCCAGCCTCATTTGGTCCGTTCTCTCCTTGCTCTGCTTCTGCTCTTTTTTCTGTGCCTGCTTCTTTATCTTCTGAGGTTCTCTGGACAGTCCCACTGTCTACTTTCCTTCTCCCTGGGTGGCTTTAGTTATTACCTTAATGTCAACGTCTCCCAAATTTATTTGTGCAGACTACTGGTGTCCTGGTAAAAAGCTATCAATCCCTGTGATTTCCTAGGCAGGAGAGCCTGTGGATAAGAACACAGACTTTGCAGCCACACTGGAAGTCTTGTGACACGTGTGGCCTTAGCCCAATCACCTCACCTCACCTCTCTGTGCTTCAGTTTTTTCAGCTGTAAAATGGGGATGATAATAGTGCCTGTTGACAGGGTTGTTGTGAGGATTAAAATAAGGGATTGGCATTTTTAAAATGCTTTTTACATACAAGGAAACTAGGAATCTAGAGATTAAATGACTTTTCCCAGGGACATACAGTAAGTTAGGAGCAGTCATAAATGGATTCGGCAGTTTTTTCATTGACAATCTAGTTCTACACCAATCATTTTGGAAACAGTTGATAGAAACTTTCAGAAATAAAACCCATATCTGAAGTTTTAAATGTTATTTTATTATTTTATTATTATTTTATTGTTAGAGGACAGTTTATTAAAACTGGGGACAGTGAAACAAGGAAGGGCTAGGATAAGAGAAGCACAGGAGAGGGAGTAGGTGGGGGAAATGAGACTAGGCTGGGCCGCTTTGGCTCACTAAGAGTCAGAGAAAAGCGGGCCTTGGGGCCAGGGTCAGGGGGTTTGCCTGGGATGAAGATTCACAGTTTAGACTATCTAAATGCTGAGCATTTTAATTTAATACAAATGACTTTCAAAAGTTTTATGGGAATAATGAATACAATTTACTGTGTCATCACCAATAAAATTCATATTCTGGAATACTTAAATATAAACCAAGAAGCTCTTCATTCTTTTAAAATGCAAAAATGGTAATATTTGTCATCATCCTATCTAATAAAAGAGTAATATGCAAAGTAACCATACCTCTGCTACACCCACAAGCCACACTCACCAGCCAATCAGGAGTGAGTATGCAAATTAACCCAACCAAGATGGCTGCAGCCATGGAGCCAGTAGGAGGCTTGGGTTTCTCTGGCAATGGAGGAAGCCAAGCTTCCCGCACACCCTGGCTAACCCTGGACTCCACTCAAGGCTACAAAGTTTCAATTATAGAAGATAAATAAATCCCAACAAAAATGGTTGTGGCCACGGAGTGAGCAGGAGACTTGGGTTTTCCCGGCGATGAAGGAAGCCAAGCTTTCTGCCCGCCCTGGCCTCCGCTCAAGGCTACAAAGTTTCAATTGTATAAGATAAATAAACCCCAGATACCAGGGCCTCCGCTTAGGTAGCCAGGGGGCGTGGCCAGCCTGCAAACCACCATAGGCCCCTCACCCAGGCCACCCCACACCCCAAGGGAACCCCCACCCTGATCCAGGACACCCTTCAGGGCAAACCAGCCAGCACCCACCCGATAGGATAGACAGGCCTCTATCCTATCTAATAAAAGAGTAATATGCAAACTGACCATCACTCCAACACACAAGATGGCTGCCCCCATGTGGTCAAAGATCCTGCCCCCATGTGGACACAGGATGGCCACCACAAGATGGCCAGCAGGGGATGGCAGTTGGGAGGGACCAGGCCTGCAAGGGAGGGCAGTTGGGGGCGATCAAGCCTGCGGGGAAGGGCAGTTGGGGGTGACCAGGCTGGCAGAGGAGGGAAGTTAGGGGCGACTGGGCCTTCAGGGAAGGGCAGTTGTGGGGGACCCAGGCCTGCAGGGGAGGGCAGTTAGGGGCAATCAGGCTGGCAGGGGAGCAGTTAGGCATTAATCAGGCTGGCAGGGGAGTGGTTAGGGGGTGATCAGGCTGGCAGGCAGAAGCGGTTAGGGGCAATCAGGAAGGCAGGCAGGCAGGCAAGCAGTTGGGAGCCAGCAGTCGGACATCCCTAGTGGGGTCCCAGATTGGAGAGGGTGCAGGCTGGGCTGAGGGACACCCCCCCACCATGCACGAATTTCGTGCACCGGGCCTCTAGTATTTATCTAAAAGCCCAACACTGCAACTTTGGCAGAAGAGTAAATAAACAAGTTTGGCAGTCATAAAATTATACTTATAAACTTACTTTACATATTGAAAACTGTTTTTCAGCACAAACTCATTTGCCAATCAAATAAGTTATGCCCATATGTTCTATGTGTGTTTTGGGGTTATGATTTATAAACACACACTTGGTTTAATAACTGGTCTGCTTTGATCACATCAGCCATGAAAAGTACTTACCAGAGTGTTAGTGCATATAGAGTTGAGAACACACGCTCCATTTCGACACTCATCAATATCAGTGCAGACCTAGTGCAGAAGGATTTAAAGAGACGTTCGTTAAAGTAGAAATGCAAATAAATTTAGCTGTTTTGATACTTGTCTGAAGTGAAGACCAGAAATTTCAGGCAGAATGGAAATCAGGGTGTCATTTTAGCCATCTCCCAGTGTTTGCATCAATCTGTACTTAACCTAATTTCAAGTGATAGTTGCCTACTTGGTATTTAAAGTGGTTCAGAAAAAACAACTTGTTTGATTAATCTATCCCACATCCCTTTTAGTCAGGAAGTTTTTCCTTTCTCCTGCTTGGGACTCAATGTACTTCTACCTGAGAATTTTTGGAGAATACTCAGCTTCCCTCTGCTCCTATTCCTTCTACTCTTTCTTTCTCCTTCTCCTTCTCCTTCTTCTTTTTTTAATCCTTACCTGAGAGTATTTTTTCCCATTGATCGTTTAGAGCAGGGGTGGGGAACCTTTTTTCTGCCAAGGGCCATTTTTCACATTTATAACATCTTTCATTCACGGGCCATACAAAATTATCAATTTAAAAATTAGCCTGTTATATTTGGTCAAACATTTAATGAACTCACCCCTAATGCCTTGGCAGGGCCAGACCAAATGATTTCTATGGCCTTATACAGCCTGTGGGCTGGATGTTCCCCACCCGTTTCAGAGAGAGCGGAAGGTAGGGAGGAGGGGGAGTGGGAGAGAGACATCTATGTGAGAGAGACACATCGACTGGTTGCCTCCCTCATACTCCCCAGCTCAGCCTGCAACCCAGGTACATGCCCTTGACTGGAACTCGAACCCGAGACCCTTCAATCCATGGGCTGACGCTCTAATCACTGAGCCAAACTAGCCAGGGCCTTCTACTCTTTCATTAGAACTACAATTAAATAAATATTGGACTTCTCATTAATCTCTTCTGTTGACTCAACCTCTCGTTCATATTTTCCACATCGTTATTTCTCTGTGCATCATTCTAGCTGATTTCCTGAGTTCCACCTTTGAAATCTATAAACTCCTTATTAGTTGTCTTGCTCACCTATTACGTTTTTAATGCCAATGGTTATATTTTTCACTGAATAAATTTTACTTGGCTATCTCTCAAACGTGCATCTCCCCCCCGTACCCCCCCCCCCATTGCTCTATTATTTAAGTATGGTATCTATTCCTTCTTTTTTTATCCTTTTGAAGTTACATTTACCACATTTCCCCATGGTAGCATCTTCATATAAATTACCATTTTTGTTTATGAGCACATCCTCAGTGGCCCTGCCTTTGCCTGTGGGTGTTCCACTGGCCCCGAGTTTGGAGTCTCTTCACAAAGTGGTGTGGCTTTGGCATTAGCCAGGGCTCTGGGGATTTTACTGCTCCAGAGTTGGTTTTCATGTTAATGTTTCATGGCTTGTATATCTGTATTATATGTGTAACACAGATATGGAGCTCACAACTGTATGTGATATAAGCTTGGAGCTTTGATTTGTTGTGGACAGTTTTCATTTGTGTTAACCTTGCCCCCAAACTGCCATCAGGCTTCCTTGTTGATTTTGGGGGCTTGGAAAGTTTTCTCATCTCCTTGTAATGGGGAACATAGTTCTCTGAGGCTCCTGGCTTTGTTCAGGGTTGTTAGATCTTCCTCTGGTTCAAGACTGCATCTGCTGTACTCTTGTAGGTGCCAAAACCGCAGACCCCCACACCTGGGACCTCTACCCAGTGCCACCTCCCATGAGCTGCTGTGACATTAGCTTCCACCCATAGCTCTGGTTTTGAGTTCCCTCTTTGTTTCCAAAACCTGAAACATTTCTTTTTACTTCTTTTGATATTGGTGATGCATTAAAATTTCTTGTTAAATTTTATTAAGGTGACTCCCTTCTACTTAGTTCAATCTACCACATTGCTGGAAATCTACTGGGAAGTGCTCCTGAATAACTTACATAAAGCACCTTCTATTTCTTTTTGTCCGTTTTCCTTGGTTTAGTCCTGGAGATTTTGTCTTTGGAGGAAGACTCTGGGTCATTACTCTAATGGCTTGTTGTCATTCCTATCTGTCTAGCTTGCCTCCTTTTCCACTCTAAAAAAATGATGCCCTCTGGAATCCCTTGATAGGCAGCTAGGAGATAATGAACCTGCCCTTCTTTAAAGCTAATAACTTCCCTACGGTAGTAAAATATATTTATAGACCAACCATTTTTAAGGGCTGAAAACATCAGAAAAAATTTCACAGTCAGCCAGTTAAATAATGACCAGGATATAGAGCATCTGGAAATAAATGGAGATTGTCACAAAGTACTCAAATGCTTACGGCAATTTACAGCTTATATAAGAAGAAGTGGGGGTTGGGGCTGGGGGAGATGGGGGGTGGGTTTCCTTAGGGAATTATTTCTACTCTTGAAATCCTCTCATCACTAAAACAGCTTCTGATCATGGCCATCTTCAGAGCTACCTCATTCACTGTTTCTCTAGTGATGCTCTGTCATCCCAATTTAAGCGTTTCCTCCCTACTAAACTTTACAAATATATATTCAGAAATTAGTTGGTAAACTCCTAATTTGCTCACTGGCCCCGTGAGATTTGACATGGCATCGACTACTCAAGGAGGTAAAGGCTTATACAGAGAGAGGTAGGAACCAACCGGAGTTTCTTGGTTGGCAAGGCAAAAATGAACTTCAGCCCACCTGTTTATTTAACTTAGCAAAGCTGACCCCCACACCCTGCACCATGGACCCTGTGAAGCCCACTGGGCAGGCGTCACATCTGAAGCCGGGAGCCAAGTTCACGCAGCGCACACCGGGGTAGCAGGGATGGTATTTGCACTGGAGAGAAAAAAAAATTCAAAGTCATTAGTCCCATGGAGAAAACACTCTCACACTTTCATTTATCTACCTGCACAGCTTGTTTATTCATTTAACTATCAGTTTTTGGTGATCAGAATGGTAAAAGGAAATAAAGGCTCCCAATGTCATAGTTACCCTAGGAATCCCTGACCCACACAATCTGGAGTTGCTTTGCTGGATGACAGAATAATGCACAGCCAAGTGGAAAGGGTCTTAATGTTAATCCCTTCACTTCCCAGGGTCAAGTCCCTAATATTCTAACTTGGAATTTAGAGATCAATGAAAGGACAGCGCTCTCAGGCCACTTGATGGCTGGCTGTTAGGTGAGTCCAAAGGCATTATTGAACCAACTACTCAAAAGAAAAGACCTTGAAAAACACAAAGCCAGGGCAATCGTTTCCTCAGTTAGATGTGATCCATCAGAGTCTGGGCCTGCCTCTGCGCCCTAGCAAGCCCATGGCAGTTCCGAGGCCCTTGGAGTCTAGGAGATTTTTTTTTTTTTTTTTTTACCAGTTCAACTAATGTAAAAAACACGACCACTTCTGGCCCTTTCAAAAAGAGAAAAATTCCAGCTCACAGATAAAAACCAGATGCAGTTCTGTGAAATGTGTACAGATGTTTCTGCAATTGAGGAATTACTAGAGACCATCTTAATTGCTTACTACCTGGGGCGGTAATCAGTGGAGCGCTACCACAAACCTACAAGGGGGTGGTGGTGGTGGTGGTGGTGTGTGTGTGTCTAAGGTCCTTGCATGTACCTCACCCCCTCCATTTCTCCTTCTGACCTTCCTCTGGCTGGCGGGGAGGGGAAAGACACATTCTGATGGCAGCCTTACTACCTACTATGAACACTACTTGGGGACTAGACTATTGACTGGCTAGCCATGATCTTGAAACAGTCTACATCGGCAGATTTGGCAGCCATCCAACCAGCCTATATTTGTTGTGTGGGTCTTTCCGGCTCCATCCCTGACACTTTTGGTTACTCACAGGTTATGGGGCCTCAACAGGTCTTGTTGGTTTGAGAATCCCTTCTGCTTTTCTATTTTAGGAAGCTTGAAAAAATCAGTTGCAACCTCTGGAATATACCCTTACACAGATCTCGCCCCTGCCACATTTGCAAAAGTGTAGGGAAAAAAATCACAAGTATAACACAAACTGCTTAAGAAAAATAATCAATGTGAGAGTATAAAGCTGAAATCTCCATATTGCAGCAACATGGACAAGTAGAAGAATTGGAGACACGGAGAGATGTGTTACGAACACAGCCACAACCATGTGTCATGCCTCCTTCCTCCCGCTGCTCAGAGTGCCCCATGGTCTCGAAGGACTCATGAGGAAGTAGTTTTTAAGTAGCCTTGGGAGGACAGCCCAAGTGCTCCCTTAGTCATCAGCCTGGCTTCTCTTTCCGTTAGCTGTATGGTGTGCAAGATATTTAGGGAGCCTCTACCCTGTCCAGTTGAACTCTTACCTCATCAATGTCAGAGCAGGTGATCCCATTTCCTGTGTAGCCCTCGGGGCAGGGCCCACACTGAAAGCCATCTCTGGTGTTGGTACATCGGACTCCGCGGAAACACGAGTTGGAGTCACACAGGTGCACTGGGGGTGCTGGGGGTGCAGGGGGTGCCTGGGGCACCAGTGTGTTTGGGGTTGGAGACTGCAAGCTAAGAGGACCTAGAAGAAAAACAATAGGCTTATTCACCACTAGGGAACATAACGGACACTAAATAAAATTTGGTTTTTCAATGAAGTTCTCTTCCCTCCACCTCTGTGCCAAACCTCCAGAAACTGCAGCCAATGTTGCCTCACCCCGGCCCGGGCCCTTCATCAGTCTGCATCTGCTGGTCCAGCTCAGAATGAGCCAGTTACTAGAAAAGCACTTACCGCAAGCCTGGCATTCAGCTATGGTGTTTCGCAAAAATGATGTTTCCTTGACCTTTAGAAATGGGAAGAGGGGGAAAAAAAAGATTGAAAAGGAGCACCTGATACATAGTCCAGGAATGAAAGAATCTATGTGTAGCAAGCTATTAAATACTTCTTAAAGTAGTTCTAAAGTAACCCTTGATGGTTCCCTCTCTGCCTGGAGCCCTGGTGTTTACCACATGGTTGTCCCCCATTTCCAGAGCCTTTGTGTCAAGAGTCCCAGGGTGGCGGGCTGCGTGGGCCTGGCTGCAGATCTGCCTGCTGCCGTGCTGTAAGCCTGCTGCTCCACGAGCTCACACACAGAGCTTCTCAGGGCTTTTCTTGGTTGTTACCTGCTGTCTCAGAAGATCCTTCACCTCTCCCAGTAGCTGGTTTAGTTGTGTCATTTGCCCCAAGAACTGTCGATTAAAGTCTCCTATAGCAACAACAAAAGGTAAGGAGCATTCAGTCAGTAACAGCCATTTCTACAGTCACTCAAAGCAAATCATTTCCCAGAGAATAATTATGACAAAATTCTAGGGTATAGGAATTTAACTTGGCGTAATTCATCTAAAAAATAATGGTCATGATGCCACTGGAGACTTCAAAATCCATGTGCATTATAATATAAAAAAAGGGCAATGAAAATATTCCTTGCCCTGGATTTTGGCTTAAGAGCCTGATTTCTGGAGATACCTCCCGTAGGACTGCTTTGTGGACAGCCCACCCTTTGGTGATGGGACCCAGCCCATTCAGGGGCCTGGGGTTTGTCTGTGTTGAAGAAGGTATGCAAAGTGCCCAAGAGCCCACACCTGTGCTTGTGCTGGCCAGTGGCTCGCTCTGCTGCAGGAAGCAGTCTTGTAGGCTGGCCACCTGGAACAGCGAGCCTCTCACCACCAGCTTCAGCTCTTCCAAGAAGTCCTGGAGAAAAATCAGATTCATACCACACAGTGCTAGTGCATTCAAAGCCAATGTGTCTGCATATTCACACAACTTTCATAACAGACTAGCCCTGTATATTTGGACCCTGACATCTTATGTAATGTTGTGGGTTTGCATTTTTCCTAAAGCCTGCCAGCCCTATCCTTTTCACTGAAGCAACTTTGAACTTCAGCCAGGAGCCGAGGAAAATGCTGACATTCAACTTGGCCTCAGAGTTCATGAAAGTGGCTCTGAGAAAAAGACAGGCTTTTTCCTTCACGGTAAGCAGTTATTTTGAAAAGCCGCTTAAGTATTATCTGGAATTTGTTTATGAAGTTTAGACTGTAATAAATATTTTACTTATTCATTCCGATATTAAAGAGTATTATTTTTAGGATGTCCTGGCTTCAGGTTTTAGAAAAGTCTCGGGTTTTGTTGGCTTGTGACAATGAATAAACAGTATGTTCTATGATTATTAGGTAGTTGGCATCATATTTTCACTTTACTGGTTCATGTCAATCATTCATTGTTAGTCACAAAGCCAGTTTCCTCACCCCTTTATTTTGTAACTTACTCCTATCCATTATTATATCTATATATGACAGAGAAATGTTATGTTATCTGCAAATGTAAAGTTATTTTTATTTTAAAATGCTAAGGATTTGCAGGGGAATCCTACTTTTTAAAGCTAAGTTAAGATGTATTCAACATGTGCTATGCAACAGATAGTGTGTTGGACATCCTATATAATAAAAGGCTAATATGCAAATAGACCGAACGGAGGGACAACTGAACAACCGGTCGTTATGACGTGCACTGACCACCAGGGGGTGTGTGTGTGGAACATGGCAGGTGTCGGCCGTGGTGAGATGGTGGAGCAGGTGAGCGGGGGCGCCAGATCAAGGCAGGGTGCCGGTTGCTGTCATCGGGGCGAGCCTCTGGTAGTTACTGAAAATTCTTTGCTTGTGCGTGCCGCGGTCCTGCCCAGTGCTCTCACCTACTGCTGGCACCGCCCCAATCGCTTGGCGCTGTCAGCGGGTGTGACCGGCAACTGCCGGCCCCAATCGCCCCTCAGGGCTTCTCCACCTCTCCCTGCTCCTAAGGGGAGATTGGGGCGGCAGCTGCCTCTCACACCTGCTGCCAGTGACGGTTCTGCTCGCACCTGCTGCCAGTGCCAGAGCCGCTGCTTGCACCCTCTGATGGCACCGGCCCCACTCGCACCCACTGCTGGCACTGGCCCCAATCGCTCCATGCCCTCGGTGGGTGCAAGCGGGCTGGCACTGTCAGTGCGTGGGAGCAGCGGCGGTGGGAGCAGGGCTGCTGGCAGACAGGGGACTGGGGGCTACGGTGGATGGGGCCAGGCAGGGGTGCAGAGGGTGGGCCGAGACCCACACCTGTGCCTACAGCAGCCTCGCGGCCCACAGTTCCTTTCAAGGTGCATGAATTCGTGCACTGGGCCCCTAGCTGGACTATAAGGTCAATGGAGGCAGAACTATGACTGTTTTGGACTAGTGGCCTAGAATGTGCCTATTTGTTGACTGACTGAATGAGTAGATGACTAAAGATAGAGCACTGTGGTCCCTGCTGATAGTCTAAGGCAGTGGTCGGCAAACTGCAGCTCGTGAGCCGCGGTTTGCCTCTCTGTTGACTAATGAGTTTGCCGACCACTGGGATAGGGGCTTAATCACAAGGAACAACAACAGCCTGTAATTATTGGAATCGAGAGTCTAGGTCAGTGGTTGGCAAACTCATTAGTCAACGGAGCGGCAAACTGCGGCTCGCAAGCCGCATGTGGCTCGCGAGCCACAGTTTGCTGACCACTGGTCTAAGGAGCTAGGACTTCTGAGAAATTTGCAATAAGCATAGTTTCTGATGACCTTGTCATGCTGACTCCTGGCTTTTAGAAATTTGACTTATTTGATGGTAGACACGAATTTCTGAAATCGTCAGTGACATAATTTCTTTCATTCTGATTTTGGCTACTTAGGGGGTTCAGAAATAAAGTTTAGTATTCATTTTTTCTCATATAAATCTACACAAAAATATATGCATAGAGTATATGCATAGAGTATATGCATATCTATCTCTAAAAAACAAAATTAAAAAAACTTGGCTTTTAATTTTCTTGGAATTTCTGCTTAAAATGCTTCCTATTTTTTTTAAGCACAAAATTCTAGTATCAGATTTATAGTTTTTAAAAAATGTTATCTAAAATGTTTCAGTATTCTTAGCTGTAATGGAAATTATTGCTTACACCCTGCCTCTTTGTTCAAAGGGCTCAGTGCAGCTTGTAACTAAAGCACATGTAATAAAATAGAAATGGAAAATGAGACTTGGGAGCTAGAGGACAACAATATTATGGGCCACAACAGATGAACATAGTTACTGATTTTGGCACTGACTTTCATATCAGATAAAATTCAGGAACTATGACCAGTTAGAGTTATAATTATTGGAAAGGACAAAGAATAGTAGTTCTTTATAGGAAAAAAAGTATTTCCTAGCACACAATTCTAAAATAAATACATGTGGCAATTTCTGTAGTAGGTGCAGTGATACAATGAAAAAATTACCATCATCACGGCATAAAAAAGAAGACAGAGGAGATGGAATTTTTAAGGGCACATGGAACTAAGTTGGCAATAAGATCCTGTTTGTTAGGGATGTTCTGATAAGATCTTGTGAAAAATGTTCCTATTGCTTGGCATTTTCCAAGCATTCTTTTAAAAAATTGTTAAAAATAATAACTATAGAAAAATTAAAAATAGGTTATCCTAAAATAGTCTTAAAATTTTTGTAATTTATTTCCAACTTGAAAATTGTATCCCAAAAGTCTCCGTTTATCATCAAAAGCAGTTCTCAATTTTTTTTATTCTCACATCCTCACCCAAGGACATGCATAGATATTAGAGTGAGAGGAAGGGGAGGGAGAGAGGGAAAGAAACATCTTCACAACCGAGGTATGTGCCCTAACCAGGACTTGAACCCACAACCTTTCAGTGTGGGGAACCATGCCCAACCAATGGAGCCACACTGGCCAGGTCAGAAGTTCTCAATTTTGACTTCACGTTAAAATCAGTATTTTAAAAAACACTGTGCCTAGGCATCACCCCTATAGATTCTGATTCAGTTCATCTTCAGGATTGGCCCTCTATCTGTGGTTTATCAAATTTGGCAGGTGATTCCACGATGCAGCCAGAATTAGACCTACCCATAATCTCCGCACACACCTCTGCGTCCCCTGAGCCTCAGCAGCTCATCTTTCCACTTCGAAGAACGGTTTGTGGGTTCCTACCTGTGCCCTCCTCTGGAAAGTCCTCAATTCAATGGACGCAGGACTCTGGGTGAGGCCAGAAAAGGCTCTGGGGAGATTGTGAACAGAATCCACTTGGGTGCAGTCCACATAGAGCTCTATGGAGCCAGCCCCTCGCTGCAAATTGCTCAGTCTCAGTAGGACCCTGTGCCGCTTGCCATCAGCCAGCTGCAGGTTGTTGAAAACCACCAAATGGATCTTCCCATCATTCTTCAGGTAACGTAGGATGGCTGGAACCAAGCACAGATCAGTAAATAATGAGATAAGGGGGACAGGGCAGTTCTGTGCTGAAGGGCTTCCAGGTCACAAGGCTGGGTCACTGGAACCATAAGCATTCATCATCTTGTGTACCAGAGGTTATTCTCCACAGGTGTTGTGCTCATGGAGAGACAGAAAATAAGGTAGCAAATTTGAAAATAAACAATATAATATCAGATAGTGATTAAGTACAATGAGTAAACAGAACCCATGAAAAATCCACTAAATCAAAGTCAGCTCTTTAGGGCATGAGTTCATTAATTCACCCAACGTTTACTGAGTACCACCATGGTTCTGGGGGCTGCCCTTAGTTGCTCTAAACCAGGGGTGGGCAAACTTTTTGACTCGAGGGCCACAATGGGTTCTTAAACTGGACCGGAGGGCCGGAACAAAAGCATGGATGGAGTGTTTGTGTGAACTAATATAAATTCAAAGTAAAGGAGCGGAGGAGAGAGCAAGAGAACCCTCCGCTCTTTCGGCTCCGCGGGCCGTATAGAACAGCCAAACGGGCCAGATCCTGCCCGCGGGCCGTAGTTTGCCCACGGCTGCTCTAAACACTTAATTTCTACTCATTGCAATCCTCAGAAATTAGCATCTACAGAGGAGGAAGGTGAAGCTCAGGTAAGTAAAGGAACATGCTTCAAGGACACAGTAAGTGCTAGGATTAGAATTTGAAACTGAGGGTGGTTATTTCATGACTAAAAGAATGCTAGTCATGGACAGGCCAATCTGTTCTTGGATGCTGAGCCTTTGGGAGTGAAGCCCACTGGGTGAGGTTTGCTATAAAGAGCAAAATAATTTGCTTCCAAGGCCTTAGTGAATCCACCATGAACACCTCTAGGTCCATCCACAGATACCAGCACCAAGCTCAAGTTCATCATCGGAAACAATCCCAGGAACAAGGTCAAATACTGAGTGTAAATGTCACTGGATAATTAATGTGGTAAACACATAATTGCAACTCCAAAGATCAGAGTCAAAGTCTTCAACTGCCCAGGGTGTAATAGCCTTAAATTAGTATAACTTTTCTGCAGGCAATTTAGTGATGTGTATAAAAACCTTAAAGTTGTACAGATCCTATGGGCCAGCAATGCCACGTTTAGGAATTGACACTAGGGAAGAAAATCCCAATCTGTATGGACATGAACATTCACTTCAGAAATATTATAACAAACATTTGATATAGCATGTACATCCAAAAAGAGATGGAGGGCTGGCTACTTAAATAATGGTATAACTATAAAATGGAATGCTATGGAATTATTACATATTAAAAACACAAAAAGAGAGTAACAGCATCATAGCAGTGTGTGAGAACCTTTTGGTCTCTCCCCTGAAAAGTTACAAGTTGGAGAACTGTAATTCAACAAATGATTCCCTGCCCAACACACAAACACGTCTGAGGGATCCACACATTGAAACATCTGATGGTGGGCATATCAGAGCAAGCGGGTGAGGCAGAAGCAGAACCATCAGCAGTAGAGGCAGGTTGTGAAAGGGCAGAAGTAACTTCAGTCATAAAAATGAATGAAATATTGTTATTTGTGACAACATGGATAGTTGTAGAGGGTATCATGCTAAGTGAAATAAGTCAGAGGAAAAGGGCAAGAACTATATGATTTCATTCATACGTGGGATATAAAACAGAAAGCAACAAATGAACAAAACAAATTCATAGACACAGACAACAGTATGGTGGTTACGAGAGGGGAAGGGGGCTGGGGAGGATGAAGAAGGTAAAGGGGATCAAGTACACGGTGACAGAAGGAGACTAGACTCTGGGTGATGAACACACAATGCAACAGACAGATGATGTTATAGAATTGTACACTTGAAATTTATATGTTATTAACCAATGTTACCCCAATACATTTAATTACAAACATGAAAAGACATTCTCAGTATTTTGTTGAGTGCAAAAACATTATGAGTCATTGTAGTTTCATTCAGAAAAATAATATATGTGTACATATGTAGATGTATACTAGTTTACCTATACATAGAAAATTATGAGATAATGTCAATGTTAATATGGTCAGTGCCCAGATGATGTGCTTTTTTCTCTTGCTCATCTTCATTGACTATTTTCTACAAGAAGCATACGTTACTTATACAACAACAACAACAACAAATAAATGAATTACATGTGTATACCCAGAATGTGTTGCTGTCAATCTGTATGACTTGTAGCAAGTATTCAGAACATTCTTCCTTCGCTACCTTTTCTGCAGAGTGTAAATGCCAACCTGGTGCTGCCCCATTGAGTAGCCAGCCAAGAATATTTGTTTATGTGGCAGTATTTGCCAAAGAAAATAATCCCTACTGTGAAACCTTAAGGCTTTTTCCACATTAGAATTTCTAGGTTGATGTTCCCACCTCTTTTAAACTCTGACTAAATTTGTTTTTCCATTTGACCATGACTGGATCCAGTTGGCATCAGGATCTGTATTGTACAGAGATGCTGAGAGGAGTCGCATAGAAAACCTCTTCTGCATATGTTGTCACCACTATTTGCTTATGGAGAGATAAGAATTGATAGGACCTGGCAGGACAGACTAGTTAGACCAAGCATGTCACACTTGTGGCCCACAATGAATATTTTTGTGGCCCAGCCAATATAACGGTATGTAAGAAATGTTTTAATTAAAATTTTGTAACTTAATTTTTACAATATCCTGTTATACATAACTAGAGGCCCAGTGCATGAAATTCGTACACGGGGTGTGTGTTGGGGGGGTCCCTCAGCCTGGCCTGCAATGACGCCAGCATCCTGCACCCTGGCTGGCCTCTATCCAGAGGCCTGCCCACCCGCCCTCCCTCCATCCCTCCACGGGCTGGAGCGCGTGGGACACTGGGGCTCGTCGTCGGGGCAACACCGCCAGTGTCCAGTGCCCTGGCCGCTATGGGTGCCGCCATCTTTGTGATGGAGTGATGGTTAATTTGCATTTTATTAGATAGGATTATGAGTAACAAACAACAATGTTCACTAATGACTGATTATTATAATCGTTGCATGCATTTCCCTTACGTGCCTTATGCACAGGCACACTATTTCTCTCCACTAATACTAGCAGCTAAAATGTTAGCAGCCAATTGCCATGTCATTAGTCTTGGACAGACTTGTTTGGTGTGCGCAACAAGAAATGTTTCACTTTCGGAGAACAAGAAAAATATTTGTTTGCATTACACTTATTAATTTGTGCAGTTATTCAGTGTCTGGTAAGTTAATGTTCAAGAAAAAATATTAATTTTTATTAAAATGTTCTATTATTTTATGTTAACGATTACTCATTTATTTCAGCCCCTTGTATTCAGCATGTCTCTATTGAAATAAACCCTATGTTTCTATGAAAATTGAAGCTTTTCTTTTTTTGCAGCCCACAAAAACTTAAACCTTGTTTATTTGGCTCGTGTTAGCCTTTGAGTTTGACATGCTTGAGCTAGACTATAGAACAATACTATGTTTCCTGAAGTAAAGCATTGGTAAGACTTAAATAAATATGGTATATTAAAAATAAATATGTTAAGAGAAAGAAAATAGTGGGAGGGAAGAAAATAGACATGAATTAAAATTCTTGAGGTGTTTTAAATATGGGCTAGAACAGAATTTTTACCCCTTTATTGAATATTGTTGAAAATTTATAATACTAACTGCATGTCTGGAACTTGGAGACATATACAATACCCAAAGAGGGACAAATTAAACCCAAACATGCACTAACTTTTAAACTGGTATATTTTTAACTCTTTTGAACAGTTTGCAAATACCTGCAGTTTTTAATAGGTCAATAAAAATGCCACTTAGACCACCAGACTTCAATTAGGTCACAGACACGTATATTCAGTATCTCATCATTCTCATTATGGCCACAACCTCTGTTCCTCATATCAACAGTTTAAGAGGATACACAGAGTGGCTTAAAACAAATACTCTTGGTTTTGCTACCCAAGCTGAGATTTCTGGGAAATTCAAAGAACACATTTTCATGGGTATCTCTCTTGCTTTTATAATAGGCTTTCCATGGCGTGTGGGTGCGATTTATGTTCATCATTGAATAGCTAAGTTTAATTTTATAACTAGTACCTGGTGGAGTACTTTACACATAACAGGCGTACATTAAATGTTGTAAATATGAACTTTCAATGAATAATTAAATGATTGCACTCAAGTTTTTCACATATAAAATATAAATGATTTATAGAGTGGCAATTCAAGATTTATTGCAAGTAACAACACCTACTACTGTGCTCACGCTGCCATTTAAGGGCACTTGTGCCTTGCTTTGTGTTGTAATGCAACACTAAAGTGACAGATTCCTTTTGCTCCTCGGTCTTGTGACAATAGCAAGAAGAAGAAAAAGGAAAAGAAGAATTATGGAAACTTCCATCTTCACAACGTCTGTTAGCAGAAATATTATCAAGTGCTTTGACATTTACCATTCTTCATACTTGATCCAATAATTCTCATTTCTCTTATGGCTTCCATTTTTCATTTTTCTTATTTTATTGCAAATTCCTTACTTCAGTGCTTCTATACTTATTTTATCTTCAGAGCAGTAAAACTACCCCAGAGGGCAGATAGGCACCTGCTGAGAAAACTCAATATTTTCACATCAGTCACACTGAATCCAGAAACAGCTTAAGCCCTGGCCCAGGAGCCTGCAGCCTACTGGGTGACCTTCTCGGAGGCAGCACCTTCAGAGTGGAGACAACAGATGTGATGCCTTCCTCTCCCCAGGTCTCCCTTTCCCAGTGCTCAACTCTCCCTGTCCTAGCCCAGCACACACACAGAGCAGTGGGGGATCAACAGAGAACAAAATACAACAGAGTAAGACAATCATTTCCCCCTCCAAGGAGAAGACAAGCCAGTGCCTGAGGCTGGAAGGAGTGGTCTTCTGGGCCCACCACACCTCTGCCCTTCACCTCCCGGAGAAGCACCATTCTCAGGAAAACAGTCACTGGGTACAGCGCTGTTTCTTCAGCTGCGGCACATTCTGTTCTGCTCGCTTTTCATTCAATAGCTGAAATAAGTTTGTTTGGTGATTTCTGCCTGGTTCTCCCGCAGGGCGAGTAAAAAGAACTCAGCACATCTGATTAGAACTGAAGGCTGTAGATCTTCAAATGGCATTTCTGCCTCTGCTCTGTTCCATCTCTGGGTTTCTCTGTCAGACTCCTGACTCACCTTCCTACTTAAGGTCTCTCTGCAGTTTTTCTGGACTGACAGCTGGAGCTTCTTATAGGCCTCTTCTGACCAAGTTATGGTCTTCTCAAAGCAACATGCAAGCAAGTAAATAAAATCCTTCAACAGCTCCCCAGTGGTTCTTAGATAATGTCGAAGTTCCTTATCCCAGCACTGACCCCAACCTTCTCACCACTCTATGACTCTCCATGCTGCTGATGCCCAGCCAAGATGAACAATCTCTTCTGTTTTCACCCCTCTCTAGCTTTCTCCGGCCTCCCTCATCCTTTTCTTTCTGTGAGGCATGTTCTCTTCCCCATAGCTCTCCTTCCTTCTCCGTATCCCTATGGATCTGAAGCCAAGATCCAGCTCAAATGCACCCTATTCCTTGAAGTCTTCCTTCTTTCCCATGGTTGAAAGGTATCTGCCTCATTCCCATTCCCATTACATGTCCTTGGTACTTCCCTAGGTGTACATTTTCAGGACTCAGATTCCAGTTATGGCTCAGATACTTAATAGCTATGTGAGCCTGGGCTTGTTCATTTTACTCGGTGTCCATTTCTTAAGCTTCTAAATGGAGTTAATAAAAGTTGCCCTTCCGACTTCATTTTGTTTTCAGTGGTGGTCAAATAAGAAAATGCAAAACTAATCACAGAAATACAGAAGATTATAATTACAAACAATTATATGCCAACGAATTGAACAATTTGGATGAAATGGATAAATTCTTAGGAAATACAATCTCCCAAAACTGAATCAAGAAGAAACAGAAAATATGAACAGACCGATTACAAATAATGAAACTGAAGCAGTAATAAAAACAAAAAGAAAAAACCACAACACATCCAACAAACAAAAGCCTTGGACTGGATGGTTTCACTGGAGAATTTTACCAAACATTCAAAGAAATAATGCCTCTCCTTCTCAAATGATTTCAAAAAATTCAAGAGGAGGGAAGACTTCTAAGCTCATTTTATGAGGCCAGCATTATCCTAATTCCAAAACCAGATAAAGACACCTCAAAGAAATAAAATTATAAGCCAGTATATCTGATAAACATAGATACAAAAATCTTCAACAAAATATTAGCAAACCAAATCCAGCAATACATTAAAAAGATCATACACCATGATCAAGTGGGATTCATTCCTGGGATGCAAAGTTGATACAATATCCACAAATCAATTAATGTGATATACCACATAAACTAAAAATGAAGGATAAAAATCATATGATCATATGAATAGGTGCAGAAAAACGCTTTTGAGAAAATCTAGCACCCATTTATGATAAAAACTCTCAGCAAAGCAGAAATAGAGGGACCACATCTCAACATAATAGAGCCCATATATGCAAACCCATAGCTAACGTAATACTCAAGGGCAAAAACTAAAAACATTTCCATTAAGATTAGAAACAAGACAGAATGTCCACTGTCACTACTCTTATTCAAAACTAGAGGCGCAGAGCATGAAATCGTGTGTGGGTTGGGTCCCTAGGCCTAACCTGTGATTATGGCCATCTTCCTCCTGCTTGCCAGTCCCCAGTCCCCCGTCCCGCTCCGCCACCACCCACCCCAGTTCCGCATGGTTCCCCGTTGGCCATCCAGCGATTGGAGCCTGCGGGCTGTGGGGAGGGAGCAAGAGGTGGTCAATGCACCTCAAAGCGACTGGTCGATTGGTCGTTCTGGTCATTATGCCTTCACGGTCACTGGCCTTTTATTATATAGAAGAGTATTGGAAGTCCTAGCCGCAGAGATCAGACAAGAAGAAGAAATAAAAGGTATCCAAATCAGAAAGAAAGTAAAACTGTCATTTGCAGATGACATGATACTATATATAGAAAACCCTAAAAATTCCACTAAAAAACTACTGGAACTGATAAGTAAATTCAGTAACATAGTGGGATATAAAATAAATATCCACAAATCAGTAGCATTTTTAGACACCAATAATGAACTATCAGAAAGGGAAACTAAGAAAACAATCCCATTTACAACAGCATAAAAAAATAAAATAAGCCCTAGCCAGTGGATAGAGGGTCAGCCTGAGGACTGAAGGGTCCTGGGTTCGATTCCACTCAAGGCACATGCCTGGATTGCAGGCTTGATCCCCAGTAGGAGGTGTGCAGGAGGTGACCGAGTATGCTTATGTTTATGTTTATAAGACACAGGGGGAAAAAATTGAAGATACAAAAAAAAAAAAAAAAGAAGTGTATACTGTGCTCATGGATAGGAAGAATTAACATTGTTAAATGTCCATACTACTCAAAGCAATTCCTATCAAAATAACAATGGTGGCCCTGGCTGGTGTGGCTCAGCTGGTTGGGCATGCTCCCATGCACTGAAAGGCTGCTGGTTTGGTTCCCAGTCACAGCACATGCTGGGTTGTGGGTTGCGGGGATGCAGGTTCTATCCCTGGTAGGGAGCCTGCAAGTGGCAGTTGATTGATGTTCCACTCTCACATCGATATTTTCCTCTCATGTCGATGTTTCTCTCTCTCTCTCTCTCTCTCTCTCTCCCTCCCTCCCTCCCTCCCTCCCTCCCTTCCCTTCTCTCTAAAAATTAAATAATATTTTAAACATACCAATGGTGAATATCACAGAACTAGAATAATCCAAAAATTTATAGGGAATCACAAAAAACCCTGAATAGCCACAGCAATCTTGAGAAAGAACAACAAAGTGGGAGGAATCCTGCTACCTGATATCAATTTATGCTACAAGGCCATTGTCATCAAACAAAATGGTATTGGCATAATAACAGACATGTAAACAAATGGAACAGAACAGAGAGCCCTGAAATGAACACATACCTTTCTGGTCAATCAATATTTGACAAAGGAAGGAAGAACATACAGTGGGGTACAGATAACCTATTCAATAAATGGTGTTGGGAAAATTGGACAGATATGTGTAAAAAAATGAAACTAGACCACCTTCTTACATCATATACAAGAATAAATTCAAATGGATTAAAGACTTAAGTGTTAAACTTGACACCATAAAAATCTTAAAAGAAAATATGGGCAGTAAAATCTCGGACATTTCTCTTAGTAATATTTTTTCTGATATATCTTTTAGGCAAGGAAAACAAAAGAAAAAATAAACAGATGTGACTACATTAAACTAAAACGCTTTTGTGCTGTAAAGGAAACCATCAACAAAATGAAAAGACAACCCACTGAATGGGAGAACAAATTTGCCAATGATACATCTGATAAGGGTTTAATACCCAAAATTGATAAGGAACTTATAAAATTCAATGCCAACCCCTGCTCCCCCCGCCACAAACAATCCTATTTAAAAATGGGCAAAGGACCTAAAGAGATACTTCTCCAAAGAGGACATACAGATGGCTAATAGATATATGAAAAGATGTTCAACATCACTAATCATCAGAGAAATGCAAATTAAAAGCCATAATGAGATATCACCTCACACTTATCAGTATGGCTATCATCAATAAATCAACCAATTACAAGTGTTGGCAAAGGTGTGGAGAAAAGGGAACCCTGGTGCATTGTTGGTGGGAATGCAGATTGGTGCTGCCACTGTGGAAAGCAGTATGGACGTTCCTCAAAATTTAAAAATGGAACTGCCTTATGTCCCAGCAATTCCACTTCTGGGAATATAGCCAAAGAAACCTGAAATACTAATTCAAAAGAATACATGCACCCCTATGTTCATTGCAGCATTATTTACAATAGCCATGATTTGGAAGCAACCCAAGTGTCCATCAGTAGATGAGTGGATAAAACAGATGTAGTACCTTTACATAATGGAATAATACTCTTCTATAAAAAAGAGGTAAATCATACCCTTTGTGACAGCATGGATGGACCTGGAGAGCATTATGCTAAGTGAAATAAGTCAGTCAGAGAAGGACAAATACCATATGATTTGACTTATGTATGGAATCTGAAGAATAATATAAACAAAACATAAGCATACTTATAGATATGGAAACCAGACTGATGGTTGCCAGAGGGGAGGGTGGTTGCAGGGCTGGGTGAAAAAGGTAAAGAGATGGTAGTTACAAAGTAGTCATGGGGATGTACAGAACAGCACAGGAAATATAGTCAATAATATCGTAATACTATGTATGGTGCCAAGTGGGTACTGGAAATATCAGGAGAATACTTTGTAAAGTATGTGATTGTTTAACTGCTATGCTATATACCTGAAACTAATACAAAATAGTATTGAATGCAACTGTAATTTTAAAAAAATTTAAAATTGAAATAAAACAAACAAACAAAAAAACACTGAAGGAAAAAAGGGAAGTAAAACTATAAACTGCTGTACAAACGTACGTATATTTGTGTTTCTTATCTTCTCTATTAGAAGTCCATTTCTTAATAATTTTCCCATGTACCATAGCATCTGTGAGTACCAAATACAAGTATTCATTTAATAAGAAATAGATAAAATAGAGTGTTCATGTGTCCACTCTGATGGTTTAACCCACAATCCTTTTTAAAATGTGGGGAACAGTTTCTATTGGTTTATTTATATAAACCCTGTCCTTATAAACTTAGCACTTTTGTGTACTTAACAATTTGGGGCCTGATTTTAGGGCTGCATTTCCATGTCTGAGTACTAGCCTGACATAGAAACTATGTCGTCTAACCTGATTAAATGCCATCTCAGTGACTGGCAGGAGATGAAAAAGCAAACCCAAGCAATAAAGATGTGAAATATTGCTGTCTTGGGGATGAGTTTTCAAAAGGGAGTGTGTTTTTTTTTTTTAATGGACCTGGTAGTAAAAAATATTACGTGTTGAATGTCAAAGCAATGAAGCAGAGTGCCAGCTATAAAGAACTGGAAATGATAATATTTTGTCTGCTTGGGCAAAGAAGTTCAGAGTGACCTGGCCTGCAGGCAGCAAATGGGATTTCTGCTCTGCCTGGCAAATGGCTTTGCTCTTTCACACTTTTAAATACATGATGAAAGCCTTAAATACATGGTGTCAACCTTTCCTCTTCTTTTTAAATAATTGTACATTTTTAAAAAGCCTTCTTGCCATTAATGTCTCTTGTGATGGATATTCTTGTTCACCTTTGCTTATTTATCTTTATGCCATGTACACTAGGTCTTTGTAACTTTAGTGCTTTGGAAATATATATGAAAAGTAAATCTTCAAATTGCTTTTCCTGAAAGTACTCTGGGTGAGTCCCAAGTGTGATAAATGTAATCTGTGTCTTAAAATTTTCTTAAAGTGGTTTGGACAAATGCAAAGTGTACAGAATACACACACACACACACACATACACACACACACACAGCAAAGAAATCATCCACAGAAAAGAAGCACAGCAATTATATTAAGCATCTGCAGAGAGCTTTATATTTTGAGAAATTATGAGACTCGTCAATGTACACAACTATCTGGTAGGTGACAAAGCGGTGTGTAAGCACAGGATCCCAAGGTCATGTTATAGGAGAGGGCTGAGAAGCAACTTCTTCAGAGTCCATGGAACCTCGTTAGCCTTAGAAGAGCCACAGAATATTGTCATTGTAAGTCATCCTGCTTAACATCTCACTTCACAGATCCCCTCAATACAAATGCGCCTCTACCACCACATTTCCAGTAACAAGGAACTCATTACTGTGTGGAGAAAACCATTGCACTTTTGGATTTCCCTCTAAGATTTGTCTAACACAGAGCCAGTATTTGTTCCCTCTGACTTCTACCAAACGGTCCTAATTTTACTCTTCAGAGCTATAGACAGACTTAATCTTATTCTAAATCCAAATGATATTCTTCACATTTTAAGTCAACTTTTACTTCTCTCACGTCTTCTGTCTTACTCTTTTATTTCTCTATTTTCTTTCACTTTTTGACTTACAATGTGGTGAAAAATGGGGCTCAAGGTAATCTTTGACTTGTTAGTGTCCCTGTGAAATGTGTCCAGAACTAGCCACAATATCCTAGATGTGGCCTGGACAATTCAGAGTACAGTGGGACTATTAGCTCCCTTATATGGTCACATATATGCATTAACAAAACTATAATTTAAGAAACTTTTTAAAACCATTGCATCAGTCTCTGCTTGTCCATTCAATCAGCAAACATTTTTGAGCAACTATTACATCAGGCGCTGTGCTCAACACTGATTGGTTCTTAATGTTGTTGACCAGAACTCTTGGATTCTTTTTTCTTTTCTGGTTGGGTGTTTTTTGCTTCTTTGTAATTCAAATCTTTGACTTGATTCTTGCGATCCTCTAGTCTGCTGTTAGATCTCTGTATAATATTTTTTTTATTTCAGTCAGTGTATGCTTAATTTCTAGTTGGTCCTTTTCATATCCTTAAGGGTCTCGCTAAATTTATCGGCCTTTTCTAGAAAATTCTTGAAAAACCTTATAACCGTGGTTTTGAACTCTATATCCAGTCGTTTGCTTTCCTCCATTTCTTTCATTTGTGATCTGTTTCTTTGTCTCTGCATTTTGGCTGCTTCCCGGAGTTGATAGAGTGGCTTTGTTTGCTAGGTGTCCTATAGGGCCCAGTGGCTCAAACTCCCCAGTTACCTGAGGTGGACACTCTTGGTGCACCCCTTTGCGGGCTGTGTGCACAGTCTTGTTGTGGTTAAGCCTTGATTGTTGTTGGTATCACTGGGAGGAATTGACCTCCAGGCCAATTGGCTGTGAGGACCAGCTGTGTCTACACTGGGAGAACTTCTGTGCTGGACACCCTTATGAGACAAGACCTGCAAAAGCCTCTGTGCTCAGCTTGGATGGGGCGGAGTCTCAGGGCGGAGCAGACAGCATTGGTTTCCTGTCAGCCCTGCCCTAATAGGCCCCTGTGTCTCAGTATCCCGTGGTAATCGCTGCAAGCACCTCTGAGAGAGAGTCGCCCTCGAGTTCCGCCCGCTGCCAGACAGTCCAGTTTCTCCCCGAATGAGTCTGGGTCTCCAGAGTCTTGCCCGGAACTGGAGTTCAGTGCAATCAGGAGCTTTTGTCTCCCTCCCGCTTGAGAAAGCCAGCCACGTACTCAGTTGCCCACCCTCTCTGCCCGTGCCTCGGTACCTTTGCCTTCCACAGTTCCTCTGAGTCTCAGTGTGCTTTTCTCTTTCCTGACAGTCCAGTTTCACCCCATATGAGTCTGGGTCCCCAGAGTCTCGCCCGGAACTGGAGTTCAGCGCAGTTGGGAGCTTTTGTCTCCCTCCCGCTTGAGAAAGCCAGCCAGTGCATTCAGTTGCCAGTCCTTTCTGTGCGCACATCTCAGTACCTCTGCCTCCTGAAGTTCCTCTGAGTCTCAGTGTGCTTTTCTCTTTCCTTCTAGTTGTAGAATTTCCACTCAGCCAGCCTTCCTGTGGTTCTGGATGATGTCCGTTTTGTTTTTTAGTTGTAGTTTTGAAATTGTTGTATGAGGCAGCAGTTTAGGTGTTTACCTATGCCACCATCTTGGTTTCTCCTTGATCGGAACTCTTGGGATAGGTCTCCCACATCCTGCACTTCTGCAATTTACTTTTTACTCCTAGATGGTAGATTTACATTTTTTCTTATTAAATTTCATCCGACTGATGGTGGCATATTTTTCCAGTATGATAGGGCCTTATAAATCTTAATCATAGCATTCAATATATTCAACCATCTTTTCTAGCTTTGGCCAATTACCAACATGATAAAATACTATCCATGTCTTCATCTAAATCATTAATAAGTTGAACAGTTAAATGCCCAAGATAGAGGCTTGTCAAAACCACTAGATACTTTTCTATAAGGCAACTTACCAACTCCTAACAGTACTATTTATCTAGCTCATTCTTTTTAATATTATTCAGAAAGGTATAATGAATAACTTATACCTTTTCTGAAGTCAATATATATTATGCTCACAGCATCTTTTTGATCTGTTAGCTCAGAAACTTTACATACAAAAAATGATTGGCATGACTTATATTTAGTAAACCCATTTGTCATCAAATAATCCCAGCTTTCTTTTCCAGGTAATCATAAATACATGAATAATAATTTAACACTCTGGGCATTTGTCCTAAAGTTCACTAAAATTCTTTCATTTTTTTGCATATAGCCACTTTAAAATTGAACTCATTCAAGGGCACCTCATAAGAATAGTGAAAGTTAAAAGGGAAAAAGTGTTGACAAGCCTTTCACACAGTCCTGGTATATCATAAGGGTGCCATGAATATTATTGTAAATATTTGAGGTGCCTCATTTTTTACCCATCATTATTGGGTTCCAAATTCTAATTTTTAAGCTCTCCCAACTCTCCAAAGCTATCTCTCTCTAGCCCATAGCCTTCGGAATCACTGCCCTGAACTATCTGACATCTCCTACCTTTACGCTTACTTAGGAGCTTGACTGACACTCTCCAGTAATTACTGCAAAATCTTGGGGTTCCCTTCACTTTCACAGCACCAAGTTGTTCTTCTGTGGAGATCAGATTAAGACTCAGGAAGCAGTTTTTTTTTAATATATATTTTATTGATTTTAGAGAGGAAGGGAGAGGGAGAGAGAGATAGAAACATCAATGATGAGAGAGAATCATTGATCGGCTGCCTCCTATACATCCCCCACTGGGGATAAAGTCCACAACCCAGGCATGTGCCCTTGGCTGGAATCGAACCTGGGACCCCTCAGTCCACAGGCTGATGCTCTATCCACTGAGCCAAACCAGCTAGGGCTCAGGAAGCAGTTCTTAGTACAGATTGGTAATTACAAAATAGTCATGGGGATGTAAAGTACAACATAGGGATTATAGTCAATTGTAGTAACTATGTATGGTGCCAGGTGGGCACTGGAAATATCAGGGGGAACACTTTGTCTAACCACTATGTGGTACACCTGAAATGAACACAAAATAATAGTGAATGTAAACTGTAATTGAAAAAGAAGTAAAAACAACAAATGAAGCAGTTCTTCTCACTTGCTTTTTCTTAAAGGGGAAGCTTTCATCAAGAGTTCACCCAATCATCATCTTTGGAAGACAGCTGCTTAAATAGTACACAGATATCTATCTCTCCCTCCCTTATTCTTTCCTTCCTTCTAGAACAGTGGTTCTCAACCTTTCTAATGCCGCGACCCTTTAATACAGTTCCTCATGTTGTGGTGACCCCCAACCATAAAATTATTTTTGTTGCTACTTCATAACTGTAATTTTGCTACTGTTATGAATCGTAATGTAAATATCTGTGTTTTCCGATGGTCTTAGGCAACCCTGCTAGCGGTTCTCAACCTGTGGTTCGTGACCCACAGGTTGAGAACTGCTGCTGTAGAGCCTAAAACACAGATATTTGGAAAACACAGGTATTTACATTACGATTCATAACAGTAGCAACATTACAGTTATGTAGTAGCAACAAAAATAATTTTATGATTGGGGGTCACCACAACATGAGGAACTGTATTAAAGGGTCGCGGCATTAGAAAGGTTGAGAACCACTGTTCTAGAAGAACCTGACATTTCTATTGAGCTTCACAATATAAAAAAGTTATTATACTTTATATAAGTCACTTCTTGCAATCAACCTGTGAGGCAGCTCTTATCTCATCCCCACTTCACAGATAGCAATAGAAGCTAAGAGCAGAGATGTATTCATGGTGGCACAGTTATAAGATTTTTAACTGTAACTCAAAAGCAGGATACTAACTGGAAATTTGCTTCCATGCCAGATACTAGAAAAGCATCAACCATATCATCTACTCAGTCAGATGGCTTCTGTAGAATGCTTATTTCTATCAAGATTATGTTACTAATAATCTGATAAATAATTTCTATCAGAAGTATTACCTATATTTCTTTTTTATTCTCATCCAAATGGTCTTCAACACTCATTCATTCAAAAACGAACCTAAATCAGACCTCAACATGCCAGACACTCTGTACTTCCAGAATGTGCACAATCATGTATGTCTTGTTTAACAAACAAGGCTATTCTTCTCAGCCTCTATTTATTCTGTTCAATCTGCTCATGAACCACGTCCATGTATGAGGCACTGTGCTTGGTGCAGCAATAGACACAAAGATGATTTAAGGGATGCTCAGTCTCTGCCTTGAGGGGGCTTACAACCTACCAGAGAAAAGACCTAGAAGTAATTCAAGCACAAGACAAACACTAAGATTAGTGTCTTCTACAGAGATACAAAGTCATATAAGGAAAGGTGTCAGAAGAAGATTGAGGTAGGTCTTTCATATATAGGATTTTGGTTATCTGGAGATGATGTTTCAGAATGTGTATGGAGGGAGCAGAGGTCAAGAGCCAAAGGATAGAGAAGGAAAGACGGCATGCCTGGGTTCAGGGAATGGCAGCCGGTCCATCCAGATGAAGTATAGGCTGCATGGAGGGTTGGAGGGAGGAAAGGCTGGGTGGGGGTCCTGCAGTGAAAAGCCCTGAAAGCACAGCTGGGGTGTTTATACCTTATTCAGTTTGGAATGGGAAGCCACAAAAGTCCTCAGGGGTCAGGCATAACTTGACCCAAGTTATGCTCTGCAAATAACAATGAGGCCACCGTGGTGAGATGACTTGGAGATTGCCCAGTGACAAACTTATTCACAGTCTTCATGGGATACACTTTAGTCTCTTGTAGGAGCTCTCCAAGGGCCCTGCTCTTTGACACTGTCTGTGTAGTCACCCACTCCCAATTTATTGCCTTTCGCGGAGGGAAAGGCGGGTCCCATTTCCTACTCATATGCTTTAAGTCAATAGAGATACATCTTGATTTCTTCTGACTGTTTCACTGTGTTCCATGCAAATCAAGAGGACAGATCAGCTGAGCCTTGCCAGTTGATTAATGACTGGGGCTCACCTTCTAGGAAGAAGATTCTTCCCCCACCCTCCATAAACTATGTCAGGCCACCTGAATACCACAACGGGGAGTCACAACCATATGTCATGTCTTTTCCTTGGACCTGTTGGACTCAGAGACTTTTTCTTGTTTCAATCAGAATGGGCTGCTGCCCCTTCCTAGAACTTTCAGATTCACCAGTGATGGTAAGTCTCTGTACTTTTTCCTATTGCTCCAGTGAAACTTTTCTATGGGAAATTCTTCAACTCTCCAAACTCTAATACTAGTATAAATTCCTCTTTGTTTTCTGAGAATTTTCACTTCTGGATTCTTTTCAAACTCTTTTTAAAAAATATATTTTCTAAGAGCTATCGATTGCTCTAATAGGTTGGAGGGTGCAGAGGTGCTCAGCATTCCTCTCATCTTCTCCTCTAATATGGTGATCAGCTGGGATTTACAGCTGAATCACATGACTGCTGGTTCTTCAAATGAAACACACTAACAATCCCCTTATCTATCAATCTACCTGCCCATATATCTAGCTTTACCCCTGCTTACTAAACAGAATCAGTGCAAGGTAAGCTGCTTCCTTGTGTTTCCAGGCAATGGCCTTTCCACAGTGGGTTCATCCACACTGGCCAGTTCAGGAGTAGAGGGTGAGATTCGGGGAGGGGGAAAGCTAGCTGCAGAGTTTTTTTCACTCTACAGAGGGCCTTTTAGCCACTAGGCTGAGAGAGCTAAAAGAAAAATCTTCCATGCATTTAAATAGACAGTTTTATGAGAAGCTACTGATTTTTAGATGAAGACGGGTAACGTTTACCGATCACAAACAGAGTGGCTGGGCTGTTAGAAGATGAGCAGTTCCTTCAACAGATGGGAGGCAAAATGGGGCTGATTCAAGGCAAGGAGACAGGCGAAACTGCCTCCCATCAGGGCTGCTGATGGGGCAAAGGGAGGAGGAATGGCTGAAACATGAACCATGCAGAGCCATGAACCATGTCCCCAGACTCCAATATGGGAAACCTCACCCCCGAGAGGCTGTGAGGCACAGAGAAATCAGACTTGTGAGTGGAGTGGGAAAAGGAAGAGAGGACGTTGGCATTTGACATAAAAGAATGGGTTCACACCTCATTCCTTCTTGCTTTTAACTCTACAGTCCCATGAAAGCTAAGAATTAGGCATGTCTTCCAGCTCCTAACGCCTGCTGACTTAGGTGTTCCATCACAACTAGAAACTAGGAGTCTGGAGCACTGTAAGTATCTATGTACTTTGTAAAGCAAACCGAAATAAATATAAAATCTAGCCAGAAGGACTGGCCCATTTTTTATTATTAAAAGCAAAACACATATCTGTCTCATTCCTCAATAAGCAGGAACAGGTGCTGTCCCCAAGGCATAGGTGGAAGGGAAAGAGAAGAAAAAGTAGTGACCTTATTCTTTGAGAGTAATTTTTAGTACTTGCAGTAACTCATTTTGACAGTAAAACATTTGACAGTAAAGGGACCAAACAGATGACAGGTCTGTGTAAATTGGCATGAAACAGATGGAAAAGAGCAGTTTATTTAGTTTTACTGGCTGAGGTATAGTCTCTTCATCAAGTCCAGGAAGCTACTTGCAGAGCTAGGAGTTAGGTCTGCGAAGCCACATGCTTCCAAGGGACATACAAATGGTTACGCACTGAATATTTGTGTCCCCCCAAATCCATATGTTGTAGCCCTACCCCAATGTGATGGTATTAGGAAGTGGGATTTTGGGAGATAAATGGATTTAGACAAGTCATGAGAGTAGGACCCCCATGATGGCATTAGTGTCCTTTTAAGAAGAAGAAGACAAAAAGCTCTCTCTCCCCCAGTGGCACGCAATGAGGAAGGGTCATAAGAGGACACAGTGAGAAGGTGGCTGTCTACAAGCCAGGACCCAGGTTCCCTAACCTGGAACCGAAGCTGCTGGCACCTTGATCTTGAACTTCCCAACCTCCAGAACTGTGAGAAACAAATGTCTGTTGTTGAAGCCACCCAGGCTATGGTGTTTGTTATAAGCAGCCAGAGCTAAGATAACGGCCTAATTGCCCTGGCTCTTGTCCCTTCCAGAACTGGATTCAGAATAACAAAAGGGACAATATCAGAGGGCATTTTGGCCACAAGCAATTCTTCATTCTTTCTCCCAACATCAACTCGCTCTCTCTGTATAGGTAAATGTACAACGAGAAGAATTTGGTATTAAAAACTGAAACAGTGGATGAGAAAAAAAAAAAAAAACTGTACAAGGGAACCATCTTAAGAAAAGTATACCTCAAATCCTGGAATAGAAAAAGAGGATTTTTAAGAAAATGATTTCTGCAAACGTGCTTACCTTTGTTTAAGCGTCCCATCACAGTAAATTCAAAATATTTGCTGTTGTCAGTTGAAGAGTAAAGGCCGAAGATGGTGGCCGAACTCTTAGTCTGCAGTTTGAAGGTGGAGATCACATAGAGCTCATTCAGGGTGGGGTCGGTCAGGATTGGCCGCAGGGCACCTGGGTTCAGCCTCTGGCTGGAGGATGGGAGAAGGTCAAAGACTGGGGAGAATGGAGAGAAAGAGATAATCAGTAAAATATTTAACTTTGGGGCAAACACCTTTTTTTGAGCGGGGATAAATGGACAGAAAGCTATAAAGTAACGTAAACGAATGTGGTCATTTTCCACATTGCCAACTCCCCAGGTCTTGTCACTCTTACAGTGGCTGGCCATTTGGAACCAGAAGAGATATAGCAGAATATTTATCACTAGGTTATAACCTCCAAGAGAAGACTGAGTTTGCAAGTCCCCAAAGTGCATTTGGTTGAAGAAGTGGCTCTGGAAATGCCCACTGGGCAAAGCACTGGAAGCTTCAAGTAAAGGGAACAGGTGAGAGCATCCCAGTCATGGCTTTTCTTAGGTCCCCATCCAGAGAATGTCTGGAGTCCTTGGGGTTCCTCAGTCTTCTCCTGGACCAGAGCCAACTGTATTTTCCTGGTCATTGATAAATGACACAGGGGACGCAGCAGAAAGCATGGATGTGGTGGGAGACAGTGTCAGAAAAATGGTTTGCTTCCTTTGTGCGACTTAAGTTCCCTTCATGCACTTACAGTTCTCCAATATTTCTGTTAAAAAATCCCAATGCAGAAACAAAACAATGTGGTCTCTATTTCCTAACTGTAACTTAACTGATAGAGTTGGTTTACAAAAACTAGAATAAGTTGCTTTTGTTCAAAGCAGCAGCACTTTCTCTCCAACTTTTTAATACTTAAGAAAGGTATGTGAGAGTACATCTAGAGTTATTTAAAAGGCTATGGCCAAATTTGGGTCTAACTCACTATAAGTTACTTAGCATTTCTGTTGTTTTATGCAAATATTGTTTGAACAGTTCCATAGCTGTCTCCTGGATACAATAATCTGGTTACTAAAAGTGTAGTAGTATTCATAATTACACATTGTTCTTAAAAATCAATAATCATCCTTATAGAAAAATGGGCAAAAACCATGAAAAAACAATTTACAGAAAAAGAGTTACAATGCAAATAATTATATATGTAAATGTTCATATGCTTCACTAATGATGAAGGAATTGCTAACTTAATATTTTCACTAAATTGCATAAATAATGAATACAATAATAGCTACTGTTGATGAGGGTTCAGGGAAGTGGAAACTCATATACTGGTGGGTAAGATCTAATTAGTATAACTCTTCTGAAGACAGTTGAAATAACAGTATCAAAGGCCCTAAGACATACATGCTTTTTGATTTAGGAATTCTATTCACAGAAGTTATCGTAAGGAAATAAAGGATAGCATGGTACATTACTTAGGTACAAAGATATTCACCACCAGTGGTAATTCGAGAATTTCAGTAAAGGAAGGATTATGTCAAAAATCCAATGAAGAGGTGAGAAACCGGAGGCTCTGTGGGCACAGCACGTTGTTATGAAAACAGTGTCCTTAGCGGAGAAAGAAGGGCTCAACAGAGATTAAGCCACCCTATGGCATTGCAATTGTTCAACAATTCATTATTTGTGGGTTTTTAAAATATATTTTCATTGATTTCAGAGAGGAAGGGAGAGGGAGAAAGAGATAGAAGCATCCATGATGAGACTCATCCACTGGCTGCCTCCTGCACAGGGATCAAGCCCAAGCAGCCTGGGCATATTCCTGGACCCCGACTGGGAATCCTGGTTCATAGGTTTACACTCAACCATTGAGCCACACTGGCCGGGCTGTCATTATTTGTAATATCAAAACAATGGGGACAACTTATCTTAGAGCCCTGGATAAATACATTTTGGCCCTTTCAAAAAGTGGAATATTATGTATTAAAAAAGGAAGTGCAGCTGACTACTTATAGACATGGAAAGATGTTGATGATATATTAAGTGGAAAAAAGAGATTATAAAACTATACATATAACAGGATCCCATTTGAAATATATACTTGCATAGAAAAAGATTTGAAAGACAACACAACAAAATACTAACAATATAGTAGCTGTCTCTGGGTTGTATAGTTATAAATATTTAAATTTCCTTCTGTTTACCCAGTCCCCCCCCCTTTTTTTTATTTTAACAGTGAACAGGTATTGCATTTGTAATAAGAAAAAGAAATAAAAGTTATAAAGCCAACAGGCAAAAACCAACTTAAGAATGTCTACTCTTGCTTCCTTTTGCCCTTTAGGCAGCCCTTTCAATTTTTGGAAAATCTAGGGGGAAAAAAAAAAAGAATGTTTACTCTTTTTAAAAGACAACCATCTTCAGACTGAATCTGTATCGTTTCTTTCACGGGTATGAAGAACCTTACACAATAATGAATTTACTACTAGACGTGTAGGAAAGCATAATATCTATTATGTTTCCCCTAGCACTCCACTTTCCCCAAACTAGAAGACTTCTACTCTACTTCAAAAGAGAAACAGAAATTTTTAAACTTGCAGAGAATGGGAAATGTTACATTTCCACCAGTGAGGGCAATATGGCAATATGTTTAAAAGTTCTTTTCAGGACAAGGCATCTTCGGGAAAGGGATGTGTGTTTAAAGTGAGAGAACTGCATTCATAACTAAACTCAAGAACTGCTGATTCTTATTTTGACTATGATCACTTCCATAATTTAGCTCAAGCTAAATTTGCCAAACTTCAATCTGTTTGGTTTGTCTAATCCACTGGCTTCTCTCTCAAGCGGCAGAGTTGGAATTAGTTAGTAATGAATTTGGAGAGTGTTTTGAAAAGGAAATGAGATATATAATTTTCTTTTAATGTTATTACATTTTAGTAATAGCACCAGGATCTAAGCGCAACCTTCTAGTGTTAGAGCTGAAATTACTGCTATCAATGAGCCCAACTACCATGGTATGAAAATTGAATTCATACATACTAATAAGATAAACAAGGATAGCTCAGAGGAGGAAGGAGATAAGCAAATTATCCAATTGAGCTGATAATTGCAAGAGTAATTAACTCAATAAAAGAATCTATCAGAAACTTGATTTAATCAGATAATCTACAGCAACTACATTAACTAGATAATTTAGAAAGTACAGCCTAATTTGAAGTCTCCACAATACAGGTAGCTCTCTCTAAGCATAAGCAAAATCCGTACCAGCAGCACACCAGGAAGTTGTGTGTTCAAATGTCAAAAATTCATATAACGCAAAATACTATACCCATAAACTCAAACCTGCTTAATCATGTCTGCAATATGAAAACTTTTGAAATATGTGAAAAAGCAACTTTTCTGACACCAAAAAGGTTGTGGGTTCAATTCTTGGTCAGGGCACATACTTAGGTTGTGGGTTTGATCTTAGGTTAGAGTGTATATAGGAGGCAACTGATAGATGTTTCTCACATCAACATTTCTTTCTCTCTGTCTCCTCCTTGTTCCTCTCTCTCTAAAATCAATAAACATATCCTTGGGTGAGGATTTTAAAAAACAAACTAACTTTCTCATAAAAAAAGATTCTTCACAGCAAAGGAGATTTATCAACAAAATGAAACAGCAACTTATTAAATGTGAGAACATATTGCAAATCATGTATCTGACAAGGAGTTAATCTCTAAAATATATAAAGGACTCATGCAAAAAAACAAAACACCCAATCCGATTTAAAAATGGGCAGAATATCAAAGAAGATATACAGATGGTCAATGGGTATATGTGAAGCTGCTCAACATTAGTAATGAAATGCAAATCAAAACCATAATGAGCTATCCCTTCACACCTGTTAGAAAGGCTAATTAAAAAAAATAAGCAGTCGGTGAGGACATGGAGCAAAGGGAACCCTATGCACCATTGGTGGAAATGTAACTTGGTACAGGTTGAAGGTTCCTCAAATTTAAAAATAGAACTACCATATGATTCAGCATCTCTACTTCTGGCTACTTATCTAAAAACAAACACAAAAATACTAACTTGAAAAGATATATGCACTCCCATGTTCATTGCAGAATTATTTACAATAGCTGAGATATAGAAACAACCTAAGTATCACAAATGGATGATTGGATACAGAAAATACGGTATACATATACAATGGAATATTATTCAGCCATAAAGAAGGATGAAATCTTCCATTTGTGACAACATAGGTGGACCTACAGGGTATTATGCTAATGAAATAAATCAGACAGAAAAAGACAAATACTGTATGATCTCACTTATATGTGAAATCTAAAAAAATAAAAAACCAAGCTCATAGATACTGAGAACAGATTTGTGGTTGCCAGAGGTCAGGGTTGGGGGAGCAGGTGAAATGGGTGAAGGGGACCAAAAGGTAAAAACTTCTAGTTATAAAACAAATAAGTCCTGGGATTTAATGTACAGCATGGTGACTGTGCTAATAATACTGTACCACACATTTGAAAGTTACTAAGGGAGTAGATTTTAAAAGTTGTCATCACAAGAAAAAAAATTTGTAATTATGTATGGTGATGGGTATTAAATAGACTTATTGTGGTGATCACTTTTCAATATTACAATTTTTGAATATACACCTGAAATTAATATATGTCAATTATACTTCAATTTTTTTGAAAAAGCTTTTTCTTACCTTCTTAGAAGCAAGGTCACAATGAATAAATAGTATAGACCTGTGGTTGGCAAACTGCGGCTCGCGAGCCACATGCGGCTCTTTGGCCCCTTGAGTGTGGCTCTTCCACAAAATACCATGGCCTGGGCGAGTCTATTTTGAAGAAGTGGCGTTAGAAGAAGTTTAAGTTTAAAACATTTGGCTCTCAAAAGAAATTTCAGTCGTTGTACTGTTGATATTTGGCTGTTGATTGACTAATGAGTTTGCCGACCACTAGACTATAGCATTTCAAATATATCAATGCAAACTAAAAGCAGTACAGTATCCCCTAAAACCACAATCCTGGTTGCCTGATCCGGAATCAAAATACATTATTTGGTGAAATGCAAAGTTTAAGCGGTGATTACTGCAATGGAGGCGAAGGGGTTTGAGAGTGCCCTCACAGGCAAGCTTCATTCTAGCTTAGTGAGGAGTAAGTTTTAAGTTGTGTCTCTTCCAGCTGTATTTCCTTAATCAGGAATAAATCACCCAGGGCACCAATTTCAAACAGATGAAGGCCATCACCTAAGATCTTTTCTTGCTAAAACAATTTCTTCCTTTCGGCCTTTACCAAAAAAAAAAAAAAAAAAAAAAAAATCTGTTAAAGCTTAAGTCCTTTTTGCCTAATGGTTATTTTCACCCCATCTCACAAAGAGGTTTGAGGTTTATCCAGATGTCTTTTCAATTATTGTATTTATCGAATGTTTACTTCTTCATAGAGAAAGATGGATTTCTCAGCCCTTCCTCTTCTGTTTATCTTAGGAATCACAAGACGAAGCCAACCCCCTAAGGAGGTTTCGGGGTCCAAGCAAAGTCAGAGCAGAAAAAGGCGTGTGGCGGGGCAAATGGAATAATGCTGCGCCTTTCCCTGGGAGGTAGGTCTCAGACTATGTGGGTGAACATCGCTCTGGCCCCACGGAAGGATTTAGGGGGCAAGGGAGAGGGTGGGCCAGCTGGACTGAGACTCAGGGGACAGAACCCGGGTTTCACCCCACTCCAGGCGGGGCACTCCAGGCGAGGTATGTTAGGGGTCTAAGGCCATGTGGTGGGTCAGCTTTGAAGAAAACCCCACGTTTTTGCATAGACTGAAAATCAGTTTTGGATCCCCCAAACTATAGTTTACGGAATTTATTTCATGGGTGGATAATGGAGTCCCAGAAATACTATACCCAGAACGCTTTGACTGGGACCCCAGAGGGACAGAGAGGTGCCCAGCGAGGCCCCGGGAGCCACGCCGCCAAGCTGGTCCCTCCACTCGCCCAAGGGGAGCGCGGGACGGCGCTGGGCTTCGCGCATGAGGGGTGTGGGGCCGGCCGCCCCGCCTCGCCTCGAGCCCACTTACCCTGGGGCGCCTGGGCGCCGGCCCCCAGCCAGGGCTGCAGGGCCAGGTGCAGCAGGAGGAGGGCGGCTCCGCGCGGTGCCAGCATGTTGGCGCTCCCTGCTCCCCGCGGGCGACCGGGAGCGACGGCGGCGTTGGCCCTGCCTCGGTGTCCCCGGGCGGCGCGCGGGTCTGCGTGGGACCCTGGGCGGGCGGCGCAGGTGAAGGGTGCGCGGTGCGGGGCTGGTGCGGGGCCGGCGTCCACGGTGCCGTCGGGGGCGGCGCTGGCGTCCGGGCGCTGCGCGGAGCTGGTGCGCTGGCTGCTGCGCTGGGCGGCCCGGCCCGGTGCTTTATGGCCCGGCGGGTCCCCGGGAGGAGGGGGAGGGCCGAGGTTGGGGCGGCCCCCTTGGCTGGGATTCCCCTTTGCCGGGAAGAGGGGGCGGACGGAGCGAGGAGCAGGGCGGCAGAGAGGGAGGCGTCAGTGTGGAGACGCGCAGAAGCCCGGGACCTTCTGGGTCCTCTGCTGGGCGTGGAGGCCCTGGGGACCTCCAGGGGCTTAGGAGGGGGAGCAAAGGATGGGCAGCAGGGGGCCGGGGGGAGGCGCGCAGGACCGGGTAGAGATGAAGGAGAAGAAAGGGAGAAAGGAGGAAGAAAGGACATGGACGCCTAGCTTTGGGCACCATCAGGCCCCCCGCCTCCTGTACTCCTTTTGTTTGAGAACGTCGTTTGGACAGACTTTTAAGGGTTAGGAACGAACCCTGAAGGCTCTCCAGGAACTCTCTCCTAAAGTGGTCCAGAGAGCAATTGGTTTCTTTCGTTTCTTCAAGCTTTCTTTTGAATACCTCAAATGTTGAACATTTTTCCCAGCTGGTTTTGAGTCCTGAACAGTGAACGTTTGAAAGTTTTTGATGGAAACAGAACACCTCTCAAAGAACCCATTCGGACAGAACCATTTCCAGGATGGTGGTGCTTTCTGGAGAGTTTATTTTCAATTCAATTTCTGTCTGCCCACTTCGGTTCCACCCTCCCAAAAGATCCCTCGTGAGAGTTTAAAGGTATGGGAGTAGGACCTGAAAAAGAGGGAACATAAGAAATCAGTTTTCCTCCTAGGCAAAGCTCCCCAAAATAATGTGGATTAACAAGAATTTAAAAAAAAATATTTCAGAACAATGGCAAACTTTTCCCTCTGAAACAATCTTGACGAATTTCTATCCCTGCCTTTATGTCTCAAATAATTTCTTTCAAAGTTTAAGACGCTATCTGCCACAAACAGGAAAATTAACTCATCAGCTTATTTCCAAACTGCTAGAGTAACCCCTCACCAATTATGATTCTACTTACAGCTAATGACCTGGAGATTTCCCAGCTATTTTCAGAGCTCTTTTCCATTTGAGGTCTAACATAATTCGAATCCAGGTTTCATTTGATGCCACATTACACTGAAGTCACTGTATGAAATGAGCCATGGCATGTCTACATAGGAGAGCACAGAGGAGATAGAGGGTGTGCATGTTTCCAACAAACCAAAACCTCTCATGAAACTTCTTTAATATACTTTATTAAAAACCTGTGCAAATATTCCTTAGAAAAATAACCAGAAATGCAATTGTGAGGACATTTGTTACAAATAGTAACTATGCCTACTGAACTAGAAGTCCAGAGAGCGTTTTAACAATTAGCATTTCTTAAAGTGACTACTCTCCTTCATTAAAGGATACATTAATCCATCCACATGGCAGTTCCTGCAATGTCCAGTGATAATAATGATTACTGAGCCAGGAAAACCCCCGATTTAGTGCCAGATGTGTGAATGTATTTGCTACGAAAGTATGATGCAGAATGCAATGAAATAATGAGATACAAAGCAAACTTGCAGAATGTGCTAAAATTCTATTCATTTGGAGTTTCGAATTTGGGCTAATTTGATTTGAATTGGATTGAAGTTAATCTAAGGGGGAAAAGGTTTGTAAGCAAATGAATAATATTACTTGAATTCCTCGGGGCATTGTTTAACCTAACTGAAAGAACTAACACATGAAAGGTTTTATTAGTTAACTGTCACCGGGAAAATCAGTACTGCTAATTACAAGTGAGCCCTAAAGCAGCTAATCTGGATATCTACAGTTTTTTTCAATCTTAAATGTAAAAATTATGTGGGTTTGCTATCCAATCATTGACAAAGGTGTTGTGTTAGAAGGAATATTTTCCTATCAGGCATGAAAGCTTAATTATGTTTTTCTCGTTAATGTAATCAATTATCCAACAAATAATTACTATGCATCCATTCATTAATTAATTCAACAAATATTTATTGACAACCTTACTGTGCCCTGCATAGAAAGATAAGTGAGACAGTTCTTGTTCTCCAGCTCATAGTCTACTCAGACAAGCAGGTGATATAAACAATATGATAAAAGCTGTCATAGACATGTGTCCTAAGAGAGAAGGAAATGCTGAGAAGAAAGCAACTTATAGGTAGAGAGAGTTAGAAAAGGCTTCCTAGAAGAGCTGCCTTTTCATTTGGGTCATGAAGGACGAGAAGGCATTCTCCATGTGACAAAGTAAGCGGAGAACATTGCAAGCCAAGGGAATGCATGTTATGTGCGAGACCAAGGAGGGAGATGTCAAGATACCCATCCTGATGTCTGGGGTTCTGACCTGGGCAGCTTGGCATGTTGTAGTGCCGTTCCCTGAGATATGAGGGGGAGGTGATGACTTGGCTTGGCCATGTTGAGTTTAAGGCATCATCAACACATTCAAATGGAGCTGTCCATCAGGCATTTAGTTACGTGGGAGAGAGGTGTATAGGTGTGGGCATCATTAATTTATAGGTAGCAACTAAAGCCATAGGGATAGATGAGACTAATTGAGAAGAGTGTGTAAGATGAGGAAAGAACACTGAGGAACACTAACATTCAGAGACTAGTCGATAAGGAGAAGCCAGCAATAAAGATGAAAAGATGGAAAAGAAAATCAACAAAGTACGGTGTCAGGGAGGCCTGGTGAATAGTATCAACACTGTGGAGAGGTCAAACAAGATAAGAGGTAAAAACTGTGCTTGGGTAGGCAGCACAGAAGTCATTGGTGACTCTGTTGAAAGCAGGTTGATGGAGCAGTGTGGATGAAAGAAAAGCAGAGTACTGCCATTTGAGGAATGAGGACGATAGGATAGGAAGTGGAGATAGTAAGAGTAATAATGAAGTAAAATAACTTTCAAGAAGCTTGCCTGTGAAGTGGAAGGCAGAGATAGGCCAAGAACTACTAGGAGAGATATGAACACATTTTGATGTAGATAGGTTAGGCTGCCAAGGAGGGAATAGTTGTTATGTGCTTTCTCTTAATCAAGGGGCACTAAAAGTATTTTGTGTTTTCCTCTAATAGTTTTGCATTTTATGTATCACATCACCCCTCTAACAATATAAGCTTTACAAAAAATGAAGGCTGTCTGTGTAAGACAGTAACAGAATTCCCACCCCAGGGATTTATTATCTCCTATAACATGCAGTCCAAAGAGCTGTAGTAGTAGTTCAGTGAATTAACAATATCACGCCTCTGGGTCAGCTTTTGGACTCCCCTCGGGATGCAAGGTGGCTGCTGCAGCTCCAAACATCATCTCTGTACATGACAGCATCCAAAAGTAGAAAACAAGGAAAGGGTCAGGCTTGTTCTCTCTCTGTCTCTCTTTCTCTCTCTCTCACCGTCCCCCTCCTCCCCCCCCCCCCCACACCCTTCACAGAGGAAACCCATTCCGAGAAACACCCAAATAGACTTCTCCTCACCCAAATAGACTTCTCCTCAGGTCACAGTGGGTCACAGACATACCCACGTCTTGTCTGCCAGGAAGGATTGGGAAAGTGAGGACTGATGCTTTCAGCTTCTGTTGTGGGACTGGACTGGACTAGGAAGGAAGGGAGAAGAGAATGGAGAACTGACTGTGCCAACATGGTCAGCCACAGGCTCTGGGTCTTGCACTGTGTTAGTGCCCACCACAGTGCTGGGTGCTTATAGGTGGGTCTGTGGCATTCTCTTGTGAGGTTTATAGGGAGAAAAAACAAATAGGTGAAGGTAGATGAGAGTGATGTACTGCTAAGTCAGAATAGGAGGGAAGTGTGGGGAAAAATTTAACAGCTTTGCTGCGTGGCTGAGGGGTTGAGTGTTGACCTATGAACCAGGAGGTCACAGTTCAATTCCTGGTCAGGGTACATGACCAGGTTGTGGGCTTGATCCCCAGTGTGGGGCATGTAGGAGACAGCCAATCAATGATTTTCATCATTGATATTTCTCTCTCTCTCTCTCTCTCTCTCTGAAATCAATAAAAATATATTTTTAAAAAAGTTAACAGACTTAGCGGAAGTGGATTGGCAAAAAGAGACAAATAACTTCAATTTCAATGGGTTTAATATAAAGGATACACTTAATATATAAAATGTTCTGGACTAGGGATTGGCCCATTGTGGCACACAGGCCAAATCTGGCCCACGGCCTGTTTCTGCGTAGTCAGCAAGCTAGCAATAGTTTTTACATTTTTAAATGGTTGGAAAAATATGTTTTTAAAGTATGATTTCTGACATGTGAAAATCATGTAAAATTCCAGTTTTAAGGTCTGTCAGTAGGTTTTATTGGAACACAGCTATGTTCACTGGTCTATGGCTATTTTTGTGGCATAACCACCAAGTTGAATGTTTGCAACAGAGATCGTATGGCCTGCGAAGGCCTAGAATATTAACTCTCTGGCTCTTTACAGAATAAGTTGCTGACCCCTATTCTAGACCCTATGTTTTCTGGCAATCCTATCTATTATGTTAGACTTACTCATTAAGCAGAAAAGCAGATGGGAAGAGGAAGCAAACACTAGTGGACTCCCTTGTTGCTGATATTCCATTCCTTACTCTCCTATTTTGTACTCAGACCTATGATTTGAGGGGCACAAGGCATTGCAGTTTTGTCATACATGTCAATTCAAAATCCAACGTGTACAATTCTCAGAAAGAGATTACCTTATGGAGTTCTGACATGTCCCTTCGTAAAAGTAATTCTGAGCGTGGATATAGTTGCTAGTGATTTGATTATTTTCATTGCTGCAGTCAAAGATTGACAGCAGGTAAGGAAAATAGGCATGACAAATCCAATAAAGTAAAAGTTTTAGCAGAAAAAACAGAGGTGAGGAAATACAGCAGAGGAACTGGGGAACAGAAAGAGAGAAAGGGGGTGAGGAAGGACTTTGGGGAGAAACGTGGGAAGGCAGTAAAGGATCCCTCAAGGACAAGCTTATTTCATCCAGGGGGACTGAGTAATCATTCCTTTTAAAGTACCCGTCAGAGTCCCATTTCCCATTTAATACTTTCATCTTTCACCCCCGCCCCCATCCCCACACTCCCTGAAATATAAGCTCTCATTTCCCAGGGCCCTCTGGGTGGAGCTCCGTGTCCATTGCAGCTCCCTAAATGCCTAAGCCTACGATTGCAGTAATTCTAAAAGTAATTTATAAGAATAAAACTGTGTGTAATGTGTAAATTCATGCCATTGCCACCTTAACTAAAGACTCAGGCGTGGCGGTGGGGTCACAGGCTGTGGTGCTAGTTCTTCGAGGGTTACTGTTCCTCTTATCTTGGTCACAGCAGCAAGCTTTCAACATTGTCTGCAAATCTGAGAGTGTGGCAGCTAAAATCAGGAGCCTGCACACTTGCCCTAGCACACTTCATCAGCTAGTCTTTTCATTTTCATTTATACAACATAACTTACTTATACATATGGACTGTACACACATTCATGCATGCATATATATATGTGCATGTACATGCATAAGCACACATGTGCACACACACACCATCTTTTTTTTCTTTAAAAGAGTGAAACCTTTTAAAAAATATATTTTTATTGATTTAAAGAGGAATGGAGAGAGAGAGAGAGAGAGAGAGAGAGAGAGAGAGAGAGAGAGAGAAATATCAATGATAAGAGAGAATCATTGATCAGCTGCATTCTGCATGTCCCCTACTGGAGATCGAGTCTGCAACCTGAGCATGTGCCCTTGGCTGGAATTGAACCCGGGACCCTGCAGTCCGCAGGCCGACACTCTATCCACTGAGCCAAACTAGGTAGGGCCACACCATCTTTTTCTCCTTTCTGTGGAAGCATCTTAGGAGCTAGCCCTCATAATAATAGCAATCAACTTTAAATACCTCGGATATAGAGCCCTGCCTTATATTTGATCTCACCTAATTACACAACAATGAGGATGATCATAATTCCCATTGTACAGTCCAGAAAACTAAAGGTCAGGAAGGGTGAACAAGCTTCCCAAGGAAATGCCAGAGCCTGGACACACACTCAGGTCCCTGACCCAGCCCAGCTCCCTTCTCCTCTGCTGCACAGCCCTGGGGACAATGGGCATCTGATCAATGCACCAACCCTGCTTCCTGGGCAGACTAGGTGAAGTGAGGCCCTAAGAAAGAATTTCTTGTTGTGAATTTAACTTATTTCTTTCTAATATATTGTGTGAAGCCAAAAACTCAGTCTAGTATTTGCTTTTTCTTCCTCTATACCAGTGGTCGGCAAACCGCAGCTTGCGAGCCACATGCGGCTCTTTGGCCCCTTGAGTGTGGCTCTTCCACAAAATACCACGGCCTGGGCGAGTCTATTTTGAAGAAGTGGTGTTAGAAGAAGTTTAAGTTTTAAAAATTTGGCTCTCGAAAGAAATTTCAATCGTTGTACTGTTGATATTTGGCTCTGTTGACTAATGAGTTTGCCGACCACTGCTCTATACTTTTCAAAGACCATTCAAAAATGGCTGTGGTCACCAGCACAGTATGTCATGGCCCAGCCTTGTCCATGGAGGGATGCTTATCTAATTTGGAGGAAGGGCAGACAGAGCCACACCACCTGTCATTTACTAGGCCCATGGCCTTGGGAGGTCCCCTAAACTCCTGTCTGGGGAGCAGGTGATATCTCAGTTTCCTCACTGGGACATGGTAATGACACCTACTGTGTGAGTTGTATGAGAATTAGGTCTAGGATGGTGCCTTACATACTGTGGCTCTCACTTAACAGCAGTTGTTTATTCCAGGGTTGGGGATCTACTTCAGTTTCCTGAAGCCAATTCCAAGGATGCTGTAAATTTGAAATATTTCTGAAAAGGGCTGATGAAAGTGAGCAGGAATGCAGTAGGCTCTGTAGCCATACTATCTGGCTGTGATCCTAGCTCCATCACTGTATGTCCTTGGGAGGCTACTTAATGGCCCTATTCCTTAGATGGGGTGTCATTTGTAAGATGGAGATGCTAATGGTACCTGTTGTAAGGTGAATAAAGATGCCAATAGCAATTATTAGGTGAGAGAATAAATATAAATATTTAAACAAGTGCGGCACATAGTTGTTTAATTCTCCTCCTTCTCCTTCTCCTCCTCCCCTGTCTCCTCCTCCTCCTCCTCCTCCTCCTCCTCCTCCTCCTCCTCCTCCTCCTCCTCCTTCTTCTTCTTCTTCTTCTTCTTCTTCTTCTTCTTCTTTTCTCTCTCTCTCTCTCTCTCTCTCTCTCATATTCAGGTACTACTATTTGTAATTGGCTTCTTAAAAATCTATTGCCCAGAGCCTAAATGAGAGGAGTGGGGAAGCAGTAGGTTGCCGTGACAATCTTTGAACAATTAGATCGTGTTCTCTGAGAAAGGTGGCACCAAACCCTCTTGTTAAAAAAAAGGAAGGACAGCAGGACTTAGAGGAAATTTTAAGTACCCTGACTGCAAGCAGAATTAGTGCTTTTGGCTCCTGTGGTAACCTAGGGCAAAAATTGAGCTTCCAAATCAGGGGGAAGCTGTGTTACTATACATAAACACAGAGAAATCTCACTCCTGGGTAACTCTTTGTATACAGGTCCAGCCAGTACGTTGGCCAACATACAGATCAGAAAAATAGAGAATTTGGGGGGCTGGTTCAGGCCAAGTAAGGACCCAGAATAAAAATAACCTGCCATTGACACTGGGGAATAATTATTCTATTGTAGTCATGGGCTGTGAGGTATCATGGAATGCTATGATCCTGAGATTTGCTTATTGTACAATAGATAACATTTGCTTACTTTTCCTTTATTTCTCTATTTTTCTTTATAAATATTCCTGTTTATCAATTGAGGTGGAGCTCATGCAACTGAAGAAACTGATGGTAATCTACTCAGCTATCTAGGGGAAAGGTTTTCCCTGGTTGTTAAGTGGAGGCTTGTGTTAAGGGAAATGTCACAACCTCATAGAGTAGTTTGGTCTGGAGCATCCCAAGCCCAACAACAATACAAAAGAAAATGTGAGAGATATTTCATTTGCTCTTTAGTCTTCTTCATTAGCAGCAGCACAGAGAGTGTGGAATAGATTAATCCATCCTATTTGAATCAGTTCATCCAAGGTTGGAATTAAAAGCAATTTGTCCATGTTGGTGGGTTTTTAGCAGCTGCTAGTGCAAACCTCTAACAAGACAAGCAAAATCTATTATGAAAAAGAGAAATGAAAACTTATTACCTCATGTTGTAATACTTTACTGACCAACTTTTAGAGCTAGTAGTAATAATATAAGTGTATTTGTTCATCATTTATGGACACAGTTTTGTCTCTGAAATTGAAATGGGGAAAGAATCTGCTCTCCTTTGATATATTAAAGCTGATTATGGCAATTGAATTTGTCATCTCACTTGATTCAACTTATGCTAAATATAACAACCTTTTCCAGAGCGATCCCACTCAAAAAATCAGTGGAGATATTCTAAAGAACATAGAAAATAAAAATGAAATGAAACAAAACAAAATGACATTTTAAGACTACAGTGTAGGTGTTACATGGGAGGAGGGCAACAATGGGGTGACCCTGAGAATTAGGGTATGGAAGGAAATAGCCTTTTGCCAGCTGAGCACATGTAATGGGTAACCCAGTATGCAGTCACATCTCATGCAATGCAGAGACTTGACTTTAACCTGTCCTCATGAAAGGTTTTAACACATCTAAGGAAAGACTGTCTCCGTCAGAAAGGCACTTGGTCATACACTGATGTTTGGGAATGGGTAGCATGGATAGAGTCAGTGAGGCAAAAGCTGACTGTGGACATTTGAGTACTGTCCAGGGAAAGGTTGTCCTGGCCCCAAACACAACCCTTCTGGTCCAAGAGGAAGACAGGCCACATGGTGCAAATGGATGCATCAGGTAAACATAAGCTGATTCAATGAAACATCAGCCTTGTTGCTTGCCAAGCAACTTTCCTTCCTTGTAGTTTGTCTAGGACTTGCTGCTGATGATGTCCACCTCGGAACAGACACCATTTAATGACAATAGTGTTAGTCTGCTGATGATTCCTTAGCCTCCCTCACACACTGACAGGAGAAGAGTTTCAGCTCTGAGACTGAATCCCCAGCCTGTTCTCTGGTGCTTTCGCCATGACAAGGAGCCGTCTGCCAGTCTTCCCTGTGACACCTGGCCTTCCGGGGACCTGCTTCATGACTGTCAACAATCAGCACTCATTTTACTAATGATGAGAATGATGTTGTTTCAATAAAACACATGATGGCCCGGCTGGAGTGGCTCAGTGGATGAGCATCAACCTATGAACCAGGAAGTCACGGTTAGATTCCCGGTCAGGGTACATGCCTGGGTTTCAGGCTTGATCCCCAGTAGGGGGCATGCAGGAGGCAGCGGTGGTGGTGATGGGGATTACTGATTATCTCACTCCCACCCCAACAGTGAGGCAAGCTTCAGCCCTTTAGAATGTGCCCTCCTATCTCGCCAGGGACTTATAGACCTTTATGGAAGGTCTCCCACTGTGACCAGGCCATGCAAGCCCCTGGGCATCCTTCATCTAGGCTGCGCTTGATACTTAGGTCACTTAGGAGAAGTTCATACCTGAGATAGTCAAGTCCTACTTAGCTTTTGCTGCCACCAACTCAGCACTAAGAAACAAAACTTTCCCGTCTCCTAGTGGATCTTTGTTTTAATGCCAAAAATAAAACCATGATAGGGTAACACCTTTTCCTTGCTTCATCTTTTCTCATCTAAATCAAGATAATGTTCTAAGGTTGAGTATTGAATTTTAATTACTAGTATTTTAAAGGATGTAAAGTTTCCCTTAAAAGATGACTTACCAGAATGCTAACATTTCCAAGTTCTTGGGAGTTACACATTTCAACAGGGAAGGAGTGTGAGGAAGCCCTTGGTTTTATCTGAATCTGGAAGTGATGGAATAAAATCATCAAAGAAAGGGCCTCTCAGTTATGAGTACAACCTCTTCCTTCCTTTCTATACATGGATAGGCTGAGGTTCACAGGTGCTCATTTGCTTCCCCCAGAGAGTCAGCAGTAGACTGGGAGGAAAGACCAGTGCTCTTTCTGGCGATACCAGCACTCCTGCTAGGGATCACTGTCATGCCTGCAGGGACTGCAGTCATGCCTGTTGGAGATCATTATTCTATCTGTTGGGAACCATACTCATGTCTACTAGGTACTGTTGTCCCATCAGCTGGGGACCATAGTCATGTCTGCTGGATACCAGTGCCAATCTGCTGAGTACCCTCTGATGCTTTGGATCCTGTGAGATTCCAAAGCTGTGCAGCATTGTGAAGTGCAGTTTGAGAGACTTGACTCTTTCCTGGTTAGGTGGAGTATATATATTTTAGGAAGTTGTGGCGGTGCCAAAGCAACACTGCCTTATAACACCCAAAAGCTTCCATGAGTTTTTAATGAAACAGCTCTGTTCGTAATTTACTTATAACCCCACATCTATATGGGGTTTGACAATGAATTACTGGGAAGCTGGGCCAGGAGACAGCGCTAAGAGCTGGGCACCAATCTATATTCAGAATCTCTACTTGTGACGTTTTATTACTGGGTCAAGTTCACATTCATCCCACCTTAGGGTAAATTTACTCCAAATAGGCTTATTTATAGGGTAGCTACTGCTACAGCTGTCATTTATTGGGTACCTACTACATTCTCGGCCCTGTGCCAAGAGCTAATTTTACCTCACTTAATTCTTACCAAAGTCCATATTTTTATTATGTTCCTGTTTTACAAATGAGGGGTTCGAGGCTTGGGGCGGATACATGACTTTTCCAAGACCACACTGCTAAGATTTAAACCCAGGCCTGTGGAATTCCGCCCCCCCCCCCCCCTGGCCCCATCCCATGTGCTTGACTATGGGTAAATCCCAGAGGTGGACATAGATAGGACTCCACGTAGGTCCCTTCATATGCAGCTAAGGAGTCCCATGGATGCCAGCACTGGTGTGTGTGGGAGGAGGGGGAGGAGGCAGAGGGGAGAGGAGAGAGGATCTTTGGCAGAGTCGAGTGCTGTGCAGGAGAGAGGTCCCAGTGGAAAGACCGACTGGAGATTTCCTAAAAATACCTTTTAATCTGAAAATATTAACACCACAACTTCAGTAGGAATGAAGTTTCCTGAGCTGTAAACTTGGATCTTAGTTTCGCCATACTTGTAGGTGGGGATGGAGACTTTCTCACTAGGCATGTTTAAGTTATTAGTTGTGGAGTCACTCAGATGGCTTCAAGTGATGGATGCTGGAGGTCAAGATGCTGGGGCAAGAGAAGCATAGGAATCCACAGCCTTGGTTGCTGGGGGGCTATCTCAGTAAGAAGCCCTGGGGCTTCATAAGCATCTTAGCTTCAACCTGTGGTTGGAATTTGCCCTCAGAGAAGAAAACAAAGCACTTTCAGAAGCCCATTGGCCATTGTAGAAGTCAGAAATTGGTCCCTCATCTCCCTTGGTTTTTGTCTCTATAGTTTTACTATGACTTCCTGTTCCTGCATACTGGCTCCTCTCTCTGTCATATTCCAAGTTCACGAGAGGATCAGTTGGCTGTTTAGTCCCATGCTACTTAATACAGTGCTGCTATTGGTAAGAGTTTTATTACCGGGCTTCTTCAGAGGCTGCTGATCTTGTGCTTAGCCTATAGATGGCGCTTTTCAGAATAGGTTCCAATCCCTGGTCCAGTCAGTGGCAGGAACTTGTCCGGCTGTTCTGTTTAGAAAGAGGGGAAGCAGGCATTTACTAGTAAGCTTTTCTTAGTTTCCTTTCTTTCCACACACCATTATTATGTCAAATACCCAGGTACCACTAATAGAAAGTAATAAACTTATATTAGTGCTCTCTGATTTGTGTCTGATTTTGGTCAATATAATTACTGTTTTCTTTATAGAAGCAGAATCATATTTCAGTACCTTTTATATTCTACATTAAGTGACTTGCTCTGATATGTAGAAGGTCTTAGAAAAGCATCTCATTCCAGAGGCAGAAATAGAAATAGAGCTCAAAGTTAGATACTGCTTCATTCAGTTCTCCTCGTGACTTGGGGTTGGGGGGAGCAGGAACCCCTTCCTACAGAGCTCTGGGGAATCTGTGATGGCTCATTCCAAAATCTAGCTAAGTTTTGTGTAGTCATTACTCAATACTTCACCTCTCAGTTCTTGCCCCATTTTTAGCTCTCTTTCTGCCTCTGGGCTTTGTAGGTAGCTTCCTCGATAAAATAGTTTTTGATTTAAAATAGTCAATAAACGGAACAAACTGAAGCAACGATTTTCCTTCCCTCTTGTGACTGTTCCCCAATATCCACTCTCCCCTCCCTTCCCCTTCATCGCTGAGCATATTGTCTAGAGGCGGAGATTGACTCATCCAAGGCCATGCCCCCTTCCTGGAGTAGCTTGAGGCTGTCAAGGGACACAAAGGCCCAAATTCAAATCCCAACTCTAAGGGCCATGTCTTCATCAGTGTTCCCCAAAAGGTCAGTTGAGACCTTAAGACTATCCTGTGGCTTAACTTCTCCTTCTGCTCAATTAGGCGTCCTCCCCCCTCCTCGCTGCCCCCCACAGGTGTTGATCTCAGGAGTACTCCATAAGGAACTTCCTATACACTAATACACACCACAGAGTCTGTTTCCTAGGAAACTCACCCTAGGAAACACATCTTTAAAAGAACGCTACTTGCCACCTCTCTGCTTACCTTTCTACAGGTTGGAACACAAGGAGGGTGGTGGTGAGCCAGCTTTGAACATATGGATAAGGAGAACGACTTCAGAGCAACAAGATAGAAAGTATTTGGGTGACTTCATGGATCAAGCTCCCCATGAACCCTGGACCACTGACCATCTGCATACTTCTAATCTGTCATGAGAAGGATTAGTCAACTTTGTCTTATTTGAGCTATTCTATTTTTGGGTCTGTATATTAGAGGAGCTTACCCTAGGAGTTGGGGGAAGTTATCTATTCCTGTCAGATAATTTAGAACCTTATAGACTGCTGTAAGGATTCTGGATTTTATCTTAAGGGCAATTGGTCTTTGCTGCATCTTTAGGCATTATTTATATTGTTTGCCTAAAGAAAGAACTGAGACAAGAACTGAGTTTCTTCACACTTACAGCAGAATTGCCTTGGCATAATAGGAATACACCTCTTACATTTAGTTAGATTCAGTTAGCCTGGCTGGTGTGGCTCAGTGGTTGAACACCGACCCATGAACTAAGAGGTCACTGGTTCGATTCCTGGTCAGGACACATGCCCAGGTTGTGGGCTCAATCCCCAGTAGATGGCATGCAGGAAGCAAAATTAGAATGACTCAATTAAAAAAATTTTTTTTGCATTATCCTCACAAAATATGAAGTTGTAGATTTTAAACTAATAAAGGCAGAATAAGAAATTCATGCATTTTCTTTGGAATTTTCTTTGAACTACTATTCTTTTGAGTCTCTCTTCACTGGAAGTGGATTTGATTTTTCACTCCAATCTGGCAACCATGCAGAATTTGAGTGGAAAATAGGATTAGAGCTGAAAAGTCCTTGCAGGAAGGAATGATTAGTGACTCTCTATATATAACCAAAGAACAGTCATTAGAGTCACAAGGACTTGAAAGGTAATGCTTTAAAAACTTCTCCATAATGTGCATAACCACATTACCTTTTTGGTTTAGACAGCAAACTAAATTCATATGTTTTCTTGGGGAAAATAAAAGCAACAGCACTTTAGCAAAATTCCCTGTCAAATTGTTTTCTGAAAATCATGTTGTAAACAGTTTCCCACTCTGGTTCCCTACACATCTCTTGGCAATTTGTTTGTTTTGGACACACATGCATGATTATTCAGCTAGGTGGTCTAGGTTGGAATTTCACTTATGCAAATAAAACACTCCTTTTCCAGAAATCAGCAGACTCTGTGCTAACTGTCTTTCAGAGCCTGGACGAGACTATGCTGGGAACCTGAGCCTTCTCACAAGTACTTCCTACGGCCTTTTCTTCTCAAAGCCCTAGGAAAGCAGCACCTTCTCTAACAGTGCCTCAGAGTGCAAAACAATCCCACATCCACCAGCTTTTCAACCTCTCCACCACTTCCCATCAGTGGGTGTCTCTCCCAAGGTGCTGTAATATGAAACCAGAGCCCTAGCCGGTTAGGCTCAGTGGATAGAGTGTCAGACTGCAGGTTTGATTCTGATCAAGGGCACGTATCTCAGTTGCAGGATCCTCCCTGGCCCAGGCCCTAGATGGGACGTGTGCAGGAGGCAACCAATCGATGGGTTTCTCTCACATTAATATTTATCTCTGTCTTTCCTTCTCTCTCCCACTCTCTCTAAAAATCAATGGAAAAATATCCTCAGGTGAGGATTAAAAAATAATAAATATATACATACATACGTACATACATAAAATGAGAACAGAGTACGGCTTTTTCTTCTGTCTTCAAGTCCAGAACAGGCTAGTTTTCTATTAAAGTACATGTATCACACTTACTTAAGTTTCTTCCCTCAGAACAGTGGTCCTCAAACAGGGTTAATTCTCGCCCCCCCCCAACCCCCCCCCAATGCTCCAGGGGTAACCTGGCAATGTCTGCAGATATTTCTGGTTGTTACAACTGAGGGATGGTACTGGCATCTACTGAGTAGAGGCCAGGGATGCTGCTGAACATCCTGCAATACATAGAACAGTCTCACAACAAAGAATTATCTGGCCCCTGCCCAGCTGGTGTGGTTCAGTGGTTGAATGCTGATCTATGAACCAGGAAGTCACGGTTTGATTCCCTGTCAGGGCATATGCCTGGTTGCAGGATCGATCCCCAGTGCAGGGCATGCAGGAGGCAGCCAATCCATGACTCTCATCATTGATGTTTCTGTGTCTCTCTCCCTCTCCATTCCTCTCTGAAATAAAAAAAAAAAAAAAAAAAAAAAAAAAAAAAACTATATTAAAAAAGAGAGAGAATTATCTGGCCCCAAATGTCAGTTGTGCCGCTGTCAAGGAACCCTGCTTCAGTGAGATATAAAATTATTTTCCAAATTACTTGGCTATAATATACTTTGAATTTTATTCAGGAGCAGTATTTGGAAGCAAAATTTGCCATATTTAGGAAGTGAAAATACAGGAAGCTGAGTTAGATTTTTGGTTTTTACTTATATGAAAAAAATTATGTTATTCATATGAAATTCAAATTAACCTGGGCATCTTGTATTTTATCTGGCAGCCCTACCTTAGATGGAGACATTTGCCTTAGTTTTTCACTGCTGGAACTGCTTTTATATCTTCATTTAAAGCACAGATTTTAATTAAAAGATGCTCACTGATTTAAAAAATCTATTATGTTAATGTGGTATGTAAACAAGCTAATTATCTTTCAGAAAGACTATATTACTATGAACACAGCCTGAGATTATCTTTAGTTTCTTCTTTGAAAAGTCTATCCATCTGATTTTTGTTAACATTGATGTGATATAGTAAACATTTTTATGCTTTTATGCTCTGATAGGAATGGTCCACATTTATTCTGGACCTAGGCCCAATTTGTCCTAAGATCTTACCCCAAATATACAAATCAGGTTCTTTCAATTTCTTTTTTTGCAGGAGCACCTATTGCCTTCTTCACTCTCAAAATAAAACTAAGTAGTTATTATTTGAGAAGAATATGAATAATCAGTACTAATAATCCTATATAATAAAAGCCTAATATGCTAAGTGTCCGACCATTCGACCATTCAACCAGTCGCTATGATGCACACTGACCACCAGGGGGCAGATGCTCCAACTCGTAGGTTAGCTTGCTGTTGGGGTCCAGCTGATTGGGACTGGGTGAGACAGGCTGGACACGCCTGGAGCCCTCCCGAGGTTCCTCCCATGGTCCCTCCCGCAGTCCCTCCTTGGCCCTGAAGCTGGCTCTCCGACATCCCCTGAGGGGTCCTGGATTGCGAGAGGGTGCAGGCCAGGCCAAGGGACCCCATCGGTGCATAAATCCATGCACTGGGCCTCTAGTTTCAGATAAAATCCAATATACCATTCACATCACCAGAAGAAAAGTGACAATAGGACCCAAACTATAATATTTGTCTTTCATAAAAATAAATGTTATGTCAACATGAGCTGTGGTTGGAAGACTTGAATTCTGGTTGAGGGTCTGCCACTGGCTCACTCTGGGCTTCTCATCAATTCTCTGAGCTTCAGTTTCACTCACAGACAAGATGGGCCCTTGAAGCAGATGGACCTCAAGAACTGTGTCAATTGACAGGATTCTAGCGTTGAAGCCCAACTTGACTGAGAACCAGGATCCGGGTAGCTGCTGAGTCCTACAGAACGGGTACACATAGTGGGTAGCAGAGGGATGTCTGCTTCTTAGAGGGAGCGAACCTTGAACACTAGCCACCTGGCTTCATGGTACAGACGAATTCCGGGAGATGCAAGGATGCCCCGGCACTAAGCTCTGCTTTTGGTGACTCAGGACAGCATGGAGGCTCTCCTTTCAAGGTCGCCGATGCACCAGCGGTACATGACACTAAATATTACTTAAAAAGGAAGACGTTTATACTATTTTCTGTTTAGTAGCATTGAGGCACTAAAATAAATATTCACACACAAAAAAATGACTACTGTTAAATTAATTTAGTCTTTTTAAACCATGTTATTATATATGTCAATGAAATGCATAAGAAAAAAATAAGCTTAATTACTGCCTATTAGTATCCAGTCCCAATATGGTCAAGTCTGGGTCTGTGCATGTCTATGGACTGTGGAGCTGTGAATAAGGATGAACACCTCCTGGGCTTCGTACTGTTATTCATTGGGCATCATCCATTCTCCCTCCTCTCTGATCCTCTGGGACTTTGATGTCCTTGGTCTCATATTGTGGAAGGTAAGCTCCACGAGAGAAGGCATTTTTGCCTGTTTTGTTTGTTTGTGACCCCAAAAGCGTGCCTGGCGCATAGTTGGTGCCCAGTAAACATTTCCTGAATGAATGACTGGCATGCCTCCTTCATTCTAAGGCAGCTTTGCAACTGTAGTTAGAATCCTTCCTCAGCCATTTCCACTTCAGACATTTTCTCTGTGGAACGTGCCAGCAGGGTGGTGTTGAGCTCCAGTGGGAGGAACAGTTTCCAATCTGACTGTGACGGATGAGAGAATCTGAGGGAAGAGGTCGAGCTCCAAAAAGAACTAGAGCAGAGGAGAGTTGACCAAGCTGGGAAATGAAACCTCTTGATATTTTATAGCTATAACAACAAAAAAGGAGTTTCCAAGTTCCTTTTCTGGAAACTATTATTTTTCAGGAAAAAGAAAATGCATATAAAACCCTTCACTTGAAAAACAAAAAAATGTGTACATAGTGTTCCAGGTTACAAACAAGTTTAACATGTATCATCTTTCTGGATTCTTGCAGCTCTGCACCAGCCAGGCAGAAGGGGGATCGGTGCCCCCCTTTATGTAAAACAGGACTCTGAAGCTCAGGGAATGGAAGTGAACCCCTCAGGCCAACTCATGGCAGAACCTGGCCCAGACTACAACTCACCAGAATTCACATCTAGTGCCCCTCCTTCCTAGCCAGGCTCTCTTTACAAAGTTGAAGATGCTTTGTGGTTTAGGAATATTATACTAAAGATGACTTAATGTAATCACAATATGTCATGTTTGCTAAATTAAAATTTAAAGAATAGTTAATTCAGATAACTGCCAATTTACTAATTACATTAACCTTTATCTATACTTATTTTTATTACATATGGAGTCACAAGCTGCTAAACTTTAAGAAACCCATAATGTATTACTTTATGCTATTATAGAAAAAGCTGGAGAATATTACATTAATAAGAAAGACATTCATACTATTTTCTGAATTTTCTGTTTAGTAATATTGAGGCACTAAAATAAATATTCACACAAGGAGCTAAGAAAAACAATAAGGAAAACTCACTGGAATTTTGTTGCACCAAAATTTATCTAGGGCAACTTTCCCACATGAACTTTGTTTAATTACTGTCATTTCTGAGTTGTCATTATTAGTATAATTTTAATTGATTATTACTTTTTATTTACCACATACATAAAATGCTCCAAGTTGCAGCTTTGCCCCAATGGGTAAACACTTCTCTCATATTTCATCTAATTGTTTATCTCTCAATTTTTCTGAATTTCTAAATCAAATCCACAGGCCACTGAGAAAGGGAAACTCCAGCAGATGAGAAGCAAAAAGGGTCCTGCCAGTCTGGTGTCCTGCCAAGGCCTAGCCTGCATGATGTGCCTGACAGGATCCCAGACCTGTGCTTGAGAAAGAACATGATGAATTGCACCATGTCACCAACATTTGAAAGCATTAGCCCCGAGGTATAGAGTCCTGATTTCCCCAGGCCAGTCAAATGCAGTGCTGATCCCTAAAACTTTTCCATTTTTTCAATTTGGGGAGAAAACCAAAACCCTAAGACAACCCTGAACAACATTTCAGAAGACCTAACTCCAATTTCAGCTCAGCCATTGTAGTTAGGGTTCCTTGTGGACGCTACCTGCTGTGGGTAGAAAGTGAGGAAGCTGAGCTGGAAGGTTTTCAAAGTCCTTTAAAAGGGTTATCATTTTCAGTTTCCTTTATTTTTGCCTCTCTGGCTGTGATTCAATTATGCCACATTAGGGGAGCCCCAAGTATGAATGACCTGTACCCCTACTTCCCATCACATATCTCCCTGTACTCAGCTGCACTTTTAACTTTTAAATAAACAGACTTGAAGAGAAATGTTTAAAATCCACAATATATGAAGAACTCCAAAATCTCTCACCAATCTGTTTCTGATTATAAACACCAGATGCTACAGAAGAAGATTAACCATGCAGACAACTTGCATGTAAATTATATGTAATGGCAAGAAAGAGGTCCTGAGGGATATAGGACTTCACTTTGAACTTGGCTAAGGCATCTGCTTCTGCCCCCAAAGGGACTAGTTTAGAGGTGCTTTAGGTTCATTCATACTTACTATAGGTTCATTGTTTTTTTCTTTTCTTTTTGAGGGAATTGCATTTGCTATTCATTTTTTCTTCTTTGGAGGAACTTCTGTGTTTGGGTTGTAGAGATCAGAGTGCCATGGGCAGCTGCTTGACCTCATATTTGGTGATAAATGAGCTTATTCAATCAGGGCAATAGTTGATAGGTCAAATACCTAGCAAACAGCATGGTGTGACCTGTAACCTAACCCTTCACAAAGCTCTGCGGGTCCAAAATCTCCCCTTCTCTTTTTCTCTCTCCCTTATTTCTTCTCTTGGTCTCATCTCCTACCCCTTTGACACCTGTCTTGCTCCCTCTCTCCTTTCCCTAAATATTGCCCCAATCTCCAATTCACTTTTTGAAAGTTATGAAATGTTTCAGGCATTTATAAAGGTGTAAGGAATAATATAACAAACATTCATTCCTACTATTCAGCTACAACAAATCATTGAAGCCCTTTCTCTATCTCTCTCCTGAAAATTCCAGTCTTCATTCTTCATCCCAGGAATTAACCACAATATTTAACTTGCAGCTCATTCACCTGTTACAGGCTATAATACAAAGTGTTAAAAAACAACAACACCACACACACCAAACTTGTTCTTACTGAAAAAATTACATTCCCTGTTTTATGATAAGAATCAGGGCATTTAATTAAACTTCTAAAGAGAAATATAAAACAAAGTTTTGCAATGAACTTTCATTGAAATAATAGTTCCTCCACCCACCTCCTGGGCAGGGGCATGTACCAGTTGGGCTTCCCCATTAATGCAATTGTGTGCAGAAGTCTTTTTCTGAATCTGTATGCATTTAATGCTCTTTTGTTTAGTTCTCAGGCTTTCCTTTTTTCTCCTTCTAGAGTTTCTCAACTGTCCTATGTTTTTCTCCTGACTCATCATAGGACTCACCCCAATGACATTTACTGCTTGGACAATTTATTCTTGAATATAAAATGTTCTCTCTCTGCTCCGCACCAAGTGATTATAGTTCACTGTTTCTGCACCCTTTCTATTTAAACGACTTGGTAAAAAAGGATGGAAGACCATTCACCTTAGGGTAGAGCATGAGGTCATCCAGAGGGGTGCTTCCCCGCCCTCCTGGGTCAGGATGACTGGTAAACACAGCCAAGGGCATAGTCCTTGGGCCTCTGTTCCTGTTTGGAAAATGCTAATGGTTTAGGGGCAGCAGAGTCATCCTTAGCAACTGGGCCTCCCCTGACATCCGTTGAGGGGATGTCAATCCCGGATGCCAGGACTGGGAGAGACCTCTGCTCCCATCAGGCCCAGCAGATGTGCCTTGAAGGAAGTGCCCTTGATGTGAAGGTCTAGTCTCAGGTGCACATCTATATCAGGCAGCTACTGAAGGCAGTAGCTGGATGTTCATAGAGCTGAGTGCCTGTTGTGCAGCCACCAAGTGTAAGTCCAATATTAGATGCTGGAGCGTTCGCTATTTTAATATTAATGACGGTTAACAAAACCAAATAGAGTGCATAGTATGGTATAAAATATGAGAGTAAAAGATGTAAAGTCAATGACTCAACGTTCAAAGAATGTTGAAAGTAGAATTATAATATTAGCTTTTCCCAAATAATATTATTTTCCAAATTAGTATTTTTTCCTTGTTACAATATGATTTTATTTACACCTTTGGTAAATAGTTAATTTTGAGAATGTCTATGAAGTAAGTATGACTTAGTTTAAAAAGTATAGACTTTGGAGACAAACAGAACTGGGTAAAAAAAAATCCTCATGTAATGACTTTTCGGGGTAAGATATTTACTCTTGGTGTCTCCAAGTCCAAATTCCCTAGGGTGGCTACATAGGCCTCTGACTATGTGGCCTTATTTTTCAACATTATTTACTGCTCACTTTGCCCTCTTGAATGTTGAAACCACATTCACCATTTCTCTGCCCATGGATTTACTGAAGCTATTAGGTCTGCCGAGAACTCCTCTCCTGGTCAGCTGCCTGCAGGGAGCTTACCTGACACTGCTTCATCTCCAAGCCCTCTGCAGATGGGTGAATTATCCTTCCTCCATAATCTCATAACACCCTGAACCACCCCACCAGCATGAACCACACAGAGTGGATGTTATATTATTTTCTTTAATAAACCATTCAGTGACAAGAACTACATCTTACTTATCTTGGTATCACTAGTGCCAGCTTTTAGTAAACTCAATAAATGTTTGTTAAACTGAAAGAGATAGATATGTAAAATGAGTATAATACTATCCCTAGAGTTATTGTGAGAAGGAATCCAATAATTCTACTAATTCTGTTACCCAACTTTTTCCTAAGGTATTTTTAAAATGTAGAAACAAATACAAAGTTCATGCAAAGAAAATATATATTGACAGTCACCTCTAGATGTCGTTTTTGTACTCATAACATTTTCCATAGAAAAATATGTTCAATATGTTCAACAGAATTGGGACTACATTTGCCAATTTTAAGACACCATTTGGCTTATGAAATCCAAATAGAAGAAAGATACTTATGGATCAGATGAGCAGTTTAATTGAGAGTCAACTGGTCTGTGTTAATTTTTATAAACTGTTGGCCATATCTGCAAATACAAATGATCTTTTTTATGTCTAATAATAATTATTTATTGCATTTCAGATTGAAATTAATGTCTATGCAACCAATTTGTAGGCCTGTAATATTTTAGAATCTCTTTAAATGCTAAGCAATTCCCCACTCTCTAGAATGCCTAGAGTTTCTTCTTATTTGTTATATATTCAAGAAATTCATTCTTCATGTTTCAAATAATCATTGATGGTTATGAGAAAGACATTCTCCAGATTCCAATCAATGAGGAATTTACTCTGTAACTCAAGGGAAGTCAAGAAACAACATCTTCCTTCCTCTGAAGAGGTTGTTTATGCCAATACATCCAAAGATCACCTAGCAATTCCTTGGGTGCTCCAAGCACCAGGAGCATGTGCTCATATCCTTAATATTCCCAGTCAACGTGACACTTGAATTAAGCTAATCAAGTGCAAATATGATCTTGAATTATAGAGTAGTATTTTAATATTGTGCTAAAGATACAAATTATCTTGAAGAAAAATAAATGTAAAAAGACACTGTTTTAAAAACAGGTCCATGAACATAATGAATACATTTACACATAAAAAGATCAGCAAAAATAAAATTTTCAAAATGGAGATCCTCTGGGAATATTTCTTTTGCCTGAAGAAGCTTTACAACAGTTCCTGCCTTGTAAGCCTTCCTCCACCCACCCTTGTACACACATACATGTTCTTGGAGCACCACTCTGGCTATACTGAGTCACTGTTCCACAGTGGAAAATATACCCAAGAGAATCCCCTCTGCACTTGCCTTGCTCATGCTCCTCTATCCTGTTGGTTTTCAGTATTTAATTAGTCTTGGATGCAAGTTCAAGGTCACTTAATTATCTACTCCAATAAAGAGGGGGAAATGGTGTTTATTCATGTAATAGTCTTATTGTCCCATACTTATGATGGAAATCAGAGGTGTGAAATGGAAGGCTATGGTGACAGAAACAGAAGTATTGGGAAGTAAAAGGATGGACATACCTTATGGAGACAGGGATCAGCAAAAGAAGGAAGATTCCAAAAGGGGGAAGAAGATGCAATGGAAAGATAGAACAGACGTCAGTGGAAACCACTAAAAGGAGTGGTAGACTTTGTGATGAGGAGCAATGGATGAGTCAGACACTGCAAACTGAATAGGCAATACAAGTTGTGTTTTTTAAATAGTTGAACATGTTTTGTCTCCCTCCCTCCCTTTTAAGGGAACTCCATCAGCTATGAGCATCTATTATGTGCTTGCTGAGGGCTGTGGGGATATAAGACTTAGTTCTACATTTGAAATAGAAAACCAGGGGCACATTTATGTGTGGGCTACCATATGGTATGAGTAGATACAGTAATACAAAATTAATAGTAATTCACAAGTATTTACATACAGAGACATTTCACCAAGTAGTCAACATATATTCCTTTCTCTTACATACCTATTCAATATACCTTTGGCTTGATTCTAATGTTGTTGCTTCAACACCTTGATGACTATGGGAAGCAGAAGATTTTAAGAGCTGTGAACAATCTAGATGTAAAACTGTCCTGTGACACCATTTCAAACTCATTGGACTCTTTCATCTTTCTAAATCACTTCCATTACTCAAAATATACACTAATGCCTTTTAGTCTGCTAAGATGACATTTAAAGCATTGATGTAATGGTTGACATTTCAATAGGAATAAAGTGGGTTTCAGACCAGATATGTGTCATCTTACACAACTGATATAATTGTGTATAGATAGAATTATATATATGTAATTTCTAAATGCTAGGGGAGTTTGCTATTTAAAACAATTTATGCATAGCTCTAGCTGGTTTGGCTCAGTGGATAGAGCATCGGCCTGTGCACTGAAGGGCCCCAGGTTTGATTTCAGTCAAGGGCTCATGCCCGGGTTGCAGGCTCCATCCCCAGTAGGGTGTGTGCAGGAGGCAGCCAATCAATGATTTATCATTGATATTTCTATCTCTCTCTCCCTTTCCCTTCCTCTCTGAAATCATAAAATATATATTAAAATAAAATAAACACACAGATATTAATTTTAAAAAATAAAAACAACTTATGTATAAAGTGAAGAATGCCTCAGTAATGAACCCCACTTATCCAGATGTCAGGATTTCACAAGGCAGTGCCTATTTGTTCTCCATTATTACTGGTAGCCTATTAATCTGGAAAAGTCACTACAGCTCCCTCAAAACTGAACAACCATGGAATGACTTAAGTTCTGGAAATAACTAGGATTATTTTACAAACTAATTTTCAAACATTTCAGCAAATTATACTTTGTTCATAACTTTTTAATTACCACCATTAAAAATGAGGCTTGTGAATTTAATGTGTTTTATTCCTAGTAAGTGGGACTAATTCACTAAAAGAAATACAAAGAAATTTATATATATATATAAATTATTGCATAATATACTTTACAAACATAATTATATTTAATATCATAATTATAATAATATATACAATTAATATATATTAAATATAGTATAATTATGTCATATAAGTATATAAAATGTTATATAAATAAAATGTAATTATAATTACATTATATATAACATAATGTGTATATGTACATTATAAATATCTCTATATATAAAAGCCTAAGTGACCAGTTGATTGTTCGACTGTTCGACCAGTAGCTATGATGTGCACTGACCACCGGGGACAGACACTCAATGCAGGAGCTGCCCCCTGGTGGTCAGTGCACTCCCACAGCGGGGCACCACTCAGCTGACCAATGGGTGCCGGATGCCAGGATCATGGTTGGCGAGCGCAGCTGCAGGGGCGCAAGCCTCTCCCATGGACACTCCCCCTGCACGCCCCTCTCCCATCTGGACTGGGACCAAGATTGGGACCTGCATCGGGACTGACTGGGCACGAGCCTGCGGCCACTTCTCAGTCATGGGCACGCTGGTATCACCCTAGGACGGGTGCACGGAGACCACAGTGGAGTGGCAGCGAGCCTACCAAGTGGTGGCAGTGGCAGGTGCAGCAGGGCCAGGATGAGCGGGAGTGGCGTGGCGCCTGGCCCGGGCTTGGGCTCCTCTCCAGCCACCTGCTGCTTCGCACACTACTACATCCCTCGGGGAATGTAGGGCTGCTGGTTTCAGCCAATCCCCGCAGGTCAGGCCAAGGGACCCCACTGGTGCACAAATCTGTGCACTGGGCCTCTAGTCCTATATAATAAAAGGCTAATATGCAAATAGACTGAACGGCAGAACAACCGGTCACTATGACCCGCACTGACCACTAGGGGGCAGACACTCAATGCAGGAGCTGCCCCCTGGTGGTCAGTGCGCTTCCACAGCGGGAGCACCACTCAGCCAGAAGCTGGGCTCGCAGCTGGCGAGCGTAGTGGCGGTGGCGGGAGCCTTTCCTGCCTCCGCGGCAGCACTAAGGATGTCTGACTGTTGGCTTAGGCCCACCATCAGTCAGATATCCCCCAAGGGCTCCCGGAGTGCGAGAGGGTGCAGGCTAGGCTGAAGGACGCCCCCCTGAGTGCACGAGTTTCGTGCACTGGGCCTTTAGTATACATATAAATTCATTTGCATTTCCTCCATTGAACTGAATATCCTATCTAATAAAAGAGTAGTATGCAAATTAACCCTCCGCTACACCCACAAGCCACACCCACAAGCCACGCCCACCGACCAATCAGGAGCGAATATGCAAATAAACCCAACCAAGATGGCTACGGCCACAAAGAGCAGAAGGGAGGCTTGGGTTTCCCCGGGAATGGAGGAAGCCAAGCTTTCCGCCTGCCCTTGCTGACCGAGGCCTCCACTCAAGGCTACAAAGTTTCAATGACAGAAGATACATAAACCCAAACAGAAATGGCGGCAGTCATGGAGCTGGAAAGAGCAGGAGGCTAGGGTTGCCCTGGGCGATGGTGGAAGCCAAGCTTTCCGTACACCCTGGCTGGCCCAGGCCTCGCTTAAGGCTACAAAGTTTCAATTATAGAAGATACATAAAACCCAATAGAAATGGCTGCCAGCATGGAGCAAGCAGAAGGCTTGGCTCCGCTCCAGGCTACAAAGTTTCAATTGTAGAAGATAAATAAACCCCAGATACCAGGGCCTCTGCTTGGGTCACCAGGGGGCGTGGCTGGCCTGCAAACCACCACAGGTCCCTCACCCAGGCCACCCCACGCCCCAAGGGAACCCCCACCCTGATCCAGGACACCCTTCAGGGCAAACCAGCTGGCCCCCACCCATGCACCAGGCCTCTATCCTATCTAATAAAAGAGTAATATGCAGATTGACCATCACTCCAACACACAAGATGGCTGCCCCCATGTGGTCAAAGATCCTGCCCCCATGTGGACACAAGATGGCCACCACAAGATGGCCAGCAAGGGATGGCAGTTGGGATGGACCAGGCCTGCAAGGGAGGGCAGTTGTGGGCGATCATGCCAGCAGGGGAGGGCAGTTGGGAGGGACCCAGGCCTGCAGGGGAGAGCAGTTGGGGGGGACCAGGCCTGCAGGGGAGGGCAGTTAGGGGTGACCAGGCCTGCAGGGGAGGGCAGTAGGGGGGGGACCCAGGCCTGCAGGGGAGAGCAGTTGGGGGTGACAAGGCCTGCAGGGGAGGGCAGTTAGGGGAAAACAGGCTGGCAGGGGAGCAGTTAGGCATCAGTCAGGCTGGCAGGGGAATGGTTAGGGGGTGATCAGGCTGGCAGGCAGAAGAGGTTAGGGGCAATCAGGAAGGCAAGCAGGTGAGCAGTTGGGAGCCAGCAGTCCTGGATTGTGATAGGGCAGTCGGACATCCCTCGAGGTGTCCCAGATTGGAGAGGGTACAGGCTGGGCTGAGGGACACACACACCCCCGTGCACGAATTTCATGCACTGGGCCTCTAGTATGTAATATATTTGAATATAGAGGCATGGGCAAAAGTATGCTTACAGTTGTAATACAAATAAATAATATAATAATTAATAAATAATAATACAAGAATAAACTGGTGTACTCACAACTGTACACCCACTTTTGCTCACCTCTGTATATACATTTAAACATAGCATTTCTTTTTCTTTAAGAAAACTCTGAAATGTGTCCTTAGCCAAAGTAGAGGATGCTGGATTAGTTGTAGATCATATGGACGTTTCCCAAGGTAGACTCAACCCCAGGAATTTATCTAGTGCTAAAATTGTGTCCTGGAGAGCTCCTTAATCCCAGCTGTACATCTTATTCATCATTACCAATTGTGGAGAGCCATGTGGTCAGCTGAACATCACTCAGTGGTCAGCTGAATATCACTCAGCAGTACTTCTGGGAAAACATTTAAATCTCAGGGCCTGCTAATGAAAAGATGTCCTAAATACAAAGGTCCATGAAGACAAATAGTCCACATTTTTGGTTGCCATCTGGTTGAAGTCTCTGGATATCTCTTGTACTCATGTGCTCAGCACAATAAAGCTCTTAGCTTCTAGTGGTTGTCACATTCCTTGGTATTCTTTGGCTTGTTGGTGCATCACTCCAATTTATGCCTCCCTCTTCTTTTAAAAAATATATTTTTATTGATTTCAGAGAGGAAGGGAGAGGGAGAGAAAGAGAAAAACATCAATGATGAGAGAGAATCATTGATTGGCTGCCTCCTGCAGGTGCCACACAGGATCAAGCCTGAAACCCAGCATGTGCCCTTGACCGGGAATTAAAACCATAACCTCCTGGTTCGTAGGTCAATGCTCAACCACTGAGCCATACCGGCTGGGCTCTGCCTCCATCTTTACAGGGCTATCTTCTCTCTGTATGTGTCTGTGTCTCTGTCTCCTTCTCCTTATGACAACAGTAATTGATTTGGGTCTATTCTAATTCAGTATGATCTTATCATAACTTGATTGCATCTGCAAAATCCTATTTCCAAATAAGGTCACATTACAGGTACTAGGGGTTAAGACTTCAGCATACCTTTTTTGGGGGGCGGGGGGAACAATTCAACTTACAACATATAGTAAGACAATGTTTAGTTTCAGGGGAAATTGCCAAACTGTCTTGTAGTTCTGTATTCATGCCAGCAATGAATGAGAGTTCCTGTTGCTCCACACCCTTGTAAATCAGTTGCCATTATCAGGTTTTTTTTCTTTTCTTTTTCCATTTTAGCCATTCTAACAGGTGTATAGTGATATCTCATTGTTGTTTTAATTTGCATTTCCCTAGTGACAAATGGTGTTGAGCATTTTTTAATATGTAGATCCTCTTTGATGAGGTGTCTGTTCACATCTTCTTCCCCAGTTTTAAATTTGGTTGTTTATTTTCTTGTGGGGCCTTAAGAGTTCTTTGTATATGTTTGGATACAAGTCCTTTAATACATATGTGTTTTGCAAATATTTTTTCCAGTCTGTGGCTTATGTTTTCATTCTCTTAATAGAATTTGTTGTATTTTCATTATTTAATTATATGTATTTTTTTTTCCTTTGAGACTTCGTCTTTGACCCATTGATTATTTAGAAATATATTGTTGAATTTTCAAGTGTTTGAGAGTTTACTGTTGTCTTTCTGTTACTTATTTCTAGCTTGATTCTAGTATGGTCAAAGAATATATTTTGCATGATTTTATTAAAAATTTCTATTGTGGTTTGCTTTATGACTCAGTATATGGACTACCCTGATGAATGTTCCATGAGCTCTTAGAATGTGTGTTCTGCTGTTGTTGGATATAACATTTGATAAATGTCAATTAGATCTTGTTGTTTAATTTATCTAGAGCTTTGCTTATTTTATGTATAGTAATTCTATCAATTGCTGAGAGTGGGGCATAATTGTAACTATAATTTTTCTATTTATTCTTTCACTTCTATCAGTTTTTGCTTCATGTACTTTGAAGCACTGTTGTTTAGTTCACACATTTAGGATTGCTATGACTTCTTGGTGGATTGGTCCATTTATTGTTATATGATACCCTCTTGTCTCCAGAAGTTGTTTTCTTTGCTCGGAAGTCTACTTCATCTGATATTAATATACCAACTCTTACTTGTCTTTCCTGATCATTGTTTGCATGGTATAGCTTTTCCATCCTTTATCTTTAACCTGTCAATGTCATTATGTTTGAAGTTTCTTGTAGACAGCATGTTTGTTTGTTTTTCACTCACTCTGCCAATCTGTCTTTTAACTGATGTATTTAGACCATTTACACTTGCAGAAATTAGTGATTTTTGTATGGTTTAAGTCTGTCATGTTATTGTTTGTTTTCTGTTCAATCCCTGCTAGTCATTTAATTATTCCGTTCTCTCTCTTTCTTTCATGTGGGTTACTTGAACATTTCTTAGAAATCTATTTTGATTTATTTAGTGTTTTTGACTATGTCACTTTGTATAGTTTTCTTAATGGTTGCTCTAGGTATTACAATATACACATATAACTTATCACAGTCTACTGGTATATGATGTGTTTTATCACTTTGAATGAAGTATAGGAACCTTATTTCCATTTAGGACCCTTTACCATCCTCACTTTAAAAATATAATATTCCTGTTTTTACATAAGTTGATCACTATATCAGAAGATATTATTTTTGTTTCATTTAATTCTTTTAAATACAAAATACAGACAACAGGCTTACTATGCTAGAGGAGTAAAATGAATAACTTTTAATCTATATCACTGCCTGATAACATTGATACCAAATGAATAAATGAACCTGGCTCCCCACTTAAACTTTTGGACAGCACAGTACCATAGGAGGATTCTACACAACTGTGCTTCCTTAGCTAGACTTACAGATGGCTGAGCCCCGTTGCTGAAGTTATAGATTCCATCTCTGTCAATTCCTAGGACCTTTTCCTCCCTCTTCCCTACATCATTCTCAGGACCCAACTTTAAGGGATACTAAGCCCAGGTCACCACATAGACCTTCTAACAGATAGAATTGGTAAAATGTAAATCGATCCTGTTACATTCTCTAGCTAACTTCATTTCCATTTTTTAAAAAAGGTTGAATAAATATTTAAAGAATATCTGTTTGAAAGGGCATCTAATTATTAGCCTGCCTATGGTTCTCACTTGATTTATCTCCTTCATACTAATTTAAATTTAACCTTTGCCACCGTCAGCAATTCTTTCACTCATTTTTTATTAACTCCCTGGCACATTCTCTAAATTATTCTCTCTCTTTCAAAGCCCAAATCTCTTTCTCTCAGGCTTTTTAAAAGTTTTCCGAATGTACTAGGGAAATTTGAAGGTAACTGATTTGAGCTAACTCAGCATCCCTTGCTCCCCTTGAAACTTCCTCCAATGTCAGAGAGAAAGCATGTCTCTCATTTTCAATGCCAGCTCCACTGCTCAAGCTACTGATCTCAGCCTTTTAACTTGTAGGGTAATTTCTAGGATCCCATCCCTGTTCTCTCTGGCATCTTAAGGCTTTTGTCCACAAGTAGCCAATTTTGCCTTCAATGTATGTAGATTTACTCTGTCATCTCCTGCAAAAACTTTATTTTGGATCTTCTGTTCCTGTCTGTTATCTTTCCTTCCTTTATCTGTGTCATATTCCTCATGATCTTACACCCGTCCCTATTTCTAATACCAATTTCTTCAGTTATCCCTTGCAGTTTTTTTTTTTTTCCTGGAGTGGGGAGTAGCTATGGGATCCCTTGCAGTTTGATTTGTAACAACCTAGTCAATGAAAAATGCTCAGTGCAAGGGTGCCAGGTAACTTTCTTCTAATACTATGCAGCAGCATTTCTTCATTTATCACAACATTTTGCTTATTTTATTTTTTTTAATTTAATAAATTTTTATTGTTCAGATTATTACAATTGTTCCTCTTTTTTCCCCCCATAGCTCCCCTCCACCCGGTTCCCACCTCACCCTCTGCCTTTACCTCCCCCCCGTCCTCATCCATAGGTGTACGATTTTTGTCCAGTCTCTTCCCGCAACCCCCCACACACCCCAGTCCCCCAGAGAACTGTCAGTCCACTCCCTTTCTATGCCCCTGATTCTTTTTTTAAAAATATACTTTATTGATTTTTTACAGAGAGGAAGGGGGAGAGATAGAGAGTTAGGAACATCGATAAGAGAGAAACATCGATCAGCTGCCTCCCGCACACGTCCTACTGGGGATGTGCCCACAACCCAGGTACATGCTCTTGACCGGAATCAAACCTGGGACCTTTCAGTCCACAGGCTGACACTCTATCCACTGAGCCAAACTGGTTAGGGCTATGCCCCTGATTCTATTATATTCACCAGTTAATTCTGTTCATCAGATTTTTTATTCACTTGGTTTTTAGATTCACTTGTTGATAGATATATATTTGTTGTTCATAATTTTTATCTTTACCTTTTTCTTCTTCTTCCTCTTCTTAAAGAATACCTTTCAGCATTTCATATAATACTGGTTTGGTGGTGATGAACTCCTTTAGCTTTTTCTTATCTGTAAAGCTCTTTATCTGCCCTTCAATTCTGAATGATAGTTTTGCTGGGTAGAGTAATCTTGGTTGTAGGTTCTTGCTATTCATCACTTTGAAAATTTCTTGCCACTCCCGTCTGGCCTGCATAGTTTCTGTTGAGAAATCAGCTGACAATCGTATGGGTGCTCCCTTGTAGGTAATTAACTGTTTTTGTCTTGCTGCTTTTAATATTCTCTCTTTGTCTTTTGCTCTTGGCATTTTAATTATGACGTGTCTGGGTGTGGTCCTCTTTGGATTCCTCTTGTTTGGGATTCTGTGAGCTTCCTGGACTTGTAAGTCTATTTCTTTCACCAGGTGGGGGAAATTTTCTGTCATTATTTCTTCAAATAGGTTTTCAGTATCTTGCTCTCTCTCTTCTCCTTGCACCCCCATAATTCAGATGTTGGTACGCTTGAGGTTGTCCCAGAGGCTCCTTACACAATCTTCAAATTTTTGGATTCTTTTTCCTTTTTGCTTTTCTGGTTGAGTGTTTTTTGCTTCTTTGTATTTCAAATCTTTGACTAGGTCCTCTAGTCTGCTGTTAGGTCTCTGTATAATATTTTTTATTTCAGTCAATTTCTAGTTGGTCTTTTTATTTCAGTTTAATTTCTAGTTGGTCTTTTTTCATATCTTCAAGGGTCTCGCTAAATTTATCAGCCTTTTCAAAAAAAAAAAAAAGTTTATCGGCCTTTTCTAGAAAATTCTTGAAAAACCTTTTAACCGTGATTTTGAACTCTATATCCAGTCATTTGCTTTCCTCTATTTCTTTCATTTGTGATCTGTTTCTTTATCTCCGCATTTTCGCTGCTTCCCTGAGTTGGTAGAGTAGCTTTGTGTGCTAGGTGCCCTATAGGGCCCAGTGGCTCAGCCTCCCCAGTTACCTGAGGTGGACACTCTTGGTGCACCCCTTTGTGGACTGTGTGCACAGTCTTGTTGTAGTTATGTCTTGATTGTTGTTGGTATCACTGGGAGGAACTGACCTCCAGGCCAATTGGCTGTGAGGATCAGCTGTGTCTACGCTGGGAGAACTTCTGTGGTGGAGACACCCTTATGAGACAAGACTTGCAAAATTACAAAAGCCTCTGTGCTCAGCTTGGATGGGGCAGAGTCTCAGGGTGGAGCAGACAGCCTTGGCTTCCCATCAGCCCTGCCCTATGAGGCCTCTGGGTCTCAGTGTCCCTCGGTAATCGCTGCAAGCACCTCTGAGAGAAAGCTGCCCTTGAGTTTCATCCGCTGCCAGACAGTCCAGTTTCTCCCAGAATGAGTCTGGGTTCCCAGAGTCTTGTCCAGAACTGGAGTTCAGCACAGTCAGGAGCTTCCATCTCCCTCCCGCTTGAGAAAGCCAGCCGCATATTCAGCAGTCAGTCCTCTGGACCTCTGCCTTTCGCAGCTCCCCTGAGTCTCAGTGTGCTTTTTTATTTTCCTGACAGTCCAGATTCCCCCCGTATGAGTCTGGCTCCCCAGGGTCTCACCCTGAACTGGAGTTCAGCGCAGTCGGGAGCTTCCGTCTCCCTCCTGCTTGAGAAAGCCAGCCACGCACTCAGCCACCAGTCCTCTCCACGCACGTGTCTCCATACCTCAGTCTTTTGCAACTCCTCTGAGTCTCAGTGTGCTTTTCTCTTTCCTTCTAGTTGTAGAATTTCCACTCAGCCAGCCTTCCTATGGTTCTGGATGATGTCCATTTTGTCTTTTAGTTGTAGTTTTGAAATTGTTGTGCGAGGCAGCAGTTTAGTTGTTTACCTGTGCCACCATCTTGGTTTCTCTCATTTTGCTTAATTTAATACAATTTATGGGTTCATATTGTCTATGCAACAATAGCATTCCATCTTTCATCTATGAAAATGTGAATCCATTAATATTATATTTGGATGTTTATTCTTCTTTTATACCTTCTCAAAACTCTATATCCCCAGGCCATCCACTATCACCATCTCTGGTTCTCAGGTTAATCAATCAACAGTTTTTCTGATCATTCTCCAAATTTTTATTGAATCCAGCATCCATTTACTTATCTTCAGATTCTTTTCCATAGTCATTCCATCTCTATGCCTTGGCTCTTGTAGCATAGACCATGTGGAATGCCTTCCTCTGTGCCAATCTAAATCCAATGTACCCATCTTTCAAGGTTAGCTAAAGTCCTAATTCGTCCACTAGGCTTTTGCCAAGCATTGCAGCACATGAAAGCCTTTGTCTAAAACCACACTAGACTTGTGATCTGCTTGACAAAATGGTACCTCCCAACCATCTACAGTTACTTCAAATATGTAGGCCTTGTTTTATCAACTATGAACATGCATTTTTATTCCCTGATAGCCTACAGTGTGCTGCAAATACAGAAGTTGCTTAGTAAATTTGTTTAATGGCTTAATACTACTAAAACAAGTAATAATGGCAATATTATGGCACTGATAACTCCAGTTTGAGTGAAACTAGGATTTTTAATGAATTACATAGAAGTCTATAGGCAGTATGACATAGTGGTTAAGAGTATAAGCCCAGACTGGCTGGGTTTACATCCTGGTTTTATCACCTATTAGCTAGGTGACCTTGACAAGTTAATTAACATCTTTATGCCTTAATTTCCTTTCCTGGAAATACAGGAACATAATAGTACCTATCACATGGAGTCATTATAAATATCCAATGAGTTGAATACTTCAAACAATTTCTGGTATATAGAAATTGCTCCATGAATATAATCTATTATTAAATGTTCATTACACATAAAAGGATAGTATTTCAGAGCTAAAAAAAAACCCCACACCTTTGCCTTTTAAGTGAATAAGTTGAGGACTAAAGGTAAAATGATTGTCACAAATTCATATAGCTAATTGGAGACTCAGTCAGGAAACAAGCTGTCCTGACTTGCACTCAGTGTTTGCTTTTTTCCTTCCCAAGGATTCTATATCCAAACATGGAATTGAATTATAGAAGTTTAGAGTTGAAAGGGCCATTCAAGGTTCTCTAGTTCAACTTCTCCATAAGGGATCATACTACATGAGCACTGTCACAAACCTTTCATCTTTGCCTATAGCACCATTTCACAGATGCTTATTCACCCAGATAAACAGATCCTAGTAGAACCTACACCATGGCTCCCAAGTTAAGAAATACATGAGGGGTAAGAATAGAAGCCAAGGTCAGGTCTCTACATGCAGTCATATTTATTGTCCATCTCTTGAAAAATAATAGTTCTTTTGCAGGGAAAACATTGTCTGGAATACGCATTAGAAAGCTGTAATTCAGGTCATCCCACTCATACATGAATGTTTTGCAGATAGTATGCTGCCTGGCAGAAATCTGAAATGATTTTGATGAATTCTGAACAATACTCTTTAGCAGCCAGAAAAAGACACAGGGGCCAATTACCCATACCAGGCATAATTCCTGACGGTTTCAGCTTTCTGTGTGGTTCTCTGTAACAATATTCAACCTGGTTGTGAAATCAGCAGCATTCTGGTTTTAACTTTAATCTAGCAAATATAGACTCTCAAAAGGAATTGCAGCAATAAAAGACTGCTATTAAACAGGTACAAATAAATCTGTGAGAAGGATTCTCTCATTAGATGCAACAGCATGCTATTCTCTGTCTTAATTCAATGCTAAGAGAATTTAATTTTTCTTTAAAACAAATGAAGTTGACATATGTAACAGCATCAATAAGGAAGAAGGCTGAACTGAGGAATTATGTATCCACAAGGAATGTGCATCCATTTCCAACCTCCCTCCATCCTACAAACAAGACTCAGGGAAGCCACATTCTCTGTGTATGATATTTAAAATGCCTGGTTGTAATACATGAATTCTGAACATTATGGCTTGGAATTTTGACCTTCAAAACAGGGAAGTCCCATTACTTGAATCTGAAAGTTGCCTTCTGTTTACTGAAAACTGAAGAGAGAGCCTCCACTAGTCTCACAGTGGAGGCATCATTCTTGCTTTTGTGCTTCCATAAAATTTTATTTATATCTCTAACTTTACTCATGATAACATGACTTGTTACACCTAGTTGTATGTCTCCTTTGTAGACTATAAACTCCTGAGGATAGAATTGGTGACTTATTTATCTCTGTATTCTCAGAGCCTTACAGTGTCTTGGACACAGTAGTTGCACAATAAATGTTTTGATATTTAGTTTTAATAGTATATATATAACTATCTCCCAATTACACCATATTACTAATGGATTTCCACCTTTGACATACTTTTTCCTTCCTATTTCTGAGAACTCTTGCCTTTGAAACATGACAAAATGTTTTAGCAGACTGACACTGTAATTTAGATGGATATGTAAACAGTAAGGGAGTGCCTACAATTATTTGCTGAATTGTAACTTCATGAAAATTTGCAGAGGTTTGTTTTGCGCCCTCAATTGTTTAAGGGGACCCATCTACCTCAGCTGGGCAGAGGTAAGGAAGAAAACTGAGAGGAATGACTGGGAGGGTATTCCAGAAAGACTACTGTGCTTTCTAGAAAAAAAGACGTAGCACCCAAGTCCTAACTCCAGGACCCTATAAGCATGTTAGGATCATGGCATTCTTAAGACCTATCTTCTCTTTTTAACAATTTTCTGAGGAATTGTTAGTTGATGTTCCAGAAACATTTAGTTCATGCCCATTAGGCTCACAGACACAACTGGCTATGTGATTTGCAGGGCCCACTTGAAAATAAAAATGCGGAGTCCCTTTTTCAAAAATTATTAAGAATATCATGATAACAGCAGAATATTAAGGAAGTTGGGTCCTTTTAAGCACAGGGCCCAATGCGAATGCACAGGTCTCACTTCTACTAGTATGAAGCCAGCCTTGTCCCGTCTTCAAAGAGCTTCCTGAAGTGAAAAGCTAAAGGTCTATATCTAGGGATAGAAGCTACAATTGAAATACGTACAAGGGGCTGCAGGAACCTAGAAGTTCCTAACTTTGTAAAATCATTCATGGGAAAGTGACTGTTAAGCTCATTTTTGAGGGAGCAATGGCAAGGAACAAACATAATTCATCCTGAAAGAAGGCAGAATTCACCTGACAAATTTCAGGAACAGGGTTACTTTCAAGGAGGGTGGAGCAAATTAACATGAGGATGACATAATTGAGATTGAGCGTGGAAAGAGGCAGAGGCCAAATATATGGGTGAAGGTGTTGAGCAATTATTAAGTGCCTACTGTATGCCAAATTTGTTTCCTCCTGTCATAATTTTAAACACAACACTCTTATGAATAAGCTGTTTTACCTATTTTACAAACAGGTTAGTTTAGGCCAGCCATGGGCAAACTATGGCCCGCGGGCTGGATCCGGCCCGTTCGGCTGTTCTATCCGGCCCGCGGAGCCGAAAGAGCGGAGGGTTCTCTTGCTCTCCCCTCCGCTCCTTCACCAGCAGCAGTGTTAACATGGCAACGTCGGGAAACACGGCCGCAGCTCCTTCTTCTGAGTGGGCGGATTTATATCCGCCCATTCAGTAGAAGGAACAACCTCTCAATCTTCCAGAGGCTCCTTGTAATGCCCGTGGACACGTCTCCCGACATCACCCTGGGAATGCGTAGACACATTATCGTGGTGATGTAGGGAGACACGCCCCTGGAGAGCACAGTATCAGAGCATTAGCTAAAAAGGAGACCAACAACACTGTTCCCGCTGAAGTTGATGTTTTAAAGACCAAAAACCTTTCAACCCAGTCTACATTGCCATCTACATCTACGTCCTGGGCATAATTTGGAAGTTGCACTAAAGAAAATGTTTAATTTACTGTTTACACATTTTGTTCTTTTCTATTTGTTTTAGTTTTAAATTATTTTATTATATTTAAGTTTAATTTGAAAGGCTTGTGTACCTTTCCTTTGTTAGGCAATTTTATTTTGCCTTTGCCATCTTCAATATAAGGTATGTTATTGTGCTATGATTCCTCCATTTTTTGAAGTTTCAAATTATAATAATTAGTGTTTACATTCTTCTTGTTAAAATGTTTAAAATGAATAAAACTATTGAAATTTAAAAAAAAGACCGTACCCTTTTATGTAATGATGTTTACTTTGAATTTATATTAGTTCACACAAACACTCCATCCATGCTTTTGTTCCGGCCCTCCGATCCCGTTTAAGAACCCATTGTGGCCCTCTAGTCAAAAAGTTTGCCCACCCCTGGTTTAGGACCAGGGTGGTAAGGTTCAAAGGATTTGGGATACATTAGGCAGCCAATAAATATTTACAGAATGACTGATGGGTCTGATTTAAGGCCCAGGACTCCTAACCCCTAGCTAGACCTAGGCCAAGCTGATTCTAAGCGCGCTTTTAACCCACCTGTGCTCCTTTCTGTACCTCTCCAGGGCACGAAGGGACCCTTTCCCTCCCTAGCCCCGCCCCTCACTTTCACCTGCCGGAAATTGGGCGGCAGAAGTACTTCCGGGATAGGAGAGGTTGGCCCCGGCAAGATGGCGGCCCCCTTGGAGCTCAGTTGCTGGGGAGGGGGCTGGGGGCTCCCTTCGGTCCACAGCGAGTCCTTGGTGGTAATGGTGAGGCCGCTGCTCGGGCCAGGGGCGGGCAGGAAGGGGCGGGGCCAGAGGCGCGAAGCTGGCTGGGCCGGGCGCCGGCGGCCTGTAGCGGTTCCCTGCGGGCTGAGGAGGGCCCGGCACTGCACCGCCCTGGGCTCCCTGCAGCTGAGTTACACCTGGCCTGTGACCCCGCCGAGGCGTGGCGGAGACCTCCCGCTTTTCCTCCTGGCTCCCGAGTTATTCTCATCCTTGCAAAGCTATCTGGGCGGTGGAGTGAAAGCCCGAAGCGGGGCACGCGCCGCATCCCCCCTTAACCGCACCCCCATCCTTTGGGAAAGAACAAGGTTCCCGAAAGTCGGGTAGTGGCGCGCGTGCTCCCTGGGCTAGAGATGGGGAAGGGACGCGCCCCCTTGTCGAGAGGTTCTGTCTTCGGAACCCGGCTGTGAAGTAAAGCAGCTCTGCAAATTTGCATTATGTACTCAGTCTAAAATGTTTTATTGCAAACTCTGTTTCAGGCTTACGCCAAATTTTCTGGCGCACCCTTGAAAGTCAGTGTCATAGATAACACCTGGAGAGGTTCAAGAGGTACAGTGTAAACTTTTAACACCCCTTCTACCTTCTTTAAGGGCCTCCCCCCTCTCCACCCCCCCGCCCCGCCGCCCCCTTTAAAGCGCTGAGGCATACAGCCATGGAGTACCTTGGGATTTTAGGTGGGTTTTTTTGTTTGTTTTTTTACCATGACCTTGGCTGTGTTTTGCTTATGATTTGATCATTCTGAATAATACTTAAAAGTGCAAGCCAAATCAGTGGAAATGATGAGAAATGAAAATGTTCTATCCAACTGCTCTTTGTGAAATTGCAAAAAACTATGATGGGCTTACTCATTTCCCCCTTCAAATGTGCAATTGGTATACGTTTTTAGAGTATTGGACTATCTTAAGAGGAGAGCAAAATGTTTCCTTGTATGTAGACTGTTTTTTTGATTATAGGAGATGTACCAATTTTGACCACTGAAGACAAGATTGTTTCTCAACCAGCAAAAATACTGAACTTTTTAAGAAAACAGGTGGGTGGTTCTTTTTGAAGAAGTAGATTGTTGACCCCTGCATGTTGCTTTAAAAAAAAAACACACAACACATCGTAAGGTTTGCAGATTTAAAAAAAAATCTTTTTGCCAAGTTAGTAGACACCTGAGGATACCTGGAGTTTAATATAAAAAGACTTTCAAGTCATGAATTATACTGTGATTTCAAAGTTATAAAGTGAGGTATAGTCCACTTATATTTTCATGCACTTTTCTTGGATTTTATTGAAGTTTAGATATAAGCATATTCAATTTAGCCATCTTTGCTATTACACTTATGACATAATTGTCAATTTAGTTACATACTTGCTACACATTTTGTGCTAGGTATGATATCTGAAGTCCCACCAACTAGCAACTATTTATTTTAGTTTTCAAAAACAACTTAACTGGAGAGCATTATGTTAAGTGAAATAAGCCAGGTAATGAAAGAAAAATACCACATGATCTCACTCATTTATGGAAAATAAAGAACATTATAACGTGATGAATAAAAACATAGATACAGCGGCAGTAAAGCACCTAACAGACTGTCAAATTACAGCGGGAAGGCTGGGGAGTGTTGGGGAGGGAGGGAAATACATCAACCAAAGGACTTGTATGCATGCATATAAGCACACCAATGGACACAAGACACTGGGGGGTGGGATGAGGGCATGCAACAGGGGGTAGGAGAGGCTGGGGGAAGGTCAATGGACAAAAAAAAGAGGAGATATATGTACTAATATATGTAATACTTTAAACAATAAAAAAAAAACCCACTTAACTGATATAGTTAAATGTTTCATGCAATACTGTATTTAAGGTATTTGAACATGTAAAGATTTTTATAATGTGTTAAAATGTATAAATATGTTAAGACATATAAATGCAAAAATTATTGATTTTGCCAATACTTCAAATTTTTTCTAGTGATTTTTTTTTTTTAAGAGAGAGGAAGGGGGAGAGGTGGAGGAGGGAGAGAGAGAAAGAGAAAGAAACAACAATGTGAAAGAGAAACATTGATTGTCTGCCTTCCACATGCACCCCTATTAGTGATTGAACCCCTAACCTGGCAACCTGGGTATGTGCCCTGACTGGGAATTGAACTTGCCACTTTTTGGTGTATGGGACAACTTGCCACACGAACCAGGGCCATTTTTTTTTTTTCTTTTAAAGAAATCTCACAGCAACAAAATTTAGAATTTTTCTAAATTGGAAGTTTTTCTTTTTTCATTGGGGAAAAATGTAACCAGTTAGAACTTTATCCTTACTGTTAACAAAAATAATAATAGCTTCTTTTAATAAGTTGGTACTAAACTGGTCATTAACAATTACTGAAATAGTAGTAGTGAATAAAAAATCATAAGTTATTGACTTTACTGTGTGCATGATACTGTACATTTGCATTAAACAGCATTTGTTTCTAAATTTGTATTTATTTTTCCCCCTTTTAATATCATGTTTACCATTTTTGTGGAAGAATAAATGGGAACCCTAGTTTATTTAGCTTGACTATTTGGGGATGCTCTTGACGTCTGAGGTGTTTTGTTTATTTATACTTTTTAATAGAAATATAATGCTGATTATGAGCTCTCAGCAAGACAAGGGGCAGATACCCTGGCTTACATTGCTCTCCTTGAAGAGAAGCTTCTTCCCGCAGTGGTGAGCATTGTTGAATATTACAGTATCTTAATGTCCTACCGAAAATGCACTTAGTCTGTTTAGAAGAAAAATAATGAAAAGGGCTTAAGAGAGGAAATTTCACATATGTATTAATCTTGATTCTTTCATGTTCCTGTGAAACTGGATTCTGTTAGACATTCAGCTAGTATGCAAAACAATAAAGTGAAAAGTAATGTCATTTTGGAAATAAAAATTCTTTATGGGAGGTGGAGTTTGTTGTTCCATATATAGAATTGGGTGAACTATAATCCATTCATTCAGCAAATATTTATTGAGCACCTACTATGTAATAGGCCTGGTTCTGGGTGCCTGAGATATAGTAACCAACAAAACTCACATTTAAAATCTTGTTTAATCCTTGAGTTGTTCTACTGGAAAATTTGTATGAAGTCATTTTATACAAAGATATTTATGAAAAACTTGCACATCAATAGAGTGACCTTTTAATTAAAGAACATCATTATAGTGTTTTTTCTTTTCTTTTGCAGCTTCACACATTCTGGGTTGAGAGTGACAATTACTTTACTGTGACAAAGCCGTGGTTTGCTTCACGAATTCCCTTTCCCTTGAGTTTGATCCTTCCTGGAAGAATGTCTAAGGGAGCACTGACTAGGATTCTCCTGACCAGAGGAGAGCCTCCCCTCTACCACCTCCGAGAAGTGGAAGCACAGGTATGGTCGAGATTACTGTCAGAGCTAGGGCCCTCCTGAGGAGGGACAAGAGAGATAGCAGAGATGAACTAATCCATAGGTACCTACCTAAAAAGGAGTTCTAGAGTATGTGTCCTACTTCTGAGATGTAATGTCATCCTTATTAGATATACAGAGACGCCAAGGAGTGCCTAAATCTTCTGTCAAACAGATTGGGAACATCTCAGTTTTTCTTTGGAGATACGTGAGTGCATTCCCTTAAAAATCATTCTGATGTTTTGTGTGCATATATTCAATGAGCAATTATTTAAAGCAAGTCCTCTTGTCTTCCCACTCCCCCAAAAGTGAGTTTTTCACATTAAAAACATTTAATGGATTTTTACTAAGGGGAAACTTTCTGTTGGTGGTAATCTAACATTGACTTCATATACTGCATATGTGTATTGAAAACATTTAAGACTATTTCCATCCTGTCTCCAGTTACTATATAATACTCGAGAGTATAAATGCATCTTAATTTGCAACTGAATTTTCTTCTAAATAAAATAAATGGTTAGAGTATTAAAAAACAACTGAGTAAAATTCTACTTGCATCATTATTATCATTATTATAAGTTATAATGGATAGTAAACCTTTTAAAACACTAAATTGTATACTTCAGAATTGATTAATATATTTGAGAAAAATTTTTTTATAATCCCAAGTTAATATTTTCTTATGTGATTTTAAAAAATCCTGAATTTATTTTTAGGCCTTCTACCTTGGATGCCTATGTGTTTGGTTTTCTCGCACCTCTTTATAAAGTACGCTTCCCTAAAGTTCAGTTACAAGAACATTTGAAACAGCTCTCCAACCTGTGTCGCTTTTGTGATGACATCCTAAACACTTATTTTAGGCTTAGTCTTGGAGGTAAGGTGGCTCATCTTCAGCTAATCTTTGTTTGTATAGAGGATCTGCAAATTCTCCTAAGGACACATAAGCAAGATTCATTACTTATTAAAGAAGTTTGTGTATTGTCTTTAAATGCTGGTTTATAGCGCTTCAAAAAGTTGCATTTCTCCAACTTTATTTTTATTCCCATATGTTAGTTCTTATTTAAATAGAGGAATGAATATTTGCCTTTTTTCCTATTCTTTTGGATTTTATACATTGCTTGCTTCTTGTTCTTCTTTAAATATTGCCCCTTTGAAGTGGGTCATTTTCTTCAAAAAGTTTAAACTACAGATATTTATTGAGGTGTTTTTAGATAGCATTTTTCCTAATGCAAATGGGCAATTACTTTAAATGTTGCTTCTAGCATTTTCCAGCGTGAACAGAAATCAGTAGCAGATTGATTTTGGTGAGGTACACCCCTATGATTCTACTACTTGAAAACTGATTGCATCAGACTGGAGGTATAGTAAACAGAGGGAGGGCACCTGTCATTTAGGAAATGATTTGTTAGGAGTGTAAGGCCTTATGCTTAAGTGATTGGGATACTAAATTTGTATTGGGAGACTTGGCAGAAATTGTCCTTTTTAAAATATATATATATTTTTATTGATATGAGAGAGAGAGAGAGAGAGAGAGAGAGAGAGAAACAATGATGAGAGAATCATTGATCAGCTGCCTCCTGCACGCTCCACATTGGGGATCAAGCCCGCAATCCGGGCATATGTCCTGACTAGGAATGAAACAGTGACCTTCTGGTTCATAGGTCAGTGCTCAACCACTGAGCCACAGCTGGCCAGGCAACTTTGTTACTTTGAAGTAGTGGTTGGCAGACCTCTCTACAGGACACATACAAAAGCTTGGGTCTTCTACCAGATTTACCAAATTAGAGTTTCTTAGGGATAGATCCCAGGAATCTGTATTCTTTTTGAAGTGCCTCCAAATACTTTGGGTGTTAGATGGATGGATACCTGTTTGGAGTCACTGCCTTAGAAAGCTATCCAAATAGTTGTAACTAAAGACATATTTGGAATGGTTGGGGGAAAGGCACTACTTAAATCTGAGAAGGAAATGAGGAGTGCTGTGCTTTTCTACTAATTTGGCTAGCTGCAACCCACTTGGCCAACTTGGTTACTTTGTCTACTCTGTGGACAAATTCAGTCCTTTTGTTTGCGGTTTTTGTTTTGGAGCATTGCTTTCCCATTTAAGTTTGCCTTTGAATGCAGAATGGTTTTTCTCTGCCTTTTTTTGGAGGGTGGGCCACTTGGGAGGGTGGATAGACTCAAAATTCTTTTAATCTAAACAGCTTTAAAGGCTTTCAAATTTTCCTGTCTTTCTGATTTCTGTCCCTGGCTTCTTAGGCATCTCTCCTGCTGGACAAGAAACGGTAGATGCAAATCTGCAGAAACTCACACAGCTTGTAAATAAGGAATCCAACTTGATTGAAAAGGTCAAGTTTACTTCAATCGTTTTTTAAAGTAGTAGTTTAGTATTTCCCTTTCTGTAGTTAATATTGTAATTTGGGTTATGAATTAACTTTACCTTTAAAAAGGTAATTTTTTTTCAGAAAGCTGTTTAAATATACATTTACTAAAGTTGTATAGTATAATATAGTATTTTGAAGTCAGAAGTGGCCTGATAACTTTAGGGAAAGATCTGATGATGGTATTTGGTTTACTTTTACCACACAATTAGTATTTTTCAAATTAGGAGACCAAAAGCCTGGCTTAAAAAAAAAAAAAAAGACAAAAATACTTCTTGCTTGCTTGTCTGCTTGTCTCTAAGTTAACATTTCTTGAGATTGGAAGCATCTGTGCTTATCCTTTCTTGTTAATTGTATTATGATGTCTTGTTCTTTCTTCCACATGGACTGCTTTATATTTTCTCCTTCCTGTCCTTCTCTGTTCTAAATGCAGTCTACAATTTTTTTTTTTATCAGTGTGGATATTTTGCCATTTTGGGGTATTCATTTGGTGAGAGAGATATTGAGGAACTGGGTAGGCAAGAGAGCCAACAATGAAAATTTCAAGGGTGATTCTAATTGGGAAATTACAAGGGAGTTATGCATTTCTCCCCCCCTCCAACCCTCCTCCTGCAAGTGTCTGATAAACTTGCTTTTATCCTCAAACAAATAAATAATACTTAATTTTTTCACAAACTAATGGGGCAGTGTACCCTAATAACACTGGCTAGCAGTAAGAGACACTATGTTGTATTAGCTTTATATGAGTTACCTCATTTAATCTATGTGTACAAGTCCTCTATCATTCCCATTTTACAGATGAAGATACTGAAGCTTCAAGAGTAGCTTATGTCACCTGCCCAAGGTCATTCAGGTGACAAGAGTTAGAGAGGTTATTTGAACCCTAGAAATTGGAATCCAGCATGGGCTTTGTAGTTTGTCAGCCATCTAACTCATGGATGAGATTATGTATCCATTACTAGTAATACTAGGTTTATAACTGCCACTCTAGAATGACAGTTCTGTTTCTTTTTATTGTATTTTATGTGTTAGAACTTGAGAAGTGAGTAAAACAGAGCAGTAAAATTGTAAGAGTTCATTACTGAAGTTTGGGTAAGCTAAGTAAAAGCCTAGTTTGTTTTAATTCTTTGTCCAAATCAGTAACTCTCATGAGAGGAAATATATTCTGTTAAGTATGGATAATGGAAAGATTACTGAAACTATTATAGACACTTATCTGCTAAGTGAATGCTGTCCAGTATAGTTTCCATTTTCTGTATGGGGCAAATTCATGTACACTTCATCTTGGATCATCATCAATATATGAAAGTTTTCTGACCCTATTTCAGCATTGCTCCATTCCTTCATACCTGCTGTTCAGTTCGCTTCACTGCTTTCTACAAGCCATTAGAGCAACAAATCTTTATGGCTACTATTGCTCACTGTTTGGACAGAAAATCTAGAGGTGTTTTTTTTTTTAAGCGTTCTGTTTCAGGAACTTAATTTTGGCAAGGAAAAGAAGACATCTTAACACAATTGATTCAAAGAGTTCACTGGAGATACTTTTTTCATTGGCAAATTAAAAGTTAATCTTTTATTCTCTTTCCTGTCCTACAAGTCCCATATACCTCTGCTGAAACATTTGCACTCTGCCTTATAAGAGCATCTTGAGAAGATAAGGGAAAGTTTTGTTCAAAACTCTAAAAAACATGCATATCAAGTAGATAAAAAGATGCTATATTCTGTTGGCTTTGAATCTTTGATGGCAGCTGTCTTTTTGAAGTGAAACTGACAGCGCAGCACCAGGACTGGAGTCTTGAGCCCTGTTTGCAGGGTGCTCTGGTTAAAGGCAGTTTTCTAAGATCTGACTCAGTTCTAAATAATCCCTTTCCTAGTGTTTTCAGGGATGCTAATGTACTCCTTAGGGTAAGTCTGAAACCCTTGGACATGTTTTCAATGTGCTCCATATTAATTTGTTTCTCTAGAAAACTTAGGTTCAAATGTCAGCTCTGATACTAGCTTTGCAACTAAAGGCAAATTCCTTAACCATTCTGAGCTTCATTTTGCTAATCTGTAAAATAGGGAGTGATATTATCTGTTTTTTTTCCTTCACAATGATGTTGGGAAGAACAAATGAGATATTGTATGTGTACAAACTGTGTAAACTGTGGAGCTTAATAACAGAAGTATTGCTTTTACTATTAGAAGACCTCTTAAACCAAGTCATGCTATGGTTGAGTTCAATAAAACATTCATTTTGTGGATTTACTATAATATTGTGAAGGCACCAAGGATGAGCTATATGGCTTTTTTACATATACCAAGTCAGCTGGTATTTGAGGTATGACATTTAGAATTCTTGAGAGATTATTTGCAAGAAAAAGGTTTTCTGGCAGTTTTAGAGACATAAGGTTCTGTACTCTTCTAGGCTATAGTTTGGATGGGGAGCCGCAGTCCACATAAGGGGTGCCTCAGCCATTAGTCAGATGTACCTTTTGTGCTTTCCACAGATGGATGACAATCTTCGCCAAAGCCCTCAACTTCCTCCTCGGAAATTGCCAACACTTAAATTGACTCCAGCAGAAGAAGAAAGCGATTCCTTACAGCGGCTATCACCCTGACAGACAGCCTGCTTTGTGTCCAAAGTCATATGATCAATGCAGTAATCTCTTATACTAATTGTGTGAAAACAAAAAGAAAATGCTGCTAATAGGTATGAGGAAGACTCTAAAGCAAGAGAAACTTTCTGTGACATCTATTTTTTTAAATTAGGAAGCTTGTCTTTTAGCTGGCAATGCACTTTAAATACCACCAAAATAAATACTAAATGAACTTGGGGGGAAAAGAAAACATAATGTACTGTATATATTTAAAAAAACAACAACAACCGGTCTTAATCTTGGCAGATTTTTGCCTTTTGCAAGGAAAAATTACTTATAAGAGAATCTTATTTTAGTGGCTGAGGTGCTTCTGTTGTGCTAAAACATGGTTCACATGTTGCTGACCAAAAGCTACAATTCTGTTCTGAATGTGCACTCTTTTAATTTATTCAAGCTAATTTATTAATTTTAGTTTTCTTAAGCCAGTATGAATAACTAATATGTGGTCCTATGGCTGAGGCCTTTTTCTTCTATTTAGAAATTTGATGCCTATTTTAGACGTTAGGAAAAATATATTATCCTAATATTCTACTTACTTCCATAGAAGAGCCTGTATTTAATTTTAAAAAGCAATGAGGAATGTGCTTTTTAAGTATGCTCTCATAAGACTAATCGTTTGGGGGTGTCAGTACCATATGTAAATATTAAAAGTGGTTATATAAATATATACCTGACTATATGCACTTCAATATTACATTAGTATTTGCTGACATGTTCAATCTATGTTAGAAAGGGCTCTTTTAGTTTATTGGGTGAATGTAGCAACTTTAGACGTTTGTATTTTAGTATATCTTTAACTCTGGTCATCTCTTTCTGGAATTGATTTCAGGAGAACTGAATGTGTTGCGCATCGTTATTATGCCAGGCTGTAAAGTTTTATTGAAACTTGCCCCTTTCTTAGACACTACTGAAAAGGAACCCCACTAGAGTAATAGAAGTACCTACTGTGTGCCGGTCCAAGTTCATCATGCTTGGCTCACTCCAGTGCTCTTTCATAATAAGCATATCATGTAGTTACAAGTTTCATGACAACTAAATTATTTTTTTATGTAGTTTAACTATAGTTGAAGGGTCCAGTGGAATAATTGGGAATAGCAGTACATTTAAAAGCATATTTTCTATTTATTGGATGCTGAACTGTTAAAGGATTTGCTGTGCAAGTAACTTTACTTATAATAGAATCTTACTTTAGTGGCTGAGGTGCTTCTGTTGTCCTAAAACCACTTCTGGGATTTTTAAAATATAGGACCATGCGTTTGATTAGTGTCTTAAAAGATTACAATGGTGCTCAGCAAACCTTATCACGTCCTGCAGAAACCTACAGGCTAAGAAAACAGCTTTGCAGTCAAGACTTGTCTCATGTGAGCTCAGCTGTGTTTGATCTGCATCCTCTCAATTTGTTCTGTATTTCAGTAGCTATTTAAATAGGAGTCTTTAAGTCCTTGTAAATATTTCTTCTTGAAAGTGAGAAACAAGGTGGTCTTCAATATCTTGTTCATCTGTTTGGATGCATTTAGGGAAAGTAACTAAAGAATTTCATGTAAGTATTGCAACAGGTGGGAGAGAATGAGTTCGCACACATTATGCATTAATCTTCTTTAGTTTCCAGCAATCCGAAATCCATATGAATATTCTATATTGGAAATCATGACCAGAGGGCTTTGTGTTGTCCTCTAGGACTGATGTATGTTGGAGGAGGTTGGTTATCACATTGACCTGACATCTGTTTATGCTTCAGTCAGGGTTCGTCATTTTCATTATGATTTGTATGAAAACTTCCAAAAAGCATTTGAAGTGGCTTACAATTGTCAAACACATGTAAAACAGGACAATAAAAATTAAAACTTAAATAAATAAATAAATTGTGGGAGAAAGAGCTATACCAACTCTAACAGATTATAAAATTGAATGGTAAATTTAATTCCAAGTTTATAGGCAAAGTAAAGAGATAACCCTGGGGTATGTAAGTTTTTATGTCAATAAAACCACTAATGGCCATGAATAAGAAAAATGTATGTAAGTTTTTATAAGAATATGGGAGCTCATGTTCTTACAACACAGACTGCAGCCGATGAGCATACTGTAAGGTTTTATATGTTGAAAATTTAATCAAAAGACATCATTTTAGAATAACAAGTATTTGTCCTTTCTTAGTAAAGAAGATGACTAAATATGATTTATTTCCTTTTGGTCATTCCTGCTCTGTACTGCCTTTAGCCTTACACTACATAGGCCATGATGCTTCCAGACTACTTCTCCTAAGATGCAAAATGTAGTTTGTTTTTTTATTTTTTTATTGATTTTTTTACAGAGAGGAAGGGAGAAGGATAGAGAGTTAGAAACATAGATGAGAAACATCTATCAGCTGCCTCCTGCACACTCCCTACTGGGGATGTGCCCGCAACCAAGGCACATGCCCTTGACTGGAATCGAACCTGGGACCCTTCAGTCCTCAGGCTGACGCTCTGTCCACTGAGCCAAACCGGTCAGGGCGCAAAATGTAGTTTAGAGAGATAAAAATTTATATGTGGGTTTACTTAGTTGAGCTCTTTTGGTATAAGCCAGTGAGATATTAGGAAGCTATCACTGAGCACAAACCCCCGCAGAGATGCTGCACACCTAGGAACAGCTTTCCAGACTGGACAGAGAGCTTGTGATCAGCCTGTTGGATATGCTTTGTATAAAGTTCGAGTTTGTTGAGCTAAATGGTCCATAATCTTAAACAAAATGCTGTGACCTACTTTCTTTTGGAGGTGATGGTGGAGGAGAATATAAAAGGGACTATGTTTGTGTTATAGTATTAGAAAATTGTCAGGTAATTCCCACATGATAAAGATCCCATATCAACTGTCATCTTTTATGATTTGTATGAAAAAGGCATAAAAAAGACTAACTTTTTAATCTTTTTCTTCCTATGGTACCTGGGTTTACTCTTGAGGATAAAATATTTTGAAAACAGTTCCGTGTCTCCAGGTGGTAGTCCTTTGCTTTGCATGTGTTACCTCTCTAACGCACAGAGTTAGGAGACGAACCGGGGGCCACGCTCTGATAAAGAAGGTGCAGCATGCCTGCATGCTTTTTGTTTAGCCCAGTGGTCTCGCGAGCCACATGCGGCTCTTTGGCCCCTTGAGTGTGGCTCAGCGTTAGAACCACTTCTTCAAAATAGACTCACCCAGGCCGAAAACTGACTTCTGCGCATGGGCCACGAAGTTTCAATCTCACTGTACGTGTGCGCCCGCTCGTGGTATTTTGTGGAAGAGCCACACTCAAGGGGCCAAAGAGCCGCATGTGGCTCGTGAGCCACGGTTTGCCGACCACTGGTTTAGGCTCACAGGGATTTAGTAATTGACTTTGTCTTGGTTTTCTTATTTATTAATTGAAATCCTGAGCACAGCCACAGAGTATAATTTGGGTTGTGAGGATGGTCTTTTGTATATGTTGTTGGTGTTAGGAATTATGTCTTTTGCCTTTCTTCTTGTTCAGTTCTGTGGAATTTACATCTCAATGTTTTCATACTTTTTTAAGGGTTTGCAAAATAATTTAGCCCAAACTCTTGTTGGGATGTAGTTGGGATGCAGATTACCTGCCCTAGACTTAAAACTATTGTGACTGAGGTGGAGAGGTAATCTCAGAATCAAAAATAGACAGCAGCTATTTGTTCTAGATGAAGGGGCCAATGATGAGAATTAACATTCTTGAACAATGACACAAGAAAGGGTAACTTTGAGTTGGACATTTTTAAATAGAGAGGGGAATGGTTTTTTTATTTTGTTTTGATAGAAAAGTATTCAGAGCAAAACAAAGTAGTTTCTTCATACAGGAAAATAAGTTTTGAATCTTCATTATTGATTTGAAATTATATTGTAAGGTTTTTTAAAAGACATCTTTTAGTTTCTTGGAGAAGTAGTTCCTGAAGGTGTATTTTGGCAGAATATATCATTATTATATAAATAAAGTCAAATAAATTTGGGAAGTGTCAGGTTAGACAAAGCTAAGTAACTGCAGGCCTTTCAGAACCTTTGGTAGGCTATTGCGTGGTTTCAATCTCCAAGGAGTACCTGTATTTTATTTTTATGTGATTTCTTTAAATAGGTGTCTTGTGATATTTGTGTTCTGAGAAATACACTTAGGGAAATGCTGCCCTAGAGTGTTTTGGGTGTTTGTGCGCATTGCAAAGGTTTCCTATTGGTGCCCCTCTAATGCAGCAGTCACCAACCTTTTGGACCTCATGGACCACCAGTGGTCCACGGACCACCAGTTGGTGACCACTGCTCCAAAGGTTTCCTTAAACCTGTGGTTGCCAACCTTTTGGACCTCACGGACTACCGGTTGGCAACCGCTGCTCTAATGAATGGTGGTACATGGGAAGAGACAGGTCAGGACTCCCTGGGACCGTAAATTGAGAGATGGGTGGCTGTGGGTGTGCTGGTTGGTTAGGTAGGCACATGGTAGACCCCTGGCCAGTTGAGCCCCTTTCCCTAGAATCCCAGTCTGCTTGTGAACTGGTGATTTCAGAAACCTAACCAGTTCATAGGCGTCTAGGAGACAGAGGAAATCAACTTGAAATTCCAGAACAATCTTCCAAACCAGTTTTGGTGGTGAGTATTTATAGCATTAAAGTCACATACAAGCTGGTTATTTTATATATATACTAGAGGCCTGGTGCACGAAATCCATGCACAGGTACAGTCCCTAGGCCTGGCCTGTGATCAGGGCCATCTTCCATGGCTGCCTACAGCTGGCCCCGCCACCCACCCCCAGTTCCCTGTTTGCCATCAGGCAATAAGAGCCTGCTGTCCAGGGAAAGGGACCAAGAGGTGGTCAGTGCGCCTCATAGTGACTGGTTGAGCAGTCGTTGTGGTCGTTCTGCCATTAGGGTCAATTTGCATATTATCCTTTTATTATATTGGATAAAATATGTACACATGTAAGTATGTATACATACACACATATATAAGTATGTACTAGGTGTACTGGTTAATAATGGCGGATTTTGTAATCAAAGAAAACATGATAATTTCAAGAGAAACATCAAAAGTACTTCATTAAAAGTAATGTCCATTGCTAGCTACACATTCCCCCATCTTTCAGGTAATTTGTGGCTACCGTCCCAATAGAACTTTTCTTGTTTTGAGGCAAACCATTCAGAGACCCAATTTTCCACTTCTTCGTACATTTTGAAGTGCTGCTCAGAAAGTACATGTACCATAGATCGGAACAAGTGATAATCTGAAGGAGCAAGGTCTGGTGAATACGGCGGGTGGGTTAATACTTCCCAGGCAAGATCTTTTAATGTGTCTTTAACTGGTTTTGAAGTGTATGATAGTGCGTGATCATGGAGCAAAATTACTTTGCCGTGTCCTGGCACATTCTGGTCATTTCACGATCAAAGCGTGGGTCCAATTGATTATTTGTTGTCGGTAGCGATCAGTATTAATGGTTTCATCTGGTTTTAGAAGCTCATAATACACCACACCTTCCTGATCCCACCAAACACAGAGCATTGTTTTCTTTCCAAAGCGATTTGGCCTTGCAGTCGATGTTGATGGTTGACCTGGATCAACCCATGATTTTGTGCATTTGGGATTCTCAAAATAAATCCACTTTTCATCGCCAGTCACAATTCGATGCAAAAAAGACTCTTTCGTGCCATTGAAGCAACATTTTACTGATGAGTTTTCGGTTTTCCATTTGTCTTTCGTTCAGTTGATGTGACACCCATTTTCCTTCCTTTAAAATCTTTCCCATTACTTGTAAATGATTGGAAATTGTTTGCTGAGCAACGTTTAATCTTCAAGTTGTTTTTGAGTTTGGCACACATCTTCAACCAATAATGCTTGTAATTGTTGGTCTTCAAACTTTTTTGGTTGACCTGGACGTTGTCTTTCACATCGAAATCATCACTTTTAAAGTGTTTAAGCCAGAATTCACAAGTATCTTGAGATGGAGCATGTTAACCATAAGCTTCCTGAAGTATACAATAACTTTTTCTTCAAAATAAAAGTAATGAATTAAAACTTCCCACAAATGCTCTTTTTTTGGCATGAAATTCAACATTTTTAAGGGTAAAAATAGCTATGATGTTAACACCTTCAGAAAATTTGACATGAAGTTTTGAAGCTTGCTGTTAATAAAACAAAATAGCATATCAAATTGCATATATATCAACATATGTATAACTCCATCTTTTGAAAAAAATCCGCATTATTAACTGGTACATCTAGTAAACACCTAACACACAGTGTCCTAGAAAGTTTAGTTGCTTTAGGAACAAAGCAAAGGAAGGTTAATGTTTTCAAGTTGTGATAGACATTCCTGAAGACATAGTCTAAATAAGAATTGTATATTTTTTGTGTGAATTTTCTGGCATGAGTTCTTATTAAATTCTCAGCAGTTTCTATATCCCCAAAATTTTAAACCTCACTAGCCTCCAAATTTCAGAGGACTAAGTATGTTGATTTCATTTCCAGTATAAAACCAGATTACTCATCAGGTACAAGGATGCTTTTGTTTGTCTTCTATAGCGTGTACAGTTGCAGATTCGGAACACCTGCCATGCTTTGGAGTGCATTTGATGGAAGGCTTGCCTTTGGATTTTGAGTTGTATAATAGGGAACATCTAGCCACATGAAAAGCAGTTGAACCTTTGTTCTGATTCTTCAGTTTTCCCCATGCAAAGTCAGAGAAATGCCTTTTAATCATTGAGTTTATATATCCCAGATCCTTGGAGATCAAGGAAAATGACATGCCAGAATTTGCATCAGTCTTTAGCGAGCCCTGAACTACAGAGAAGGTAGTGCTGGCCATTCGTTTTTTGCACTGATGGCTCCTTTTGCAATGCTGGCATCTTTGTTTCTTGGCGAAGGAAAGGTGTACTCAAGCTTTTATGTTAATTGCATAAAGATGAGTTTTATTTCTCTTTTGACTTTATGTCTTATTTTGTAAAATAGGAAATAATGTCTTTCCATTTTACTGGTTGTCTTGAAGTGGAAATTTGAGGTGTTTGGAATGTCACTTTAGCTTTCTGGAAGAAGGACAGCAGAGAAGATAAGTAAGGAATATATGTGTATACATACTTATTGGCTTTGTTCCACCAAGCTTATCTTTGAATGGTAAACATTTTAAGTATCAGTTCCAGTAAAAATACTATGGTTTTGTTATAAACAATCTTAAAATAAGCAATTTTGGTCATAATTTCAATATTCTAGCTTTGTCTAGTGTGAGTATATTTTACTCAGAGACTATGTATAAATGCCCAGAAGTGGTGATGATAATGTTGTAAAGAATTTATTCTGATAGATGAGAAATTGGATAAAAGGTCACAATAGCTGTTTTCACAATAAAATCTCAAATTGCCTGGATGTTTATTGAATCCTGACTTGATGTTATTTATTCCTTGAGATGAATTTTTGGGTGGTTGAAACAGTTACTCAGTGTTGGGACTGAGCTAGATAGGGGATTGTTCTTTTTAAAATGTTTATTCTTCTATGGTGCATTGAGATCACTTGTGCTCTTTCCACCCAGGCCAAGTGAGGTTAGAGGCCTGCTCCCTAGGCCACTGGTATGTGCATGACCTCAGACAACTCACACAACTTCTCAGGGCTACAGTTAATCTCATCCCTTTGGCTGTATACGTTTTTTGAAAAGTTTCCCTTTTGCCCACCTAGATAGTCCAGCAATGTCCCATGTAATTGAATGGAAGACATACACTGAGAAAAACAGTGCAATTTTAGTTAGTGGGGAAGATACTTTTTTTCTGCTTTTTTTTTTTTTTAAATAATGTTTTTAATTGATTTCGGAGAGAGTAAGAGAGAGGGAGAGACAGATAGAAACATCAATGATGAGAGAGAATAATTGATTGGCTGCCTCCTGCATGCTCCCTACTAGGCAGTGAGCCTGCAACCTGGGCATGTGCCCTGACTGGGAATCGAACCATGACCTCCTGGTTCATAGGTTAATGCTCAACCATTGAGCACCATCAGCCAGGGTAGGATGTATGGGTATAGAGAACCGTGGTAGAGCTGTTAGTCAAGTAAGGGCAGGTTCCCTGAGAGGATGAGTATCTTCGTTAGCATGTATTTTATTACATTGAGGTATAATTTACATATAGTAAAATGCATCTTCCAAGTAGAACTGTTCAGGTAAATACGTATTTTTCTCACATGAGATACCAGCTATCCCTAAAGAACACAAATCTTAATTGCTTATGAACTTTGGGTTGGTCCTTGGGTGGATTGAGGTGGTTGGCAATGATCACTTATCTTCAGCAAAAGAGCAGGAAAGAATAGTATCATGGAATAATGGAATTCTTTTGAGGGAAGACAACTATTTGGACTCACAAACCAGAGAGCCATACAACAAAGAACTTCAGAAACTTTGATTTTTAATTGCCCAGCTCAGAGGCTTGACTTTGGTCTGGAACCATTTTGGGTGCTCAGAAACTCCTGGGTAACTACTTGTTCAGTGATGGTAGGCTACAAGATAAACAGTGCTCTGTTTTTACTTTGCCAATAATAGAAGCTATTGGTAGGAAAACTTAAGTTTTGCCATATTTGGATCTTGTCCTAAGTTAATCTCCACAGCAGAAAGATATGAGATCAAGGGGGAACAGTGAGATCACTGAGTGCTGCCCATATGTGTGAGAGAACTGGATAGGAGAACAAGAAGGAGGTGGTGGTGGGGAATGTAAGGATCTGTCTGATTCAATATCATCTTGTAAGAGAGTTTCCAATTGTAGAGCAAAGGAGAAACTGGTCCCTTCTTGATCTCACTGATAAGACTTCAGGAGAAAGAATGAGAAACTAGGGTCCCTTTCTCCAGGTACATTAGTCAGCCTCCTGGAATGTGTTAGACCTGTGTGATTAAGAAATGAAGACAGCTATGCATCATCAAAGACATTTCTAATTTCTAACACAGCCAACTCAAGGCTCCAAAAGTACTCTTCCAAGTGGGAGAGAGGCTATTACATTTACCCTACTTTTTGAGTAAGGGAGTGAAAAGAATAGGAAAATGTTAACATGTGTGAACACAATTAAGGATTGGTTGCTCAGATCCTAGTTTGGGAAAGGTGATCCTTTCAAGAATCCCCACTTTGAAAAAGTTAAGAAATCTTTTTGTGTAGAAAGATGACACTTACCAAATATCACAGTTAAGGCCAAACAGATTTCAGTTTTATTTTAAATGCAAGAAGCAAACTGACTTATTTGAAGACTGTCAGATTGTGCCTATTCTGATATGGGTTGTCCCAGTTTTATCATGAGGGAGGAAATTTCCTTTTTCATCTATCTAATGAAGATGTTTTACATTTTATATATAGCAACTAACTCAGAGGGTGATTATTTTACTGCTAAAATGGTTTAGAAAAAGGTGAGAAGAGGTATAGTAGGTGTAAAATTAAGAGGAAAAGAACTTTAGATATGATATAATTGGAACTATGGAGATGAAGAATGGTATGTAGAAAGACTGGACTTTAGAGTTGAAAGCCAGGCTTAACACAAGCTACCAAAATGGTGATTTGAGCAAGTTACTTGATTTGTAGTCTGCATTTCTGTTTATTACAATGCAGTGGGATAACTGAATCTGAATGAACATTTTTATGTGTGTTTTTTTAAATGATAAAATTTAGAAATACTTAATAGAAAGAGCCCCATTCCACCTCTTAGGAAAACCCCCTGTTAACATATGGGTATCTATGCTTCCAGTCTTTTTTTTTCCTATGTACTCGCACACATGAACAACCCTGTATATATTGTAATTCCATAGTATGTACTATTCTGTAATATGCTTTTTCACTTAGTATTCAGAAAATTTTGTAGGTCATTATATATTCTATATGATTATTAAAAGCTATGTGTAATTTTATTGTATAAATGTAGCATTGTTTATTTCATTCCCTTGTGAGGGACATTAAAGTAAGTTCCTCTTGTAATGGTCCTTGCTACATATTAAATTGTTTTTCAGGAAGATTGAACTACTTTATATTCTCTACAGCCCTATGGAGGAGTCTTATTATTGCAACCCTACTAGCGTCACACATTCCTTCTTTCTTCACCAACTTCATAAGTAAAATATAATATTTTTATTTATTTAATTTGCATTTATTTGATAATTAGTAAGGTTGAATATGTTTCCCTATATGGCTGTCGTCCATTTGTATTTTTGTGACTTGTCTATCCATATTCCACATAAAAGGCAAATCTCTGGACTTCTCTGCAACCTGTTTTCTTACCTGTAAAATGGGGCTTCTGTGTGGTCTAAATGGGACAACACACCGCAGATCCAGAATATGGCAGGTGCCAACAGTGTTATTTCCCTCAGGCTCTTTCCTGGATCAAGAATATCATAAAAGATGGAGCTCTATTATCCCCACACCTAGTACAGTGCTTGGAACATTGAAAAGGTTCAAAAAGTTTTTGAGGAAGGAAGACTAGCTAGGATTTGAAAACATTTTTAGTATATCAGGAAAAGGAGTGAGAAAAGTTGAAGCCAAGATCCAGTGAATCAGCAGTGATAAAAGTGGTGGGTTCCTCAGAAGCTTACTATTAAAATAGAAGAATTCAAGTTTTGTTCTCAAAACTCTACTAAAGAGCAATTTCTTACAAACTGAAGTGGCGGAAGGACATTACCTATATTCAAGTCTATACCTAGCCTTGAAAAGTTGAGTGATTTTTCTTGTAAGGTAGAGTAAGAGTACTCAGAAATATGACTACTTAAAGGTATTAAATTTTTTGTAAAGTGAATAACAATTTAAAAAATGATTAATCCTGATTTTCACATTAGATTTGCAGAGAATAGGAACAAATGCATAATATAGTCATATTAAAAATGGTAATAAGTTAAAGTAACTTAGGGCTCTAGTACCTCAAATGGAAGGAAGAGAATTGATGTTAGGTCTTGTTTTATTCAACATGTCCTGTGATTGTGGGGAAGAGGGATCAGTGGTTTGTTAATGAGATTTGCAGATGGCTTTAAATTGAGAGGTATTGTAAACAGCAGGGATGACTGAGAAATGATACAAGAGGAGCTGGAAAGGTTAGGAACATGGACAGGAAATCAAATGATTCATCCTGGAGTAATGCAAGCCAATCTGACATCTGGGGCCAAATAAGAAATACAGATACACCATGAAAAAGACAAACATGGAACATAGTCATTTCAAAGGAGGTTGGGGGGCAGGGGGAGGCGGGTACCAGAGAAGAACAAGAGAGGTAGGAAGCAGGAGCTAATGGTTAACGAATGCCTACACATACCCACTACTATGATTTGATACTTCCAGTGTTGATTTCTTATTTTGGGCCAGGGTTAAATTCAGAGCTGTGTAAGAAGTAGAGTTTTTGAGGACTCGTTATGCGCAAGATCTCAGTACTTAATGAAGCAAGAACTCAGCCCCCCTCTAGTTGATCCATATGGTTATTAGAGTGTTATAGTATAGAGAGCACTGTGGAAGTGGCCTGGAATCTTCAGAAAAGCTTTAGCAGGAAAGATTATTTGCTACATTTCTACACGGGCATTTCTCCTTCAGTGGGCGTTTCCATGAATTCTTGGAGCAGCTTCCTCCAGGCTATCCAGCAGCACTATGGTGGCCCCATAAAACATTTGGTGAGTTAACACAGGAGTCCAGCTTAAGCCAAAATAAGATCTGTGTCTCACAATGGCTGCCCCATGAGGTGGTCCATTCCATCCATGCTCGTCTCCCTCTTGCTTCCAGTGCCCTCAAGTAACCTCTAGTAGCACAGAGCTCCCATCCCAGCGCTTTGCTTGGGTTTCCTACTATCCCTTATCCTTCTCTCTTGTTATAAAAGTCTAGTGGTCATTTGTACTTTCTCTAGATGTCAATAAGCTAAATCAGATTTGTTCAAGGCTATAGATTTGGCCTAATTTAGGAATCTCTTTTTTTTTTTTTTTTTTTTTTTTTTAATGGAGCCACCACTTCTCATTTTTTCAGTTATATGGACTTGCAGAACTGAGTCAGAGTGAGGACCCCAGAGAAATGAAGAGGAAAAGGACCAAATTATTCTAGGGAGGACAAACCTAAGCAAGTGATGTTGACTGTACCCATTCCCCATCCTGAGGAGAAGACCAGAACACTGGTGCAAAGAGTATGTTGAAGGAATGAGCTGGAAAGGAGAGATGTCACTTGCAGTTCCAGTTCTAGCTTATGAGATATGTTAGTGGCTCAATTGGAAGCTTGAAGCTAAATGGGCCACCTGTCCCAATAATATTTGCCTGTAACAGGAACCCCTATGGCTAAAAAATTCATTCAACAAGTATTTACTGAGTGCCTCCTATGTTCCAGGCACTGTTCTTGGTACTGAGGATATACCAATAAACAAAACACAGATCTCTGTCCCTGTGGTACTTAAATTATAGCAGAGGAGGCAACTACTAATGAACCTAATTAATAGGCAGATGATATAGTAGAAAGTGATAAATGTTATGGGAAAGAAAAAAATAAAGCAGGATAAGAAGGCTAGGAGTGCTGGGTTGGTGGCAAGTGACAGTATTAAACATGGCAGGGTAGACTTCATTGTGAAGATGACGTTTGAACAAAGACTTGAAAGAAGTGTTGGGTTGCAGATATCTGACAAAGAGCTTTCTAGGCATTGGGTACAGGTGGAGTAATGGTCCCAAGGTAAGGCTTGCTGGCATGTCTGAGAAACGGAATGAGCAAAGGGGAAAGTAAAAAGATGAGGTTAGTGAGCTTAGGGCTGAGAGCAGACCAGGTAAGAACTTGTAGGCATTTGTAAGCCTTTGGCTTTTACAATGTTTTGAGTAAAGAGGTGATATCACCATTACTTTTTAAAAGGATTACTTGAGCTTTGGCACTAGGGATAGGGTATAAGCAGGAAGACAAGTTGTGACTATGTTATAGTACCCTAGCTACTAAGAGATTGCGGTAGTTCAAGTGAATTAGCAGTGGTAAGAAGGATTAGATTCCGGATATATTCTGCAGGTACTACCGTATCAACAAGTTTTCTTGACTGATTAAATATGAGTTGTGAGAGAAAGAGAGAAGTCAAGTGACTTTAAGACTTTTGACATGAGCAATGGATGGATCAAGTTGCCATCAACTGAGACAGGAAAGACAGAGTAGAATAGCTTTTGAGGAGGATTAGGAGTTCTGTGTTTGAAAGGTTGAGTTTGTGAGGTCTCAAACATCGAAGTGGAGATGATGAGTAAACAATTGAGTAGATATGAGCCTGGAGTTCAGGAGATACAAATTTGGAGATACACATAGAAGAGTCATCAGGATACTGGTAAAGATGTTATTTAAAACCATGAGACAGAATGAGATCATCAAGGGGGTTTAAGTCATAGAGAAGAGAAGAAAACTAAGAAATGAGGCCAGGGACATCTGAATACTAAAAGATCAAGGAGAGAAGCAGCAATGAGATTGGAGGAAAATCAAAAGAATGTAGTGTTCTTGAGGCCTCATGAAGAATGTGTGCCAAGAAAGAGGGAGTGATTGACTGCAGTGAATACAGCTGATGGGTCATATAAGACGGACTGAGACTTGACCACTGGATTTAGCAAAACGGAGGTCATCTGTGACCTTGATGAGAAGTTTCAGTGGAGTGCTGGATAGGAATAGATTCATGGGAGACCAGCAGGAGAGGATTAGGAAGTGTGAGAAGAAAAGAATGATGAATAGGATAATTGTAAACAGCAAGATAGAGATGAAAAAGATATCTAGAAGTAAAAATGCCTTCATCTGGGCCCTTGAGCGTCCAGCCATCTATTACGTATGTATATTTATGTATAGCTGCAAATCAAGTCAGCATGCAGCCAGCAGTATTGGGCTAGGTCATCAGAAAATCTTCCCTATTAATAGAGATCAGAATGGATTAAACAATTTGTCAGCGGACTTTTTGCTTATTACAAAAATAATGCTGTTTGAAACATGGGCTTTTTCTCATAATGATGAGCTAAATTATTTTCTTTTGCAAATAAGGTCTAGCATATTAACACTTTTACATTTAGTTAAGCTAAATGATGCAGAGACCAAGTCAATCACTGGAGTATTTTCTTCCTTGTCTGGAGGATTTCAGCCTCTGTGGTTTAGGTAATAGAATTAGTTTCCTCTACCCAGGCCTGGGGCCCAGAGAACTGAGCCTAAATGAAGTCAATCTGCATGTTTATTTTCCATTTGAGCTACTTAATGACTGTGTGCATTCATCGGGGGACAGGATGTGAATATATTCGAAAATTAAAGGGTTATCATTCCAGAAAGCATTGAGGATGCTGTGTAAAGCATAAGTACATGTTTGGGAAATGTTTAAAGGTGCAGACTAGTCTGAAAAGTAACCAGAAGCCTGGGTGTCATCTGCCCTCTAGCCCTCTCTATTTACTCAATCACCTAGCCCCATCTGTTCCTCACTGTGGTCATCACTCCAATCTGAAGGGCTCTTCTTCCCTGATGGCCTTTTCTATCCTGCTACAGGTACATCACTGGCTTCCCAGCTTCTGGTTTTGCTCCTTTCCAAACCATTCTCTACTCTGTTCAAGAGTGATCTTTCTAAAATGCAAAATGATCATGATTCACTCTTGTTTAATACCTTTAATATATTAAAGGTATTAATATATTACACACACACACACACACACACACACACACACATCCTATCTAATAAAAGAGTAATATGCAAATTGACCATATCTCCGCTATACCCACAAGCTACACCCACAAGCCATTCAGGAGCGAATATGCAAATAAACCCAACCAAGATGGCTGCGGCCACAGAGAGCAGGAGGGAGGCTTTGGTTTCCCTGGCAATGGAGGAAGCCAAGCTTTCTGCCTGCCCTTGCCGGCCCAGGCCTCCACTCCAGGCTACAAAGTTTCAATTATAGAAGATAAATAAATCCCAACAGAAATGGTGGCAGCCACGGAGCTGGAGAGAGCAGGAGGCTAGGGTTGCCCCTGGCGATGGAGGAAGCCAAGCTTCTGCAGCCCTGGCCTGCTTAGGCCTCCACTTAAGGATACAAAGTTTAAAAAAAAAAGGCTACAAAGTTTCAATTATAGAAGATAAATAAATCCCAACAGAAATGGCTGCCGCCACAGAGCGAGCAAAAGGCTTGGCTCTGCTCCAGGCTACAAAGTTTCAAATGTAGAAGATAAATAAATCCCAGATACCAAGGCCTCCACTTGGGTCGCTGGGGGGCGGGGCCAGCCTGCAAACCACCACAGGCCCCTCGCCCAAGCCACCCCATGCCCCAAGGGAACCCCCACCCTGATCCAGGACACCCTTCAGGGCAAACCAGCTGGCCCCCACCAGTGCACCAGACCTCTATCCTATCTAATAAAAGAGTAATATGCAGATTCACCATCACTCCAACACACAAGATGGCTGCCCCCATGTGGTCAAAGATCCTGCCCCCATGTGGACACAAGATGGCCAGCAGGGGAGGGCAGTTGGGAGGGACCAGGCCTGCAAGGGAGGGCAGTTGTGGGCGATCAGGCCAGCAGGGGAGGGCGGTTGGGGGGGACCAGGCCTGCAGGGGAGGGCAGTTAGGGGTGACCAGGCCTGCAGGGGAGGGCAGTTAGGGGCAAACAGGCTGGCAGGGGAGCAGTTAGGCATCAATCAGGCTGGCAGGGGAGTGGTTAGGGGGTGATCAGGCTGGCAGGCAAAAGTGGTTAGGGGCAATCAGGAAGGCAGGCAGGCGAGCAGTTGGGAGCCAGCAGTCCTGGATTGTGAGAGGGATGTCCGAGATCGGGATCGGGCCTAAACAGGCAGTCGGACATCCCTTGAGGCGTCCCAGATTGGAGAGGGTGCAGGCTGGACACCACCCCCCCCCATGCACAAATTTCGTGCACCGGGCCTCTAGTATATATATATATATATTTCAGAGAGGAAGGGAGAGAGGGGAGAGAGATAGAAACATCAGTGATGAGAGAGAATCATTGATCGGCTGCCTCCTGCACACCCCCCACTGGGGATTGAGCCTGCAACCTGGGCATGTGCCCTTGGCCAGAATTGAACCTGGGACCCTTCAGTCTTCAGGCCAACGCACTATCCACTGAGCCAAACCAGCTAGGGCTTGTTTAATACCTTCTAATGGCTCATCGTTGTTATAAAATATATGGTAAGCTCCTTAACAGTTTGTAAGACATTTCATCATCTGGTTCAAGTTTAACTATGTCCTGCCTTCTGTCCTCACCACCATTTGAAGATCCAGCCACCAAAAGCACCTAAATCTCCAAATGCCCATATTTTATTTTAAATCTTCGGATTTAAAATGAGTAACAGAAGAGGCCACAAAATCAATTTAATAAGACTAAACCAAGAATTAGATTTTTAGGCTCCATTAACTAGAGATGGAAGGGAGGTCCTTTGTTTCAGTTCCTTATGTTTTTGTTCCACTGTCTAATGTGAGTGTATGTGCCTAAATCATTTGTTGGCTTCTTCTCTGCTCAGCTGTGAGAAGTGTCATGACTCAGTCCTTGGCCCTGTTATTTCACTTTACTCACTCACTTTACACACTTTCCTTTGTTTGTCTTTTTTATTCTTGGTCTTTAAAATTTTGAAGTCTCACAGACTGACATCTCCAGCCCTGGGATCTCTTCTGAGATCAGACTCCTATCCAAAGATGTCCAAAAAGTCTGCAGCAATCCCAAACTTGTATCTAAAGCTGAACTCTGATATTCACTCTGACAAAATCTCTTCCTCCACTGGTCTTTCCCATCTCGATAAATCTCAGCTTCATTACTTCACTGCTAAAGTCAGAAACCTGAAAATTTTCCTCTTTCTTAGTTTGTAAGAAAACCTACTAATAGACTAGACAATGTCTTAAATGTTTTACATATAACAACCAGTCTAACCTTTCTAACAAATCTGTAAGGGAACTTCTACTATTATCATCTGCTTTGCATATCAGGAAACCAAAACACAGAGAGGTTAAGTAATTTGCCCAAGGTTACAAAGCTTACTAATGGTGGAACTAGGATTTAAACGCAGATTATCTGACATCAGGATCCACGCGCTTAAACTCTACACCAACTGTTATTCTTGGCATCTCCCTCTGTTCCAACTTATCAGAAGTGCAAACAGTTCCATCTCCAAACATGTCCTGAATCCATCTACTCTTTCCATTACAGTTACCACTACCAGTATTCCAGCTTTTTGCTGAGACTGCCATAATAATACCTTGAGGTCTCCAATTCTACTCTTGCCCTCCCTACCTTCCTTAACTCAATACCCTCAGTCATTCTTCATAAAGAAGCGAGGTCTGAGCTTAAATGTAATTTTTTTCTGAGAAGTCTTCCATGATCCCCATATCTGAATCACATCCCCCAATCATTTTCTCTATCACCCTATTATTTTCTTTCATAGTAAATTTAATAATTGGTAATTATACATTAGTGTATTTTTTAAAGTAAGCACCATGAGAACAAGGATTTTGTTTTTCCCCACTATCGATCCAATACCTAGCTTAGCCCATAGTTGGCACTTACTAATATTTGTGACTGGATGGTTGAGTGACTATTGAGAAGTGATTATATAAATTTTATTGTATGTGCTATCATGAAAGTACAGTTTCACTTCTTTATAATGAACTAACGGGAGGAGGCTGTAGGGATTAGGGGAAAATATACAATGTATGAATTTAAAATAAAATGTAGTTTTATTATTTCAGTGAAGGACATTGTATAATTCTAGTCAGCATGCTTCCATTGCTTCTACCCCACACTCTTTTCTAAGAGAGTCCACCCCTCCCCTCACAACCTCAACTCAGCTCATTTGACCAGGGGTAGAAATTGACCCATGTTGGGCTGATGGGATCTTCTCTGTTCATAATTTTGAATCAGGAAACTGAGAGATTTTTAAGATAATTGTATCCATTTACCCTTCAAATATTTACTGAGCATCTAGAATGGACTGGTCATTGGGGATATAACGAACAAGACATGTCTCTCCTTGAAGGTATTTGTAGTTCATTGGAGAAAACTGATGAGTAAACCTGCTATTGCAATTCAGCATGTTAAATGCTGTGACATGGGAAGTACAAGGAGCACTTGGGAGCACATAGGAGAGGTTTGGGGAAGGCAGAGAAAGCTTCTCAATGGAGGTGATTTCTTTGTTTTTTTCTTCCTCACCCAAGGATATATTTTTATTGATTTTAGAGAGAAAGGAAGAGGGAGGAAGAGAAAGAGAGAGAGAAACATTGATGTGATAAACAGCGATTGGTTGCCTCCCATATGTGCCCCGAATGGGGATCGAACCCACAACCTTTTGATGTGGGGGATGATGCTCCAACCAACCGAGCCACCTGGCCAGGGCAGGAGGTAATGTCTTAACCAAAAGCTTAATAGATCCAGGAGAGCATAGGGATGAGGAACAAAGGTACTCTAAGCAGAGAGGACAGAAGATGTAATCAAAGCACATTCAGTCAGGTGTGCAAAAATAGAGGAGATTATGGTGAGAGATGATGGTCTCTATCACAAAGGCCCTTTTCAGGCTGTACAAAGTTTGGACTTTATCCTGAGAGCAGTGACCTGATTAAGTGATTTTAGCAGAGTAATGATATCTAAGACTTATACTCTAGAAAGATCCCTCTGGTCTCAGTGGTGAGGTGGTAGGGAATGTACTGGAAGCAGATGTACCAGTTAAGAAATTGTTATGGAAATCCAGGCAAGAAATGATGATGGCAGGAATAAGGGTGACAGTGGGAAAAAGTGGATGGTTAAGGTGATATTAGGATACTGATGGGGGAGGAATTAAGGACAGTGTCCAGGTTTCAGGTTTAGGCTAGCAGTAGATTGTGAGGCCACCCACTGAGACAGCAGCTTCATGAGGGAGCTCAGGGAAGACGTCAGGTAATGCCAGGGGTCTTGATCCAGCATCTATAAGGGTTCAGGAATCTGGAGAAGGTGCTGTGTGTAAATTAAATAAGAGTCCAGAGACAAACATAATTTTGGAAGGCATTATGGGGAGCCAGAGAAGACTTAGCTAAAGGAACTAAGTTCTCCCTTGTCTCAGGACCCCTTGCTTTTTATTCACACAGATTGTCCTAAGGCAAAGTAGACAGACATCAAAGGCCAGGGTTTGGTATACAGAATCCATTGTCAGATTGGAGGAATTGCCTTCAGCTGTTCAGGTGTTTGGCCAATAGGAGGCAATAACATGTAGATTGAAATGCCCTCAGCTGTCTGGAGCAAGCAATCATTTATGCATCCTTTTCAGGTTTGGGAAAATGCCCTCGGCCATTTCCAGATGATTCAGCCCTGCTGACATGCTGGAATTGGCTTCCGGCAATCAGGGCTGGAAACATAAATGTGAGCATCATCATAAGTAAAGCCCTTGTGGTTGATATAACCCAGCAAGTTTGTGGAGAGTGAGAAAAAAAAAAAGAAGTCCATGGATGGAACCTTGAGTAATTCCACCAGTTAGGCAGGTGGGTGAGGAAGAAGAACCTACAAAGGAACTTGAACAGATGTGTCCTGGGAGCCAGTTGAAACCCATGGAGGAGTGATATCAGGGAAACCAACCCTGAGACCCTTTTCAGAAGGATCCAGTGAATGTCAGTGCTCTAATTGAAAGACCAAAACACAGACAACTTCAAAGCAGCTAATCGCTGGGAGATATCTAAAAACTATGTCAATTGCTCTCAAGTAAACATTATTATTAACAACTAAAGGCCCAGTGCACAAAATTTGTGCATCAGAGGGGTCCTTCAGCCTGGCCTGCACCCTCTTGCAGCCTGGGAGCCCTCAGGGGATGTCCTACCATGGGGAGCAGGCCTAAGCCGGCAGTCGGGCATCCTTAGCACTGCTGTGGAGGCAGCAGAGGCTCCCACCACCACCACTGTGCTTGCCAGCCATGAGCCTGGCTTCTGGCTGAGCGGCGCTCCCCTGTGGGAGCACAATGACCACCAGAGGGCAGCTCCTGCATTGAGTGTCTGCCCCCTGGTGATCAGTGCGTGTCATAGTGACCGGTCATTCCACCGTTCAGTCCATTTGCATATTAGCCTTTTTTATATAGGATATTATTTACAGTATTCATCCATCTGTTTGTAAGAATGCTAAGATAAGCTTTCCTGTGGCCTCCTAGCCTAACCCCTTGCAAATTCTCTAAGGGTCAGTCAAGTCTGGACCCATGAAGGTTTTCTGAATTTGGTTTCAAATGTTAGTCCATGTCAGTTTGTGAAGTGCACTTGAATGTCAGAGTTGAGAATGTGGAAAAAAGTAAACATAAGGAGGATTTATTTTAAAAATGTTTTCAACTTTAAGAAAAGCATCTAACAAGCCACTAAGTTTAGCATTTCATGTGTTTACGACCTGTCGGAAACTGCCAGAACTCTCCTCATGAGCAAGAAGAAAAAGATGTTGCCTTTGTCATCGCTCAGAGCATCCAACTTCTGAAGGCCACTTTGCAACCAAAAAAGAACTTTCTTTCATCAGCGGGCATATGTCAAAGGAGAGAAACATTAGTAATAGGATCCAGGCCATGTAATGTTCATTAAACAAATAGATGCTGATGCCAGTCGGTAATCGCTTTTTTCCATTTTATTTCCAATCGTTTGAGTGTTCCTGAGAGGCCTGCATGGCCTGGATCTGGAATTTTAATCAGAAGCTGAGTGTATTTTCAGTATTGGTAACATCTCCCTTTCTTGTACTTCCACTGAACAATAGACTCTCCCGGGTCTGATCTGTGTTCCTTCTTCTGAATGTTTAGTCAATTTAATATACACAGTGGGCATATTCTGGAAAAAAAATGCCAGGCTTCTCAGCAGAGTCATTTTAAAGATTAGGTGTTGTTTAAAAACAAAGCCATACCATTCATCACAGTTACAAGGCAGGAAACACAGGGCTTTGCAGTGTTTAATTGGGCCTTTTCTTTATGGGCGCTTGTTTTCCCAGCCTTGCAAGCACTCAGCATCTCTGAAGATGCTTTTGTGACATCCCTCTGAAGTTCAAGGTCCTGGAAAAACTCACCAGTGTTTACTGAATGCTTTCCATCGAAAACTATTTCCCTGAATCATTATCGAAGTGGAAAAGAAAGCACAATATGAAGGCATTTATGATCAAGGCTACTTATTCTTGGGTTCAGGACACAAGGTCTGAGTCTTGCCAAGTGTTGGGGCCAGAGTATGATGAGCACAGCCTTCCTCTCCTAGGTCCGTGGTCGGCAAACTGCAGCTCTTTGGCCCCTTGAGTGTGGCTCTTCCACAAAATACCACGGCCTGGGCAAGTCTATTTTGAAGAAGTGGCGTTAGAAGAAGTTTAAGTTTAAAAAATTTGGCTCTCAAAAGAAATTTCAATCGTTGTACTGTTGATATTTGGCTCTGTTAACTAATGAGTTTGCCGACCACTGTCCTAGGTTAACGCAAGAGGTGCAAAGACGGGCAACAGCGGCCACGGTGCCCAGGCTGCAAACTGAGGTGTAAGAATAACTTCCTTCATTTTTTATAACAACTTCATTCCCAATGCCAAGCTCCTATTTCTACTGGCTGACAGAAAAAAGCAAAAAAGAAATGAACAACGCATAACCTCAGTCTTTCCTGGGGTCCCTTCTTTTTGGTTATTATGCCAGTGTCTCTGGAGTGTGGGCAGTGCCAAGGCCTCTGGGGTGGGGATGCGGGGGCTGGTCCCCCTTTTCTATATACACAATTTATCTTGGAGGCAGTCCTGCCCTTGCCCAACCTGCTTGGCCCCCTCGGTCCAGCCACTCTGTGCTGCTGGCCACGTGGGATTCCCTCCTGCCCCTACACCCAGCCACCAGCATCTCTGCAGAAGTGCCTTTGAGCCATGCTGACATCACTCCCAGGCAGCAGGGCTTACAACTCCTCTCTGTCACCTCCATCTTCGCCGCCTCCTAGCTGAACAGAACATAGTTCTAATTTGGGGAAATTGCTTCTTTCCTTCTCTGTGTCTTCAAAACAATCTGTCTTTTTAAAAAAAAATCTTCTTTTACTAAGAACTTAGACTTTTGTTTCCAAAGCTTGGAGGGAAAATCTTTGCCCTGTGTCCTGCCACAAACCTCCCATGGGGCATGAGCACAGAGTTAGCCATTATCTGCTTGAATCAGGGAGGGGGGGAAGGAGGCAGTAAAAGAAGTAAACAGGAAAAAAAGAAGTAAACAGGGATTAAACCACAATAGATAGATAGCTCAACATTTTATTCAGCCCAGAGACACACCTCCCTTTCTCTCCTGAGACTTGGACACTCAGTGTGTGTTAGGAAATACCACCTCACTCCCTCTGGCCATATTTCCTGATTTCCCCAGGCCCAGGAGCCTGTGGGTTCATATACAGATAAGTATATACACAAATTACAGGGAAGGACTAGGGCCCTGGGAGAAAAACGTCCTTTAACTGAGGAAGGAGCCCTGGCCCAGTCCACTGAGCACAGCACCCACTACATGAACCATTCTTATCCTGCCCTGGCGGGGGCTTATATGCCCTGGATTGAGGACTGCATGGAGAAACAGAAAGAACTGTAACCCCAGAGTTGGCCGGTAAAGGTGCTACTGGTCTACATCTTCCCACCCCTCCCCCACACAGGCGAAATGAAGCACGCAGAGAGCAGGACATAGAAGGTAGAGGACTCTTTCTTCCAGCCAGAGAGGGCTGGGGTAAGCAGAGGTACCAAGGGGCCCCATAAGCTGCTGAAGAAAGGATGCCCCAATGTCTGTTAGAGGCCACAGACAGGTGGTTTAGCACCACGCAGGAACTTTGGCAGGTCAGCGGAAGTTACAGAGCGCATCACAGCCCATCGAGACAGCAGAGAGAAACTGAAGCGCAAGCTACATGAGTTATGTGTGCTGTGACTTCTGGTGCCGCCACTTGGATGTTCCCAGAGACACAGAGGAAAGACCAAGAAAAGAAGTTCGGTCTTTATGCAGGTGGGAACAGGCTGGGAAGGTGGCGATTGTTTTAGAAGAATTAAGGGCAGGTTGTTAAAGAACCTTAGCAAGGATCTGTAAGAGAGAAGGAGTCAGGACAGTTACACATACCCACACACATGTCTTTAGGTCAAGATTTTGATCCATGAGCCACAGTGGAATAAAATGAGCTTTTTCTCCAGGTGGACCTGGGTGTAAATTCCAAGTCTGTTATTTCTTAGCTATTAAGTTCTTTGGCAAATTATACAATCTCTTTTACCTCATCTGTAAACAGGCGTAACAGTTTTGTTAAGTATCTAGTATATTATGTACCACATAATAAGAAGCAAATAAATGAAAGTTGCTACTATTGTTATTGTTATTATTACTTCACTATTATCATCTGATCCCTTTATTTCCCGAGTGCTAGACCAGGACAGGAACCTAGACAGTTTTAGATTATCCTTTCGTTTTTTGTATTTAAGAAGTACTTTCAGCTGCATTAGGCCAGCTAGGAGAGGAGAGTATAATCAAATGTCCAGTAGGTGATTTCTGTGAAACCCTGAACTAGTGGTCACTCTTCACTCACTCATCAGTCACACACTTGGGTCATCACTTTCTTTGGGGCTATTGGGACTGAGTCTGCAAATGCGATGGCGTTTGCTAAACCTAAGCTGTGAACAGCTGTTCTGGGCTATAAATATCCTTTCAATGATGACGTCCTTTGCCAAGTCAAAGGCAATGCTCACAGTAGGCCTGGAACCACAGAAACATCTCATAGGAGAGGTCACCTTTTCAGGGTGACACCCGGCAATGGCAATCTTTCACCTTCAAAACAGGGAGATGGACAATTTCTACAGCATATTCTTTGGCCTGCTTTGGAACAAAGACACCAGAAAAGATTTAGGAGAAAGAGAAACCTCAGTAATTTATTAAAGTGAAACAGATTCATCAAATCAAAATCCCAACAGGAACTGTAAGTTATAGACCTTTCAAAGCTCCTAGCTCCCACATCCTCTGTTGCCTGTTGTCAAGAGCATTTGTAGATATAATAGCCAAGTTGATGTCCTCGAAACCCAGGCCAACTAAAGAAAGCAATGCATTTGTTGGAAAAGTCATAAAAATAAAGACATCCTAATAAAGTGGTTGGACTCTTCCCACTGCATTTTGACCAGAAAAGGGAACTATGGAAAGTTTCTCTCATCATCTGTGATCTACTTGCCATAAAGTCATAAATCATCAGATGTTGGCAATGGAAGGACCTCAGAGGTGTAGCACAGCCACTCACCCTTGCTCACAGCCAGTGTATGGCAGCTTCCTACAAAGCTAATGTATGGCAGCTTCAGAACTAGAACCTGAGGCTCCTAACTCCCAGCTGGAGACCTTTCTACCATCCAGGCAGGTGTCCCAGACAGGCAAGAGCACACCTTTCCAGGAAGTACTCTCAGCTCATTACTGAAAAGGTGTCACTTAAACATCAATCAATAGTTGCATCTGGAATAAGAACAACACTGCATGTTGAATCCAAAGGGACCAGGAGACCAATAAAAATACAGACTGCCTCCCACTCCTGATCAAACTGTGCTCCAAATTCATTTCCAAGTTATTTGTTTGGAAACATATATACTTCCAGACAGAAACAATGGTATAAGTGGTGAAATTCCCAGGTCATCATAGAGAAGCTTATTTAATATATAACTTTACCTGAAGTACCTGACTATTCCTGATATTCCAACTTGAATAAGCCACCATTTCATACATCCATTTTATTCCCAGAAAAACAAATTCCAGTTTCCTGCTCAGAAGGTAGCAACACATCTTCTTTTTATTCCCTTGGTAGTGGTTTCCCCTCTAGTTGCCTGGGATGGGTCTTGGGGTCAGGGGTTGAGGCAGGAATTTGCCCCTAGACCCTGGCTATTTACTCTCTACAACGTTGGCTCTCAAATCCAGCCCTTGGAGGGTGCTGGTCTCAGGCAAAGGTCTCACTGGTCTAAGGTGAAATGCAACATGTAAGTGCAGTGCAGAAAGTTCATCACAAAGCAAGTGCATTCAGAAACTTTCAGCTGTCTCCTCAATGTCTTTTGATTGACATTCAGTCTCCTAGGCCCCTCAAAGTTCTGCTTCAGCCTACATTTCCAACTTCCCCTCTTGCGTGCTACAATCCATCACCAATGGGCATTCCCCAACACACCATGGACATTCATGAGGACATTCTTTGTGCTGCTCTGTCTACCTGGACTGTCTTACCCTTCCCACTGTTTTTATGTGAATATCACTTCCTCAGTTCATCCTATCCTGACTACCACTGCCCTTCTTCCTCAAAATATGAACTGATAGTTACATACCATGTGTCTGGCTACACAGCTGTAGCTCAAAGGTGAGCATCTTATTTTTACTCATCTTGACATCTCCAGGATCTAATGTCCCCAGTGTGCAGTTGATTAGGAATGGCAAATTGGTCTTATTTCATAGCTCAAATCCTATTAATTGGTAATGATTGCCTGGAATGCAATTTTTTTAATCCTTACCCAATGATATTTTTCCATTGATTTTAGAGTGGAAGAGAGAGGCAAAGACAGAGAGAAACACTGATGTGAGAGAAACACATTGACTGGTTGCTTCCTGCATGTGCCCCAACCAGGGCCAGGGCCAGGGAGGAGCCTGCAACTGAGGTACGCCCCCTTGACCAGAATTGAACCCGGGACCCTTCGATCCGACACTCTATATCCACTGAGCCAAACTGGCTAGGGCTGGAATGCAATTTTGAGACAGGTCCTCTCTCATCCAGATTCAGTGGGGAAGTACCTGATTGAGTAACAATGTCTGCAATGTGCCAGGGTATGGGAAGTGAAGGCATGCTTGCTCCATGTATGTTTTCCTGGCAGTAGATGAATAATAAATGTTTGCTATGAATAAGTGAGTAAATATATTTCTTTAAAATTATGAAATATAGGCTTTTGAGTAATTCAGAAACCTTTGCTTCAGTCCAGTGAGCTGTTGCTGTGTCATTTTCTTAACTGATGTGGATCTTTAACCTTGAACTCAAACTGATGTTCTAGCACATCTGGCTTTGCCTCTTGAGCTAGGAGGCAGCCCTGTGTGGTGTCACTTTGTCTGACGTGGTTTGCAGGAGGGCTTCTGATTTTGGCCCCGATGTAGGTTGGAGAGCTGATGAGTGATGGAAGGAGGGAAAGGATAGAGAGAATGGTGATGTCTTGACCCTATGGTGTTAGCCATATCTGAGCCTTCACCGAGAAAAAGGCTCCAGACAGAAGCTGGAAGAGTTGATTTTATTAAAGGCTCAGTGAGACATTGGGGTGAGGATGAGAGGGTCATCATCCTACAGTGGTAATTTCTGGCATGGAGAATGGGTTTCTTGGGGGAATGGGGTGAACTATGTTCCAATCTTCTGCACCTGAGCTGGACATGGCCTGCAGCATCTGCCGTGTCACCCAGCTGACATTTTATATAACGAAGGCCTGAAAGAATCCCAGATGTTAGAGCAGGACTAACATTGTCTTAGCTGATGAGATAGGCCTGCATTTCAAAGCCCTATTCCTTGGGGTCCTTCTCTGCTTTTAGCACCAACATAATCAGGGTCCTCCCACCTGCCCAGGGGCAGGGCCTGGGCATCCTCTATTTGTGTGTGGCAGGCAGAAGTTCAGTTCCTCTCAAGTCTGCTTGTTAGCCCTGATGGCGAATCATCTGTTCCCATTGTTTTCCCAGTTGCAGATTTAATCCAAGGAAGATGGAGTGTTTTGCAAACTCTGCAGCTATTAGTTTCTGCACTGATCACACTTCAGGGTAGTGGGATGTTTTTCTAATGGTAAACTCTCTTTAAGCTTTAGTCATTGAAAATGTATGGTGTCAGCAATGTTCAGAGGAAACACATTACAGCTGACCAAGCAGGACGGCCTCTGGAAATCTCTTTGCCTCTGTTCTGTTACCCCATTGTCTGATTCTCCTTGCACAAAGAAAGACTTTAACCTTCAGGAAGAATGGTCTGGAAATTTTCTGTCTCTTAGCAGTGTTTTTACCGGATACTTTTTTTTTTACATGCATCTGAGGGTGCCAAGGAGGGTCTTGGATAGTTTCAGTGTTAAGTGAAGAATAGAAAAAGTACACTCCCTCATTCTGGGTGGTGAGAGCTGCCCAGGAGACTGTAATCACTGGTCTCATTTGCATGTCTGCTTCCTACCATGGTAGAAGTACCTGAAGGCTTTCTGAGCCTGTGTCAAGGAGGGAATCTGACCACAAACTGGTGCCTTGGAAGACTGAGCTGTTTGTATATTGACTGGCCATTGTGCCTGCATAGAACTTGCCAATTTTTCTACTGATTTGTGTTTATCAGAGAGTGTCTCTTGAACAAGGGTCAGAAAACTGCAGCCTGCTAGCTGGCTGCCTATAATTGTAAATAATGTTTAATTGAACATACCCATTAACTTATGAATGAATATCTGTGGCTGCTTTCTGTGCTACTAGGGGAGGGTCAGATATTGTGACAGAGGGTGAATGGTCTAAAATATTTACTACCTGGTCCTTTACAGAAAAAGTTTGCTGACCTCCTGCCTCAATGGTTTGACTCCTTCTTGTCAAAAAACAATACAAATTGTAATACAAGGAGACACCATTTCACACACCCATCAGGTTGCCATAAAGCGTAAAGTGAGAAAAGTGGAAACGCCACACATATTAACAGACTCATACAAGCATGTTCACTGCGGCATTGTCAGAATTTTAAAATGGGGTAATTTTTCACCAGGAAAAAAAGGTACATCTTTTGCTATATGCATATAGTGGAATATGATTTTGAGATTTAAAAAAAATTCTTTATTGTTGAAAGTATTACGTATGTCTTTTTCCCCCATTGACCTCTCCCAGCCCACTCCCACCTATTTATTTATTTATTTATTTATTTATTTATTTATTTATTTATTTATTTATGGTATTATATGTAAGATATGATTACATATCTTACCATTGCCCCCCCCCCACTCCCATACATGCCCTCACCCCCCAATGTTTTGCATCTGTTGGTTACTCTTATATGCATGCATATAAGTCCTTCAGTTGATCTCTTATTTCCCCCACCTCTCCCTAACCTTACTGCTGTAATTTGACAGTCTATTTGATGCTTTACTGCCTCTGTATCTATCTTTTTGTTCATCAGTTTATAATGTTTTTCATTATCCCCAAATGAGTGAGATCATGTGGTATTTTTCTTTCATTGACTGGCTTATTTCACTTAGCATAATGTTCTCTAATTCCATCCAGGTGCCTACAAATGGTAGTAATTCCTTCTTTTTTATGGCAGCATAGTATTCCATTGTGTAGATGTACAATAGTTTTCTGATCCAGTCATCTGCTGACGGGCACTTAGGCTGTTTCCAAATCTTAGCTATTGTAAATTGTGCTGCTATGAACATAGGGGTGCATATATCCTTTCTGATTGGTGTTTCTAGCTTCTTGGGATATATTCCTAGGAGTGGGATTACTGGGTCAAATGGGAGTTCCATTTTCAGTTTTTTGAGGAAACTCCATACTGTTCTCCACAGTGGCTGCACCAGTCTGCATTCCCACCAGCAGTGCACGAGGGTTCCTTTTTCTCTGCATCCTCGCCAACACTTGTCGTTTGTTGATTTGTTGATGATAGCCATTCTGACAGGTGTGAGATGGTATCGCATTGTCGTTTTGATTTGCATCTCTCGGATAATTAGTGACTTTGAGCATGTTTTCATGTGTCTCCCCACCTATTTAATATGGTTATAAGCCTTTAAACATAAACTGAGGGGGGGGAAACCCAGCAATGTGCAGAATGATATATACAACAATAGCACACAATTTATATAACATTTGAAAATATGCAAACTTAATCTGCTATTGTGGATGAAGGATACATAAGGAGCCAGACCAATCTATAGGTCTAGGTGGAGAGCTACGAGGAGATGACCCCACATAAACTAATGTTAGCTGCCAAGGTTGTATGAAGAAATCCAGGCTGTGTGGAAGTGAGAGGGAGTCTCCTTCCCAGGCCTGAAGGACAGGTGCTGGAAGCTCTGTGGTCTTCCCCCCACTGAAAGGTTATATTAAAGGCAGTGGCCCACAGTTAAGGGGGCTCTCGCCTAGGGGTTTCTTCACTCCATGTGGGTTGCCTCTTATACATACTCCAAACAAAGATCAAATATGCAGTCTTTTGGTGTATGGGATGGTCAACAGAGCCACTCAGCCAGGGCCAATGTTTTTGTTTGTTTGTTTGTTTTTTTAAATATATTTTATTGATTTTTTACAGAGAGGAAGGGAGAGGGACAGAGAGCCAGAAACATCGATGAGAGAGAAACATCCATCAGCTGCCTCCTGCACACCCCCTACTGGGGATGTACCCGCAACCAAGGCACATGCCCTTGATCAGAATCGAACCTAGGACCCTTGAGTCCACAGGCCGACGCTCTAGCCACTGAGCCAAACCGGTCAGGGCTAGGGCCAATGTTTTATTTCTTTACAGTATAGGAAATAAGTGTAACAAAATGTTAAGATTTGATTAAGCTGGGAGAGGGTAATGTGTAAATCTACAGAGTGGGAAGAAGTGGGGGACAGAGGAGAACCATAGCCTCTTGGTAGAAAATGAGAAAAATGGTCAGAACTGGCACCCAATCTAGGCTGATATGCTTATTGTTCTATATCAACAAATATTTGTTGAATGGAAGAATCCAACACATTCTCATTGAGCATTGAGTCCTAGGCACTGTGGGTGGGACCCAGAGATGATAAGACATGGTTCCTGTCTTGCAACCACTTACAATTCAGTGAGAGAGAGAGTTCATGCCCAGGACTGATGCTCCTGCAAACAGAAAGGAAGCATTAGCACAAGGTCATTAGCAATTGCTATGGGAGCAGCCAGGAGAGACCACCAGGAGAGGAGGAAAGGAGCAGATAATTCTTTAAGCAAGAAGTCTGAACTCAACTCCTGAGACGCAAAAGACTTTCTAAAGGAGAAATGAGAAAGGGAATCAACTGAGAGAATCCTTAGGAAGCTGACTAAACACAGCCTCAGTGAAAAGAGCATGATTTGCTGAGGGGAGGTAAGGATGGAAAGCACAATGAGAGAGAGAGAGAGAGAGAGAGAGAGAGAGAGAGAGAGAGAGAGAGAGAGGAATCATGGAATAGAAATTAAGGCCAGATGTAAGGGTTGGGAAGTCTCTGGCTTCCCTTTTAGGTTTGACTTCCTTCCATTGGCATGGGAAGCTACGGAAGGTTAGAAAAGTCAGTATGACATGACCTTCTCTCATAAACATCTCCCAAAATGGGAGGGAGGAAGGATGTAAGAACTGAAAGCAGGGAAGCCTGATAGAAGGCTATTGGTATACGTCTGGGTGAGAATTGACCCAAGCCTGTGCCCAGAGAATAGCTTTGGAAAGAAGAGGCATGGTCACAAGGAAGGGCCCTGAGGAGGTGAGGAGAGCAAGGATGTCCCAATCACCCTGAAGTTATCACTCCCTGGAGGTGCCAGCCATTATGGCAGCTGGACTTCCACAATAGCACAACTTTGGGCAGAGGTTGAAGGCCAAGAGTTGGGCCCATGTCTCTGGTTGCCAAAACCCTCTCAGTCTAGCACAGAGCTATTTTCCTAGTAGGTGCTCAGTAATTCAGGCCCAAAGAGCAGCAAGAAGACAATGGACTATATCAGAGACATTGATGATCCTTTTTAGCTTTCAGCACCCAAGATGGGGAGAAGACAAGTTTTGGAAGCTGTGGGCAGAGCTCCTGTGCCCTGCACCCAGCCACAGGCAGTCTGGTGAGAAGAACCTAACGAGAGATGGAGGGAACCCAAGCTCTTATCTATTTGTTCCCTCCTGCTGGGTGACTTCAGGCAAAACCCACTTAGTTTCCTCATGAAGTGAAGGGATGAAATCAGATTAATTCTTTATCAAGATGCTTTGGTTCCAGGCAAGAAAAATTGAAACACTTTCTGGGGGATCATCCCTAAGAATCCTTTGCAGACATGAGCTCTTTGGCCTCCTTTCCCCATCAAGCCTAGCCTAGGCTGTCAAGGCATGGACTTCTGTTTAGTAAACTTAAGCAAAAGAAAGAAAGAAATCTATGATAAGGATATCTATCTAGTAGCTCACAGAATTGAAGGGAAGACTGAGAAGCAGTTTTGAAAGAAGACAGGAACCAGGATGGCTTCAGGGTCCAGTGGGCAGGATTCAATAAGTGGTCTTATCCAGTGCTGCTGGTGGGGTGCCTCTTGAATGCATGAGTTTTGATAGTCTCCTCAATCCTCATTTTACTCATTAACAGTCACAGCCTAATTGGCCTCACCTGGATCACATGCCCATATACTGGGGAAGGTGGATAAAGGCATACTGACTGACACTTCTTCCAAGCCACATGCTACAGGGAAAGGTAATTCCCTAAAGAAAATGGAGGTGTTGTAACCCAAGAAGGTAAAATGGATGTTGACTGGCCAAAAGCACTTTTCAAGTTCAAGATTTCTATGAAGCTCGAAAAATTCAATATTCTGAGGCATAGGTTATGGATGGACCCTCAGATACATGGGGCCATAGACTCTCCCTTCTCTCCAGTGTAGTGGGGGTGGTGGTGGTGGGTAAGAACAGGTAGCTACAGGAAGAATGGTCCCAGCTTGAGGGGTTCTGAGGACTCTTCCATGCCTTTTTCAAGGGCACCTTTCTTTAATCAATGCCTGCAGCCTCTCTGGCAGCATTGTGAAATTGCCTGCTGGATCCCTCCCTCTTTTTCTGAGATCAGAGGATTAGAGGTAATTCCAAAAAGTTTCCATGAAGTCCGTGCCTCTGACAGCCAAGGCTAGGCTTGATGGGGAAAGGAGGCCAAGGACCTCATGTATGCAGAGAACTCTTGGGGAGGATCCCCCAGAAAGTGTTTCAAATTCTGGAAAAAAATAAAAAAAAATAACTAAAATTGGAGCCTATGACATATTGAGAAATGGAATCTGAGTTCTTGTGAGGACAACCATGAAATCAGGAGTTATTCATCATGAAGGGAACAGCCTTTATAGGTTTCCAAAGGAGCTTCAGGCCCAGGACTGACATTCAGGTTCTGGTGCCAGGCAAGGCTGGGGACATGGAGAGGGTCATTTTAATCACCACATGTCATCTAATCCAAGGCTACAGTTTCAAGGTCGAGTCAGGGCAGCATCATAACCTAGTCCCACCAAACTGTTTCTGAGGGGATGTAAACAGCCCATCCTACTCAAACCTAAAAACAGACTCCAGCAAAGGCACAAATAGGGAAATATTGGAGGGGAGGGCATTCAGGGGGTAGTGACTCCCAGTGTAGCTGGGAAGGAAACAGGGCAAGGATTGGACTGAAGAGTTCCAGTGTGTCCGCCCTTGACCACCCCTACTCACCAGGAACAAAATGTGAAGCAGTCATGTGATGGTACCATGGGGGAAAGGCTCCATGTGTAAGTTCTTTTCATCATGTAGACCTTCTCTACTCTTAAGTGATAATCCTTATACTTCCCTTTGTCTAACATGTGATCCAACTTGGTCTATAAACACTCGATTTGACCTAACATCCGCAGATGGTCCTTGGGTACCTAGGATCACTCAGGATGAAGAGAGAGAATAAAATAGGTGAGGCTTCAAACTTGATTCAGAGGATAGAAGTGGAAGGAAGCCAGAAGGTTAGGTAAATGTCATGGAAACTGAAGACACTCAGAATGTGTAATAGCGTGGCTGGCTGAGAGCAAGAGCCCCCTACTGCTAATAGTACCCCTAGATTAACTTCGCTAAGTAAGTATATTCATGAGAAAATCATTTTGCAAAGTAGTACTCACTTTAAACCCCCTTTTACTTCTTTCTTTTTTCTCCTCGTAGTTGGTTATAATTTGCTTATGTCCATCCATATTAGCATCAGTCTACTTCATATCTGGGCCACGAGACTGTAAGCTCCTTGAGGTCAACAATAGTGTCTCATTCATGCTGGCATCCCAGAATCTGACACAATTCTTCACATATCATTAGACCTCTGTTATTGTGATGGTGTTTAATAGAAATCAGCATGGTCATGGAGGCCACTTACAGAAGACACTGTGTTGTCCACCTGTGCTGATTTAAAACCTAAGAAAGCCGTAATGACCACCTGAAGTTAACTACCACCAACCCTTCAATCATACAGGCTCTATCTGAACACACTGTCTTGGTTCTGTGACCAGCCAAGAGGTCAGCTATCCTTCTGATGAGGAAGGAGAGGTGTCTGCCCTAAGCATATGCTAGACAGGCAGCTTCAGTGCCTGCCCAGGTCCTGAACATCCCAATGACTGCCCATCCTCCCAAGCTACCACATACATGTATCTCTTGCTGACAAGCATCTGGCCAAGAAAGGCTTAGGACTTGTCAATGGGGATGAAGAAAAGCACTTTCCCATTGGGCATAGCTTTGAGAGTAAGTCCAGGAGGTCCAGCCACACCCAGAGCTCTTCCCCTCCTGGGAAACATTGCTGACAGGGGACTTTCACGTACTGACAATACAAGCTGGACATTCTAATGGGGATAAAATGGAGTTTTGAGGAATAGGTATTTCCTCCACTTTCATCCCCAGCCCTAAGAATTTTCAGATAACTCCTTCCTCAGTGGGACCTAATTAGGGATGTGGATGAAGACACACTTTGCCTGAACCCCAACCTGGATGAGCCCTGGGGTGAGTTCCTAGGACTATACATAGTGAGAGGCATCAGCTGGCAGGCAATGTCTGTGTTTGGCAGTGAGGGAAAGTGTACACACAAGTCTTTATGGTGTTTATCTCTGAAAGGTGAGGTGGTGGGTGACATTTATTTGTTCTTTATATTTTCCTGTATTAAATGAATTTGGGGACAATAATCATGAATTATTGTATAATCAAAAAAATTATAGAGACATTTTTAGAAAGGTCCAGCGAGGCAGGGCTCTTCTGTGTCCAACAAACACATTCTGCTTAAGGCAGCCCACTCCCCATCCTGTTCCTTCTTGCTCTCCTGGGATAGCTTATTTATTCTCAATGACCCCTCTTCCCCACATCTCAAGTCTCACTCCTCTGCAGAGCACTCCTGACAAGCCCCCAATGATATTCCTCCTGCTCTTGAAGCTCAGCAAGTCCTCAGACTGAAACTATCTTATAATCTTGTATTGATGATCTTTGCAATTTTTATAATTGATTTTAATATATTTTTATAATTGATTTTGCAGTACCAAGTAATATGAAATACTCAAGTAATTCTCTTTGTGAAAATAAAATCACCCCTAATTTGGTCTTCCTCCCTCCCCAGGGTTAAGTCACTATAATCAATTGGTGTGTTTCATTCCAGATTTTTAATGTACTTACTTAAATGCACCCTTAGATACTCTACAACCATGTATTTTTATTTACTTTTTCTATTTTCATAAACAGTATCACATTTTAAGGGTCCACAATTTTCTTTTTTGCTCAATATATCTCAGAGATCTATCAGTTCAACATCTTTTTCTTTTTCAATGCTGCATAGTAGAAATATATTTAGTAATTCCACATTGTTGTATATTTACATTGTTATAAACCATGAACTTTTCATTATTATAAACCATAAACATCTTGGCCATGCCTTTTTGTGTGTAAGGATGACTGTTTCTTGAGGATAGTTACTGAGGGTGAAATTGCTGGGTCAGATGGTATGTGAATTCTTTTTTTAGTAGATACTACCAAATTGCTTTCCAAAGTGGTTGTTTAATTTATATTTCCACTGGGGTTGTGTGAGCATACCTGCTCTCCCACACCCTTGCCCAATATGAATAGTATCAAACGGTAAGTATTGCCAACCTGATGTGTATGGACATTACTGTTCAAATCTTCCCCTGATTTTTAGTGAGATTGAACAAATCTTAAGCTTATTTGTATTTTCTCTTATGTAAATTGCCTATTCATATTTTCTGGGGGGAGGAGGGAGAGTTTGTATGGGCTCTTTATATGTTCTAGATAATAATTCATTTATGTGCATTGCAAAAATCTTCCCTCAGCCTTAGTCTTGTTTTGTGTGTGTGTGTTTTTTTAACTTTGTGAATGGTGTCCTTTGTACAGAAGTTTTTAAAATAGAGCCAATTTATCTATCATTTCCTTTAGATATCAGTTTCTATTGGATCAGGAATGCTTGTGGATTTGCATTATATACTTTGTCTTTGTTTTCTCAACTTTCTCATGCCTGCTCCACCTTACTAACCTCAGACAGCACATGCAGCACAGGCCTGGGGAGACAGTCTGGCCCATTACTGTCCTAGCACATGTCCCTGAAATGTACGGAAACCAACGGCAGTGACCGGCACCAATTTCCTTCCTGGGAATTATGAAAAACCAACTCTTGTTGAAAAGAAGTAGGCCTTTGGCTGCGGTTTGGGATTATTTATGGTTGTAGACATTTGTCTTTGTAAGGTCTTAGTTATCTTTAGCTGTCCAATCCAGAAAAGTAAATCTTACTATTAGACAGCCAAGCACACGAGGAGTCCAGGAAATAGAGAAAAAATAGAAGGGAAAAAAGCTCTTCTCTTGCCACTCATGCATGCATTCATTCATTCCTTTTTTTAGTCAGTCAGTCAACACATATTTATTAAATGCCTCCTATGTATCATGTACTTGGCTATAAGTTTGGGACACAGCAAAACAAATAACTCTGCCCTTATGAAGCTGACATTGCTACACATTCCTCTCATTTGTCTCAGTGTATTGGTACCAAACCACCTTTGGGGAGACCCATGGGGCCCCCATCTCTGGTCACTCCTACCTTACTTCCATTTAGGATCTATTGCCATTTTCTCTTTTGCCCAGGATCCCAGCTGGCAGGGCTCATGCCAATTGTTTATTTGCTTGTTTTTTCTCCTCAGTGGGATAGAATATTGAGAGCAGCTTTAGTTTCTTCAGGTGTCTCCAAACAAAACACATAAAGGCAAACAAACATTTTCACTACTACTGGTCTCGGCTGCCACCCTCTCTCCCTTCAGTCTATCCCTAACTTAGCAGCAAGAGAGCCTCTGAAAACCTAAGTCATATCCTGCCACTGCTCAAAACTGTACCCAGTGTGACAAGGTTTCCTCTCTGACTTCACAGCGTGCTCCTCTCGCCCTGTTCACACTGTTCTAGCCACGATGGCCAGCTTGCTGCTCCTTGAACATTCCAGCCCTGGTCCCACCTCCAAACCATTGTATTTGCTTTGCCCTCTGCCTGGAATTCTTATCTCCCAGATACTTGCAGGGCTTGCTCCCACACTTCTCTTGACTTTGTTCAAGAGCCATTCTCTCAGGGAGACAGTCCTAATTACCATGATGGGTTGAATGTGTCCTCCCAAAAGCTATGTTCAAGTTCTAAAAAACGTGACCTTATCTAAAAATAGGGTCTTCCCAGGTGTAATCAAATTAAAGGGAGGTCATCCTGGATTAGGGTGGGCCCTAAATTTAGTGACTGCTGTCCTTCTAAGAGGAGGGAAATTTGGACACACAGGGAAGAAGGGCATGTGGCGGGGCAGAGACTGAACAAGCCAAGGAAGGCCAAGGTCTGGTGGCAACCACTCTAACTGGAAGAGGCAGGGAAGGATTTCCCCCTTAAGTTTTCAGAGGGAGTGTGGCCCTTCTAACACCTTGATTGTGTACTTCTAGCATTCAGAACTGAGAGGATACATTTCTGTTGTTTTAAGCCATCCTATGTGCCATCCCTTGCTACACTAGCCCTAGGAAATGAATACACTATTGAAAATAGGAAAACCCCCAATCTTGGTATTCCCTACCCACTTTCCTAATTTACTAGTATTTCACTTGTAACCCTCATCATTGCCAATACACTCTCTTATTTATTTAGCTTTTGCCTGTATGCCCTCTATAGAATGTAACTTCCATGAGTTGGGCTACTGAATCCTGGGTGCCTAGAACAGTGCTTGGCATATGGTGGACAGACAATAAATATTGGTTGAATGAATGGACCATGAGGATGCGTCTTCTCTTTTAGCTTACCTGTGGTGGGTAGAATGTCAATGATTCACAGTCACTTTTCTCTGCCTTACCGAAGACCTCATTTGTTGTCTTGGTTTGATAAGGACAAGGCACCAGAAGGAAAATGAGTAAGTGCTCTGCATCCAGGGTGGGATGGCAGAGAGAGAGGAATCTATCCTGCCATAAATGTAAAACTGTGTTTTTTAAAAATCCTGTATGACTCAGAGTATGAATTTGGGATGGATCTGTGAATGTCAGAATAAAGAGACCACATGTGTGGAAACCTCTATGCCAGTCATTTGAACTACCTTCAGATGTGTCTTGATACTATTCTGGGTTCTTACATCTAAAGACAGAGCTGAAGCCACTTATATTTTCAGCATGAATTCTGGGGTTCTAATGGAGTTTCCAACACTGCAGTGGGCCAGACATCCTGTCGTGGATCAGCTACCTACCAGGGGAAGGCCTACATTTATTTTTGCCTTTGCCTCTACTAGGATTTCCTACCACTTTGCTCTTTTTAAAGGCTTTTGGAATACTCTGAGAAAAAAGATCAAAAAGTTTGAAAAAACTCTGTTTTTTGACTTCAGTGTTCTCTAGCACTATCTATATAGCCGCTGCTCCCATCTAGCAGTCGGTACTTTGGGGTTCAGCCATGCAAAGGAATACAAGGCTGTGGTTATAGATACTAGAGCTATACATACTAACCCAGGAAGAGGTCACAGAAAAGCACATTCCAAAGAATGTGTCTTGTATGCCTTCTTTTTGTAGGACAAAGCAACAACCCCCTGAGTCAGTGTGTGTGTGTGTGTGTGTGTGTGTGTGTGTGTGTGTGTGTGTGTGTGTAAAAGCCAACTGCAGCAATGTTGTTGTGGGTTTTGCAGGGTGAGGAGAGGAATGGGCCATGGGGGATATTTTACTTATTGTTGAATACATTTCTATATTATTTGAACGCTTTATAATTAGAATATGCTATTCTAGGATTATAAATTTAAAAAATATGTTCTGCAACTTTGGAATGGTCACTTTTTTGGCATGCCTAGGATCTAGAAACAGCACCTGGCCCCTTGGGGCACTCCTGCCTGACCTCAGACCTGTGCATTCTTATGCTTTCCCTAATTTCACAGGAGCTGACTAAAAGGACATTATTATATTATTATGAGACATTCAATTAAAACTTTGTATTGTTCTGTAGTCCACAAAAAGGTGTTTCCTTTTTAGTAATGGATTGAAATTATTCAATTTTCACAAGAGTCCAGAGAGGTGGAGTCTAACATCTGCATTTTACAGATCAGATGAGAAACAGGCTCTGAGAAGCGAACTGACTTGCCCACTGTTATGGTATACTTGGGCTCTCTGCCCTGCTAACAATAGATCCACCTTCCCTAGAAACTTGCCTGGGCCCAGCTCTGTTTGTCCCATGTCACTGCCTCCTAGAGTGGGAGTGGAAACCCAGCCCGGGCTAAGCCAATCAGGTGTTCTTTCCCAGGAAACTGAATTTGGGTCTCATAGTCACAATACACTGCAGGGGTTCAGAATAGGTCTCCTCAAAATAGGTCATGTTGGCATGTGGATTATTTTGAAACGTTTACCTCTCCCTTAAAGAATTTAAATTTGGAACCTTGCCCATAATAAGAGTTATTATCAGAAATAGCTTTAATGACCTATCTATGGGGCAGGGCAAACTTCTAATGACTGAACATCTGCTCCTCTTATCATCCTGCAATGACCATTCTCCCCTCAGAAGCCCCAAGCTTTCAGGATGCCAGAGGTACCTCACTTTCCCTTTCTGTCTCTGACTCTCTCGTGTATGTGGGGTTCCATGTTTACATATCTATTACATTTGTTTTTTTTTAAATTTTATTTTTATTTTTATTTTTTTAATTGTTTGAAGTATTACAAATAGTAGTACATATGTCTCCTTTTTTTTTTTCCCTTCCTATCTATTAAATTTGATTATTTTCTCTTGTTAATCTGTCTCCTGTCAATTTACTTATTAGACCAGCGAAAGGAGCCTCAAAGGGTAGAGGAAAGGCTCTTCCTCCGCCACAAAGTTTGTGAGGTGTGGAGCAGCATCTCCTGCCTACCTCTCGGGCAGGAGCTGGTGAAGCAGGTCCAGAGAGAGGCAATGAGGAAAAGCGAAGGCGAGCTGCTCCTTCTTGTCTGTTCCTGACAAGCGTCCTTCCTGAGGCAAAGCTGCAGTCCTACTCTGGGATCCCACGAGATACCCGCATATCTTTACCTTGCCTGAACTTGGCTCCACTTCCTTGAAATCAAGGAGTTGTGAGACCCTGAGCCAGGAAGCAACAGAACCAGAGCTCTAACCCAAGTCACCCATTGCATCAGCCACCCACTCTCCATTAGGCCCTGTGTCCTTGCGCTTTCCCTCCACCACTGGCTTAACATCTTCATTCACAAATGCTGTCATAAGCCTCAAGGCACTCAAGGCATCTACTGCGGGTGGCGCGGCAGTGGGAGAGACCTATGCTGCTACAACAACACAGCTGTGGGAGACTGGCAACAGCTGTGCTGCTTGATTCGGGTGTGTTTGGCTGTAAACACTTCACAAATTTCAATGTGTGGGTATGAGAAGCACACCTTCCTTTCATGTAAACAGAAACACTAGGCTGCATCACCTCTCCACATCTTGAGAGATTCCTGAGGTGTTTGTTGATATTAATTACTAATTATGCACAAACACACCTTATGCAACTTTCACGGGTCTGCCTGTTGGGGGATCACAGGTGTGTAGTAGGGAAGTGAAAGGAAAAAAAGTGTTGTTTTTAAGACATCTGCCTTCCCTTCTCTTCTTTCTCCTAATTCAGATTCAATCTCGACAGAAACCTAAAAAGCATAGTGCGGTAGACTGGCTGCTTTACTAGCCCCAATCATTCACCCCTCCCTGGATTCACATCCTGTTGCCAGGTAACTTGCAGCACCCCTCCCTTTGATTCTGGGCCAGGTTATGTGGCTGACTTTAGCTAACGGAATGCTAGCTAATGCCAGGTCAGCTGAGGCTTGAAAAAGTGTTTGTACCTTTCCACTCAACCCCTTGCTCGGCTGCAGTCACTATGAGAACAGGCCTAAACTAACCTAGGATGACCGAGGAAGTAGAGGTGAGTAACCTCAGTCAAAGCCATCTTGGATCAGCCAACAGCCAGCTGAGCCCCAGATGGACCATGTGAGTAAGCTCAGCTGAGAACAGAACTGCCAGCCTAAATCACCTACCTGCAGGCTCTGAGCTATATAAATGCCTATTGTATGCCCAATAAGGTTTGTGGTTGTTTTTTATGCAGTGTTATTGTGGCAACAGATAACTAATTCATAGGACAAAATTTACATCTGGTTAACTTTTAAAACAGTTTAGGTGGCCTGCCAAAGAGATCTGATATAAAAGCGATCCCCTTATACACCTTCCCTCACCATCATTGCTCAAGAAAGAGAACATGGGAAACCCCCATTCTTCTCTGATATTGTGCAGCAAACACGCTCAGCTTTGTGGGTGACGTCTGCCTAGCTCCCAAGAGCTCAGTCTTTTTGTAAACTCCAGTTTCAAAGAATGCCAAATGGCAGCCGCTCATAAATGAAAGATGAAGATCACATGGTCTTCTGATGAGTGAGTTTACAGTTTGGTTGATAAGGGGTCTCTTAAGGGCATGATTATTGATTGAGAAATGTTTAGCCTCAGAGTGGCCATGGCATTCTCCCAGCTTCCCCCCAGTGACGGGCTGGAGGCCAGGCCAATCCCTCCCGGTCTAGCTGTGTGCAGAGTGGACAGGATAGCTGCCTGGGGAGGGTGGCTAGAGCAAGAGCAAGAAGAGTGAGGGGTACAGAGGAAGGGGGCAGAATTAAAAATAAAAGCAAGCACACTTTGCCAGGTCCCAGGGTCAGGGATGCCTAACCCAGACTACAGATCACATCAGTCCTGAAGAGGAATGCCTGGAGCCTGGAATGTTCCCTTGCCCGGAGGGATCTCCCTGACTTTATCCTGCTGTCTCCAGCTTGGGAGGAAGACTTAGAGAGGACCCACAAGAAGAGGCTCATATGGAATGAGAGAAGCAAGGAGGGTAAGGGCCACCAGACTACTTCCCACATATATCTAGTCCTGGCCTTGAACTCCATGGACCGAGCTGGAAGGCAGTGGGGGGCATGCCGTCCAAGCAAGCTGAGAGGGCCTCTGGCATCCCCTGAGATATGGAGCTCCAGGCTAGTGGTTTCTCAGAACTGTCATTTCCCAAATTAGTAATCTTTTAAAAAGAAGTAAGGGCAGGGGAAGACCTACGTAGGGTAGTCAACTTCTAAATTTGCCAAATGACTTGCCCTGGCCAGGCAGCTCAGTTGATTTGAGTGTTGCCCTGATGTGTCAGGGTTGTGGGTTTGATCCTTGGTCAGGGCATATATGAGAATCAATCAATGAATGCATAAATAAGTGGAACAACAAATTGATCTTTCTCTCTCTCTCTCTCTCTCTCTCATATCAATATACAAAAAATTTAAATTTGCCAAATGACAGATTAACCAAAACCAAACACAAGCCAAAACCGGTTTGGCTCAGTGAATAGAGCGTCAGCCTGTGGACTGAAGGGTCCCAGGTTCGATTCCGGTCAAGGGCATGTACCTTGGTTGTGGGCACATCCCCAGTAGGGGGTGTGCAGGAGGCGGCTGATCGATGTTTCTCTCTCATCAATGTTTCTAGCTCTCTATCCCTCTCCCTTCCTCTCTGTGAAAAATAAAGTATATTAAAAAAACAAACAAACAAACAAACAAAAACCAAACACAAAACCTATCATCTTCTGTCATATTTTTCATAATCAGATTTTTTGACTACCAAATAAGTGATAAAAGCATAATCTCAGTATAATGAATATTTCCCCTAAATGAGTTAGTAATTTTACACCATCATATATATACATATGATTATGATTATATATGTAATTATGTACATGATTATATATATAATTATCCTTATTTTTCTCATTTCACTTTAGACCTGTGAAAATTTCAGCATGATGAGTCACTACTCCTGCCTTTCCTCTCTGCTAGGTGCATATCCTACAGGACTAGTGTTGAAAGGTATATTATTTCATGGGCTCCTGGAAGAGCCAGAAGATAGAGTAACTCTCCCCCTCCCCCCCAAAAAAAATGGAAATCTGAACTCTGTGTGGTGGTGGGTGAGGAGGGGAATGGGGAAGGGGAAATGCTGAAAACTTCACTCACTGTGATGAGTAAGCAGGGTGGTTTGAGCTGCACCCCACCCAGGTGCTTCTCTAAAACCTAAAACGGCCTACACATTCCCCTTTCTCTCCCACCTACTCCCCAGTTTTCTCTTATCCATCCTCTGCTTCTTCCTGCTCCATGATTCACAGGGCAGTACTTATACTAAATATGTTATTTTTTAAAAAAATCCTCCACTAATTTTTATTTCTTTGTAACTGAGTAATGGCTTTCAGAGTACCTGTGCTTTAACTTCAGCTTGCTGTCTCACCAAACACATTGCTTTCCAGAGTCAATAAAATTTGACTTTTCTTTTGGAAACAAGTGTTTTTGTGGCCATATGAGAGCTCATAGTTCTACTGGGAAGGTCTGTGTCTATTTCTAGTATATATATATATATATATATATATATATATATATATCTCTGAAATCAATATATATATTCTCTTTCATCAATATATATATTGATTTCAGAGAGGAAGAGAGAAGGGGAGAGAGAGAGAGAGAGATAGAAACATCAATGATGAAAGAGAATCACTGATTGGCTGCCTCTTGCACGCCCCCTACTGGGGATCGATACTGCAACCTGAGCATGTGCCCTTGACCAGAATCAATCCTGGGACCCTTCAGTCAGCAGGCCAACACTCTATCCACTGAGCCAAACCAACTAGAGCTATTCTAGTTTTTAAGTCCAGTCTATGTGGCTGCAGCCAGTATCTCTGAGAAACCCAGAAGGGTCTTTTAGGTGTGTGCTCATATAATGTGCTTCTTTGGGGGCCAGGAGACATGAAATGCAGGTTACTTGTTGATGCTGTTTTCCCATCAGTATCCCAGTAGTGATTCCATAAATTTCCCAAATTAGCTTACCAATTCAGAATTTAAAATAAAAGTAAGTCAGTCCTGGAAAAAACAATCCTCCACCATCTTGGTGTTTGCTTTTAAAATTCAGTTATTAAAAAGAATGTTAAAACTTGTTTGGAGAGGATAAGCCAAAATTATTTTCTGTGGTTGCAAACCATGCAACTTCTATTTATCACCTTTATGCTTCTGTTATGTCAATGGAGTGTAGCCCTAATCCTGGAACAGTTACTGAAAATAATTTAGTTTCTGAAGGGATTACCTTATTAGCAGACGAAGGAAGCTGACAATGCTAATGGTGAGATAATTGGAATAGATTGGGACTCTCTCGGCTATTGGCTGGTATTGAAATGTACTGGTGTGGCTGTGTGGCTTGGTTGGTTGGAGCGTCGTCCAGTACACCAGAAGGTGGTGGGCTTGATTCCTTGTCAGGACACATACCCAGGTTGTGGGTTCCATCCCTGGTCGGGGCATGTATGGGAGGCAGCAAAGATGGGTGTTTCTCTCTTACATTGATGTTTCTCTCTCTTTTTCCCTTCCTCTCTCTAAAATATCAATAAAAAAGACTTTAAAATGTAATCATTTAAATGTAAAACAACAACAACAAAACAAAACCCACTAAATACTTCCACCCCAAATTACTGAGACTAAGTGGGTAAAGCTGGAAAAAGCTGCTCCAGGCCAAGCTGGAGGAAATCTGTGGATTTGGTGTGCCTGTGGAAAGTAAGGTGTGAGCCTGGGCTTGGCAACCAGAGAGCAGTATGAGTCCAATTTAAATCAAGAAAAATCCTCCCACCCCAGTACTACCTCGATTTAACACAACCCTGGGGGTTGAAACCACAGGAGGAAAGCAACTCTTTTCCTTCTTTATTTTACTCTTTTTTAGGTCAGAATTAACATCAAATATTTAAAAATGAAATAGTTCAGGTCTTTTACTAGCAATGTTGAATTAAGAAATCGTAATTGGCAGTTACTACCACTCAAGCCGAGTTTGTCTTGTTTTAAAACCCTAATGTGCTTCTTTGGGGGCCAGGAGACATGAAATGCAGGTTACTTGTTGATGCTGTTTTCCCATCAGTATCCCAAGGTAGCGCATGACATGAGGCTGACAAGTGCACATGTGGGCCTCAGGGCTGGGAATGGGCGAGGCAGTGAAGCCTGAGGTGGGGCTGGTGCTGGTGGAGGGGGCTGTGCTGCCAGGCAGGTCAGCAGCTGCAGTGGATGCTGAGCTGTTGAAGATGAGATGTGGGTTAGGAGCATGGCAGCAATTTTAGGAATGCTACAACATTCCTGGAAATGGAACTAGATGGAAAAAATGTATTTACCAGAATCATTTCCAGGAAGAGAATTGGAAGGAATCATTTCATGAGATGCCTAAGGATAAGTGTTAAGACTGCTATGGGGTTTGTTCAAGTAAAAGTCATACTGGACTTTTTTTTTGCCTGAGCAGGGGATGCAAGTTGGGGTCAGAGCTGAATTGCTTCCAGGGGTGGGCAAACTTTTTGACTCGAGGGCCACAATGGGTTCTTAAACTGGACCGGAGGGCCGGAACAAAAGCATGGATGGAGTGTTTGTGTGAACTAATATAAATTCAAAGTAAAGGAGCGGAGGGGAGAGCAAGAGAACCCTCCGCTCTTTCGGCTCCGCGGGCCGGGTAGAACAGCTGAGCGGGCCGGGTAGAACAGCTGAACGGGCCGGATCCGGCCCGCGGGCCATAGTTTGGCCACGGCTGGCTTAGACCAATAGAAGAGAGGCAGAATGCTTCCACCAGGAAGCCTCCATATTAACTCTCCTGCCATATGGAGCTCTAATTCAGCCTCTTCTCTAAATAGATGTTGAGTAATCTTTTACTGGTTTGAGGAGATTTCAAACAGCTCATGATATCCACAGGCCTGAGATGGCCTGGCCTGAGACTCTGGGGTGGTGGAGAGAAAGCAGAACCTGTTCTATCCCCAGAATGGCGGCTAATCCATGGCCAGGGTATGTGAGGGGGGATTTGTCTGTGTCAGTTCAAAATGAGCTATTCCAGGGGACAGACTAGCAGATCAGTCACATGGCAGTGGCCAGACCACATGAGCCTGAGAACTGCCTCATTTCTATAGGGGAAAAGTCTCCCCAGTTCTTTAACTTATGGATGAGCACCTGGCAGCTTCTCTGAGATGGTACTATTTGTGTTAGCTCAAGCAGATTATGACTGTAATCATCAGGGTTCTCCAGAGAAACAGAACCAATAGGAGACAGATAAAGTTCTAGATATAAATATAGAGAAAGAGATAGAGAGATATAGAGACTTATTATAGGAATTGGCTTATGCAATTATGGAGGTCTGAGAAGTCCCTTGATCTGCAGTTTGCAAGTCAGAAAAGCCTACAATTCAGTTTGAGTTCGAAAGCCTGAGAACCAGGAGCACTGATGACCTAGGGCAGGAAGAGATGGAAGTCCCAGCTCAAGCAGAGCAAATCATACTTACTCCAACTTTTCGTTCTATTTAGACCCTCAATGCATTGGATCAGCAATTCTCAAGCAGTGTGGTATGGCACTGGGCACTGACCTCTTTTCCCTTAGATCATCAAATTAAAAAATGACAACAGCTAACACAACCAGAGCCAACCGGTGTGAATGAATCAAAATTGTACTTTTATTTTTGTCAAATCAGCAAAAAATATATTTTTTGGTGTGCCACATGATTTTATTAATTAATTTATGTGTGTCATGAGACGAAAATGATTGAAAATCGCTGCATTGCCTGGCTGGTGTGGCTCAGTGGTTGAGCGTCAATCAGGAGGTCACGGTGAGATTACCAGTTGGGGCACATGCCTGGGTTGGGGGCTCAATCCCCAGTGGGGGGGCATGCAGGAGGCAGCTGATCAATGATTCTCTCTCATCATTGATATTTCAACCTCTCCCTTCCTCTATTAAATCATTAAAAATATAAATTTTTTAAAAAGTTGAAAATCGCTGCACTGGATGATGCCCACTTGCATTGGTAAGGAGGTCTTCTTTACTCAGTCTACCCATTCAAATGCTAGTCTCCCCCAGAAACACCCTCACAAACACACCCAGAAATGTTTACCAGTTATCTGGGCCTCCCTTAGTCCAGTCAAACTGCCACATAAAATTAACCATCACAATAATGATATGAGCTTAAAACTCTGTTATTCCTCCAATGTACTTATTGAGACTCCTAGGAGTTGCTACCAGGAGAATGGCAGGGACAGGTAAAAGCAGTCTACATTCCAAGGGGGGTGTGGTGGGGGGGTGGGTGGAAGGGACACTTTCCTAAGCTGAAGAGACCTAAGATAGAAGGGCTGTGACCCAGTCTGCTTGTACAACACAAACTCTATGTGCCTGGACTTGACTAGGAGCTGGGAATATAATGATGGAGGAGAAAGGCTCAGTCCCTGACTGAATTCACATTAGGTAACAGAGCGGACAAATAAAGAAGTAAGGACAGCACAGTGCAGTAAGGGCAATGGTGGGAAAAACTCTGCCAGCAGTGGGGGCTGTGCCATCCTTCCCTCACCCTCACCAGCAAACAGAGGCATGATTTCAAAACTCTTTAAACAGTTTGATGGAACAAATGTTTAAAAGAAGTAATTTGAATTTGGAAGCCATTCCTATGGCAGGGAGTGGCATGGCTCGGGAAAAGAGATCTTTTCAAGAATGAGGCAAGAGCTAGAGTGTGTTGGGTCTTAAGTTGACCATTAGTAGAAGATCAAGTCTTTGCCTAATACATGAATCATTATTGGTTAGCCTTTGAGGACAAAGCTATGTATATTTTGTATCCCTTGGTACCCAGTATAACCTGGGTGAGGCTGTCAGTTGTCCTCCAACATCCAGGCTCACCCATTCTACAGGTGTTAGGCACCTATAGAGACTACATTTCCCAGTGTCCTTGACAGCTAGTTGTGGCCTGGTGGCTAATTTCTGGCCACTTGTAACAGACAATGATGCATACAACTTCCAGACCACATCCTTGAAAGGGAAGGTTGTCCATCTTCCTGTACCCAAAACACAGACAGGGTGGGGCTGAGCCAGCATGTTCCTGTGCACCCCAGGAACAGTACAACAACAAGGAAAAGGGAATCTGGGTCTCTGAGTGGCCTCAAGGAACAGAGGTGCCTACCCTTGACCACCCCCAAAGCACACTTTGTTTGCAGTCCCTCAGGGCTGATGAGAACAGCACTATCACAGAGGAAGATGGTGGTGTCAGGCAATGTTTTAAACAACCTCACTGGCTCAGAGCAGTGGACGTGAATAGAGATTTCCTATGTCCCCAATGGAGAGAAAGTGCATAGTTGGGCTGAACTTAGAAGTAGCCACATCACAGCAGCTAAGAGTGAGGCCAGGACTGAGGAACGGACGGTGTGACCCCGGCTGTCAGTGAGGGGATTTCTGTGGCGCTCACGGTAAAGGGCATTAGGACTTGAGTTGCTCCTGACATGTCTGAAAAAAAAAAAAAAAAAAAAAGCCTGTGGGCTCAGTATTCTGCCTTCCTGTGGGTGTGGGCTAGGGAACACACAAGGCTCCTGGCCACTCTCCTCACCTATTCTAGACCCCCAGAAGCCCAGTGAGTCCCAAAGCACACTTTGTGGATTTGACACACTAGTTGTCACAGCAATGTGCTTTTCTGAACATGAAGCCAGTCGTGAGCAGAACCAAAGGCACGAGGAGGCCCCTAATTGCCTGCAGATGTCTGAACGGCACCCAGCTGGCAAGCCTGTGCACGCTCAGATCTGGTTTCCATTCCAGGGGCACTGGGATGAGGGACTCTTCTTCATGGGATCAAGGGCAGCACACCGAAAGCTCAGCTCACTGAGGGCTGTATTCCTAATTGGGGAACACCTCTCTTTCTGGTCATGAGTTGCAGACATTCACACTCATGAGTGTTGATCTTCGCTGGAGGTGAGTGCTGCTCTATGCTTTATTCTCTCTCTCCCTGGTTACTCACCCCCAGCCTGTAGGCCCCTTCTACCCCAGGCTCTCCAGGGACCCCCTGAACTTCAGGCAATCCCGATAGAGTCTGGGCAAGGACTGCTGCTGGCTGTCCCATGGCAGGCTCTTGAGTTTCCCAAACTTAGCATTTCCTAAAGGGAACTCTGGGTTCTCTCCTAAAACCTGTCCTCTTCCCTCAGTCTTCCTCATTTCTATAACTGGCATCACTATTCATTCAGTGGATCAAGTCCCAAACTTAGAGCTATTATTGATTCTCTTTTCCCTCACCCCCAACTTCAGTAAGTCCTAGCATGGATCCCTTCAAAGTATGTCTGGAAGAGATCTACTTTTCTCCACCTCCACTGTCACCATTTCTTGCAACAACCTCTGACTAGTTCCTCCTACCCACACACTTTCTTCCCTACAACCCACTCTCTTAGATGATACCAAGAATGATGCTCAGGCTGTGTGCTGCTCTGCATGAAATGCCCCAAGCTCTGTATGAACTGCCCACACCTCTCTCCCTCCCTCACTGGACTCCCTTCACACTCTCCTCACAGAAGTCTTTGATCACTCTAAATGAGGTCCCTCTGCCCTTCTCTCTCCCTGTTTATTTTAAAACAGATTTCATAGTTGTTTAATTATTTTGTTGATCTATTGTTCATTGTCTATCTTATGGCCTTGACCTTCAGATCTTGTTCATTACTCTGTTTCTAATGCCTGGCACAGAGTGGTGCTCAATAAATAATTTTTGAGTTAAGAGGTAGATGAATGGATTGGTAGATGCATAATCTTCTTGGGGTTTCACAGGATAAGACTAAATTCCTTATAAAGGTCACTGGGTATATAATTCCCATGAAAGCCAAACTAAGTCTGGCCTTAGTCCATAGATTCAGACAGGTATCACTTCAGTTAAATTTAATACATATTTATGGAGGGCCTAAAATGTGCTAGTCCCTAGAGATACAACCATGAACAAGACAGACATAGAACTTACAATTAAAAGGGGTGGGATAAAATTAATATACAATTATGGAATAGTGAAATTTATAATTATGGTATAAAAAGTGGAGGGTGCAATTAGAGCACATAAAAGAAACATTTGAATATAGTCCAAGGTGTTCAGGGAAAAAACAAATAACCTTCCGGAGCATCATGATGGCACCTTTTCTAATCTTTTCGAGGGTTTGAGAAGGTAGAATAGTGAAAATCGGATTCCAATAAGAGTAACTGCCAGGTTCTGTGTGCCTGCTACTCACCAGGCATTGTTGCAGGCACTTCACATACTAGTATAATGTCTCTCCTTCCTACAACAGTCCTGCCTGGTAGGTATAATTATCACCATATTACAAATGCGGTGACTCTAAAAGCAAGTGCTATGCCAAAGGCCCTGTTTTAGGGCAGATCCTCCTGGAAATTGACTGAGGTGGAGATTTGCACACAGGTTTGCTCTTAGAAACACCACCTGCGAGGGTATAAAGGCCACAGGGGTGGGTGGAGGAAGAAGCTGAGCAGTGAAGCAAGTGTACCAGTGGTCTCAGGTGATGCCACGAGTGCTCTACAGCTGGGAAGAGTGGTTCCCAATTGAGGCAAAGGGGTGGGCTTTGAACCCCCAAATTGACCAGTTACTGAACCCGGGCTGTCCCTGGCATAACCTTGAGTGCAGTTGCCCCCTTCATCTGAGGGCAATTCTAGGGAAGGGGGGTAGTTAACTGCCAGCAGTTGGGACAATGAGTGACTAGGTCCTAAGCCAGATGCCCCTGCAGGCTTCATGGCAGCTTCCCCATTAACGTTGACAGGCTCACTCCTGGAACCTCTTCTGTTCCCTGTCTACCATCACTCTTTGGTGATATCATTGATTCTCACAATTTTAAGTACCATTATGATCCCAAATTTATATTCTCAATTTAGGCCTCTCTCATGTACTTCAGACTCACATGCAACTCTTTATTACCTTCACCTAACATTTCCAAAAATGAACTGATTGTGCCCCTCCCTGAAGCCAGCTCCTCCCAAAGCCATCCCATCTCAGGTAATGGTACCTCCATTCAGCCAGTTGCTCAAGCCAAGAACCTTGGAATCACTCTCGACTATTCTTTTTCTCTGAGTCCTCATTCAATGCATCAGAAAGTCCTTCAAGATGTACCCCACAGCAGCACCCCATTTCACTCAAGGTAAATGCTTACAATGGCCTGATTGCCTCTATCAGCTTCTCTTCTATCACTTTTATCCTACCCCATACCATCCAGACAGGCTTTGTTACTCCTTGAACCCTCCATGCATGTTTCAAACTCAGGACCTTTGCACAGAACCCCAACCCCAAATATCTTTGTAGTTCATTTCTTTACCCACTTCAAGTCTTTGCTCAAATGTCAACTGCTTAGTGAGGCTTCCCTGAACTTACTATTTAAATTGTATTCTCCATTTTCTGTCCCTGCTGAATTTTATCCCTAGCATACATCACCTTCTAATAAACTATATAATTTAATTCCTATTAAATTATACTATAAAATTCAAGTTGACCCTTGTATAGTATGGGGGTCAGGATCGCTGACCCCTACACTGGTGAAGTCCATATATAACTTTTGACTCCCTCAAAACTCAACTACAGTTGTCCCTCATTATCCATGGGGGATTGGTTCCAGGACCTTGGCTGATTACAAAATCTGTAGATACCCAAGTCCCGTATACAAAATGGTGTAGCACAATACATATAGCTGGCCCTCTGCATTCATGGATTCCCAACCATAGATCAAAAATACTATTTTCAATCCATGGTTTGTTGACTCCATGAATCTGAAACCCAGGAATATGAGATTTATTGGGGAAAAAAATCTGTTTATAAATGAACCTGTGCAGTTCAAACCTGTGTTGTTCAAGAGTCAATTGTATTTATTTATTGCCAGTCCTCCCCACTAAAATGTAAACTTCATGAAGGCAGACATTTTTCTGTTTTGTTCACCATTGTCTCCTTGGAGCCTAGAACAGTGCCTGCAGGGCACATAGTAGGCACTCAGGAAGTATGTGTTGACTGAATGAATGAAAGAGTAGAGAGGGCATTCAAGTGGGTCTGTCTAGTTCCAAAAGCATGTTTTTGTCACCACACCACACTGTACTTTTTTTCCTGCATAACTAAATTCCTTCAAGACAGACATAATACCTCTGAGAGGTCAAAAGCAAATCTTGACCCTGCATGAGGTCACACATTGTAGCTGGAGAGGTCTGTGTGTCAGAAGGGATTCCAGCCAGGCTTTGTTAGCTGGGTGTTTGTAGGTGAAAATTTGGCCCCCAGCCACCCTGTGACTAGCAAGTGATGGTGTCAGGGCTTCTGGAACCTTCAGTAAGACAGGTGGGAGATTCTGACTGGCTCAGTGATTTGCAAGGCTTTCTGAGTGATTTGCAAGGTTCACTGCTAAGGTGAGGAAACGTGAGCTGCACACTTATGCAACCGTTAAAACAGGCCCAGGCCTGCCTGTCAGCTCCCACTTCTGACCAACTCATCCATATTGCTGTTCAGAATTTGTTGTTAAAGGAAATTGGGGCCAATGAGCTTGACCACATTTAACCTAATCGTAGCAACATGTAAGTGGGTCCTTTTCCTTTAATTTTAATGGGGTGTTTTAAGTATCAGAGCCAGCATGGAGTAGGGCAGTGGTCGGCAAACTCATTAGTCAACAGAGCCAAATATCAACAGTACAACGATTGAAATTTCTTTTGAGAGCCAAATTTTTTAAACTTAAACTTCTTCTAACGCCACTTCTTCAAAATAGACTCGCCCAGGCCGTGGTATTTTGTGGAAGAGCCACACTCAAGGGGCCAAAGAGCCGCATGTGGCTCGCGAGCCGCAGTTTGCCGACCACGGGGGTAGGGGGAAAAGGCTCCAATCTTGGAATTAGAAACCCAAGGCCAGGCTAGTTTTGACTAAGTACTTGTGTGACCTTGAGCAAAATTACTTTCAGTCAAAATTTCATTTCCTGCTACACAATGAGGAACATTAATCAGTGCTGGTAAGCTGGGGTGCTTTTGGTTGAATTCAGCCTGTATGGTTTGTTTTAGACATCAGCAGTTCTTCAAAATGAAATCTAGATGGGACTTGAGGTCTTCATTTTACTACAGTCTGCACAACTCCCTCTGGTCTTACACCTGGCCAGAGTCATCACCTGTGCTACCTACCTGCCTGGCCTTGAAGGCAGCTGAGTTTCTCTTCTAGTGATAGAAATCCAATGACTCTAAGAAATATAATTCCTCCTGTAAATAATGGTACCCAGTGGGTGAGGAGGTCAATAGCTTTTGAATTTTAGGATGAAAAAACAGTTTATATGATTTGTATAAATTCAGTCTGTTTAATTTAAGCTATCTTAGTTTCTTGCAATTCATTCCTTAATGATCAGACATTACTCTTACAAGGTCTCTGAAATTAATAGAACATTTTTCCACGACATAAAGAAAATAGAAGAAACTTCTGCAATAAGGAGAACCTGAGCTGATGTGGGTATGTACACCCTCCCCCCCGCCCCAACACATGCATAGAAGCACTAAAGTATAAACATTAAGAAAATGAGTTTGAAGGACAAAATCACAATTCCCTCCTTGGGTGCCAGAAACAAAGAAATAAATCCTAGTGCCATACACATGAGCTGGTGTGGCGGTACCTCAAAACAGTTTTGGACACAATCATAGGTTTAGAGATGGGAGACATGGCCTGGGGTGTGTGCAAAGCGGGGGTACTAGATGGAACCTTCTACATAAGACTCAGAGAGGAGCTCTTCTGATCAAATTATTAAGGAAATGCAAAGATAAATAGAAACCATTAGAGAGAGGAGAGAGGGAGAGAGGGAGGGAGCGGGAGAGAGAGAGAGAGAGAGAGAGAGAGAGAGAGAGAGAGAGATAGATAGAGAGAGAGAGAGAGAGGACAATATGTTTGAAATGGGCATGTTTGAAAAAGAACAGAACTCTGCTTGCCTTAAACAACCTCCTCTACTACATGAATAATCAAGCCCTCACCCTTCTCCGAGCCAGCACATAAAGGGATGACTCTATTTTAATAACCAATAAAGTGAATGTTGATTATTCAGATCTTAAGATTTCGTACCCTAAGGCGTTTATGTCAACATTTAACATTTACTAACTACCCACTTCACGGCAGGCACTGGTGGCCCCTGCCCTCTAGGTCGTTCGTGACCACCTGAACTTGGGAAGTGATGCCGTCAGGCTGGCCCCTCTGTGTGGTCCCTAATACCAGCCAGATGCCCAAACTGGTGCTTCCAGGACGGGGCCATGAGAATCTGCTCCATCATGAGAAAGACTGACCACACCCTTCCACTTCTAGCCTAGTGTACCCATGGCAAACTCCACATGGAAACATTGTCGTCTTATTTAATGGGGAAATGAAAAAGCAAGATTCCTAGCATCAAAAGCTATTTTATTGGTGGCAGGGGAAGGGATTTCAGGAAGGTATTCTTAGTATAACTGTTCTCAGTGAGTATACATTGAATTACATTATAACACAGTGTTTGTGATGGCCTATCTCTTATACCAAGATAGTCTAAGACATTTGGGATAAGAAGAGGTTTGGCAGGAACTAAAGTATTCATAATGGAAAAAACAGAACATTTTCTCTTCATGAAGGAGAAAATTTTATCACATATTCTCCAAATCAGATTTTCTGAACATGTGCCCTTTAATTGTATTCCAGTTCTTTTTTAAGTGGGAAGGATTAAGGATGAGGGTGGATATACCTCCTTGTTCTATACTTAGCAAAGATGATAGCGCCCTTGGAATAAAAAACTTTTGTACTTCAAACCCAGACAAGACCATTGTCCCATATAAAAGATCTAATACATTTACGAATATGATCATGGAAATTCACCTCTCCAAGGGTTTCTCCTTTGGGAATGGAGACACAATGTTCCCAGTAGTCCCTGGATTCCTCCTTTTTCTTGGAGGAAAGGAAGGGAAAGGGTGGGGTTCTACCGCCTGGAAAGCCGGGAGTCTTTTGGGAATACATTGCACAGGTATCCAGGAATCCAGAACAAAGCTGTTTTATTCATTTCAACATCCTCTGTGACCAATGCCAACTGTCCCAGCCTACAAATCTGTGTGGGGAAGGTTAGGGGGTTGGAAGGGGAAGGTCGGAGGGTTGAAGTCTGTTCCATTGGCTGGTCCAGGTTTACCTTTACAAGCTGGGGAAAGAGAGCTTATTTTGGGGAACCCTTAATGGTAGGGTCATTTTTATTTTCTGATGCATACAAGTTACACATATTATTACGGATTAGTTTCTGAAACTAATGCTATTTTTCTGACCCAGTTAAGATAAATGGACTTCAATCACTCATTCTAGTCTTGAACACATGGAAAATACATCATCACTATTTTATTTTTTTGAAACAGATGAATAGCTAACCTCTGTTCCCCAAACCCACAACTTTGCCCTACTCCATTCTCTTGCTCGGCTTCCCTTTGTCCTGTCACTGTTTGGAATGGTAGTTAGATTTTGTGAAATGTATTCCTCTCACCAACTACAAAGCATTAAAATAGAAGTTTCCTTTGCTCCTTGGGCCATTTTCAAAGGGAAAACTTTTTTAAATAGTCCCTCTTCAGAAGTCACCAAGAAGATAGAAAACAGGAAATTAAATGAATTACCAAGAAAGTCTGCATATGATTCTAATTTCATTCTTTCAACTAATGAAGATGCTATGTCCTGAATATAATACAACACTACCAAACAATAAAATAACAGGGCAATGGTCACATTTTTTGGCTGTATTTTGATTATCAGGATTTATATTATAAACATTTTTTTCTCTGAACATGGGGGAAATAACATTTTATGCCTTATTTAAAGAAACTAGAGATGATGGAAGATATTTGACTTTGGGTGGTGGGAACACAATGCAATATACAGATAATGTATCATAGAAATGTACACTTGAAATCTATATGATACTATTAACCAATGTCACCACAATAAATTTAATTTTTAAAAAAGAAACCAGAAATTTGTTTTTTGTTTCTGTCACTGAAACAATATTTTAAAAAGTTTATTGTGACCTTGTTGAATATAAGTCTTTGATTTTTTTAGAATAAAATGTACTAAGTAGTAAGAACAAATATAAATTTGTTTTAACCAATTTATTTTGATCCAAGTGCTGCTGTTTGATCCAAACACACTGTGCTCCTCTCTCTCTCTCTCTCTCTCTCTCTCTCTCTCTCTCTCTCTCTCTCTCTCACACACACACACAAGAAAATACCAACATAGATCTCAATTGGAGGAACTTTGATTTGTGGTAAATGTAAGCTCCACAAAGAAATAGGGCATGATTAAAACCAGCATCACAGGAAAAGGTAATTGATCAGCTCTGAGACCTCTCACAAATGCAACTTTTGGGGCTGCTGAGGGCATTGTAGGTACCACCATGGGGTTGGGGTTCTTACACACTGGTATCTCTGCCCATGTTAGGAGTCCTTCCTTCAATTACAGATGTCCACAGCAGTTTCTCCAATGCCTTCCCAAACAGGTCCAATTACTTTCTTTCTTTCTTTTTTTTTTAAAATATATTTTATTGATTTTTTACAGAGAAGAAGGGAGAGGGATAGAGAGCTGGAAACATCAATGAGAGAGAAACACCGATCAGCTGCCTCCCGCACACCTCCCACTGGGGATGTGCCCGCAACCAAGGTACATGCCCTTGACCGGAATCGAACCTGGGACCTTTCAGTCCGCAGGCCGACGCTCCATCCACTGAGCCAAACCAGTTAGGGCCAATTACTTTCTTTTTATAGGCTGAGGGGAGCCCAAGACCAGCCTGTAGCCAGCAGGCACATCCCTGCCTCTTGCTCTTGGGCTGCACGAACAAAGAGCTAGGGGTGGGCAGACAGCTGGGTTTGCTATTATTAAAGACATGCATTAGGGAGGCTCCCTGAACCTACTGTCCTCCATTCCCAGAGCTCCCCTTATAAGGAGTCAAATCAGTGTGGCCAGCCGGAATGAAACATGACCAGCTCCCTCAAGGGGTTTCTGAAAGAGAAGATAACTTGGTTTTGTCAACTCTGGTCACTAGGTCCTTGACTACAATTGTTTCTTTTAACTCAGAATTTAATAACTTAAACTTAAAACAATTGAGATGACTGTGCCTACCAGATGGAAGGAGAAATGTGCAGACGTTTTCTAATTAATTCGACTATTCGTGTGGTGGAATGCCATATAGCAATGAAAAATCCTATTTTACAAGAGTTGTTTATTAGTAAGTACAGTGTGATCCACTTTTTATTAAAAGTAAATTACTTACATTCTGTAGCTCAGACCTCTTTTAGTTTCTAAGCTCTTTGACTTCCTTCTGACTTTTCTCTTCTCTCCTGGCCCAGGAAAGCTTCATCTAATTTGGGGAGGAAGGTGTGGAAAAACAAGGTATCATTACTGAGCACTATTCTTCTAGTTCTTTCATTTGTGATGTAAAAGTAAAATTCTCAAACTGTTCAAAAACAGAATTCCCAGATTTGACTTGGGCTGGTGAACACACAATACAATGTACAAATGATGTGTTATGGAATTGTGCACCTGAAACCTGTATAATTTTGTTAACCAGCATGACCCCAATAAATTTGATAAAAAAGAAAATACATAATTCCCATTGATATAGACGGCAAACTCATGAGTTTTATTAACTCATTAATAAAGGAACTAGCATCAAGATAAGAGCTTTTTGAAGAAAATTTGAGAAACAGGAATTATAGAGTTAGTGGGGAAAGGAATACTGAAATAAGATTGCTAAATAGATACTAAACAAGTTAATATTCTATAGACATGTATAGAGTTATTTTCTCCAGGCCTCCCCAGTATATCATCACACCTTATCATTTTTCTACAACTTAGTCTCTAACTCACCAGGGTTATGAAATGTCTGGGCCATAACCAAAGGGACATTGCTTGTGTGCCTCAGATGACCCTTCACATACTTTTTAGAAATGTCAACAGCCATCATTTTTTTTGGCCTTATTTCCAAGTTTTAGATCGTTTTTCTTGTATAATGACAAATTTTACTTCCTGGTCCTTCGGGGTTTAGACTTCAGAAATGTCAACACTAAAATTTGATCCTTGTTATCAGCTTTTCTTCCAACATTTTCTTCCTAAACCTAGGAAAGAATAATCTTAAGCCAGTGCTGGGGTAGCTAAGAACCAAAGCCAAAGTCTCAGGAACAGGCAGTGCCAGCTTCTCTGGAACTGGATGGACAGAGTTATTAATTACATTTTCTGAATGCTGAATGTAGAAACTTCTACCCTCCCCTCCATCCCAGAATGATGGCATATAGCCCTTTTCCCTCTTGGAAGAAACTCTCTGGTTTATTTGGCCAGTCCAAAGGAAAGACTTAATGGCGGGTCTTTCCCAGCACATGGTCTACCGAGATCACCCTCCAGTATTTTAGGATTATCAAGCCCAACCTCCATATTCAGAGCTTTCAAACAGCCTTTTAGTTCCCAGCTCTTAATTATGTGCAGTCAAAGAACACCAGACAACTGAGGAAAGTCTCTAATTTGGAAGATAGAGATACAAACAAACAAACAAATAAGCAACCTGGAGAAAACAGGCAGAAGAATGCTTTTTAGAAAAAAAAAAATTATGAGTAATATAGCAGTGAGCTAAGAGAAGAAACTGTATCCATAAAATAAGAATAGGACATTATATGTAGTCCCTCTCCCCCATCCACACACAAAGGAACATTCAGAGAACAAAAGCACTACTGGAATTAAAAATGTGATAGCAAAATGAAGAAGGGATGGAAAACAAAGTTGAATTCTTGCCATTAGAAGGTAAAGCAAAAAATACAAAGAAAATAAGAGAAAACTAAAAAGATTAGTCAAAGAGATCCAAAAGCCAAATAACAGAAATTCCGAAAGAGAAAACAGAAGATGGAGAGAAGAGATTGCCAATGAAATGATTCAAGAAATCTCCTGATTGAAATACATTATTTTCCAGATCAGTGGGGCTTGCCATGTGCTAACACTAGAAGCAGAGGTAATAAGCAACACCTTTAAATTCTATTTCTTTAATATGTTTTTATTTAAGTTTTAGAGAGAGAGGAAGAGAGAGGCAAAGAGAGATAGAAACATTGATGAGAGAAACATCATTGATCAGCTGCCTCCTGCATGCCCCTACTGGGGATCGAGCCTGAAATCCAGGCATGTGCCCTGACCAGGAATCTAACCCTGACCTCTTGGTTCATAGGTTGACACTCAACCACTGAGCCACACCAGCTGGGAAACTTTAAAATTCTAAACCTAAAAATTTCAATGTATCTACACAATCATTCAAATGTAAGCACAGAAAAAAAGGCATTTTTAAACTATTCAAAGTTTCAAAAAATTTACCTTCCAAATGTCTTTTTTTTCTTCTTTAGGAATCTACTGCAGGATGTGCTATACAACTCTGCATACTTATTTTATACTTTCATGAAATAAAAAGGATACTTTTTACAATTGGAAAGATGTAAAACAAAATATTAACAAAGCATATCTTTGAATGGTAGGATACTTGGCCATTAACTTCTTTGCTTAAGTGTAATTTAGGATTTAGGGTGTTTTTATTTTAAATACGAAGTATTTATGCAATAAAAGAGACAAAAAGTATTTTTAAAATCTACAAATCTTTTAATTTATTTTTAAGTGTAGAATTCAGCAGGCTTTAGTATATTCACAATGTTGCATAACTATCATCACTATCTAATTCCAGAACATTTATCTCTCTAGTGAGGGACCCTTACCCATTAGTTGTCACCTGTCATTCCTTCCCTTAGTGCTTAGAAACCATTAATCTACTTCTTGTCTCTGTAGATTTGCCTATTCTTGATATTTCATATGAATGAAATCTACAACATATGGCTTTTTGTGACTGACTTCTTTCACTTAGCATAATATCTTCACGATTTCATTCATATTTAGCAAATATTAGTACATCATATTTTTAATGAATAATATTCCATTATCAGTTGATGGATATTTGTGTTGTTTCCACCTTGTGGCTATCCTATATAATAAAAGCCCAGAGACTGAAATGGTGGAATGACCAGAATGACCAGAGACCAGAACGACCATGGCCCCTCGCCCTGGCTGGCCCCGCCCCCCAGGGAGCGGTTAGGGGCAATGAGGCAGGCAGGCAAGTGGTTAGGGGTAATGAGGCAGGCAGGTGGAGGCAGTCAGGGGCGATGAGGCAGGCAGGCAAGCAGTTAGGAGCCAGTGGTTCCCGATTACAAAAGGGGTGTCCTACTGCCGGTTTAGGCTTGATCCCGCCCCTGCAGATTGGGCCTAAACCAGCAGTCGGACATCCTCCGAAAGGTCCCGGTGCCAGACGAGCCTTTCGGGATGCAAAGGAGACCTGGTGCAGCCCCTGTTTGTTCCTCCCCCCCCCCCCCCCCCCAAATGCACGAATTTTGTGCACCAGGCCTCTAATTATAAAAAAATGCTACAGTGAACATTGTGTATAAGTTTTTGTATGGACATATGTTTTTCAATTCTCTTGGGTAAATACCTAGCAGTAGATTTGCTGGGTCATATGGTATCTCTATGTTGAACTTCTGAAGGAACTGCCAAACTGTTTTTCCAAAGCAGCGGCACTATTTCACATTGTTACCGGCAATGTTTGGAGGTTCCAATATCTCCATATTCTTGTCAACAATTGTTATTGTCTGTCTTTTGTATTATAGACATCCTAGTAGATAGGAAGTGGTGTTTCATTAGGTTTTGATTTGCAATTTGCTAAGAACTACTGATGTTGAATATCTTTTCATGACTTTATTGGCTATTAGTATATATTCTTAGAGAAATTTCTACTTAAATCATTTGCCCATTTTAAATTGTATAATTTGTGTTTTTATGATTGAGTTTTAAGAGTACAGTGTGATTTTGAGGTTAACCTCAATTACCTCTTTTTATGAAGATGTGGTAAAATCCTTAGCCGTGCGGTTAAGGAAATATGAACTATTCATTCTCATTTAGGCTTTTGCCATTCTGTATCATTCACAAATTTTTTTTATTGTTTTTCTGTTTTCTTTGTGGGGTTTTGTGTGTGTGTGTGTGTGTGTGTGTGTGTGTGTGTGCATGTTAAATGGAATAAAAATGGTAAATTTTTAAATATCAGGATCTTTAGTGATAATTGCAGAGAACTATCTCTTGTCTATCTACAATTTCTAAGTTTTCATTTTTTAAAATTCTAAAATGAAATTAGCTATTTTTCTGATTCTGAAATATTCACTGTAAAAAAAAAATTCAAGGCCTTCCAGTTTCCAGTTCTGCATGTACAGAGCTTGGAAATCACCACTCTGTCCTAACAATAAGCTCTTCTGGGATCTGTAAGAAAGGGAAGGACAAAGGGCACACTGCAGCCCCCAAGACTGGGAGAGACAGACAAAGATAGGGAGTCACAGCTTACTGGAGCAGAGTGTCAGAATGGAAAACACTGTGAGATTTAGTGCCGTGATAGAAAAACCTAAACTGTTACTGACAATTTTCTGGAAGTTCAGTGTGGATAAACTCCAGGGGGACCCAGTCACGAGGAGCCTCCACAGTTTTGTGAGATTTACCTATAGGTGCTTGACCAGGTATTCAGTAAATACTGAAGAAAAATTCCCTTGTACTTCTGGCAGGAGATAAAAATAAACCACTTTGAAATATGCCAAGCACTCTGTTATTTTTAACAAGGCCTGCCCTCAGAAAAAATTAATTAACCAGAGCCTAACCTGCTAAGATATTATCAGAGCATAACTGACCTGGGCTAAGGGAAATACCTACTCTGGTCCACTCCTGCCTTTCTTCCACATAAGGGGCGAGAGAGAGAAAATAAAACAAAACATGAGAAACATTCCAAAAGTGAAGGATAAATGAAGACTTATTCATACAAATAAAAATTAAGGGAATGGAGAAGGGCAGTCCACCAATTCTCCACCAATTCTCCAATAACACCATAATCTGTTTTAACCATCTACTAATAGATATATTGCATTCATGTATGTCTATGTGTGTGTATATATACAGGTATGTGTATAATTGCCTGATTATTACCATATTATAAACTTCTAGAAATGGAATTAATGGGTGAAAGGGGATGCCCATCCTATATAATAAAGAGCTACTATGCTAATTAGACCGGATGGCGGAACGACCTTCCGGAACGACCAGTGGGCGGGGGGCGGGGCCGAGAGGCAGCTGGGGCTGCAAGGGCTGAGCACCTTGCACGAATTTCATGCATTGGGCCTCTAGTATACTATATTGATACATAGTGCCAAATTTCCCACCAGAAAGGTCATACCAATTTACACTATAAATAAGAGTGTTCACTCCTCCAATACTAAGTATTGTCGATCTTTTTAATCTTTGCCAATCTTTTAAGAAACAAAAAAAAAGATACCATTATTTTTAATTGGTATTTTTTATTTCCAGGAATGTTGGACTTATTTCCATGTGTATATTGGTCATTGTGTTACCTACTTTTAAATTTGCTTGTCTGAGTGCTCTGCCATTTTTTCCATAGGGATGCTAGTTTTTTCTTATTGATTTGTTAGAACCCTTTTAGATTAGGAATATTCTTTGTCCTGCATAATGCACGATGATCTTATTTAAATACAGTTTTTATGAAGTTCGTTTATAACCTTAATTTTAAAAAAATTCTTTACTTTTTAAAGTATTACATATGTCTCCTTTTCCCCCATTGACCTCTCCCCAGCCACCCCCAACCCCCAGCACATGCCCTCACCCCCCTAGTGTCTATATCCATTGGTTATGCTTATATGCATGCATACAAGTCCTTTGGTTGATCTCTTACCCTGTCCCCTGCCTTCCCTCTGAAGTTTTATGGTGTGTTCGATGCTTCTCTGTCTCTGGATCTGTTTTTGTTCATCAGTTTATGTTGTTCATTATATTCCACAAATGAGTGAGATCATGTGATATTCATCTTTCTCTGACTGGCTTATTTCATTTAGCATAATGCTCGCTGTGGCTATCCATGCTGTTGCGAATGGTAAGAGTTCTTTCTTTTTTACAGCAGCATAGTATTCCATTGTATGGATGTCTAATTCACTCATCTGCTGATGGGCACTTAGGCTGTTTCCAAATCTTAGCTATTGTAAATTGTGCTGCTATGAACATAGGGGTGCATATATCCTTTCTGACTGGTGTTTCTAGTTTCTTGGGATATATTCCTAGAAGTGAGATTACTGGGTCAAATGGGAGTTCCATTTTTAATTTTTTGAGGAAACTCCATACTGTTCTCCACAGTGACTGCACCAGTCTGCATTCCTACCAGCAGTACACAAGGGTTCCTTTTTCCCCACATCCTCACCAGCACTTGTCATTTATCAATTTGTTGATGATAGCCATTCTGACAGGTGTAAGATGGTACCTCATTGTCATTTTGATTTGCATCTCTCAGATGATTAGTGACTTTGAGCATGTTTTCATATGTCTCTTGGCCTTCCTTCTGTCCTCTTTCAAAAAGTGTCTACTTGAAAAAAAAAAAAAAAGGGTGGCAGAATAGACAGACGTGTCCCAAGTCTTGTCCCAGAGCAGATAGAAAGAACAACTGAGGGTCACACGGGGAGTATCTGTTGGTGAGTTAAGGGACAGTTATACTCCAGGAGAAGGTGGAGGATTGCTGGACAGGGCTCCCCTGACAGGGGAGCCCCCACTGCTGCTGGGTTCCCTCCCGGAGCCACAGGCTCGGATGTGGAGACTGAGCCATCTTGAAGGGGAAAGTGGATATTATTGGAAGCCTGAAAATCTACAACTGCCGCACCCACCGAACATCTGAGAACCCCAGAGCACCGGTCCCCAATTGGCGCAAACACACGGATTCTGAGGAGCTCTACACTCCACCACGGAAAGGAGAGAGAGAACTACATAACCAAACACCCGGAGAAGAGAGACCATGGGGAGACAAAGATACAGCCCACATATGAAAGAAAAGCAGGCATCACCAGAAAAGGAAGTAAACGAAATGGAGGCAAGGAACCTGTCAGAGAAAGAATTCAGAGAAATGGTCATAAGGTGGCTGAAAAGAATGGAAGACAAATTTGATAATATGAGTAAGAACCAAGAGAAAATGAAGAAGAACCAAGAAGAAATGAAAAATGACATCGCTGCCGTAAAGAACTCAATAGAAAGCATCAAGAGTAGACTAGAAGAAGCAAAGGACCGCATCAGTGAGCTAGAAGACAAGGTAGGAAAAAATACCCAAGTAGATCAGCTTCTAGAAAAAAAAATTGAAAAGCAGGAGGAGAGCCTAAGGGAACTTTGGGACAACACAAAACAAAACAACATCTGCATAATAGGGGTTCCAGAAGGAGAGGAAACTGAGCAAGGAATAGAAAACCTGTTTGAAGAAATAATGACAGAAAACTTCCCTGATATAGGGAAGAAAAAACCCACAAATCCAAGAAGCTCACAGAGTCCCAAGCAAAATGAACCCCAAAAGACTGACACCAAGGCACATTATAATTAAATTGGCAAACACCAACGACAAAATAAGAATCTTAAAAGCGGCCAGAGAGAGACAGAAAGTTACCTACAAAGGAACCCCCATCAGACTAGCAACTGATTTCTTAATAGAAACTCATCAGGCCAGAAGGGAATGGAATGAAATATACAAAGTCATGCAAAGCAAGGGTCTGAATCCAAGAATACTGTACCCAGCAAGGCTATCAATCAAAATTGAAGGTGAAATCAGGAGCTTCACAGACAAAAAAGGACTAAGGGAATTTATTACCACCAAACCAGCAATGCAAGAAATGCTAAAGGGTTTGCTATAAAAAAAAAAAAAAAAAAAAAAAAAGGAAGCGAAGAAGGAACACAGGGGTAAAGAATAAAAAATGGTGACAAATAAGTACCTATCAATAATAACTTTAAATGTAAATGGATTAAATGCCCCAATCAAAAGACATAGGGTAACAGATTGGATAAGAAAACATGACCCATATATCTGCTGTCTCTAAGAAACCCACCTCAGAAAAAAAGACACACACAGACTGAGGGTGAAGGGATGGAAAAAGGTTTTTCAGGCGAACAGAAATGAAAAAAAAGCTGGGGTAGCAATACTTATATCTGACAAATTAGATCTCAAAGTGAAGGACATAATAAGAGATAAGGAAGGCCACTTCATAATACTAAAGGGAGCAATTCAACAAGAATAAATAACTTTGGTAAACATATACACACCCAATACAGGAGCACCCAAATACATAAAAAAAACTCCTGGAGGATATCAAAGGAGAGATTGACAGCAATACAATCATAGTAGGAGACTTTAATACCCCACTATCACCATTGGACAAATCCTCTAAACAAAAAATCAGCAAAGAAACATTAATCCTAAATGACTCATTAGACCAGATGGAATTAATTGACATCTTCAGAACATTTCACCCCAAAGCCACAGAATATACATTATTCTCAAGTGCACACAGGTCATTTTCAAAGATAGACCATATGTTGGGTCATAGGCAAAGTCTCTTCAAATTCAAGAAGATAGAAATCATATCAAGCATCTTCTCAGATCACAGTGGCATAAAACTGGAAATCAACTACAATAAAAACAATCCAAAAAAATCAAACACATGGAGACTAAACAGCATGCTATTAAACAATGACTGGCTTACCAAAGAGATCAAGGAAGAAATAAAAAACATCATGGCAACAAATGACAATGAAAACACAACAATCCAAAATCTATGGGACACAGCAAAAGCAGTCTTGAGAGGGCAGTTCATAGCTCTACAAGCTTACTGTAAAAAACAAGAAACAATGGTAATAAATTACCTAACCCTACAACTCAAAGAGTTAGAAAGAGAGCAATAAGAAAAGCCCAGTGTAATCAGAAAAAAAAAAAAATAAAGATCAGAGCGGAGATAAACAACATTGAGACCAAAAAAAAACCAAAACAAAACCAAGAGCTGGTTCTTTGAAAGGATAAACAAGATTGATAAACCTCTAGCCAGGCTCACCAAGAAGCAAAGAGAGAGGACCCAAATAAACAAAATCAGAAATGAAAGAGGTGAAATAACAACAGACCCCACAAAAATACAAAGGATTGTTTAAAAATACTATGAACAACTCTATTCCAACAAACTGGACAACCTGGAGGAAATGGACATATTCCTAGAAAAATATAACCTTCCAAAACTCAATCAGGAAGAATCTAAACATCTCAATAGGCCAATAACTATGGAAGAAATTGAAACAGTCATCAAAAAGCTTCCAGCAAACAAAAGCCCGGGGCCAGACAGCTTCACAGGGGAGTTTTACCAAACATTCAAGGAAGAACTAAAACATATCCTCCTCAGACTATTCCAAAAAATTCAAGAGGAAGGAACACTTCCAAGCTCATTCTATGAAGCCAGCATCACCCTAATACCAAAACCAGATAAAGACAACACAATGAAAGAGAATTACAGGCCAATATCCCTCATGAACATAGATGCCAAAATCCTCAACAAAATTCTAGCAAATAAGATCCAGCAGTACATCAGAAAGATCATACACCATGACCAAGTAGGATTTATTCCAGGAATGCAAGGATGGTACAATATCTGCAAATCAATAAACGTGATTCATCACATAAACAAATTGAGAGATAAAAATCACATAGTCATATCAATTGATGCAGAAAAAGCATATGACAAAATCCAACACCCTTTCTTGATAAAAACTCTCAGCAAGGTGGGAATAGAAGGATCATACCTCAACATAATAAAAGCTATATATGATAAACCCACAGCTAACATCATACTCAATGGGCAAAAACTAAAACCATTTCCCCTAAGAACAGGAACAAGACAGGGATGCCCACTCTCACCACTCCTGTTTGACATAGTACTGGAAGTATTAGCCATTGCAATTAGACAAGAAGAAGAAATAAAAGGCATCCAAATTGGAAAAGAAGAAATAAAGCTGTCCTTATTCGCAGATGACATGATATTGTACATAAAAAACCTGAAAGACTCCATCAAAAAACTATTAGACGTAATAAATGAATTCGGCAAGGTAGCAGGATACAAAATTAACGCCAAGAAATCTATGGCATTTCTATACACCAATAGTGAACTTACAGAAAGAGAGACTAAAAAAGCAATCCCATTTACCATTGCACCAAAAAAATTAACATACCTAGGAATAAACTTAACTAAGGAGGTAAAAGACCTATATGCGGAAAACCACACGACACTGAAAAAAGAGATAGAAGAAGATGTAAACAGATGGAAGAACATACCATGTTCATGGATTGGGAGAATCAACATCATTAAAATGTCTATACTACCCAAAACAATCTATAGATTCAATGCACTCCTCATTAAAATACCAACGGCATATTTCACAGACCTAGAAAGAACTCTCCAAAAATTCATCTGGAATAAAAAAAGACCCCGAATAGCCACAGCAATCCTGAGAAAGAAGAACAAAGTAGGTGGGATCTCAATACCAGATTTCAAGCTGTATTACAAAGCCACTGTTCTCAAAACTGCCTGGTACTGGCACAAGAACAGACATATAGATCAATGGAATAGAATAGAGAACCCAGAAATTGACCCAAATCACTATGCTCAATTAATATTTACAAAGGAGGCGTGAACATACAATGGAGTCAAGACAGTATCTTCAATAAATGGTGTTGGAAAAATTGGACAGATACATGCAAAAAAATGAAACTAGACCACCAACTTACACCATACACAAAAATCAACTCAAAATGGATCAAGGACTTAAACATACGACATGGAACCATAAAAATACTAGAGGAATCCACTGCCAGAAAAATCTCTGACATATGCCGAAGCACTTTCTTCACCGATACCACTCTTAGGGCAATGGAAACTAAAGAGAAAATAAACAAATGGGACTACATCAAAATAAAAAGCTTTTGCATAGCAAAGAAGACCATCAATAAAACAACAAGAAAGCCCACTGCATGGGAGAAAATATTTGCCAATGATATCAATGATAAGGGTTTAATCTCCAACATTTACAGGGAACTCATGCAGCTTAACAAAAAGAAGATAACCCAAAAAATGGGCAACTGATCTAAATAGACACTTTTTGAAAGAAGACAGAAGGAAGGACAAGAGATATATGAAAATCTGGTCAAAGTCACAAATCATCAGAGAGATGCAAATCAAAACAACAATGTGGTACCATCTTACACCTGTCAGAATGGCTATTATCAACAAATCAACAAATGACAAGTGCTGGCGAGGATGTGGAGAAAAAGGAACCCTTGTGCACTGCTGGTGGGAATGCAGACTGGTGCAGCCACTGTGAAGAACAGTATGGAGTTTCCTCAAAATATTAAAAATGGAACTCCCATTTGACCCAGTGATCCCACTTGTAGGAATATATCCCAAGAAACTAGAAACACCAATCAGAAAGGATATATGTACCCTATGTTCATAGCAGCACAATTCACCATAGCTAAGATTTGGAAACAGCATAAGTGACCATCAGCAGATGAGTGGATTAAGAAACTGTGGTACATCTACACAATGGAATACTACGCTGCAGGAAAAAGAAGTTCTTACCATTTGCAACAACATGGATGGAGATGGAGAGCATTATGCTAAGTGAAATAAGCCAGTCAGAGAAAGATAAATATCACATGATCTCACTCATTTGTGGAATATAATGAACAACATAAACTGAGGAACAAAAATAGATCCAGAGACAGAGAAACATCAATCAGAACGTCAAACCTCAGGGAAGGTAGGGGAGGGTGAGGGTAAGGGGGAGAGATCAACCAAAGGACTTATATGCATGCATATAAGCCTAATCAATGGACACAGACAACAGCGGGGTGGGGTCGTGAATGGGAGGTGGGGGGTAATGGGGGAATAAGGACACATATGTAATACCTTAATCAATAAAGAAATTTAAAAAATTAAAAAAAAGTGTCTACTTAAGTTCTTTGCCCATTTTTTTTTTACTGTATTGTTTATCTTCCTTTTGTTAAGATGTATGAGTTCCCTATAAATTTTGGAGATTAGGCTCTTATCAGGTATAACATTATCAAATATGTTCTCCCATGCAGTGGTCTTTCTTGTTGTTTTATTGATGGTCTCCTTTGCTGTGCAGAAGCTTTTTATTTTGATGTAGTCCCATTTGTTTATTTTCTCCTTAGTTTCCATTGCCCTAGGAGCTGTATCGGTAAAGATATTGCTACAACATATGTCTATTATTTTGCTGCCTATGGCTTCTTCTAAGATTTTTATGGTTTCCCTTCTTATGTGTAAGTCCTTTATCCATTTTGAGTTGATTTTTGTGTATGGTGTAAGTTGGTGGTCTAATTTCATTTTTTTTGCATGTATCTGTCCAATTTTCCCAACACCATTTATTGAAGAGACTGTCTTGACTCCATTGTATGCTCTTGCCTCCTTTGTCAAATATTGAGCATAATGGCTTGGGTCGATTTCTGGGTTCTCTGTTCTGTTCTATTGGTCTATATGTCTGTTCTTGTGCCAGTACCAGGCAGTTTTGAGAACATGCTTTGTAATATAGCTCAATATTTGATATTGTGATTCCTCCAACTTTGTTCTTCTTTCTCTAGATTGCTGCAGCTATTTGGGGCCTTTTTTTGTTCCATATGAATTTTTGGAGAGTTTGTTCTAGGTCTGTGAAATATGCCATTGGTATTTTAATGGGGATTGCATTAAATCTACAGATTGCTTTAGGTAGTATGAACATTTTAATGATGTTGATTCTACCAATCCATGAACATGGTATATTCTTCCATTTGTTTATGTCTTCTTCTATCTCTTTTTAAAAATGTCCTGTAGTTTTCTAAGTACAGGTCTTTTACCTCCTTAGTTAAGGTTATTCCTTGGTATGTTAATTTTTTTGGTGCAATGGTAAATGGGATTGTTTTTATTGTTTCTCTTTCTGTGAGTTTGTTATTGGTGTATAAAAATGCCATAGATTTTTTTGTATCCTGCTACATTGCCAAATTCATTTATTAAATCCAGTAGTTTTTGATGGAGTGTTTAGGGTTTTCTATGTACAATATCATGTCATCTGTGAATAATGAGTTTTACTTCTTTTCTAATTTAGATGCCTTTTATTTCTTCTTCTTATCTGATTGCTATGGCTAGCACTTCTAGTACTCACTTCTGGTGAGAGTGGGCATTCCTGTCTTATTCCTGTTGTTAAGGGAAATGGTTTTAGTTTTTGCCCATTGAATATGATGTTGGCTGTAGGTTTGTCATATAAGGCTTTTATTTATAACCTTAATTTTTTGTTTCCCACTAGATTTGCACAATTCTAGGACATTCAATGTAGGCTCTGTAAAATACCTGTTATTTGTTACCCTGCACACTATTTTTTCTGTGTAGAGTGTTGTGTTCTATATCTTTAAATTTGCTTACATCCAGTGGTGCTCAATGATGAGAAGAAATTTATAGACTTACACTTTTTGGTGAAACAAAAACAACTGACCTAATTTTTATGGCATAGCCAGCCTCCTTGCTGAGTCATCTTTTTAGTGTGAGTTCAGTTATGGTCTGAGGGGCTCACCATGAATAATAAAGATACCCATAACCCTCAGGAAACTCGAAGGATTTAGAGGTTACTTCCCAGGAACTTGGGAAAGGCCAGCCACCTTTTTTATTATACAACACTAGTGATGATAATGATGACTTAATTTCTAGTGTACCCTACTCTTCCCACTTCAGAAGCAAAATGCACTAACCCAGTTAAACACTTATCTTTTAAGAGAATGCTTCAGCAGAAAACATTCGTGGGGAAATCTGGGGTACAAGGGCAGATTGGCGCTCCAAATCCTGCATGGGTACAAAATAGATACACGGTCTCAGCTTCGGATAAGAGGCCTCCCGTTGGTTGATCCTCCCTAGCACACACTCTGAAATCTCATCAAACTGTTAATTTTTCTCCTGTGAACACTTCTCTTGTTAACCAGTCCCTGGGCATTTTCCAATGGAAAATGGAGTTTTTGGCTTGCCCTGGCTCCTGTTTATAGTCCAGTGAATTGACAGATGAATCAAATAATTATCATATTCCATACCGATGGAATACAGGTGAAGGAGAGAAAGCAGAATGCCATGTGGTCCATCTGGGTCCATGGGACCAGTGGAGGGAAAGAAAACTGAAAAGGAGAAAGAAGCAGAGACTGAAACCATGGAAGTCACAATATTTAAACAGGAGTTTTATTAATGAGAATGTGTCACCTCAGAGCCAACGAGATGTCAGCAGATGGGCTGCACCTGTTCCTGGAAAGCCCAATGAAAACCAAATCACACTCCACAGATACTCCTCAGCAAATAAAGTCTCAGCTCCCAAAACAGCAGGCGTTGCTCAGACAGAGAATACCTAACATTCTTACCCGCCCCCCCCTCCCGTTTCCTCCCCCCATGTCTTCTGAGGGAGGAGACACCTCAGGGAATGTTCTGTTGACTAATGAGTTTGCCGACCACTGCTTTAAGGGATCAGTTTTCACAAGGAACACTCACTTATCTTTAACTGAAGTCTGATTGCTTTGGCTGCGAAGAACAGCTGAGTTAAATGGCCCAACTCTCTGGAGTCTGCTTAGTGATGAATTCACCACAATTTTGGAGGGTGGGGAGAGAAAAGCTGGTAGAGTCTTTCCTAGCTGTTGTTAAAGGCAGGACCCTGGAGCTACTGGAACAAAGCAGAGTCAGGAGATGGGTTGGCTGGAGTTTCATGCTGACCAGGGTTACCTAACTCAACCCCCAGGACATAGTACAAATATTTATTGAGCATCTGCTATCTGAGTAGGGTGGCTGGTGAAGGAGAGGCCTCTCAGAACTATCCCTTCCTCCCAAGTGTGTTTCTGTTAATTATCTACTCATATCAGGGAAGAGCATTATGGAGGCCTAGTGGCCTCACGCTCCACCCCCTCTTACAGAATTGCTGCTCCTGGGCTGTATACAGACATGAGAAGAAAGGTTATTCCAGAAATATTCCATGTCAATTTCTAAAGGCTTCCAGGGACAGGTTTATGCTTTCTGGGTTGCTGATCATCAAGACAGGAGCCAATGGTGACTTAAGGGGAGAAGCAGCTGGATAATAATAAGCAATGACTAAAAGCAGAGTGGAGGGCGGGGCTGTCTTCCAGCCCAGGTTTGTAACTTCTTTGACAACTGGGCTGAGGGCCTTTGTTATTATCTCTGTAGTTGCAACAGAGTCTTTCCCATCTCCACCACTGCCCCATCTCCACACAGTCCACCCTGCAAAAGTCTGGCACCTCTTATAAACCCAGGATCTCCAGGGACCTCCTTCATCTCCTGAGAGGTTTCAAAATTACTGCTGGGGGAGGCACGCTGGTTTTTCAAGTTGCTGCTTAGTCACAAAGATCAATGCTCTGAAGAAAGTTTTTTAAAAAGTGGAGATGGACGACAAACCTCAGAGGGAAGGTAGGGGAGGGTGGGGGTAAGGGGGAGAGATCAACCAAAGGACTTGTATGCATGCATATGGGCCTAACCAATGGACACAGACAACAGGGGGGTGAGGGCATGAGTGGGAGGGTTGGAGGACAATGGGGAGATAAGGACACATATGTAATACCTTAATCAATAAAAAATAAATTAATTTTTAAAAAGTGGAGGTGGATACACACACACACACCAAAAAAAAAACACAAACTCAAAATGGATAAAGGACTTAAACATAATACGGGAAACCATAAAAATCTTAGAGGAATCCACAGGCAGCAGAATCTCAGACATATGCCGAAGCAATATCTTCACCAATACAGCTCCTAAGGCAATGGAAACTAAAGAGAAAATAAACAAATGGGACTACATCAAAATAAAAAGCTTCTGCACAGCAAAAGAAACCATCAACAAAACAACGACAAAACAACACTGCATGGGAGAACATATTTGACAATGTTATATCCAATAAGGGTTTAATCTCCAACATTTATAGGGAACTCATACAACTTAACAAAAGAAAGATAAACAACCCATTCAAAAAATGGGCAATGGACCTAAATAGATAGTTTTTGAAAGAGGACATAAGAAAGGCCAAGAGACATATGAAAACCTGCTCAAAGTCACTAATCATCTGAGAGATGCAAATCAAAATGACAATGAGGTACTATCTCACACCTGTCAGAATGGCTATTATCTACAAATAAACTAACGACAAGTGCTGGCGAGGATGCGGAGAAAAAGGAACCCTTGTGCACTGCTGGTAGGAATGCAGACTGGTGCTGCCACTGTGGAGAACAGTATGGAGTTTCCTCAAAAAACTAAAAATGGAACTCCCATTTGACCCAGTGTTTCCACTTCTAGGAATATATCCCAAGAAACTAGAAATACCAATCAGAAAGGATATATGCACCCCTATGTTCATAGCAGCACAATTTACAATAGCTAAGATTTGGAAGCAGCCTAAGTATCCATCAGCAGATGAGTGGATTAAAAACTGTGGTACATCTACACAATGGAATACTACACTGCTATAAAAAGGAAGGAACTCCTACCATTTGCAACAGCATGGATGGACCTGGAGAGCATTGCGAAGCGAAATAAGCCAGTCAGAGAAAGATAAATATCACATGATCTCACTCATTTGTGGAATATAATGAACAACATAAACTGATGAACAAAAACAGATTCAGAGACAGAGAAGCATCGATCAGACTGTCAAACCTCAGAGGGAAGGTAGGGGAGGGTGGGGGTAAGGGGGAGAGATCAACCAAAGGACTTGTATGCATGCATATAAGCATAACCAATGGACACAGATACCGGGGGCTGAGGGCATGAGCGGGGGCGGGGGGGGAGTAATGGGGGGATAAGGACACATATGTAATACCTTAATCAATAAAGAAAGAAAAAAAAAGTGGAGGTGGTACGTGGGCCTTCAGACTGTTGATATTCCAGGAGTGGGGGTTGGAGGAGGTTCCCTAGAAGCACATTTGAAAGCAAGCAATGTAAAAGATAGGGAGGACATTTAAGAGTGCCCTGGGTTGAGGACTTCAGGCCTCCAGGCCAGATCAGCCTCAGGAAAAGGTGTGAATGAAGCAGCCTGCCCTCTCTGGCTCCTTGTCTGTTTTCCATCCATCCCACTCCTCTACACCCGCCCATTTGTTCCTCCTCCTTTTTACCAAAAATTATTTCACTGGGGGAATTATGTGACTGATGGTTGCTATATTACCCTCCTAGAAGTATGTCTAGCCTTTGCATTTTCAGTTTCATTAGGTGATGAGGACATGTTTTGGAGAAGGCTATAGGGAACAAGTATATTTAACCATTTTTTCCTTCAATAAATAATTACTGAGTGCCTAATATACTCTGGACCCTGGTGGGAGCAAGATGGAGGGTTCTTCGTGCCCTTTTGGTCTTTCAACATCAATGCTATGGCTGCTTCCCTCCTAAATTATCCAAGGGCAATAGTCACCACAGTGAAATTTATTTTCTTTCAAAGTCAACATGTTCTGTTATCAATGAGGAAATCATTAAGGTACTAAGAAACTTTTGGCGCTTCCTGGGTCAAATTATATTACAAGGGTCCCAGACTTAGTTGAATATGGCTCTACCTCAGTCATGTGTGGTTGGCTCCAAATTTCAATTTCTAGCTCTCTCTCTCTTGAGTTCCACACACAGACCTCCATTTGCCTGTTAATCAGCTCTATTCGAATGTTCGACCGGCACCTCAAATTCCACGTTTCAGAGACAAATACTATCTTCCTCCTCCTATGTGCCCCAGATCACTGAACACCTTCTCCACTTACCTAGTTATCCAAGCCAGCAGCTTGAGCATCATTCTTGAAGATTTTTCCTTGACCATATCTTTCAAACCAATCACCAAGTCCTGACTATTCCACCACTTACAGAACAAAGCTTCGTCATGTGTTTATATCAGAATTGGCCAAAGGCATGTTTAATTTCAAGCACTTAGCAGGGAGAAAACTAGACTAAGCACTCAGGTGCTTTCTGTCTAATATAATATATTGAGGGGTGGATTATTGAAAACAATTATGGCATTCATTGCCAACTTAAGAAAGTAAATTCACTTTCCCATAGCACATTTGTGACTTAAGCAAACAATTCCTTAAAAGAATGCATTTTCTATCCTCTGAGGTTATCACAAGCCTTTAAAGGTTACATTTCTGAGAAAATAAATAAAAGCTTTGTAAACAGTTGCTTTTCTTGGCAAACCCCTTTCTCTTTCTCACTGAAAATCTTAACAATAGAGAGGAACTGGTATCATGATTCAAGATGTAGAATAAGTACATTTTAATATTATTTGAGACTTTTGCCCCATGTGGATGCTAGAATATACTAAACTCTCTTTTTATTTATCTTTCTCACCATCTCCACTGCCATCACCTGAATTTAGCCCCATCATTTGTCTTGAGACTGACCAACAATCCCTAAAGGGAACCCCCTTTTCCAGCCTTACTACCTTCCTAACCATTCCCCAGCCTGAATGGTGTTTCCTAAGTGAGCTGATGTGCTCTTGTAATTCTTCTATTTAAAACTATTTATGTGCTTTCTTCTGCTCATAGATTATATAGAAACTCTAGAGTGGCATAATAGGCCTATATGGAAAAGAGGTAAAGATGTGATATTGTGATTTATAATAAGAAATATATAGTATATTTGGTCTTTGTTCCCTAAAACCCTCGGAATTTCCTAAGTGGTAAAGATGTCTTAATATTCATACATACCCCTTTCAACCACACCTGAGTTTATGTTAATGAGGTGACTTTTGGAAAGCATGAAAAGATGGAGGCTGGTTGCCAAGGGAGGAATAGTGGGTTGGAGCTTTCAATCCCACCCCATACTTTCACCCCCCACCTTGACCTCCAGGGAGGGGAGAAGGGCTGGAAGTTGAATTAGTTTGCCCATGATTTCATCAATCATGCTATGTAATGAAGTCCTCATAAAAACCCAAAGGACAGGGTTCTGAGAGCCTCTGCTGGTGAACACGTGGGTGCTGGGAGAGTGGCACTGTTGGAGGTATGTGGCAGCTCCTCACCCCTTCCCATATACCTTGTCCTATGCATCTCTTCCTTCTGGCTGTTCCTGAACTATATATATATATATATATATCCTTTTATAATGAACTGGTAGATGTAAGTAAGCTGTTTTCTTGAGTTCTGTGAGCCAGTCGAGGAAATTAATTGAACCCAAGGGGATGTAGTGGGAACCTTTGATCTATCACCAGCCTGTCAGAAGCCCAGGTGACAACCTGCACTTGTCATTGGCATCTGAAATAAATTAGGGGACAGACTAGTAGGACTGAGCTCTCAACCCATGGGATCTGATGCTACCTCTGAGTAGATAGTTGAATTGAATTAACTGCTTGGTTGTATGGAAAAAACAAACAAACATACAAACTGGATCTCTCCCTGAAATATTATTTTCATATCAGTCAGGACTCAAAAATAAAAAAATAAAAACACTCTAGATATTTTAAGCAGGAGAAATTTAACATAGAAATTAGTTATTTATTAATGTGTTGGAATGGTTTGAGATATAGCCAAATCTCCAAGAATGCCATAATAACTGGCCTGCAAGGGGAGATGGTACCTTTGACTAAATTAGGGAATCAGAACATATTACTATGGCAATGACATAGGTATTAGGAAGCTGCAACCATCACAATAACTAATAACCATGAAACCAACAAGTAGACAGTAAAATGCTGCTTCAGAAAAACTCGACATCTTCAAGAAAACAGCCATGAGCAACAGAATTACAGTCTCTGCCTCAGCTTCACTGTCTAAATTTAGAGAAGTAAATGTAATTGGTGGAACCTAATTTGCAAGAGAATCTTGGTTGCAAGAGAATCTCAGAAAAGTATTCTTCTGGTTGCAAGAGAATCTCAGAAAAGTATTCTTTAGGGGTCCAGGAAGACAGAACAGAAGACAGAATTGGATGCTAAGTATCATTGACCACACTCAACATACCTCTCTCTTGCCTTCTGTTATTGCACAATATTCTGGTTTTCCCCCTAACCCTATGAGGCCTCATCTTCTACCTGTTCCGTACATGTTGTTATTACTCAGGACTCAGACCTACCCATTTCTCACTCTATATTCTCTTTCTGGGCAATTTCAGACACTCTGTATGTAAGAATTCCAAAATCATTCTCTCCAGCCAGGTCTCTTTCACACTGTCTATATTTTCTAACTGTCTACTGGATTTCTGCCTACATATGTCTGCCCAAGCTGAACATATCCAAAACCAAACTAATAATTTCTCCTCCTCAAACCTGCTCTGTCTCCTGATTTCCTGATCTCAGTAAACAGTGACTAATCTGTCTCATTTCCCAAGCCATGTCTAATTAATCACCAAGTCGTGAGAATTGTACATATTAAGTTAAATATCTCTCATTTCCATAATCATCTCCAACCTGAACTCCAACTGATTTTCTGGTCTCCAGTCTTATCTTCAGTAGGTCTGTCCCCCATATTGTATTCAGCAAGCTTTGTCAAAAACATACATCAGATCTCTTAAGGCCCTTCTGGCTCTCTCTACCTATAGGAAGGAGTCCAGAGCTATTAATGTGGCTTCCAAGGTCCCAAGGCTAATATTCAGCTTGTGTTTACCTGTATAGCTATTTATACTGGCTGTTCAGATATTGAAATTCTCCCATACTTTGGAACTACATCCCTTACATTGTCACTATCCATCAAAAGGTTAATGTTGAATCTGTTCTAATTGGTTGGTGCTATTCCAGCCAGTTTTACCCAAAATATAGACTACTGGGCACTGCATTGGCTTCCACCATGAGAGGGTTGGCTCATGCCTGTGTCTTGGTGCTCTCCCCTCCTCAAACCCCAGGTGAGTGCTGCTTGGAGATCATCTTGGTATTCCTTAGCACACCACCTAAATATGCATTCCAAGCTCCAGGCCATGTCCTGGTGAAGTCCCCTACCAGTCTTCCCAGGCTCTGTGGTAGGGGGTGATGTTGGCCCCGATGGTCATGCTGGCAGCCTAGGACCCTCTGAGGCTGTGGCCAACACCACAGCCCAGTGCTCCCTCAGAGTGAACCTCACCTGGCCACATGTGGGAACTTCAGCCTTTGTTGGACTTGGTTCCCAGGGTATGTGGCTAAAAGTGGGGAGAACAGATGGTAGATGGTAAAAGGTCTCTACCAGTCTTGGTCAGGTGCCAGGCTTCCTCAGGAATGTTGGACACTCCTCAGAAAGATGGGAACCCATAAGGGTTGGTTTGGAGACCAGTACAAAATTCATCCCTGTGGAATTCCCCCTTTGTTTATTAGAAGAGCTTGGTTAAATATCACCCCATACACAGCTGTCTTAGGCATTAAAAATATTAATTTTATTACTAAAAGTGAGAACTAATGGGTATAGATGGCTGGCTCTGTCTAAATCAAGGGTGGAGAGCTTTTTTTCTGCCAAGGGCCATTTGGATATTTATTACATCATTTGAGGACCATACAAAATTATCAACTTAAAATTTAGTCCGCTTATATTTAGTCAAATATTTAATTAACTCACCCCTAATGCCTTAGCAGGGCCAGACCAAATGGCCCACAGGCAGGACATTCCCCACCCCTGCTCTAAATGTACATTAATTCAGTTGAAGACTATAGATACTTTAATGTCATTATGGATGAATAAACTGAAGTACAGAGAGGTTATCTACAACCTAAATGGCTGAGCCAAAATTCTGCACTTGCAGCTCAGTACTTAACTGCTCCCTGGAGACTCTCATCTAGCCTGAAGGATTAGGTCATATTCAAGTATGTTGTCCCAGTATATAACTTTCATGATTCAGTCGATATACAGATATTGAATAGATAAAAATTTAAGACAGTATTATACAGGCTAAGAAATTTTGTTAACGTAATTGTTGTTAGTTCGGCAGATGCTAGGAGAAAATTCAGCATCTTGAAAAATACCATTGAAGGTAAGTGAATTCTCCTCTTGCTCAGTCAACATGTTACTTTATGTCTCACATTTAGTGGGAAAATCTGGAAAAGTTTTATCATGACTCAGCGGCTAATGGGGCTAAAGGCAGGTATATCAAACAAAGGAATCACATATGTCAGTGGTTCTCAACCTTTCTGATGCCGCGACCCTTTAATACAGCTCCTCATGTTGTGGTGACCCCCAACCATAAAATTATTTTCGTTGCTACTTCATAACTGTAATTTTGCTACTGTTAATGAATCGTAATGTAAATATCTGTGTAAGACCATCGGAAAACACAGATATTTACATTATGATTCATAACAGTAGCAAAATTACAGTTATGAAGTAGCAAAGAAAATAATTTTATGGTTGGGGGTCACCACAACATGAGGAGCTGTATTAAAGGGTCGCGGCATCAGAAAGGTTGAGAACCACTGACATATATGAACAACTGGTATTATTACTTAAATCTCTTTGTAAGCAAGAGATTGAATAATATCTATAAATTTAGCACATTTAAAGAATAAGTGGAATACATTGTTAAATTTGGGGGCTTATATAATTATTTATTAATCTATATTATGTCTCAATACTGTTATCACACTCCTGCAAGGCTTGCACAGTCTGCCCCCTTCCTCGTGCCGGCCTTCCCTCTCAACTCTTCCTGTCGCTCAGTGCTCCAGCATTGGGGAAGCTTCAGCTCCTCAGATTCCTTCCCTCTTCTTGGAACATTTTTCTCCGTACCACCTCCATTCTGAGAAACAGCTTAAGAATCACTTCCTCCAGGAGACCTTCCCTGCCCTCTGGAATAAAGTCCCTGACTATACATTAGCAGAACCCTCTGGACTTACCCCAGCAAAACCCCATTAGCCATTACTGTGATCATGCACCCTAGTCTGCCTTGCTCACCAGGCTATACGTATAGTGAAGGCTAGGCAACCTCAGCCCTGCTCTCTGCTGCATCTCCAGATCTAGCAGACGGCCCTGAACATAAGAGCTGCCCAACAACTACTTGTTAAATAAATGAACATCTGTGTATGGTCCCTGAAAGCATTTTGCATTTCTCTTTAAGTTAGTAGAGTATATAGATATTTATTTTTAAATTGACTATTAAAATTTTGCAGAAAGTCAAATTCAAATATTTTCTAAGGGGGTTAGAATTGGGATTGGAATTCAAGGTTCTTGACTGCCAAAAGTCTTTCTCTATGGGTTGTTGTTTAATTCAGCAGAACTTCTTGTTATTATTCTATTTTCCTTTGTTGTCCAGGGTTCCTGCTCTTCTCCCTCTTACCCACAACTCACCATCTTCAGAATCTTCACATTTGAGCCCAGGCAGGCTCCTCATGTTGCTTTGACATGGGTAACCTTTTGTTCACTAGACTTTTGCTTGCCACCCCCCTTTTTTAAACATACAAATGTTGTATTTGGTTGATCTGTGGTTAAACACTCCTTGAAAGTTCATACCTCAGCCTCTTGGTGATCTCATAAATTTTCCACAGATTGTGTGTCATTCATAACCTAAGGATCTGGAAGGAAACCCAACTTTAAAATGCACTTCCCAGTAATTTCAGCCTGAAAGGTGATATGTCTGTTTTTCTAACATTTCAGTCACTGGAATGTGCGTTGGCAAAGTTTCCAGACCAGATTTTTGGGGAACTGGCTCACAGTTAAATTAAAGACACTAAAATCTAAGAGACACAGTTAAAGACACTAACATCTCAAAAGCCTCTTGGCTCCTCTACTTCAACTACACAGATGACTGCTGTGGAGACTAACATATATATTAGCTGAGATAAACAGGCATATGTCCTGGAAGAACAGTATTGTCCAACTGCTATTAGAAGCAAAGCTTCTGAGGATGGCATTAAGAATATCATAAATGCTGTATGTAGTCAGACTACTGGTTGATCGAGCTCAACATTCATTCATTCATTCATTCAACACACATTTCCTGCATAGAGGCTATGGGCCAGACTCTGTGCTAAGCCCACATGAATCAGACAGTCTCTATCCAGTTGGGCAGACAGACAATTACAGTGCACTGGTAGAGGTGTTTCACTGGTGGAAGGAATGACCACACTTGCCCTGGAAGAACTGGGGTTGAGGGGGAGATGTCTTCCTAGAACAGGCTCCATTTGAACTAGGTCTTGAGGAATAAATGGTAGCTCACTAGTCTTAGAAGAGAGTGGCAAGAGAACCCCAAGGCAACATTGTGATGAATGCATAGCATTGAGAAAGAGCGCTCTGCGTTCCAGAAATATTTAAGAATTTGATGTGCTTAGAACACAGGTGCCGCTCTAGGGGCAACAGGAGTACCGCTGTGGGAACCTAGTGACTTGGCCTTCATAGAATGATCTTGTAATGAACCATTACATTTAATATTCATGAATTTATCTGGTTTCTTTTTAGATCCATTTTTTTTTAAATTTTCATCTTGAATACCTCATGGGGGTAATGAGTTCAATTTACATGCTATAGGCTGTGTAAAGATGTACGTCCTTTATGTGTCCTAAAATACTCCCTTAAATAATCACCAGCAGGGTCATTTTTTCCTCTTTTTAGAATTACAGCATTACTCCTACTTGATCCCTAGGCATCACATAGCTAAAGAATGGATTTGAAAGGCACCATTAAAATCCTGACTTGGGTAACTATGCCCACCTAAAAGCCAAAAGCCACCCCTCCTTTACCTTCTACCTCACACCCATAGGTGGCATGTTGCTTTTCTGTAACTCTTTCCCTATTTGATAACTTCCCTTGATATTAATGTTATTCTTCTATTTGTTTTTAAAATAAAGCCAGGAAATCCATTTATTAATATGCAATGAGAATAAGTTCTTCTAAGTGACTCATGGTGGACAGAGCAGAACCTTCTTCCTGTGCAGCTGGGAAGAATGTGAGCCCGGCTGCTGGTTAGAAGGATCTAGAAGTTGAATGGCACCAGGTGCTGACAGCCTGCAGTGTCCATTGCCACAATAAGGACACACTTGGCGCCTGGACTAGACTAACTGAGTCTGAGGCTTGCCTGGGCTTCTCCCCGCTCAGGCCTGGGATGGGCCCTGCCAGGGAGAGGCTCTGGAAAGTCACCTGCTTCTGATACCATAAGGATAATAATGTTACGGGGAGGGGAAAGGCCTTATAGGTGGAATAAAAGTTGGTTTTGCAAACAATTTCCCTTATGCCCCAGAACTCTTTGAGACTCTGTCCTGAAACAGGATGCTATTAGCCAGAGTTGTTCTGGAGTTTTTAAGGAAGAACAGAATTCTAGGCTTGAACAATCCCTGGAGTGAATTGTTAGCTCCTCATATTTGACTTTCCTCCTCCTGCCGAGAGAACAAAACTTGCATGGCTCTGCCCTAAGCCCTTTCCCCTTGGTCTCTCCTTGCTTCTTGGCTCACCTCATCTCAGCCTTCTCACTTTCCTGGGCAATTTCACCCACTCCCACAGCAGGCAGAATGGGGGGCTGCAAAAAGAGCACACATGTAAGTCTGAGCTCAGGTGAAGGAAAGAGGGGAGGAAGGGAAGGTGGAAGCAATCTAAGGAAGTGTGACAAGGCTGCAGGGGTGTCCTGGAGCCAAGCTGCCATCAGAGGAGGTCTGGCCTCTAAAGAACAGGCTGCCATGCTCAGTTACTGGCCAGGAGTGCCTGTGGAAAGCATGGCCTCTGCACGTGGTGATGGATTTCCGAGTGCAGCAGCGGAGCTGTGGGCAATTAAGTTCCCTGAACTTGGAGGTATGAGGCCTATGCTCACAGCTGCTAAACCAGGAGCCTTCTCACTTCACCCCCCTCTGGCCAGCTTATAGTCATCCTTTAAGCCTTAGTTTAAACACCACTTCCTCAGGAAAGCTGTCCCAACCTTGGAATTGACTAGGTTTCCCTGATTTCTGCTCCCATAACACTTAATTCTAGTTCTGGTTCCATTATCTGACTCCCTCCCTGGATTCACTCCGAACTCCAGAAGGGCTAGAACTGTGTCTATGAATCCACAGTACCTGGGAGTACCCAGTCTCTGGAAGACACGCAATAAATATTTTCAGACATAATGAGTGACCAGACACTGGTCAAGTGAGATAGGTCAAATTGTGTGACAGTCTTGGTTTTAAGGAATATGCTTCTTCTGAAATTGTTCTAGATATAAGCTTCACCTTTATGGGATACTTTCAATGTTCAGGCTGATTTTCCAGAACAATTTACGAAGCTCCTTGAGGAAAACATTTCAAGTTAGAGCCATGTTCCTGAGCCACAGTGGCTCATTTCCTAACTCTGCCTTGGAATAGAGTCTGGAGCAAGGGAGATGAAGACGAAGGGATCCAGTGCTAACCTAGGTCCTAGTCCCACTTTGATCACTAACAGGGTCTTAAGTTACTTTTCTGAAAACACATGTTCAACTGCCCTTCCTCCTTGGGTTAAGAGCTCTAAAAAACATACTAGGGAATGTGTTGGCTCATTCTGATGTCAGCCCAAACCTGGACTGTAGTGTTATTGCTATTGTTTACAGACTACAAGTGCCAGGATGAAGGGAACATGGGAGCAAATAAGTGAGGGGAAAATGTGGATGGGGACATCATGACTCCTCAAGATGTTTTTGTGAGAGGTTGTGCCTTGGAAAATAGCGCAGGGGTTAAGAGAAGATGGAGCTGCCTAAAAGGAGATGAGAACTGCCTGATGAGGAAGGAGAGATGTATAAACCATGGAGACCCATTCACATGATTTTGCATGAGGTATAAATATAGGACCTTGAGGTTGCTAGACTCTGAAATGAATACTTAGTTCCAGCTAATACTCTTCATTGGGAAGATTGTGGGAAGTTCTGTTGTTTGAAGTAGCACTTCCTGACAGAGAAGTCTGTCGATCCATTTAAGATGTTCAGAACTGTGTCCCTCAAGATGTCCAAAATGCCTCAGCCAAGTTGGCCACGGCTCTAGGAAACATTACATGCTGCTGAGAACCATGTGTGTTGGCAGAGTCATCTCTCCTGCTCTGTGCACAGACCAGTTCAACCTCAGCCCACCAGGGTCAGCCTGCAGGGTCCCCTCTCTGCTCCCACTGGAAGCACTTAGACAAGAGCACTATCCTGGGTCCCTGAAGTTGCATGGCATGCTTGGAATGAATACCAGTACTGAAGAACCCAGAGAGACCTGGCCATAAGCCTTGATTTCACCATTGCAGCATTATGACCTCGGGCTGTTTCCTTAAACTGACTTTTTCATCTGTAAAATGGAGTTACAGCAGCCTTCCTCACCAGTTTGGTATGAGGATTTCAGATCATGTATGTCAAGTATCTGGCACACAGTAAATGTTCAATAAATGAGAACTATTATTATTATTATTTAGCTCAGTGGGGAGTGGAAAACAGATCTGGGTTTGGACCCTGGTTTTACCACTTATTAGCTGTTTGATCTAGGGCAGGTTACTGAGCCTTTCTGAGCCTCATTATTTTCCTTATTTGTAAATTGGGAAACACACTATTTACCCTTCAGTGGTGTTGTAAGAATTAGAGTTAATTTAAGAAAGGTGCCTAATTCAGTGCCTGGCACACAGTAGTACTCAATAAAAGTTTTCTGTTAGGATTATTTGTAGATCAAAGTTGGAATGAAAATTCTTGATGTTGGTTTGTACAGAGCAAGTATGTGTAATCATAACAAGCCAATTTGAATTGTTCTGTGGGAAATAAATTGTCTTTGAAAACAGGCTGCCTTATTTCCCCAGATTAGGCCAGTTCTGAACCTGTGAGCAGCAGAGGCTGGGGACTGGCCCAGGGCCTGGACGAGTCAGTCCCTCCCCCTCGCTCCAGCTCCTACAGGGGCCCCTTCATCTGCTCATTTTCCAGGAGACATTTTCTCCTCCAGCGTCAGGTCCCCTGAGGAGAGTTAGAGCAATAGGTCACTATCCTTTAAACTGCCACCGAATTTTCAGACCATGAGACTCCTGTCTCTCCCCAGTCTGGGCTGGCCCATCCCCAAGAAGAAAGGAAGCCAGGGGGTGGAGGAGGTTATAAAACCATTTTATGTCCGTCTTGTTTTAAATTGATTTCACAGCAGGGGAAGAAAAGGCAGAATCCTTCCTACATAACCTTTCAATGCAGGAGTTCTCCTCTGGTTAGGAAACCCATCTGGGAAGAGCTGGAGTCAATATGTGGCTCTCAGCTTCCTTCCCACGGTCAGTGAGCTCTGTCAGTGTCAGCCTGCTCCTGTCAGTGCTCGCCTATGAGGGCTGCTTGTGTGGGTCTCCTGTGCACCCCCTTTACACACTGGCTTGGAAAGGGGCAGTTCTGCCTCTGCCCTGGGCTGCCCTGGCCTCCAGATAGTCCTAACTCTTTCCCACTTAGGTGGAGCCCACGTGTCAGCTAGGGCATCCCAGTCCCTTAGATCTAGATACCCTTGGCTCTAACAACCCATGCTCTGTGGGAGCCCTAAGTCCTTCTGGGATTTTTATAGATTCCTGGGGGCGGGGGAGGGTGGGGGGTGGGACAGGGGAACTAGCATTCTATAATTACATTTTGTCTCTCAAATTTTCTGCATTTTGTAGCTGGGACATGGCCCCCAAAATAGGATGTGTAGTGCCCTTTATCTGGATTTGGTGGTTGTAAAGAATTTCCACACAACAGTACAGAGAGAACAATTTCAGTTCTTAGAAAACAGTTCAGCCATCCAGCCATGAATGTGGTGTGTGTGTGTGTGTTTCTTAAATATTTTTTAATATAAACACGGCCTCTAGGGAGGGAACTGGGTAGCAGAAAAACAAAGTGATGGCAGGTTTGTATATCTTTTTAACCTTTTGAATTTTGCACATTTACATGCATAACTATTAAGTGCATGTACATGTGCAAATATGTATACACCATATCCCATTTGTATGTAATATATGTACCATATCTGTGATATTGTCTTCCTACTCCATCTAAAATGCCCCATCCCCTGCCGAAACCGGTTTGGCTCAGTGGATGGAGCGTCGGCCTGCGGACTGAAAGGTCCCGGGTTCGATTCCGGTTAAGGGCACGTACCTTGGTTGCGGGCACATCCCCAGTGGGAGGTGTGCAGGAGGCAGCTGATCGATGTTTCTCTCTCATCGATGTTTCTGACTCTCTATCCCTCTCCTTTCCTCTCTGTAAAAAATCAATAAAATATATTATAAATAAATAAATAAATAAATTAAATTAAATGCCCCAGCCCCTTCTCTCTGCAGAGCCAGCCCCTCAAGGACTGATTTCACCTCTTCTTTACCCAACTACTCAAGCTTCAGTGGTCCCTTCTACTCTCTCTAAACCCCGGCAATTTCCAGTCTTGCTAAGGTTGGGACCTACTCACTAACTGCCTCGTAGTGTAACTCTGTTTCCTGAGAGCAGCACTTGTCTCTAATCAGTTCCTGAAGGGTAGAGACAGCCATAGCTTGGTTTCTTTGGATCCCTCACAGCACATAGCTGAATAAATGAATGAATGAATGAATGAATGAGCAACAAAGGCACAACTAGACAATTATGTAGGAAAAGCGCATGGCTAAACAAAAAAACCCTTTGGAACATGTATCAAGTACCTGGTATAAACTCCCGCTGCTCCCTGAACCAGCTGGGCTGATGGAAGTGAGAAGCTGCTTGCCATTAGGCTACTCGCTGTCTCTCTTCTGTCGCAATGAGAACAGTTGGGTCTTTTCTAGGAAATGGGTTTAGAGGAACACCCCGATATAGGAACATGTAATTCTATGGACAATTGTGAACTAGATGTCAGAAACTAAGACTTTAAAAACTATTTTTTAAAATTTAAAATTGATGATGGAATTAAGTTTGCTAATCAGCTGACCTTGAGATGGGGAGAAAACCCTGGGGTATCCGCAGTGCCAGCTTTGAATATGGAGGAGGGGGGCATGAGCAAGGAATGCATGTGGCATTAGAAGTGGAAAGAGCTTTACAGCCTCCAGAAAGGAACATAGCCCAACCAAAGCCTTGAGTTTAGCCTTGTGAAAATCCTGTCAAACTCCTGACCTAGATTACTGTAAGATTATAAATTTGAGTCGATTTAAGCCACTAAGCTTGTGGTGGTTTGTTATGGCAGCAAATAGGAAACCAATCCATGGGGGAAACCAATAATTCAATCTAAATCCTGACTTCAGGAAAATTCTTCTCCAGTTTCTCACCACTTAGCATCTCACTTTGCAACTGCCATGCTCAGATTTACGATGCCTTCACCATTTGTTCCAAGAACAACTTGCTTTACTTTGGTGTAAATACAGAGTTTATCCTGGTGGTTTCCTTGAAAACAAGAGAATCTGCTCCAAAATTAAAGTGCCCATCTCCAGAAACGCAAATGGCAGTTCCCTTTCACAACAATCCCCAAATGGCAGTCCCCTTACTAAAATAATACTTTGAGTTCCTATTCTCTAAGCATCCTGATACATAAATCACAGATATCTCTCCAAGTCATCTTCCCTCCATTCCCATTGCCACCTGTGGGGCTCTGCATTTTCAGGGGTCCACAAAACTTATTAAAATGAACAATGAGAGTCCCCCGCCCTATATGCTCTCTAACATGGCTTCTCAACTTTATGGAACTCATGAAAGGAGACAGATCAGTTAGTTTGCCCTTGATGGGTTGGTTTTGTTCTCTTCCTCCTTAGAGATAATGAGGCCTCAATAACAACTCAGTATTCTTAAAACCTCAAATGTTGCAATGAGAACAAAGCATGAATTTAATCTCTCTCCTTCACGCCTGTTTCTTACTTCCACATAGTTCACCCTAATCCTTGTGTCTAAAACCAAAATGGACTTGATTCCTCAGACCCAGTGAAGAACAGGTGAAGCTGGCTTGGCATGTCTGTGTTAAACTGCCCTGAGCAAAATGTATGTGTGAGAAAACTTCTGCCAGGGGAATAGTAAACACAACAGTTGCTGCCTCTTCCTAGCTAGGATGACTTTCTTGTGAGGGATCTAGGAGGCTTATTCTCAGACAAGTCCCACCACCTCCCAGGAGGAAGAAGACAAATTGGACAAAAAGGCCCAGCTCTGGGTGGGTGAGAATGGAATAAGGGACCAGGAAATAGGTCAGGAACTCATGTCACACTTGCTCATCACAAGCCCTGAAGGTGATCTCTAGGCGGAAACATGCCCATGATGAGGTGAAGACGGGATTGATGGAGGAAGAGGAGAAGGAGAAAGGAGGAAAAGAAAACAGTAGAGAGAAGGACTAAAAGTCATAAGGGATAGACTGAAAAGAAAATGGTGTTATGGCTGATAGAGGGAAAGAGAGCCCTGGGCTGCCTGACCCAATATCCTATGGTCAGGCCCTGGAGACCATCTGCAGGCTCCTCAGTCCAGTCCTTGACAATCTGGCAGCCACAGGTGGGCCTGCACCACGGGCAAGCTGACTTTCCATGCAGAAGGAACAGGCAGTGCCATGTAAGAGTTTCAGTAAAAGCGAACTCACCTCCCAAATGTCTTCCCCATAAGCCTGCTATTTGCCTGAACTTTCTTTGCCACTTGTCCCTATGGATTCAATCTTTGTCTTGGGGCAAATAATTAAAGCTAAGGCTTCTTGAATGTTTACATGTTCCAAGTACAGTTCTAAATGTTGTCCATGTATTAACTGAATTAATTCGCACAATAGCTTTGTGAGGTAGGTGCCTTTATCATCATCATCTTTACATTTCAGATAACGAAACTGAGGCACAAGTGGTGGAGTAACTCACGCAAGGTCATCAAGCTGGTAGGTGGTAGAGTCAGGATTTGAACCCAGTCTGGCTGGCTCCAAAGCCACATTGTTCCACCTGCACTACACTAACTCCCAAGATGAAAACCAGTACTTCAAGAAATTTACTACCATGAGAAACATTTGGAACTTTGGCCTCTGAGCATCTTTCCGCTACCCTCCAACTGGATTCACTAACAATTACTGTTCACACTCTCATGCCTACACACACACACATACCCCTGAGGTGTGACTGGAAAGCAACAAGGCAGACTCCACAGATCATAAAATTTAGTCTCATTTATTTGTAATAAAGTGTATAGGTCATCTGGCTGGCAAAGCTGTTACATCAAGTATCATTACTTAATTTTTGGAAGCCAAATTACAGCACTAGATGATAGAAAAACAAGTGCTTGTCATTTGAGTTTACTAACACTTTTCTCTCAGAAAAAGATGGTAAGATTACATAATAGTATATTACCAAAAACAACAATAACAACTGTCACAAAAATAGTCCTCTCTTGGGCAACTATTACATGTTAGAATAGAATTATAGATACATTATGTCATTTCATAGCCAAACTCAAACCAACCAGGGAAAATTTCTAGGTCCCAGGAAAGAAGTAGGAACTCAAACCCAAAAAGTTGAGCAGGTGCTAAAGCAAATGGTCCGGAGGGATATCAGAAATAGGTGCTGGCACAGAAGGTGAGTTTTTTTTTTTGTTGTTGTTTTTAAATATATTTTATTGATTTTTTACAGAGAGGAAGGGAGAGGGATAGAGAGTTAGAAACACCGATGAGAGAGAAACATCGATCAGCTGCCTCCTGCACACTCCCTACTGGGTATGTTCCCGCAACCAAGGTACAATGCCCCAGACTGGAATCGAACCTGGGACCCTTGAGTTCACAGGCCGACACTCTATCCACTAAGCCAAACTGGTTAGGGCAGAAGGTGAGTTTTAAGATCCACAGAAGAGAAAATTCATCCACAGGCTGCCAAGTAATAAGAAACAGAAACTGACCTCTTAGAACAAAGCTAAAAGCCAAAATGGGCTTTTCTTGTTATGGAATAAGCACTAGAAAACTCTGCCCACTGGTCTTAGGAGCAGCAGGAAGCTGACCATCTGCCCAGCAATGTGGGTGATGAAAGAATAGACCTCCAGAAACCAAATTTCCAAAATTGTGTGATGTGTGGGTGTTAGTCAAAATTTCTCCAAACCATAACTGAAGGAAGTTATAGTAAAAAACACACAAAACCATAAAAAGTATCCAAGAATGAACCCCACAAGGGCAAATGTGAACCAAGTGATACAGATGCCTGCCTCAATGCTGGCTCATCAGACTACAGGAAACCACCTGCTGAAGATGAGCTCATGCTAAACATGTCTAATTGCATGAAGAAAGGAACTATCTTGAGATATGTTAGCAGATGAAATAGTTGGGAATGTCCATATCCCATAAACTATAGAATGGAATAATATGAAAAAGTTTTTAAATGAATATGTTTAAAATATTCAAAAGATGGAAAAATAAAAGACACAAAGCAATATCAGGGCATAATGAAAAAGGAACATGCAAATTCAAGAAAGCCACATTTTCTGATATTATATACACCTTAAAATATAAGCAAATGAATGGGAAACATTAATGGTACACAGTAAGGTGGTTGGGGCAAGCTTAATATAGAAAAATCAATCATCTTCCTATATGTACAAAAGCAATAACCACTTACAATATATGACAACAGAAACCTAATTCACAAAAGCCACAACAAAAATATAAAATACCTAAAAATAAATATAACAAAAAATATTTAAGATCTATAAGAAGAAAACTTTAAAAAGCTACTTAGAGATGCAAAAGAAGACTTGGAAAAATGTAAAGACAAACTCTACTCATGCATAGAAAGATGTGACACTAAAAAATTTTTACTCCTAAGTTAATCTATTCTGTGCATTTATTTTTCAGAAATAGAAAAAATAGTGGCTAGAATTTTTCCAAAATTGGATGAAAACTATATACTCACAGATTCAGGAAGTTCAGCAAAACAAAGACAAACCACACAAAAGCATAATCAAATTGCTGGACACAAGTAACAAAGATGAAATCTTAAAAAGCATTCAGAGCAAAACAAAGCAAACACATGACTTATAGGGGAACAAAGATAAAACTTCTATTGATCTCTCATTAGAAACAATGGAAACCAAGGCACCGACTGCCTGCTCCCGGGCTGTGCAGTTTTGCTCTTCCCTGCTTTGAGGCCCTCTGCCACAACCATGCTCTGCCAGATCCTCAGTCAGGCCAAGGAACATCCAAGCTCCATCCCTCTCTTTGTATTTATTGGAACCAGAGGTACTGGGGCAGACCTGTAAGTTTTGCACCTGGCATTGTTCAATCCAGATGTCTGTTGGGACAGAAAGAATAACCCAGAACCCTAGAACAAACTGGATCCCAATGACCAATACAAGTTCTACTCGGTGAAAGTAGATTACAGCAAATGTAAGAAAGAAGGTCCACTTCTAAATGAAATGTTTCACTATAAAGCTGCTTAGAATGAAGGTCTTCTAGAAGCCATTTGCACAATTTCCCACTTAACCAGGAAATATTTCCCCTCCAAATGCATGAAATCATGTTGGTGTATAGTGTTGGGGTTTACACTGATTAATAAATATTTGAAACTTGAAAAACACACACAAAATGGAAACCAAAACACAAAAGAAGTGACATCTTTAAAGCACTGAAAGAAAAAGCTATTAATCTAGATTCTATAACTAACAAAAATGTTCTTCAAAAGTAAAGACAAAAATAAAAACATTTTCAGGTAAACAAAAGATAGGTAAATTTGTGGCCATCAGACTGGCACTAAAGGAAATGAAAGAGGATATGTTTGAAGCTAAAAGGAATAATATCAGATAGAAACTTGGATCTGTACAAAGGAATAAAGAAAACTAAAAATGATAAATATTTAATATAAAGTTATTAAATATAAATTACTTATTTCTAATTTTTAAATTTCTTCAAAAAGACATTTAATTGTTTAAAGCAAAAATAATAACAATGTATTGTGGGATTTACAACATATGCAGAGCTAAAATGTATGACAATAATAATACAAAAGATGGAATGGAGAAGTAGAAATATCCCAGTGCAACAGGGTAAAATATTTGAAGATAGGTTGTGAGAAGTTAAAGATGGTTATTGTGAACCCGAGAACAATCAGTGTTAATAAAAGAAGAGTAATAGTCAATATGCCAATAGAGGAAAAATGATCTACATTACAAAAGGACAGGGCTGTCATGACCTAAACGACCAGATGGATGACTGGTCACCAGGAAGTACATGGAGCACCTCTCGGTCCCTCCCCCGTGGCCCAAAGGCTCCTATCACAGCAAGGCTGGCGGCCGGGCGGGTTGGCAGGGGGGTGAGTGCAGTGAGATTGTTAGCCTCCAGCCCGGGGCTGGGCCAAAGGCCTAATGACCTCGCTGCTGCCGTGGCGGCTGTGGATCAGGCCCAGAGAGAGGTCTGGAGAGAGAGGCAGGGCCTGATCAGCAGCTGCTGCAGCTGCTGGTGAGGCCTGGAGAGAGAGAGAGAGAGGCAAGGCCTGATCAGCAACTGCCGTGGAGGCTGAGGATCAGGCCCGGAGATAGGCCCAGAGATGCTGACTGGCATAGAAATTGACCAATCAGAACCAAATCTGGGTGAAGTGCGAGGAGCCAATGGCTGCCTAGGAGGCGGAGCTTTTGACGCTCACTGGCATAGAAACTGACCAATCAGAACCTAATCTGGGTGAACTGCGAAGGCAGAACCTAAGGTGAGGGCTGAGGAAGGATTTTAAGGGCAACAGCTGTTTGGTGTAAGGTGTAATAAAGCGGTTCAATTTTTTCATGACCAGTTTGGCAGTATAGTGCATATGGCTGGCTATCAGTCCAGATATAGGGATTGTGTATTTTTGTCTGTCAAGAGCATCTCCTCCTGCTGAAAAAGGCTCCCCCCGCATATTTAAGCAATCCTATCCTATATAATCTATCTATACTAATAAAAGAGTAATATGCAAATTAACCATCACTCCGCTACACCCACAAGCCATGCCCACAAGCCACGCCCACCAATCAGGAGCGAATATGCAAATAAACCCAACCAAGATGGCTACGGCCACAGAGAGCAGGAGGGAGGCTTGGGTTTCCCGGGCAATGGAGGAAGCCAAGCTTTCCGCCTGCCCTTGCCTGCCTAGGCCTCCACTCAAGGCTACAAAGTTTCAATGATAGAAGATACATAAAACCAAACAGAAATGGTGGCAGCCACGGAGCTGGAAAGAGCAGGAGGCTAGGGTTGCCCCCGGTGATGGAGGAAGCCAAGCTTTCCACACACCCTGGCTGGCCCAGGCCTCCGCTTAAGGCTACAAAGTTTCAATTATAGAAGATACATAAATTCCAACAGAAATGGCTGCTGCCACAGAGCAAGCAGAAGGCTTGGCTCTGCTCCAGGCTACAAAGTTTCAATTATAGAAGATAAATAAATCCCAGATACCAGGGCCTCTGCTTGGGTCACCGGGGGGCGTGGCCGGCCTGCAAACCACCACAAGCCCCTCGCCCAGGCTGCCTCATGCCCCAAGGAACCCCCACCCTGATCCGGGACACCCTTCAGGACAAACCAGCTGGCCCCCACCCGTGCACCAGGCCTCTATCCTATCTAATAAAAGAGTAATATGCAGATTGACCATCACTCCAACACACAAGATGGCTGCCCCCATGTGGTCAAAGATCCTGCCCCCATGTGGACACAAGATGGCCACCACAAGATGGCCAGCAAGGGAGGGCAGTTGGGAGGGACCAGGCCTGCAAGGGAGCGCAGTTGTGGGCGATCAGGCCAGCAGGGGAGGGCAGTTGGGAGGGACCAGGCCTGCAAGGGAGGGCAGTTGGGGGCGATCAAGCCTGCAGGGGAGGGCAGTTAGGGGTGACCAAGCCAGCAGAGGAGGGAAGTTGGGGGCAACCAGGCCTGCAGGGAAGGCAGTTGGGAGGGACTCAGGCCTGCAGGAGAGAGCAGTTGGGGGAGGGGGGGAACCAGGCCTGTAGGGGAGGGCAGTTAGGGGTGACCAGGCCTTCAGGGGAGAGCAGTTGGGGGGAACCAGGCCTGCAGGGGAGGGCAGTTAGGGGAAAACAGGCTGGCAGGGGAGCAGTTAGGCATCAATCAGGCTGGCAGGGGAGTGGTTAGGGGGTGATCAGGCTGGCAGGAAGAAGCGGTTAGGGGCAATTAGGAAGGCAGGCAGGCGAGCAGTTGGTAGCCAGCAGTCCTGGATTGTGCGAGGAATGTCCAACTGCCTGTTTAGGCCCAATCCCACCGGGCAGTCAGACATCCCTCGAGGGGTCCCAGATTGGAGGGGGTGCAGGCTGGGCTGAGGGACAAACACCCCCCCCCCCGGTGCATGAATTTCGTGAACCAGGCCTCTAGTCTATACTAATAAAGGGGTAATATACTAATTAGACCAGGTCAACCAGCCATCTTCTGGACATTCAACTTCCTTCTGGACAAAGACATGGTGGTGGGAGCCGAGGCAGAGGCAGTTAGGGGCGATCAGGCCGGCAGGGGAAGGCAGTTGGGGGCAAGATCAGGCCAGCAAGTGGTTAGGGGCAATCAGGCCAGCAGGGGAGGGCAGTTGGGGGCGAGATCAGGCCAGCAAAGGAGGGCAGTTGGGGGCAACTAGGCCGGCAGGCGAGGGCAGTTGGGGGTGACTAGGCCAGCAGGGGAGGGCAGTTAGGAGCAATCAGGCCAGGAGGGGCGGGCAGTAAGGGGCGATCAGGCAGGCAGAGAGGTTAGGGGTGATCTGGCAGGCAGACAGAGGCGTTAGGAGCAATTAGGCAGGCAGGCAGAGTGGTTAGGGGCGATCAGGTAGGCAGGCAGGTGAGTGATTAGGAGCCAGTGGTCCCAGATTGTGAAGGGGTCCCCGATTGGAGAGGGTGCAGGCTGGGCTGAGGGAATCCTCCCTCCGCACATGAATTTCATGCACCGGGCCTCTACTGGAGTATAAAAATACTCAAATCCAAAACAGGGCAGGAAAAGATATAAAGAAGGAACAAAGATCAATTGGGACAAATAGGAATCTATTATATTTAAAGCCAACTATATTAATAATTACATTAAATATAAATTGTCAAATACTCAAAATAAAAGGCTGAGGTTGGCAAAATAGATAAACCCAACAAGTGTTATCTGCAAGAAATCCTACTTTAAATATAAAAAATGGAGAGAAGTTAAAGGCTGGGATGGGAAAAGATATACTAGGCAAACAATGATCATAAGAAAACCGGGATGACTATATTTATATCAGATTAAATAGATTTAAAGACTTTGATTATTGTCAAAGATAAAAAAGACATTTTGTGATGGAGAAACCAAGATGGCGGCATAGGTAAACACCTAAACTGCTGCCTCGCACAACAATTTCAAAACTACAACTGAAAGACAAAATGGACATCATCCAGAACCACAGGAAGGCTGGCTGAGTGGAAATTCTACAACTAGAAGGAAAGAGAAAAGCACATTGAGACTCAGTGGAGCTGCAGAAGGCAGAGGTACTGGGACGCGTGCGTGGAGAGGACTGGCAACTGAGTGCGCGGCTGGCTTTCTCAAGCGGGAGGGAGACGGAAGCTCCTGACTGCACTGAACTCCAGTTCCGGGCAAGACTCTGGGGACCCAGACTCATTCGGGGAGAAACTGGACTGTCTGGCGGAACTCAAGGGCGGCTTTCTCTCAAAGGTGCATGCAGCGATTACCACAGGACACAGAGACACAGGGGCCTATTAGGGCAGGGCTGACGGGAAACCAATGCTGTCTGCTCTGCCCTGAGACTCCGCCCCATCCAAGCTGAGCACAGAGGCTTTTGCAAGTCTTGTCTCATAAGGGTGTCTCCAGCACAGAAGTTCTCCCAGCGTAGACACAGCTGATCCTCACAGCCAATTGGCCTGGAGGTCAATTCCTCCCAGTGATACCAACAACAATCAATGCTTAACTATAACAAGGCTGTGCACACAGTCCACAGAGGGGTACAACAAGAGTGTCCACCTCAGGTAACTGTGGAGGCTGAGCCACTGGGCCCTATAGAACACCTAGCACACAAAGCCGCTCTATCAACTCAGGGAGGCAGCCAAAATGCAGAGACAAAGAAACAGATCACAAATGAAAGAAATGGAGGAAAGCAAGCGACTGGATATAGAGTTCAAAACCACGGTTATAAGGTTTTTCAAGAATTTCCTAGAAAAGGCCAATAAATTTAGCGAGACCCTCGAGGATATGAAAAAGGACCAACTAGAAATTAAGCATACACTGACTGAAATAAAAAATATTATACAGAGATCCAACAGCAGACTAGAGGATTGCAAGAATCAAGTCAAAGATTTGAAATACAAAGAAGCAAAAAACACTCAACCAGAAAAGCAAAAAGAAAAAAGAATCCAAAAATATGAAAGTAGTGTAAGGAGCCTCTGGGACAACTTCAAGCATACCAACATCAGAATTATGGGGGTGCCAGAAGAAGAGAGAGAGTAAGATACTAAAAACCTATTGGAAGAAATAATGACAGCAAACTTCTTCCACCTGGTGAAAGAAATAGACTTACAAGTCCAAGAAGCGCACAGAACCCCAAACAAAAGGAATCCAAAGAGGACCACACCAAGACACATCATAATTAAAATGCCAAGAGCAAAATATAAAGAGAGAATATTAAAAGCAGCAAGAGAAAAACATTTAGTTACCTACAAGGGAGCACCCATATGACTGTCAGCTGATTTCTCAACAGGAACTATGCAGGCCAGAAGGGAGTGGCAAGAAATATTCAAAGTGATGAATAGCAAGAACCTACAACCAAGATTTCTCTACCCAGCAAAGCTATCATTCAGAAGTGAAGGTCAGATAAAGAGCTTCACAGATAAGAAAAAGCTAAAGAAGTTCATCACCACCAAACCAGTATTATATGAAATGCTGAAAGGTATTCTTTAAGAAGAGGAAGAAGAAGAAAAAGGTAAAGATAAAAATTATGAACAACAAATACATATCTATCAACAAGTGAATCTAAAAACCAAGTGAATAAAAAATCTGATGAACAGAATAAACTGGTGAATATAATAGAATCAGGGGCATAGAAAGGGAGGACTGACAGTTCTCGGGGGGCATGGGGTGTGGGGGGTGTGGGAAGAGACTGGACAAAAATCGTACCCCTATGGATGAGGACAGTGGCGGGGGAGGGTAAGGGCTGAGGGTGGGGTGGGAACCGGGTGGAGGGGAGCTATGGGGGGGGGGAAAAGAGGAACAATTGTAATAATCTGAACAATAAAGATTTATTAAATTAAAAAAAAGACATTTTGTAATAATAAATGATCAATTTATTAAGAAGACATAATTCTACATATTTATATATTCAAAAACAGTTACAAAACACATAGAGCAAAAACTAACAAAATTGAAAGAAGAAATACAAAATTTCAATGCTTTTTTCCAGTAACTGATAGAATAATCCATGGTTGGCAAACTGTGGCTCGTGAGCCACATGCAGCTCTTTGGCCCCTTGAGTGTGGCTCTTCCACAAAATACCACGGCCTGGGTGAGTCTATTTTGAAGAAGTGGCGTTAGAAGAAGTTTAAGTTTAAAAATTTGGCTCTCAAAAGAAATTTCAATCGTTGTACTGTTGATATTTGGCTCTGTTAACTAATGAGTTTGCCAACTACTGGAATAAGTAATTAGAAAATCAGGGGAGATCTAGAAGATCTGAATCACACTTGCTCTAATTAATGGTTATAGAACATCACACCCCAAAACAGCAGAATAACATCTTCTTTATAAATGCACATACATAATCCACATAGAAAATGGCACTGGGCCATAAAACAAGTCTCAATGCCTTTAACAGGATTCAAATTATATTCAATATGTCCTGTAACCACATCCGAATTAAATTAGAAATCAATAACCAAAAAAGATATGGAGAGATTCTAAATAATTAAACAATGTATTTCTAATTAGTCCATGGGTCAAGGAAGCAGTCATAGAGAAAATTAGAAAATACAGGATGGGGCAAAACTAGGTTAGAGTTGTTCATATGGAAAATAGTACAATAACTAATAAAAAAAATACAAGAATAAACTCTAGGCCCTGGCAAGGAAGCTCATTTGGTTAGAGCAGTGGTCAGCAAACCGTGGCTTGCGAGCCACATGCGGCTCACGAGCCACGGTTTGCCGCTCTGTTGAGTAATGAGTTTGCCGACCACTGGGTTAGAGCATCATCCCAATATGCCAAGAGTTGTGGGTTTGATCCCTGGTCAGGGCACATCAGGAAACAACCAATGAATTCATAAAAAATATGCAGAACAACAAATTGATGTTTCTCTCTTCCTTTTTCTCTAAAATCAATATTTTTTAAAAAGAATAAATTCTGTTTTGCATACTTGCAACAATAAACCTATTTTTGCCTCACCCTGTATTTTGAATTAAAAGATTATGAAGATACAGCACATTAAAAATTGTGGGATGCATATGTCTCAGAGACCTCAGGCAAGGGAAACAAAGAAAAAATAAACAAATGGGACTACATCAAACTAAAAAGTTTTTGTACAGCAAATGAAATCATCCAACAAAATGAAAAGACAACCCACTGAATGGGAGAACATATTCACCAATGATCTGATAAGGGGTTAATATTCAAAATTTATAAAGAACTTATAAAAATCAACCCTCAAAAAAACAAACAATGCAATTAAAAATTGGGCAAAGGACCTGAATAGACTTCTCCAAGTTGATCATACAGATAGCCAATAGGCATATGAAACGATGTTCAGCGTCACTAATCAACAGAGAAATGCAAATTAAAAACCACAATGAGATATAACCTCACACCTGTCAGAATGGCTATCATCAGTAAATCAACAAACAAGTATTGATGAGCATATGGAGAAAAGGGAACCTTTATGCACTGTTGGTGGGAATGCAGACTGATGCAGCCACTGTGGAAAGCAGTATGGAGTTTCCTTAAAAAACTAAAAATAGAACTGCCTTATGACCCAGTGATTTCATTTCTGGGAATATATCCGAAGAAACCCAAAACACTAATTTGAAAAAATATATACACCCCATATGTTCATTTCAGCATTTTTTACAATAGCCAAGATTTGGAAGCAACCCAAGTGTCTATCAATAGACAAGTGGATAAAAAAGCTATGGTACATTTACACAAGGGAATACTACTCAACTGTGAAAAAAATAAAAGGAAATCTTACCCTTTGTGACAGCATGGATGGATGTGAAGAGCATTATGCTAAGTGAAATAAGCCAGTCAGAGAAAGACAAGTACTATATGATTTCACTCATATGTGGAATCTAATGAACAAAATAAACGGACAAACAAAATAGAAACAGACTTATAGAGAACAGACTGACAGCTTTCAGAGAGAAGGGGGGTTGTGGGGCTGGGTGAAAAAGGATAAGGGATTAAGCAAAACAAACAAACAAACAAAAAACTCATAGACACAGACAATGGTACAGTGATTACCAGAGGGAAAAGGAGGTTGGGGGGAGGTAGAAGACAGTATAGGGGGGGATAACTGGTGATAGGAGGAGACTTGACTTGGGGTGGTGAACACAAAATACAATATACAGATGATGTATTATAGAATTATACACCTGAAACCTATATAACTTTTTTAGCCAATGTCCCACCCCCCAATAAATTCAATAAAAAGAGACAGAAGTCCACTTTAATGTAAACACAGAGATAGATTACAAGTAAAATGATGGAGAAAAATATACCATACTTGAGTGGATACATTATGATCAGATAAAGATTTCAGGGCAAGAAATATTTCAAAGATAAAGACAGACATTTCATAATAACAAAGGACTCAATTTACCAAGAAGATACAATAATCTTAAATGTGTATGACCCAACAACAGAATTGCAAAATATGTAGGAAAAATAGATAAATCCACAGTTATTGCTGGAGATTTCAACACTCTTCTCTCAGTAACAAGTGGTAACAGAACAAGAAGACAGAAAACCAGCAAGTGTGCACAAGACCTGAGCAACACTACGAACAGACTTGAACTGAACTATATTCATATAGGACACTTCACCCAACAACAGCAGAATACACTTATTTTCAAGTGCACGTGGAACATTTACCAAGTTAGACCATAATCTGTGCCTTTAACAAACCTTACCAAATGTAAAATAATTGGAATCAAACTCTATTCTCTGAATAAAATGAAATTAACCTAAAAATCAATAACAGAAAGACATTTGGAAATAGCTACTATTTTAATTTAGTTGAGTATCTGTATGTTTGCATATTACTTTTCTGTTTTATATATTTTAACATTTCACATATATTTTTAAAAATATATTTTTTAAAATCTTTAAACGTTAAAACTAGCATAGAATGAAAGCTTGGTGAAATTTACATAGAGATAGCTCCTCCTTATTACTAGATTGTTATCAGAGACTCCATAAAACTCAAAGGAGGCTGGGGGGTGGGTGAGAGGGAAGTGAAGATTCAAACTCCCAGAAGGAAAAATCTTCAACAATCGAGTACATATAGAATTGTCAAGGGTAAATAAAATCTTCAATGTAAATTGTTACATTGTAAAGTGTAAGCCATGGTTTTATTTGTTCTGTGACATTTGGTAAAGGTAGAAAATAAAGATAAAATTTGAGAACCTTGCTCTCTCTCCAACAGCCTCTATTTGCCACTCCTCCATTGCTGCCTCCTTTCTCTCCCACTACCAGCCTTTTCCAATTGTAGAATTCTTGGCAGTAATTGGACAAAGAATCACCAAGGTCCCTGTTTAATGAACAATGTTGATTCAGGCCATGGATTGCATTACCTGTTTCTGCTCACAGCCCTGCCCACTCCTCTCCTCTCACCATAAAATATCATTTTTTATATATTAAATCTTTATTGTTGAAAGTATTACATATGTCCTCCTTTTCCCCCCATTGATCCCTTCTAACCCTCCCCTGTCTCCCACCCCAGGCCTTCACCAACCTATTGTCTGTGTCCATGGGTTATGCATAAATGCACACAAGATCATTGGTTGATTGGTCAAGCTCCTCCTAAGCTTAGCAGCTGCCACTATTTCCAGGATCTGGCAATCACAATACCTTGAGTCCCAGCTTAGCTTTGGTTTTCTTATCTGGGAAATAAAGATAATTAACCCACCTCACAAGGAGTTATGGGGGTTAAATGAGATAATAGATAAGGAATGTACTTTGTCAACAGGGAAAGCGCCACACAAAATTTTTATTGCCCAAAAGCTCAGCCCAAGGATCTTGAGGTGGTGCTCACTGGGGAACGTGGCCAGCTGCCTTTACCTCCTTAAAAAGGTGTGACCTGAGTCAGCGAACTATCCCATCATACTCACTAGAGGAAGGGCAGCGATGGCCAGCTGATCACCGAAATCCTTGCTCTCCCTCCCATGCTGCAGACTGACCAGACAGAAACAATACTCCCTTCCCCCTTAGCCCTAACTGTGGCCAACATTCTAGTTCTTGCCATTGGCACATGAGCCACAGCTTTTAAGAAGTAAGAGTGCTTTCTCCTTGCTCTTTTCTTCTGACATGCTAGATGTGTATGAAAAGGACCAGTGTCTGTTAATGAAGAGCCACAGGCCAGAAGGAATCTGAGTGCCTGAATCAGCACAGGGAGAAAGAGTGGCACCCAGTCACAAGAAACACCCCCATAGGACCATTACATGAGCATGAAATAAACACTTTTGGTCTAAAGCAGTGGGCACAGCCTTAACGAGGAGGATGCACAATGATTCTAGGATAAATTAGATTATAGTTATTGCCTTATTCCTGATAATATTTATTGCTTTATTGGGTTGTTGTGAGAGCTAATTGATGTAATGCATACAAGGTGGCAATAATGACAAATGTTCAATAAAATGTTGGCCATTATTATTAACAGCATACAATTACCAAATACTTTTTGAAAGTTTATTCCTTTACCCCAGGAAAAATTTCTACCTCTGCAGCTTATCTCCAGGTGACTGTGGCCATTAAGTGCACATCAAAATATTTTCCAAGGAAGTTCTTTCAGGGCTTCAGTGTTTTTCCTAAATAGTTTGTGTCTTAACCTGATCATCATTACCTAGCAAATATCCAAATCTAAAGTTTCAGGCTCAGCTTTTATCTGAAGAGCCATGGTGTGCATTTAATGATAGTCACTGACTTGACCTACAGTTACTCAGAAGTCCCATTCACTCACCTGTCCTCTCTCCAGGTTGCAGTCAATAAGTCAAGGATGCTGTTGCCATAAAGCTGCAGGTCCCACTGTAACCAGCAGAGGACAGTGCTTCACACAACTGCTGCAACTTTTGGAGATATCGCCCAGTGCCTTCCTATTATCCACAGGTTTATTTTATTTTATTATTATTTGTTTTTCTCTCCATTTTCATTCCTTGCCTTTAGAAGAATCACCATGATGTGTCAGAAAAGTCTGGTTTACCTTCCGTTGTGCTCAGCTTTTACAGATTTGGATCTCTTGTGTGGTCACTGGCACTCTTGTGTGGTTGGGGGAGGCATATCCCCTGGGTGTGAAAATAGGAGCCCCCGCGCTTTCCCGGAGCTGCTGGCACAGCCGCCTGCTCTCCGCGTCCTCCTTTCCTGAGTCACTTGACACCCACCCGGTTTCTGCAAACGATTTCACCCCATCTTCTCCCACATCATGGCAAATTCCAGGACCCCAGTCCTCTGTACTTCAGCTGTGTGTGTGCTGGGGGAGGGGAGGAGTTGAGAGGATGGGGGGAGGAGGTCAGGTGGCTAGGATGCATTTCAGAACCTCTGAAGGGTCCTGAAAACACACGCGCGGGGTCTCACCGCAGGCCTCCCGAATCAGATGCCTGTGGGTGAAAGTCTGAGAAGCTCCTGCAGGATGGAGGTCTGACCGCACTCCCACTTCCGCCGCCTGCACAGCGTGGCTGAGTTAATGAGGACCTAGACAAGGCAAACGGCACCAGGAGGGCCAGGTCGGGGTGCAGCTGGCATGACTCAGTGATTGATTGGTTCTGTTACTACCCCGTTTTCCCCACAGGGAAATCTGAGGCCCACTCACTCCCAACAGGTGATCTCACTGCAATCTTAACAGAAAATTAGCTCTCCAACTGTTCTCGCCCTCCTCAATGCTTTGGGTTCTTGTCCACATTCTCCTTCTCCCTCCCCCCTCCCCCCTGCCCCCTCCACACACACACACACACACACACACACACACACACACACACACACTCTCTCTCTCTCTCTGTCTCTCTCTCTCTCTCTCTCTCTCTCTCTCTCTCTCTCTCTCTCTCTCTCCACCAGTGTCTGTAGCCCCTCTCCCTGCCTCTCTGGGGACCTCTCCCATTATCACTTCCCCACCTGCACGGCAGGCATCGCCCTCTCCAGGGCTAATTTTCTCCTTCCAGAGCCTGGGCTCCTGTCTTCAGAGCTTCCTCTTTCTCCCTATGGAGCAATCACCAGTTTTATGAGTTTTCCCTGCTACTGATGAACCTTCCACTCCAGGAATCCCCTCTTCTTGGTCCCTGTTTTTGTGCTGAACACTAGCACTTCTTCCCATGAACTGGCCCATCTGTATCCACACAGGTCCCTCTTCAGACTGACTCCAGAGAGATTCTTCTAACATGTTCATCTGGTATGTCTTGCTCTGGCCGAAAATCTTTCATTGTCTACTGCCCAATACCACAGGACAAAGCCCAACCCCTGGGGATATCACACAGGCCCTTCTCCACTTGTCCTTTCCCCACCCCTGCACTTTATACACCAGCAATATGCACTCATGAGCCTCCTACAGAATGTTTGCCTTTGCCTACCTCTCTTTTCCCCATTTTGCTTCATAAAGCAAACTCCTATTCATGCCACAAAATCCAGCTCAGGCACCACTTCCCATGTACCCTTGAGTAGATTTCCTCACATTCTTGTAGGATAGCTCTGACCTAATATCAGGCTGTCACTGGTATATCTTCCCACCCTGCAACCTTGAAATCATTAAGTATTCCTTCTCTGTAGAACACTATTCATTTACAATTCTCTCTTTCCCTTCCACGCTTTAAGCTTCTTTGAGGTGAACTATTCATCTCAGTGCCCTCAGTGCCTAGAACTCAGTAATTGTAGGAATTGGGTTAGAGCAGTGGTCGGCAAACTGCGGCTCATGAGCCGAGGTTTGCCGCTCTGTTGACTAATGAGTTTGCCGACCACTGGGTTAGAGTATTCTCTCTGCTTCCTTTCACTGAGAGACTTCTTTAAAATACCAAATCTCTACCTTTATGGTGTTTCTACCCCCACTCACCTCTTCACCCACTAAAATGTATTTTCCTCCCACTTTTCTGATCTTTAAAGAAACAAATGACTAAGCCACAGATGCCCATTCACGCCCATCCCATCCTCATCAATCTCTGGGTCATGTGACAGTGTTGACTATCACCCTAATTGACATTCTTCCCTGGGTTTCTATAGTGGATAGTTAATGTTCTTGCTATATCCATTTCACCTTCTTCTGTGAACAGCACCCCATATTCCCCTAGGAAACCACTTTTCTCTCATTATCAGTCCATATCGTTTGGATGCCTCCAGGCCTAACTCCAGAGATGGGTACTGACTTATCTAAACATCTGTTGCCCCCAGAGATCAGCTTTAAAATGAGCAAATAATGGCAGCTACACCAAACAGTCAGTCAGATGAACTCAGATTCCTTCATTGGAAGTGTGTGTGTTTGTGTCGGGGGCGGGGGGTGGGGGGGTGGGGTGGAGAATTGCTCTTCCTGATGGAGAAGATAGAATGGGGCTCAGGAAGAAGGTTCCTGAGCCAACCTAGGGAAGCAGAATAAGATGAAAGAATAAACAAATCCCAAAGCCTTGGAGACCCCAAATGCATCTGAACCTGGACTACCCTGTTACATGAGTCAAAATACTAATTTTTTAATTTAAAAAATAAATAAACCAATATAAATAGAATTTTTTATCACTTGAAAAAATACTGTCTACTTATAATTATTGTGATCCATTTCCCTCACACATTCTCTTTCTCCTTCACTGGTTTCTTTCTTTCTTTTTTTTAAATTACAGTTTCCATTTCTCTCCTCCCCAGAAACTTTTCTTCACTCCTTAAGGACTTAGCTCCTTATGTGTGCTTTGGTCATGGGGCAGCACCTGCAGGTCTAAATCGGGGTGGGGGTGTTCGGTCCTTCCAGGCTTCACAAGAATGCTTCCTGACTACTTGCTGTGAATGGCACAGCTCACACAGTAATGTAGCTTCACATACAGCTTGAGGAGCACATAGGCGTCGAAGACACTCGCTTCGGAGATGTCCCTACTGGCTGCGGCCTCTACTATGTTTCGAATGACAAACTTGTTAATGGCCTTGTCCTTGGGCACGCACTGGGCGCAGCTGGTGCAATGAATAGGCTGCACATGGCCTCGGCCTTTTTTGGCAGGACCATTATTCCTTCTTTTCTTGGTTATCTTGGAAATGAGGACCCAAGAGAGCATCACTGGTTTCTTGTTTTCTCCTATCTCATACATGAAATCCTGTGCTTAATAATATAAATTTTCACTTGCAGAATGTTTTATAGCTCACAACTCACCCCTCCAGAGCCCTCCCCAGCTTTTACACACTTTTCCTTATTGAATACAACCAATTCTGTTGCTCCAATTCCCATTTCTATAGACTGATCCAAATTCTCACCTCCAATTCCAACTTCTTCACAAATCCCACCATCACTTTTCTAACTGCCCCCCCTCCCCCATTCTTCATTAGAGTCACACCAATACCTCTGACTTATCTAAAACCAAAGTCTGTCTTTCCAATTTCTCTGTTTTCCAAATCCAGTGCTCTTTCAGAATCTCTTAATTTGTGGTGTTTCCAGTCTGAAACCTTGGAGTTTTCCTTAATTATTCCTTTTCTCTTAGTTTGGGGATCAGCCCTGACTCAAGCTGGGCTAATGAGAATTTTCCAAGATTAACAGGAGAGATTGTCTCTTCTTGGGTTGCTGAGCTGATAGGATCTTTGAGCTGCAGGTGGATATCTTGCCTGCCTGAGGGAAGCAAAGATGAGAGAGGGCAGACTTTTCCTGATGGTGTCCTTTGAGCCCCTCCACCCAGCCTTGCCAGAAGCCAGACCTATACCCTAGACATCTCAGTTTTATGAGCGATTAAATGATCTTTTTTGCTTTGGCCCAATTGTCCATTTTGTACCTCTTATAGTGAGTCTGGTTGATACTGACTGACACAGACTTTGTCTGTTGCTTGTCTTAAGGGTTCCAGAGCTATCTGGCCATGGAATGACAGCAGATACTTAAGAAAGGTCACACAATCACTGATTGGCTAAGGATCCCACGAGGAGCTCTGGACAAGCTGACCTTAGATGTCCTTCCAGACTCTGAGAACCACTTCTGGGTGCATTGATGACCCTTCCCTTCCCTTCCCCTCTGGGAGTGCAGCATTTCCTCCAAGCTCCTTCCCTTTGGGCTCCTCACACCCACTCTTTGTCAGGGCTGCTGCTGCCATTTTCTGCTTGCCCTATGAAGTCATGATCTCTTGGAGGGAATGTGAAGACTGTGAAATTTTCTTTTTAGCTCAGTTAGTGTTATTAGAAGGAAGGGAAGGAGGAGAGGAGAGAGAGAAAGGAACAAAGGAAAGAAAGGCAAGAAATCTACTTTTTACAATAATTGTAAGCACTTAATTGTGAAGCTCTATCTAGTCTCCTAATTAAATTATTGATTCACTAGAGGCCTGGTGCATGAAATTCGTGCACTTGGAGGGGGGCGGGTCTCTCAGCCCGGCCTGCACCCTTCTCACAGTCTGGGATCCCTCGGGGGATGTCCTAAGCCAGCAGTCGGACATCCTTGGCGCTCCCGCCACCACTGCTGTGCTCGCCAGCTGTGAGCCTGGCTTCTGGCTGAGCGGAGCTCCCCCTGTGGGAGTACAGTGACCACCAGGAGACAGCTCCTGCATTGAGCTTTGCCCCTTGGTAGTCAGTGCACATCATAGTGACCATCATTCCACCGTTCAGTCGATTTGCATATTAGCCTTTCATTATATAGGATAATCTTTCTGTGTTGTGTTGGCTACTTTTTAAAATCCAAAGTGCTCCCCTAGGCTTCTTTTAGGTTGATTTTAAAAATTCAATCTATAGACAACAGTGCTATGTAGTATAGAAGGCTTGTAGTGGAAGGTTCAATCTAAACTCCAGTTCCAACCTCTCTTGATGTAGTCTTCTTGCTTACCTCTCTATTTTTCCATGATTCTCTTAGTTTCCTTTTTTATTAGAATGAAGTGCTCAGACCAGGTGCTTGAATCATAGTGATGTACCAGAGGATAATTGCAGAGAATGCTTTCAGAAGTGTTTAGACAAGTGACACTACTGTCTTGTCTGACTTGTCTAAGGAAAACTAGATAATGACATAATCATCCCCAGCAAACTACAGAAACAAATAATATGTCTAAGAATAAGACTACTTTGTTTTTTCTTATCAGAGACTTGACAAACAAACAAAAGAGAAATGAGGGAAAAACCATCTTAGACACCTTCTACCTTTAATTATTGGGGAGGTTTTCCATCTAGACATTTTTTAAGTGGTTAGAATGGTGCTGAGTGAATTGTGGCAGGTCTAGTTGACTCATATGTCCTAAAAGGGCCTCTGCAGTGCAGCATGTTTAAAATGGTAGTTGCTGCCTCAGGTAGATAAGATTTCTAAAGGAATTATACTGCTTGTCTATGCATTCAAGAATTTATATTTAAATACTTATTGAGAACCCACTGTGTAGTGCATGCATTCTATTAAACTCTGAGGGAAAAGATGCCAAAACATATGGCACTGTCCTTGCTCTCTAGGAATTTATTATCTAAATAGAGACCTGGTGCACAAAATTCGTGCACGGGGAGGGGGGGTGTCCCTCAGCCCAGCCTGCACCCTCTCTAATCGGGACCCCTCGGGGGATGTCTGACTGCCAGTTTAGGCCCGATCCCTGGATGGGGCCTAAACCAGCAGTCGGACATCTCTCTCACAATCTGGGACTGCTGGCTCCTAACCGCCTCTGCCTGCCTGCCTGATCTCCTCTAACCACCTCTGCCTGCCTGCCTGATTGCCCCTAACCACCTCTGCCTGCCTGATCTCCTCTAACTGCCTCTGCCTGCCTGCCTGATTGCCCCTAACCACCTCTGCCTGCCTGCCTGCCTGATCACCCCTAACCACTCTCCCCTGCTGGCCTGATCGCCCCTAACCACCTTTGCCTCTGCCCTTGCCACTGTGACTTTGTCCGGAAAGACGTCCGGTCAATCCAGTCTAATTAGCATATTACCCTTTTATTAGTATAGATTAGAGAGATAGGAAACATATGCTACACCTTTCCTTTTAGCTGAAATCAGAGGTTCTTTGTCAACCCTGGCCACACAGTACCATCACTTGAGGAGCTTTAGGTACTCCTGCCTAAACCTCACCCTAGACCAGTGGTCGGCAAACTCATTAGTTAACAGAGCGGCAAACCGCAGCTCACGAGCCGCATGTGGCTCGTGAGCCACAGTTTGCCAACCACTGCCTTAGACAATTAAATGATAAATATCTGGGGAGAGCTCAGGCATTAATATTGTTAACCCCTGCCCTCACCTCCACCCCTAATTCAAGGTGCAATCAGATTTGAGGAACTTTGGTCTAAGTCCCACCTCCTCTTGATTATGGAGATCAGTTTGCCCTCCCAGATTTCCCCAGCCAGAAGGAATAAATAGTATTGATTAATTCTCAAAGGTCTCATCTGCAAGATTTCTTTATTCACTATTGATGGAAGGTAAGGGCCAGCCAGCCACACCTAGGAGGTGATAGAGAATGAAGAAGTCGCAGTTAATCCAAACATAGTCCAACTCTTGGACTAACCATATATATATTTCTTGGTAGCCACGTGACATGCTTGAAAGTGCCTAGGTTCATAAACTGGGCTGCAGCAGTTGCCTGGTCTAAACAAGAAGTACATTTCATGTCGCAAAACTGGAATCTTTGGGAAGCAATTGAGGTTGACCTGGATTTTGTCTTCCTAGGCCTCCATCTTCTGACCATATTCTGGTCCAATGCAGGTGCACAGACCCGTCCAGCAGAGCTGGGCCTAGGCTCCCAAAACAGACATTCTTGGGCACTGACGAGGGCTGCCTGGCTGGGAGATGCAGCTTAGTCGTGATTAAAGTAGTCTTTTATTTCCCTTTGAGCAAATGAGCCCATTCAGCCAACCCTAACCCATTTGTCCAATTGATTCTAACCTAATCACCAGCACTAGCAGCCAAAGCCTCTAACGCCCTGACCTATCTCTGCAATGCCCTGACCCAATATATCTGCATCCTCTCACTGACAGTGCAGACCAAGCTCCAAGCTCCACCTCAGAATATGATTAATTTAGAACAACAGAGCATGGGAGACACCGACTGGAAACTTTTTGTATGTTACGGGAAAAAAAAAAAAAAAAAAAGCTAGACTGAGCAATGGAGACGTACGCTTCCAAGTAATCATTTCTTAATTACAGGATGCTTTATTCAGAATGTGGCAGGTTTTCCAAGTTCCAGAGGGGCTCCAAACCCTTACTCAGGACCTTCTGCTTTGGAAGAAATAAGAGCTTTCTCACCAATAGAAATACCCAGTCCTCAGGCCCAGTTGGATATTCAGTTTCAGAAGAACTCAGGCTTTCTAGAAAGGATTTCAGCATCATTGAAGCTCACTTGATCATAAGCTATGTTTTCTGGGAAGCAGTGACATCTGGTGCTCAACTGACCCCAAAGAGTTGGCCCTACCCTGAAGGATGAGATAAGACCATTTGACCTCCTTCTGCCCTCAGTTTTCCAGCTCCAGTGTCTCCAAATGTCATGATCTTAAATGTCACCTCCAGATGCGCTCTAGTCATGTCTCCTCCCTCTTGCCCTGATTCGGAAAGAGCAAGGAAGGACAGTAGAAGTGCCTCCCCTGGGCCCTCTATTCACAAAGGGCTTTCCCACTTACCCCTCAACACATGGGAGATGGGACCTGGTTTTCTGGGGTGGCAGGGAATTTAACCCATACAGTCCCTGACAACATCAGCAACATTGTAATTGCTCATTCCACCAACATTTGCTTAGTTTCTACTACGTGCTGGGTAGGTGCTAAACTGTACATTGCATAGGATGCAAAGCTGAGTATGAAGGAGCCCCTCTGGAGCTGATACTCTAATAGACTGGGCAGGGCACGGATGCCGAGGGGTCCTGGGGTAGAGCAGCAATAGCAGGGGACGTGGCCACGCAAAACCTTGTCCTGGAATTCTCACAGCTTCATTCAGATCATTTACAAAGGGAGAAATTCCTCATCTGGACTCAGTCTGAGAAGGCCTTTGGATGGTGATTTGTCCCTGGTGATTGCTGTGGCTTTCTGCAGAGCTGTCCTTTCAAGTGTCCCTGTGTTTTTCTTCGGAAGAAGAGGGCAGCCTGAGGGGTTCATAAGAGCAAGTGTGTTCCCTCTGGTGATCGCTCCTGTGTGAGGCAGTGAGGCCAAAACCAAACGAATTGGGGGACTTAGTACCCTTTTCCCAGCCCTCAAAGTATTTCATTAGGAATAAAGATTAATTAAGGCAAAAGGGCGGCCGGAGAGCGAATGTTCTTTTGGTGCATCTTCCTTTCCTAAGACAGCCTTTTTGGACCACTCTCTTAAACCAGGGTTCTTGACCACAGTTAGAAAAACTAGAAACTCCTGAGGGCTTTAAGCATGATGCTTGGGTCCCACCTCCAGTGGTTCTGATTCAACTGATTTGGGGTGAAGCCTGGGCATCATGGGTTTAGAGCTTCCCAGGTGATTCCAATGTGCTATTAAAGGACTGGTACTTTGGGGTCTCTCTTGCCATGTTTTCTTACTCTTTGTAATCTGTGTTATCTTCCATCATTTTGTTCACTATTATAAAGAAAGAGCTGAAGCCAGAGTTCTGGAAGTTAAACATTACAGCATCAAAGGCATTTATAACCCTAGTTTTCAGCCAGAGCTGGCCCAGATTTTATCTCCAAGGTCACCAGTTCCCAGGAGAAGTACCACCCATATTTCTGCTTATATCAGAAAACATCATCACACATTTATATTCTAAAAAGCCACATTCTCCTAAATTAATTAATTAATTAATTAGCCACACTCTGGGGCTGTTACTCCAATAATTTGTGGGCATATGGCTCTGGGTGTGTCTTTTCCCATTTGTTTTTGTCTCCACTGCCCTCTGCTCCTTAGTTTTTCCACCTTAAAAATAAAATCTTGGGATGTATGATAAAATATAACTTAGGTGGCCTACCTCCAGTTCATAAGGGCAGGATGAGGTGGAGAGAGCACTTCCCAGAAGACACAAGTCCTGCCTCAGTCACGCCAGTCCTGTGACCTGAGATGCAAGCCACTGACACTCCCTCCCTTCTCTCAACTAGAAAATGAAGGATAACATCCTCACAGCCCACATCCATACAGTCCATATCTGTGGGTTACTGTGTGAATCCCATGAGCCAGTATTTGTGATTATAGTTAGAGGGAGAAATTATTCATGTTCATCAGATATACTGTGACTTTAAATCTTTCCATAAAGTAAATTTTCTGTCCTCCTTTCCTAAGCTGCTATTTTGATTTCTTTGGACACCTTGCTTCCATTCAGGTGACCAGAGCTGCTGTTTCCTGCAAGTTTCATTTCAGAGGGCAGCCCTGGCGAGCTTCCATCCCAACTTCTGCAAATCACACCAGGGGAAAATGGGACTGACTCAAGTTACTGGGTTAAGTTTTCATGGATATTGTTCAGGGAGTACGTGCTGTCTCTGGGCCAAATCACTTGAAATCATCATGACATCAGCCCTGTTACTGCAAATCTGTCTGTGCCCCCACAGGAAGCAGGGAGAAGGATGGGTGCTGGGATGCAAGGTTACTCTTAGAAAAGCCACTTTCCTTGCCTTTCTGAAGTATTAGAGAAAGGCAGCCTACAAGCCCGGCAGTATGCCTGGTGTTTAGGAGAACAACAAAGGGTGACCAACTAGTTATGGCACTCTCATAAATAACACAATACAAAATAAAGTGGCTCCAGTGACTCAACTTCTGTGGAATGAGGAGAGACGCAAACAAACCACAGTGGCAGCTGCGCAGATGGTGAGTATCTGAAATACTCACCCCCATACCTTCTTGGCTACCTCTGACATCACTGATTGATCATTGCCTTGTCTGTAGAATAGATCATCCTGGATACAACCCCAGAATCCATCTTGACTCAGTTTAAACAGCTGTTACCAATCAATCAAAGATGCCAATTGTTATGAAATTGTTGTTCATTCCAGTACAAAGCTTTCAGTAACCAACTCAATTCACATATAGCATTTGGTCAGATCCTCAGATCACATCATTACAGCATCTTCCTCCTTTTTATCTTCATCATCAATATCGTCCTTGAACTCATCATCATAAAGCTAATTTGAGCATTTTCATCAGAAGGCACTTTAACCTTGATGTAGTACTCCACCAGGGGTGTAGGGGGCTTTCATTCTATCCTTTTATGCTTTAGTCTTGGTGGTTAAACCGGTTTCCTAATGATTTCAACATACTCTTTTCCTTTATTGTCCTTCCACTTTCAAACATAACTGAAAATATTTCAGAAAGAGAAAGAAGCTACCTGTGTTGTCCCCTTTGGTATAGGATTTTCTCTCCCTTATAATAGTAGGATGATACCACTAACCATCCTACTATTAATGAATGATCAATATTAGTTATTGAATACATAACCATCAATAATTAATTACTGAATCCATGAAAACAGACTCCTGACATTGAGGTAAACTGTAGGTGAAAACATGTGGTAGGAAGATGTTCTACAATAAATTGCAAAGGAACTGAGCTAGAGAGAAAAGTTAAAGGGAGGCTCCTGGAGAGAGAGCACCCTCCTCTACTGAAGGAGGAACATGTTCGCTACAGAAAGGAGCTCACTATCTTTTTTTTAAAATTTTTTTATTAAGGTATTATATGTGTACATATCTTACCATTGCCCCCCCACCCCACTCCCATACATGCCCTCACCCCCCCATGTTTTGCATCCGTTGGTTACTCTTATATGCATGCATATAAGTCCTTCAGTTGATCTCTTATTTCCCCCACCTCTCCCTAACCTTCCCGCTGTAATTTGACAGTCTGTTTGATGCTTTACTGCCTCTGTATCTATCTTTTTGTTCATCAGTTTATACTGTTTTTCATTATCCCCAAATGAGTGAGATCATGTGGTATTTTTCTTTCATTGACTGGCTTATTTCACTTAGCATAATGTTCTCTAATTCCATCCAGGTGCCTACAAATGGTAATAATTCCTTCTTTTTTATGGCAGCATAGTATTCCATTGTGTAGATGTACCATAGTTTTCTGATCCAGTCATCTGCTGACGGGCACCTAGGCTGTTTCCAAATCTTAGCTATTGCAAATTGTGCTGCTATGAACATAGGGGTGCATATATCCTTTCTGATTGGTGTTTCTAGTTTCTTAGGATATATTCCTAGGAGTGAGATTACTGGGTCAAATGGGAGTTCCATTTTCAGTTTTTTGAGGAAACTCCATACTGTTCTCCACAGTGGCTGCACCAGTCTGCATTCCCACCAGCAGTGCACGAGGGTTCCTTTTTCTCTGCATCCTCACCAACACTTGTCGTTTGTTGATTTGTTGACTCACTATCTTTTGCTTTCTCCTTGGCCCCTTTGCGCAGCACCATCAAAGACACTAGTGACCCCCAACTCCAGCTTCCTCAGGCTCTGTGTTCTAAATGTGGTGGCAATCAAGGTTTGAGGTATGATAAGAATGGAATTTAAATGACCACCTGTCTTGTGACCTGGCCAAGATCCATGCTTATATTTGCTTTGAATGTGGGAAAGAGGGATGTAGGGTACACAGGGAGGGCTGAAGCTGGTGAGCAGGGATGGAAGTACAATGAACATTTCATCACTCCTGAACAAAAGCAGTTTGGCTCTGTAGTAAGCTCTGTTACCCTAGGTAAAACCAGTCAACACATTCTGACATAGCCTGGTCTGTGCTTTCCCAGTATAGCATGGTGCACCATAGGTGACATTGCCAGTCTCTGTCAATCTCTGCTCTACAGCAAGCACCTGGGTAGTGGGTACTGATGTAGGGTAACCTCCCACCCTTCAGGAAATACTGTCTCAGTCTCCCTGACCAGCACTGGGTGCATTTGACTAATCAGACTGAGAAGGCTAACCCCTATTTTGTAAAACTACTGTTTGGAATTCTCTGCTGTTTTTTGTTTTTTTTTTTAGACGGCCTCTTATTCTAAAAAATAACTTTGCTTTCTAGCCTGCTTTAGCCTGCTTGAATAATGAGGAAGATAAACTTAGCTGTCTGACCTTGTAGGCCAGAGACTAGATATGCCCATAATTTCAATGCCATGCCAGGTGCATTTTTTAATTGGATAGAACTGTGTTGTTTTCAAGGCCAGCAGCGAGATAACCACTAAGTGCACACTCTTTAATAAAAAGGCAAGTTCTGCTTGGAGCCTTGCTTAGAATTTGAATTCATTTTCTCTAAGCCCACTGGTGAATAAAGTGTGACTCCAAACTCTCCGAGCATTGCTTGATTTATTCCGGTTCTCTGTAACAAGACTTTCTTCTTCTTCTTTTCCTTTTTATCTAGTTAATTGGGGTGACACTGGTTAACAAAATTATATGGGTTTCAGGTGCACATGTCCACACCTCATCTGTACACTGTATTGTGTGTTCACCACCCCAAGTCAAGCCTCCTTCCATCACCTTTTATCCCTCCTGTACCCTCCTCTCCCTCCCTCCACCCCTCCTAATCAGACTTTCTGACTCTGATGCTCTTTGATGTCATATCCTGCAGGAAGTCTAATCTCACCTCATCCTCCCTCTCACCCTCCAGCTAAGGTGCCTCTCCTTGGTACTTTATAATATCTTGCCTATTGGGTCTCCATCCCATGAGATTGCTAACAGTAGAAGCTTTATCTTGTTCCTGATGTCCCCAGGGTCCAGTCCAGGATGGGCACATATAACAGTTCACTAACTATTTCTGGAAGGGAAAAGGGTAATAGAATGACCAACTTGCCCAGGTTTGCTGGGACTTTCCTGGTTTTAGCATTTAAAGTCCTGTGGCCTGAGAAACCCCTCAGACTTGGGTGAACAGAGATGACTGGTCACCCTGCCAGAAAAGAGAGAGGGAGGGAAGGAAGAAGGAAGACAAGAAAGAGGGAGGAAGGAGTGAATTAAGTTAGGTCCAAGTGGGCCTGGGGCAGAACCCTGTGTGCTCTGACTTGCTGGTATGAGGTGAGTAACAGCTGAGCTATTGGGGACTACAGGGACATTCAATGAGCTCATCCCTATAAAGGAGCAAAGAGACAATGGGCCAGAGTAGATCTAGTCATAATTGAATTCTGAAAATAGAATTACTATATTCATTCAAGGAGCATCTGTTGAGCACCTACCCTTTGGCAAGCTCTGGACTAGATACTGAGAATGCAGAAGGAAAAAGGACTGGGCTTGCCCCCAGGAGTCCACAGGCAGCAGGACATGCTGAAGAAATGTCCTGCGTGCTTCCCATTTCATCATGGGGTAAAGCTATGTACACATTGCTAATACACATAAACATACTGGGCAGGTTGTCTGCCAGGTTGGCATACACAGAATCCAGAAGGACATTCTTACAACCTCTAAATAAGTCTTCACCATGCATTCCCTTGTCTATAAAGTGCACGCGCACACACACCACACACCACACACACACACACACACACACACACACACACACATACACACAACACACATATACACATACACACAAAACCTTACAATGTAAGAGGGCTATTGGTTTGTTTGTTTTTTAAGCAATATGTATGGCTTCTCAGAGAGCTGTTAAAAGGATCAACAGGCCCCTGGCTTAAATTACATGTGTTGGAGATCAACAGAGACTGGCAGTGTCACCTAAGGCGCACCACGCTATACTGGGAAAGCACAGACCAGGCTATGTCAGAATGTGTTGACTGGTTTTACCTAGGGTTACAGAGCTTACTACAGAGCCAAACTGCTTTTGCTCAGGAGTGAGGAAATGTTCATTGTACTTGATGTCATGGCCAGGCAGGCATGAGGCTGCAGGGCCTGCTGGAGGTCAGGCACCAGGAGAAGGCCCAGGGAAGGGAAAGATGAGAGGTTTCTGCTGAGCTCAGGGCAGATGGAGCTAATCCCCCAGATATCAGCCCAGCCTGCTCCTTCTGTGGACCTCCCATTCGAATGGCCCAAGGGCCAGAGAGCAGGCAGCTGTCTTCAAGCCCAGAGACATGGCATAACCAGGACGGTATGATGGAAAACAAGGCCAGGGCCCTGCCCTTTTTTTGCTTTACTCCTCGTTTTCCATTCTCAGCAACAGGTCATGGCCAACAAGGACTGTTTGGGTGACTTTTTGTTATGGCCCACAGACTCAGCCAAGGTCAAGTGGAGTTGGCCATCTATCTCTTGGTTGGTCTCCAATCTATCTTCAGATTCAACTTCCATAAATCTGACACTGTGGACAAAAAAGGGCTTTAATGGAAAGTAACCTCACAGGGTGATCTGATTATAAATTCCTAACTGAGTAGGTCCTGGAGGGTAGTCATAGTTACCTCCAACGTAACTTTTTAGTACAAGGTTAACTTTGCCTTAAGCAAGCCCTATCCATTGTTTCTGTGTATCCCAGTGGTCCGAAAACTGCCGCTTGCAAACCACATGTGAGTTTGCCGACCACTGTGTAAGGCATTACCCTTACCCAGAAGTTTTGACTTCAGGTTAAAGACATTAGTACATTATTAAAATGTTTTTTAAGTGTTTTTCCCTAAGGCAGTGGTCGGCAAACTCATTAGTCAATGGAGCCGCAGTTTGCCGACCACTGACCTAGGCCAACACACCCTTGAAATAAGCCTTAACCATCCTCTTAGAGAGCTCTTAATCTTGTCGACCATTTTGTAATTCAACCCCCACTTTGCTCTCCCCTACCTCCATGTAACCTTCCTTAACTTTCCTTCTTAATTTCAGATGAAAAGCTGCAAAAACGGTTCTTCTCCAAAGCTTGTTCTCCAACACATGTCATCAGTTTGGCTCAAATGAACTCTTATAAAAATTTTCTTTGGGTTTAGACATTTCTTATGTTGACAACATTGTGTCTGTTTGGCTCTTGATACCTGCTGACTGGTTTTTCCCCCTAAACTCCCACCCCACTCCACCTCCACCCCTATAGTTCATTTAGAGAGTGGATTCGTTTATGGAGAGAGGAATAAAATCTTTCTGAGTTGTTACAGATCTCAGAAACATGGTTGGAAGCACTTTGTTTTACAGATCAGAGGAAACAAGACACGGAATATGTCTCAGAATTAAGATGAACTCAGCATGCCTTCTCTTTCTCCTTTCTTATCTGTTTATAGAATCTCTCCTGCTTTTTCTCTTCGCTCCTTCCCTACCTCATTTCTGGCCATGAGCTAGGGTTTAACAGTAAAACAAGCCTTGTTTTCTGCCTTCTGGGAGTTCACAAGTAATTGGACTTACTACTATCCCATGGCAAAGACTTGGAGTTTTGCTTCTGAACAAGTAGGGTCAGTCACTTGGCCACTGTACCCCATGTTAACAAATTATTTAAACACAGTATGCTAAGCAAAGAGTAAAATAACTGGGAGGGCCCGAGGGGGAGAAAGGAAGGAGTAATCAGAAAGGCTTCCCAGAGGAGGTGATATTCAAGTTGAGTTCCCAAGAATAAATAGGCATATACTACACAGTTAAATTTTAACAAAAATTCTCAGCAATCCATAATAAAGATAAGTCAAAAACATGAAAAAAAAAAAGCAGGTTTATATCAGAGATTTTGCTTTCAGGATAAGCAGAGGGGTTCCTCATATAATTCACCCAGGCTGGGACCCTTCCTTTCACAGACTCTCCAGTCTAGACATAGGTATTCATGTCTAGACTGCTGCCCTTTAAGGTCCTGTAACTCCCATGTTCTCCATCTGTAATGGCGATAAGAAGTGAACTAACGTTATATAGAAAGCTTTTCTAAATTAAGGGTTAAGACAAAAAGATTTTGGCTCTGTGCACAGTGAACTAGAAATTTCTGCTAACAAAAATGCCCTATTCCCCAAGCCGGCTGGCTAGTTGAGGTTTTATTGCCTCTGTCTTTTGGTTTTGCTTTCTTCCTTCTGCTTGCTCTGAGGCCCTTCCTTTTACTCTGGGCTCCTGGGCTCCTGTCTTTGCAGCAGCATTTTCTTCTCTTCCTCTCACCTCTCCGCCCTCTCAGTTGTCATGCTTGACTCAGCCAGAGCTGTGTGGGAATGGGTGGGGAGTGAATCAGTGAGTTGGGACTCTGAAGGCGACTTGTCGCCTATTTTCTCTTCACTTGATAGGGTACACCTAGTTCCTCCTCAGCTGACCACTTTCAATGAAGCTATTTTGGTGGGTGAGGCCATAATCCCTGACTCCAGACAGAGAGTATAAAAAGCAATGCACATGGGGTGGACAGAGAGATTTATGTTTCTGGAGGAGGAGATTGAAACTTTGACAAGACGCAGCTGGCTGAGGGGGTGAGCTGGAAGATTCAGCCCTGGGGTGAGGAAGAGGAGGAGGAGACCTTTAAATAGCAGGTGGCTTCACTATTTCTATAAATGAAAATGATACGTTTTCACTGAACACTGATTACGAAAATGGTCTTTTATTAGACAGCTGCACCAACCCATAGGACGGCCCTTGAGGCTCCAGCTGGGGCACTTTCCCTGTAGTTCATACGCATGGTTGACTCCTGCCGCCCAGCGCCAGGAGTGTTTGTTATTTCTTTCTGTTCAAGGACTCTATATAGGCCAGGAATGAGAGACCCAGACCCATGGGGGTAGAAAGACAGGAACAGGCCAGGGATTTACTTCAAGCACTGCCAGATTTAATTATTCTTGCCATTTGTGTATTTATCTGAGTGTCATTCATCCTCCTTTTGAACAGATAGAAAAAGAGACACATGTGTTCTGCCTTGGGGGTGGGGGAGGACAGGGAGGAGGGTGCTGGGATGAGGCAGGGCTTGCAAAGACCTGGCAAGTCTTCTCTCTGAAAGGCAGAACTGAATGTAATTGATGTCTCCTCTCTTTAATTAACTGAAAAATGGCAGCATGAAGTGGGCAGGAGACTGAGGAGTGCCTCACCTCTGTGCGTCACCTGCCTTCCAGCCACCTTGCTTTTGGGAAGTTGAACCCAAGTCCTATGGCAGGTTAGGATAGTCCACTCCACTTGCCAACTTTCCTGGAAAACATAGCAGCCCAAGTGGTTGAGAAATCTCAGTCAAGGACGAATGAAAATCGTCTGGCTGACACGGCTCAGTGGTTGCGTGTCCACCTATGAACCAGAAGGCCACGGTTCGATTCCCGGTCAGGGCACATGCCTGGGTTGTGAGCTCGATCCCCAGTGTGGGGCATGCAGGAGGCAGTCAATCAATGATTCTCTCTTATCATTGATATTTCTCTCTCTCCCTCCCTCCTTCTCTCTCTCTCCTCTCCTCTCCCCCCCACCTTCCTCCCTGAAATCAATATATATATATATTAAAGGATCAATGAAAACCTCATTGGCCAGGCCCCATGCTAAGCCAGGGGATCCACTATCATGTCCCAAGAAAGGGTGAATAATAACAGCTAACATTTATTGAGCACATACTGTGTGCCAGGCACAGGGCTAAATGTTTCATATCCATTAACTCATTTAACAACTCCATGAAGTAAGTTCTATTTTCAGATGAAGCCACCAAGAAGAGAGTAAAGAACTTGCTCACAGAGACACAGCTGGGAAGTGGCAGAGCCAGGATTCAAACCCAGGTTGGTCAGAAGCCTAGTGCTCTTAGCTACCACCTTACACTGCCTCCCTTTATTCTGCATTGTGAGGGAGTTCAGAAGATGCCAGCCCAGAAGATGCTGCTCTGGCATAGTGTCTATTCTGAGGCAAAGGCACTTGAAAAACAGCAGATGCAAGAAAAACACTCTGACCTTCCTTCTTTTTCATAAAAGCAGGAGATGAAATTCTCTTATGAAAGATGACTTCCCTATACCAGAAAAGCAACATTCTTACCATCAAGAATAAGTTGAGATTGATAGAATTCTATACAAATGGACGTTAAAATAATTTTTCGCTTCCTTTCGCCACCCCACATAGTTTAGTCATTTTCCCACAACTGCCTCTCTTTGTTTAACCTACTATAAAAGCAAGTAGATTTCCCCATTTCTTTGGGTCTTCATTTCCTTATTTATTAAGTATATTGTATGCTTTTCTCCTATTGATCTGTCTTATGTCAATTTCTCAGGCCCAGCCAGAAAGAAACCCTAAGAGGGTAAAGGTAAAAGTGTGCCTCCCTTCCAAATTCACTCTCCTGCTCTCATCTTAGCTACTCATCCTTTTTCCCAGACTTTCTTTCGACACGTGGCATTACAATGCTGCCTCTTGCAAACATCAGATTTCCTTGGTCAGATTTGCTTAGCATGGGACTTTCTGCTAAGATATATCAGGGATATTACCACTTGGAAAAATGTAAGCAGAAGTTGTCTGCGATCCATCTGCTAGGTAATGAGGAGAACTGCTTATAAGCTTTGTGATAGTACCACCTTCTTTAGAAACATGAACGAAGAAGGGGGCCATAAACGCAGCCAAGACCTTGTCTAATCTAAACCCTTTTGAGATGTGTCAAGAGGCACATCATTCCAGAAGTATCTCACAGAATGAAGGCCTCTTAGCCATAAGTTTTGTAAAGCCATTTCCACCAAGTGAGGAAAATTGATTTCTCAACATGGAAAGCTGGTTTTGACAGCAGCCCTGGAAAAAACACTGGGTCTTGGGTGACAATCAAATAAATCAACTTGGAGGCTCAGCTGGATTCCCCAAACAAAGAGTGTGCATCTTCTAAAACCCTTCTTCTTTCCCCCGTTCCCCCCTTCCTCCCCCCACCCCGCCCCGAGGGACAGTGGGCAGACACCCAGATGCTTCAGAAACAGGACTCATAGGCATCTTGTGGTGTGTCCATTCCCCAGTGGGAGCAGAAGGCAGCACATTCACTTCCCAGATGCTAGGTTTTGGACGACAGGGGCTGGCCTCTTCCCAAGCCCTTTCTTGATGGTGCGGCTTTGGCTTGGGGATTAGGGTGGAGACTACTGCTCTGAGAAATGCATTTGCCCTTCGGTTGCAAAACATCTCCAAGTGATTGATGAACCAGTCCCTGGGAAGAAGAAATGTCACCAGTACCTGAAATACAGCCACCTCTAGAGAAAATATTTCACCCTTTCAGGAAGCCTCAAGCCACATGGACATTAATTAGAACAGGAATGAAAGAGGATCAGTTGCATTCCTAAGGACTGGAGGCTGACTAACAAAGGAGACAAGGTCCCACGTAACGAGATGAGAAATTTACTCACACTACACCCTGACCTTTGTTTCCCCTTTGGCTAAACATGCCTCCTACCCGATCTCGCCCTCCGCAGAGGCCATAACTCTTTCTCAGCAGATGGTGTCCGCCAGCCTTAGGAAATCAGGCGACGGCCTTCCCGGCTGCAGGTGGAAAGGTCACAGTCCGTGCTGGCCCAGGGCACACAGCTGGCTCGGGAACGAGCCTAGTTCAGAGTGGGCCTCTTGGGGAAACCATCAACCTTGTTCAGGCCAGGTCACCAAACTTTGTGTCTCCATTTTGTGCTCTTGTGACTAGAAGGTCACCTCTCTGGGCCTTTGATTCTTCTTATATAAAAGGTAGGGATCAGACTACATATGTGTTTTCACATCTTTATTGGCAGTGGAGCCCATATTATAGACTAAATACTACAAGTTACCCCATAACACATAAAACAAATACAAGGGAGCTGCTTCAAGGTTGGCATAACATGATGGTGAGGAGTTTTATCATTTGAATGCCAGCTCTGCCACTTACTGGTTCAGTGACCTTATCTGCCACACCTTAGTTTTCTCATTCATAAAACAGGATGACAACAATGCCTACCCACTTCATAGAGTTATTGTCAGGATTAATGAGATAATACATGTATAGCAAGTACTTAGTATAGAAAGGTTTGATAAGCATTTGCTACTATTATTTACCATTATCAGATTGAAGTGGGGTGGGGCCTCAAGTTTTATACAGCCAAGCCCTCCCCATCATTCTTACCTCATCCTTCTGTAGCTCTAAAGAAGCTTTAAGACCTCGGGGCTCTGTGTGGCCCAACCTGAAAACCACTGGGTAGATTAGTGTTTCCCAGACTTTCTGAGATCAGGTCGCCTGAGGTGCTTGTCAGATACCTCGGTGACCAAGCTTCAGGAGGGGGTGGTTCAGCTCACAAGGCTCTGTGCTTAATAAGCACACAAGGTGCTTCTTACTACCTTCAGGGTCTTTGGGAGACACCAGAAGAGGGTCCTGAAAGTCCCCTAAGCTATAGTATTCATGATTCCATTTATCTGCCTCAGTCAGGGCCAGGACCACACCCAGATAAGCCCTACTGGCTTGGGGCTACCCATACCAGATGCTGGGTAAAATAGCCTGTGCCCACCTCTGAGGTGCCTGCTGGAAGCTGGGGCTTGCCCTCTCACTGACCTCCTAGACTCTGGATCCTGGTCTTCCACTCCTAACCAGTGGACCTTGCCTATCCTCTTGACCTCAGCTGACTTTCCTGGCCCTCACATGTGCCTGCCCAGAGCAAAGGTCCCTGCTTGACCTCCCCTTGGCCTGCCCTGTTCTGTTATTGCCAGCATCCTGGTGGGACAATTTCATGGGTGGAATCAGAGTGCATTAGAGTAAGAAATCTAAAGAGATGCTATTTTCTACCTAATCTGTTTTCTCCCCATGGGTCAATTTGGCTGCACTTTTATTTTGAAATAAAAGAACCTAGAAACAAATGAGCAAACACCTTATTATTGAGAACCATCTGCAGAAAATTCCAGGGAGCAGCTCCAAGGTCAAAGCTTATCTGTTCTGCCTCATACACAAGACAGCCAGCAGGCAGGCAGGATGGGGAGTCACAGAATCATAAGAAGTTTGGGTAAAAGCAAGTATCTTCTTTTCAATTGAATGTAAGAGTTCTTTATGCAACCCAAATCTTGAAACTCAGAACATTTGTGTATTTTACAGAAACAACAACAACCATGTTGAGTTGGCTGGGGTGGTCAGGAAAACTCAACAGCAGTCCTGAGACTCATGCTTGGCTCTTTCCTTCTCTTTGATCCCAGATTTTCATTTTTTTAACAGTGCTGTCTGTTCTTTCTCTAACCTTTATGTTGGAGAAAACCATTTCAAGTCTCAAAATTGTGTATTTCCCTCTTTCCCCCAGCCCGATTCCTTCTTTCTGCATAGGTGAAGGTAGGGGAGGGAGGCAGACATTAGTTTCTATTAATACTGTGTGTGATTAACTCCCACCAGGGAGGATGAGCCCTGTGATGCCAGGCTAATCAGTGGTGCCATGAGTAAGATGCACCATGGGATTTGCTTTAGGTTGCTCACAGCCCTTCTGTGACAATAGAAATATTCTCTACCTGCACTGCCCAATAGGGTAGCCCCTAGACACATATGGCCAGTGAGCTCTTGAATCTTGCTAGTGCTGAGGAACTGAATTTTTAAATTTATTTCATTTAAATCTAAAGTTAAATATTTAAGTATGTGACAATTTAGGGGATTAGTGCTGTGTGTGTGTGTGTGTGTGTGTGTGTGTGTGTGTGTGCCCGCGCGCATGCACTGGGGGAGGTTTCAGAGGAGGTAAGCAGCAATAGGATCCTACAATAGCAAATGCTGATCTCCTCCCTCCTCTCTTGGTCTTCTCTTGGTCTGTGGTCTTCCCACCCACCACCAATAATTCTCTGAAAGGCTCATGAAGCAGTTTCTTCCAACATATGCACATAGATTTTTTTTTTTTAATTGTAGCTTCCAGCTACTGTTGTTATCTCAACTATTCTGGTCTAACTATACTCTTCAAGATTTCTAGCATAAAATATTAGTTTCACCTAGTACACTGACTCCAATCCAAACCATTAAGCATTTTCTCAAGAGGAAAAGTGAGGTCAAGTTTCAGCCCAGGTAGAAAGAAGTGTTACTATCCATTAGAAATGTCTGCTGTGGTGTTATTTACAATAACCAAGATTTGGAAGTAGCCCAAGTGCCAATCAGTAGATGAGTGGATAAAAAATTTACACATGAAATATTAGTCAGTCATAAAAAAGAAGGAAATCGTAACCTTTGTGGCAGCATGGATGGACCTGGAGGGTGTTATGTTAAATAAAATAAGCCAGTCAGAAAAAGACAAGTACCATATGATTTTACTTATATGTGGAGTCTAATGAACAAAATAAACAAACAAAATAGAAACAGACTCACAGAAACAGAGAACAGACTGACAGCTGTGGGGGATGAGGTTGTGTGAAATACTAGTAGGTGAAGGGATTAAGATAAAAAAAATCCCTCACAGACACAGACAATAGTATGGTGATTACCACAGAGAAAGGGGAGGGGGCAGGTAGAGAGGGTTAAGGGGGATAAATGGTGATGAAAGTAGACTAGATTTGGGGTGGAGAATACACAATACAATACACAGATGATGCATTATAGAATTGTACACTTGAAACCTATGTAGTTTTATTAACCAATATAACCCCAAAATTTCAATAAAAATGAAAAATTTTAAAAAGAAATGTCTGTCATGGCTGCAGGCACAGGGGAAATGGTGGCACTGGCTTTCCTATTTCCAACCCTACAGTCCATTCTTGTAGCTTTGCACTACGGAAATTAATACACTAATTAACTTACACTAATCTGTGTATTCTACACAGGTATTGTCAAGCCTATATAGTATGGTTTATTTTACAACAGACAGTCTCTGGCTTTCTTTCCCTCATTCAATCCACCGTCATACCCAACCCCAATATCAGTGACATTTTACTTTATTTAAAATTTTTGCCTTTTCAGAAAAGTTTTTATTTTATTTTTGTTGGGGTGACATCTATATATATAAAAGCCTAAGCAACCATCACAACTGAAACAACTGAATGGAAACTGAACAGGCTGCGTGGGGTGACCAGGCCAGCAGGGCGGTTAGTGAGGGATGACCAAACAACTGAGCAGCGGGCTGCATGGGGCGACCAGGCCAGCAGGGGGCAGGGGCTGTAAGGGGCGACTGGGCCAGTGGTGGGGGGGAGGTAGTTAGGGGTGACCAGGCCAGCGGGGAGGGGGAAGTTGGGGGCGACCAGGCCGGCATGGGGGAGGCAGTTGGGGGTGACCAGGCTAGCAGGGGGGACAGTTAGGGGTGATCAGGTAGGCAGGCAGGTGAGCAGTTAGGAGCCAGTGGTCCCGGATTGTGAGAGGGATGTCTGACTCCCTGTCCTAGGGATCGGGCCTAAACCGGCAGTCAGAAATCCCCAGAGGGGTCCTGGATTGGAGAGGGTGCAGACTGGGCTGAGGGGACCCCTCCCTCCCACCCCCCATGCATGAATTTCAAGCACTGGGCCTCTAGTTGGTTAATAAAATTATATACGTTTCAGGGGTACAATTCTATAATACATCATCTATATAATGTATTATGTTATTTTTTATTTTTTCTTGAGAAGAAATACATTCAGAAATTTAATGTTGGTTCATTGGTGATTTGGTAATAGGACATGAATATATTTCTAAAACTGTGTTCATATATCAATTAAAAATAAATCATATTTCATAGGAGTACATAGAAAATAAGTGGGATTGTAAATGTGTTTTACATGAGTCAGAATCTTTTTTGATGTTGGCTTGATAGGACACTGTACACTTAAGTAAACCTAACATCATCAATGATGTGACATCAAGTAGAAATTAGAATTGGTCACTTGCCCAGTGTCTTTTTATACATCACATATCCTGAGGACAATTTTTTTTAGCCACATATGGGTCTAAAGTCTCTTGGCAAGATACTATTAAAATATATAAGTAATTCATCTAAAGTTAATCTGTTGTTTAGAAAGACTAAACTAGGCTAGCCAGATTGAATTAAGGAAAGGAAATCAACTCTTCCCACAAGTCTGCCATGCGGGACTGAAAGAAAACAAACAATAGACTCCTGCTTTTCTTCCACTCTGTAATGTGAAGGGCTTTTTTTTTGAAATGCTTAGTCATCGATGATGTCACTTGATGCTCAAAGCTGACATGGAAAGGGCAGGTTGCATTTTACAGATGAAGAAATGGAGGCCCAGGATGGACAAATGCCTTGCTAATGGTCACAGGGTTAATTTTCTTGGAGCAGAGATCTCAGATTGAGGCTAAGGTGGGACCCAGCATCCAAGATAAGTATGTCTGATGTAGGCATGGGAGGGCCTTCTAGGAGATGACTGCATGAGGGTCGTTTTTGTTGAGAAGAATGGGGAAAGGGTACACATTCTCTGGGAGAAGCACATGGAGCCTATGTCACATTTTAGCCCTGGAGCCAACGCCATGGTTCTGTGTTCAAGTCTTATGGAGAAAGGGGCTCTGGGAAGAAACTCGGGAAAGGGCTCGGCAGGCTGTTTCTGAGAGCAGGTAGTGAAGAGTGGTCCAGAGTTCAGGAAGACGTAGCTTGTGAAACACACGAGGGCTCTGGCACATGAGGCCTCCTGGGGACAAAGTAGGGCTTTGTAGCTCTAGGCTTTGCTGCTAGGCACCAGCAGCTGTGCGCTTGAGGTGAGAAGCATAGTTGGGATCTGTCATCGGGGCATGAGCGGCAAAAAGATGCCAATCCTTTGCCCACATTCTCCAAAAGTCTGTTGCAGGGCTCGGAAGAGGAATGCAGACTGCTCCCCGATTCCTACTAGCCACTGACATGGGACATGGTGACACACAGGCCCCAAGTGGAGTCACAGGCAATAGATCGCAAAGGAAGGGGTGGAAGAGAACATGAGGACAGGTGGATGGTGTAGGGTGCTGCAGGCTCTCCTCCAAATATTGGGTTCGTACATTGGGTTATTATTGGGTAATGATGGTTCAGAGGACTTTTCTGTTACCAACAAGCTAGTGAGGCTTGGAGAAAACAGGTTACACAGTAATAAACAGAAACATAAAAGTCTGAAATTAATTTTTAAATGTGATCCAAGCTCTTTCCCAGGATCCAACCTGCTGCTGCTTAAGCTTTGTGGTCAGACCTGCCACATGGACTGAGGCAGAAGAGAGCAAACTAAGGAAGTGGAAACAAAGCTCAACCCCTTTGTGAGCTGCCCTCCTGCTTGCAGGAATGAGATCTTAGTAGTGGGCCAAGAGACCCTGGGGGAGCATGCCTGCCCCAAATATAATTTCCAGCTATCAGGCTGGTGAAAAGTGGGTCGCAATGATGAAAACTTGCCCACACTGGGCCTCGTGCTCTTCTTGTACACAGCCAGGCCAGGAAGTCTGTCCTTAATGCTTTCAGGGAGGTGGGAGGCCTCCAAGCACAGGATACTCAACAAATACTTGCTAGCTGACTCCCTAATTTTAACTCCCATGCATTGGTAGTGTTCAAGGAAATTTGGCAAAGGAAACCAAGTAACTATTTTTGGTTTCTCCTTAGATTACATTTTATTCTGCACAATTTTGAGCCAATACATTTAGAATATATAATTACATACGGGGTAGTTTTAGGAGTGCTACAGAACTTCCTGCCTCTGGTATTTATGATCTGATGCAGAAGACATCAAAAGGAGGAGTTAATGAATGGCTCACAGGCCCAGACATGTTACCCTCAATCCCTAGGTGGTTTTCTCTTCACCCAGTTTCATGTCTCCTCCATCTCAAATGGGAGTAGGGGAGCGAGAGGCAGCATAGCAGGGTTGAGGGCTCTTTCTCCTGAGCAGTGCCTCTGCACAATTCCTTTCCTCCAGAACCTCTCCTTTAGGTCTGGTGAATTAAGGAGCAAGGAGAAACACTGTGAGGGTCAGACCAAGCCGAGAGCCTCTGGGGGCAGCAGATCTGACCACACAGCCCAAGCAGCAGCAGCAGCAACAGGCCAGATCCTCTGGAAAGAGCTCGGATCACATTTAAAATTAATCTCAGATTTTCATGTTTTGTTTATTACTGTGTAACCTGGTTTCTCCAAGCCTCACTAGCTCAGCGCCCCTGAGGTCTAAGACAATGAAGGAAAGAGGAGCTCCCCATTTTCTGCACCTGGCTCTTCACTTCCCAAAACAAATGACACCCCTTGAAGTGGAGGTTAGCACCCGGGAAAGGCAGGAGCAGCTGGTGGAACGTGTGTGCCTGGAAACTCAGTGCCTACTATGTCCTCCTCCCCCCTTGTCTTTTACCCAACTCTAAATTTAAAACCATTTCCTTTTCACATTGTCCTATTATTTTTAACTTTCATTCTATAATGTTTACAAATCCTATGTTATCACTAGCTTCCCTTACTAACATGTTTCTCACTTCTCACCTCATGGCTTTTATTTTATTTTATTCACGTATGGCTTCATTTTTAATCTCTTCTCGGAGTTCAGCCATTTAGCCCATTTAAAATCTTGCCTAGTTATAGCTTCTCTTTTGAAAAAACTCTTAGTATTCTGTTGTTGGAATTATAACTTTCTTCCAATTTTCTAGATACAAAGTTGCTTAAATTTTATTTTTTAAACTTGAAGCCTTTTCTTTTTCTCATTTTTAAGCCTCATTCATTGTAGTTATTTTTTTCTTCCTTTATGTTGAAATGTTAAACAAATGTTAAAAAAAATAAGGGTATTTTTAAGCTTATTTTGAAATGTCTTTTCATGTTTAAATGTTTGGTTTTAAGCCCATCTTAACCATTTAGTTTTTTTAATTATTGAAATTAAATCTTCTTCATTACCCTTATGTTCTTCATATAAATATATTTATTTTCCATGATTTATTTTTCAAATCGTCAGCAGAAGGTGTGCCTCAGGAGTGTTAATAGTGGGAAGCCCCTGCCCCTAACCCCTAGACAGATTGGAGGTCCCCTTCCCTCCTGCCTCCCCAACAGGCTCCTCCCTATCTTCTTAACAGAGATACCAACCTAGTTAAGGATTGTGTGCAAAGACACTCTCCTCAACTGGCTTGAGAGATCTAAGTGTTAATCCCACCCCGGGCAGTACATTTCATTATGGTGATGGAGCCTTAGGGAAAAGGATCCTGTGGGCCCCCACTCCTGCCTCTTTTGGGGCCTGGGTAAAATCTGTATGTCTGACTCTAGGCGTTCCCATTCTTCTCTGCTCTGCCTGGGAGGGGGAGAGATGGGGAGGACACTCAGGATGCCCTTTTGAGGAGACTAGGGTGCCTGGGATGCCTGGATCAACTCTCAGAGCCCTCTTGGACTGATGCGATGGCAACAATACTCAATTTGCCTCCAGATTTCCATTGAGTCCCTTTGGTGGCTGTCTTCCTCAAGACAGGCTCTGCCCGCTCCTGCACAACCCAGCACTCTGCACTCCTGCCTGTTTTGGAAAAGGGTATCTTCCTTATACCTTTCGTGACCAAGAGACTAGCTGTTCAAACCGCCCTTCTTTCCTGTCCACACCCACCGTCCCTGGTCCCTGGCGGTGCCCCTTGAGAGGGCTACTTTGGGTCTGTTAGCAGGGAGCTCTACCTGGTGCAGGTTACCTGATTCAGAAATCCTATGAGCCCTCTTAATTCTAGAAACTGTTTAAACATAAACTGTTGCAGCTCAGAGGGCCTTGGGCCACCAGATCTGGTGAGCCATCTTACTGGGAGAAGCCCAACCAAATTCCACTCTAAAGCCCTCAGTTACTATTTCTGAGTGTCAAATAAGAGAATCTGTACCCCAGTGGAGAAGCAGGCAAAGAATACAGTACGATTTGGGCATATTCAGGCCCTGGAATATTTAACCTGAGTAGAAATCAACACACGGAGGAATGTCCATCGGACCCACTTTGTTTTGATACATTGTTCTCTGGGGGACCAAGAGCTGAAAAAGATTTTTTGTTTTTCTGGTAAGCATGCCAGGTTTGCATTTGCCACAGTCCAAACTGCTTGGCCTGTGGTTCTGGGGAGCAGACACATGCTTCTCCCCCCAGAAAAGTCTCCTGTCCCTACCCAAGCTGCGAGCAGATGGGTCAAGGTACAGGGAGGATCCACAAAACTGATGCCATGAAAAGAAATAAAACCTTGCCTACAGCACTTAAGACTACCCTACACATAGCAGATACTCATGAAAATATCTCACATGACACGAAACGCAGGCTGAGCCTTCCCTTGCTGTCTTTGATATGGCAAGATGCAGACCAAGACTCAGCATGGTGTCCATGTGATGCTTCTTAGCCTCTAGAGGAAGCTCAAGGTTCCTCCAGCACTGAGCACTGGGCCAGAGAGAGGAAAGAAGCGGGTGCAGGGAGGAACCTCATATGGACACAAATGCTCTGCCCGGACAGCTTCCTGGGAAGTGCTTTGCTGCAATGCCCCTTTCCCCTGAGGAGCCATGAGTGAGACAGAGGGAAGCAGGCCATTCAGTGAACGCTCCTTTGCCTGCTCTGGCTCCAGGCCATTCAGGGTGCCTCTCTCCTCCATCAATGAGTCTCACCATCAGGGTACTATGCTGGGTTTGGCAATAAAGGTTTGCAGCAACAGTAAGCCTGAACATGCTTGGCCTCGTCCTCTCTGCTTGTTCTCGTTCTTTCAGGAGACTCTGGACTAAACTGGGAGGGGAGGGAGAGAGGGTTGATGAGGAGTGGCAGGATAGGTATGAGGACTGACAATCTCCAAATTCAGAGAAAGGCTATCATATATATAAAAAATACTATCTAATAAAAGAGTAATATGCAAATTGACCATCACTCCAACACACAAGATGGCTACCCCCATGTGGTCAAAGATCCTGCCCCCATGTGGACACAAGATGGCCACCACAAGATGGCCAGCAGGGGAGGGCAGTTGGGAGGGACCAGGCCTGCAGGGGAGAGCAGCTGGGGGTGACCAGGCCTGCAGGGAAGGGCAGTTAGGGGAGGACCCAGGCCTGCAGGGGAGAGCAGTTGGGGTGGACCAGGCCTGCAGGGGAGGGCAGTTAGGGGTGGCCAGGCCTGCAGGGGAGGGCAATTAGTGGCAAACAGGCTGGAAGGGGAGCAGTTAGGCATCAATCAGGCTGGCAGGGGAGTGGTTAGGGGGTGATCAGGCTGGCAGAAAGAAGTGGTTAGGGGCAATCAGGAAGGCAGGCAGGCGAGCAGTTGGGAGCCAGCAGTCCTGGATTGTGAGAGGGATGTCCACTGCCCGTTTAGGCCCGATCCCAATCGGGCCTAAATGTGCAGTCAGACATCCCTCAAGGGGTCCCAGATTGGAGAGGGTGCAGGCTGGGCTGAGGGACAACCCCCCCCACCACCACCGTGCATGAATTTCATGCACCTGGCCTCTAGTGGAGACCTATAATATGCAATGCTATAAACTAAACTTTGATAGGAGCACTCAGATAATACTAATGGGAAGTTAAGTTGGATAACCTTTCTGAGGGACAATATGATTATATATGATCACCAACCCTTTAAAAAGTTAATATCCTGAATCCAAGGACCAATTCTTAAGGGGGAAAAATCATATTTGGAGCAAAGATTTAGATACAAGGAAGGTTATAGCAACATTATCTATAATACTAAAAACCAAAAGACCACAACTTAAATATCAAGGGGTAAAATTATCTAGCGCATTCAGATGATGAAATATTCTACAGTCATTATGTAGCAGGTATTCACTACTACTGGCATGGAAAAATGCTCTATTGTAATCCCTGTCTTTTAAAAACAATTGAAATGTACTATATGTCCTCATTTCTAAGATACTGACAACTGAAAGTGGCATAGAAGCTTAGCAAAAGTCTTTTAGGAAGAAATAATAATAGCACATCAAGCATATATCAATTGTAAAATACATGCCAAATTAAGAAACATTAGGAGAGAAATAAAAGCCTTAGAATAGAACAAATATAGTATATCTCTGGGATTACTACTGATTTTTATTTTATTCCCCAAACCTTTGAAGGTAAACATAATTGGGTTGGTGAAATACCTGGACCTGTGTCTAATGTTTCTGCCATGTGAAGGCAAATACCACTGTGGTTTCTCCCTGCCCCCGACTTCCTCCACCTGGGGAGGCTGGAGGAATCACTAGAATGGTGGTTTAGAAAAGACACTGGACTTGTCCAGCCCCTTCTTCCAGGGAGCCCATCTACCAGTCGAGATTGTGGGAGGAGGACTGCCCAAGCTCGTGGGAGGAAGATTGGAGGGGTTGTCTGTGGGGTTTCCATCAGTTCTGAGATTCAACATTAGGAAGCTCACCTGACAGTAGATATAAGCCCCATTCCCCAGCATCAACTTTATCATGAACTGTTCATATTTGGTTTGCCAAGTGCCTACTTTTTTTCTCACTTCAAAACCCCAGCATGGAAGAGGGGTGCTATACTGGATCCTCTCAAAACCTCCAATACATAGGTTGAAATTTATAGTCAGAAAAAAGTAGTTGTGCAAAGAATAAATCTAGTCAAGCAGAGCCAAGCCCCCTGGGGAATGATGCTGTGGAAAGGGGAGGGAGAACCCGGACGGTCAGGACGGGCCTCTCTGGAGACTAGAGAACAAGCAGGACCTAGGTCAGAGATGCCCTCTCTCCTTTCTCTGTGTTCAGCATCTCAGTTACAAGATGCCACTGAGAGAAAAATCTGCTTTTCCTCTCCTTGCAGCCTCTCTTGGTTGCTAAGCAGATCCCTTGGGTAACTATGTGGGCATAAAACCTTTGCAGAACTGCCAGGAATCTGCTTCACCCAATTGTCAAAATGAAATCATTCCTCTCACCTGTCACTACTTTGCACAAAACTTCCATTATTGAATAGTATGGCCCAGAATGTTATTCTCACCTACCTGTGAGCATAAAAATGAGTTTTGCATATTTTACCCCCAAGAGAGTGGGAGGGGAGGAAGGGGACTTTGGGAATCTCTCAAGCTGATACTTTTGTGAGTCTATGATTGGGGAGAAGCAGATGGAACAACTAACAGCATCCTCTGTCCTTGTTGAAAATGGTGCCTCAGGCAGGTAGGCTGTCCTTTGACTCAGAAATGACCCCCTCTGATGTTAGATCTACTGAATTAGAAGCAGAATCTCTGGGGGTGAAACCAAGAAATTTCTGCATTTTTAAAGAAATTCCTTGGGTGATCCTTATTTATTTTATATATTTTAAAGTTAAAAAACCACTGATTTTGCTGGCATAGATATATATGCAAATAAGTGCCATAAGATATTACAGGTGCTATGATACGTATGTCCAAAGAGTGAGACACTGTTGAAGAGATGGTCAGTTTTAACTGGAAGTGCAAGGAAAGAGTTGCTTTGAGCCTTGATCAATGACAAGATGTACTCTCGGGAGAGGAGGAAGGGGAGAAGGACGTCCTAGGCAGGAGAGAACTGCTAGCAAATATACAGCTATGTGAAGTTGTCCTGATGAGCTAAAAAAAGGAAAGATCACTAAACCTTGAGTGTACGGTGTTGGGAAGAGAACCACAAATGAGGGGATGAGAGAAGAGAGGACTTGGAGGTTAAAGAGTTTCAAATCTAGGCTGTGGTCAATGAGTTACTACCAAGAGTATTTAGCAAGAGAGTGATGTTAAGATTTGCATTTAAAAAAGGCAACTTTGAAGGCTGGTGCAGAAGTGGACTGGGGTGCTGGACAGGTAGGTTAGTTGGTTAGAGCATCGTCTTGATAAACATAAGTTGCAGGTTTGATCTCTGGTCAAGGCACATACAAGGATCAACCAATGAATACATAAATAAGTGAAACAACAACTCAGTGTTTCTCTCTGTGTCTCTCTCTCAAATAAACTTTTCTTTAATCCTCACCTGAGGATATTTTCCATTGATTTTTTAGAGAGTAGGAGGAGGAGAGACAGAGGGAGAAACATAGATGTAAGAGAGACATATCAATTGGTTGCCGCCTGCACACACCCTGACCAGGGTCTGTGCCAGGGAGGAACCTGCAACCAAGGTTCGTGCCCTTGATCGGAATCAAACCTGGGACCATTCTGTCTGCAGGCCAATTCTCTATCCACTGAGCCAAACCAGCTAGGGCTCAAATAAACTTTTCAAAAAGAGATGGATTGGAATGGGACAAGACAGGAAGCAGAAAGACCAAATGACGCTGTTCTGGTAGCCCAAGCTAGGCTCAGGCTGGGTAGAAGGGTATTGGGATTGAAGAACCTTGTCTTCTTTGGCCCTGATCTATTAAGCTACAGGTGAATTTGTGGTACCAGCACTGAACTTGATAATACAATACTACTCAAATATCATACCTATTTATTTAAAAAAATCAAAATGTATGGACCTATAGCTTAGGCTCCAAATATGATGATGATACTCCTTTCTAAATACTTAAAAACAAAAAACAAAAATTTTAATCTCATGAAATAAGTTATGGCCCTTCAGCAAATCAATTAATCTGGTACTTCTCAAATAAGGATACAATGGTACTGACTTAGGGAGGAGAAACCAAGATGGCGGCATAGGTAAGCACCTAAACTGCTGCCTCGCACAACAATTTCAAAACTACAACTAAAAGACAGAACGGACACCATCCAGAACCACAGGAAAGCTGGCTGAGTGAAAATTCTACAACTAGAAGGAAAGAGAAAAGCTCACAGAGAACTGGAGGTATGGCAAAGGGTCTTTGTGCACACAGAGAGGAAGGGCGGCTGAGAGCCTGGCTGACTTTCTCTGGCGGAAGGGGGAAGGAAGCCCCCGACTGCATTGAACCCCAGTTCTGATTGCACTGAACCCCAGTCCCAGGCGAAACCCCGTGGACCCAGGCTCACACAGGGGGAGTCTGGACTGTCAGGTAGAGAGAAAGGCACCCGGAGACTCGGAGACCCGGGGGAGACCCGGGGGAGTCCCGGCGGGTAGGGGTCTGGAGGCGTGCGCGCCAGTGTGCACAAAGGCTGCGGAGGTTGCCACAGGCTTTCCCTAGCAGAAGGGAGTGGGAAGCTCCTGACTGCACTGAACCCCAGTTCTGACTGCACTGAACCCCAGTTCCAGGCGAGCCCCTGGGGACCCATGCTCTTACGGGGGGGAATCGGGACTTTCGGGCGGAGACTCGGGAGCCGGGGAAGACAGAGGTCTGAAGGCGCGCGCGCGTGCAAGGGCAAGGCTGACTGGAAGCCAAGACTGTCTGCTCCGCCCTGAGACTCCACCCCATCCAAGCTGAGCACAGAGGCTATTGCAATTTGGCAAGTCTAATCCTATAAGGCTGTCTCCAGCACCGAACTTCTCCCAGCATAGACACAGCTGATCCTTACAGCCAACTGGCCTGGAGGTCAATTCCTCCCAGTGATACCAACAACAATCAAGACTTAACTACAACAAGGCTGTACACACAGTCCACAAAGGGGTGCACCAAGAGTGTCCACCTCAGGTTAACTGGGGAGGCCGACCCACTGGGCCATATAGGAAACCTAGCACACAAATCTACCTTACCAACTCAGGGAAGCAGTGAAAATGCGGGGTCAAAGAAACAGATCACAAATGAAAGAAATGGAGGAAAACAAACGACTGGATATAGAATTCAAAACCACGGTTATAAGGCTTTTCAAGAATATCCTAGAAAAGGCCGATAAATATAACGAGACCCTCGAAGATATGAAAAAGGACCAACTAGAAATTAAACATACACTGACTGAAATAAAAAATATTATACAGAGACCCAACAACAGACTAGAGGAACATAAGAATCAAGTCAAAGAATTGAAATACAAAGAAGCAAAAAACACTCAACCGAAAAAGCAAAAAGCAAAAAAAAATCCAAAAAGTTGAAGATAGTGTAAGAAGACTCTGGGACAACTTCAAGCGTACCAACATCCGAATTATGGGGGTGCCAGAAGAAGAGAGAGAGCAAGATACTGAAAACCTATTGGAAGAAATAATGACAGAAAACTTCCCCCACCTGGTGAAAGAAATAGACTTACAAGTCCAGGAAGCCCACAGAACCCCAAACAAAAGGAATCCAAAGAGGACCACACCAAGACACATCATAATTAAAATGCCAAGGGCAAAAGACAAAGAGAGAATATTAAAAGCAGCAAGAGAAAAACAGTTAATTACCTACAAGGGAGCACCCATACGATTGTCACAGCTGATTTCTCAACAGAAACTATGCAGGCCAGACGGGAGTGGCAAGAAATATTCAAAGTGATGCATAGCAAGAACCTACAACCAAGATTACTCTACCCAGCAAAGCTATCATTCAGAATTGAAGGGCAGAAAAAGAGCTTCACAGATAAGAAAAAGCTAAAGGAGTTCATCACCGCCAAACCAGTATTATGTGAAATGCTGAAAGGTATTCTTAAAGAAGAGGAAGAAGAAAAAAGTAAAGATAAAAATTATGAACAACGAATACATATCGATCAACAAGTGAACCTAAAAATCAAGTGAATTAAAAACCTGAGGAACAGAATAATCTGGTGAATATAATGGAATCAGGGGCATAGAAAGGGAGTGGACTGATAATTCTCAGGGGGAAAGGAGTATGGAGGGGTTCAGGAAGAGACTGGACAAAAATCATACACCTCTGGATGAGGACAGTGTGGGGGAGGTAAGGGCAGAAGGCGGGGTGGGAACCGGGTGGAGGGGAGCTATGGGGGGGAAAAAGAGAAACAATTGTAATAATCTGAATAAAGATTTATTTAAAAAAAAAAGATTTTTTAAAAAAAGGATACAATGGTACTGTCACAAAGAGCCACTAAAAAAAGTGTCTTCTAGGAGTATACCATTTCTTTGACAATTGGGCCTATTATTTTTTACTAGTTCAAATGCAAACATATTATACTGTGGCAAACCAATTTGGAGTCTGATGGCTCATTCTTCTCAGCTGTTGGCCTATCTGTAAAATGTGGGAATTGGTTTCCATTACCTCTAAGATCTTTTCAATACTCCAATATACAATGATTTTTTTTTCTCCTAACTAGTTAACACCCCCATATTTTCCCTTTAGATTTTAGAGAGAGGTCATTTTTCCTATTTCTGTAAGGTCACTCTCCTTAATTCATATTCCTGCAGTTGGCAGCTTTTCACCTGGTGCTCTGGTCCTTTTAAGCAAAAGGTAGGGCCTCTCACCCTCAGTTCTTGCTCAACCAGCAGTTTCTTTTGTCTCCCTCTATCTATCTTGTCTAGACTTTGTTACCGTCTTCATCCCTAATTTTGAAAAGGAAAAGTGGGGGAGGCAATAAAGATAGAGTAGGCCTTTCTTCGGAGAAGGGAAACTCCAGTCCTCCATTTGACTTTTCCCTATTTTGCTGGTTTGACATTTCCCCCTTCATTCTGAGAAGTCCCTCCTGAACTCTCTCATTTGGAGTATGAATTACTTTGCATTCAGTGACTTTTCAGCTTTTGATTTAACATTAACAACTTTGCCTGTCAGCCTCCCTTCCTTTCCAAATTTGTACAAGAGAGCTAAGAGTGTCCCCCACTTAAAGTCATAACATCACTTACAGTGAAATTTTGCTGAAACCTAAACAAAAATTGCACTGGTTTCATCAAGCAAGAGAGGCAGAGATATAAGCCTGATGTTGCTAAGTGAGTTTATATTCTTCATTTTCCCAAATCTTTCACAATCTCTCTCTCTCTCTCTCTCTCTGTCTCTGTTTCTCTCTCTCTCTCTCTCTCTCTCTCTCTCTCTCTCTCACACACACACACACACACACACACACACACACACACACACACACACCACTCTTCCAAATTGTATTTTTATGGATTGGTTTTGGAATTGGAAAATTCTGTCATGAATACAATACTGGTTTAAGACAGAAAACAAAAGATAAGGACAAGTAAATTCACCTCTCAATGGAAAAGAAACCATAGTGGGGTTTCTAGGGATCAGTGCATGACAACTTTTAACTAAATTTTTAAAATTAAATGTAGAGTAAGATATACTCACAAAACCTCCAGTTTTCAGAAGTCTTATCCGGTTACTATGCCATAATCTGATCAGAGCAAACCCACCACAGTCTCTCAAAGATAAGTGAAAGGGCAAGCTCCGTGAAAAAGGATCAAAGGATCAGGGTGAAAAGGTTTTAGGTTATATAGTTAGGGAGGAGGAATTTAAATTATACTTATAAAAGAATAATATCTGAGTTTTCTATTATGTTCCAGGAACATCATTATGATCAGCATCATTAGTCATATGCAAATTAAAATCACAGTGAGATACCTCAGTACATCCACTAGAATAGCCAGTAGGGAGCCTAGGAATCATTATTTATGGAATCTAGGAGTCACATATTTCTTTAATAAGCCTAGGTTGAATTAATGGGGCCAAAACTAGAGTAAATGGTTTTGTATATTTAGGAAGCATGTGGGAAACCAAAGTGTGTGTGTAGTAATGATAATGATACTAGTAGTGATAATGATAATAGCAACAGGGGAAGAAAGGTAACTATTTATTGTGCCTACTCATGTGCCAAGCATATATATTTCTCAGGCAAAGAAAGCACATTAGAAATGGAAGCAATGGGGCAAACAAACAAACAAACAAACAAACAAAACCCCACTAAAATAATTATTATCAAGTTTCAGGATAGGAAGAAAACAAAAAAATCCAGACTTCTCAATTTAGAGAGACAAAAGCTATATGGGGTTTTGATTAATATTTGTAAAACTCTAAAAAATTTTGCTAGGCTTCATATTAAAATATGATTAGAGGAGTTTACTTTAAAACAAAATAATTAAGTAACATAAAAATGCATATAAAGTAAAAAAAAGTAATTATAATAGTGTGGTACTGGCATCAAGACAGACATATAGATCAATGGAGAATAATAGAGAATTCACACATATATGGCCCATTGGTTTTCAACAAAGGTGTCAGGGCATTTCAATGAGGAAAGGATAATATTTTCAACAAATGGTGCCGAAACTCCTGGTTAGTTCTACATGAAAAAATGAATCTCAATCCTTACCTCACACCATATACAAAAATTAACTTGGAATGGATTATAGACTTAAATATAAGAACTCAAGCTATAAAATTTCTAGAAAAAAACATAGGAGATGATCTGAAACAAATTTTATTTTTAAAATATTAAATATTTCATGCAAACAAAGATTTGCAATTTATGTATAAGGTATCTATATATATATAAAAGCCTAAGCGACTGGCTGATGGTTCGACTATCTGACTGGTAGCTATGATGTGCACTGACCACCAGGGGCAGACGCTCAACGCAGGAGCTGCTGAGCTGTGGTGACTTGGCAACTGCGGTTCTCGGGTGATGCACCCGGAACCAGAGAGGAGGGAGCCCAATTCCAGGGTGCGTCACCTGAGAACTGCCCTCTCACAACCTGGGACCCCTCAGGGGATATAGGAGAGCTGGTTTCAGCCCGATCCCCGCAGGCCAGGCCAAGGGACCCCACCAGTGCACAAATTCGTGCACTGGGCCTCTAGTAAAGAATAAAATAACAATTGGAGCCCCTATAAACTCCTTCTCAATCACATTCCCCTCACTCTTCTCTAGATTTTATTGTTATCCTGAATTTGTGTTTATCATTATCTTAAATTTGTATTTATCATTCCTTTGCTTTTCTTCATGGCATTACTAGATATGTATATATCTCTAAAAATATGCTATTTCATTTTCCGAGTTTTTTAATATTATGTAAATGACATAATTTCTGCAATATTTTTACCAAAAAGAAAAGAAGAAGAACCTGAATCTAATCATAAAGAGACATCAAGGAAACCCAAATTTTGAGGTATAGTCTACAAAATAATCTGCCTATAATTTTCAAGAGGGTCAAGGTTATGAAAGTAAAATGAGGAATTTTTCCAGATTGATGAAGACTAAAGAGACATAACTAAATGCAATGTGCAATTCAGAACTGTATACTTCTGCTATAAGGACATTATTGGGACAATTAATGAAACTTGAATGGGGGCCTGAGAATTAGATAATAGTAATTTATCAACAATAATTTCCTAATGTGGTGGTTGTACTGTAGTTATACAGCAGAAGGATCTTGGATCACTTCCAAGCAAAAGTTTTAAGAACTGACAGGTGGTTCCCTGAGCTCCTCCTCTGCAGGAGATAGCAATGTTCCTGTTAGAGCCTGTTGCAGCAGCTGGGTCCCAGAGCAAAAACAAGAGGAGACAGAGCCACAGCCAACCCACAATGGACATACAGCAAGAGCAAGAAATAAACATTTGGTTTGTAAGCTATGGAACTGATGGGGTTTAGTTATTGAAGCACTAACCTGACTAAAGAAATAGGGAAATTTTTTCAACCAACTTTAAATGAAACCAACTAGCACTAGCCTGCATTTTTGACATCAATAGCAGTAGAACTGGATCAAGAGGGTGGGTGTCTTCTGTGTAATGAGAAGATGCTCTGACCTGACTAAGTCTTGGCCCCTCCCTGGGCAAGTGACTCTAGGCCCTCAGTCCAGCCTGGCCACAATCTAGACAGGTAATTGCTATCCCACCACCAGCACCATACCCAGGAGATGAGGACCACCTATGAAAATGTCCTGTCAGAGGAAAGGGTAAAAGAGGGGAGCACTTAAGCATTTGTGGCAGAGGAGACATTTCAGTGCTTTGTGAAACAAGTGATCTTCCATAAATGGGGTTAGATCAACTTTTTTTCTATCAGGGAAAAAATGCATTTGAACTCTACTTCATACCATACACACAAAATCAATTATATTACTTCATATATGTAAATTATATGTGTGTATCTATACACCACATACATAAAACCTAAATGTCAGAGCTAATGTAAAACAATAAAACTTTTAAAAAGAAACATACGAAAATATCTCTATGACTGTAGGGTAGGCAAAGCTTTGAGTACAAAAACAACCATAAAAAAAATTCAATTTTACTAAATAAAAAACTTCTGTTTATCAAAAATACCACTAAGAGAGTGAAAAATTAAGGTACAGATTAAGCAGTGATGTTTGCAAAATATATATCCAACAAATGACTAATATTCAGAATATATTTTTTAAAATCCTACCGAAAGGGAAAGTAGAGAGAAAGGGAGTGAGAGAGAACAAACACAATAAAAAAAATGGGCAAAATATTTAACAGAAACTTAAAAAACATATATCCAAATGTCCTATAAATATGTACAAAGGTGTTCAACTTCTATAACATCAGAGAAATGCAAATTTAAATCACAATGTGGTACCACTATATACCTATCAGAATGGTTGGAGTGAAATAGACAAATAATACCAAGTGGTAGCAAGTATATAAAGCAACTGAAACTCATATAGTGCTGGTTGAAGTGAAAACTGGAACTTACTTTGGCAGTATGTACTGAAGCTGAATATACACATGCCATGCTCCAACATATTCACTAAAAGATATGGACAAGAACGTTCATAGCAGTACGTTTTGTAATAGCCCCCAAACTAGAAACAACTCAAATGTCCATCAGTAGAAGAATGAAATAAGTTGCATTATCTTCATAAATTATACAACTATACAGTAAAGAGAATGAACAAATAATGCTACATACAATAGCATAGATACATCTCACAAATATGTTGAATAGAAGAAGTCAGAAACAAAGAAAAAAAATTACTGAGTGATTCATTCATATAAAGTTCAAAAACAGGCAAAATTAATCAATACTTTCAGATACTCGTTAGTCACTTAAGGAGGTGGGAATGGCTGGGAGTTACTGTGATGTTCTTTTTCTGGATATACACGTTACATGACAATACATATAATAGCTTTTAAAAAATTCACAGTGTTGAAAACTTGTTACATACTTTTCTGAATATACTTCAAAAGAAAGCTATCTTAATGGCTTAAAAGGATAGAGGTCTATCTAACAAAGCAACAAAAAGTTCAGAGTAGGCCCTAACTGGTTTGGCTCAGTGGATAGAGCGTTGGCCTGTGGACTGAAAGGTCCCAGGTTTGATTCCGGTCAGCAGCATGTACCTTGGTTGCTGGCACATCTCCAATAGGAGGTGTGCAGGAGGCAGCTGATCGATGTTTCTAACTCTCTATCCCTCTCTCTTCCTCTCTGTAAAAAAATCAATAAAGTATATTTAATAATAATTTTTTTTAAAAGTTCAGAGTAGGCGGGAGAGAACCAAAATGGTGTCTCAACAACGTCATTGAGATTCCAAGCTCCTAACTTCATGGTCTTTCATGCTCAGCATGTGAATTTCATTCTCCAGGCTGCAAGATGCCCGTGTCACCTCTAGGCATTGCACTGGCTTTAGGGGAGGGCAGAGGCAAAACACCCAAAGCCTAAGTGCATACCAACTGAGTCTAAGTCTGCAGAACTGTGGATACTTTCTATTTCAGTCATCACAGTTTTCTATAGTTTCTAAAATGTCCACAATGATAGGTATTAATGTGATTTTTAAAAGAAACTCTGCTTATTGGTTTGGTGTGGGGGGGAGAAAAATCATGTTTAGATGTTCAACTACAAGCTCTATGGGGGTAATTCACAGGGTTTCCTGTTGGGCTGAATAATTGCAGAATCCCTTCTATGCCTATAGGGGCAGAAAAATAGCCCTAAAGTTATTCTTGGGAGAGTGCAGAGCAATGTACTGCTCCCTGATTCTCATACAAAACCCTATGTGGAGGCCCTAGGTGCTATTCTCTGGGAGCAGAGGTGTTCCTGACCTGAAATGACTTGGGGAAATGGCAGCGTCCCACACAGCCAGGGTTTGGTGTGTAGGTGTCAGCCGCTGCTGTTCAACACTCAAATACATATTTTATCCATTTTCTGGAGCTCTGCAGGGTAGAACTTAGCTCAGAATAATTAAGGAGAAATGCAAATCAAGGAATAAGCCTGGTTATAGTTTAATTCACTGAAAGAAGACAAAAGTAAACAGCAGCATAAATTATATTTCAACAGAGTTGATTTCCTGAAAGATATGATTAACATTTTTCTTTTTAAAAAATGGCCTTTGAAATGGCTTGTGTTTCGAACAAGTGTATTCACTCCTTCTGAATGATAATGTCGATCCTGAGGCTTCACTTACCTTTAGTCGTTCCTCCCAGAGAAAACTCGCTGACCAGCACACAAACTTGGTGGGAGCTTCTGCTTGAAGGACCTGAACATTTTTCTCCCTCTGACTTACAGTTCAGGGACCATTTGGAGATGGCCCTCAAATTTTCCAGCGAAGAGAAGCAGGGAGTTGCTGCATAGTGGTCCTGAATTGTGAGAAGGTAAACTGTGTTAAAGAAGAGCCAAATCCTATGATTTTCAGCCTTCACTTTCAACAGTATTTGCGGCCTACTTTGTATAAGGGCCCAAGCTAAAACCTGGGGTATTCAGAGAAAATCTCTCCCATCACAGGAGCCTTGCTCAGTCACATCCTAGAGTCACCCCAATAGCCCCTGTCCCTCCTCCCCCAGCTATACTGAACTTTGACACTTTCTAGGCATCAGGCTATTTCTCACCTACTCATTTTTACTCTTTTATTTTTTATAGAATCTTGCCCAAAGGACACTGTTATGCCCCAACTCCTTGACTGAGAATCACTAGTTCCTGTATATTTTACTAAGCTTTACTTATTGTAGTTTATATTTCAAAAAGAACGCTCAGCTGGAGCCATTTTGGGGCTCAGCCCACCTGGTTTTCCAGATGACCTAATAAATTCATAATTCTTTACCAAAAAAAAAAGAGAAAAGAACACTCTCCCTCCTGTTTTTCAAATGTAAAACATAATAACATTACATGTTCTTTTTCAAAGTACATATGCCCCACCCCTAAATCAAGGCTCACTGAGCACAGCAGGCCTGAATCAGGGTGGGCTCAAATCTTTACTATTGAACTGTGTGGTCACTGCAAAGCCATGATTAAGGGCTTGCCCCCCTACATCTAAGGCTAGAGAGAAACGAAGAGACCAAGTTGAACTAGCTATGGTTTTATCCCAATTTATACAAGGATTTCACATAAGAGTGTGAATGCAGGAACTGGTATTACTATATCAAAGCACCTCTGGCTTTGTCCAGCCGTGGGCAAACTACGGCCCGCGGGCCGGATCCGGCTGTTCTATCCGGTTCTCTTGCTCTCCCCTCCGCTCCTTTACTTTGAATTTATATTAGTTCACACAAACACTCCATCCATGCTTTTGGTCCGGCCTTCTGGTCCAGTTTAAGAACCCATTGTGGCCCTTGAGTCAAAAAGTTTGCCCACCCCTGGTTTAGACTCTAGAGACTTAGGCCTGTACCCTTGTGGTAGATCTCTTGCAAAGGATTTCCTATCTCACAGCTTTACACTCAGCCCCGGTGCATAAATCTTTGAGCACTGACAATCTCCCAGCCATGCACTCCCTATGTGCAGTGACTCAGGGTTAAGAGAGCCTGACCACTTTAAAAAATCTTGCCTCTACAGACTAGAAATAAACATATAATAACAAAAAATGTTTGAGTCCCAATTTCAATGTCCAACAGTTCTGAGTCCCCATTTCAATATCAAACAGTTCCTTATGTGGACATGTCAGCAATGATATCTGGATACAGAGGCAAAGAAGCATTGAACAGACTGTCAAACTACAGCGGGAAGGCAGGGGAGGTGGGGGTGGGGCTGTAAGAGATCAACCGAAGGACTTGTATGCATGCATATAAGCATAACCAATGGATACAAGACACTGGGAGGGGGGGCAGGTAAAGGCATGTACTGGGGGGTAGGGGAGGCCGGGGGGGAGGTCAATGGGGAAAAAAAAAGGAGACATATGTACTACTATTTGTAATACTTCAAACAATAAAAAAATAATAATAAATAATAATAATAATAATAATAATAATAAAAGAGAGCCTGACTACTACTGCTCTAGCCAGGGTATGACTGACCAATGGCTGAGCACAAATTAGAAACGGAAAAAGGCCTCAGGCAGTTCTAAACAAGGAGTTTCCACCACAGGCCTCCTAATCCTCAGTAGTCCCACCAACTCTACTCCCAAAATTCCCCACAGCCTCAAGCAATCATGTTTCCAGGACTTGGCTTGTACCGCCTGCAATAAGCACTGCAAGATAAACAGGATGGGCCACACTCAGAGGAGCTCTATTTCTGGGAGAGGACTGGCTGCATTGTTAGGGGTAGGGCTAGCTGGTAAAGGGATAACCAGCTGACAGGTACACTATCCCAAGGATAAACTTGACTCTACTAGCATGTTTTAATCATTGAGCCCATTAGAACTATGGACCATAAAAGTGTGACAAACCTCAAGAGAGCAAATGGTTTGCTCTCTGCCGTCATGTCCACAGAGTAACTTGTTCAAGGTCATATGATAAGTATGAGCACAGGAACACTCATTCTTTATGCTCGATGACCTTGCTTTTCCCGACTCCCTCATGCCAACAGCAGAAGGGGGAGAGGGGTTTGCGGCTGACCATAGCAAGGTTTCTATATATCACATTTTAGCCTATATCAGGTCTCACCTGTGGCTTGGGGAACTCACAGAAAGACAAGGTTGCACACCTCAGAATTTTTCTTTTGGCAGCTAACAATGGGTCACATTGCACCTCTCGAGGTTACAGAGCTCCATGGTACAAACATGGGGCAGGAGCAGACAATTCTTTGCTCAGAGCTTGACAGTAAAGCCAGAGCCCAGTGTTCCAGAAGCATCAGGAAGGCGCCCTCTGGAAGCAGGCACCCGAGGGACTTCAGAAAACTCTTCACCCAGGCTTTCAGGGCTGTTCATGTTGGGATCTCCTTCCTGGGCATCGAAAAGTCCAACAGTTCTGAGTCCCCGTTTCTGGACCGCAGGGAGAGCATGTGCTGGTCAAAGGCTACGCTGGGCGAGTGGGAGGCGAAGGGGGAGAGCGGTTCCTTCGGACCCCCGCAGAGGTAGGCTGTGTAAAGCCAAGGGTTCAAGACAGGAAAGGCCATTTTCTGGGGTGTGGCTGGGGCTGCCCCCCTTCCCTTCTCTCGCGATTAAGAACGAATGCCTATGGCGATGACGATTGTGAGGAGAAGGAAGACTGAAGCTGTGCCCCGCTGGATCTCATCCCAGCGGAAGCCCTTCTTAGCCCGGTCCCCCTGCTGCGGGCGTTGTTCACGCTCTAGCTGTTCTCGGTAGAGCGCCTGGTAAAGGCCGCAAAGTTGAACACAGTGCAGTCGGCGCGCGCGGCGGCCTGACCAGAGCTGTGGGTACCAGAAGCGGGCGACGGGGTGCAGGCCAAGCGGGAGTCCGCCGAGGGCGTCGCGGAGGGATGGACGCCGGGTCCGCGCAGGCCCGTGTCGCTGAGCAGGCCGTGGTCATACATGCGCGCAGGTGGCACTGCCCAGCACCATGTCTGCCTGGGAGAGCGTAAAGCACTGGAAGCCTCGGCGCTCCCCCAAGCTGCGGTGGGGGGGGGGGGGGGTGTAGAGGCGGGGGAGGGGGAAGGGGTGTAGAGGAAGCTTGGGGGGGGGGGGGAGAGGAAGCTTTGACCCCAGTCAGCGGCCTTGGTTTGCGCCTGCGCCTGCGTGGCTGGCCATGGAGGGGACATCGAGCATCTGGCTGTCACCCCGGGAGTGAGTGAGTGAGTGAGTGAGTGAGTCCTCGCTGCTAAGCCTCGGCACCCCGACCCTGCCACAGCCCCCACAGTAACAGCCTACTCCCCCTCTCTCCTCCTGTTCCTCCCAGTCCCCTCCATGTGGCCAGCTTCTCTGCAGCCATCAGGGCTTAGTTCAGATAGTTCTAAGAAAACCACCTCAGTCCTCCAAGTTCCTCTGCCTACACTTCCATTTAGAACTGCCTTCCACTGACTTAACTTAAAAGGGTTCAAGGAGACAAAAATAAAAGGGCACTTACGACTATATCTCAGGAGTCTTACTTACTCAACATGCTAGTGACATAAAACTAACGTTTGTTATTATTTGGTCACCTCAAACAGATATGTTCCCTCCCTACTTTGGAACCCCATGATTCTTCTGTCCAATATGCTGTACGTGTATTACATTACCTGTGTGCCTGTCTGGCCTTCCTCAAGGTAGGGATTATGTCTTACTCATCTTGTTTCTTTGCAAAAATTGGTGTCCTGACATGGTAAACATTAAATTAAAATATATTTAAATTAAATATAGTTAAATATAATGACATTGCATTGACTCTAAATAAAACTGGGCGCCAAGTTTGGCTCATGAAGAAGTTTCTATTCAGTCTTCCCAGCTGGGTTTATAAAAAAACTGATTCAAGTTCATAGTAAATATGGACATAATACATACTTTCCCGACAAACCCAAGAAAAGCTCTAGGCCAAATAGTAAAATTGGTACCTTTAAAACCAAAGCATTTTTATGGGAATGAAAACTTGGAAGTTAATTGAGTATCTATCACTAATGGACTGGCTGAGTAGTTTAAGATCATCTTTCCAGTGGACAACAATTGGGCATTAAAATAGTGATATGAATCTATAGTTGATGTGAGAAGTCAAGACATAGATTTAAGTGATGAAAGTAGATTTTGTTTGCATTTTTAAAGTGTGTGTGTGTGTGTCCAAAGAAATAAATGGGTGGATACACACCAATGTTAACATTGCTTGTCTCTGAGTGGTGAAATTAAGGATCATTTTTCTCTTTCCTTGAATGTCTGTAATGAGTAAAAACAGGAAAATATTAAACTTTCTTTGGAATTACAGTGGTCATAGATAGCATAACTAAATGCTTCTATGAGAACACTGTGGTATTCTGAGGGCTACACTAAGCTCTTTCATTGTAACCAGTCCCTGCGTTATAGCTGAATTAATAACAGCTAATGTGTTTGCTATCATTATATGTCACTCTGTTAAGAGCTTCACATTTTTTAATTCTTTCATTTATGTATCACAACAACCCCTTTCTGCTTTATTTTCCTTTATAGTACACTAGAGGCCCGATGCACGAAGATTCGTGCAAGAATGGGCCTTCCTTCCCCTGGCTGCCGGCACCGCCTTTGCTCAGGCCAGAGCCACCTTTCCGCCTTCCCACGCTGCCCAGAGGCCCACCTGCGTCATCATCATGGCAACGACGCAAGCGTCCCACCCCGCCCCCAGCTGCTCGGTGCCTGCGTATGCAAATTAACCCACCATCTTTGTTGGGTTAATTTGCATATACACTCCTGATTGGCTGGTGGGTGTCACGAAGGTACAGTCAATTTGCATCTTACTCTTTTATTAGTGTAAATATCACTTTCTGGTACTAAACTATTTACATATTTATCTCCTTTATTGCATGTCATTCCTCTCACTAGAATGTGAACTTCCTGAGGCAGTGATATTTGTTTCAATCACTGCTGGATTCCTAGTACCTACAGCAGCGCTTGGCAACTTATTAGTACTCGAATGAATGAGTGAATGAATGAACAAACAAATGAACAACCTTATGACATAATAACTAGTACTATTCCTACCTTACAATAAGGACTCTAAAAGAGGCTAAGCAATTTGCCCGGTCACACAGCTATGAAGGAGCAGAGCCATATTTCAACCCAGATCCACATGATTACAGGATCTGTGTTCTGAATCACTCTCATCAATCACAACAAATCCTTGAATGAGTGTCCTCCTCCTCCCACATGCAGTCAATCCATGGAGGAGATAGTGAGATGTCACATAAGGAATGGCTTGCTTTTATTAAATTAGTAAGATTATCACATAATAGGTTATGTTTTATCATCTGCAATAGTCATCATAGCAGGTATGATATTTTCAGATAAAAAGTAGGAGGAACAGCCCTAGCCGGTTTGGCTCAGTGCATAGAGCTTTAGCCCATGGAATGAAGGGTCCTGGGTTTGATTCCAGTCAAGGGCATGTACCTCCGCTTGCAGGCTCATTCCCTGGCCCTGGTCAGGGCATGTGTGGGAGTCAACCAATCTCTCTGTCTCTCCACCTCCCTTCTACTCTCTCTAAAAATCAATGGAAAAATATCCTCTGGTGAGGATTAACAACTATAAAAACAAGTAGGAAGAACAGGGCCTAGACATCTAATCAAGTATTCACTCACTGAAGAAGAAAACTATAGCCTAAGAAGTAGTCTTAAAGCATTTTTTAAAATGTGAACACAAGAAGTTGGGCTGAACAGATAAGAATCCACAAAGGACAAGGATTTCTCTGGGAAGCCCAGCTCTGATGAAGGAGAAAGTACTTAGAGCAGCAAACCCAAATATTTGGGCCCATGGCTGGCCAGGGCAGTTTAATAATGTTGGTCAGTGAGAGCATCCACATAACTTGCCTTGATCACCAATCTTTTGACCATCATGAGACTTCCCATGTGACAATATGTCAATTCACCTGAGCATGTGGGATTTAAGAGGTAACCAGCCACAGGTCATGTGTGCAGCCCAAGGTGGACCATGGTGAGTACCTGCAAGTGTTGGAGCTCAGGGGCCTAGAGAGAGTATCCTCTGACTACATATATGTGTTCTCCAGCCCCTTTGTCAATTTCACTTCTCACTATAAATTAAGCAATTGTCATTCTAAATTATTACTGAGATTTTTGTGGACTTGATTAATGTGGCTGAGTCCCTGTGGACCTGACAACATTTGGGAGCTCTGATGTTCCAGTTTCTAGATCTTCAATGGGAAAACTAGCTCTGAATTGTAATGATAATTCTACTTCCTCCAACCCCCCAAGTCACACACACTCACAAACATATATAGTCACACATATGAAATATACACAACATACAGATGCACATACTCATACACACAATATATACACATCTACGAGGCCCTGTTTGGCCAGCCAGCCTCCCTGGATGACATCATTATCTCATCTTCCCTGCAACTGCAAAATCATGCCATTGAAAAGATACGATATTTCACCATCTTTGGTGGTGGCCAACTTTTCATCAAAGGCAAGCAGACGCAGTTCAGCACAGAGTCGGTCCAGCTATAAGAGCAGTTTCCTCCCACATTCTGCATGAGGCTGGCCATTATGGGGAGTCAGCAGGGGCTGTTCCCTTGGAGCAGGATTTCTGGACAGAGCTGAGAAGGAAACAAAGAATGACTTTTCTTCTCTCCCACCTACACTAGGTCCTTTCTCTGCAGAAGCTAAGAGCTGGTACAGCCTAACCCAGGGGGGGCTTTATGGAACATCCTGTTTAATGTTGAAAAACATAATACCAAACACGTGAAGAACCAATTCTTTGAGACTGCCTTTGAATCTACTCTTTATTCCTGCTACTTCTTGTTAACTCACCCAGAATATAACCTAAAGTCCTTACTTAGCCTTTAAGGCTATGTGAACTGATCCCCAGCTACTCTGTTTTCATAGCATTTTCTCCCTCCTGTTTATTTCACTCCAGCCCTGCTGACCTCCTCACTGGTCCTCTAACCCACCCCTATGTTGCTGCCTCGGGACCTCTACACTTGCTGTCCCTTCTGCATGGAATACTCTCTCCCCACAGATATCCACATGGCCTGCTCCCTCACCTCAGTTAGGTCTTTATTCAAATGTCACCTTATCAGAGCATCAGAGCTACTTTCCATCATAACTAAAATATACAGCAGCCCCTACCTCCTATTATTCTTTATTGTCTTACCCTCATTTATTTTTCTTCCTAGTTCTTACTCCCCACTTACATATTACATATGTGTTTATTGTCTGTCTTCTTCCACCAGAATATAAGCTCTTTGAAAGCAGGGCTTTTATCTGATTTGATGACTGCCATTTCCCCAGGGCCTAGAATAGTGCCCAACCCATAGTAAGTCAATAAATATGTACTCAATAAATATGTACTGAATAAATGAATTGTGCTTCTTCTTCCCCATTTTTCTTTTTCCTAATTATTTTCCCCCCTCTTTCAGAAGTTATAAAATCCTCAAACAACATACTGACTCTAGTAGAAGTGCCTGGCACACAGTCAAGTCCAACAGAAAGTCTGGGCAGCCCAGCACAAAGTCTGGGGGCCTTAGGTAGGTTGAGAAATGAGCTGATTCTACAGAAACCCACCAAAGGGAAGACACTAATGGGATTCTAAGGCCATTCTAAAATGAGAGGGATTGATTTAGTAGGCCTTTCAATTCTACAAAGAGAAGCCTAAGTCTGGGCAGGCTGGAAGAGACTGAGATAGAATGCTCTGCTGCTATTATGAAAGAAGTCTGTATTGGTAAGAGAGGTTTTTATATGTTGATGTTTTCTAGTTCCCCTACCTGGTTTTGAAAAAACAATGTTTGAAGAGATGCCAGAAACTTACAGAATAAAGGAAAACAGAGAGGTTAGTCTATTCAATGTGGCAAGAAGACCAGGCTGAAGAAAAGATCAGAAGTGACTTCTGGCAATGGTGGATATTTCACATTCAGCTTTATTTTGTTTCAGGTTGTATGAAGAAATTTTCCTCATTAACCTCAAATTATCAACAAAAGCTGTGTTAACCACTTCCAAGGACAGCCTTGTGTTAGTACTGCCTTAAGGAATCAAAGGAGCATTGTTTGTGTTTTGAGATGTTGGAGACCAAATCGGCCTAGGAAAGCATGAAGAGGTAAGTAGTGGTGAGGTAGCCAGAGGTGATGGAGGAGAAATCCGAAGCAGGAAGTCAGAGATGTCATGTCAACCAGGAGAATGTAACCATCTACAGAAATTCATGGAAATTTGGGCTAAAAAACATTTTTTTGCAATTAGTGTTTGGATATTAAAGGAAAAGGGACTCTGAAATGAAGGATTTAGGGACTTTGGGGTTACCCTGCATCACAGAATCCAGATTTGAACCTCAGTGGTTATCTAGTTTTCTAACTTTATTTAACCAAAGAAACATTTTCATCAAATAAATTATTATGAAGAACCCAATGTGTAAAACAGATCAAAATGGAATATGGATCTGATTTTATACCCACCTAGCTTTTCCATTGGATCCCACATGGGCCCTTAGGCACCTCTGTGTAATTCCAATACCCCAGTAGCACAACTCTGCACACATTTTAGGAAGATTTTGAGAGATTTCAATATAATATCTAAAAACGACCTAGCACTTTTTTCTAGTAAAAGGAGACTACTGGCTTTGGGTAGTGGACTATAACACTGAGCTGAAAGTGTTTAGGTTTTAAAACATACATGTATAAAATTCTCATGTGAAAATTAGTAGTAGCATGACCCACTAAAGTGTGATGGCTATTTACCCTGCAGTTTGTCCTGGTCCAGAGAGGCCAGCTGTTAAGTTACAGACCATAAGCTCACATAACATGTTTTGTTTTATAGACTCTAACCATTTATTTAACAAAATGGAAATTTCTAATATTCAGCATTTTTCTACATTTGAAATTTCAGGGAAAAGAGACCCGTGTTCTACAGCATATATTATTACAAAAGAGTTCATTATCAACTTGGAAGGGTTAAAACACTTTCTCTTGTGATTAGGATTCATCATCCTTTAGTGAAGTGAGGCAACACTTCTCTTGTGGAAAAAGTCCGTGTTTCTTGTCAGAGGAGAGGGGTTACCAGCACAGTCCTCCCTCTTCACTCAGATCTGAACTTCCGAGGATTTCTTTTATCAATAAGACAGGTGGAAGTCCATTTCTCTGCTTTGGTTGCCACGTCAGGTACAAATCCTTTCAAAGCAGGGAAGAACTCGGGTTTTCTTGATGGTTTTGCTCACGTGATGATCCCTGTGCATGTAGCTATCATTAGTGCAAATGTGTGGGAGACACTTTGAATAATGGATAGCACCCATAGGAAAGCAACGGGCCCCCAACAGAGTTTGAATTATTGTTCTTTCCAACTCTGAAAGCCAGTGATCACTTGTGCCTCGCAGAATCCGGCGGCTCTATCCCCAGGTGCAAAGTACATTTTCCAGGTTTCTCCAGGGCAAAGGCAGGGTGAACACCCTCATTAAACCTGTGCCTAATGATGAAGAGCAACTGTCCACTTTCGGCGTTTATGAATAGAAGCCGCTGGTGGTTGTAGTCCAGCAGAATGCCCACCCTGGCAGGACGCTCAGTCACATGGACATCGCTCACAATGCCACTGTAGAAAAATGTGTATCTGAAATGAAACGGAATGGAAAATTAAAAACTTCAGAAATCCTGATGGACCATGATAAAGAAAATCACTTGGAGGTCACCAATGTTTCAGTTATTAACTTCAGTTTACAACAATGAGTTGCAATAACATTGTCCCAAGTACTTTAAACAGATCCCTCCTAGATGCTAAAATGCATAACTCATCCCAACAGATGAGCATTTTTAATAATTTTGTTCCTTCTACATTAGGAAGCAGTCCCAGAATAACCAACATATGCCTCCCTTGTGATTTTTTCTCAACATTCTAATTCTCTCCCAGCTGCCCACATGTTTTAACTACCGCATTCACAGTGTGTCATTCTTTTGAATAAAACTCCTTTGAGGCTGACATGTATTTTTAAAAGTACTTCCGGCTTGCCTTCCATAAAATGTATTAATTTTACAGTTTAAGGATTTATAATAACTTACATAAGGGCCTTTATGAAGTTTAAGAAATATTTTATTATTTTTGCCCAGCTTTAGCCTTTGTATAAGCTCCCCTTATTCCAAACCAACTTTCTTTTTTGACTTAGCAATGATTTTGTGGTCTTGCAGCTAAAGGGATTGCCTTTGGTTTATCTTTTCAATTGAAATAAATTTAATTAAACAAGTATTCACTTGAGCATATCTGTGTGTCCAGCACTTTATTAGGCCTTTGGGGGATGAGGGACCAGGGCACACTGTCCTTGACCACCAGTATCCCATACTCAGCTGAACAGAAAGGAAAAACTGATGATGACTTAAACACTGGCTAGAGCTGAGACTCTAGCTCAGAGCACAGACTGTAAAGTGTTTACTAAACACATCTAATGGACCGGTTTTTGCTGTGAGAGGAAAGGTTCAAGGTCAGGTTGGGAAGGAGAAATTGCTGAACAGAAGAAGCTAAATTTCTCTGTGCAAAAATGTAACACAAATTTGGAGGTTTTGCCTGCTGGTCTTAGAAATGGAAGGTGGAGACCTGAAAGTGGGGGAAAGGAAGAAGTGAGAGATGGAAAGGAAGAAAAAGAGAGGAGAAAAAGTTCTGTCGGTATGGTAGGTCTGAGGGGTGGGAGCAACACCAGGGCAGACTCATCCTCCAGAATCCAGGTAAGTGACTCTGATATGGGTATGGCAGAAAAGGCTAAGAACCTTTAAAACCTTGTGATGTCTCTTAAAGGCTCAGAAGCTTGAGTGTAGGTATACTTAGGGAATGGCAAGTTGGCAACTTCACTGCAGAATGAAGCTCGTGTGAAAAGGCAAAGGTTCATGGGAATGGGAAGATAAGCAAGACTTTATGATGATAAAGAAACTTGTAGAGCAGAAAAGGGTTGCAGGTGTCAATGATGGGGACCAGCAGTGTAGGCTGGGGCTCTTACAGAAGGCTTGGGGAGCATAAGGGCTCATACTCAGCCAAAAGGAATGGTCAGGCTGGATAGGTGGAAAAGAGGGAGAAGAAGACCCAAGCTATTGGGCAGCAGAAGCAATGATGAGGTGGCAGAATATGCCTGTATGTTGTAGAAAACATTACTATTGGCCTGACAGGTTGGAGGGGACATGTGAATGACTTTGAGGATATTTCATGGATCGGTAAGTCAGGAGCCAGGAACTAGACCTGTCCTGTTCAATATAGTAACCACTAGCCACATGTGGACACTTAAAATTAATTAAAATTAAATAAAATTCAAAATCCTGTTGTACAGTTCTACTAACCATATTTCAAGTGTTCAGTAGCCATATGTGACACCATTTTTCTATTTTTGCAGAATGTTCTATTGCACAGCACTGGTCTAGAGAGTTCTGAATGCCCAAATAAGTCATATCCCTATCCTTGAATGGAAGGTCCCTGATGTCCAGCTCAGGTCAGTCCCTCCTCACCATGGAGGCCAAGGATGTAAAGACATTCCTTGAAGACTTGGCTCCACCAGTTCTACAGAGCCTGGAACATGCCCTGCCCCACTTCTGTCTCCATTTCTTCCTAAGCACATCAGTTTCTTCTTCAACTTGAACTCTGGCCTAAAACCAAGCCTGTCTGCCAGGGGCATGGCTCCTTGTCCAGTTATTGCCTGTTCCTCCTTGGAACACAATACAATTCTGTTTTCTAGAGTCTAGAAATTTGTTACCAGAGGCTAGTCGAAGGACCTTTTCATAAAATCAATATCTAGTTTCAGCTCTAAATCTGATTATAAACTCCAGGTTTGAGTGATGTTTAATTCTGGGAAGGGGCTAGGTCCTTAAGCATTGCACGATGCTGAATATCAATTAATCATAATTGCCCTGACTTGATGAACTGTTACTTTAAATAGCTCTTGGAGATGGTGTCCTTATGAACCATGTCAGAGAATCAAACTATCAAGGAGGATTCAGGGAGAAATATGCAAAATCCCAACTGTGGGCCTTTCTCTGGAAACTTGCAAGCACTGAAGGCTTTCTTTTTAAAGCATTACATTTGAATAATATCCCACATTGTATGATAATTTGCAATTTCAAAGCTCTTCCCTGTACCTGATTTCATGTGATCCTCACAATCCCAAAAAGTAGCAGACCAGATATTGCTTTCCCCTGGCAAGACACATGAGGCATATGCTCAGAGGGTTAAGCCACTTCTGATAAGTAGCCAATAGGAGGACAGAACCAGGACTAAAATCAGTCTCTGGTTCCCAGTCCGTTGCTCCTTTATTAGACCATCCTGTGAGCATATTCGGATCATCACATAGTTGCCCTTCACTCTCTGAGATGAACACTGGTTAATGGCTTTTTCACTTCAACCAACTAAACAATACTAATAATCTAGACCAGAGGTCAGCAAACTTTTTCTGTAATGGGCCAGAGAGTAAATATCTTTGGGGGCCATTCACTCTCTAGTTAACTCTGCCATTGTAGTGCAAAAGCAGCCATAGACAATATGTAAACAATGAGCATGACAGTGTGCTAATAAAAGTTTATTCACATAAACAGTGGGTCATATTTGGGCTGTAGTTTGCCAATGCTTGATATAGACCATATGGGAAGGGTATTGGGGATCCACTTCTTTCTCTCACTCCTGTTGACTCCTCTCTGTGGAGGGAGCCCTTTTAGCTTTGCCCTGTGGACTCTCCCTACTCTGGGGTGAGTTTAGAGAGAAAAACTGTCCATGCATGGCCCAACAGTCCCTTCCTGTTCCCTATCTCTTAATTAGGAGCTTTCCCGGGAGACACACTTCCTTCTCTGCTTCTCCAGGGACCAACTCTGCCTTGCAGGGCCGGGAAGCTGGCCTGGCCAAGGCTGTGGGTGGATGTGTCTGTCTATTAGTAGGGTTCAATATTAAAGAAACCTCTTGCTCTTGGGTATGAACTACATTCTCTAAAATTGGCTTCCCCAGTAGTAAGAATAATAGTTTAATCTCCATATACTTGACTCTTGTTTTCTTTCTTAGTTGGTTCAAAACTTGGGCAGGGGATTGGGATGGCATTTATTAGGCCCTCAGAGTTCTCTAACTAGAAAGCAATTCATGACATTTTGATGAAGAGGGGAGGGGCAGGACTCCAGCTTACCTCTGTGGCTCAGAGCAGTGCATGTACCATGAGGTCTCCCCTTGTCCCAGTGCACCGGCCTGCACAGCCGAGCTGGAGCAGATGCCAAGTCGATAAGCTGGGCAGTCTGTGACTGTAGTTTCCCAGTAATGCTGGCCACAGGCAGGCAGCTCCTCACCCAGCACTGATGGGATTCTGTAGGCAAAGTTGATTAGGATTTGCCAGCCTTCATCTCATAGACATCAACATTCACACATTCACACCCAGTTTAAGCAGGACTCTATCCTTGGGAAATGCTGGAATTTGACTAGACTTCCATTGTTCATTGTGCCCCGAACCTTGACCTGATTGCCACAGAATTCACTAAACTCTCAATATGCATTTGAAGTATTCTACTGCCACATACTACTTGCATGTACTGTACATTTTATCTCTGGAAGAAGCTGGGAACCAGACAATAACTAGAATAATGCAGGACAAAAAGAAATGGCACAATCTGCTTTTAAAGAAATTGAGACAATACAAGGGAGGCAGGTAGGGAGTTCCAAGAGAACATTACTTGCAAAGTTTTCTTACAAAACTTGCAAAAAAGTTTCCAAAACCTTTTTTTAACAATGAGTTCCAGTGTCTACTGATTTAACTGGGCACAGAGAGCAATGAGGTGCTGCTTTTGAACAGCAAGATGGCTAGGGAGGCCAGAGCAGAGTGGAGTATGGAAACTGAGACTCTGGCCTCTTTGGATTTGTAGTAGGTGTGCCTGAGAGGTTGTTGAAAGGTCTCTTCTTGTTTCACCTTAGTTATTTTTATAAGAGGCACAGGGAAATGAACCAAAGCACTTTTGGTAACCTTGTTTGCATGAATTGCTCAATTTTGCTTTAAAATGGCTGAGACAGCAAGGAAGCATTTTTAATTTAAGCAGTGTTAAGTCAGCACCTCTCCCTCTCCCCTTTAATAGATGAGAAAATGCTCCCCTTTAGATGAGAAAATGATTAATACAAGGAAATGTGTTTCACTTTCTCATGTCTTTACCCAACTTGATTTCAGAGAGGTGCTCTCTGGAGCAAAGCTTGGTTGCCTGATAACTGTGAGATCATTTTTAGATTAATTATAAATAAATAAAATTCTATAAAATACATTACAGTTATCAACAGTTATTATGTATGAACTCTTACCAACCAGTTTATTTCTTTTAGTTTTTATTTTTTGAGAAACTAAACAAAAAGAGACAGAAAAGTCCAATCTATTTTTAAAATATTTTATTTTTTGAATTCACACATTTGTATATATTTAGCATCTATTGTGTTTCTGGGTCCCATGCTAGATTCTGGGGATTCAAAAATGCAGAATATAAGGCAGCTGCTTGAGGATTATTCAAGATCAAGTCGCTGACAAGCAACTCCACACATGTTCAGACCCTTTCACAGGTCAAATTAAAGGATGCCAGGGCCAAGAGAAAGCATGGGCATTTCCAGGAGCAGGTAACACCTGAGCTGGGCCGGAGACAGGTGAATAGCAACCTGATAGGAAAGCAGGGCAAGTCCCTGTTGGTCAACTCAGTGCTTTATTGTGAGCACTTGCTGGCAGCCCACACCAGCGCCGACAGCAGCCTGCGTTTCAAAAGGGTTACAGTTTTCAAAAGCCTTTCATGTACATTCTTCCATTTGACCATTTGGACCTTAAAATAACCATGAGAGATTGCAGGCAAATTGCAGAGCAGTCTCCCAATTGTGCCCTCAGCTTTTGGCACTTCGTTACTTTGATGCCTGTTTTTGTGGGTGATATGGGTGTTGGGGGGTGGGCAAGAAAGTCTGAAAAGTCCTGCATGTGGCCAGAGCTAGAAACTCAACAAAATGTCATTCTCCTCTATTCCTTTCCAAGTGGATGGATGTAAAATCTGGTTTGCTATTGAAAATAACAGAAGAATTAACCTGAATTCTCTTTTCATTAAACCGGAGGTAATTCCATAAAACAGCCTATGTTTTAAACAAACCATCTGTGCTTATATTTCCAACAAAAATATTGACACTTGCTCTAAGTTATGAACTCTCTCTGTCACCTTCCCTCTAGTAATGAACCATAACCACACTGTATGGGCGTGCACACATTTCTATTCGATACCACACAGCCAGGCATATTCATGAAACCAAAAATATGCACAATGAAGGGACACACCCTCAGAACACCCTAATGCAGAGGCATCTTGCACTTTCTTCTACTTACTCTGTCAGCCGTCTTCTCTCAGCGAAGCTGATCACTGTCCCATTTGAGGAAATTTGCAGAGCAGGATGAGCTGTTTCTCTCAACAAGCGAAACCGGGTTCCTATTGCAGTTAAGAAAATATGATTATAACATTGCCACAATGCCCAGTTCAGTCCCGAGGCCAAGTCTCTTATTTCAGACCTTGGTCTCCCTTTCTCCAGGTTTCAAAATACCCCAGTGTCTTTGGGCCCACAGTGAAACTTCATAAGGCATTAGTGGATGCCAGTGGCTGGTTACTTCTACTAGTATGCTTCCTATGCTGGAACTTGCTGTGCTATGCAAAATGTGCTCCGTGCATCTTCATCCCCTGGAAATGAGTTAGAAATGCAGAATCCTAGGCCTCACCCCAGACCTACTGAATCAGAATCTGCATTGTAACAAGATCCTCATGAGAGTCGTGTCCACATTCAAGTTTGAAAATGCATTGGTATAACCTAAAGGAGTGGTTCTAAGAGTGAAAGGGATAGGCACCATACTGGGACTGTAGGGAATTTAATTTCTGGGCAGGCAGCCCTCGTGTCTTCTCTTTATAAATATCAGGCAGATATTTATAAATATATTTACATCACAAATGAGGCACATATGTAAGTTTTTGCCGACTAAGCATATCACTTAATGTGCCACACTCAATCTTGCGCCATCTTTGGGTCTAGGATGAAATAATAAAATGATTGCCTTTCCATTCCTCAGTTCTTTTCGCAATGATTGAGAACAGACAAACATTTCTGTTGACATCATTTGGGTATTTTCTACAAAATGTCACTCAACAAACATTAATTGGCACAAACAACATGGTAGGCACAAACAAATAAACAAAGGAATAAGGCTGGAAACTTGTTTATAGAGTTCACAATGCAATAGAATAAGACTATCCCCATCCCACATACTCAAAACATACCCACAAATTATAACACACTGTGAGGCAAACGAGAATCATCTGGGGAGATTAAACCCACACGTCAGAGCCTGTCTTCAAATAACCAGATTAGGATCTCCAGGATGGGGCTTAGGCATCAGTATTTTTTAAGCACCCTGACAGACTGCTAATTGGTAGCCAAGGTTGAGACCCTAAACCAGAAAAATAAAAGAAACATTTCGACCCTTGACCAATCTTGGGATCTCATGCCAAAAACCTTGCCCTGCCAGCAGGTTGGGGCCTTTAAGAAGTTGCCTTCAAAGATGTCTCCTCTGGTTGGTGGGAGGGAAGGAATGAGAATGCTTGGAGATATGTCACTGTGTGCAAGGGAGAAAGTACCTCTGGTGGAAATGAGGGCAGCTTCACTCTGTTCACTTGTTCCAAATGTATTGATGGCTCTCACGTAGAAGAAGTAATTATCATTGGGCTGGAGGTTAATCTTCAACTGGAGTCCTTTAATTCCAGAGTAAGATCTAAGTGCAAGGGGAGAATAATAATTTTAAATATAATTCATTGCTAAACAACTCATCATATTTCAATCCTATAGTGAATGAACATCTTTTATTAACAACAAATAACTTATTTTTTCTCTTTTAATGACCACTGGCATTAGCAAGCAACATTATATAAGATGGTTATTATTCACTAAGGTTACTTTATCAAATAATTTGTACCTTTGTCAACTTTTATCCAACAGATGGCTTTCAAAATGCTCTTTGGAATAAAACCAGACAAACTTTAAAAAAAAATTTTCAGAAAAGTGACTATTAATGAATCTCCAAGAATATATTATTTTCTTTATCAATTTTTGGTTCAGAGTGCACTTTTGGATGAAAATTATGTTCAAACCATCTACAATACAAAGGACCTAATTATTTCATTCACAGATCTGGAATTGTAAAAAACTTAAGGTGAGTGATGATTTTATACATGGCCATCATGCTAAAGTTATAGAAACTGAGATCTCTAAAGAAGACAATATATTTTAAAAAAAATATATCTTTATTGTTGAAAGTATTACAGATGTCCCCTTTGTGTGTGTGTTTTTTTTTCCATTGACCCCTGACCCCACCCCTTCCAGGCCTTCACCACACTATGAAGACAATATCTTTTAAGGCAGGTTAATCCTAGCAAGAAGAGAATTCTAATTGTCACATAAAATCCCCCAAACTGCAATTCTTAAATCTCTCATCTACATGAAAAGAAAGTGATGGTAGTTGTTATCTGATTGGCAGCATACACTGTAACAGCCCAACCATTTAAATAATAATGGACTTGCTGGATTTAAAGATGGAGCTCTCTGAAGTTGCCAAGTAGCTAGAATTGTTTTGTGCCTTTTTCCATTCTCTTTAATCTGCTCCATATCATGGCCTAGAGCATCCTATATAATAAAGAGGTAATATGCAAATTAACCCTCACGCCCTCACAAGATGGCTGCCTATAACCAGGCCAGCAGGGGGGTTAGTGAGGGATGACCAAACGACTGAACAAGTAGGCTGTGTGGGACGACCAGGCCGGCAGGGGGGTTAGTGAGGGATGACCAAATGACTGAACAGCAGGCTGAGTGAGGCAACCAGGCCGGTGGAGGGGGGGGGGCAGTTGGGGGCAACCAGGCAAGCAGGGGGGGCAGTTGGGGGCAACCAGACTGGCAGAGGGGGGCAGTTGGGGGCAACCAGGCCAGCAGGGAGGGGGCAGTTGGGGGTGACCAAGCCAGCAGGAGGGGGGGCAGTTAGGGGTGACTAGGCCGGCAGGAGGGGCAGTAAGGGATAACCAGGCCGGCAGTTAGGAGCGACCAGGCTGGCAGGAAGAGGACAGTTGGGGGTGACCTGGCTGGCAGGTGGGGGCAGTTAGGAGCGACCAGGTAGGCAGGCAGGTGAGCAATTAGGAGCCAGCGGTCCAGGATTGTGAGAGAAATGTCTGACTGCTGGTTTAGGCCCAATCCTGGCCCGACAATCGGACATCCCCCAAGGGGTCCCGGATTGGAGAGGGTGCAGGCTGGGCTGAGGGAGACCCCCCTCCACCCCCGCCCCAGTGCACGAATTTCATGCATTGGGCCTCTAGTCTATACTAATAAGAGGGTAATATGCTAATTAGACTGGGTTGACTGGCCATCTTCTGGACAAAGCCATGGTGGTGGGGGCCAAGGCAGAGGCAGTTAGGGGTGATCAGGCCAGCATGGGAGAGCAGTTAGTGGCAATCAGGCCAGCAGGGGAGAGTAGTTGGGGGCAATCAGGCTGGCAGGGGAGCAGTTAGGGGTGATCAGGCAGGCAGGCAGAGAGGTTAGGGGTGACCAGGCAGGCAGGCAGAGGGGTTAGGGGCAATCCGGCAGGCAGGCAGAGGGGTTAGGGGCAATCAGGCAGGCAGGCAGGTGAGCGGTTAGGAGCCAGCAGTCCCAGATTGAGAGAGGGAAGTCCGATTGGAGAGGGTGCAAGCTGCGCTGAGGGAACCCCCCCAGCCCGTGCACGGATTTCGTGCACCGGGCTTCTAGTTTATAAATAAAACACAAAAGTGCTCTTCCTTCTGAAGTAGTGAAGGTGGGGTTGGGGGGTGGAGGCAGGCTGGGAGAGGACAATGGGGGGAAAAGGGGACATATGTAATACTGTCAACAATAAAGAATTTTTTTAAAAGAAAAGAAAACTACAATAGTTTTCATGTTCATTCTCAGAAGGATAGGTTTGTTTGTTTTTAATCTGTGTGCTTGCTTTGTTTGTTCTTATATTACTTTCTGTTTGTTTTGTTATTAATGAGCATACCACAAAAGGTTTAGAATCAAAGAGTGGCTACTATTCATCCACAAATAGATTTTTTTTTTCAGGTTATTTCTACCTCTGTTGATTTATTTCACTTTTCACTACCTAACACTACCATATTAGAGAATAATATGAAAAACCAGGAAAAACAACAATTATTATCGACTCAAAAAACAAGTAAATTTAGAAATTTTTAAGAGCATAAAATCTCTATAGAATAACAACCCCCCAACCACGACATTTCTAAAAGCACAAAAACTCCATTGTGTTCCTCGGAGGGAGGGGAGCGGGGAGGGGAGCAGCCTGGGTCTATTTGTATATCTTCTATTTAGTGCCCGTGGCTGGAAAAGGTCAGTATAAACCCCTCAAATGTTATTGGTTGTTATTTCAGAATCTATCACCTGACCAGAACCTTTGGGAGAGTACTATCTTTAGATGTGCTGAGAATGGATCCATGTAATTGAGCCACATGTCCAATGACAACTAATCATGCTTCAGTTAATTAATGAAAAATGTCCTATGACTGAGAATTTAATTCCCAACTAATATCCAGAATATTATTCTGGGGTAGATGTATTGCTTATTTTATTTGAATTGATGACGGAAGAGATGTTTTAAATATACATTAATTATAGTAAGCAATAAAATTATTGTCTCAAGCACATTGGGGTCTGAACTGAATTTCAGACTTCATCCACTCATTAAGTAAATATTTATTGATTACGTATCATGTGCATAGGCCCTGTCTCTGCCAGAGGTGGAAGTGGCAAAGATAAATGAGAAAATTTCATGTCTAGAAACTAGATAGAATGTACTGACTTCATTTTGTAACAATGTGGTTGTTAAATGCCAAGGATGCTGTTTTGGGGGGTAAGGGTTTGCTCTTAAGTTTTATAAAGTCTGCCAAGGAGAAAATTGCATATATGTGTGTGTGTATATATATATATATATATATTCAACTGCATGCTATGTCTTATTACTTATTTAAAGACTAAAGGTTTACAAGGTACTTAAGCCAACTATAGGATCAGATCCTGCTTTCAGTGCCTGAAAGCAGGTCATGCAGACTTGACATATATGTACAATGCCCTCACTGAATATGTGAAATAGAAGCACTGGGCATGAAAATGAAAGCAATACAAAATGTGGTAGTGTTTTATTGTTTATAAGTTGCCATCTTATGCTCAAGAACCAAGAACAAAGCAAAACAGCTTAAATACAAATGGTTCGTTTCCATGTCTATTTATTTTGTCTGATCTCACTTACATGTCACAAAATTCTTCGTGTCAGCTGTCCCTGCTTTTTAGCCAAATAAACACTTCAAAAAATTTTTGAATTTGAAAACTGAAGAGTGGCACCCTCCCATAGAGTATAATCTTCTAAAATTTCAAAAACAAACACTTGTTATAATTACAAATTCACATGACTTATAATGAGCTTGCAGTTTACAGAATTAAAATTCACAGCATATCCTGATTAAGGTAAGTGATCAGACAACTGATGAAACCATAACAAGTTGTTGGTGCTTAGATAAGAAGGGGTTTTAGCCTTATCAGTAATATGACTGATCTGACTGTTAGAAGTCTAGAGCCAATAATAAAATCCAAAAGACAAGAAGAAATATAACTCAGTTGGTCTCACTTTGGGTCATAAGTGTGGAATTCTCCCTACAAGTTCCATAGTGTGGTGCAAAAGGATGTCTTTATATGTGTAGTTTCCAGGAATGCCAGGACAAGGAAGCATCTAGAAACCCGGAGTCATCAGCAAATTAGCTGATTTCTGGTAGAGAATAAGCACATTGTGGAGTCCAACCACAGAGCTCTGTGCCTAGAAAGTCTTCAAAGGACTCTCAACTCTCCATTGGGAGGACAAAGGACATTTGTTAAACTCCAATGCTGTGAAGCAGAGAGAAACAATTTAAATAAGAGACCAACCTACTGTCTCCTGAATGAGTCTGATCTCCTCTTCTCTTTTTTGTTTGTTTGTTTGTTTGTTTCCAGAAGGCAAATGAGTGGAAGCTAGGTGGAAGCTGATATCTGCCCAATATAATGAACACCTTTCTAGCTTGAGCCCTTTCATTCTTTAGTTTTTGCAAGGAATGATCAAAAAGTTTGCCACAACTAACTATGGACAATGGAGCAAGAATCATTTTACTTGGGAATTAAAAAGGATCTTTATAAAGTAAAAAATTAGAGAACTAATGCTTAATGGGAAAATACTGAAAGCATTCCCATTGAGTCAGAGGGACAGACATGAGGTTAAAACAAATTTGGAGACAGGAGGTAAAATAGTTACCATTTGCAGATTATATGATTTTTTTTTTTTAATCTAGAAAACTCAAGAAAATCACCTGAAAAAGGCTTACATAAGAAAATTCAGTAAGATGGCTAGGTGTGAAACTAATATAAGAAATCATAAGGCTGACACCTGACTTCTCATTAGAAACTCTATAGGCCAGAAGGAAATGGCATGAGTACTCAAAGTAATGGAAAGCAAGGATCTGAGACCAAGATTACTATATCCAGCAAAGCTACCATTCAAAATAGACCATCAAATAAAGAGCTCCCCAGACAAAAAAAAAAAGGCTAAAGGAGTTTATCACCATCAAGCCAGCATTACAAGAAATGCTAAAGGGATTGCTGAGAAGGAACAGAGAGAGAAACCTAGCCATACAGAATTAAAATGGCTAAAAAAAGTACCTCTCAATAGTAACCCTAAATGTAAATGGATTAAATGCTCCAATCAAAAGGTGTAGGGTAGCTGAATGGATACAAAAACATGACCCAACTATATGCTGTTTACAAGAGACCCATCTCAAAACAAAAGACACAACCAGGATGAAAGTAAAGAGATGGAAAAAGATTTTCCATGCAAATGGAAAACAAACAAAAAAAAAGCTGGAGTAGCAATACTCACATCCTACAAAATAGACTTTAAAAGCATCATGCTTAGCGAAATAACCCAGTCAGAGAAAGATAAATATCATATGATCTCGCTCATTTGTGGAATATAATGAACAACATAAACTGATAAAAATAGAGCCGGGGTGGGGGGGGAGGGAATATGCTAGAATATAATAGAAGTAATCCTGTTATTTGCAGATTTTTAATATTTCCTACAACTTTTGTGATATCATACTATGTTAGTACAGTTTTGGTAATATTATTATACTTAAAATCCTTTTATTCTTGAAATAGTAATGTTTATTGCATGTAATATTATATGTAAGATCATTTTTCTTGAATAATTGGTGTTCTTCGCATGTAACATTGTCATATTTAAAATCATTTTTGTTGAGATATTAATGTTTATTGCATATAACATTATATTTAAGATCGTTTTTCTTGAAATACGTTTATTGCATGTAACATAAAAAAAATAAATTTAAAAAAAAGAAAGAAACCAAAAGCCGTCATATACAAATCTATATATATAAAAGCTTAATATGCCAATTGTCCTATCAGGAGTTCCATGGGGAGAGCAGGAGTTCAATTGCTCGCTATGATATGCGCTGACCACCAGAGGGCGGCTCAGAACGAAGGAAGGCCTTGGCCGGCAGCCAGCAGCCAGGAAGGAAGGCCCCGGTCAGCAGCCAGAAGGCCCTGATTGGCCCTTATCACCGGTCAGGCCCGGACCCTACCTGTGCACAAATTTCGTGCACCGGGCCTCTAGTATCCAAATAAAGATGAAACAAGAGAAACACTTATTTAAATAGTGGCACCACAAAGATCCCAAATAGCCAAAGCAAGCTTGAGAAAGAAGAACAAGGGTGAGTATCACACTCATGGATTTAAAACCATACTAAAAAGCTATAGTAATCAAACAGTATGGAAGGGGAGCAATAGGTGCCCACCTCAGTGCTCCTCAGCTGGGAGCTCAGTTCTATCTCTCTAGGGTTGTGCTGGGCCTGGTGGCCTGGGCAGCAGAGCAGTGGCATCATGGGCCTTAGCGCCTAGCTGGAGAACCCCAACCCCTATTCTCCTGTGCCCTTTCACTCGCCCTATTTTTTTTTCTTGCCCTTCAAAGCTGTACCTGCCACTTCAGCTCTCTGGCAATGGAGATTCCATCCCCACTTTTTAAAAACATATACTTTTTTATTGATTTCAGAGAGGAAGGTGTGTGGGGGGGGAGAGAGAGAGAGAAACATCAATGATGAGAGAGAATCATTGATCATCTGCCCCCTGCATGCCCCACACTGGGGATCGAGCCTGCAACCCAGTCATGTGCCCTGACTGGGAATCGAACTGTGACCTCCTGGTTCATAGGTCAACGCTCAACCACTGATCCACACCAGCTGGTCTTCATCCCCACTTTGCCTGAAGCACCCAGCTCCCCAGAAATGTGGGCCCCACCTGGGTGGCCAACCCCACCTGGCAAGCAAGGCCATCTCTGAGAGCACCCTGAAAACAGCAGCGGCAGGCTCCACTTCCTCTATGGCTGACATCAGGTGGCTGGGCACATGTACAGGAAGGACAAAGTGGATATCATGCAACATCCAGATGGAACACACAGTTTTGAAACAGCTACAGCTACCTCCAAGGGGTCCAATAAGGAAGCTAGAATTCTATAGATTTAGAGCTTTGAAAATTTTTGCCAAAATATTATGGCATCTGGTCACCTCCCACTGTGCCAAATGATTTATACCTAAACCTTGAAGATGTGACCCATAGATTTAATAAGCCCTGTATAATGGATGTAAAGATAGGGCAAAAAAGCTATGATTCTCTTGCATTATCTGAGAAGATTCAGCAATAGGTAGGCAAGTACTCAGAGATTGGGTTCTTGGTGTGCGGTATGAGGGTTTATCATGTTCATTCTGATAGCTATGAGACACAAAACCAGCACTATGGAAAAAAACCTAACAAAAGAAACTAAAGGATGGAGTTTCCAGATTTTTTTCATAATGGATTCTGCTTAAAAAAAAAAAAAAAAGATGCTGTTGCTGCCAGTATTCAGAAGACTGAGAGTACTCTGCAGTGGTTTGAAAGCCAGGAGCAGCTTAACTTTTATGTGAGTTCATTACTGTTTGTTTATGAAGGTTTATCTGAGCCAACTACTACAAAATCAAATGACAGGACTTTGGCAGAAATGTTTTTGTCCAAAGGACAACTTTCAGACACAGACATACTGGAGTACAATAATAACTTTCAAGTGTTAAGTTCCACAATGAACGGAAAAATAGTAGAAAAAAAGCTTATCCAAGATGTATGGTCATCACAGAAAAATGTATTTGAAAAACATCAGTCAGACTTCATTGAAAGTTGAAAATATATAGCAAGACAATAGGTGGAGAAGTTTGTCACAGGAACATTTAAACAGAAATATACTTTCCCAACTAGAAAAGACTTTCTACCATCTTCCCACGGGTTGCCAAGAGATCACAGAAGTAGAAGTGGGAATGATAGATTTTGCTCATGTTTTCCCTAGCAACACAATAGATGCGGGATATGTTTATGGACTGAAGCATTTAATTGCTGTACTACAGAGTACTTTAGACAATGGAATCCTTTGCTGCAATCTTTTTAAGGGGTGGGGCAATCATTGTGAAGAGCAGCCATCAATATCTCTGCACTTGTAATGCTATGTAAAATATTTGTATTGTGAGCCCTAGTTGGTTTTGCTCAGTGGATAGAGTGTTGGCCTGCGGACTGAAGGGTCCTGGGTTTGAGTCCAGTCAAGGGCACATACCTCGGTTGTAGGCTCTTCCCCAGCCTAGGCCCTGGTCGGGGCATGTGTAGGAGGCAATCAATCGATGTGTCTCTCTCACATTTATATTTCTCTCTGTGGGTCTCTCCCCCTCCCACTCTCTCTAAAAATCAATGGAAAAATATACTCGGTGAGGATTTAAAATAATAATAATAATAAATTTGTATTGTGAGTCTATATTTTATTTGTCTTTACACTTCTGGTAGAGGATTAACTTTTTAATAATCTTACTCAGGAAAAATGATTATTTGTTAATAAGAAAACTATGAAAAATAAAGAAAAAACTTTGAATGTTAGGCAAAGAATGTGGTAGCAAAAAAAAAAAAAAAGAACAGGAGAAACCAAGATGGTGGCATAGGTAAGCACCTAAACTGCTGCCTCGCACAACAATTTCAAAACTACAACTAAAAGACAGAACGGACACCATCCAGAACCACAGGAAAGCTGGCTGAGTGGAAATTCTACAACTAGAAGGAAAGAGAAAGGCTCACAGAGAATTGGAGGTACGGCAAAAGGTCTTTGTGCGCACAGAGAGGAAGGGCAGCTGAGAGCCTGGCTGACTTTCTCTGGTGGGAGGGGGAAGGAAGCCCCCGACGGCACTGAACCCCAGTTCCGACTGCACTGAACCCCAGTTCCGGGCGAAACCCCATGGACCCAGGCTCATACAGGGGGAGTCTGGACTGTCAGCTAAAGAGAAAGGCACCCGGAGACTCAGAGACCCGGGGGAGCCCCGGTGGGCAGGGGTCTGGAGGTGCGCGCGCCAGTGTGCACAAAGGCTGCGGAGGTTGCCACAGGCTTTCCCTAGCAGAAGGGAGTCAGAAGCTCCTGACTGCACTGAACCCCAGTTCTGACTGCACTGAACCCCAGTTCCAGGCGAGCCCCTGGGGACCCACACTCTTGCGGGGGGGAATCTGGACTCTCGGGCAGAGACTCGGGAGCCGGGGAAGGCAGAGGTCTGGAGGCGCGCGCGCAAGGGCAAGGCTGACTGGAAGCCAAGACTGTCTGCTCCGCTCTGAGACTCCACCCCATCCAAGCTGAGCACAGAGGATTTTGCAATTTGGCAAGTCTAATCCTATAAGGTTGTCTCCAGCACCGAACTTCTCCCAGCGTAGACACAGCTGATCCTCACAGCCAACTGGCCTGGAGGTCAATTCCTCCCAGTGATACCAACAACAATCAAGACTTAACTACAACAAGGCTGTACACACAGTCCACAAAGGGGTGCACCAAGAGTGTCCACCTCAGGTTAACTGGGGAGGCCAACCCACTGGGCCATATAGGAAACCTAGCATACAAACCTACCCTACCAACTCAGGGAAGCAGTGAAAATGCGGCAACAAAGAAACAGATCACAAACAAAAGAAATGGAGGAAAACAAACGACTGAATATAGAATTCAAAACCACGGTTACAAGGCTTTTCAAGAATATCCTAGAAAAGGCCGATAAATATAACGAGACCCTCGAAGATATGAAAAAGGACCAACTAGAAATTAAACATACACTGACTGAAATAAAAAATATTATGCAGAGACCCAACAACAGACAAGAGGAACACAAGAATCAAGTCAAAGAATTGAAATACAAAGAAGCAAAAAACACTCAACTGAAAAAGCAAAAAGAAAAAAAAATCCAAAAAGTTGAAGATAGTGTAAGAAGACTCTGGGACAACTTCAAGCGTACCAACATCCGAATTATGGGGGTACCAGAAGAAGAGAGAGAGCAAGATACTGAAAACCTATTTGAAGAAATAATGACCAAAAACTTCCCCCACATGGTGAAAGAAATAGACTTACAAGTCCAGGAAGCGCACAGAACCCCAAACAAAAGGAATCCAAAGAGGACCACACCAAGACACATCATAATTAAAATGCCAAGAGCAAAAGACAAAGAGAGAATCTTAAAAGCAGCAAGAGAAAAACAGTTAATTACCTACAAGGGAGCACCCATACGACTGTCAGCTGATTTCTCAACAGAAACATCAGGCCAGACGGGAGTGGCAAGAAATATTCAAAGTGATGAATAGCAAGAACCTACAACCAAGATTACTCTACCCAGCAAAGCTATCATTCAGAATTGAAGGTCAGATAAAGAGCTTCACAGATAAGAAAAAGCTAAAGGAGTTCATCACCACCAAACCAGTATTATATGAAATGCTGAAAGGTATTCTTAAAGAAGAGAAAGAAGAAAAAAGTAAAGATAAAAATTATGAACAACAAATACATATCTATCAACAAGTGAACCTAAAAATCAAGTGAATTAAAAACCTGAGGAACAGAATAAACTGGTGAATATAATAGAATCAGGGTCATAGGAAGGGAGTGGACTGATAACTCTCAGGGGGAAAGGGGGATGGGGGGATTCAGGAGAGACTGGACAAAAATCATACATCTATGGATGAGGACAGTGCGGGGGAGGTAAAGGCAGAAGGTGGAGTGGGAACCGGGTGGAGGGGAGCTGTGGGGGGACAAAGGAGAAACAATTGTAATAATCTGAATAAAGATTTATTTTAAAAAAAAATAGTACTGGCAAACAGGCTGGCAGGGGAGCAGTTAGGGGTGACCAGGCCTGCAGGGGAGGGCAGTTAGAGGCAAACAGGCTGGCAGGGGAGCAGTTAGGCATCAATCAAGCTGGCAGGGGGGTGGTTAGGGGGTGATCAGGCTAGCAGGCAGAAGCGGTTAGGGGCAATCAGGAAGGCAAGCAGGCGAGCAATTGGGAGCCAGCAGTCCTGGATTGTGAGAGGGATGTCCGATTGGGCCTAAATGTGCAGTCGGACATCCCTCAAGGGGTCCCAGATTGGAGAGGGTGCAGGCTGGGCTGAGGGACACCCCCCCCCCCCGTGCATGAATTTCATGCACCAGGCCTCTAGTATATATATAAAGAACTCAGACAACTCAACATCAACTCAAAAAAAGGAAACTATCTGCTTAGAAAATGGACAGAAGCCCAAATAAACATTACCCCAAAGAAGACATACAGATGGCTGACAGACACATGAAAAGATGCTCAATGTCACTAATCATCAGGGAAATGCAAATCAAACCCACAATGAGCTATCATCTTACACCTGTTAGAATAGTTATTATAAAAAAAATCAACAAATAACAAGTGTTGGCAAGGATATGGAGAAAAGAAACTCTTGTGTATTGTTGGTGGAATTATAAACTGGTGCAGCCACTATCCTATCTAATAAGAGAAGCATGCAAATTGACCGTATCTCCACTACACCCACAAGCCATGCCCACCAGCCAATCAGGAGCGAGTATGCAAATTAACCCAACCAAGATTGCGATTAATTTGCATATGCAGGCGCCAAGCGGCCTGGGTCCCAGGAACATACTTGGGACCCAGGCCGCTCCTAGCCTGTAGGCCCGCACTTAGGCCTTAAGCGGCAGGGGTCCCAGAACACCCCCGGCCACTCCAGGACTATGGGTGCAGCTGCTTGCATGTGCTCTGGCGCCAAGTGGTGGTTCGGGCCCACGCCCCCAGCTGGGCACCCACGACGGGGCTGGCTGCTGGCTCTGGGGCATTCAGAGACAAGGATGTTCCTGCCCCGCCCCCAGCCGCTTGCATGTGCTCCGGTGCTAAGCAGCGGTTTGGGTCCATGCCCCCAGCCCGACGCCCACAACGGAGCTGGCTGCTGGCCTCTGGGGCATTTGGAGACGGGGATGTTCCCACCCAGCACCAAGTGGCGGTTCGGGTCCACATCCCAAGCCCGAGCTGGCTGCTGGCTTCCGGGGCATTCGGAGACAGAAATGTTCCCGGCCAGCGCTAAGCGGCAGTTCAGGTCCACACCCCTAGCCCAGCACCCACGATGCGGGGGCTGGCTGCTGGCCTCTGGGGTGTGCAGAGACCCTGGCGGTCGCCGCTGCATGCAGCCCGGGGGTCCCCGCATGCCCCGCAGCCCAGCGCCTATGACGGGGGGCTGGCTGCCAGTCACTGTGGTGTGCAGAGATCCCGGTGGCCACCACCGGGTGGCAGGCACACACCCCTAGCCCAGTGGATACAACACAGGGGCCGCATGAGCTGCAGAGGAAATACCATTTTTAAAAAAAATATATTATTTTATTGATTATTTTACAGAGAAGAGGGGAGAGGGATAGACAGTTGGAAACATCAATGAGAGAGAAACATCGATTAGCTGCCTCCTGCACACTCCCCATTGGGGATGTGCCTCCAACCAAGGTACATGCCCTTAACAGGAATCAAACCTGGGACCCTTCAGTCTGCAGACCCACAGTCTATCCACTGAGCCAAACTAGTTCCAGTGTAAACACCTTTTCTGACTGCTCATTGGCTAACTTCCTGTATGCCACCACTTGCAGTGTTCTTGGTAACTTGGGTTATAAGAATCCAAGGTGATCTAGGGTTTTTCCACCTCATTCCTGGAGGAAAAAACGAAGGTCTGCTGCTGGAGGGGCTAAGAAATGTCATATCCTGCCCTAGCCGGTTTGGCTTGGTGGATAGAGCCTCAGCCTGCTGACCGCAGAGTCTGGGTTCGATTCTGATCAAGGGCATGTACCTAGGTTACAGGCTCCTCCCTGGCTGGGGCCCAGGTCAGGGCTCATGCAGGAGGCAACCAATCAAAGTGTCCCTCTCACATTGATGTTTCTCTCTGTCTCTCCCTCTCTCTTCCACACTCTCTAAAAATCAATGGAAAAATATCCTCAGGTGAGGATAAAAAAAAAAAAAAGAAAGAAAGAAAGAAATGTCATATCCTATGAAAGACACATCTTGAAAATGCCTAAAGAAAGTTGTCATTTTTTCATGGTGAAGGGACTGGAGTCTATGTTGATGAAAACACCTTGGTGGCTGCGGTGACTGGCAGTGGCTGCAGTAGCGGGGTGATGGGGCTGGTGCCTTCCCCTGATCAGTCCAGTCGCCTCAGCAGGACATCCCCTAAGGGCTCCCAGTATGTGAGAGGGGGCAGGCTGGGCTGAGGGACCCCTCCCCGCAGTGCACGAATTTCGTGCCCCGGGCCCTAGTGTGTGTGTGTGTGTGTGTATATATATATATATATATATATATATATATAGAGAGAGAGAGAGAGAGAGAGAGAGAGAGAGAGAGAGAAATTTTTAAGTGTCTTAATTTTTTAGTTTAAAAACTAAAAGCTACTTTGCCCTAACCGGTTTGGCTCAGTGGATAGAGCATCGGCCTGCGGACTCAAGGGTCCCAGGTTCGATTCCAGTCAAGGGCATGTACCTTGGTTGCGGGCACATCCCCAGTAGGGGGTGTGCAGGAGGCAGCTGATTGATGTTTCTCTCTCATCGATGTTTCTAACTCTCCCTTCCTCTCTATAAAAAATCAATAAAATATATTTTTAAAAAAACAAAAAACTAAAAGCTACTTTAAAAAGAGATTTCTAAGGTCAACTAAATTAACGTTATAAAATATGCATGGGAAAAGTATTTGCAACTCATATCATAGATAAGGCTAATTCCCAATCAATAAGAAAAATTTCTACATTCAACAGGAAAAAAATTGTAAGGAAATTGAACAGTTCATCAAAAGGAAGCACATGGCTCCAAAACATACAAAAAATATGTTCAACCTAATAATAGAAATACACAATTAAATTATAATAAGAGTCTATTTTCTACTTATCAAATTGTCAATGACCAAAAGTTTTATCACACCCCATGTAGGCAAGGTGTGAAGAACCAAGCACTCTTATGTGCTGCTAGCTGGACAATAAACACCTACAGACACTATGGAGACAGTTTGATAATATCTACCAAAATTCAAAATGTAGATAGCTTTTAACCAGTCATTCTCCTGCTAGGAATTTATCCTACAGACATACTTAGACATGTGTGAAATGATACATGCACAAGGTTTTTTCCATAGCATTGTTTTTTGATTATTAAATGCTTCTTAACTGGTAAAATAAATTCAATTATATTCTTTATATATGTATTTTTTAATTTATTTAAGAGAGGAAGGAGGAGAGAAAGAGAGAGAGAAACATCAATGATGAGAGAGAATCATTTATTGGCTGCCTCCTGCATGCCCCCCACAAGGGATCAAGCCTGCAACTCAGGCATGTGCCCTGACTGGGAATCAATCAGTGAGCCATGCCAGCTGGGTTCCAATTGCATTCTTAAAACAGAATGGAATGGAATTGCTTTTTAAAATGAGGCAGTTTTACTAAGGTACTGATATGAGACACTAACCAAGAAAAAAAAAAAAAAGAAAAAATATATATATATATAATGTTTTTTAAACTGAGGTTTGTTTTTTAATTTTTTTGGTATGTTTTTATTGATTTTTAAAGAAAGAGGAAGGGAAAGGGAGAGGGAGAAATATTGATCAATCACCTCTGAGGCTCTAACCAACTGAGCCACACCATCCGGGGCCCCAAAAATATTTTTAAACAAGAAAAGCAAGGTGGTAGAAATATATATAGCAGCTATCATTTGTTGAAAAAATATAGAGGCTTGTATGTGCACAGGTCATCTGAAAGGATAAGTATGAGTCAGGTAGTATTTGCCTCTGAAGAGGAGCACTGAGTAGGTGACGTATAGGTAGAAATGGGACTTCATGTTCACTGTATTCCCTTTTGTATCTTTTAAATTTGTACCATATGTTATACATTATCTACCCAAAATTAATTAAATAATTTCTTTCCAGAGCTGTGTTACAAGCTCAGGAGTTCAGGAGTTGGTTGACTATGTTTGCAGAATGCACATTAATTTGAACTTTGTAAAGTAGCTTCTCAAAAAGCTACTTGTGGAATGGAAAGAAGGAATGTGCATGTGCTTAAGGCAACCTGAGGTGCTATAGCAACCATGAGGAATGCCTGTCCTCTGTACTGCCATGTCTAACACCTGGATCTAACTAAGCATGCTTTCTCCTGGAGGAGGGCAGCAGCATGTGTACTAACAATATGGAGCAATCCAGTGCTTTGACCCCTGGAAGCAGCCTAGGAGGGTGCTGCCGCTGCGGTACACAACAGATGGCCAAGTACAAATTGTGTTTTAAAAAACCCCGTGGGCTCTTATTGGCATTGCTGTTGGCAGCACCAATATTCAGCTATCCAGTCAATACCATTTAATGTGCATTGTGACAGAGCACACTGCTAGGCCTTACGGGGACCAGCTAGTAAAGGGATGTTTCCCAAACCTGCCTAGCACATTAAACCTTCTGAATTAAAATCTCTTAAGAGAGGCCTGTGAATCTGAACTTGAACAAGCATCCTTGTTGATTTTTATGATCAGTTGGGTTTTGGAAACAATCATAAGAAGTGTGGGGTAAGAAGGGATAGGAGGGAGAAACAGGAAAAAGGAGAAAAATCCTTGAAAACATAAAGCAACATTAAATACAAAAACTAACTAAATAGTTCTAGCTGTTGGAAGCTATTTATAAAACCTTAAAACAAACAGTAAATATGGAACTTTTTGTTTAAGATGAAAAATTTTGGTTAAATCAGGATTTGGAAGAAAATTCTTTATATATTGATTCTCTATTTTTTAAAAAGTTAGCAAAAATTTTTGAACAGGATTATTTTTCTTCTTATAAATGAGGATATGAGACTCAGTGTTACCTAAATATCACTATCCTATATAATAAAAGGGTAATATGCAAATTGACCCTAACGGGAGAACGACCGGTTGCTATGATGTGCACTGACCACCAGGGGCACATGCTCAATGCAGGAGCTGCCCCCTGGTGGTCAGTGCACTCCCACAGGGGGAGCTCTGCTCTGTCACAAGTCAGGCTAACGACTGTGAGCACAGCGGTGGTGGCGGGAGCCTCTCCCACCTCCTTGGCAGCACTAAGGATGTCCAACTCGGGGGATCGGGCCTAAGCCATCAGTCAGACATCCCCTGAGGGCTCCCAGGCTGCCAGAGGGATGTCTGACTGCCAGATTAGACCCGATCCCCTGGGGAGCAGGCCTAAGCCAGCAGGTGGACATCTCCCAAGGGATCCTGGACTGCAAGAGGGTGCAGGCCAGGCTGAGGGACTCGCCCAAGTGCACGAATTTTTGTGCGCCAGGCCTCTAGTCTATATATATAAAACCCTAATATGCAAGTAGACCAAATGGCAGCACAACTGAACAACTGAACAACTGGTTGCTATGACATGCGCTGACCACCAGGGGGTGCGTGCGGAACATGGCAGGCATCAGCTATGGTGGGATGGTGGAACAGGAAAGTGGGGGTGCCAGACTAAGGCGGGGCGCCGGTCACCATCATCGGGGCAAGCCTCTGATGGTTACTAAAAATTCTTTGCTCCCATGTGCCACGGGCCTGTCCAGTGCTTACACCTGCTGCTGGCGCCAGCCCCACTCGCACCTGCTTCTGGTGCCAGAGCCACTGCTCACACCCACTGCCAGTGCCCGGCACCAGCCCCGATCACTTGGCGCCGTCAGTGGGTGTGAGCGGCGGCTGCTGGCCCTGATTGCCCCTCAGGGCTTCTCCACCTCCCCCTGCTCCTGAGGGCCGATCAGGGCAGCAGCTGCCGTTCATACCTGCTGACGGTGCCAGCCCCGCTCACACCCGCTGCTGGTGCCGGCCCCAATCACTCCATGCTGTCAATGGGTGCGAGCGGGGCTGGCGCCATCAGTGCGTGGGAGCGGCGGCGGGAGCAGGGCTGCCAACAGACAGGGGACTGGGGGCCACAGTGGGAGGGGCCAGGCGGGGGCGCGGAGGATGGGCTGAGACCCACCCCTGTGCCCGCTGCAGCCTTGTGGCCCACAGTTCCTTTCAAGGTGCACAAATTCATGCACTGGGCCCCTAGTCTATATAATAAATGCCTAAGTGACCATTACAGCAGAATGACCAGAATGATCAGTCGCTATGATGTGCACTGACCACCAGGGGACAGACACTCAATGCAGGAGCTTCCCCCTGTTGGTCAGTGCACTCCCACAGGGGGAGCACCACTCAGCCAGAAGCCAGGCTCACGGCTGGCAAGAGCAGCAGCAGTGGCGGGAGTTTCTCCTGCCTCCGCAGCAGCGCTAAGGAGCAGCGAGCCGAGCGGTAAGGAACAGCGAACAGGCGGGCGGTAAGGAGTGAGGGGTCCTGTACCGAGAGAGGGCACAGGCCAGGCTGAGGGGCCCCTCCCGCACCGTGCATGAATTTCATGCCCTGGGTCTCTAGTTAGTTCATAATAATGTAGACACATAACAAGGGCTAAATGTTCAAGCTCTCCTGTAATTAGAATTCTCACAAAATCAAAGTGAGCCAAGGACTCCAGCAGAAGGTTCCTGGATTCCTGTTTTCTCTAGAGTTACCCTCCAAAGCCTCAGTGGACAGAGAATCCCAGGAGCCTAGTCACATTCGTTCCTCTAGAACCTCTAATCTCCCCTTTACCACTCTGAGGCTACATATGTGGACAATTACTTGAGGTCCCTTAGAACTGCCTACACATAATGATTTATTATGTTTTCAGATCCCATTTTTTAAAATGGTTACGTAGAGAATTTTCTTCATCTTTTGTAAAACTGCTCTAAACTATAATCACTATTATCTTGTTCAATAGCCCTTATATAAAGTTCTGCATGAAAAATTCATCTCCGAGCTGAATGTCAAGAAATATAATTGTCTCTCTTAGTGAAATGTTGTGCTTCCTTTTTAAAAAGAGATGAGTTATATAATCTCTTTCTCCCTCTTACTCTCTCCCCCTCTCTCCTGTTTTCATCTTAGCTGCCAGGAAGTACAGATTTAAATTTCATGTTCCACTGAGGTACTGTTCTTAACCTGTGCTTTTTGATACAATCTCCTCATCCCTGGTTTATGTGGCTCCTATTCTCACAGGGTTGTTTTTAAAGGTTCCATTATGTGTGGGTCTTTTACTTGAATACTTTTGGAAATTGACAGAACATAAGACAGAATTGAAGGAACAGGTTGGGATCCCATTGACTGGGGTTTTACTATATTACCAGGAAGTATATAGGATTTAAATAATCAAAGTTAAATCAGATTCATTTGGGAAGAAAGGTTTAGGAAAAGCCGAATGCCAAGGATGCTGCGGGTGGAAAGGAAATCATCTTCATGTTACTCACTCTCCCAAGGGCTCCTTGCGGAGGGATGTTACCACCCGGGGCAGGAAATCAAAACTATATAAAGAGAAGCTACTAGGTCCTAATTCCTTAATGAATTCTGGCCCAATCATGTCAGTGACCCAGAGAAGCAAGGATGGGGCAGGATGACTGCCTCCTTTACCCACAGGTTGCAGAGAAGGTCAGATCATTTGTGGTTGATCATTGGTCACCCATCACCTATTCAGCTTAGCAAAAAGTTGTTTAAAAAGAAAGAAATGCTGGGATTTTTCACCTTGTTCAGGCTGCGCATTAGGAAACTTGGCCTTATTTGTCCTTATTACACAGATGAAGCGGCAGGTGTCCCCAGCTGGAACATCCAACTGTGACAGACAATTCTGTTCCTGCCCTACCACATGTGGCCCCCACCCTGGAAGCAGGAGGAATGTGAGCTCACAGGCCCAGCATCCAACACCCCATATCCCCAAGGGTCTCCCAGCCCACAGCCTCCGTCAGGACTTGGGAGCAGAAAGTTCACTGCACCCGACTTGTGTGGCATAGTGAGTCTCACAGATTTGTCATTCCGTGCAAAGCTTCTTTCTGTACAGCCCACGCAGCTAATGGCTGAGCTATATTTCTCTCAGTTTTCCCTCCTCCACCCACAGCTCTGTTGACTTCTCTCCACACAGGAGAGACGGAACAGCTGAGGAAACAGCCCAGCGGTGGAACATTTTTGAAAGTGTTTTGAGCCCACCCAACCTGAGGAGAGCATTCAAAGAAAAACAGGAAAGGGTGAGTAGGAGCTCCCTCAGCCCCCGCACACAAGCCAGGGATTGTCACTCCCGCCCACCCCCAATCCCAACAGGGACCGACTGCTGGGATGAGCCACTGGTGCCCCCACACAAAAATATGCAAATGTGTTTTCTGTGAGGATTATGGAATGGAGGCAATTGCTGGGCTATTTCAGACACTGCGTCATGGAACTTGGGAGCACAATAGGCTCATTCCATTCAAACACCCACCATAGGAGCTGAACCAGCACCTTTGGTCTTAAATTGTAATATCCTAGAGGCCATCATACCGAGAGAACAAATGCAGGTTTGAAGATGAATGTTTCCGTGTGTGTGTGTGTGTGTGTGTGTGTGTGTGTGTGTTTTCACATTATTCATCCTTTTCATTTCCTTCCAACTTCTCTTCCTACTCCAGACCAGAACTTTTAAGGCTGTCTGTCTTTTCAGGGACTGAGTGGGAGAAAGAGAAGTGAAGTCATCTAGTTCTTAGTTCTCTCTCTTCTTTGCTAGAGATTCCAGCCAGTTAGACTTGGATTTGGCAAGCACAAAAGATTGGCTAATCCCATCATCCATCCACTCACTCATTCATTAAACAGACATTTATATACACAGACATTAAATATCTACACAGACAATATCCCAGTCCTCTCCCAGTCAAACTGAGTCACATAAAAAAGAAGTAATTGTTGATCCCCTTACTTCCCTGCAATGGCCTCTGGATTAATTTTTGGATCTGGTTTAGCATAGGGTTTTTGCATAGAACCTAGAACTGAAATAAGGGCTATATAACCAATGGATAAGCAAGATTATAAGTGCCCTTCACTATCTGTGACCCATGAAAAGGTTTCCAGCCTATAGTTTAGACTAGACCTGTCTCCTATCTAAGTATCCAAACACTAAAATTAACTCATTCACCATCCTTCTTTACTTTGTTGGCAGTTTTGTTTTTTCCCCATTTTGAATAAGAGATTATCTTCAAAGCTGGTCAAACTTTCCTTATTGGAGTCAGTATTATGTGTGCAATCCTAATTGATATTTGCCCATTCAGGTAATACATATTTATTGAGTGGCTACAATATGCCAAACACTGTCCCAGGCACCGAGGCTGCAACCTTACATAATGATCCCTCCATGTAGTCAAGTGAGTGGGATCAGACAACCCTTGGCTTGCTGTTCTTTCCAAGAAATACAACAAATTATGTACTGCTGGGCAGAAAGCCAAAGTGAAGAATGTGGTTCTAATAGAGGAGAAAGTAGGAATTATTTGCTTTTATTGACTGTGGTGATCAAGTTTTGAGGTTCTTTGTTTATCAATTCTATTTCTGACTAGCTGTCTATAGTGGAAATCTTAGAGATTGAGCAATATAGATTGTAGTTAATGTTTTATAGTTTTGAACCATCAGACACTGTAAGGAATGTTTTAAAGTGGTTGCAAGAACCAGATGGTGAAAAGACCTAACACGCATGGCCGCTCCGAAAGAGCAGACTTTTCTTTCCCTCCTGATCTCTTAAATTGGAGAACCAAAAGAAATACAAAAGTTTTGTAGCCCTGGGCCTCCGAGCTTAAGGATGAATTATTTCACAGTCTGTTGATGTCCACCTAGGGTATAAGTCATTGAGGGATGACTTTGATATGGTGCATCCTCAATAGACTTAGCAAATGAACAGGGTAGTGATTTGTGGCCAACAAAATTTTGCTTGCTTCAAAAAATTATCTGTCAGACCAGCAGTGATTCAGAGACTGGAGAATCATCCATGGGCTGTGGATTGGACATACCATTCCACCTCCTGGCACTGGCCAGTCTTTTAGCACCTAACTGGAAAACAGCTCCCTCTCCAACACAGCTCCAAACCATCAACAAGGCTCTGCATGTGGAATTTCCCTTCATTTCTAAACTTGCTGGACTATATCCATTCAATAATAAAGGATATTTGTATTGTTTCATAACAACTATAAACCTCTGCTTATCCAGCCTCTCAGATGCTCTCCTTTAATGAGAAAAATAAAAATGAACCCACTGGCAAAGTCTCAACTAGGATAAACTAATGACAAGCCTTATATTTTAATAAGTTCAACTTTTGTCTATATGAAATTCGTGGATGGCCATTGTTCCCCTACAAGTGGAACTGTCATTTGTTTCTTTGGCTTTGATAGAAGGGTTTGTTTGGAATGCATTGTTCACTGTTGATATCAAATAAACATTTGTTTTTGCTTTGAGGGCCCCAGAATGATCAGAGAAAGGAAAAACATTAATCAAAGGGGTTGTGAATAGTACTGCATTCTCTCTTTACATCCATGTTTTTTCATGCGACAAATGAATCTAAGGATACACAATAGCTCCCAGTGGTCAGGTTGTTGAGGTATGCTAACTTAGTCTGCATAAGGACTCCACCATTTACTACCTTGGCCAAATTATTTAACCATCCTGAGCCTCATTTAATGGAGGTCATTTCCTTCCTCCTAGGATGGTTGAGAGGGCTAAATGAGACTTAGCACAGTTCTTGGCACGTTGAAGGCCCTCAGTGAATGCCACCTCCCCTCCTGCTTTCCTTCCTCCTCTCCCTGTAGCCACATTTATTAGATGACATCATAGTTCCCTCAGTGGCATGGCTACTAGGTCTCAGAGTTTCCAGGTTTCTGCTGATTAAGAATCCAACTGTGCTGATGTTATTTATGCAAATGCCAGCTGGGGACTGATGCCATAGCAAGGATGAGTCATTCCAGAACATTCCTCAGAGAGAATTGGATTTTCCTCACTTAGGGAGGAGAAGAGTGGAAGAGACTGCCCTGGGACTCAGCACTCCTGACATAATGTTCTCATAGCATCAGAAGTTTTTGTAGAAAAGGTACAGGGCTCCTCTTAGCCACATTAAATAGGGGTTAGCAGCTTGGGCTTTGAAATCTAACAAAGCAGGGCCTGAATCCCGATTGCTACTCACTAGCTGAGTAGCCTCTCAAAGTATCTGTTTTCTGTCAGAGTTCTTCTGAAGGTTAAATAAGGCAACACATATAAAGCATCTAGGAGAGTGGTTGGCAAACTCATTAGTCAACAGAGCGGCAAACCGCGGCTCACGAGCCACATGTGGCTTGCGAGCCGCAGATTGCCGACCACTGATCTAAGACATTGACTTGGCACGTGGTAAATGCTCAATAAAAGTCAGTTATACTCTTCCTCTGAGTGTCTCTGTCCCTGTCTCCCCTACTCTGCCTCTTTTCTTTTGCCCCTTCTCTCCCAGCTCCACTCCTCTGACCTGGCCTGCTTTCACCTCTCAGCTATTTGCTGACCTTTGAAGCCTGCCTTTCAGCAATTGGCATGTTAGCAGAGATGTACATTTACTCTGATCTCACTTCTGCTGAAATGTCTACATCCTACTCGTACATACCCCTCTCAACATTAATTCATCTTTTGATCATTATTTTGCGAAACTTGTCTTCACACACTTGAAAGAAACTATAATTATTGTTCAGTTGTATGAAACCTCACATCATAACTAAATAAACAGTTGTTGATTGATCATGAAAATAAGAGCTTAATAATACACTTTATTGAAAAGCTGTCTAATTTCACATCATTATTTCTAAGTTCCATAACCTACCACAATAGTTCATCTCAGTAAATTTGTTTTTTAACTAAAAATGTCTCTATCAAAATATAAGTATTAATAATAGTGGTGTTAATATTCATAATGGAGCATGAAGTTGTCCTATTGCCATGAAGCAAAATTAAGAAAACACAGCCTTAGTAAATTTTAGCTTTATAATTTTAGTGAGAAAGCTTTACATTTCTTTTTTTCCTGCAAAATCTCTAGATTCTTCATGCTCTTGGAGAAGCAGGTATGTCTCTGTGATTATATATGTAATTAGCTCCTTTAATATTAGCAATATATTATGGAGATATTCAAATTTATATTTTACATTTATACATTACAAATACATATTTACATTGTATACAAACTCACCACTTGTTTTCTGAATTAGGTGGTACCTATTTAATATAACTAAAATGAGCATAAAATATGTATAAATCCTGTCTAATGATTCATATTAAATATACCTCAAAAATGTTCACTTACATTTTTCTTACAAGGGAGTTATTATTTTGCATTGTAGCATATGTTTTATTACAAACTTAGAGTTCATTGATGAATAGTGATGGAGCTGCAAATCAAGTCCATTTAATTAGCTCAGCAGGATTTCAGAAGTTTTTTCCCTCTATGAGCATAAGCTCAGAGGTTAACTTTAGGCCCTGAGCTGGGTTCCTGGTACCCCACGTTCTCTCTGTAGAGAGGGGGGGTCTCCCTGTGGAGAAGGATTCTTACCTGAGGCCCTCACCCTCCGGAGAGTGCTGTCGGCAATACTCCAGAGTATAGGTCTCAGTGGCCTCTGGATTAGCAGGCTGCCATCGGATGGTGGCCGTGTTCCAACACACAGTACAGTCCTCTGCACGGATCACAGGGGTGGAGGGTGCTGTAGAGAGAGAACCAAGTCAATTGTGGGGCAATGAATGCCAGTTCTGCTTCCCTGGAGCCTGGGAAGAATGCTTGAGTATGATTTTATTTTAATTTTTTATTAAAAATACATTCTGGGTTGAAAACTCCAAAGGTATAAAATTTTATATAGTGAAAGATCTCCCTCCCACCCCTGCCTTCCAAAACTTGCCCAGTTTTCAGCAATCCCCAACCAGCTTCCGATATAAGCTTCCTGTAAATCTTATCCAAGTTTCTTTATTGTACAGGCAAATAAAAATAAAGATTCTTGTCCCCTTCTCTGTACATAAAATTTAGCCATAATCTTGCCCTCAGTAGGTGCTCAATAAATATTTGCTTTAAAAGGCAAGAAGAAAAGATAAAACAGTAGGAATAAGTCATTAATTCCCCTGACGTAGTTAAAATTATCTTAAAAGCAATTCAAACTTGGTTTATGCTATACCTGCTTCGCCCCTTGTGAAAAGACTCCATCATGGGAATGCATTGTCAGCTAAAACCATCGTAGCAACACCTTTTGGGGGCTCGTAGCACCCATATGATAAAGCCTGAGCTTCTTAGCTTAGCAAATATTAACTCTGTACATACTAACTAGTCTACCTCACCTAATGGCTTTCCTCTATTTGTTTTGAAGTCAAATAAATAATACCAAACTTATTTTTGTGTCCTGCACACACCACACTGTTTCTTACCTTGATGTCTCTGCTCATAGGATTTCTTCAAATGAATACATCCTTTTAACACTTTACTTCCTACTGATCCTTTAAAGGAGCTCATTCAGGCATCAGTTCTAGGAAGGTATTTCTGATTCTATCCCCACTCAAGATGGACTCTGGTATCCCTCTGGAGTGTTCTTATAATAACATGTGTATAACTGGATCAGGGCCCTACCACCAAAATTTGTCTGTTGTATGTGCCGCATTACACAACACCCAGCATGCAATAGGCTTAATAAATGCTTATTGGTTAATCTTAATAGTCTGTGAAGAATTGAGTATTGCCTCCTAACACCCTCTTAACATCTCCTTACCTGTTCTAAAAATTGCCCTTTCGCTGGGCAGGCTACATCCGGTGAAGTTCACAGCCATTACCCACACTTGATAGTATCGGTCAGGTTCCAAATCTTCAAAAATGCAGTAGCTTTCTTTCACTGTAACTCTGTATTCTTCTACCAAGTCTAGCATAAAACACAATCATAAATTCTAGGGTGTCTTCCAAAGTTAATTGAAAGTTACAGTTATTGGAAAAATTGGTCTATGACTTTTTTCAGTGGAAACCCCAAACTGATGCACTTACAGATATCATTATGTGGTAGATCACTTTAGAATACATAAGAAAGCAATAGCATTCTGAAAAGAGATAGTTAGAATGACATAGTATTATTTATGAACACTTATAAAAAAATAATAGCATATTAGTAAGATTCTGAGCTTCATATTCTACAATTAAAGTAGCATTTCAATAGCAAATACTAAAATTGCAGAGTTTATGTTAGCTTAAATTTCAACAATACATTCTCAAGATAATCCCTGAGAAGCAATGCCAATATTTTAGGAGAGTATGTAATAAAATAGGACAACTGCATGGTACAAAGCATCTTTATAGATTAGTCAACCATTTTAGTATTCAGTATGATTTTCATAGTTTCAAATCCTGGTTCTTTCTCATGAATTCCAAAATTCTTTCAAATAGGGATTTCCATAATATATAAAAATACTTAAATAACTTTGATAGGCCATAAACTATTCTAATAAGTAACTTCATCCAATCATTTCCTAAAATTTATGCTATTTTGTTATTTTAGTAGTAAACATTACTCAACACCATTCTTAACACTGGTCTCTTTGGGTGTTATAATAACACCCAATCTGATTATTTTTACTGAAATTTTCTCTCCTTAAAAAGAATGTTTTAAAAAATAGTCTAAGGTAATTTCAGTTATCCTTCCTTATTATTCTTGAATGTCACATCTTCAAAACCCCTCAGTTAAGAAACCCAGATTGTTTCTTTTTAAAGGAAATTTAGGAGCTTTTAAACTCAGCAGGTTTCTTTAATTGCATCTCTATTTCTCAATGAGTAATACTTTCTGGACAGAATATTTAATTTAAATAATGTTATGAGGACTTATACACTGAAAAAGTATTTCCCCCAGAGCCTACAAAGTATGACTAAAGTCTTCAACGGAATCATCCTTTCAGTCTACGTTGTGTTACCCCAGTACTTTTAACAATGTACATAACATAACATGTTACTGGACCCCTATTTCACACAGCATGGTACCATGGTGTAGACCAGTGGTCGGCAAACTGCGGCTCGCGAGCCGTGGTTTGCCACTCTGTTGACTAATGAGTTTGCCGACCACTGCAGTAGGGGCTTAATCACAAGGAACAACAACAGCCTGTAATTATTGGAATCGAGAGTCTAGGTCAGTGGTCAGCAAACTCATTAGTCAACAGAGCGGCAAACCGAGCCAGATTCCATTATATAACTAGATAAACAGGGAGCTGAAGTACAGTATCCACCACTTATCCAAGGGAAATATGCCCCAAATCCCCAGGGGATGCCAGATGGGTAGAGAGATAGAAACCCTAATATACTGTTTTGTCCTATATATACATACCTATAATAAAGTTTAATTTATAAATTGGACACAGTAAGAGATTAATAATAACTAATAAAATATAATAATTACAACTATACTCTATAATGAAAGTTATGTGAATGTAAATGTAGTCTCTTTCTGTCAAAATAACTTATTGCACTATACTCACCTTTTCACCTAAAGGAATCACAGCTTCTCTTTGGCATATCTGAATTGCCTGCATCATTACATTTGTGCTTTTATTCAGTAAAATAAGAGTTACTTGGACACAAGTACTTCAATACTAGGGTAGTAAATCCGATAACCAAGATGGTGGCTACTACGTGACTGAAGGGCAGGCAGCACACACAGCGTAGATGACTCATGTCCCAGGCCGGATCACGCTACTCAGAAATGCATGCAATTTAAAACTTATGAACTGTTTATTTCTGGAATTTCCCATTTAATATTTCTAGACTGAGGTTGTCTGTAGGTAACTGAAACCTCGGATGGAGAGTGAAACCTCAGGTAAGGGGGACTACTGTATAACAAAACAAACACAGATTCAAGCAAACAAAAATATAAGCTTTGCAGTCTAAAAGATCTGTGTTTGAATCCTGCTGCTGTCATGTATAAGCTATGTGGCCTTGGGTGAATTATTTAACCTCATATTGGTTTTCTCATTTGCAAATGGAATAATAGCACTTACCTTGCTGTTTTGTCACAGCTATATATGTGGTAATAGGTTCCCAATAAAACATAAATTCTTTAATTTTTAATATGTCTTTATTGACTTTAGAGAGAGGAAGGGAGAGGGGTAGAGAGATAGAAACATCAATGAAAGAAAAACATGGATCGCTGCCTCCTGCACACCCCCTACCAGGGATCAAGCCAGCAACCCGGGCATGTGCCCTGACTGGAAATCAAACTGGTGACCTCTTGCTTCATGGGTCTACCCTCAACTACTGAACCACACCAGCCGGGCTAAAGTAGAAATTCTTATGGACAAAGCCAATTTTACACTATGTCAGGGATTGCTTTTCTTACTTTTTTCTAATTTAAATAAGAACCACATGACATCTCAAAAGACTTAAATATTTGTATCAGTGAAATATTATAATCAATTCCTTATTACATGTAGCATGTCAATCCTGCCAAATGATTATCTGGTTTCTAAGATACAGAGTGGGGCAAAAGTATGTTTACAGTTGTTTGTATGGAAAATAATAGAGCAATTAATAAATAATAATACAAGAATAAACTCACGTACTCACAACTGTAAACCTACTCTTGCACCACCCTGTATATGGGTCTGTCTTCAACAAGTAACACAGTATGCCAGCACTCCCAGCTCTGATTCATCACTAAGTACAGCCTCAAACTGCTTGGCTTCTAGGTCTTGTTACAAACCTTACTAAACAGAGATATTTACAGGGTTCAACTATACTAGTAAGACATGCCATCCACTCACCCTGCTAAGCTCTTTCACCTCTATCTGCACATTAATTTGGGACCCTAGAAAATTATACCACATTGGTCCATTCCTTCATAAGTGTAAACTCTGAATTACCTTTGTAGTATGTTTATAGATTTTATCCAAGGTAGATCTGAGAAAATGCCAACCATGACATCCAATGGTGCATTTGCATTAAAATTATTGTGGAAGTCATTGTCCTAAATGGCTCCTTTCTCCTCCACAAAGTGGCACACATTACACTTGTCTTTTGACCTCAAAAGATTGATCAAAACTTTGTTCTCCCTGAGCCGAAGCCGGTTTGGCTCAGTAGATGGAGCGTCAGCCTGCGGACTGAGGGGTCCCGGGTTCGATTCCGGTCAAGGGCATGTACCTTGGTTGCGGGCACATCCCCAGTGGGAGGTGTGCAGGAGGCGGCTGATCGATGTTTCTCTCTCATCGATGTTTCTAGCTCTCTATCCCTCTCCCTTCCTCTCTGTAAAATATCAATAAAAATATATTTTAAAAAACAAAACAAAAAAAACAACTTTGGCCGAAACCGGTTTGGCTCAGTGGATAGAGCGTTGGCCTGCGGACTGAAGGGTCCCGGGTTCGATTCCGGTCAAGGGCATGTACCTTGGTTGCGGGCACATCCCCAGTGGGAGGTGTGCAGGAGGCAGCTGATCGATGTTTCTCTCTCATCGATGTTTCTAGCTCTCTATCCCTCTCCCTTCCTCTCTGTAAAATATCAATAAAATATATTTAAAAAAAAAAAACAAACAAAAAAAAAAACAACTTTGTTCTCCCTGAAACTCTTGCATGTTACCTCCTTTCTGAAAATGAGGATCACTTAATTGCTCCTCCTATCCTGAGAGCTCAAAGTTAAATATGAATCTCAATGACAATATTCATGTTGACCATTAGGATATTAATGCATTTTTGTTTTCCCTTACCCTGATTTCCAACTTTGCTTATATTTCATTTCATTATACTGCTGTTGGTTTGTTATTTTTATAAGTAGCTATGAATGCTTTATGAAAAGAGCCGTAATATGTATATGTTTAAATACTTCATGCCCTAACCAGTTTGGCTCAGTGGATAGAGTGTCGGCCTGCGGACTGAAGGGTCCCAGGTTCGATTCCGGTCAAGGGCAAGTATCTTGGTTGCAGGCACATCCCCAGTAGGGGTGTGCAGGAGGCAGCTGATCGATGTTCTAACTCTCTATCCCTTTCCCTTCCTCTCTGTAAAAATCAATAAAATATATTTTTAAAAAAATACTTTACATTAAGATGCAGAAATATACACATGCACCTGTGTTTGTATTAGCAACCCTACCATTTACTTCTTGGTCATCTTGTGGCTCCTCCATACAGTAAACCTGGAATGAGTCGATGACATCTTCCTTGTTTATGCTCCAATAAACCGCAATTGTTGTGCTCGTGGCAGAATTTGGTTCCTGAGGTTCTAACCTAGGAGGCTGTGGAACTGGATGGAATATAAGCAACATTTATTGTAACTAATGCTGATTTTATTGATCGATTTTTCTTTCTTTTTTCAAATGTCACTTACAAAAAATTCTAACAATACAGAAATATATGAAGTAACACTGGGAGTTCTCCCTTGTTTCCCAACAAACCCCTAATCCCTAACATTCCACTGCTGCGGTTCAGTGTGTATCCCTCCAAAACGTTTTCTTTGAATTTGTATATGTGTACATATAAGACACATAGAAATAAATAAAAATGGATCACTTGAGAATATTCTTCTATAGTTCTATATTTAGAGAAATTAACTTATACAGGTTAGACTCGAGGATATAGGAAATGACTTGTTTTTTCTTTGAAGCAAAAACTTGAGTATGCTTTGCTAGATAACCTTCTACATCAATATAGAGTCTATATTCACAATAGACAAATGAAACCACTTTTAACTATAGGTGCTATATCATCAAAGCTGAAAAAGACTTGCATGAATAAAATAACAAAATACACTTTCTGAAATTACTATCCTATTTTCTCTTTCCATCATGACCATAGCTACAAATTAAAAAGAAATTTAAACAAAATGTTAAAATTACATAGGGGGAAAAGTACCCTATTAACTGATTAAAGTATAAGATTTAACTATCTAGTATTACTCTATTGTTTTGAATTTTAAAGACAACAATATTCTCAAGTGTTTTACTAGAGATTTGAAAGTTTATAATTTTGCATATTGACCATCAACATTATATACAACACCATAAATCAAGCTCCTATGCAATTCTCCTCCAACATTTTTGAGAGACAAAAACATTGAACATATTTTACAAATTAAAAGAAAAGGTTATTCCCATCAATTGAGAAGACGTCATGCTTTTAAATTTATTTTTGTGGTTATTTTTTCCAGGCAACAATTTCCTAAGAGATAATCTTACTAAAATAGTGTGAGTCAAATTTTATGAGATTACTTTATTAAGAGTAATGAAAAGAAAAGAAAAGAAAAGAAAAGAAAAGAAAAGAAAAGAAAAGAAAACAAGGTTAGTTCAACAAGGAGTTAAAAATGATGAAAAACAAATGGGTCTACAGGATGGAACAAAAAGAGACAGATTGAAAAGATTCAAGAAAGAGATAAATTGCTGAAGAAATACACAGGCATGAAAAATAAGAAGCAGGATAAGAGAGTGGTCACGTTCATGGGCTTTGGAGGAGAGAGGCTGACCTAAGGTAAAATGCCAGATCTCCATCTTATTAGCTGTGTTATTTTAGCCTCAGTCTCCCCATATTAAGTTGGGAAACAACAACAAAAATAATAATGCCATTTATTCTCAGGGTTGTTGTAAGAAGCAACATAATATATAGTAAGTGCTTAGCAAAGTGCCCGACACATAAACAGTGCTAACATTCAGAAGGCAAGTGGCCTTGGCAGGAGCACAGAAAATGGAGGGGAGAAGGCAAGAAACCTCTTATGATGCGGGTGAACTAGGACTCCACCACCTGTAAATCCGAGAGGGCCTCAGAGGTCAGGCATGCTGAGCAGGCTTCATGACAGGAAGCCTGCCTTTCAGGGCACCTCCCCAAGGACTGATAATGGCTCACAGATCCTTATGCTATCTTTGACTTCACTGTTTGTCTTCCCAGCAGGAAATCAGTGTCACATTCTAAAGGAGTCCATCCGGACAAATGCAGTGCAGTAAATTTTCATGTTACCCAGGTTTACTGAAGAGCCAAGCAGAACGCTTCAACTATTGTCCATCGTCTCTGAAACAGTGTGAACTCCTTGAGGCATGAACAATGAAAATGCTCCTGTGTTTTTATTGTTGTTGTTTTTTAACGAATTATACATTGAGCAATATCTGCTTTTTTAAAATGGTAACACACACACACACACACACACCATCACCAAATTTTAAGGAAGAAGCAGTTGTAGGGAATTAAGCAAAACATGTAGGTTAGAAATAATTTTGTACTTAATGTGCTTCTCCCAAAATCATTAAAGTTAGAACAATCTTTTTCAAAAATAGGAAGACTCTTACTTTTCAAAATACTCCAAAATTAAAAAGAAAATAGGAATATTTCATAGATGTAATCCTATCTAATAAAGAGGGAATATGCTAACTGACCCCCATGCCATCGCAAAGATGGCAGCACCCACAGCCAATAAGGAGGGAATATGCTAATTGACTGTCACACCCTCAAAGATGGCAGCGCCCACAGCCACAAGATGGCAGCGCCCAGTCCCCTCAGCCCCACTGGGGCAACAGGCGCCTGGCCTTGCCGCATGCCTGCCTCCAGAGTCCTCCAGTCCCCTCAGCCCTCCAGCCGCCCAGAGCCAGCCCGAGGCGCAGGCAAGCCTCGGACGGCAGCTGCCCAGGGCCGCCCAAGGCTCAGGTAACTAGGGCCCACCGAGGCTTGTGCTGCTGGCAGTAGCAACAGCAGAGGTGTGATGGGGCATCGCCTTCCCCTGATCGCCGGGTTGCCCCCACCCCTGAGGGCTCCCAGACTGTGAGGGGGGCAGGCCAGGCTGAGGGACCCCCTCTCCAGTGCATGAATTTTCATGCACCAGGCCTCTAGTTGAATAATAATTATTGGATTTAAAATTCCTGTGATAGACAAGCATCAGAGACCTGGATTTTATATGTCAGCTACTCTGTTTACACTGCCATAGCAACAAACGTGAATAGGATTAAAGACAAAATGAGATTTTAAGGCTTCTTTGCCAGAGGAATCCCCCCATGGATTCCCTCGGCCTGAGGAAGTGTCCTGTAAAGAGCTGTCACACTAAGGGAGCTGAGCGGTAGATCAACTTGGGACTTCAGGACCTGTGCCCAGATCCAGATTCCCACTCAAGCCAGCTTTCAAAATAGTCCCCAGGAGAGCAGTATTATTCAGAGTAGCCAAAAGGAACCCAAATGTACATCCATGAGTGAATGGATAAGCAAAATGCAGTATAAACCTACAATGGAATATTATTCAGCCCTTAAAAAGGAAGGAAATTTTGACACATGCTACAATGTGGATAAACCTTGAAGATATGGTAAGTGAGATAAGCTAGTCACAAAATACAAGTACTATTTGATTCTACTTATACCTGAGTAGTTAAATTCATAAAAATAGGAAGCAGAATGGTGGTTGCTGGGGTGGGGGTGGGGAGTTATTTAACAGGTAGAGAATGTCAGTTCCGCAAGATGAAAGATTTCTGGAGATGGATGGTGGTGATGGATGCACAACAATGTGAGTGTACTTAATACCACTGAACTACATACTTCAAAATGGTTGAAATGCTAAGTTTTACATTATGCGTATTTCACCACAATTAAGAAGAAAAAAAGGCCCCAGGAGCCAGAGTCAAGGAAGCCTTGTCACTAATCTATGGTTACCGCTCCTTTCAGAGCAATGCACTCTGCCTCTTAGGGGTAGAGCAGTGGTTCAAGAGCAAGCTCTGAACTGAACTCCTCCACTACAAGCCCGCAAATAGTTGTGTATCTAGGGCAATATGAGAGACACTTTTCTGCTCCTTTTATTTCCTCACCTGTCAAATGGGAATAACAATAAAACCCACCTCCTAGGGTTGTGAGATTAGATGATCCGTATGCTTAACAGCCTCCACAGCGCCAGGCATCATGTAAGAGTGGAATACACATTAGTGAAAAATTCATATCCTTTCCTCATTATATCTGTTTAGGGAGTGATCTGATTAACTTTTCAGGTACCAGGTGAGGACTCAAGATCTGAGAGGTGTCATTGGTCACAAAATGAACAAAAACTATTTAGCAACAAGTCAACACCTTGGGCTCCAATTCTGTGAAGTACAACCCGCAGCATTTATCTCTCAGAGATCAATTTCCCCAAAACAGCTTGGAATTACTGGGACTGCCACAGGCACTATTTCAGAATGATAATCTAACTCTGTGGCTTCTAAAATATATAGAATGTCCTCTCATTCCCCATCGGGTATTCAAAAAAGAATCCCTTAAAAGCAAAAGATCTACTCTGTTAATCAGAATTTTTTAGTTTGCAATCCCTGCTTTATTTAAATGCCTCTTAAAGACATTCTAAGAAAACATCCTTTTGTTTTGAGACATTTCTGCAGAAAATCCATAAATGCCTACATTTTTCATTTTACATAGGGTTGGTAGGATTTTTGGTCTTTTTAAAGACACAGTGGCTTTTTACCAGTTACTAAACAAACCCTCTTCCTACAGGAATGAAAGTTACTTGTCAATTGAAAAACAGCAGCTGTCTTTAAGGTGGTTTTGAAAGAGTAAAGCATCTCTTAAGGAGGACATCTGAGTACATTGTACAGTAAGTGAAACTTGGTAACTTGACTGAAACACGGCAGCTTTGAGAAATTTAAATTGTCTTGTTTGTTAAAATAGCACATTAAAAAATATTTTGAAGAGCCAGCAAGATGCTTCTGACAGCTGAGTGGGAGGCTCCTGGCTACAAAGCATGATGCTGAGCTGTTAGTTCTTCTAAGCTAATCTGTTTAGTTTTTAAAAAAGGAAAAAGTACTCAATTGAAGAGGGGAAAACCACTCATAAGGAAAAATCTGTTCAATACACATGAAATTATTTGATTTATTTTTCCTTCTCTAGCTGGCTGCTGGTGTGAAGCAAATAATCTCTAGAAGAGAGGGAGAGAAATGCTATTGGACAAAGGAAAATAACAGGAGACCTTTGGTTTCATTGCTACCTCTCCCACCTCCTCAATATCCTAGCACAGTCATTAGGCTTCAAATGGAAATGCAGTTTATGACGGGAATGGTGTGCTGGTCTCATGCTTTATTTCAGAATCTGGCTTTAAATGTTTACAAAAAAGATTTTCCTGTTTCCAGTTATATTTCCTTACATTCAAAAACAAACAAGGAAAAACCACCAAATCTCATCAAGCTCTTTAAGATATTAAAATGCCTACCAGCCACTTGTTTTAACATCTGGTCAGTTCTCGTCGAGCTGTCATCATAATGCTCAAAAAGTGAAAACGCAGCAGGCATTTTCTCTAATGAAGCAGTACTCTCCATGGCAGAAAGCAACCTATTTGGGGGAAATATAAGTCAAAAAATTATTAGCATACAGAACGAAAGTAAAGTAATTGTTCAAAATGAACTTGGGTGGTGGTAGTGGTAGTTTTTGTGAGGCACTGTATCCAAAAAGGATTTAAACTGTTTCAAACTCTAGAAATACATTTATCCTTAAGATTTTGGTGTAACTGCTCATATTAGAAATTCCATTCCTATATCCTCAAATCTAAGTAGATTCCATTAAATTATACAATTTTTTATTTTGCATCTATAAAATTACTTCTAAAAATCACTATATTTTAATGATCACTTTTATTTATTTCCTAATAATATAAAGATTCAGAGTCCGTCTGGAAATTCACACACTGTATTATGTCTTTGCTGTTCTCAGACCTCATTATCATTTAGTCTTTCAAAAAATATGTTCACCTACTATGTGCCTGGCACTGTTCTGGGTAGTGGGGATACAGCACTGAAGGAGGATAAAGTCTATCCATTCTTAACAGACTAAACAAATACAGTATATAAATGAATAGCTTTTATAAATTCAAGACCCTCTAAGGAGAGATGCCAACAAATAATAACTTTTAGCATTTGTATCTAGGTGAAATCGGGGCTTTTAAAAAAAAATCTTGATTCTGCAGAGGGGAAAAGAGATTGCAAACATTTATCTTTAGCTTGAGGAGCCTCAACTTTGGTTAGGAGCTCTCCTCTGTGCACCCCTCTCAGAGGACTGGAATTATCTTCCAGCAATTAAACAGCTTTGAGGAACTCCACTGGCTTCCGCATCACTGACTTTTTGATTTGGGTAGCACAGAGCCTCAGCCCTTGAACTTGCTGTGGGGACTTTCTTCTCCCACATGTATGGTTCCTTTCTCACTTAATTTAGATCTCTATTCCAATGTTAGCTCCTCAGAGAGGCCGGCCCTGAGTACACTAAACACTGTGGTGCCTATGCCCTGGACCCCTTACTCTGCTGTGTTTTACTTCCTCAAACTTGTCATGACCTATTGGTTTTTGTCTGTCTACTTCACCAGAATATAACCTACATGCACAAAAGGACTTCATCTTGTTCCCTACTGCAGTGTAATGGGTAACCTGGCATACAGTAGGCATTTAATAAATATACTTTGAATATATAAGAGGGTAAAGTTTTATTTGGGTGAGAATATCAGGATCTCAGTTCTGACAAATTTTTTTATCAATGTGAGGGGAAAAGATTATAAAATATAACTGAAATATTTAAAGAGTGACTACTACTGTGTTTACTAGTGTTAGGAATAATAAAATTCACTATCATTTGATTTAGGGAAGATGGTTCCCATAGGGGCTTCAAAGATGAGGTGATTTTTGGACCAAGAGTAAGGAGGTTGCAGACAGAATAGCTTGGATCATTAAGGCATGAGTTGGGAGAGTATGGCACATTCAAGAGCCAGAGGTGGTCCTGGGCTATGCTGAGAATTAGAAAATGGAGACAGAGTTGAAACAGAAAAGCAATTTGTGGTTTAACTGTGAAGAGCCTTTCGGATTCACCAAGAGATTCCATTGTCTCTTTGAAGGCAGGGAGAGCCACAGAAGTGTTCGCAAAAGGGAAGTTTAGAAGCATGGCCTGGCAGAGACTGAGGAAGAATCAGAGCAAGTAGACTAGGGAGGTAGTGAGGTCGGTTGAGAGGACCCCATAGTGCTCCAGGCCAGGGAAACATCACAAGCTTAAATGAAGGCCTTGGGGATGCAGAGGAAGAAATGATTGGATTAACAGACAATGGTGACTAGTACATATACTAAGGCCACTCAACACATGCCACTGACTAAATGGAGGGCTTTTTGTAGCACATACACACTGGTTGTAGACACTTGTCCAGTTTTAACATCACTATACAAAAGGACAAGTGAACATCTTTTCATGAGCAGTGATTCTCTTTCTCATTATTATAACACAAAAGAGCAGAACAGAGAAAATGAATGCATCCTCTCAATAAGACCGCATTTTCTAAGCAAATGTGTTTTTCATAATATACAAATTTTGAATCTAAATATGCTTGACAGCATTCCTTAATTTAAGCACTTTCAGTGTTGAGAAAAGTTGTTTAGTCTATGAGCACTGCCTTTAGAGATATAACATGAAGGGAGAAAAAGCAGTAAGGTAAAAAACACCAATTAGGTAATTAGCACCTCTCATGGAGAGCAATATTGGTAACCCTGCGATCTTGAAGTAGAGGTTGTCTTGAGGACATGAAAGGCTTCTTAGTGACACAATCAGGCTTATCACATATGCCCCCACACACGTGCATGTTTAACAGGGTTTTCTTTGCTTATATTTCTTTACCAAATCCCAACTTTTGCTTTTTCCTTTACAGAAAAATAATGGTTATCCCAAGTGGAACCTCCTTTAGGTGACATGCAGCTTTTGCAAAGGTTAATTCACAACACATTGGACAATGAAATCAAGATTAATTAAAATAACACACAGATGAGCAAGCTCAAGCACAAGACCAAAGAAATAGAATTTAGAATTAAATAGATGTCAATTCAGATTAGCAAGTTAATATTCTAATGTTTATAAAATTAAAAATGTACTATAGTATTTTTTAAAGTAAAAGCATTTGCAAATTTTCATTCACCAAACTTTCCTTCCAATCAATGCCTGGCATGAGTGGATGAAATATAAATAAACAAATATGTATCGACACTGTCCAGTGTACAAGGAATGGCACTGTAAATCCATATACTTTTTGGATAAAAATAAATATCAATAGTATGTAGGAGAAACGTGTACATTTTTTAAAACAAAGGAAACTGGGAACAAAGCCTGGGTGTCATTTTCTAGGTCTGCCTGGGGCAGAAATGGTAAACAGGCAGACGCCTGGGCCTATCCTGGACTCTCATGCAGTGGCTCTGGGGTGGGCTCCGGGAGCTCTGGTTTAGCAAATTGCACAGCTGATTCAGGCACAGCCAGTTGGGAAAAAATCACTGAGCCAGAGGACAGACTGTTATAACCCAGAGGTTCTCAACCCTGACTGAGCATTAACATCAAATGTTCAGGCTATAGCTCAGACCAATTAAACCAGAACCTCAGGAGGTAAGATTCAGGCATGGGCATTTTTATTTTTAATATATTTTTATTGTTTTCAGAGAGGAAGGGAGAGGGAAAGAGAGAGATAGAAACATCAATGATGAGAGAGAATCATTGATTGGCTGCCTCCTGCATGCCCTCCTACTGGGAATCGAGCCCCTGAACAAACCCAGGCCTTCAGCTGATGCTCTATCTACTGAACCAAACCAGACAGGGCCAGGCATCAGCATTTTTAAAGCTCCCTGGGTTATTCTATTTGTAACAGAGCCACTGAAATAAAACCCTTACTGATTAATGCTAATATTACTATACAAATTATTTTCTTAAAATGTATTGACAATATTCTGTTCAAAGGTAAACAAGTTCACCTGTACTATTTTTATTATCTAAAAAAAAATCAAGTTTCTAATCCAAACCCATTTTTCCATATTTTAATATATCACAAATATAAATTTCTGATTTTATGATAGTTCACAATCTGGTATTGAAGTAAACTGAAGATAATATTTATAAGATTAGAAATTTACACAAAAGGGGTAAAAAAGATAAAAGCATTAGGTTCAACCAGGAGAGACCTCAGGTCTTGCTGTGGAACAAAGGGAAAATGTGTCAGATCAGTATCAGCATGTCACTATCAGAGGCTCCAGAAGATAAACACAGATCTGATGTTTTTAGAGACAACATTTCCTAATTTCAATTTAATGCTTTGACTTTTAAAAGAATAAAGACTTTCCCTTAAACTGAGTGCTAAAAACAAAAATCAAAAGAGGAAGATTCATTTAGGTTAGCTGAGCATGAAGAGAAGATAAATGCATGCCTATCTTTTGAAGACAACATGAAAGAAGTTCCATTAAAATTACATTAAGTTGTAAAATTATTCAAGGCAGATATGAATGATTCTTTCAAGCACTCATATTTAACTAATAAGTCTAAGGATCTACAAAATGTTCTGTGTGCAGTGACAGGAAAGATGGTCGAGATTAGGTTGGAAAGACAAACTACATCTCAAGTTAAAAACCTATACTATGATAATTGTTATTGAAGTAAAGCACATGCAATTTTCTTTCAACTCTGTCATTTAGCTTTTAAAAGCACTGCATCTAAAAGTGAAAATGCAATAGCTTACTAAAAGTATGTATTTTTTAATTGGCAGCTCATTTTCTATAAAGCATCAAAACATTAAAAATAAAGCATAGTCATGCTATTCTTGAATGCCACTACATTGTGCCATGTTTTATATACCTTTCATTGATTTCCTCAAATGACTTGGGAGGGAATGAGGGGCGGGGGGGGAAGAGAGAGAGAGAGAGGGAGAGAGAGAGAGAGAAAGAGAAATTAACAACAAAAACCTAGAGAATTAAGCTTATGCATGTTCTAAAATCATCACTCCTCACCTTCCCCTTGGGTGGCTTCAGCTGGGGCAGCAAGGAAATTAGTGCTCAGAAGGGATGAGGAGGGTGGAGGGCAGGGCAGGGCACGGATGGAGGGGGCTTCAGTTCTCAGTTCTGCTCTAACTCTCCACTATCAGCAAGGCCAGCAATGAGTTGCTCAGGCTTTGCTTCTCTCTTCATTAACAAATGGCTTCCAGAAAAGAATTCTCTGAAGTAAAAAAAATAACTTAAATTTGTTCAATGTGGGATATATACAAAAAATGTAATCAGTAGTTATCTCTAGGTGATACCTTCTCTGTGCTTTTCTGTCTTTTCCAAATTTCCTAAAATAGATATATGTTGCTTTTATAAGCAGGAAAAAACCAATGCTTTCTTATTTACAATTTGTTCTTCTAGACAGAAAAGAAAATATTCTTATCAAACAAAAGTAAGGTTCTTAGGGAACACAAAGCACTTTATTAATATTGTACTTTGCAAGAGGTGGCTAATTTTAAAATATTAAAGCACTGCCTTAATTAAAAAGAAAGCACCTGAATGGTTTTCATTGTGTTTGCGGATGCCATGTCCACCTCAGTTAAATTTGCCCTGGCTGGAGGTATCCCCAGCGGCAAATGAAAAGCCTAACATTGACCCATTTTGCCTTGCTCTATCTCCAAAACTTACTGGAGGGCCCAGTGGACCAGAGAGCTTTGAAAAGGAGGCTCCCCACTCACCATTAGATGGTGCTTTCCTTTGGTTTGGTAATTAGGTTGGGGACTTCCCTCAAGGAAAATACCTCCATTACTCCTGGTTAATCCTGGCTCCACAGAGAGTCAGTATCCTACTGGATGTTCTAGGGAATTAGGAGAGCAAAGAGCTGCCTCTGTGGTGCAATTTGGGAATTTTGGTCTACAAGGTACTTGTTAAAATTAAGGAATCTGGTCCATAGGAGTACCCTTATAAAAACATCCCTGAGTTACCTGAGAGAGGTATCACATTATATCATCCCTTTGCCTTCTGAAAGTGAACCAAATGTTACTCTCAGCCACTTGGCGAGGCTCAGAGGGAATGGTCCCTATGAGAGGTCACTTCAGATGAGGGAGTGGGAATGGAGAGGACAGGCCAAGGGGCCAGCATGACGATGCCAGGCCTCCAAAGGGAGCATGGCATGAATAAGATTCACAGGCTGCTTTTCTTCCTCCCTTTTAGAAGGTGACCAACCCATTGTGACAGAACAGATGAGGCTGTGCCCTGACTTCCATGTATCCTGCAGCTGGATCTGGGTGCTAAGGATTTGCTGGGCCTTTTCCATAGGCATCAGGCATGCCCGATAATTTTTATAATGTCATGACTATATAAAAGAAAAACCCCACACAGGTATATAAATGATCTTAGGGAATATTGGAAATTACAATTTTAAAAGTAGACTTGGGGGCAGAGTGGGTGTAAGGTGTTTGGGCCTGTTTTGATCGGTGCTTACAGTCAGGAAAACGGTCTCGTCAAGCTCCTCTGCTTCTCTCACAATGGTCTCCAGGGTGTCCTTGGCAGCATCCATGCTCTGCAGAAAGTGGACCATCTGGTCATGCAGGAACTCCATCTTCTTTTTCTTCACTTCCTCAAAGCTCTGGGCCTTCTCATCATACTGTGCTAAAACCTTCTTCATCATCTCCTCATTCTGTTCTTCTAGCTTTTTCTCATTTTTACTACAATTTTCCTAAAACAAAACAAAACAAAATTCTGAATGAAATGAGAAGTGTATGTCTTTTTTTTTTTTTTTTAGAGAAACACCAGCCTTTTATTTATTTTTTTAATATATTTTTATTGATTTCAGAGAGGAAGGGAGATGGAGAGAGAGAGAGAGATAGAAACATCAATGATGAGAGATGCACACCCCCAACTGGGGACTAAACCCACAACCAGAGCATGTGCCCTTGACCGGAATTGAACCTGGGACCCCTAGCCCACAGTCTGACGCTCTATCCACAGAGCCAAACCAGCTAGGACAACACCAGCCTTTTAAAGAATTGACCTCTGATCAGAGAATCACAGATTATGTGTACAGTCTCAATTTCCAACCCACCAACCCCCCTTTGACATAGTTAGCTCTGCAACAGAATTTACTGTAAGAGCATCCTCAAGAAGGATTTAGTTCATGAAAACACACAGATATGTGCATGGAAGTCTTTTCCATCGGCATTCCTACATGGTAAAACTTGACAATGGCATCACAATGAATGAAGATTCATGGCCTTCAGGGAGTGGAGAGTGTTTTGTGCCATTTTCACCACTCCACTAAAACCATAGTGTGAGGAAGGGGCAGCCAGGATATTGGATATGATGCTACCTTCATTTATGCTCTGCAGGAAGGGGGAAGCTTCTTCCACAGTAAGAGAAACTTGATCGCCTATCTGAACAAACCCAGATGCTGGGCTGTCCTCATAAGATGGCTAGTGATAAGGTGATCATATAATTTACTGTTTAAACAGGACGCTTTGGTACGGGGGGGGGGGGGGTGACAAAAAATAATTAGCCATTATTAATTGAGCTATAACTGGAGTTAAGCAGACTTTTCACAAGCAAACTAGGACACAGAGTTGCTCTAGTGATAGAAAAACTGTGCACCAGCCTTTTGCAGGGGCCCCTTGCCACTCCTGATTGACGAGTATGCTTGGGCCACCTTTGTATATGGATGGAGCATTGCTATGCCTACCCTTCACTTCAGAGGGAGCAGGGCCAGCAGCTGGGAGGGCATGAACTCATCAAAGACAATGGTACCATGAGAAACACTCGTTTATGAGGGCATGGGACATTGGGCAATGACTTAGAGCATTTCTGCAGAGCTAACCTAAGGAAAGGCAGGATGGTGGAGCAAATAAGAACTTGGACCTGAATTCAAACCTTGTCTCTCAACATATGACCTTGGGTAATATACTTAACTCTAAGTCTCAGTTTTTTATCCATAACAGGGGAACAATAATAACATCTATTTCACATGGTTATTATGAGGAATAAATTGGATAAGCATGTAAAGCATTTGCCTTATTGCAGCAAGTGCCCAATAAATGTGTATGTGTTTTTAAGGGCTAATCATTTACCTTTAGACAGAAAGTAGTAGTCTCAATGATTACACACAGATGGAAGACTTAATGGGAAAAAAATCAACAACAGCAAACAACACACGCACACACAAACCCAACTCAGATTCTTTTAGAACAGAATTATGTACTTGTGATGCCATGAACAAACCAGGTAAGAGTGAAAGGGATATAGGAACTTACCTCAATGGTGTTGAAAAAGGTTTCTATCTCACTAACAAAGGCTTCGATCCTTAAGGACTTCTCTTGCAAATTTTCTAGAAATTCTGCTAATTGAACCTGAAGAAAAGAATTAAGATATCCTTAGTATATGACATTTGATTTATTTTTGTTTGTTTTTTCTTTTTTGTCTCTTTTAATTTTTTTGTTTGTTTTGGGTGTGTGTGGTATTTGTTTGTTTTTTAGTACATGACATTTGAGAAAAGAACTTTAAGTGGTGAGTTCAATTTCCTTATAAATTTAGTATGTAGAGGTAGAGGTTTACTATAACATTTTCACCAACAAATCAGTTTTTTTAAATTTTTGTGCTGCTTCATCTAAATTGACTATAATAATTCTATACAATAAACAATTAGAAGGTTTATGAGTGAGAGCAACACAAAGACAATGTATTTTCTCATAAAAGAGGAAGGACTTGCCAAAACCGGTTTGGCTCAGTGGATAGAGCGTCGGCCTGCGGACTGAGGGGTCCCGGGTTCGATTCCGGTCAAGGGCATGTACCTTGGTTGCGGGCACATCCCCAGTGGGAGGTGTGCAGGAGGCAGCTGATCGATGTTTCTCTCTCATTGATGTTTCTAGCTCTCTATCCCTCTCCCTTCCTCTCTGTAAAATATCAATAAAATATATTTAAAAAAAAAAAAGAGGAAGGACTTCTTGGTAAGTTGGTGAGTTCAAAGAATACTTGTTTTAGTGGGCTTTGGATTTGAATTATTTCTCTTTAGCAAGGCCTCAATTTTTATATATTGCCTTTCTTCTAATAGCGGGCTTTTTGCTGAATTGATCTAACTTATGTGAGTAGTCTTATCCCATATGTGCCAATAGCCTCAGGTGAGCCTGGAGCACCTGAGCCTGAGAGGTGATCAGAGTGTCACCAGGCCAGAAGTCTACATATCAAATGATAGAAACTATCTACTAAAAAGACCTAAAGGTTCTAATGATCCCCAAAGCGTTAAAATACTCAAGGGGTGACTGCCCATTAGAAAATGCATGGGTGATGGGGGAAGATGGTACCTACTTTAGCTGTAGTTATAACCTTAGCTGTAATCTATCCTGCTAAACTTAACAAGTAGCACAGAAACACAGAGCTTCAGCCGCTTGATTCTTTATCCACAGAATAAGTGGAGAAATGACACTGATGGAAGTCCCTTCAAGATCTGGCTTCTGCTTCCCTCTCCAGCCCCTGCCTCTTCTCCATAAGCCCCCAGGCTCCAATCACACAAGCCCCATCTTTCCTTAAACTCTTTCTCAACTATGTGCCTTTTCATATGATATTCTCATCTCTAGAATGACCTTGTTACCCTTGTTTGCTGGCAATTATTTAACGGTGACCTAACTGAATAATCATATTGAAAATTGCTACCATTAGGAAGTTACTGAGCCCAGCAACATGGTTATACAACCAAGAACATGAACTCTAATGCCAGACAGACATGGGTACCAATTCTAGTTTTGTCTTCCATGACCTTGGGCAGATCACTTAAACTATCTGAGCCTATTTCATGATCTTCAAATTGAATTTATCTTGTATATAAAGAACACAGTGGCCTGGCACAGAATAAGTGCTCAGTTCTTCTTATTATTTGAATTTTTAGATCATTCTGGCCACTGTATGGAAGATGGGTCAAAGAGACAAGAGTAGGGATTCCACTTAGAAGGCTATTCAAAGGTAGATGGAATCTCAAAAACTAAACAACTTATTTCCAGTAGTATCTCCAAGGAAGTAGAGTATTATAGTCACATACATAACAAAATGTATTGTGACTAACTTTTTAACATCATAAGGATATATGTTGTGACTAACTTTTTAACATCAGAAATCTACAGACATAGCTAGGTTTTCCATTTCTAGCATAAATTTGATAAAGAGAAAATATGGAGAAAACTAATTTAAAATGTGTTACTCTCTATTTTATAAAACTTGCAACAAAATTGCTCAAAGTAATGTAAATGTATATTTTAAAGGATGATATTGTAGGTAACAGAAAATAAACTGTTTTATGCACAAAAGTATATTTTAATTTAAAGTCATTTGGCTTTTTTGGATAATGTTAAGACCCTTCAAAGGCAGTGACCCTGTGTTATTTATCCTGGTATCCCCAGAATCTAGAAAAATACTTGGCACATAGTGTATACATAATAAATGTTTGTCAACTGATCTTAACTAAATGCCTGGGGAAATGTTCTTAAGTTTTCTTTCAGACTGTTATGCCTAAAGATGAATGTGTCAAATACTGATCATTTTTTTAATTGAGAAAATATGAAAACAAATTACATTTATACAGGGGTGGGCAAAAGTAAGTTTACAGTTGTAATACAGATACATAATACAATAATCCTATATAATAAAAGCCTAGCGACCGAGTGGCAGAACCACCAGAACGACTGGAACAACTGCAGCCCCTCTCCCTGGTCGGCTGCGCCCCTGATCAGCCCCTCAACGGGGCAGGCCGACTGTACCCCACCAGTGCACAAATTGGTGCACCGGGCCTCTAGTTAATAAATAATAACACAAGAATAAACTTTCACATACAACTGTAAAACTACTTTTCCCCACCCCTGTATGTATTATTATGTACTTAATGCTTTAAAATATATTTACCTTTACAGCACTTATAGCTGTATCAAGCGTTGATACCTCATGGTCTTTGTGGGTGCCAAATATCTTGTCAACAGCAGAAATTGGGCTTTTGCAAGTATAGCAATACGTGTCAATCTGGGACTTTTTTGGTTCTTTCTGCTCCTTCTCAGTTACCAACTCTGATGATAATTGGTCTTCTATCCTCTCTCTGCCCAACTCGTTCTGTTCAGAAGACATATTTTGTTCCACCTCACTCACAAATTCATTTCCACTGATGTGTTCAAAGGATTCCTTTCCCTGAGATAACACATCTTCAGGCGTGGATCCTTCTGATAAAGTGTCTTGAGTAACTACTTCATAATTCAGAGATTCAGCAAACTCATATTCATCCTGGACAGGGCTACTGCGGAGCCTATCTTCCCTTGGCTCATGTAGGACCATTATTGGAGGTTCTACTTGCAGTGTTTCTTGAACACAAGTTGCACCAGATGCAAACTCTTCCTCTGGGAAGGACACTTGTACTGGGACATTCAGATTGACCTCTGGATTTTCATTTGCTGCTTCATTACCCGGAGTGCTTGTTTCATCTATGCTCTCTAGAACATGAGGAGTATCTTCAAATGGAACCGCATAGCTTATCTTCTGGGTAACCACTTTGACTTCCTCAGTGATGGGAGCTTTCCTCTGTGTATCTACATTGTCAAGGGTCTCCACATGGCCTACTGATTCTCCCTCCTTGAAAGAAGCTTTCTGTTCCTCTTCCAGACTCCTTTCCCCCCAAATAGTTCTAAACTTCATCCCAACTTCCCTTTCTGCTGCTATTAGTTGGTATGAATCATCCTTACCAACTGGTTTTCCTTCCAGATCTTGGTCTTGGTCCTTTTCCATTACAGATGTGTCATGAAGAATGTCATCTTTGAGTATATACTTCTCAAAATATATTCCTGTTCCATCATCAGTGTCAGAATTTTTGCTTGGAAATGCCTCAGAATTCACACTGTCACCTTCAGAAGCTGTCTCCCCTTCCTTCTTTTTCTCTCCAACTGCTTCTTCATACAGATCCTTGTATAAAAATGCGAGTGCAGGTGGTTCTTCCAGAAGTTCAGGATTAATGGCTTTAGCAGTGGTAGGAAATATCTGGGTTGGTGACAAAACTGCTTCCTCTGTATCAAATAAGGGCATCCCAGGTAACTTTGAGTCTACATCTCTATTTGTGTTCTTTGAAGCATCTCTGTCAGCTGATTTCTGGATAATCACAGACTTTTGGGTCTCTGAGTGAGATAATTTGCTGTAGTCCTTTTCCAGTCCATAAAAACTTTCATCTAACTTCACCAAGTCATATTCATGTTCTAGGGCACTTTCCTCTGAACTTTCTGGGAAAGAGACAGCTTCTTCTATAACTTCCTTTGAGAGTTTCACCTCAACATTTAATTTCCCTGGAGCTTTCTGTATTTCTGTGTCAGGGGAGATGTTATAATCAATCAATGTATATTTTTCAAAATAATCCTCTTCACCAGGAATTGTGGGCTGATTAAAGGCTAAATCACCCGTTTCTGAATCTGTGGATATTTCCTCTTTTGTTTCATGAGTTTCCTTTTGTTTATTTTCTTTCAAAGATGTAACTTTTTTCTCAGAATCTAACTTACTCTTTAATGTTTTATGGCAAGCAACTGCCTCACTATCACCAGGGAAGGGTAGAATTTTAAATGAGGCCTTCTCTTCCAAATATTCTAACTTATCTTGCATTTGTTCACTTTCTTCCTGATCACCTGAAGATATAAATGCAGGAGCATGGATATTTAATATCTCACAGCCTTCAGAAATGATACTGAAGGCACTCTTTTGATCTTCTGAAAGTCCAGCTGGCTTACTAGTCGTCGTAAATTCTTCTTCAGGCTCCTTGGATATTTTATCGGCATTGGTTGTTGATGCATTTCTTATAAATTCAGCATAGTTGCTGCTTGCTGGAGAGTGTGGTTCATTTACATGGGCAGCTCCTACAGCCCCCAAGTGGTGCTCTGAAACAAGTACAGATTGTTTAGACATTTCAGATGTTTGCACTTTAGATGTTTGAATAGTATGGAGTGTATGCCTATCTGGAGTCAATTCTTGTTTCTTCTCTGTACTAATTTCTTGATTCTTTACAGTACTAATTTCTGGAGAAGCCTCTGAAACAAGTGTTTGTGGTTTCACAGATGGCAACAAATATGGCGGTGTTTCTAAGCTCTTTGATTCTTTAGATGGAGATCCTTGTTTTATATTATCTTTTGTGATATCTACTGAACCACCTTTTGACAGCTCTGACACTGTGACCTGTCCCTTGTTTTCACTGTGACTTGCCACATCCCTGCTTGATTTTTCCAATACCAGATTTCCTTCCTTAGGAAAGGAGTGGCCATCTAGTTCATCACGATAAGGAAGATCCACTGGAAGGAACGTCTTGGTTTTCTCCACCAACACTTTACTTTCTTCTAATAGAGACGGCTGGGTTCCTACTACCTTTGTTTCCCTGATTTCTGGGTGAGTCTCTGAGATCATGGTTTCTAATTTTTCAGTAGTTGATGTAGTTTTAACTAATGAAAATGGCTGAGTTTCACCCAAAGAACGACTTAAAGAGTCATCTGATTTTTCAGGCATAGTCCTGGCTATATTCACAGAATAAGGCTGAATCTCCTGCTGCTTCTTTCCTTCTGAAAATGCTTGTTGCTGCTTTTCTTTTTCTTTTCCTTTCTCCTCCTCAACAATTTTGTGTCTTTCTTTGTAGTCTTCATTTTGACAGACTTGCTGCAGCACAGCAGCAGCTTTTGATTCCTCCAATTTAATATAGCGAGATCCATGTGTAATTGGTGTCTCTTCTATTTCATTATTATATCTTAACTCTAATGGGGTCACAGTTTCTTGTTTTTCTGCCAGCACCTTCTTTTCTGCCAAGGAATATGATCTGATTTCCAAATTATCTTTCTCCTCAGTTGGGCTAACAGACCTGAGTTTTACTTCCTCTTCAGAAATTTTCAGGGAAGTAGGTTTTGGCATTTCTTTCGTTAGTCTGTCCTCACCAAGATTAATTAAATTGCCTTTAGAGTTTTCTGGCAAAATTATTAACTCTGGCTTCTCTGATTCCCTCATGATATTTTTACTTGTGAGGCTAGATGAAACTGATTTTGGCTGTTGTGTCACCTTATCTACTGCATCAGATGAAAAGAGTGAGTTTTCTTTTTGATCACTTCTTGGCTCTTCCTTAAGAACAGAAATATTCCATTTAGATGGAGAAGAGATTTCTGGCTTCTGGGCTCTTTTATTATCAGAAACATGGAGAGGAACAGCATTTTTGGCTTCTTCCATAATGGATTTCTCACCCATCGGAGAATAAGATTGAATTCCAAAATGTCCCTCACTATCAACAGAAGTAACTACTGAGTTTAGGTCCATTTCTTTCTTCCCACGATCTTCACTGGACACCTCAAAGTTGGATTTTGGCTGCTGTAAAACTTCTACATTTGATAAAAGAGTAGGCTTTTCTTTAAAGTCTTGACCTTCCTCAGATTTAACTAAAGTACCTCTGGATTCTTCAGCAGTTATGAGTTTTGCCTCTGGTAGCAGTTGATCAGCTGGTTTCTCAGTTGCATTGAAGTCAGTGGGAGCGATACCTTTAGGCTCTATCACAGTCGCTGCTTTTTCTATAGATGGACTTGGTTGTGTTTCTAAATCTTCTTTTTCAGCAACTTTATTATCTGGAGTGCTGGATCTAAAAAACAAACTGGACATCCATGACGTGAAAGATGAAATTCCTTTCTTTTTCTTTTCTTCAGAATGGCCTGGTTTAACTGCCTTCGGCTGCTCAGGCAGCTTTTGTGTCACCTCAGGTGATTCTGGGGGTTGAGGTTCTTTATTTTCTAGGATTGAGGTTTTTATTTGTGTGGATATTTTCATTCCAGATGTTGGTTTCCCTCTCTCATTAGCATCATCTACAACTTTTGACTGATCCATTTTTGATTCTTCTAATTGCTTCTCTCCAGGTAAAGGAGATACACTCCTGAGTGCTTCTTTTTTATTGCCCACCACAGGTTCTGCATCTTCTGCCAGGAAAGGAGCTGCTTTGGCATGTGAGGGAATAGTTTCTGACTTGACCTGTTCCATGGATGGACCAGACACTGGTTTCTGGAGGATTCTTTCAGAAGGCAGTTTGACTTCTTCCTGGCTGTCTTTGCAAGGTCTGGAAAACTCTGTGTTTGCTTTTTCCAACACTGAACTTTCGCTCCTCATGAAAGAAGAGACCTGCTTCCCCTCTGCTTTGTTTCTCTCCACATTTTCAGCTGGAAAGAAAGATTTTGTTTGGGGGACCAGCTTTATTTCTTCAGAAGAAGATGTTTTAGTTGATAAGATCTCTACATTACCACTGGGGATATCATGAGTAGTTAATGGTTCTTGTAATGATAAGTGAGATTCTTCAGCAGAATGTGGCAGAATCTGCTTTCCGGTTTCATACGCACGGTCTTTATTTGACAAAGTAGCCTTGGGCTGCCCTGTCTCCAGATCAGTGCTGCCAGAGGAATCCAGCTGCACAGATCCCAATATTCTTTCTTCACGATGACTTGCCAGATCTTTTTCTGGCTTTTCCAGCATCCAGTTTTCGTCCTCTGGAGAAATAAGGGCCTCTCTCATTTGTGTTTCTTTAACATCTGCACCCTTGGTTGTAAAAAATGATTTTGATTCTTCCAAAGGCAAATTCTCTTTCATAACTGCAAGCTGTTTAATACCCAAATCTTGTTTAGGCACAAAAGATGTGCTTATATCAGGTAATTTAACAGCCTTATCTGACTGAAGTGTGTTTTCAGGCTTCTCTTGTTCCATAAGGTGGTCAGAAGAAACCATCTTTGATGGTTTCATTATACTCTGGGTGGGTGCAGGGAATGAATTTGTTTGGTCTGTTTCTTCTTTTAGTGTACTTACAGTATCTCCTGTCACTTGTGCCTCCAAATTTCCTGTTGGCAGTAATGAGCTTATTTCTTGTTTCCCCCCCTTTTTAAAGTCAGCTGAATGGCTCAATTCTTTTGATAATCCTTCTAAAATAAAAGTGTATGGCTGAAGTTCTTCAGGGTTGTCTCCTTCAACCAAAGAGGTAAATGCTTCTTTTGACCCTAAGCTGACTACCTTAGGAGAGACAGACTTAATTTCTTGTTTCGGAGGTTCCTCCTTAAGGTCTGATGAAACCTCTGAAATTTCAGGCACTGTGGTTGACACATGAAGTTCCCTGTCTTCTTCTTCTCCTCTGCTCCTAAGCTCAGCAAGGCCCTTTCCTAAGACAGAACCCCCTGTTTCAGTTATGGGAGATTTTATTTGTTTGGAGTCTATAGATCCACTTTGCCTACCTAAACCACCAGCATTTGGTAATTCTGATATTTGGTGTGGCTTGTCTTTCTTCACGGGTTCTAAAGAGAGCTCTGCCAGAATGAGACCCTGTTTTTCTGACAGAAAGTCTCCCTGAGCTGTAGAAGATGTCTCCATAGTCTGTTTGCTCTTATCATCACTGACGGTTGGTAATGTTGGAGCTAAATCTTCTGACACTAAAGTTTCCAACTCGGGAGAAGAACTTGCCATTTTCTCAGTTTTGCCTTTTGGAACTTCATGTTTGGGTGCAGGTGACACATTTTGTGAGAAAGGAAGTTCAGCTTCTTTTTTCTTTATCTCACCACCTAGGTTGACTGAAAGCCCTGATACCTCTGAGGCAGACACAGAATTCTTTTTCTGTGGTAAGGCCAAATGTTCAGAGTCAAGGACTGTAGAAAATGAAAGACCTTGTTTGCTTTCCACTCTTGCATCCTTAGATACATCTGCATTCTGAGAAGACAGTGTTTTGGTTATTGGCAACCCAGGTTTAACTTCTTCAGTTTCTACCTTTGACAAAATAGAATGCTCTGATATAGAGGATATGCTTGGAGGTGAATCCAGTTTAATTTCCTTCTCTGCTTCTGACCAAGTTGGATGTTTTGATGCAGCAGTTTCAATATAAGAGCTAGCTTTAATTGCTATCTTTCCTTCATCTTTAAGGAGTAATTGCTCATCCATAGATGTTACCAATGGTGGCAAACCACTTTCTAATTCACGTTTTCCTACAGTTAAGACTGGATGTTCTACAGGGGCAGTAAAAGATAACTCTGTTGGAATTTCTTCTTTTGCTAATTTGGTTAAGTTTGAATCATGCTTAGCTAGAGAGGCTGTGGTTACTGAAGAACTGGGTTCAATTTCTTTCTTTATTTCTTCTGAAAATTCTGGTGCAGATGGTCCATGTTCAACTTCCTTTTCCACTCCTGGTGAATGCAGCACTCTAGGTACACCAATTATTTTGGAATCGTGTTTCACTTCCATTTTCACTGCTGATAACCTCTCAGGCCCAGATAAAGGTGGTTCCTTTAGAGGTGAATATGGTTTTATTACTTCAGGCTCATTCTCTGACAATATTCTCTGTTCTAGTTCAGATGTCACAGTTGGAGCTAAATTGAATTTGACATCCTTCTTTGGCTCATCTACCAAATCAGACAGAATGGAAAATTTCATTCCAGACCCTGGAACATTTGGAGGCTGAGGTTCCATTTCTTGATCCTGTGATACATGTGCTGCAGCTTCTTGAGAATCAGGCAAAATTTCTTCCTTACTTTCAACATTAAACAAAGCCATCTGTTCATTTGCAGCTTTTGGAGTGAGCAATGCTTTGGGTTCTTGTTCTTTCTTAAGGACATGGACTGAATCAGGTGAAACTGGATACTGAGATGAAGGTGAAATAGGTTTGGTTTCTTCCTTTACTATGGGTGATTCTGCAGGTACAGAAACAGGTGTTGCAGCTACTGATGAACTAGTCTTAATTTCTCCCTTCTCTAATTCACTGGTTAAATGTGGTGGATTCAAATCTTCAGACTCAGGTTCTAAAAATGCTTGAGTTACCTGTTTCCGTGCTGAAATAAGATATTCAGATACAGATGTTGAGAATATTTGAGCATCTGCTTTCTCTGCTTTATTTGGCAGACTCAACTCTCCAGATGCAGACATAGGAGGGGAAGGTGCAGCTTGTTGCTTCCATGATGAACTGAGATGCTCAGGTACTGGTGTAGCAGCTGTTGATTCAATTTCTTCCTCGTCTGCTTCTGTAAAGCAGGAATATTCCGAAGCAGATACCGCAGTTAACTGTGAATCAGGCTCAATTTCATTTTTCTTTGTTTCTGGGATTCTATATGGTGGGACTGAAACTTGTGATGCTGAGTCTGGAGAAAAAAGTTCAGCTTCTTCAGTGTCTTCATCGGACAAAATAGTGTGTTCTGATGGTGATGTTAAACATATTGGAGATTCACACTCCAATTCTCTTCTCTCTCTTTCCTGAGTTGCATAGGGTGGGAATGAGAACTCTGACACAAATGCAGAGTCTGGAGAAAAAGGTTCAACATCTTCTTGCTCTTCTTCTGAATAATTCATGGGTGAAGAGACACCTTTTAGATTTAAAGGGGATCTGTGGACAATTTCTTCCTCCTGTAAGTCAGGTGTTGCATGTGGTGGTACTGAAAATTCAGAAGCAGTGGTGGAAGAGGGTGTGTACCGCTCCATTTCTACTGTCTCCTCTTCTAATGGAATCATGTGTTCAGATGGGGTGGCTGAAAGTGGCGGGGCTTGGTATTCAGAAGTCATCTCAGTTGTGCATGGGGGGAGAGAGTGTTCAGCCACAGAGGCCACATCTGGGGAATACAGCCCAGTGTCTTCCTTCTCTTCTTCTGACAAAACCATGTGCTCAGAAACACCTTTTGATTTTAAGAGCGTTGCATCATCAGTTATTTTCTCTGGAATTTCCTGTGTTACATTTGGTGGAACTATATATTGGGAATTCAATGTTGAATCTGGTGTGAAACACTCACTTCCTAGTTTCTCTTCCGATAGGACCACATGTTCAGAAGGAGTGGCTGAAAGTGGTGGGGCTTGGTATTCAGAAGTCATCTCAGCTGTGCATGGGGGGAGAAAGTGTTCATCCACAGAGGCCACATCTGGGGAATACAGCCCAGTGTTTTCCTTCTCTTCTTCTGACAAAACCATGTGCTCAGAAACACCTTTTGACTTTAATGGGGACTTATGGTCAATGTTCTTTAGTGACTCTTTTGTTGTCTGTGATGGAATTGAATATTCAGAAGCAGATGTGGAATCTGGTGTGTAATGCCCACTTTCTGCGGCCTCTTCTCCAGACAATGTAACTGTTGAAAACAGTGGGGATTGGCATTCAGAAGTCTTCTCGGTTATAGATGGTGAGAGAGAGTGTTCAGATGCAGAGGCCGAATAAGGCTCAAATTCCTCATTCTCCTCCTCTGACAAAACTGCATGTTCAGATGTAGCTTTTACAATGGATTGAGAAACTGGCTCAACTTCTTGCTTCTCTAGTTCATGGTTCATATCCTGTGGGACTGAGTACTCTGATACGAAAGCAGAATCAGTAGAAACAGACTCATTTTCTTCTATTTCTTCCTCAGACAAAGCAACACGTTCAGGTGTTGATGTTGTCAGGGATGGTAGAATGGGCTCCTCTTCTTTCTGCTCCACTTCAGGGGCCAAGTGGGGTGGGAAGGGCTTCTCAGAAACAGATGGACTTTCTGGATAATCAAGTTCTATGATCTCTTCTTCCACTAAATGAGAATCTTCAGGTTCAGGGGTAGCAGCTATTGGTACAGAAGTCTCTATTTCTTCTTTCTCTGACACTAAGGGTTCAGAAAGAGAAATGGGTGGCTCAGGCACGTTTTCTTCTTTCTCTCCTTTGACATCGAACTGAGGAGGGGTCAGTTGTTCAGAGACTGGTTCTGCCCTTTCTAGTGAAGTCAGATCTAATTCTTCTCTCTCTGGACCAATGTCTTCCTGGATAGATGCTGCCAGACCTGATGAACCTGTTTCCAGAGAATCCTTCTCTGCCTCCGGTGAAATGGAATGGTCAGTAGAATACACATCTTCCTTCTTTACCTCATCCATGAAAGTTGGTGAGACTAAAGATTCAGGCTCTGAAGGTACAATTTCTTGTGAATCAGGCTCGAATTCTTCCTTTGCTGTTGCAGATGTATCAGGCATAAGAGAGGAAGGCTCCATTTCATAGGGTTTTGCTTCAACACCTGGCTGTTGTGACACTGACTGCGGAGGGCTGCGCTGTGTTTCCTTTGCTGTGTCATTACTTCTGTAAGAGGAAACTGTGTGCTTGGTGGCAGAAGCAGCCCTTGGAGGAGAATCCAGGTCAATTTTCTTTAGGTCTTCTCGACTGAATAAGGAGGTATGGGACTTCGATCCTTTGGAGAGTGCACCTCTCCAGGGTGAAGTAAGCTCTTTTCCTTTATCATCTTCTACACTTTGGCCTACTAATTTGCCTGTTTTAGAAACTATCTTAGAATCACGATTGCCCATATCTGGCTCTAGACTAACGGATGCATCTTTCCCCTTCCTATAATGTATTTCTTTAATTACATAACCCTTTGGCAATGTCCCATAAAATTGTAGAGGAATTAATTCTTCTTTAACTGAATTAAACATCTTGATTTTATATTGTACTGTTCCTATATAGACTGGCCGTAACACTAATGGCTTGTGTTCTTTGTATATTGCTCCAGTAATAGGAGGTGTATTTGAGGTGGTCTTCTTTTTTCTCATTTTATCATAACTGCCACTAGATAACTTCTCATTCTGGGTATTTAGTACCTGGCTTTCTGAAATTAAAGGATTATCTTTTTTGTTTGCTGGAACATCTTGGGTTTCAAAAGAATTTCTTTTTTTGTTGCCTTTCCGACGCAACGATGGTGAGCCATGCTTTGACTTAGATGTTCTTTTCCGGACCTTTTTAACTTCATCCACAATAAAGGAAACATTCCCTGCAGTAGAATTTATACCTGACCCTTCCAGACTACATACACCAGACGTCTGACTTTCTTCTGAAGCCCAAGGCGTGGAAGACCTACTTGAATTTGTTTCCCAGGTTATTCCACTATCTTCCCGTTGAACTGTCACCATGGAAAAGGAGGGGTCAGATATAATACACTTCTGCTTGGTCTTGCCTTCTTCATCCTGGTCTGATAACCTACAGTGAAAAAATAATAATATTAATAATTACATATATTATAATAAAAACATTATATTAATTAATTATTATAATAAGTAAATATCATACATTTACCAGCTAAAGTATTAATGTGAAATTAAAATATAGAGATAAATTTACCACCCATATCAAAAATAGAAAGTATACAAAATAAAGTTTAAAAATTGTCAAATATAATAACACATCCTAGACTGAAATGAATCAATATCCTCAAACTAAAAAAAAAAAAAAAAAAAAAGCTAGCTTGACTGATGTGGCTCAGTGGTTGAGCATCAACCTATGAACCAGGAGATCATGGTTCGATTCCAGGTCAAGGCACATGCCTGGATTGTGGGCTCAATCCCTAGTAGGTGTCTGCAGGAGGCAGCCAATCAATGATTCTCTCATCATTGATGTTTCTATCTCTCTCTCTCCCTCTTCCTTCCTCTCTGAAATCAATAAAAAATATATATATTTAAAAAAACTAAAGTTAGAGAGAAACCAAGATGGCAGCATTGGTAAACACCTAAACTGCTGCCTTGCACAACAATTTCAAAACTACAACTAAAAGACAAAACAGACATCATCCAGAACCACAGGAAGGCTGGATGAGTGGAAATTCTACAACTAGAAGGAAAGAGAAAAGCACACTGAGACTCAGAGGAGCTGCAGGAGGCTGAGGTACTGAGATGCGCACGAGGAGAGGACTGGCAACTGAATGCGCTGGCTGGCTTTCTCAAGCAGGAGGGAGACAAAAGCTCCCGACCACGCTGAACTCCAGTTCTGGGTGAGACTCTGGGGACCCAGACTCATACAGGGTGAAACTGGACTGACAGGAAAGAGAAAAGCACACTGAGACTCAGAGGAACTGCGGAAGGCAGAGGTACCGAGGCGCACGCAAGAGGGCGGGCAACTGAGTACGTGGCTGGCTTTCTCAAGCAGGAGGGAGACAAAAGCTCCTGACTGCACTGAACTCCAGTTCCGGGCAAGACTCTGGGGACCCAGACTCATTCGGGGAGAAACTGGACTGTCTGGCAGAGGGCGGACTTGAGGGCGGCTTTCTCTCAAAGGTGCTTGCAGCGATTACCACAGGACACTGAGACACAGGAGCCTATTAGGCAGGGCTGAAGGAAAACCAATGCTATCTTCTCCACCCTGAGACTCTGCCCCATTCAAGCAGAGCACAGAGGCTTTTGCAAGTCTTCTCCCATAAGGGTGTCTCCAGCACAGAAGTTCTCTCAGTGTAGACACAGCTGATCCTCACAGCCAGTTGGCCTGGAGGTCAATTCCTCCCAGTGATACCAACAACAATCAAGGCTTAACTACAACAAGACTGTGAACACCTCAGGTAACTGTGGAGGCTGAGCCACTGGGCCCTATAGGACACCTAGCACACAAAGCCACTCTCAACTCAGGGAAGCAACTAAAATGCAGAGACAAAGAAACAGATCACAAATGAAAGAAATGGAGGAAAGCATATGACTTGATACAGAATTCAAAACCACGGTTATAAGGTTTTTCAAGAATTTTCTAGAAAAGGCCGATAAATTTAGTGAGACCCTCGAGGATATGAAAAAGGACCAACTAGAAATTAAACATACACTGACTGAAATAAAAAATATTATACAGAGATATAACAGCAGACTAGAGGACCGCAAGAATCAAGTCAAAGATTTGAAATACAAAGAAGCAAAAAACACTCAACCGGAAGAGCAAAAAGAAAAAAGAATCCAAAAATATGAAGATAGTGTAAGGAGCCTCTGGGACAACTTCAAGCGTACCAACATCAGAACTATGGGGGTTGCCAGAAGAAGAGAGAGAGCAAGATACTGAAAACCTATTGGAAGAAATAATTACCGAAAACTTCCCCCACCTGGTGAAAGAAATAGACTTACAAGTCCAGGAAGCGCAGAGAACCCTAAACAAAAGGAATCCAAAGAGGACCACACCAAGACACATCATAATTAAAATGCCAAGAGCAAAAGACAGAGAATATTAAAAGCGGCAAGACAAAAACAGTTACCTACAAGGGAGTACCCATATGACTGTCAGCTGATATCTCAACAGAAACTATGCAGGCCAGACAGGAGTGGCAAGAAATATTCAAAGTGATGAATAGCAAAAACCTACAACCAAGAGTACTCTACCCAGCAAAGCTATCATTCAGAATTGAAGGGCAGATAAAGAGCTTCACAGATAAGAAAAAGTTAAAGGAGTTCATCACCACCAAACCAGTATTATATGAAATGCTGAAAGGTATTCTTTAAGAAGAGAAAGAAGAAGAAAAAGGTAAAGATAAAAATTATGAACAACAAATACATATCTATCAACAAGTGAATCTAAAAATCAAGTGAATAAAAAATCTGATGAACAGAATAATCTGGTGAATATAATAGAATCAGGGGCATAGAAAGGGAGTGGACTGACAATTCTCAGGGGGAAAGATGTGTGTGGGGTGCGGGAAGAGACTGGACAAAAATGGTACACCTATGGATGAGGACAGTGGGGGGGGGGGGGTAAAGGACAGAGGGTGGGGTGGGAACCGGGTGGAGGGAAGCTATGGGGGAAAAAAGAGGAACAATTGTAATAATCTGAACAATAAATATTTATTAAATTAAAAAAACATTTACAAAAATAAAGTTAAATTCATCACCTCCCTTATCAGAATTACCCTCCCCACCTTGACCTTTCATTCAGGCTTCCTCTCTAGTCACCTGGACCTTCATAATGGCTCTTGCATCTGTGCCCTCTCTGTTACTAAGCCACCCTGACCTAGTGTTGTTGTTTTTTTAACCACATCACCTCTAGATTTTTACATTACATTCCTAACTGTTCAGCTGATATTATATGTACCTCTTATCTGCCCCCACCCTTAACTCATCTTGCCCATCTTCCACTAGCTTTACTGAAAATTTTCATCATATCCCTGCTCAAAAATCTCAGCAAATTCCTTCTACCTGTGGGAGAAAACAAAGTTCAAAATCCTTAGTTCTCTGATTCCTAGCTCACTTTATTTCCAAGTACCCACCTCCACCCTACCTTATGTAATACATTTCTGTTTTAACTCTAAAATTTGCTGTCCAGTAAATATATCATGGGAATTCTGAGTCAGGGCCATAAAATGAAAACCCATCACAGAAAAAGAGAATATATATCTCCAAATTTAAATTTTTAAAGTGAAAATGACTAGCCATCAAAGAGGAGCTACCAAAATGATAGTTTCCCTTATTTCACCACATCTTTTTTTTTAATTGGTACTCTCATTTTTTTACTTAAAAAACAAACAAAAAAACACACTGCACTTCTAAAGAAGTAAAAAGGTCCTCAATTTTCTTCTGAAAGATAAAATTTTAAACTATTACATTTTGTTTCTATTAGGCTCAAGATACATATTCTAGGAACTAGTTATACCTACCTATGGCTAACAGCTAAAGTGACATTAAAGTTCCTTATAGGAATATAATTATGAACAATAGCTTAGATTTGCATGTTGCTTTATTCTACTCTCCAACAATCTCAGTACACTAGCCAGAAGTGTAACAAACAAAACAAGGTCATGGGTAGAATTTTTCCCAACTAAATCTGTTAAAGTGCGTTATGTATCTATTAGAGGTCCAATGCATGAAATTCGTACAAGGGCCTTGGTCCCGGCCCCTGCCCGCCACTGCCGCAGCTGCGGCCTCTGCCACAGCCCCCACCCAATGCAGCTTTGTCTGGAAGGAAGAACATCTGGAAGGACGTCTGGTCTAATTAGCATATTATACTTTTATTATTATAGATTGTTAAAACACAGCAATAAAGTCATTTATGATCCTGCTTATATTGCAAACTTTGAAAAAATGTTTTTAATGCATAAAACACCAAGCAAACTTGTGATCTTATAATACAAATTGTTACTATTTTATAAGGGCCTTAAAAAAAGAAGCAAGAATTCTTAAAAGCATAATCACTAATTAATATTTCACCAAGAATTAATTGAATCCTTATGTCTTTAGCAGAAAACTAATTACATGCATTGCTGAACAAAAGTAATGCAAAGTAGCTTAGATTAAACAGTGCTTATAAACCATTAGGGAATTAAGAAAAAATATCCATGTAACTATGAATGAAAAAATTATGACACAGCATTATCATGCTCTAATATAAAGTGCTTGTTTTGTAGATATACTAAAGACCGCAGAAATTCATTGTGGATGAGAAGAATAAGTGTCTTATTTTCACAATGACCAGACATTTTACAAGCCTGGAAGTTAGGGCTCGCTACTATTTGGAACCTAGTTATCTTTCTAGTTTTACTTTCCATTCTTCCCTTCGTAAACAGACCAATTTTAAAGTGCAATACCCATGATCATAAACCATGTGCTCCAACCAAACATTGGCCTTCTCCCTCGTGCCTTTGCTTACATCCTTCTCTTCACTTGGAATGAATCACCTCTATATATCCTAACTTTACACTCTTCAGAGACTAGCTCACATATCAGCTTCTCCATGTAGCCATCACTGATGCTGTAAGCCAAAAGTAATTGTCTTCCCCTGAGTTTCTGGAATCCCAATGTAATCTCTTCCTAAGGCATTTACACCCTACATGAGAGTTTTTTTTACATATATCATAGCTACACTACAAGGCCATAAACTACCTGTGAGCAGGGATCATGTGGTTTAGCAGTTCTTTTAAGGGCTCTCCTCTTATGAAGTCTTTCCAATACATTCACCTTCATTTTCAGAGGAATAACTCGTACTTTTGTACACATATTTCATCAGCTTCAGTAATATTTAAATAAACCATGTAATAATAACTAGCACAACTAGTATAAAATGGTATGAAAATAATCACAACTGGCCCTTAGTAAACATGAAACTCAAAATAATGGGTATTATTAGACAGCAACCTTCATCAGGAGTGGTTAGTTTGCTTTGGGCATCAGTCTATTTTACAGAGAAAATGGGGAGTTTTGGCTATTCCTGTCAATTAGGTTTAGTGGAAAGTAGTTAAGAGCTTATGTTACTCTTTCTGTACATTTCTGGTTTCCATTCATTAGTGCTCACAGGCATGGAATTTTTGTTTCAGAAGAAGTTCAAAATTGCAAGACTTTTTCAGTCATCATTGGTTTTCAACTGATTTCAAATTGAAGTTAAAGTCAAGATTGATTCACTGAACAAGTATTTAATAAACTCCAATTATGTACTAGGCAGTATGCTAGGCATGTGGTATAAATTTGTTAAAAGATCTTAGAATTAATTTCAAATTAACCATTTTGATCTGAGCTACAGATTTGTGGTAGAACTATATATTACTTTTTTCTTATTTTATTCACTGGAAATCTAGGATGTGTTTGCATGTTGCCACTAGAGGCAGCTCCACAGTAAAGCAAATCAGGTCCTTGCCTAAGCCCTCATCTGTACAAGAGCATCGCTAGACACAACCAAAGTTCTCCCAGACTAGCTTGAGAACACTCAGTTGTATGTGAACATTTTCCTGCTTCTTTTATACAAGGGTGCAATATAAAGATACATATCTTTTTAGCTTTTTAAAAGGAGTTCTTTTTATCTATAAAATCTTAAAATACGTGATAGCAATTTATTTTAAATTATTACTTGAGACACTAATTTCTCATTCCGTTGTTTCTTTCCATGTGGAAGAACATCTGTTATAACACTCCTTCCTGGCCTAGCTTCCCTCTATCACTCTTCCCCATTTTACTCTGTTCCTGGTGCTATAAAGTATATAAGGCAGGTCCTCATATGAAGAGGTCTTCAGAGCCTATGACTTGGGATATAAATTTGGCTATTTCTGCTCTGGCCAGTTGGTTGGAGCGTCATCCAGTACATCAAAAGGTGGCAGGTTCGATTCCCTGTTAGGGCACACACTGGACAGGAGGCAACCGAACTGATGTTTCTCTTTCATCTCTCTCTCTTCCTCTCTTTAAAATCAATTAAAAACATATCCTCCAGTGAGGATTAAAAAAAAATCTGGCTATTTCTGAAATTTGGTATTAGAAAGCACTTTGTTGTTTTGTACCTAAGCCACATTTTCTGATATTATTAGCTTTATCAGTAATAAAGTTGACGTTTTGATCTGTATGTGCCATTCCTTTGATTTATCTATCAATTGCTTCAGAACTTAGGGAGGAAAAAGAGGGTGCTGTGTGGCAATTCTACTTGCCATTTTACAAAATAAATAAATGATCACATATACTGCAGTTGGTAGAGCCTAAAGGACAACACCTGACAGCAAGAGCAGATATGATAGCTAACCTACATGCTTGCTAGTATCCACCATAAAGTGATATGTGGACCCATCAGACCAAGAGGAATTCACCTGTCAGAACTCAGCAATGCCCTGATCACATGAGTCTCCTTCACAAGCACTCAGACAAGTGCATACCTTTGTTTGCACAAGCTTTCAGAACTCCAGAACCACAGTGGTTGACATGATGCTTCATAAGCAACAGAGACCAATTTTAAAGCAATACCCATGGTCAGTGATAATATTATATCCATGGCAAAAACGTCTATAAGCTGCAAAGAATAAGGGTTGACTACGTGAGTCAGATTGTGCAAAAAAGAAAAAAAAAAAGGTGATATTCTTAAATGCCTCAGGTTACTTTAGCCTAGGGCAATGCTAGGTCTAAGGTTGCTTCTGCTGCCATCTGCTAACAGGAGGAAGAAGACCTAGATTCTAGTGCTTGCTCTGTCATTCACCCAGTGTCTGGTTTTCAGCATGGAAATAAAACAGTCTCCCATGTTGCTTAAATTCTAGTAGAGGGAAGACAGAAAAAAAAAAAAAAAAAGCAAATGAACAAATGTTAGGTGGTGGTAAGTACTATGAAGAAAAAACAGAGTAAGTGAAATAGAGGGTGATGGTTATGAGTTTGGGTGCTATATTATATAGGGTGGTCAAGGAAGATCTCTCAAAGAGATTTTGAGCAGAGATCTGAAAGGAGTGAGGGAGTGAGCATGCAAATATTTAGAGAAAGAGCAGAGTGAACAACAGTATTAAAATCACTGAGATGAGACTGCCTTGGCAAACACAAACAGCAAAGATGAGACAGTGCTAGAATAGAGTAAGGGAAAGAGAGAGAAGATGGGAAGGGTAGTTGGGACCCAGTTCACCTGGACTGATGGGCCATAGGGAGGGTTTGGGTTTTTACTCTAAATGAGATAAAGAGCCATTGGACGGTCAGCCCTGCCATCTTCTAGAAGTTCAGAAATGGGCAGCTACTCAGACTCAGCTGATTGGGACCCATCTACTCCACAGCCCTACACCAATCAGGAATTTGAATCTTAAGCAGAAATGACAGGAAGGCTGAAAATCCATGGCACTCAGGCCGGATCAGTCCTTCCTGTTCCCTGGGACCCAAAGCACTCCCCTGGTTCCTGTTCAGTTCCCCAGTCTGCCATTCATTCTGTGAGCTCTTTAAAATTCTTCCAATAGATTCCGTTTTCTATCTGGTATACAGAGAGTTGTTTCTTTGCTCTCTGTTAGAGATGACTAGCTATCACCAAGCTTATTTCTCTCCTTTCTGGGCTTACATTTCCCAGCCTCATATGCAGATTTACAGAGAAGGAAATTTTTAAACTTTGAGTGGATTGGGGCAGGCTGTGCGAACACATGTGAGAGGAGGGGTCTGGAATATAATGACAGAGTATAAAAGGCTGATGTAAGGTTTTGCAAGATAAATATGAGTTTTCCAGGAAGACCAGGTATTTGGGGACAATCCAGTCAAAAGGAACAATACGTGCAAAAGGTGGGAAGTGTGAAATTATATGGTATATCTCAGTGTGCTTTGGGGCACCTTCACAAAAGTCTGTAATCTTTAAAATCAAAAGACCCAGTGGCATATATGTTTGTATAATACAGATGGTTCCAAAATACTACTCTAACCTCCAAGCAGATTGGAAATTACCCATCATCCTATCTTTCTCAGGGCTTTAGATAGTCCTGATAATGAGTTAATGATGGTTTACATGTATACTTGTTTACATGTGTGTATATATATATATATATATATATATATATATATATATATATTGATTTCAGAGAGGAAGGGAGAGAGAGAGACAGAAACATCAATGATGAGAGAGAATCACTGATCGGCTGCCTCCTGCATGCCCCCCACTAAGGATTGAGACCACAACCCAGGAATGTGCCCTGACTGGGAATCCAACCGTGACCTCCTGATCCATAGGTCAATGCTCAACCACTGAGCCACATTGGCTGGGTTGTATACTTGTTATTAACAACTGAGGTAACATGAGTTATTGAGTGCCTAAGACATGTGCTTGACCTTACAACCAGGACTAGACAAAAAAAGTGTTCCATTTGAAAGTATAAGGTTTCAAGGCCATGGTCAGGTAGTTCAGTTGGTTAGAGCATCATCCTGATACGCTAAGGTTGTGGGTTCAATCCCCGGTCAGGGCACATATAAGTGACCAATGAATGTATAAATAAGTGGAATAACAATCAATGTTTCTCTCTCTCTCTCTCTCTCTCTCTCTCTCTCTCTCTCTCTCAAATCAATCAATTAAAAAGTTATAATGGAGGTACAATGTTTCAAAATAGTGAGTATCTTCCTTCTTTCCTATCTATCCCTCCCCAACCAAAATATTACATGAGGGCCACCTGCATAAATTTGTCCATTTACTTCAAAGTAGGACATGTCTACCTAGTTGTGGGTAATAGTGTTACAGAATCCATCAGAACTTTGAAATTATTAAATTCTCCACTATTACAGAAAACTGAGGGCAAAAGCGTGCCAAATCCAGAGAACCAAAATAAATTAACTATGGTATGACAGGGCTGGTTCATAGCTTAGTGACTATTTCAAACCAAAACATGGGCAAGTCAACTATGTGTGGTCTTGGGAGTTCCCCAACAGTGGCACTATTGACATTTTCGGCTACATAAATTCTTTGTTATGGAGGGCTATCCTGAGGGCTGAAGATATTCAGTAAGATCTCTGGCTTCTAGTCACTAGATGCTAATAGTACCCTGCCCCCATTTTGACAACCAAAAATGTCTTCAGAATTATACTAGTTGAGGGCCACTAATATAGTTAGACCCAAGAGTGCAGGGAAAAATAAACCATCAGCCATGGGCAATATTAACCCTGGTTGAAGATATAAGTGAAAAACCATGGAAGATAAGAACATTTGTGTTCTGAAATTCCCAGCTGAGGAGTTAAACAGAAGCTTAGCTCTTGAGCACTGGAATTCTTCAAGAGATATGGAGTATTAGCGAAGAACAGAAACTGTACCCCACCAGACACTGCTGTCAAGTTCCTGAGAAGGTTGAGTTGTGGTTACTAGGAAACAGAGCACTTCATTTGAATAGAATGTGTCAGGCTGGGACTTTTAAAAATATATCAGTGAGTCAGGAGAGATTTCTCCCCTGCTGTTCCACTTTTTTTTTTCTTACTACAACTATGCAAATTTCATAAAAGCACTAAGGACAAGGGCTAATTGGTCCAAAAAATAGAAGAAATCTGATCCGGTTTCCTCATTTCCTTAGTGACTGACCCTTCAGCATTTTTTCTTAAGTTTGCAACAGAGAAAAAGTCCTTAAATTGTGGCCTGGAAAATAACAATAATACATTTAAAAATAAAACCCAGCTCCTCTACTAGATTGAATGAAGGTTTTTTCCATATACCTAGTATGGTATATGCCATTTTTTTTTATCATTTTTTGAAAGAAACAATTACAGTACCCAGACCTCACTCCAGCACATGCTGCAGAGATAAGCATGGATGAGTATAAAACCTTCCAACCCTGGGGCTTCCGGAGAGAGGACCCTCTGCCCGCACCAGCAGAGAGGTTTGGGGGTCAGTGGGTTAGCTCTCCTGGGCCTCTATGGATCAACCTCACAGAGAGACCACTAGGAGCACAATAAGGGCGCCCTCCAACTATGGAGAGAATGTCCTTGAGGATCTTCTTTGCTGAATATAGAGTACAAGATGGGAGGGGGAGAGGAGTTAGACCAGAAAATTTTGATTGAGCAACCACCACATATCTTCTCTTTAATTTTCAAGTACTCGAGCACTCCACTGACTTTTTAAAAAATGGACTTTAATTGATTTCAGAGAGGAAGAGAAAGGAGGAGAGAGAGATAGACGAGAGAGAATCATTGATTGGCTGCTTCCTGCATGCCAACCTGGTCATGTGCCCTGACCGAAATCGAACCGGAACCTCCTGGTTCATAGGTTGATGTTCATGAATCACTAAGCCATGCCGGCTGGGCTCCGTTGACTTTTGATCTAGTCCTCAAACTAGTGCTGCCAATAATCCATCAAGGAAAATTCATCACGCTGTCACTGTTACTGACAAATCCTTAGACATTTTGTGCTAGATCAGCTCTGGAAGATAACTCATTACCACCACTAACTTCGTGGTTTCTGCATTATTAGAAAGTATGATCTTTTGTGCATACGTAAAGTGTTTAGAAAATTGCCCAATCTCCTTTTTTTTTTTCATTCTCAAACCAATGATCTATAAAGGTTGGGGTGGGAACCTTTTTTAAAATTAATACACTTATTTCCTTCTCCATTGTGGGCTTAAAAGAACTGCAATCTGAAAAATTCATCTCTCAAGAACACAATTTGCAAAATCTGGGAATAAAATCAGTATCGATAACTAAACTTTGCCTCTCTCCCCTTCAACCTTCTAAGCAATTGTCCAGGTATTTTACATTCTTAGACTCGCTCTACCACTTTTAGTGCTTATTACACTTCAGTCCAATGTTGTCATGTTGGGTGGGTGGCAGAAGTACCTGGTTTCTACAGAGCTGAAGGCATAGCAGCAGCAGCCAAGCTAGACCCAGCGTTATGAGAAACATCCACAAGACCTAGCGGACGGTCTAACAGGGGTGGGCAAACTTTTTGACTCGAGGGCCACAATGAGTTCTTAAACTGGACCGGAGGGCCGGAACAAAAGCATGGATGGAGTGTTTGTGTGAACTAATATAAATTCAAAGTAAAGGAGCGGAGGGGAGAGCAAGAGAACCCTCTGCTCTTTTGGCTCCGCGGGCCGGATAGAACAGCTGAACGGGCCGGATCTGGCCCGCGGGCCGTAGTTTGCCCACGGCTGGAACACCACAGCTAGAAAAGAACAGAAACTTTTTACCTACAACATAATGCAGACAGTAAACCAACATCCTAAAAGGAAGTCTCTCAAATTCCACAGGGAATAATAAATAAGAGATCAAATAAAATTCCTGTTGATACACTGGGAAATAAGTTGCCAGTAGCTTGCTCTAGCCTTTTTGTTTCTGGCTGAAAAATCTCAAAATTGGAAGCCAGCAAAAGATTTAATTCATTTTTATGGAAGACTGTGTTGGAATAAATAGGATTCATATAAAACTATGATCCCCCCAAATCATTTTTACACATTTTAAAGCACTTAGATCTCTTATAGCAGTTCTCAAAATTAAGATAAATATCTCATAATATCCTTTTATTCTTCACCCACACAAAAATCCAGCAAAAAAAATATATGTGTGATCTAGTGAAATATTTTTTAAAACATAATATAGGCAAATACTTTTCTCCCCATTCTGCAGTCAAATTCAGGTGAAAATTCAAGATTTTTCTAATTGCCAAATACAAATTCCATTGTAGAATATATAGGAAAACAGAAAAGCATGAAAAAAGAAAAGTAAACTAACCAGCAATTCCAACACTCAAAGATGAGTACTTTTTAAATACTGGGTAGTTCCTTCATTGCCATGTTATCCTGAGATGTGCTCTTTCTTTCCTTTTTTTTTACACAAATTATATGCTTTGTAATGTGCTTTATTAATTATTATTCTCAAATTTTGGGGTCTCAGAACCACTTTGTGCTCTTTAAAATTATTGAGGACCTCAAAAAAGCCTTTTTAAATGTGAGTTATATTTATTACTATTTATAATAGTAGCAATTAAAACAAACTTTTAAAAATTCAAATAATCCATTTAAAAATAAAGTAACTCATTACATGTCAACATTAATAACACATTTTATAAAAACTAATTCTATTTTCCAAAATAAACAACAAAAAACATTTAGTGAGAAAAGTGACATTTTTTTCAATTTTTGCAAATACTTTTAATGTCTGGCTTAACTAAAGACAGATGAATTCTCATATCCATTTTCTACATTCAAAATGTTGATATGTCCTGTTAGTAAAAGTATGTGAAGAAAATCTAGCCTCACACAGATATGTAGTTGGGAAAGGAAGAGCAATTTTCAGATTATTGTGGATATTTTTCTTTATACCACACCAAAACTTGACAAGAGGTAGTGTTTTAAAGATTAGTTGCAATGTGGAATTTAAAATAAAATTTAAAAATCAATGAACTTTTAATACTCTGTGCTCTCATGAGAGAATAAAAATGAAAAATGCAAATGTCTTAGTATTACAACGAAAATAGTTTTGACCTTCAGGACACCCTGAAAGGGGACCTTAACATAGCATTGTGTCATAGGACATAACACTTCACCCACTATGCTGTTGTCAAATATTTAGATTGTTTCCAGGTTTTTGCTATTATAAAAAATGCTATAACCAACATCTTTATAGATACATCTTTCTATACATTTGCTTTTTTCAAATAACACTTTAGGAAGTAGAATTTGAGGGTCAAAAACAAAGTTACTTTTCAGGACTTTATACAGATTGCCAACTTTCCCTCCAGAAAGGTTTATTAATTCACATTCCTGTCAGTAGCCTGTACAAGAGCCTTCCATTCTCACCACACTCTTATCAACACTGGGCACCATGTGAGCCCTGTTTTAAGAGTTGCTTTTAAAGTGTGACTGAGCTGGCTGTTAGAGAGCTCACTCTTATATGGCATGCAATACTTGAGATTTACTGGAATTTTCTGCTCACAGAGTACTTCTCCGATAATTCTACCACAGTGTTTATTTACATTAGCATCATTACAATTAATATTTACCATGTGTCTTCTACTTGACAGTAAGGTCTTTTTGTTGATAAATTATTTTATTTTTCAATTACAGTTGATATTCAATATTATATTAATTTCAAGTGTATAGCATAGTGGCTAGACATTTATATAACTTAGGCAGTGGTGGCCCCCTGCTCCCTACCCTCCGATAAGTATAGTACCAGACATAGTTATTACAATATTATAGACTACTAGAGGCCCGATGCACGAAATTTGTGCAAGGGGCTTGGCCCCCGCCACTGCCGCCGCGGCCGCCTATACCTTGGCCGCCGCCATGGTGGCTTCGTCCGGAAGGTCGTCTGATCTAATTAGCATAATACACTTTTATTATTATTGATATTTCTATGCAGTACTTTATATCCCTGGCAATAGGTTTTTTGAGACCGTAACCATGTCTCATTATCTTAGTGCTGAGTCTATGGGGTGGAGACTCATGGGGTAATGGTGGAAACAGTATTTTCCACCTTCGAGAGACCTGGGTTTAAATCATGTCTTCACTGCTTACTAGCTGTGTAAGCTTTTGTAAATTACTTCCCCTTCCTTTCCTGAGCTTGGTCATCATCAGTTAACTGGTAGACTAACATCTACAGTACTTCAGAAGGCAGCTGTTTTTGCCGAAACCGGTTTGGCTCAGTGGATAGAGCGTCGGCCTGCGGACTGAAGGGTCCCGGGTTCGATTCCGGTCAAGGGCATGTGCCTTGGTTGCGGGCACATCCCCAGTGGGAGGTGTGCAGGAGGCAGCTGATCGATGTTTCTCTCTCATCGATGTTTCTGGCTTTCTATCCCTCTCCTTTCCTCTCTGTAAAATATCAATAAAATATATTTAAAAAAAAAAAAAAGAAGGCAGCTGTTTTGAAATCCTATCTAATAAAAGAGTAATATGCAAATTGACCATCACTCCAACACACAAGATGGCTGCCCCCATGTGGACACAAGATGGCCGCCACAAGATGGCCAGCAGGGGAGGGCAGTTGGGAGGGACCATGCCTGCAAGGGAGGGCAGTTGTGGGCTATCAAGCCTGCAGGGGAGGGCAGTTAGGGGTGACGAGGCCAGCAGAGGAGGGAAGTTGGGGACGACTGGGCCTGCAGGGAAGGGCAGTTGGGGGGGACCCAGGCCTGCAGGGAAGGACAGTTTGGGGGGACCCAGGCCTGCAGGGGAGGGCAGTTAGGGGTGACCAGGCCTGCAGGAGAGGGCAGTTAGGGGCAAACAGGCTGGCAGGGGAGTGGTTAGGGGGTGATCAGGCTGGCAGGCAGAAGCGGTTAGGGGCAATCAGGAAGGCAAGCAGGTGAGCAATTGGGAGCCAGCAGTCCTGGATTGTGAGAGGGATGTCCAACTGCCCATTTAGGCCTACCAGGATCGGGCCTAAACGGGTAGTTGGACATCCCTCAAGGGGTCCCAGATTGGAGAGGATGCAGGCTGGGCTGAGGGACACCCCCCGCCCCCCCGTGCACGAATTTCGTGCACCGGGCCTCTAGTTATATGTATAAAATGCCTTGTCCAATACTTGGCAAATATTCCATATATTTGTTCTCTTCTTTTTCCTTTCCAATGTTGAATTAACCTTGTGAAATCCAAATTGAAGGATCGTAAATACATGTTGATTTACTAATAGGCTACACTTAATTAAGACAGAAGACACCTCTTTATAATGATTACCTCTGGAAAGTGTAACTAAGCAAAATTGATGAGTTTTCTAATTACTCTTTCCTGCATCACTCAGTCGTTACTGATTCTCTCAGTCAGTCAACATCTATGAGTGTGTCCTATGTGTTCCAAAGACAAAATATACACAGTCGCTAAACAAAACAGAAATGTAAAATGAAACTTTTTAGTGTCAGAATGCCACTTCTTTGGTCATAGTGAAACCTGTATTCAGAGAAAAGCTATTCATAAAGGTATGCTGAGAGAGCTGCTCTCACTATAGATCTCAGTGGCAGCTGGTACATCATCCTTGGCCCTATTCTGGTTCAAAGCTGACAATTCTTGCAGTGGGGCTTAAAACTAGGGTGTGTGTGTGTGTGTGTGTGTGTATTTTTACGCAGCATTATTTTATTATCTGTCTACAGTATTATAAATTTTTAAGGATAAACAAAATCAAATAAAATGAAAATCTTCAACAACTTGAACACCTTTGGGGGCCTCCTAATTAGAACTACTCATAGATTATATAGAAAATAACTACAATGATAACATTATTACAGCAACACTTATAAGGTGTACCTAAAACTATACCCAGAGGCAAATTAATAGCCTTAATTGTTAGCTTATTGAACAGTAAAGAGTCAAAATAACCTAACTAAAGTGTGCCAATCAAAATGTTTTAATACATGCATTTAATGTATATGGTATACTATTTAAAAAAACCCTTATAATCAACCTCTATACTCACAAGGAAATGCTCACAGATGTTGGCTCCTATTTGCTGTTTGTGAATTGGGAAAGGAATTGGCTCCTTGTCCTATCACTGTTGCACCAACCTCGATGTCTAGAGATAACTCTAACAAGAAAAATTAAACAGAAGAAATATACAACTGCAACCAATGAAAGCTTGTACTAGCTAAAAATACTAAGCAACACAGATTAGAGGTTCCCAAACACCATTCTATACAAACTGGAAGTGTCAGAGTATTTGAAATTTATTTTTTACACTAAAACTCCTGGGCCTTGCCCCAGAACTTCCAAATCAGAATCCCCAGTGGTAAGACATAGTAGTCTGTGTTTTGGGTAAACCTTTCTGGTGAGTTTAAGGTATAACAACTTTGGGGAACCACTAGATACAGATCTTAATTTTTAATTATCAAACAATAAGAAAAAGTTACTAAACACATGAAGATTATCAGCAATTGAAAGAGGTGAAACAACTGAAAAGTCAGAGGGAGTAGATACAACGTTAATGCAGAAAACAGTAGCGAATGTTTCAGTGGGATTAAAGAAGCTGAAGCTGGGATTTCATCACTGAAACAAGATAGAATAGAAAAAAAGGAAGGAGGAGGATGGAGTAGGGGTGGGGAAGAAATTACCTGAGAACAAGAATGAATTCTTCAAATTTTAGAGAAAGGGATGAAGAGAGGGAGAGGATAGAAGGGAGGGAGGGAGGGGGGAAAGAGAATGGAATGTTTAGTAAAGTCAGTGAAGAACAGAATAGAAACCAAGACTAGTATATTTTAATGTGACTCTGAAATGTCTTCAAATACCAACAATAAAGCTTTGATATTTTCTGACAACCCAACCAAAGTAATTAGAGAAAATACACTAGTGAGATAAGATGCAGTCCAGGTTGAAGATCACTCCTGGTTTTAACTCAAAATTAAAACACAAGTCAAGTAGAATTATTTGTGCGCCTTGGATATACCCCCAACTAAGGGTGTAGAGTGAGTAGTGGTCACTAAGGAATAGCATTGCTAGAAATAGCAGTATGAACCCATGAAACTGCTCAAGTCTTCGGTCCTGACAGATTATAATAGAGGGAGGGACAGGGAACTGCTTGCTCTGTTCCAGGAACACGTGATGTCCTTGACCACTAATATCATTCCACACACACACACACACACACACACACACACACACACACACACATCTACATTTTTCAGAGGCTGAGGGTCAAAGAGATCAACTGGTTCTCACCAGTATATTCTGAAGAACTGTGAGTGCTAAGGTTTTAACTCTAGGAGAGATTCAAAGAAAGTCTGAGACTCTGATCCTTGAGATGAAACTGAGATTAATCAAGAATTTTTTGCTACCAGCATTGGATGGTATACGCTAAAGTTGTTGTTAAGTCATTACAAGCCTCTCTTCAGGTCTATAATTCTATGTTCAATAGGGTTTAAAATATTTGCAATGGGGAAGGAAGCATGTGGGTGGGAAGGTTTAGTTTCTTCAGCTCTAAAGCAGGTTTTAAAATTTTTGCTAGTAGTGTGTTGTGGTGATGAAGGACTAATGGAGCTTGGGGGTTTCAATATCGTGACTATTTTTTTTTTTAGGAAAAAATATATATAATATTTTTTATTGATTTCAGAGAGGAGAGAGCGATAGAAACATCAATGATGAGAGAGAATCATTGATCGGCTGCCTCCTGCACACCCCACAGCGGGGATCGCGCAACTGGGCATATGTCCTGACCAGGAATCAAACCATGACCTCCTGGTTCATAGGTCAATGCTCTATCACTGAGCCACGCTGGCCGGGAAATATCATTGACTATTAATGGCTGCTGCCAAATAGCATGTTCAGAGTCTGCAGAATTGTCTTGCAGGTATTAGTTTTTCTTTGTAACAGACAATTATTTCCCAAGGAGATGGAAAGATAAGCCAAAACCAAAAGCAGAGCCTTCTGACTTTCTGAAAAGGTGTTATATTGCCTCTCCCTCTTCCAATCTCTATATTCCAGAAAACAAAGAGAAATGGACGGGAAAGCTATACAACCTCACCTCTTGCTGTTGGCATGGCCGCTCTGATGAAGGATGGAGCCCTTCCTGGGTGACAGGATCAAACAACTTTCACTCTCTTACATGTGGGTAGACAATAAGGTGTGAGCCAGAGGTATTCCTTGTAGGTGCTCTTGGGTGACCTTTTTTAAGGTTTTAGAAACTCACTTGGGTGATTCTGCATTCAGAATCCTATCCTTTCTCTCAGAATCAAGTATTCTCCCACTCACTTCTATCCTCTGGGCTCCCTACCTTGACAGATAGCTTTTATTACCTTTTTTCCCCTGGATACTATCTCAGAGACCAAATTATGCCCAGCAATTTTAGCTAATGTTCTTGTTGGACAGTTTACAGATGTAAATTTAAACATTTTTTGACTAATAGAAAAATTAACTACTTAATAATTTTCAAAAAAGATAAAAACCAATATTCCTTCCAAGATATTACAAAGATCAAAATGAAGTTGGATAGATGTCCAAAACATTCAGACCTGTCCCCAAACCCTTCTTTTCTAAAATTAGCTAAATAGAATTGGTGTCTCCATTTCCGAGTTACCAGAAGAGGGAATCTGACACTGTTGGAGTCTCATTTCTCCCTTGACCAGGGTCACAGTCACCCACCTTTTGAGTTGCAGAAAATTCTCAAACAAGGACTGACCTAGGTATACAGACTACAAGGACTAGAAGGCACTTATCTTTCTGATAACAGCAAACAGATAATGAAGAGATTTCAATAAAGCTTTGAAACTCCACAGCAGAGATGCCAAGGTGTGTGACAAGTCACATTGAGACCTAAATTAAAGACTTGTTCCTTTTTTATATAAGTCAAGCTAGAATAAACAATGATAGTGACATTCAGCTGATACTTAATGCAAAAAGCTACTTCAACCTCACATGATTGTGTTTGGTCATTGCTCTGTGTTGTATTTTCAATTAAGTTCCTTATGGGGATATTAACTAGTTGATTTGTTCCATTGTTTAAATAAAGTGTATGTCGACAGAAGAAGCAAAACCTACTGCATCATGTGTTAAATATTCTGAGGAGCAGGTAATGAAACCTGAGGGAAGTCTAGTCCAGTGCTCCATGCTGTTCTAGTAGACATTTGACATCCTTTTTGATAGTCCAGCATCTGACCTCTCTTCCTGTTTTGTGAATTCCCCAGCTGGTGGGTCCTGCAGGAGGCAGAGCTGACAAAGCCAGATACTGTCCCAGTGATGACCTTCACACCCATTCTAGACTGACCTGAGGGCTACTCAGGAAAGACACAGATGGTGGAGCTCCTCATTCTCTCTGGCCGTAGTGGATGTTGCAATAGTGAGCTGCTGGTATGGAAGTGGTAACAGTACTAATTGTGACATCTAGTGCTCAACAGTAATGGTAACCATTTCCTCACCAGAGGATTATTTTTTCAAAAACAGCTTTATTGAAATATAACTCACATGCCATACAATTCACCCATGTAAAGTGTACAATTTATTGGCTTTTAGTCTATTCACAGAGCTGTCCAACCATCCCCACAATAGGTTTTAGAACATTTTTATCATCCCCAAAATAAACCCCACACCCTTTAAGCATCATCCTCCAATCTTCCCCCATCTCCTTCTCAGCTCTAGGCAACCATTAACCTACTTTCTGTCTCTACAGATCAGCCTATTCTGGACATTTCATACAAATGGAAATATATAAGACGTGCTCCTTTGTGTCTGTCTTCTTCCACTTAGCATACTGTTTTCAAGGTTCATCCATGTTGTAGCATGAAGCATACTTCATTCCTTTTTATGGCCGAATAATATTCCATTGCATGAATATACCATGTTTTCTTTACCCATTCATTAGTTGGTGGACATTTCTATTGTTTACACTTTTTGGCTATTATGCATAATGCTCCTATGAACACTTGTGTACAAAGTCTTATGTGGACATATGTGTTCATTTTCATGGGTATATACTTAGGAGTGGAATTGCTCTATCACATGGTAACTCTGTTTAACTGTTTGAGGTACTATCAGATTGTTTCCAATGCAGTTGCACAATTTTACATTCTCACCAGCAGTGTATTCTTATTTTTCCACATCCTCTCCAGCACATATAATTAATTGCCTTTTTTTATTATAGTCACCTTAGTAGGTGTGACGTGGTATCTTGTGGTTTTGATTTGCATTTTCCTGATGGCTAACAATGTTGAGTATCTTTTCATGTGCTCATTGAACATTTGTATATCTTCTTTGGAGAACTATCTATTCAGACCATTTGCTCATTTTTAAGCTGTCTTTCCATAATTGGGTTACATAGTTCACCAGACCAGTTTTGAGGCATGGTTTTAAGGGTTGTTCCTGGCTACCAGAGGCTACTTTTCCACACTTCAATGATTTTATGAGCTACCAGTACCCTTTGAATGAAGTAATTTTCTGCTTAAATCAGTCATAGTTAGCTTCTATTGCAATTCAGAACCCTGACTGACAAGAGTCTGGAATGCAAGGCAGCACCAGCACCCCTCACCTAGAGAAAATCACTTATATAAGGCTTTACTGGCAAATGGAAAACTGTTAAGTGGCAGTGTTGGGTTTCTGAATTCATGATCCTAAACTTTGAAACTATGCAAACTCAATCCAAGGGAATTTAAGGGATTGACAAGTGAAAACTTTGGCAGGTTGAGTAGCAAGTAGGAACTGGAGCACAGAAAAACAGAAAGAAAACTAAGAAATGGTTGTCATTTCTTGTTATTTCCCCCTAAGATAAAGTAGGCCGTTGATTCCTGTAAGTTGTTCAGATGAGAAGGCTCTAATCTTCTGGTGCCGGCAGTCTCTCTTTGCCTTGGGTCCTGCAGCCATAGAGGTTGCATAACCCTGAATCTTTCTGCAAAATGAGGTTGGTACCTAGGGCCTCCACTAGGATTTTCTTCCAAAGGGTCAAGTATGTGAATGATGTAGGAGTTCTAGTTTTATCAGCCAATTTAGCTACACACTTGGTTATCACACAACTTCAGTTCATATATCAACATTGCTAACTTCGAGTTAGCAAAATAAGAATATCACTCCCTCCTAGAGTTATTAGTGATCTGAGGCTGAAGGTTTGGAGAAAGTTGTTCTTTGCAGTTTCCTGGATAACACCCTTGGCTCACCCCTCTGAGCAGGACAGACGGAGCATGCCAGTTTGCCTTTGGTTTCCCCTCACAACCCTTCTAAGCACCTACTATCCCCTTTCTGATGCCTTTTTCTTCCAGGAGAGTATCTTAGATCCTGTACTTAAAGGGATTTCTTTGAAAGGGAATCCAATCAAAAACAGATGCTAATAGGTTAAATGGTAGTAGGCAGTTAGGCAGAATAGAAAGGACAGGCCAGGTGCAGAATGGCACCAGGGCAGAAAGCCATGGACAATTGTAAAGTGGTACCTTGCCCCCAGGGTGACCTTTCCTCCCCTAGCATATCACTGGTCATGGTTTAGACCCTCTAATCTTTCAAAGTTCAGACCCTCCCTGACCTTTCCTCCTTGGCATGCCACTAGTCATGAGATAGAGCCCCTTAGAAGAGGAACAAGAGGACTGGAGACTAACCTTATATGACTTCCATAAGCCCTTGCATGACCACTCCCTTAAGCATTAAGCCCTCAAGACAATGAGATTCTGACCAAAGCCTCAAGTTTGTTGCCCACAGAGACAAAAGGTGACATCTAGGCTTCAGTTGTCTTTCAGCTTCCAGGCCCAGAAAAACATCAAGGCCAGACAAGTGATGCCATGGCTGACCTCAGGACTAATGACCACCTGCTTTGGCACATGAACCATCAGTACAGACCATGACCCTGAAAGAACACACCTGGAAAGCTGATGAATATTCCACTGAGATAGTCCCCTGGGACAGCAGTCGGCAACCGGTGGTCCTTGGACTACTGGTTGTCCGTGAGGTCTGAAAGGTTGGCGACCGCTGCCCTGGGACATCCCCTAAAAGATCTCTTCACAAAGGGGATAAAACCCTCAGGACAGAGGACCCCAGCATGCATTCATTCTCTCTCTCTCTCTCTCTCTCTCTCTCTCTCTCTCTCTCTCTCTCTCCCTTCCTTTTCCTTTAGACATATCTCTTTGCTTTCTTTCTCATAAGCTCCAAGGGCCCTTCTTTTGACTCTATAGCTTGTTTCCTGAGTCCATGCATAGCCCAGCTGGCTCACTTCTTCTACCACTGTGACCTTCTAAATAAACTGTTGCTTGTATCTGGGTATTGGCTCTGAATTCTTTCTTTCTTTTTTTTTTTTTTTAATCTTCACCTGCAGATATTTTTCCATTGATTTTTAGAGAAAGTGTAAGGGAAAGGGAAAGACAGAGAGAGAGAGAGAAACAGCGATGTGAGACAGGCACATCGACTGGTTGTCTCCCACATGCACCCCGACCAGAGCTGGGAGCTGTAACCAAGGTACGTGCCCTTGGCCAGAATCGAACCCAGGACCCTTCAGTCTGTAGGCTGACCCTCTCTCCACTGAGCCAAACCTGCTAGGGCTTCTTTCTTAGGCAGAAATCAAGTGCCAAGGTTGCTGAACCAAGGTCCCATCGCCAGTAACACCTAGTTCCGGTTCACCGCTAAGAAACTATTAATATTCTAAAAGGTGTTTGCATTTCTATATCATTAATCTCTCTATACTGACTTGCTTTTTGCCAATTCAAAGACCAATTCTCAGTTGTCATTCTCCTTGCCTTTGTTTTGTTTTTTGTTTTTTAATATATTTTTTATTGATTTTTTACAGAGAGGAAGGGAGAGGGAGAGTTAGAAACATCGATGAGAGAGAAACATCGATCAGCTGCCTCCTGCACACCCCCCACTGGGGACATGCCCACAACCAAGGTACATGCCCTTGACCGGAATCGAACCTGGGACCTTTCAGTCCGCAGGCTGACGCTCTATCCATTGAGCCAAACCGGTTTCGGCTCTCCTTGCCTTTGTTTTGGCATCTACGAACAAGATGATTTGTTATGAGTGAGAGGATATGTACAGATCTGAGAGGAGGAAACCTGAGATCCTGGGGTGAAATGTTTTGTGGTGAGACTCAACCACTAATTTATTCAACAACCATCTCTTAAGCACCTACTATGTGCCAGACACTGTGTTCTTAGCTGCTGGAGATGCAGCAGGAAAGATAAGCAAGGCCCCTGCTCTCATGAAACTTCCTCTCTAGTGGTGACAATAAACAATAAATAAAGAGACGCTGATACTGGTAGGTGCTATGAAGAGCAATGTGAAATAGGGAGAAATGTAATAGTGATAGATGTGAAAAGAGCCCCTTAGGCTGGTGGGTTGAGGAAAGCCTCTTTAAGAATCTGATGTTGCTCTGACTCCTTGATCCAGCCTGCCTTGTTTCTATGGCCTTAAGGCTAACAGCTCCTGCTTTAGACACGATCATCATTAGAGGAATGCTGCTTGGAACTTGAGTTTTTACAAAAATAGCCCTTCCCATTTTCCCCTCCTTTGACACAAAAGAAGCCTGAACTCTATACTTTCTTAAGATGGATTTGAGGAACTACTAGGTCTCCCATCTTCTCCGTTGGTGCCTTCTCAATCAATGACCCTTTCCTTACTACAAACTCTGACATTTTTAATTTGGCCTTTTAAGAGTCAGGATCACAGACTTTGGGCTGGTAACATTTACTCTGAAACCTGAAGAGTGGATTTGGGGAAGAAGAGTTCCAGGGAGAGAAAACAGCAAGTGCGAAGACCTAGATGCAGGAGCAGGCCTAGCATGCTGGAGGTTCAAAAGAACGAAGAATGACTGGAATGTGGTGAAAATAGCAAAATAGTATGAGAGGTAAGCAGGTCGGGTAGGGTCTTGAAAGCTATTGTAGAGTCGCAGAGAGGTTATCTTGCCCAAGACACACAGTAAGTGGCAGAGCTGGGATGATAGATAATCCAGGCCTTTTCAATCCTATCAGGTGTTTTTGCATTGGAGCCTGGTTTATGCCCAAAATGGTGCTAGATGAAGAGGTGATTTATTGAAGCCCTTCTTGGAGATCCCAAAACTCTAAGAGACAAAGATCACTGTCTCACTCTCTTTCCTCATTCTATGAAAAGGATTGTCCACTCACTCCATATTTATATTGCTGCACAAAAAATTAGATTAATACACCAGGCCGAATCCAATACAAAATCTATTAAATGCAGAGTTTTCACAAAAATAGCCCTTCTGAATTTTATAGATATTACGGTAAATACCTATTAAACATTTATCACATGATCCCATAGAGCACATAGAGAAATTATTTTGGTGTTGCTATGTTTGACCTTATGAACATTAATCACACTGGATTGCCTAATGTCTATTTTTAAACATAAGCTCTACTCTTCCTATTACACATTAGGAAACTTAATATAGCTAAGGTATTTGTGAGCATTAGCTACTACCTAGACTTTCTGGATCTTTTATGCTTTGCTTTTAAAATTAAAAATAGAAAAAAATATTTTTTAAGTAAATTTATACTCAAATAAAAAAGCAATTGGCTAATAAAGAGCAGATGTGTGCATACTGTGTATATATAGACAGGTCATATATCTACCATTAGACTAGCATACTTACTAGCTGTCTGACATTAGGTAAATTGCTCAATATTACTAAGCCTCCATTTTCTGTTCTACAAAACAGAGATGAAAACAATGCCTATACATACAGCTATTGTGAAAACTACTCAAAATAACAAGTGACAGTACTTGAAATAGAGTAGCTATTACTTGAGTAAGTGTTGGTTTCCCTTCCCTTCTCTGTGTTTCTGTTCACTCATCAGAAACATAAGCAGGTCAGTGACATGATGCTAACATCCCTTCTAGGACAACTGTCATCAGCAGCTAGGCTTTCCTGCCAGACTTGAGCCACGGGAAAGTGAAAACTTTTGCTGTAGGCAAATAGAGAAGTGCTAATAAGACAGACCTGGAGACTGACAGGAAACTCCCAGGGGGATGAGCAATGAGGCTTCAAGAACTGGAACTTGAAGGGCCAGGGTCCTAGCAGACCCCTACCTCAGCTCCCCAGGCCCAATTCATTTCACCAGTGCATTTGTTTCAACTACTAATTACTAGGGTATTATTTATTTAATGTCTGCCCTCTCCAGAGACCAAACCCTATAAAGGTGAGAAACTCTGGCCCTGGCTAGTGTGGCTCTGTTGGTTGGAGCATCGTCCCTTACACCAATAGGTAGCGGGTTCAATTCCCAGTCAGGGTACATACCAAAGTTGTGGGTTCAATCCCCATTGGGGCACATGTAAAAGACAACCAGTTCGTGTTTCTCTCTCTCTCTCTCTCTCTCTCTCTCAAAATAAAAAACGACTCAAAACTGTTTTGTTCATTCACTCCACATTTACATTGCTACACACATAGTAAGCCCTCAATAAATATTTGTTGAATGAATGAACCTGTTTTCTTACAGTAGATGCATTTTTTAAATTGGAGGTGTCACAAGTTTAGCTAAGCTACTCCATGTATTGCTGCCTCTACCTCCATTTTGTTTGGCTGCAGAGTTCTAAGCTGACACTAGCCCCCTCATTCAGGTCCATGCCCTAAATAACAGGCAGAGACACAGGCAAATCTAAGTTCCTGATATGACTTCTCTAATAGTTTTTGGGACCAACAGTCTCCACCACACCACCTCCAACACCTTCCACTTGTGTACCCCTTAGCTAACACCCCTGTGGAGCTTACCAAAACCTCACTTACCTTGGTTTGAATCGACCTATCCAGCCTTAGCCTGGGAACCCCAAAGCACTCCATCCCTCAACCCTAATAAAGGTGTGTCCCCTAGGTCCTGTCAATCTATCTGCCTGCACTCTGCCTTGGCCTCCCTGGGGGCTCCCTGAGATATGCCATACACTTCCTCCAGGATTTTTGAGTAATGAACTTCTCTATTTCTATTTCTCTTGTGGTCTTTTGTTGAACTCAGGGTCATCATCAGGCACCCTATGCTCCACTTAACACATGTTAATTTAACAAAGTCATCCATGGACACAGACAATAGGTAGTGAAGGCCTGGAGTGGGGGCTGGGAGAGGTCAATGGGGGGAAAAGGGGACATATGTAATACTTTCAACAATAAAGAATTATTTTTTTTTAATATTTTTTAAAAAGTCATAATAGGAGGAAACTAATTTTATTTACAAATCAATTTCAAAAGCCCTGGTGAAATCAACCGTTAAAGGGAAATTTGTGGTTTATGTAAATTCCTTTTTTAAAATTTTTTTTTATTTATTTCAGAGCAGAATGGGGAGGGAGAGAGAGATAGGAACATCAATGATGAGAGAGTGTCATTGATCGGGTGCCTCCTGCATGCCCCACACTGGGGATCGAGCACGCAACCTAGGCATGTGCCCTGACCGGGAATGAAATCGTGACCTCCTGGTTCATAGATCAATGCTCAACTACTGAGCAATGCTGGCTGAGCTGAATTTTCTTTTGAAAAGAAGCATACCCAAACTAAGAAAACATAATGGCTCTATGGGAGGGCTTTAAGCATTCAGAGTTTGGTAGACTGAACAGCAGCATTAATTAATCTTCCCACATATCTTGGACTTTATCAGATTAACATGTGGAATTTTGAACACATCCAAGTTGCCTAATACAGGACTTTTCTCTGAGCAACAAGCAAAGTCTATTCTTATCCTTCTATCTATGATCTGGCTCAAGGGTCCATCTAGGAGAGGCTTTCTGAGAGTCACAGAGGTGGGAATGATGACTATAGACACCCTAACTGAATAATCCCTCAGTATTTATCATTGTCCCCTCTAAGCTACAGTGTTTCCAGAGTCACTGGACATTGTCAATCCCTGGTAAACCAATGGTCAACAACCTCACTCATTTTGGTTTGAGTTGATCTATCCAGCATTAATTCTATCTAATCTAACAGGTTCAACATCCCAACTAAATTTGCTTCTTGCAAGAGTATGGATGACTTGACATTCACTTGCTTATTCATTTGTTCATTTACTCATCCATTCATTTATTCATTCTACAAATGTCCTCAGTCCTGGAAATTCTGAGTGATTCTGGATGAGAAAAAGAAAGCTTAGACAGAACAGCAGTAAGTAGCACAAGAACTGGAACCATGAACTGAAACAATATCTAACCACACTAGCGGCCCGGTGCATGAAATTTGTGCACGGCGGGGGGAGGGGGGGGTCCCTCAGCCCAGCTTGCACCCTCTCACAATCTGGGACCCCTCAGAAGATGTCTGACTGCTAGTTTAGGCCCGATCCCTTAAACCAGCAGTCGGACATCCCTCTCATAATCCGGGACCATTGCTCCTAATTGCTCGCCTGCCTGCCTCATTGCCCCTAAATACTTGCCTGCCTGCCTCATTGCCCCTAACCACTCACCTGCCTGCCTGATCGTCCCTAACCACTAGCCTGCCTGCCTGCCTGATCGCCCCTAACCGCCTCTGCCTGCCTGCCTCATCGCCCCTAACCGCCTCTGCCTTGGACCCCACTGCCGCAGCTTCGTCCAGAAGGATGTCCGGAATGAATTCCAGAAGAACGTTCAGCCGTCTGGTCTAATTAACATATTATGCTTTTATTATTATAGATATGTCCAGCTATAGTACCACCTCTACAAACTAAATCTCATTTTAAGAAGAAAACATGTCTTTTCTCTATTCCTTTGTTAATGTCCTTAGTATAGCATTTATGACATTATGTTGGGGTTAACTGCTACCCCTCACCTGACTGTGCACAATTGTTCCTTAAGAGAAGCAATTGTGCTATCCAATCACCTTTATGTTCCTGGTGCCTAGCATGGGGCCAACACATAGAACTCATTGTCTATGGAGCAGTTCTATGGATTCCAGGAAAGGTAATGAATTTCTAGGTATTATCAGGCCTACATAGTAACCACTAGCCACGTGTGGCTATTGAGTATTTGAAATGTAGCTACATGGGAGGAATTTAGATGTGCTGCAAATGTAAAATACACATCAAATTTCAAAGACTTGACATAAAAATATAAAATACTCCATGAATAGTTTTTATATTGATTACATGTTGAAATACTTTGGATAGTGGATTAAATAAAATATTAAAATTAATTTCACTTTTTACCTTTTTTAAAAATGTGACTATTAGAAAATCTAAAGTTACAAACGTGGCTCACATTTTATTTTTATTGGATAATGGTGGACTAAATCAAAGATTTACTATTTCAGGTACAAACCACATCCAGTCTCTTGTACCTGATTCTCTAATTTTTGGTAGAAAGGGGAATTTGGTTACCTTGTCTGAATTGAGTCAAGGCATTTACTAAGAGTAGGTTTAGAATATCCAAGGAATATAAGACTTTGGGGAGGGGGGCAACATTTTATTAGTCAATATGTTCTACACTTTACTAGGGATGCTGTTTTAAAGAAAAAAATAATTCCAAATCTTACTGTATTCACCTATATTGAAACAGAGTCTCAAGGGCATGTAATACCCATGCAGCCAACACTTAAATAGCTCTTCAATTTCTGGCTACAAGTGCCTCTGTTTTATCCTCTCCTCCCCCAGTCTCTGGCATCCTGAGCAGTCACCCATCCCATCTCAGCTCTTTCTACTGACCTTAAAAGAGGCCTCAAATAGCACACTTGTCCAAACACCTAGATAAGCACAGCCAGGGGAGACATATAAATAGATATATGGAAACAGAGTGCTCTGTACTGATAACAAAAACCATTTACAAACTCCCTTTACCTTCCAAAAGGTTTTCTACAATGATTAGTTAAATGTAAATGTCACTAATAATCTTAGTTCTATCAGCTTAGAGACAGACTTATTTTTTACAAGCACTGACAAAGTTGCAATTGAAAGTGATCTTAAGTCTTGGTTCTGTTGTGGCAAAATCCTCTGTGCTTAAATAGAGAAATGAAAACTGACCAACAGAAAATGATCCAAAACAAAAATACTGAAAAACTTCTAAGTGATCTATGGGAAAGGTTAAAAGAGTCAGGCTTCATTGGTCTACAATCAGAAAAAAATCCCAAAACCAGTGAGTATCTATTTACATATCTCCCCCCATTAAGAAGGTCATGAGTTTGAAACATTCAGCCCAGTGTTTGGCACATAGTGGGTATTCAATAAATGTTAGTTGAATGAATATATGACTGTATATGCTCACTATTTAAGGGAACACTGCAGTCACCATACTTTTTTTGTTGTTTTTAAAACCCTGAGTGGTATGGTAGATAGAACACAGCTTCCTATTTTACTCAGAATAAAGCTTGAAGTCCTTACCTTGGCCTACAAAGCCCTACATGATCTGCAACCTAATTATTCCTTCAACTCACCTCCCACCACTCCCCCCTTATTTACCTACTCTGCTCCAGCAACCTGACTTCCTCGTGTTCCTCAGACAAACCACACACATTCCTGCCCCAGCGCCTTGCACCAGCTCTTCCCTTTGCCTAATACACTCATTCCTTAAGTCTACTCAAATGTCACTTCATCAGGGAGGCTTTCCTCACCACCTTATCCAAAACAGCATAACCCTTATCCTGCTGTGTTTGTCCTCATATCACTTATTGCCACCTAACATGTTACATAGGTGTTTCATTTGTCTCTTCAAACTGGAAAGTCACACCCAGGAGGGCAGGGACTTCGTTCATTTTGTTCACTGCTGTTTCCTTTGTGCCTAGAAAGTACCTGACACATAGTAGGAGTTCAATAAGTAGCTGTTGTGTGAATAAACTAACAAACATTAGACTGGAATCCAGGAAGGATGATCCCAGCACTTTCTCCTTACCTTGAAGTGCTTCATACATACCTTTTCTTCCTCAAATATCATAACAGTTAATGACATTTTATGTTTTTATGTTTCTCCACCTAGAATGTGAACACTGTGAGGACATTTATGGATTCTTAGCTATTATTTTATCCCCAGCACCTTGCATGGTCCATGGCAATTAGTAGGCATTCCATAAATGTTTAGTGAGTGAATGAATACAGGAAAGCCAAAGTGGAACGGAATCATTACACTTATTGAAAACTGAGACCACCCCTCTTCCTTCACTGATGAATGGTAGGCAGAAGGTAAAGCTTTGCTGCCAATGAGTCATCTGAAGGGACATAAGAAACTAACATTTAATGGGAACCTACTAAGGCCAAGCACGCTTACACGTTCACAGAGTTTATTTAATCTTAAGACAACCTTATGAATTAGGGGCATTACTATCATCTTACAGATAACCAAATTGGGGTTCAGAAGGATAGGGAGTTTGCTCATGACAGAATGAATGGCTAATAGGACTCACACTCAGGGCTCTTCATGCCCTGTGTCACACTCATATCACTGAATAATACGTCAGAAAGGCATTTCTCTGATCCAGTGTAAGTACTGGCATGTGTAATGGTGAGCTTTCCTACACTAGAAAAGAATTTTTACAATTAAAGGTTTTTTCCCCCCTTGATTCAGAAAGGTAGCTCTGGATAAATTTAATATATATTATTCGTGATAAGATAAAAAAGACTTGAACAGGAAAAGATGGTGGCTGGCAGGACGGAGGTGAGGGAGAGGGAGTGAGTGATGGTATGAAAGGAGAGTGTGTGGAAGTGCGTGGTGTGTGTGTGAGTGAGGGAAAGTTAAATCTCGCAGGAGCAGCAGGGGCTGGCAGACAGGCTCTCCTTGACAAAGAGAGACTACCACCGCTGCGGGCACTCCCCGGACAGCGGGACTCCAGCACGGAGCCCACGCCATTTTGAAGGGGAGAATGGCCTTTTTTAGGAACTCATCAATACCACCAACCAGACAGGCCTTGGAACTGCCCTGCGACCCAGCAGCCACTCCAGCCAAAATCCTGCTGCCCCAGCTGCAGACCCGCAGACCCTGGGACCTCCACCTCCAAAGGAGCACCGCTCGGCAGCACAAGACACCCATGAAAAACACACATGGTGTCAAAACAAGCCAAAGGAAAATCGTTTGGGCAAAAAATGAAAAAAAGATCCCAAGTCAAATTTATAGAAAAGATTCCTTTATTAACTTTTGGTCAAGAATATGTTTGTATAGTTTCAGAAAACACCTCCAAGACCATGTGGATTCCTGCAACAGAGAGGAATTGACAGGACTGCTCCAGCCATGAAGACAGAAGAGAAACAGTTCAGAGATGGAAGACGCTGCAACGCCTTGCCATACTAGCAGTCAGCAGCTGTGCGTCCCGGCAGGTTGCCCAGGACCAAACCAGAGAGGGTCGGACCTGCATTACCACCATTTGTCCACCATCCAGAACTGAAATATCATCGCTGACATGTACACATAAGGAACTGTTTGACATTAAAATTGGGACTCAAAAGAACTGTTGGCCCAGAAAGAAACTCACTACAGACTGATTCATTTGCCTCTCAGCATAACCATTATTGCTTGTCTCATTTTTGGTTCTTATAAGGGTATTTCTAGTATCACATGATCTCACTCATCTGGGGGAAATAATGAACAACATAAACTGATGAACAAAAACAGACCCAGAGACAGGGAAGCATCGATCAGACTGTCAAACCTCAGAGGGAAGGTAGGGGAGGATGGGGGTAAGGGGGAGAGATCAACCAAAGGACTTGTATGCATGTATATAAGCCTAACCAGTGGTCACGGACAACAGGGGGGTGGGGGCATGCATGGGGAGGGGTTTGGGATGGGAATGGGGGGATGAGGACAAATATGTGATACCTTAATCAATAAAGAAATTAATTTAAAAAAAACACCAAAAAAAGATAAAAAAGACTTACAAGCAGATTATACTTTGTGCCTTTTGAATTTTTAAACATAAAATTTATATTTTCTGATAATAAAATGAATTATCTGTTTATTAAGAAAACCTGAAAAATACAGATAGATATAGAGCAGTGGTTGGCAAACTCATTAGTCAACAGAGCCAAATAATCAACAATACAACGATTGAAATTTCTTTTGAGAGCCAAATTTTTTAAACTTAAACTTCTTCTAACGCCACTTCTTCAAAATAGACTCGCCCAGGCCGTGGTATTTTGTGGAAGAGCCACACTCAAGGGGCCAAAGAGCCGCATGTGGCTCGCGAGCCGCAGTTTGCCGACCACGGATATAGAGTAAAAACTTTAGTCAACTATTATCCCATGACTCAGAAACAACCACTATTAACCTTCTAAACATTAAGGTTAATAAAGTTTAGCATAACCTTAATTACGTTAACCTTTATTAACCTTTAACACCTTTTTCCAATACATATTTTATTTTTTAAAGTGAGATGATTTTAATTTATACAGTATTTTTTCAAATGCTATATATGTATTTTTCATATTGTTAGAAATCTTCATAAATAGCATTTTAATAATGGCTTAATATCACATCAAATAGATACAATAATTAATCTTTCTGTTATTACTTAGGCTATTTCCATTATTTATTTTTATGTTTCTCTCAATATAATCAGTTTGTAATTCAACTTCTGAGAATGATTGTGACCTTTGAGAATGTGCAGAGACAACTTTTCCATTAAAGAAGGGGAAAAAACTCCCACTAGTATTCAAAGAGATAAAGCCTTTCCTTTTCCTCTAATAACCTTTCAACGTAGAAATTAGTTGGAGTCATTCAAGTTTCACCTTCAGTAAGGAAGGGAAGCAGTGAAAGTCTACAAGTAGCTTGGAGTAAACAGACCCAGGCTCACATCTTGGTTCTTACATTTACTTGCCTTATACCCTCAGTAAATTGTATAAAGCCTCCGTTTCCTCATCTGTGACCAGACAATCACCTCACAGAGTTGCTGAAGGTGTTTAAAATGAGAAAGCATATGTAAAGACAGCACTGAAACTGGCACAGAGTAAATGGGCCTTTTTGAAATTGTAAAACTTCGGTGAGGGAGACATCAGGACATCATTCTTGCCTGCAATAGATTAGAGAATATGCCAAGTTCTCACCTCTAGTAAGAACTTTAGGCTACAATTTGTAAACTCACACGCAACAAATCAGTTTGATTTCTGACAACACTTGGAAGTAGGAGAAATTCGGGGTCTCCTAGTTCTCCTAGGAGTTCCTCCCTACTGACATCTCCCTACCTCTAGCTATAGCTACCAACCCGTTCCCCTTGCCCCCACAGTGGTTCAATTCCTTGACATCTCCTTTCTTTCTCTCTCTTACTGATTCTCTGATCTGAGCCCTCCCCAAACCCAGCTTTCCAACCTGCCTATCAGTCTGTTTCCAATAACATTAGCCTGATCTTCTAAATCCTGTTCAGTTCACTGATTTCTTGTTACTAATGTCACTGAATCCAATTTTTTTAAAAATGTGATGGTTTTCAAGGCCTCTACCACCACCTATCTATTCCCTTATGTTTCCCTCCACTCTATTCATTCTGGTCCTTGTGCTAGTGTCCACCTTACCATCTGTAGTCAGAGCAGGCTAAGTTTACTGCAGATAAAGCATGTCTTTATCTGAAGAGTTCGCCCTTTGAAAAAGGGCAATGCAACCCCAAAGTGGTGCTTTGAATCACTGTCAGCTGCTCACATTTTAGGGGAAATGAGGTTTCAGATTCTCAGCGGTGGGGGGAGTAAATTATGGGTGGACAAGGACATAGGATCACAGGCACCATTAGGGGAAAAGGTTAAAAAGTCTGGGATTGACAGATCTCCCTTCTCAATATTCCCTATTCCTTGTTCCATTTCCTCCAGGTGCTCTCTCTTCTGCTTTTCCTTTCTGCACCTCCTGCCATTCTGTAAAGCGCCCAGGACAGGTCCACTTGTCGGGGCAGTCACAGATCTATACACTCTCTCCTGACCTTCCACAGACACTGGTCTGTCCTCCCCGCCCTCTCACTTACTTAGTACATAGTGTCACACTTTCCATATTGCTCTCTAACTTTTCCCATAAAGTCCTGGAGGACAGGGGCTGTGCCTGCTTCCCACTTGGCAGCTGATTGGTAAATATGTGACCCATATACCAAACTTAACTGACAGACCATTCACCCTAATCAATGCCAGTTTAGGACTACTTCAACTCCAGCTCTATTGGCTTCGGTTGGGCAGTACTTTTTAACTTTGGATAAGATGGGCATTCTGAAATGCTGCACATAATCTGTCACCTACAAAGTAGGCCTCTCTATTGATATTAATAGCAATAGGAAGAGACATCACTGACAAAAACAAAACAAACCAAAAACAAAACAAAAAGCCACCCCAAACCCAAATAGAACAAGTAAAAGTAGAAATAAATCTAAATAGAGAGAAGATGACTTCTACTTATCTCATTTTAGGGTCCCTATGAAGGGAGGGAAGAGGAAGATCTAAGTGGAGGAAAAACCATAGTTTTATATAGTATTATCTAATTGCATTCACATTCATTGAAACGTTGATATTTGGGACCACGAAAATAAAAAAAGCAGGATTTTAGAACGAGGGTTGCTGGAACTCATGCTTCTTTCCTCCAAAGAATTCATGGGCCTTTGTACAAAATAAAGTTCCCTTGTAGCAACCTATCCCAATATTAGCCATCCAAGAGACCGCCACCCTCACCCCCGCCCCAAACCCCCCTTCTCTAGCTCAGGCTTTCAAGGTTGTTCCTGTGTCTTAGGCCAAAAGTTTCAGCATTTCAGCACATTCTGCAGTTAGGCAGGACCCGAAGTAAATTCCCAGGAATAAACAAGAGCTGCAAGTGACAAGGAGCTGGGCTGGGAGGAGAGGGGGTAGTGATGGGGGAGCAGGGCGGGGCGGGGGGGAGGCGGGGGGGGGGGGGACGACCGCGGAAGGGATGAACTTTGCAGCTGCAGGCGGGCCTGTCACTCCAACTGACAGGAGGCCCCTTCACCTTTAAGTTCTTACCAAGGCAGCGCCCCCAGAGAGAAAGTACTTAGCTCGAGGGGAATGAACTCAAGCAATTAAGAAGAGGAACAGGCAGGCAGGCTGCGGAGCTGCGCCGCGAAGCACCTGCCCTAGGCGGGCCGCATTTCCAGGCCCGGGCCTCGCGCTGGCTGCGGGGCTGGGAGAGGCGCGCACGCTACCTGGCGTCCGGCTCCTCCTCCGACTCCGTGGCCGTCTCGTCCTCCTCGCCCTCTGACTCCTCCTCGGTCTCCAGCTCTCGAGTCGCCTCCTCGTCCCCATCGGAGCCGAGGAAGCTCTCGGTGGCGTGGTTGCTGTCGCTGCTCGCCATCGCGTCTTTCCGGGCCGGAGCTGGAGCTGGAGCCGGAGCCGCCCGCGCCGCGCCTGGTGTTCTCCCTGACTGCGCCTGTGGCCCGGAGGGCGGCTCGGGTTCCCGGCACTGGGGGCGGGCACGTCCCGCGACTTTAAATAGAAGGCGTCAAAAAGTTTTGCCGCCGAGCTTCAGGGACCCGGACTCAGCTTCTCCTCTTCCCGCGTGTCTGCCAACTTCCCCCGAGCCCTCCCCGCGCCGTTCAGGCGGATCCCTGGCGGGCCCTTGGGACAACTGACGATCGCCCACCACTCCAAGGGGCGCAGGCTCCTAGGCAGCACCAGGTGGAGAGAAGGAAAGGCGCCCAGACCCACCTCTTCCCTCTAGAGTGGGTTTGGTAGGCTTGTTTCCAGCCAAGCTACCCTTTATCCCAACCTAATAAGTACTCCTCACTGAGCAAGGGCCTTAATAGTTCAGGCCCTCAGCTAAGGGTCTCACTCTTATGATCCCCTCACAACTCCGCTGTGTAAGGTTTAACTGCAATGCTGGTTTTCTAGGGGGAGCGGGGGGGGGGGGGGGAGGGGGGGCGGGGGAGTAGCTAGCCTGCTCAGGTCTCAGGGCTAGTTCAGTGATCCATGGGGAATTTAGGCTTAAGTTTATTGATTTTGAATTGAGTGAAAGTTTATTCACTTTGATCTATTTTCCAACAAAACAGGTGAAAAGCAGCAACAGTAAAATGAGCGGTGTGCGGGGCAGTGTGTGTTTTTCTTCATCTTTCAAAGTTTCTCACCTTTGAAAGATGAGAAAATAGTGCCAGTGAAGGAGTCCATACCATAATAAATTTGGGGTGGGAGGAAATTTATTTGGAAATGTCATAATATTATAGAGGCAGAACGCCAAATACCCGATCCCTGAGAGCTGCACAGAATTACTATACAGTACTATAACTACTGTTTATAATGATTACTCAAGTCACTGTAATATTAATTATGCTCAACACATTCTGATAAAGAGTTGCAGTGTATAATACATTTTAGGAAAATTTCCAAGAAAAGGAATATATAAAGCATAACTGCTTTAAAAGTGTTAAAACATCAATAATCTAAAAAATTCATCTGTGTAGAAAGCTTCATTCCTAATAATACCAGAGAAATAGGGTGTTGATGTAGTTAGTTGGCTTAACAATGAAAGAACCTGATTCCAAGACCCTCTGTATAATCTAAATAATCAAGCACAACTGGATTCAGTTCAGCTCCAGATGATAGCTACAGCCTCAATCTCAAGACGCACAAACACACACAAAAAACACATCAACAATTTCCATATATAAACTTTATTGCATTTGACATAATACAAAACTTTAAACTTAAAGAAGAAGATGAAAATATGCACCTTTTACAAGTCAAAGAAAAGCAAGTCTTAGCATTTGGATTCGTCTGCAAAAAAAACAAAACAAAACAAAAACAAAACCCCCAAATATATTAGAGGTACAAACTGTGCTACAGCAGGTCTAAAAGAAGTTGTACAGAGTCCTTTTGAAAAAAGTTAAAACTATTTCCAAGATTACTTTTCATATTTAAATGTACAGGCATTAACCATTTTACAAATATTTACACAACCCCAAACAACCTTAATAAACACTGTAGCTTTTTCAGCAGCCACCAATACTTCTTCATGTGGAAAAGAAACACTAAAAAAGTATCTTTACAAACATTAAGCTTTTATTTATAATGATTTTATGTTTTACCCTAAAACATTTCATTAGGGACTTACTGCCTAAAAATTCCAGTTGATTACAATCCTATAATTGCACACAGAAAAAATCTGATATGATCAATAGGTTATAATCTCAACTTTGAGCTTTCAGTTTCTGTTGTTTCATGTCACATGGAAAATAAAAGCACAAAATGGGAAGTAAAGCTAAAATGCATATTGCACTAAGCTACCATAAAGCATAGGGAACTTGATCTTTTCAAAATGTCTACAATGAATTGATTTTTTTAAAACAATTCACTAACTGCTGTTCAATACAGAGTTAGCGCTCATATTACTACAGTGCAAAATGTACTGTTGTCACAAAAAATTGAAAGCAATCTCGAGTACATCAAAAGCATCTGAGGTACTAATGAAATGCTAATACAGACACACATACAGCCTCTATCCTGGAATCAAGAGAAGACTTAAGGCAACTGTCCAGTATTTCCTGCCTCTGCAGTGATTTCATTGAAATAAAAGATTTCATTTTGCTTCAAGTAACTGAATAACTGACTTGACTCTTCACTTTACTAGGACAGGCAATAAACTATCTACTGTAGATTATACTTTCCAAAATTCCACAAATCTTTTCAGTATTAGCATGTGGTACAATTAACTGAAGTTATATCAAAAACCTTTTATTTGTTCAGGTAGTCTCCCAAAAAATATTTTATCTGATCACCTGAAAATTCATGCCATAATATCACTAATCATCAATGTAAACATTTTCAAAAATACATCTTTAAATCAAAGGGTTTTATTAGGAAATGTTATAATAAAATATGCAATCTTTATATAAGTATGTCCTTTTAAAAATAAAACATGAAAACAAGAACAATGAAAAGAAACTATGATGGAGGTAAACAAAATGCATTATGGTATTACTATTGTTCTTTATTTATCAGAAGAATTTATTAAGTAATAGAGGCCAGTCATCTTTTCAGGACAGCAGCTCTTAAAGGTAGTATACTGTTCAAATCTTTTTTGTTTCTCAATCTGTGCCATGACTGTGAGAAAAAAAAATCATTTTTAAAACCTAAATTATGTGCAGAACAAATACTGAACGGAAAGTTACTAGAATGTTAATAGTAGTTCTCTCCAAGTAGTAAAAATTTGGGGTGTTTTTTTTTTCTTCTTTGTGTTTTTATCTCCCAAGTTTTTAACACAGTACAAGAATTGTTTCTGTCATCAGAAAAGAAAGTGTTATCTAAAAAATCAATACCTGTGTGGCTTCAATTAATAAAGAAATGGACATATAGGTGGTACAAAAAGACACAATTGACAATGTTCACATTCATTCACAGATTTAAATAATTTCATCTAAAGCAGCATGGTACAAAGTAATTAAAACAAAACCTTTGAGTTTGAAAGAATAAGGGAAGACTACTTAAATTATGTAATGGACTATTTGGCATCTAGTAAGCTTTTTCAATTAAAAATAGTATTTATGAAGGTGACAGTAAATCTATTAAAAAACACTTTTTATATGAACCTAGAAAAGACAAGTAAGTTGAATTGCTAAGAAAGAAAAAAAAAAAAGGAACTGAAGTGCCCTAGCTGGTTTGGCTTAGTGGATAGAGTGTTGGCCTGCGGACCAAAGCGTCCCGGGTTCGATCCTGGTCAAGGGCACTTACATTGGTTGCAATCTCCTCTAGCCCTGGCCCTGTTCAGAGGCAACCGATCGATGTGTTTCTCTCACATCTATGTTTCTCTCTGTCTTTCCCTCTCTCTTCCACTCTCCCTAAAAATCAATGGAAAAATATAATCGGGTGAGGATTAACAAAACAAAACAAAACAAAACAAAAAAAGGAAATGAAGGAAGCTCATCCATCATTACGAATAGCTATGTAAGCAATACTGTTTTTGAGTTATCAATTTAACCTGACAAAAATATTCCCTCTGGAATATCTGTTTTGTCCTGCAGAATTCCATTCATTTAAATTTTCTTGTCTGGTTGATAATTGAGAGGGCCTAATTTGAAGAAAAGTTTGTAATATGATACACTTGCATTTTTAATTATCATCAAAATAAAGTCCACTTGTATGTCTTGATAATAAAAAGGTATGTCTCTAAAATGATTGTCACAATTCACTGATCTTTTTCTTCTATGAAGCATTTCTCCTGTATGTCTCATAGTACATATTTTTATCAGTGTGTTTCTACATTGTACTGTGGAATTCCTTGAAGACTAAAACCCCACCTAGCAAAATTACTGATGAATAAATTCATAATGTGACTAAAGAGCTAAGCAATAGACTACAGTATCTGTGTGTGTGTGTGTGTGTGTTGTGTGTACATATATATAACAAAGTTTATATATATAATGCGTGTATATACACAAATATACTTTTTTAACTTCTCAAAATAAAAACAAAGATAAAATGGGACTCAAGTTCCTGTTAGGGCATGCAAAAGAAAAATCATGGGGGGGGGATGGGAGATATCTGTAATACTTTCAACAATAAAAATAAATGAATAAATAAATAAGTTTTCTTTTAAGGCTATAAGTTCCCCAATATTTTAGGAGGCAAAGAAGTCCACCAGGCTTTAGTTTCATTTTGAGAGTTTAATAAGTCACTATGGAAATGCTTATTCCCACAAAAGTGAAAGCCATGTGGATGAAAACAGAGCCAGATCTCTCTGAAGGGAGAGATATAAATATCTAAATTCAAGTAATAAATTCCCTATTGTGCCACATTGATGGCTTCACAACACAGAAACCAGGGCTATTCTGTCCAATTACTAGTACATATGTATTTCATTTTCAAAGCACACTAGTCTACTAATGCTTTTAAGAGTTAATCTAATATACTGTTTACCTTTAAAAATTGATCCTTTATCATGTCAAACTTCTGTTTTTCATGCACAGCTCTGGCAGTATTTGTTCCATCAAAAGGTTCTGCAAAGTTAAATGCAGATATAAACAAAAAATTATTAAAATGAGAGCTTCAGTTTTTTTATTTGGTTGAACTATATGAAATTGTCAATATTTGACAGTTTTTTTTACCTAGAAAATAGCAATTACATATAATTCAACCTACTATCTTATTAGATTTATGCATATTGAACATAGTTTTATATAGCTATGCACTGTCTAATAAGGTAGAAAGAATTCAAGTGAGAGGATAACTAAAAATGAAGTCATCAGCATTAGGTATGTTAAATCTAAATCATAAAAGTGGATAAGATTTCTGCAGAATTACAGTGTCAAAAACCTATCTACCCTTAAGAAAATAAAAATAAGTTAAAGAATTAAAGTTATCAAAAAGAATAAAGCATTGTCTGAGAGAGGTGGTTAATGTTAAACATCACAGAAAGATAATTTTAAATTTAAAAGACCACTGATTTGTCAAGCAAGAGAAAGGTCAATCCCTTTGAAAGTAAGTCTAAACATTTTGAGGACAGAAGACAGTGCAGAGAGTTATGGTGTGAGTGGATGGTTTAGAAAGATACAATAATAACAGTGTAACTTGTATGAGAAATTTGGCAGTGAAAGAAGAGAGAAAAGATAGCAAGTAGAGAAGAGAGGAAGAAAATGAAGAGTTTTAGAGAACAGAACATTACCTTCCATGTCACCCACAAGAGGGAAGAGTCCATATATACAGACAACAAATGTTTTGTAATATTGAGAAGACAAAGAAACTGAAGATAATAGTGAGAAAAGGAGGCTAACAGATGGTAGCTAAAAATGCCAGCAGTAGGTAAAAATTACTTGAGTTTAAGAATTTTGGCAATAAAAAAGAGGGGGGGAAAGTACTTAGAAGAGGCAGTAGGATGAAGCCAAGAGTATTGATAAGAACTTGTGCCCTAAAGCTGAGACCTGGAAAAAGGGTGAAATCAAATGGAGAGGTTAACTTTACATTTGTAATACAATCTAAGCAGGCAGGCCCATCATTTTAAAAGCTTTTGGCCGAAACCGGTTTGGCTCAGTGGATAGAGCATCCGCCTGCAGACTCAAGGGTCCCAGGTTCGATTCCGGTCAGGGGCATGTACCTTGGTTGCGGGCACATCCCCAGTAGGGGGTGTGCAGGAGGCAGCTGATCGATGTTTCTCTCTCATCGATGTTTCTAACTCTCTATCCCTCTCCCTTCCTCTCTGTAAAAAATCAGTAAAATATATTTTTTAAAAAAGCTCCTTTTGTTTCTTTTGTGTGTTTTTTATTGCTTAGAAAGGCTATTATAAAAAGAAGTTTACTGTCACAGTACTGTTTTCTTCAATAGAATAATGCCATATGCCAAATTATCAGTTCACATGACACATAGCACTTTACAACAGTCAGTGTTTCTTTGAGTCAGTGATAGTCAACTATATATAAATTAATTTTAGGAAACAGAATATCTCAGCATTTAATTTTTAAAGTAAAATCAATTTCTATTCATAAAAATCTAGCTTGCATGTAAGAATCAGTATAAAAGAACTGATTTTATTTCAATATAAGAATGACGTTTCCATCAATTATAAGCAGGAGGGATGCATAAAGACTGCTCAAATCTTACCAACTAGAAACACTAAACACCTAAATTCGTGTTTGTTATTTTCTACAAATGAAAGTTTTAAAATTATTTTTAAATATTAAATTAAAATCTTATAACTAAAAGACTTGTAAACCACTTCAGAATATAAATTTATTATTTTATAATAATATAAGCTGAAATTATTCAAGTAATTCTCTCAGTACCATGATGATAACTGAATGACAGAGAGTAGTGGGAAAGCTACCTTCTACACAGATGTATTTATTTCTCCATTCAATACCATCAGGCCTGGGAATGGCTTTGGCTTCACGAACTGAAATCATTTGACTGTTCCAGCTATAAGAAAAACATTAATTATGTTAACTATTTTAATTTCCCCGTTACTATTTTTATTATATTAGTAGTAAGGCCTCCTCTGATCTTCTCAAAGAATACTGAAATTTGCCTCAACCCTCAGCAACACAATCCCCATTTCCGTTTCTCTACTTTTTTCTCCATAGCACTACAGTCTAACAATTTGCTTAGTTATTGTTTATACTGTGTCTCCAAGATATTAAATTATTTCTGTATTTTTTTCACTGTTCAACTAATTGTTTAGCACAAATTAGGTACTTAATACTTATTTACTGAATAAATTAAACAATATAAAAAAGTAAGAACACTGGCCCCATGGCTCAGTTCGTTGAAGTATCGCCCCATACACCAAAAGATTGCGAATTCGATTCCCAGTCAGGACACATACCTAGGTTGTGGGTTCGATCCCAAGTTGGGGTGTATATAGGAGGCAACGGATAAAATGTTTCTCTCACATCAATGTTCCTCTCTCTCTCTCTTTCCTCACTCTCTAAAATTAATAAAACATATCCTCAGAATTTTTAAAAAAAGAATGTGTAGCCCTAGGCGGTTTGGCTCAGTGGATAGAGCGTTGGCCTGTGGACTGAAGGGTCCCAGGTTCAATTCTGGCCAAGGGCATATGCCTGGGTTCCAGGCTCGATCCCCAGTAGGGGGCGTGCAGGAGGCAGCCGATCAATGATTCTCTCTCATCATTTATGTTTCTCTCTATCCCTCTCCCTTCCTCTCTAAAATCAATAAAAACATATTTTTAAAAACATAAAAAAATAAAATGAGTAAGTAAGCAAAAAATATAAAAATTATATTCATTATTAATACCTCACTAAGAATTTTTAATTTAAGAATTAATCTTCTTGTGTTATTTTCTGATTCAGTCAGTAATGTGTTCAGTTCTATATCTATTAGTATGATTTGGGGGGAAATTCTGAAATTTTCCAAAAGAAGCAAGTAGATGCTGGTTCAGAAAACAAAATTAATACTCTATGAAAACATTAATACACTGTGAAAACATGTATTACTACGTATGGATGTAGTAGCTAATAATGAAGTTTTACTCAAGTAAAATGATTTTATCTGCATGTCTGAAGGCAAATTGTCCAGTCTTTAGTAATGTATTAGCATTACATTGTTGTTCTTTTGATTTCTTTACAATTATAATAGTTTGTAAGTACTATTTTCTTTTTTCAAGAATTATTTTAACACTTATGACTACTCAGCCTGTATACAAGAGAAAATGAGTTTGGGGAATAGCTGATATCTTTTTTACAGTGCTATCTAGCTTTCTCCATCATTTCAGTAAGAAGAGAAAGACCATGGTTTTGGGACCTTCAGGTCCAACGCTTGCCCTACTCTTTCTATATTTATTAGACAGAGAAACCATCTATACTAATAAAAGGGTAATATGCTAATTAGACCAGACATCTTCCGGACTCCTTCTGGACAAAGCCATGGTGGCGGGGGGCCGAGGCAGAGGCAGTTAGGGGGCGATCAGGCCGGCAGGGGAGGGCAGTTAGGGGCAATCAGGCCGGGAGGGAGGAGCAGTTAAGGGGCAATCAGGCTGGCAGGGGAGCAGTTAGGGGCAATAAGACGGGCAGGCAGAGGCGGTTAGGGGCGATCAGGCAGGCAGGCGAGCGGTTAGGAGGCAGTGGTCCCGGATTATGAGTGGGATGTTCAAGTGCCGATTTAGGCCTGACATCCCCTGAGGGGTCCCCGATTGAGAGGGTGCAGGCCGGGTTGAAGGACGTTCTTCCCCCCGGCCCCATTCAAGAATTTCGTGCACCGGGCCTCTAGTACAAATATAATTGTGGATTCAGTATGGCATTTGTTTCTGAAAAACTGATTAATTTCTATGTTAAATGTTCGAGAAAATATTGCATCTTGTGAAGTTTGATCATTGAAAAGAATCCTCGAAGTATAATAGTTTTCTACATTTTATTATCAAGAGTACAGTTTAGAAAAATTAAAAAACAAACAAAAAGAGTACAGTTTAGAAATACAGGGTGTGGCAAAACTAAGTTTATATTGTTTGTATGGAAAATAATACAATAACTAATAAATAATAATACAAGAATAAACTCTGTGGTTTGTATATTCTCAACCGTAAACCTATTTTTGTCCCACCTTGTACTTTGCAAAGATAGCTCTAAGTTTGTTTTTGAATATATCAGAATTTATGCTTTTAAAAAAATAAGTGGGTTGTTAAAGAGAAAAACTTGTATTGGTTATAATAAGATGGTTTAGATTATTTCATGTACAGCAATATGGACTCAACACAGAAAAGAAGTATACTGCTCTATTGTTTCAAGTGTACTTCTAAAATTTTTAAATAACAGTGCAAAGAGGAGTTACATAACCACATGCCTGAACCAAATAAGATTACAGTAGAATTACAGTGTGTGCTACTTCACTTTATACCACTTAGGGCAAATTTTCACTAATAAAATACTTTTTTCCTGAGCCTACTTGTTTCTAATATTGACTTATAGGACAACTGAATTTGCAGTACAATTAAAAGTAGAAACAGTATGTTAAAAAGGGGTAGATTGATTTTTTCTTTCAGACGAGCTTAGAATATTAAAATACTGTATCCTGTTAAACTACAACTTTTACTTCCTTAAATCAAAGGAACTCCCCTCACCTCTATATTTCTATTGAATCCAATCCTGACTTTATATTACATGCCAGTACTTGGTTCTAAACAGGGTCAAAGAAACATATGAACATACCTATATTCACTTTATCATCACTAACCAGATATCATTTAAGCATCCATCTATAATCAACCCGAATAATGCAGTTATTTAAATGACTATATCACCACAAATACTGAAAAACTTCAGAGAGGGAAAAAAGAATATTTTGAATCACTATCATTTAGACTGATTCAATCTACTGCATTTTCAGAGCTTTTAAATATTTCTAAATTATTAAACATTTCAAGTCATAAAACATGATATATAGCATATACTATTTTTATTCTTAGAGGTAAATTTAAATGGAGAATTCAAATGGTAATTTAGAAATATTTTCCCTAAACATTTCATTCTTTAATATAGACAGACCCTAAACTAAACCTTTTATTATCTTTTTCTGCCATAATTTGCTTGCCATGTGAAAATCTGTTACTGTCACTCATTAAAGTGTAAAATATGATACAGTTTATAGAAGATCGATATTTCACAAAAGAATGGAAGAACATATATATGGGGCTTAATTTGATCTAAAATAGATTTGATAATTTACAATAATCTTTTCACTATAAAGCTGAGATTACTGACTCCATATTAGTAAGATGCTTGCTTCTTTTCTTCAGTAGTGATAATGCACAGGTATCCATCTATTAGCTCTCATTTGCCATTCTTTTTGTGCAAAGTATTTTGAGATGATTGATTAAATTAGAAGTGTAGTCTTCAGCAACATTACAAAGAAAAATTTAAGTCTAACAAAGTCTAAATTATGGGTCTGATATCACATGGCTGCACATATACCTCATCTAGTCAAATTAAGTGAAGAAATGTATATAGTTTTGTTTTATTATTGAGAGTTGGAAAGCAAACAAAAAGAAAACTTTGTTAGGGATTTGAAACCTCCTAAGCAGAGAGAAAATTTTACTCTAACCCTAGAGTTTTGTTTTGACTGGCTCTTCTGCCTGACTCTTTAAATGCTGGTGTCCATCAGGGCCTTTCTTCTTTCATTTCTCTTGTAATGCTAGAACACCTATTTCAGACCTCAATACTCTCTTATTTTACAAAAATAATGCTTTCTCCAGCTCTAACCTTTTTACTAGGCCCCAGGCCAATATTTATCACTATTAGAAACTGCAACAGGATGTGCTACAGGCATTCCTGTACCTACATTTCCAAGACTCGATTTAATATATTCTGTCCATAGTCAATTATTAAAATCACTCCTTTGTGTATCCCCTCAACTCTCTCACCTGCTCTTACTGCACTGAACTTCCTTGGATGAAACACAACCATAATTAAATCTTGTCTACTCCTATCCTTTCCCATGCAGTTAAACATGGCTGAAGGAAAATATGTAACCCTGCTGACCTTTAATTCACGATCACTTTAAATTCATGATGTCCTAGTTCAAAGGACCCTATATGCTACTACACATCAATCATAGTTTATTTTCATAGTTTCTTTACTCTTCTGCATGACAATTCATATCTTCTCCTCACTTCTCAAATTTCCTCCCTCATAACCAGTCCCAGCTGCTATTCATGCTTCACTTCACTAAAAAAAAAAAACCCCAAAGCAATCAAAAGATAATTCCCACTAGCTCCTACCACATATATTCATCTGTATCCATGTACATGTTCAGTTTTTTCTCATTATTATTAATTATCTGTGCTCCTATTCCACTTTGTTCTAGATTCCAACTCTTCTTGACTCAAACACTTATGTATACTGTTTAACAATTTACTATTTCTTTTTCTGATATCATCCATTTTGTCATCAAGATAGGTTATTTCTCATTTCTAAAAACAAAACCAAAAACTCAACCCCACTTAATCCTTCAATTTCTACTCCATTTTTCTGCTCCCCTTTACAAGTATGTAAACTCCTCTAGAGTTTATATACACTAACCTATCTGTATCTGATTCTCCGCCTGTTCTTTCTTAAGCCCACTCCAATGATGCTTTTTATCCCCATTATTCCACAGAAACTGCTCGTCAAAGGCCCAATGAGTGGTCTCCACGTGGACCAATGCACCAATGATCAGCTTTCAGTTCTCATTTTGAACTTGACCTATCAAAGAATGTGACAGATAATCACTCCCTTCTCTTCGAAACATTTTTCTCCCTTGGATTTCAAGACACTACATTCTACTGGCTTACCTCCTGATTCTTCATTTTTAGACTCTATTAGTTCCTTCTCATCCCTAATCTCATTTTCATTTCATCTTTGTATTATGAAATTTTTCAGAGATAAACTGAAAAGCATAAAATTAAAAAACAAATCAACAGTTGTTAAGATTTTGCCCCATTTGTTTATTTGTGTACATGTATGTTTTAAACAGAACCACCTGTTAAGCTGTAGATATCACAAAACATCATTCCTTTTTCCTTTGGCATTCATCTCTTAAGAATAAGACCATTCTCCTTTATAATACCTACAGCATCTAGAAATTAACAGTAACTCAAATGCCCCTCCATACTACAATGTAAGTTCCATGAAGACAAGCATTCATGCCAGTTTTGAGTCATCATCTCTCTTTTGTTAAATGCTATATCCCCAGTGCATAAAAAATAACTTAGTATACAGTAGGCATTCAATGATTTATTAATTAAATAAAATGAGTGAAAAAAAGACAGAACAAAAAAGGAGATTAAAAAATTGGACCTTGTAATTTCCCTTTTTTAAAAATGGATGTGTTTAAGTATGTAGGTATGTACTTTTAATCAAACAGACAGACTAGCTATAAAATGTGATTAGGCAATCAGGAAATAAAGACTATAAAATAGAGCCCAGCTGGTATGGCTCATTGGTTGAGCATCAACCCATGAACCAGGAAGTAACGGTTCAATTCCCAGTCAGGGCACATACTTGCCTGGGTTGCAGGCTTGACCCCAGTATGAGTCATGCAGAAGGCAGCTGATCGATGATTCTTTCTCATCATTAATGTTTCTAACTCTCTCCCTCTCCCTTCCTCTCTCTGAAATCAATAAAAACATATTTTTTAAAAATACAAAAATAAAGTTCATAGACTCTCCAATATTTATGGGTCTATAATATTTAGAACTTTCGTCTTGCTAAAATACAAATTATTACATCTATTTTTTTCTTTTAAAAATTCTTTATTATTGAAAAGTATTACATATGTCTCTTCCCCCATTGACCTCTCCCAGCATGCTACCCACCCCCCCAGCAAAGCCCCTCACCCCCCTATTGTCTGTGTCCATTGGTTATGTTTATAAGGACACATACAAGTCTTTTGGTTGATCTCTTACCCTCAACCCCCCACTATTTTTTTCAAGATTCCCCGAGTCACCTAATTCTTTTTTCCCCCTATTTTGTCAGTTCCCTTTTCCCGGGTACAGTTTTAGAAGTCTGATTTCATTATGAGAATTTTCAGCAGCAAGGTTTAGGAGAAAGTTATGGGTGAAATAGGTAAGAACATCTTAGTAATTTTTAAATGGCCATATAAAATTTCTGCAACATTTATGCCGTATATTCAAGCATCTCTTAAAAGGCACTTAATTCTGTCTTCAAGTATAGACAATTTTTTAATTGAATATTTCAAAGTTCAGAAGAAATCCTTACAAACATTTCTAACAGCTATCAGAATTTTTAACAGCACCTAGTTCATCACCATGACTGCATTCTTGGCTGTGCTCCCTACAGTCAAATATCTGAAAATATCTGGTATGAAACAATAATGCACTTGACAAATGCTCTATATGATGAAAGAGTAGAGGAAGATTGCTCGTAAATCATGTATCATCATGATCACAAATGCATACAAAAGTTCAAAACCTTTTTCAAGCATCAGCATCCTAGCCAGTATCATTTGGCACAGCAAGCTAGTTTCTGTCAATGCTAAACTAACACACAAATGGGACAACTACCATCTTGTTTCAGTCCAAGCAGCGATTTTCAAGGTGTTTGTACGTAGGTGCTCTAATCCTAAACCATACACATGGCAGAAATATAACTTTCTCCTATGTGTATCCTTTTCCCTCTACACAAACTTCTCCCAATCCTTAATTTATATGACATAACAAATGATGCCAAAATGGTCTAACAAATTAGAGTGTATTTTGTAGTCAGACCTGAATTTGAATCCCAGTTTTCTCACTATCTGCTGTATTGACATGAGCAGGTTCACAAATTCCCCCTAAGCTTGACAGGGGGTTATTTTAAGGATTAAATGAGATAATACATGGGAATCACTGAGCATACTCTAAAAGGACACTAGATAAAGAAATATTCACTAAATATTAGCTATTTTGTTACTGCAATATCTGAACTCTGTAGAGTAACCTTTACAGTTTATGTCCTTATGTTTCATATAGTCTTAAATCTTTCTTCATCTTTATATTAATGAAGGCTCCTTCCTTTTTGTCCTTGTTGCCTGCACTTATACTTAGGTCATTTTTAACCTGGTCTATCATAACTTCATTCTTACTGAACTCCTTTCTTCCAACACTTTTCCTACTCCTTTTCTTAACCTTAATCAGCAATTTTAATAATCTTAAGGATCTTTGAATCAGGTCTACAATCTTACTTTTTGCTTCAAAATTTATTTATTTATAAATATTTGTCAAGTACCCACTATCTGGCACTGAACTAGGTAGTGGAGAAACAACTTTAACTAAACAGGTTCAAACAGTCCAGTATAAGCTTTACTTTGAGAAATTTAAAAAACATTTTATCTTTCATGCCCTATGTTTCAAATCATCGTATATAAGTCAATTTTCTTTAAAGTTACTACATCATAGCACATAAGACAATATCAACATTGTGGTAAAGTATCATAGTTAAGAGTGTGAATTTTGTAATCAAAACTATTTGAAATACTCCCCTTACAAGCTGTGTGATCTTAGTGCAAATTTCTTAACCTCTTTATATGCCTCACTGGTAAAATGGGCATAATACTAGCATAATACCATCTTATATGGTGATAATGTAAACTGAATGAGATAATACATATAACCTGTTTAGAATGTTTACCCCACCTAGCAATAGCAATTTATTACTCTTACTATTATTATCCCCTCTCCAAACCTCTTCAGTGTGGGATATCCCCTCTCCAAACCTCTTCAGTGTGGGATTCTGTGGTCACTGTATTTCTCTAACTTTTTATAACTCCCTGCCGAAACCGGTTTGGCTCAGTGGATAGAGCGTCGGCCTTCGGACTGAAGGATCCCAGGTTCGATTCCGGTCAAGGGCATGTACCTTGGTTGCAGGCACATCCCCAGTAGGGGGTGTGCAGGAGGCAGCTGATCGATGTTTCTCTCTCATCGATGTTTCTAACTCTCTGTCCCTCTCCCTTCCTCTCTGTAACAAATCAATAAAATATATTTTAAAAAAAAACAAAAAAAAAACTCCTAAGTCCTTTCTCCTTCTCCTTCAAGCTTTTCTAAATTGATCAGAAGAGCTGCGAACAACCCCTAATCCTATTCTATGAACTGAGAACTCCCATAAGAACTTACAGTTATGTCCAGTCTGAATATATACTTTAATCTTTCATATTTACACATCACCCTCAACAAAAAACATGGAAAAGGATTATTCCTCGATTTGTATTTCATATACCACAACTATTAAATTCAGATATCAGGTATTAAGTAAATTTTTTCCCAAGTTGTCACAGCTGTGTTTTTTACTACAAATTTTCAGTATCTAAAAAGTAGATGTTCCAAATGATATAGTACCTACATATGATCAACACAAACATTTATTCAGGCCCTACTATGAAAAGAGGCAGCTAAACATAAAATGGGATCACTACTGAAAGCAACTAAAACTGGGCTTACTGAGCTATAATTTTTTTAGCTAGGAATATGAACTCTACTTAGTTTCTAATAATTAATCTTTAGATATTAAATTTTATAAATTACACATTTCTGGACAAGTTTGCAGCATTGAAGTTGACAAAAATAAACTTTTGACCAAATTTGTAGCATTCACTTATATAAAAATGAATAAATACAATTTGAGGTTTCACTTACTCAAATTCCGTAGCATAATACTTAAGAAAGCCCAGTAAGAGGTCCCCAAGATTTGATTCATTCTTTGAGAGGTAAGGAGGAACATTACATGGAACTTGATGTACAAGGTGCAGTTGTATAGCAGGACTAAAAGATTCCTGTCAGGAAAAAAAGGGGGCGAAATGTAAAGCCATTTAAAACATACACTAAAAAATAAAATTAAAATAAAAATAAAAAATAAAACATACACTAAAAACTTTATTCTGATCTAAATAAAGTGCTCTGAAAATGAGAAGAAATTTTTTTTTATGTTGGTATTTTGGAAATTTGAAGATTTTCTTACACTTAAGTTTACCAGTGTTTAGAGTAGGCCAGAAAGTATCTGAAAATCTAAGATAATCTAATCCTTAGGTAAGATATAACAAACAATGGATCTGTATGCTAACAAAGATTTTCTAACTCATAAATAAAATCTTACTGTACATGCCAAAACTCCATGCAATAACATACAGATTTCTTTACAATTGTATCTCCTTTTTAATTATTTCTATAAGGAGCAGTTGCACTTTATAAAGGTTATATCAAACACCAGGTAAAAGAGCTTTCTAACTGCCAGTTAAAATTTCTCTCAAAGGCCATAAAAATAACTTTAACAAATGAATAGTACTATACCAATTATAAATTTTTTATTTTGTATCTTAGAGGGAAGATAAGATGGACATCAAACATTAATTGAACTTGAAAAGACAAAGAGGGCAGGGAACAGAAGAAAGGAAAATACCAGCAAGCAATATTCAGCAAATTTTTACCACAATATTCATAAAGGAGGTTATCATTTGCTTGTAATCCAGGACCAAACAGCACATTTATTAGAAAGAATACTAATGGGTACTTATTCTTTTTGCCTATGATATGCCATTCATTTTTATATTTAATTTTTCCTCTAATAGCAGCAAGTTCTGGTTCTAAAACACACTAAATGAACTATACAGCTTCAGGTAATATATATCTGTATGCCTGAAAATAAAAGAATTTAGTAACTAATCTTGTTTTTCACTGCTAAATATAAACTCCAATTTTGCAACTGGCTGCTTGCCCTAATCCAGGATCTGGAAAAGTGGGGAAAGGACAGCTGGTTGTTAAAACTATTTACAAATGAAAAAGAAAATGTTTCCTAAGGTAGTTTGCACAGTGCCCTCAAAAAGGGTTTTCTATACTCCCCTTTGCCATCAAAATAGAAAAAAAAATTTTTTTTTTCAAAAAAGCAATTGGTTAAGGCAGCAGAGTGACAACTACACTTAACGTTCCCAACTCTAACAAATCAATCTTGGGTTTATTGATAGCGATTAAATTAGTAATGTCTAAATAACTCAAGATAACTGCAGTATAATACAGAGAATTGGGATATTGCATCTATTTAATGGCAGTCATCAAAAATCATCACTAAAAAACAAAGGAGCAAGAAAATCTTAAGCTTCTCTCCACTACCCCATTATCTATAATTCTATCAATAATTTTTAACCACCAGAAAATGATTCTTTCAGAAAAAAAAACTCTACTCCAGAACCACAATTCATAAAGTTGGGACTCCTAACCTTTACACTTCCCCTTCCACTTCTAACATATTTAGTATTACAAGTAGATAAACTAATTTTTTTCTTAGACTAGGGGGAATAAGAACAATGCCTCAATTTATAATAAAGAGTAAAAGCAGAAGGAAGAGCAGGTATACTGCCTCTACCATCTTTTGTCTCTTAATTGTTATGTGTAAAAAATTGGACATAGGACATTACTTAAAATTGTAAAACTTAAATATTAGTTTCTGGCAAATTAAAGACAAAGGTATAACAAGTTCAAGTGACAAGGAAAATAAAAGTGGGTCACTGTTTAATACTTTCAGCTGTGAAAGCTACTTAATAATTTTTATTTCTAGCACCTAGCACAGTAAGCATACAATTTATGAACTGATGCTAAAATGCAAGTTATTTTCTCACCTGAAGTTTAACACAGTTTGGACTTCCTTTAAATTTTTTATTTTGTTCAATAATTTAAAGAAAAGTATCAGCAATTGTGAGATTAAAACTGAAGTTGTGAGACCTAGTCTACTAAAATGATTGAATGACCTTGAACCAATTTGGCCAGTCTCCTCTTAAGCTCCACTGTTCTTTTTCACAGTCATATACTAAAGGGCCATGTTATACATACTGAAGGAGAAATATAAATAAACAAATAAATAAATATCAAAGACCAAAAGAAGCTACAAGTACTAGTAAATAGGAATTTCATTTAACCTTAAGAAATTCCCACTTTTGGTTCACATTACAGAAAAATTCTCTGCTTTAGGAAAAATTTCATCTAAGATTTTTTTCAAAACAGATCTCCCCCATTACAGTTATACTACTTTGGACATGATGGGGGTGGGTAGAATTTACACTAACATATTAGAAAGCACATAAAGAGCCAAAAGGAAAAAAGGTATCCTTAAAATTATAACCTAAATTCGTGGAAAAACAAGTTAACTCATACAATATATAGTAATACCTATTTTTTATTTTATTTATTGATTTTTAGAGAGATGGGGGGGGGGAGAGAGAGAGAAACATAGATTTGTTCCATCATTCATATATTCACTGGCTGATTCTTGTATGTGCCCTGACCAAGGACTGAACCTGCAACCTTGGCATATCAGGATGACGCTCTAATCAACTGAGCTACCTAGACAGCATTATAATATCTACTAGAGGCCCAGCACATGAAATTCATGCACTTGGGGGGGTCCCGCAGCCTGGCCTATAACCTCTCACAGTCCAGGAGCCCTTGGCGGGGGGTGGGGGGGATGTCCACCTAACACAGAGGCAGGAGAGGCTCCCACCACCGCTGCTGCACTCGCCAGCCATTAGCCCGGCTCAGCGCTTCTGGCTGAGCGATGCTCCCCCTGTGGGAGCACACTGACCACCAGGGGGCAGCTCCTGTGTTGAGCATCTGCTCCCTGGTGGTCAGTGCGTGTCATAGCAACCAGTCGTTCCAGTATTTGGTCGATTTGCATATTAGCTTTTTATTATATAGGATTTTTGGATTACTACCATTTCATTTTTTAATGTAGAGAGGACTTTTTGTTTTTTTAATATATTTTATTGATTTTTTACAGAGAGGAAGGGAGAGGGATAGAGAGTTAGAAACATCGATGAGAGAGAAACATCGATCAGCTGCCTCCTGCACATTCCCTACTGGGTATGTGCCCGCAACCAAGATACATGCCCTTGACCGGAATCGAACCTGGGACCCTTGAGTCCGCTCTATCCACTGAGCCAAACCGGCTAGGGCTGTTTGTTTTTCATGTGGGGGTTTTATTTTGTTCTTTTTTATTGGAAAGACATTTGCATTATTTTTTTAAATGTATTTTTATTTATTTCAGAGAGAGAGAGAGAGAGATAGAAACATCAATGATGAGAGAAAATCATTGATCAGCTGCCTCCTGCCCGCCCCCCTACTGGGGATTGAGCCCGCAACCTGGGCATGTGCTCTAGACTGGAATCGAACCTGGGAACCTTCAATCCACAGTCCAACACTCCATCCGCTGAGCCAAACCAGCTAGGGCTGTATTACTTTTTAAGGTTATATCTTATTTTGGGCTTCTCATAACCAAATGTATAATGAATCAATTCTAAATGATATTTAACACATTAAGCGCCCAGCCTATTTTGTCTTCCGGACGGAAAGTATAGTGTCAAGTCACTGGAGATTTACATGGCGCTTAATGTGTTAAATGCTGGTATTTTTAACGATACATATTTTCCATTTCTCTTCAATCAATGCCAAGGTAAGGAAAAATTTTAAAGGCAATCCCTTGAAAAACATCTGAAAAGTTGCACTGTTTTGTCAATACAATTGTTTGACAATATGGCAAAAACATCTTCTGCCATATTCTATTACTAGAGGCCCGGTGCATGAAAGTTCATGCACTGGAGGGGGGGGTCCCTCAGCCCGGCCTGCCCCCTCTCACAGTCCGGGAGCCCTCGGGACAGGAGGTGACCCAGCGATCAGGGGAAGGTGACGCCCCCATCACACCTCTGCTGCTGCCACTGCCGGCAGTGCAATCCTCAGCCGGCCCTGGTTACCTGAGCCTCAGGCAGCCCTGGGCTGCTGGGCAGCCGCCATCTGAGGCTTGCCTGTGCCTCAGGCTGGCCCTGGGCGGCTGGGGGGCTGAGGGGACTGAAGGACTACAGAGGCAGGCGCGCAGAGCGGCCAGACCCGCCTGGGGGCGGGCCCAGCTGTGCCGCGCGACTGCTGCCCGGGGGGGGGGCTGAGGGGACTGGGCACCACCATCTTTGAGGGTGTAGCAGTCAATTAGCATATCCCCTCCTTATTGGCTGTGGGTGCCGCCATCTTTGTGAGGGCATGACAGTCAATTAGCATATTCCCTCTTTATTAGATAGGATGGGAGGCTGTGCCCATAATTTCTTATTGCATCTTCAAAGTTTGAAATCTGGACAATTAAAGACCTTCTGGAATAAATTAGACTGGCTAAACTTTTACTTGGTAACTTTTCCTTAAAAAAATGTGTAGATGTAAAGAGTAAGTAGATATAGAGTAAGTAGAGTTTTGCCTGAATAGATAAAGAACTAAATAATATACTGAAGTTCTACCAAGCTTTCTTTATTGTATACAGGTCACCACCAATCTGGTGATGTATGTTAGAAAACTGATCAATAAATTTCTGTTACATTATATCAGATTTTAGTGAGATTTTTAAAGTTTTGAAATCAATATAAATAAGTATTTAACGTAAAGTATGAGTACTATAATAAGGTGATTAAGGCATAAGCTTTGGACCACTTAGGTTTGAAACCTTGTTCTTCTATTACATGAAGTTACCCAGCTTTGCAAAGATTCTTCATCTATAACAGGCGTCCTCAAACTACGGCCCGCGGGCCACATGTGGCCTGCCGAGGACATTTACCCGGCCCGCCGGGTGCTGCTGCCTGTCCTGCTTAGCAGCCGACTAGTCCGGGCCCGCAGTGCGCATAGGAATTTGTTCATAGTTTTTTTTTTTAAACTAGTCTGGCCCTCCAACAGTCTGAGGGACAGTGAACTGTTTAAAAAGTTTGAGGACCCCTGATCTATAATGTAAAGAAAATGGTACTCATAGGGTTGTTATAATGATTAAGTAACATAATGTATGTAAAGCATAGCAGCAATAGTATTATCTAAATATTCATTATTTAATATATGCCAGCCATCATCATTATTTTAACTGTACATTTATATAATAATGCAGTATGGTTAGGTCCTAAAACTTCTAATGTATTATTTCAAAATTAACTTCCTATGCTTTTAAAATTTTAAGTAATGTCAACTTGAAAATAATAGTTTTAGTATCATTTTATTTTTTAATATATTTCAGAGAGGAAGGGAAAAAGAGATAGAAGCATCAATGATGAGAGAGAATCATTTGTGCCCCCACTGGGAATCGAACCATGACCTCCTGGTTCATAGATCAATGCTTAACAACTGAGCCACATCAGCCACGTTTCACTGTCAGTTAAAAAAAAAATATTCACCAAAATGTGTTTTTTTTGTCTTTTCAAAGGTATTCAGTGAAAGCCTGTTTTATTTTTCATGTTTAAAAGCATACCCTAGTACTATTGGGAACTCATTATAATGGTTCTTCATAATAGCAGAATTTAGTTTTTAAAAGGAGGAAAATAAGATATACAAATGCCAAGAGGTGGTTGTTTTAAATGTGTCCTCTAGAAGATGACCCACCACAAACTAGGAGGTCCCACTATAGCAAAACTCTATTACAGTAAACCTTTCATCACCCAGGACCTTGCATGTATGTATTGCAATTATTGCAATAACTGAGGTTCAAAACAAGATCAGTTCTTTTCAATTATCAAGAATTAAATTATATTTAATTTAGGTTCTATGTCAAATGTATTTATTATATTTTGTGATACATACAAAATAAATAAGTTCTTTGAATGCTGACCACTAAAGCTAGATACTATGTTTTTCTTTGTAATATGACCATTTAGTAAGTTTGAAAAACTATCAGGTAAAAATTATGTGGTTTCAGTGGGTTGGTCAAACATTCTAAACAAGTAGGTTAAATAATATTTTCAAATAAAACCAGGAACAAGGCTGACTATGGAAGAAAACAAAAATAGTAGGACTATAAAACAAGGCAACAGAGAATTCTGGAAAGAACACAAAAAAATGGAAGAAACGAAAGTATTCACATACATTGCAAATATGTACATTACCAAGGTTTTCTCTAAACTCAAACTGAGAACATACTAAACTTTTTCTAGTAGGTACACTTTATTTCTTGAGTATTTCCAAATTGCTTCAGCAGGATTCTTATTATGCACACAAGGATAGAGTACTATTGTTACCTCTTTTGCTGTATTACTTAATAAAATCAAATGAAAGATACAATGATTATCCGATTGTTCAATTTCTTAATTTCCCCCCTCTGCTTTCAAAATATACATACATTGGACTGAAAAACTTCTGAGTTAACTAACTAAAGAAATGCTGTAAAACTGTATTTTAAGAAAACTAGAATGAGTCCAAATGGGACTAATTTAACTCCCATTAGGGATAATAATGAGCTTCATGCACAAAATTCCACCTTTAAAAAAATGACCAGATTGTCTGCCAATAACAAAATAAATTATCAGTCTTCTGAAAAAGTATATGAAACATTTTTAATGTTCTAATGGCCAATGCCACAGCCTATAGAGAAACTGTTATCAATACTTAGAAGGTTATGTAACTATTACTACTTTTATGTTTACATTAACACTACATAAATAGACCCACATATACTGGTCACAATATGTATTATAATAATTTATAAGAAACACTTACTGGGTATATTTTTTGGATGGATGGAAGGATGGGTTCAGGTAGGGCTATAAAAAAAAAAAAGTTTAAAGCTTCCGTGATTCATGTAATTCATTTTACAAAACAGTAATTTGTCAGCTAAGACCCTCAGATATGAAACTATAAGGGTTTCTGCTAAAAGTCAACAGTTTCCATATATTTTGTGAAGTTAATTCTGATCCCTAAAAATTTTAATTCAGAATATATCTAAGTTGGCAATTTAAGGTTTGTTAGTAAACTGTGCATATTTTAATGTAAACCAATGTTCCTTACATGGTTTTAGAATAAGCCATCAATAAATAGACACACATCATTTGATCCAACATTAGACACACACACAAAATAAGCAAGACAAGAATTGTTCTACAGATATTAAATGGACATTGTTAAGATGAATGTAGCTATCAAAAAAAATGTTTAAATACAGTCCAATGATACAGTCCAACAACAATTCTATCACAATTATGCCTTTATTATTTAATTTCTTCTAACAAACAATAACACTAAAATTAAGGTAGTTTCTGGAAACTGATCTACTGAAGAAAAGAAAATGGTAGAAAAATCTTCAACTTCATTACTTAAATTTTTAAAAGAAAGCCTCAGCAAATTTTAGAAATCTAAATCAGGAGATATGAACCAACATTCTATAAATAAAATTTCATGCAAAGGAATCATTCTCTTCATATGCTACTATATTTTTAATTGTCATTCTTCACCCTTCAATAGCTTTACCCAAATACAACCTTACTAAATTCATTAACAGTCATTTCACATCATTATACAGTAAATGACATTAAAGGCAAGGTTCCCAATATTCACAACATAATAAATAACATATAATGTTTTATGTCACAATACAAATATATTTATAGACTTCTTTAAGATTAAAGACCAATATAGTATCATATGATAAACTATGATAATTTAAGAATTAGAAATATGTTGTATATAATTAAATAAACTTAGTAATAATCTTTAATTCATTTTCAACTGGCTATTTAGCAAAAACATTTTTAAATGACTTCTGGAATACATTAATATACATATAATCAACCATTACAGTCAACTTAGGTCTCCAACTATGATTATAAATGTATAAATTTCTGCCACATAGTATTTAAATTTCCTTCCTGTATCATGCTTCATTCCCAAGTTGAAAATTGGAATAGAATACTCTGGAATGTTCACAGTGTATGACTGGGAATATCAGAAAAAACTTACTCATTACTTAGAAAACAAGGTTACATCTTTCCCCAGAGGCATTCAAATGCACAAAATTCTACAAGACCCTATAAATAAACTCAAGCCCTAGTCACTTTAATTCTAAAAGTCTCTATATCTGTATAACATTTTCATGGCTTTCTAATAACTATTGTTATAATATAGAAGTTAAATTGGAAAAGCTTATTAGAAATTAGTTTTCTTAATTAAAAACCTAAATTCCTTTCCTACTGAATTCTCATAATAAATTAAAATTGTAATTTAAAAGAGAATGAAGAAAAGGTTACAGAGAATATTTTTTAAGTTTATCTCATTCTAGAATTATAATTAGAATGCTAGGAGAGTAATACAAATACTAACCACTGGTTTAAGGTCTTTTAATAGACAAAGAGTAATTTGGAAGCTTCTGGGGGCAGAAATATCATTCAGTAAATCTCTGACAAACATAGATTTAAAAACACTAGTCATGACAGAAGCAATTAGTGTACTGTAGCAGTCATTTACACCTATGTAGTCTATTACTGACTATTGAAATTCATTCTAGGAAGTGTTTTTAATCTTTTCAAGCTTTCTACATACAGAGGACCTGTTTCCTTTATCTGTTCCTGGCAGAAAAAATATTAAAGCACTTAAGAAGTTAATGGTAACTTAAAAGTCATCTAATCCAACTATTCATGTATCAATGAGAATATTAAGGCCAGAGAGGTAGAATAACTTGGCCAAAATCATAAACACTAGTTCATTATGGTAGACCTTGAACTGCTCAATACACCTTGCAGACTCTTATATGAAACAAAAGCAACTACTTATTTCAATTCCTACTTCTAGCAAGGAATGGCTTAAATTTGCCAAAGGACAGAGTTGCTGATGTCCTTTAACAAAGACCTAGAACCTAGAAATGGTTGATGATAGTACATTAATTACAAATCAACTCAGTAAATGGGACCACTCTGTCAAGAATAAAATATGTTTAACAAAATCTAAACCAAATTTTAACATAATTTCATTACACTAGTAAAATACTATGTTTAAATTTTCAGCTTCCTTACAAAATCACCTTAGGCTATCTGTGATTAAAGTACATTTTTCTAAAGAAGACCATCAAATTAAAAAGTATAATGTAACACATTAAGAGTGAAGAAATAGGGCACATATGGATGTTCATGCGTGTTAAATGCTTTAGTCAATTCTAGTTTTTAAATCACAACTAAAACTAAAAAATTATGAATAGACAGTAGGTGGTGATATGAGGTTTGTCATATTATTCTTTATATTTTATAAGAAGTATTTCTAATCTCTTCAAGTTTTAATAACTGAATTGTACAGAGTTCACTAAAAAAGCATCAAAAGTACCCTGGCCAGTGTGGCTCTGCGGTAGAGCATTAGCCGGGGACCAAAGGGTCGAGAGTTCAATTCCCAGTCAAGGGCATGTACCTGATTGGGGGGCATGTGGAAGCCAACCAATCAATGTGTCTCTCTCACATCAATGTTTCTCTCCCCACCACCCCCACTACCTCCCTTCCACTGTCTCTAAAAATCAATGGAAAAAAATATCCTCAGGTGAGGATTAACAATAATAAAAAAGCCTCAAAAGTAATTGGTGTTTTAGATTGAACTGCAAAATTGGACACAAAATGATTAGTGATATGTGAAGTAGTATCTAAAACAGCTAATATCATGTTTCAAATCCTACTAGAGGAGCAAATCAGTCATCAAATTAATGTATATCTCAGATTAGTCAGCAGTAAAAATACATATAATTAGCTTGAATTTTTTCTGATAAGTGATTCATAAAACTTTGACCCATTTAACTATTTTAAGTCTCACCAAGTTTAAAAAAAAATCACCTGATTTCATCATTCAAATAAAAACACTCTTATTTAATATATATCATAAAACATCTACAATTACAGTCACATATAAAGGACACAACTCCTGCTATCCATAAGTAACCTGATAAATTTTTAAATCTTTGGCACATACCTTTTCAATATGTTATACATATGAATATATTATGAAGTCAAATATAATTTAAAAAAATTTTTTTAATCCTCACCAGAGCATATTTTTCCCATTGATTTTTAGAGAGAGTGGGAGGAAGGGGGTGGGGGGGTTGTGGGGGAGGGGGGGAAGAGAGAGAGAGAAAGAGAGAGAGAGAGAGAGAGAGAGAGAGAGAGAGAGAGAGAGAGAGAGAGAACATGGATGTGAGAGGGACACATCAATTGGTTGCTCCAGCACCAGCTCTGACAGGAGCCTGGGATCAAACCTCCAATCCAGGTATGTGGCTTTGACCAGGAATCAAACCCATGACCCTTTGGTGCACGAACCAATGCTCTAACCGCAGAGCTACACCAGCCAGGGCTAGTTACTATTTTTTAAATAAATTTGGTGTCATGTTGTATATGTATGTCATGTTGTGTATCCTGAATCTTTTCTTATATCATTAAACATCTAAAAAACATGATTTTTAGTAGCTGTGTACATTTCACATTGGGATATACTATAATTAATTTAATCATCCACATTCCTAAAAACTTAGTATATTTCTAATCTTTTACTATTTCAACATTATGAAAAACAGCCTTATAAATAAATCCATGTAAGCATCCCTGGTTATTACTTTGCAATAAATTCCTAGGAATAGAACTACTAAGTCAAAGGATAGGAACATAAATACAACATCACTTTCTAAACTGTGGCAATAACATTAACTCAGAACAGATCAGATTCTAGACATCCTGGTAAATGGTCTTCTATTATAATATCAAGTTTTCACTCTATTTCCATACCAGCTCACAGGGAATAAATGCTTCTTTGACCAACAGGAAAATAATTTAATTCCTACCTCAAGTGAAAAATAAAAAACATGATGAATGGTATGTGAACTTATTTTTATAGGCCTTCTGAACATTCATTCACCTGCCTGAAGAAAATGGTTCCACAATACAGTGGTGAAAAGTTCTTTGAATACAAAAGTGAATACAGAAAACTGTTAAAAAAACAAAAGCACTGTGAAACTGCTTTTTAATGCTTTCCAGGGAGCAACATTTCTAAAACAAGTGTTCAAAGCAACAAAACAGAAAATATGGTCTAATGGACCTTAGATGTAAATGTTTAAAACAATACTATTTGAAGCAGGGTCAATAGGAAAGACACCATAATAAAGTTTAGCTGCATTTCCATTTTAAAAATTGGGGAAAACCCATAATACTTACTTTGTAAGTAGTGCAAAACCATCAATACAAGACTATAGCTGCTTAAAGTACCACGACTGGCATCATTTATATCATGGTGACTTGCCCACTTCTTAATCACCAGTACTAATGGACGAACTCGATTTTCAACTGAAAGTAAAATTAAAACTTAAAAATTGTAAGAAGACATTATAGTTTCTTTGAACGTTTCCATAATTTCCCAGCTCCATGCTAATAAAAAGAGTACCACCTCCCTGTGTATTAACAGTGTTCACCATAAATGTATCTTACTTCTAAAGCATAGCTACCTTTTAAAAAACTGCTAATTATTAAAATTCATCTTATTGACCTTTAACTTTGGTAGTATATAATTTTAGTGAAGCAATATATTTTACATATAATAGGACATTATACATAAACACAATTAAAGAGATGTCAGTATTTACTGTAAACATCTTTAAAAAGGACAAAAGAATGATAAATAAATGAAAAGCTGATAATTATTTGGAACTAAACAAAAACTTACGATATGCATAAGTTCGGAGAAGGAATGTGTTTCTTATTCCAACAATATTGTTTACATTCAAGTCGAATTCCACACAACTATTAAAAAAAGAAATAGAAAAACTTTAGCTCAAGTACAAATTAAATTACCTCACTAATAAATGAATGTATATCCAACGATGTAAAAACAGCATAGGCCCAAAGCCCCAAGACTATAAAGTGAAGCACTAAAGAAATAAGAATGAGTATGTACTCAGTATATCATTTGAATATGATTTAGTGTGTTTTAAAAATATAAAACGGTATTACTGTTGAAAAGATTCGTAATATATTGGTAAAACTCCAATTATCCTTTAACAGAAGAAATTTAAAGTTTTGCAATCCAATCATTTCCAGACCAAAAAAAAAAAGTGACCAAAAACATTTCTAGACAAGTTATCCCACTAAGTTATACATTCTCAATTAATTTGAAATTAGAACATCTTCTGATTTTTAAAAAGCAGAAATAAAGAAGAGGCAAACAATAAAAAAAATAAAAGCTTTGTCTATACATTATATTCCCTTCAAAAAATTGGTAAATTATAATACCACTAGAGGCCCGGTGCACGATTTTGTGCACCAGTGGGGGTCCCTCGGCCTGGCCTGCTGGATCGGGTTGAAACTGACTCTCCGACATTCCCCGAGGGGTCCCAGATTGTGAGAGGGTGCTGGCCAAACGAGGGACCCCACTGATGTACAATCAGGGTTGGGGAGGGACGTGGAAGGTTGGCCAGCTGGGGAGGGACCGCAGGAGGGCTCCAGGGCGTGTCGTCTCACTCAGTCCCAATCAGCCAGACCCCAGCAGCAAGCTAACCTACCAGTCAGAGCGTCTGCCCCCTGGTGGTCAGTGCACGTCATAGTGACTGGTCAACCGGTTGACTGTCTGCCCCCTAGTGGTCAGTGCACGTCATAGGGAGCAGTTGAGCAGCCTTAGCATATCATTAGCATATTACCCTTTGAGACCAGACACTTCGCATATTAGCCTTTTATTGTATAGGATGCCAAAGACACTTCTTTGAAAGTAAAGATATGCAATTCACAATTTAGAAAAAGGGACAATATTAATGAAATCTACAAAAAATGGCTAAACTCAAAATAAAAGATTATTTAATGTATAAGAGTTTTTCTATGAGGCTTCTGGATAAGATGGAAGTGTAACTAATAGTGGTACTCACCTCCTCCCACAATCACATCAGAATTACAACTAAACTATAGAACAACCATCATTCAGAACTGACTGAACGGAAGTCCTACAACTAGGGCACTGAAGAAGCCACATCAAGACTAGTAAGAGGAGTGGAGGTGCAGAATGAGCTGATACCACTCCCATATGTGGAAGATAAAAATCAGGAGTGTTATCTTGGCTGCAGAGGTACCCCCTTCAGGAGTGAAGGGTCCCAGCCCCACACTAGGCCTTCCCCCTCCGCCATCCCAGAGTCCCAGTGCTGGGAAAAATAGGCCCTATAACTTCTGGCTATAAAAATCAGCAGGGACTGAGGTGGAACGAGGGCTGTTAAGAGTTCAAGGAAGTTCCTTTTAAAGGGTCCGTGCATGGATTTACTTGGACTCACCCCTTCTGAGATGCAGCACTGGGCAGCAGCTTGAGAGGCACCAAGAGACATATGGGGAGGAAATGAATTGTTTGGCAAAAGGGCAAGAGCTGGAGGGGCAGCTTTCTCCCAGAAAGAAGTGCTGGCAGAAGCCATTGTTCCTTTGATAAGCCCTATCCCTACAGAACCAACAAGCAGGAGCCATTTCTGAGTCTCCATCAATCTATCACTCACTGATTGCCCCACCCAACTTACAGGCCCACCCAAGCTGTTTCTAGTGGCTTTTCCATAGGAATGGCCTGTCTTGATTCATGCTTCAGATTTTCCTAAATCTCCCAAACAAGTAGCATCTAGCCTAAGTGTGCTCTGTGCCTCTTGCTAAGCCGCCCCAGGCCTGGCAGTAGTAACAGCCAATCTTGGTTCACAGCTTGCCCTTGCCTAGGCATCTCTAAGCCCAGCACAGCAGCAGCCATCTACAGACTGCTTTGTAGCTTATGCCAGGTGATACAGGCAGAACACAGGTGGCAGCTGACCTTGGCCTGCACCTTCCTGGAGGCCTCAGAGCCAGCTCACCTAGTGGATAGCTCCAGACCACATCAAAGCAGCACCACCCAATCACCCTACAAGCAATCACTAAAGAGGCAGACTCAGTGGGCAATGGAGCCCCACTGAAGTCCTGCTCTGTGGGATGGGCCCTAGCAGGTCAGGTCAGTTGGTCTGTAATAGCAGCCAGTCCTTGCAGCAGATCCGCCTGGGGATAAATCCCTCTCATTGATGTGCCAACAGCAATCAAGGCTTAACTAGAAGAAGAGTACACAGGCCACACAGAGGGAGCACACTTCAAGTGCCCAGCTTAGGTAATCAAGGAGGCTGTGCCCACTGAACCCTACAGAACACCTACTACATAAGGCCACTTTACCAAGCATGGGAGATGTAGCAGCTCTACCTAATACATAGAAACAAACATAGGAATGCTGCCAAAATGAGGAGACAAAGATACATATCCCAAATGAAAGAACAAAACAAAATTCCAGAAAAAGAACTAAACAAAATGGAGACAAGCAATTTACTAGATGCAGAGTTCAAAACATTGGTTATAAGGATGCTCAATAAACTTAGGGGAAGAGCAGATGACCTTCAACAAAGAGATAGAAAACAAAAGCAGAACTAGAAAACATAAAAAAGAACCAGTTAGGAATGAAACATAAATTAACTGAAACAATACATTATAGGAGCTATGGCTGGTGTGGCTCAGTTGGTTGGAGTGTTGTTCCATACATTAAAAGGTGGCAGGTTGGATTCCCAATTAGGGCACATACCCAGCTTAGGGGTTGAATTCCTGGTCAGGGCAAGTGCAGGAGGCAACTGATTGATGTTTCTCTCTCACATCGATGTTTCTCTTTCTCCCTCCCTTCCTCTAAGAGCCATAAAAAGCAAACAAACAAACAAAAATCTTACAGTTAATAAAATCAGGTTCATTAAAAAAAAAAAAAGAAGAATACATTACAGGGAATTAACAATAGAGCAGATGAAGCAGAGGATTAAATCAAAGATTGGAAAGATAAGGAAACAGAAAACACCCAATCAGAATAGCAAAAAGAAAAAAGAACCCAAACTGAGGGTAGTGTAAGGAGCCTCTAGGACAACTTCAAGTGTACCAACATTCATATCATGAGGATGCCAGAAGAAGAGAGAGAGCAAGAAATTGAAAACCTATTTGAAAAAATAATGACAGAAAACTTCCCTAACACGAAGGAAAATAGACATACAAGTTCAGGAAGCACAGAATCCCAAACAAGAACCCAAAGAGGCCCACACCAAAGCCCATCATAATTAAAGAACAAAAGGTTAAAAAACAAAGAGAGAATCTTAAAAGCAGCAAGACAAATGCAGTTATTTACCTAGGAGGGAGCTCCCATAAGACTGTCAGCTGATTTCTCAACAGTAACTTTGCAGGCCAGAAGGGACTGGCAAGAAATATTCTAAGTGATGAAAAGCAAGGACCTACAACCAACATTACTCTACCCAGCAAAGCTGTAATTTGGAATTGAAGGACAGATAAAGAGCTTCTCAGACAAGAAAAAGCTAAAGGAGTTCACTACCAAACCAGTATGACATGAAATGTTAAAGGGTCTTCTTTAAGAAGAAGGAAGAAAACAAAAAGATAAAAAATATGAACAAAATGGCAATACATCTCTATCAATAAATGAATCTACAAAACAAAATGAATAGAAACAGACTCATAGATAAAGAGAACATTTTGACAATTGCCAGATGGGAGGGGGCTTTGGGGAATGGGTGAAAAGGGTGGAGGGGTTAGGAAGTACAAATTGGTTGTTACAGAATAGTCATGGGGATGTCGAGTATAGCATTGGGAATATAGTCAATAATATTCTAATAACTATGTGTGGTGTCAGATGGGTGTGAGTTGTACTGGGATGATCACTTAGTAAGTTATATAATGTCTAGTCATTGGGGCATACACCTGAAACTAATATAATAACATATGTCAACAGTAATTGAAAAAAATTTTTAAACATTTTTTTTATTTTTTAAAGTTTTAACCCTCTAAAAATAACAAACAAAAGTTTTTTCATGAAAACACTGCCTAAAATAAAAACTTAACAAATTTATTTACTATAGCTTTTAATCATAAAATTTAAAATCTACCATTTCAGATTTTCTTGTTTTAGGGAAAGAAATCTTATAATTGTTCAATTATTCATGCATACTGATACAAAAAGATAATATTATTAACAGTTTAGTTATCACATATATATTTGGCTTTGGGAAACATGGTAACAATGGATTTATATTCTTTAATTGTGTGTGTGCAAATCTAATAATGAAACCAATTTTCACTTCTTCTATATAACTCAATAGAGTAAAACATGTAGATGGTCACTAGTGTAAAATTAAAAACTTTTCAAAAATATGAATACAGAGCTTTAAAAATATTCATAGCAATTGCTTCAACTTCTACTTCTGGAAATACTAAAGTAATCCTTCTTATGGAAAATAATTTATGCACAAAATGCTTATTCTAACTAGTTAATGACAATAGAGTCACTCAATGAAATACATAAACTCATTAAAAATGAAGCCAGAAAATATTCAATGATATAAACAGTGTTCATGATATTTTGTTAAGTAAAAAACTATGGGCTCAATTTTAGCTTTAAAAGCTCATGCATTCATTTGCATAGTAAGGGACTGAAAGGTTTACATCAAAGTGTTAACATCAGTTATCTTTGGTTGTCAGAAGTGGAGGTTTTTGTTTTTTTTACTAGTTTGTATACAGAAAAATTATAAAATGGAGTTATAAAGAATACTTAAAAATAAAGTTTGTATAATAATCTTAGAGAAATAGAATTGTTTATATAACCATATTTTTTAAAAAATTTAATTAGCCAATGTTTAGAGAAATAGAATTGTTTATATAACCATATTTTTTAGAAAATTTAATTAGCTAATGTTTAGTTTGTTTTATCTCCCTATATCTTTGTGTTTTAGACTTTATTTCCTTGATAAAATTCAATACAGATTTATAGAGTGGATGTTTTGATGAATGAAGGGGAAGGTTTGAGTCAGGAATACAACTAAAGTTTTGTTAAAAAAAAAAAAAAAAAAATATATATATATATATATATATATATATATATATATATATATATTCAGTCCATTCAGATTACTCACAGTAGTTATGTTCTATAAAGTCATTTCAAACAGTAACTTAGCGACTACTAAACCATTACTCCTAGGGGAATAAAGTCATGTTTCCACAAGCCTTCAGTCACATTTTCATCAACTGATCAATATGTAACTAATTTCTATGTACATTTCTGTTTAAAGACACCTTATTTAATAAGTTGTTGATTCACTAACAGTGAACTCACAACCAAGGGTACTGTAACTCATGCGTGAACAAAGCATATCTAACACATGTATTTTCCCCATGAGGACAATCACAGCTTTGTACACAGAAACACTATACATGGGGCCATTTTAAACAGCAAATCCACTTACAAAAAGCACAAAAAAGTAAAAAACATGGTACTAACTAGACTGTAAAAAGGACAGTATGAAAGCTGAAACAAGAAGGCAAAGTATCATATTGTTTAACCTCAGCTGGGAATGTGCGCACTGGGTGACTCAAAATTTTCTGAACTTGCACATGTCTATGAATTGGTAAAAGAATTAATTTAGGGGAATGAGGGATTACAAAATAAATTTCATCAAGAAGAATTTGCAAATATGGAATCCATGAATAATGAAGATCAGCTGTATATATACTTACACCTATATTTCAATATTACTTTTATAAAACTGAGCAGAAAAACCTGACTTATCAGAATCCTATCTATTTTTCAGAAAACAACAAATCATTTTTTAATCAAGAAAAGAGTCAACATCTAATATTTACATTTCACAGTCAGATATTATCTAAAAGATTGTAATTCCAATACCCATAAGAAATTCAGAACCCAGGCAGGTAGAATATACAGATTTTCAACAACCCCTTTGACACATAAAGTTTCATCAAATAAGATATGTTCTTAATACATTAATTACATTTCCAAAAGGCAAGTGATCATTAAAAAAATCTGAAACATAAATATGTATATATTCTTTAAATTGGATAGTCTCAAATACTCAAAATTTGAAGCAGAATAACTACATACAGTTAACCATGAAAAATTGGTCAGACCATTTTCAAAAATTATTTCAAAGACTCAATCAAGTGAATTTCAAAAACTGATGAAGACAAGCTATTACGTTATAGTAACATTTCTTAATTATCTACATCAAGAGAGTATCTAAAAATTATTTAAAGCAACTGAAAAAAAGGGAATTCAGTAATTATTTACCTGACTTTATCCCTGAACTTTACAATTGGCACTTTTGCTCGAATCAGCTGAGGTCTCTCAATGTAGCCAGCTACAGGATAAAAGATGTCAATATCTGCAAATTCTTATCAAATTTATAGTGTATCAATGCATAATTTTTTACAAATAGTATTTTACTAAGCTAAGATCATTTAAGAAAACATAGTCTTTGAGAAAGAAAGCAAAGAAAAAACATTGTAGAATTCTTCTAAGACTGGAATTTTCAATACCATTTAGAGGGCTTTATATTCAAGTTTTCAGAAATATGGTCTAATGTTCAATAACATTGATAGCAAAGTTCACCCAAGCATTTTAAACATGAAAAATACCTAAGCTAGCAGCAGTGGGATGGCTAAATTCTGGTCCAGCACATGGCAAGATGTCATGGCAGTCATAAATAACATATGTACAGAATCTTAAATGTGAAAATGCTTGCAAAGTGACACATGGAATGGTGACACATTCAAATAAGTATGACCTCTAAGGGGAGAAACACATACCTACATATTTTTTATTCCATCAAAGTTTAAAAGAATTTTTCTCCTGAGTTCAAAGTAATATATCATTCATTATAGAAATTTGGGGAAATACAGACATGTATAAATAAGAAACTCTGCAAACTTTTCCAAATGATCAATTTCCTAATGTTTTAACTAAAGAAAATGTAACACCAGATTTTTTAAAAACAAAAAATTTCTGTGCCCAGGCTGGTGTGGCTCAGTTGGTTGGCACTGTCCTGTGCACCAAAGTTATCCGTTTGAATCCCAGTCAGGGCACATGCGGGCTTGATCCCAGGTAGGAGGCGTGCAGGAGGCCGTTGATAGATGTTTCGCTCTCTAATCGATGTTTCTCTCTCCCTCTCCTTCCACTCTCTCTAAGAATCAATAAAAATAGTTTTATAAAAAATTTGTTATAATGCTTTATCACCAAAATCATAAAATATACTAAGCTTCAAATAGAATTTATATGTAAGAATTCAGTGAAATTTAGTGAAAAATAAAGACTTCAAGTTCCAAGTACAAGTTCTAATACCAACAACAACCAACTATACTCCTGCAAGTTACTGATCCCACGGTCACCAGTCTTCTTAACTATAAAAGCCACAAAAAGGGAAAAAAGAAAAAGACAACTTTCATTTGAGTTAGATGATCTCTAAGGTCCCTTCCATATTTAATATTTATAATTCTAATACTAGCTATTAAAAATAACATTGGCCATCAACAATTTTGCTTTCTGTTGGAGTAATTCATTTGGGTTTCATGTTCAATGATCACATTTTTAAAATCTGATGTCATAAATTCCATGTCATTGCAAAACAGATGAAATTCTCTCCCTCACCTGAATAAGACTTTATCTGCAACACTCTTATGGCTTTATAGAGATTTTGCATTACTGCTATTTATAGTCCATGCTTAGCTTCAATCTACTAGTATAACCTTTTGAGAAAAAGAACTGAAGCTTGTATATCTGAGTTCCCCACTGCATTCAGTGATATTTGTAAGTGAATTCAATAAAGAATTGTTGAATAAATGGTTATTCTTCTTAATCAAAACTAAAAGGGAATTCATTTGGAAAAAAAGGATCCACATAATACCTATCCTGACCGGAAAATAAACAATTCTTACCAGAAAATTAAGTGAGAGAGACATTTTAAGTAAATAGTTAATGTCAGATGACATATGAACTTGAGGCATATCCGACTTACAAAGTCTAGTACAGAAGTGTTTATGGACTAAGGTGAGTATATGCCGTGCTTCAGTCTTCTGATTTACCTGAAAAAAACACTGAAAAGTTAAAAATAAAGTGTTTTTTCATTATCTTTCTTAACTTAGTGTTTTATTTTCTTAATGTATCTCAACAAAGAGAAAGCATATAAAGTATACTTTTCTTTGGAGTTACTTTTCAATATAGACTAAATTGCATCTAGGAAAAGTCAAAGTTTATGTTGTCTTTCACATCACAATTTCTAAGTAAATTCCTGATTTTAAACCTAATGGGAAATTTTAAAAGAAATATTGAAAGAGCCATATATGCCATGTTTTTCTTTAGTATAAATGTACAAAAAGCAATGTTCTCCAAGAAAAATAAACATAATTTTAACTATGTTTTATTTCCCCATCTAGATTAAGGATAAGGTTCAAATCTATGGTGTCTCAGTACAAGCTGTATGTGAATACAGCTTTAGACATGTGAACAAGATTGAAAGGTTAGTGGGATGTGCCTGAGTATAGTATAATTACATGAGAGAAAGTGTTAAAACTCTAGTATAGTCCACTACTTTTATTATTTCTGAGGTTTTTTTTAAGTTTCCTTTGTTTGATTTCAAAGCCTAAAATAAAGTTTCTTTTCTGAAATAAATCTCTTTCTGATTTGCAGTAAATAGAAGCCAATTTTATTAGTGGAATAATAGGAATAGTTAAAATATATATTAGCATTCAATAGATTTTTCTTGTGTTTTTAAAGAGGTAGACTATAATAAGGCCTTTTAAATTATACTGAAATTAATTTAATCCTTGATAATTCTGAAAGGATCTCAGCATATTAAAGAGGCTGCTTCAGGTTAGCAACTACTGTTGTATTAAGGATACACAAAAGTATTAGTTAAAAGGAAATTCAAATAAACCTAATACTAAATAACAAAATTTAATAAAAATAAAAGAAACAAAGCCAAAATATCAGAAGAAATATATCACAATAGCTTTATTTTAATTTTCAGTGAAACCACTCCTTTTGTATTCCCAAATGAGAACTCCAAACCCCATAGCATTTTCAAGGTAGTAAAAAAAAGATTAAAAATAGAACCACTGAAAACTCATATGGAAAGAAAATATATCAAGAAAACAATACTGCCCTAACTGGTTTGGCTCAGTGGATAGAGCATCGGCCTGTGGACTGAAGGGTCCTGGGTTCGATTCCGGTCAAGGACATGTACCTTGGTTGCAGGCACATCCCCAGTAGGAGGTGTGCAGGAGGCAGCTAATTGATGTTTCTCTCTCATCGATGTTTCTAGCTCTCTACCCCTCTCCCTTCCTCTCTGTAAAAAAATCAAAGAAGAAGAAGAAGAAGGAGGATTGGGGAGGAGGAGGAGGGAGAAGGAGGGGGGAGGAAGAAGAGGAAGGAGGAAGAAGAGGAAGGAGGAAGGAGGAAGGGGAAGGAGGAAGGGGAAGGAGGAAGGGGAAGGAGGAAGGAGGAAGGGGAAGGAGGAAGGGGAAGGGGAAGGGGGAAGGAGGAAGGGGAAGGGGAAGGAGGAAGGAGGAAGGGGAAGGAGGAAGGGGAAGGAGGAAGGAGGAAGGAGGAAGGAAGGAAGAAGAAGAGGAAGAAGCGGAGGAAGAGGAAGAAGAGGAAGAGGAAGAGGAAGAAGAAGAAGATGAAGAAGAAAATAATACTGCTCTACCTGGTTTGGCTCAGTGGATAGAGCGTTAGTCAGCCTGTGGACTGAAGGGTCCCAGGTTCCATTCTGGTCAAGGGCACATGCCTGGGTTGCGCTCAATCCCCAGTAGGGGCGTGCAGGAGGTAGCCAATCAATGATTCCCTCTCATTATTGATGTTTCTATCTCTCTCTCTTCCTCTCCCTTCCTCTCTCTGAAATCAATAAAAATATATTAAAAAAAAAAAAAAAAGAAAATACTGACATATGCTCTTCTTTGGTGCATCCTAGTAACATACCTAACGCAATGATTGTTCAAAAGAGGCAGAGCTCTTTAAAAATAGTGAAGCCATCTTGCTTTAACAACTTAAAAATAAATTAATGCTAAAATTCCTGTTATGCTTATTGTACAAACACCTTAAAAGAAAAAGTAGTATTTCCTGGGTTTCCTTGAATTACTATAAACAAAGAATCCAAAGAACTAAAATAAAACAAATTATTTTCCTCAATGACTTTTATATAAAATTTCTTAAATGTCTTAATATGAGAATAAATGTTTCTTTACTTACTGGTTCATCTTTAACAACTAGACATAAATCACCATCACTGCTCCGGGTACCAAATCCATTTAAAGAGGACCCAACCAAAAAAAGTCTGCTTTCTAGAGAAACAGAAGAGAATTATAAGATATTATTTCTAATTTAAAACAGAAATTCATATACATAATGGGCATGAAAAACAGGGAAACATACGTGGAAATAGTAGCTGAATTTCTCTCTGCAGCTGTGCTCTACAGAGTTCTTTCTTCTTTAAATCACTTACTTGCTGCTGACATGCTTCAAATAACTCCAGTATCTGCTGACTCAACTTTATCCACCGCAAAAAGTAAAAAAAATTTGTTCAGAAATGTGTAACTACCACAGTGAGAAGTGTAAAACAATACTATCAACAGTATTTAGTATTTTAAAGATGAATACATATTTTCTCCTTAACACTTTACAATCAAAACTACTGTGACCTAAGTAACAATGGTTACTTAGTAACTGAAGTAGTTACTAACTTTTAAAAGTATCACAAGTCACAGAAAAGCATAGTCACAGACAATTCATAGTAAGTATAATCCATGGGGGTCCGCTGACTCCAAACTTTGATTGCTGTTTTTGGATGGCACATGAGATAAGCATGGCATTTTTTTGTTTTGTTTTGGGAATATATATATATATATTACTGATTTCAGACAGAAAGAGAGGAGAAAGAGAAACATCAATAATGAGAAAGAATCACTGATTAGCTGCCACCCTGGAGGGAATCAAGCTTGCAACTGAGGTACGTGCCCCTGACAGGAACTGAACCGGGACCCTTCAGTCTGCAGGCCGACACTCTATCCACTGAGCCAAACCATCTAGGCTGGTTTTTATCTTTTTAGAGGGTTATAAAAACAAACACATATGACAGAAGCCATAAGTCTAAAATATTTACCATCTGTCCCTTTAAGTAAGAAGTTTAGCCCTAGCCAGTTTGGCTCAATAGATAAGAGCAGGGGTCCTCAAACTTTTTAAACAGCGGGCCAGTTCACTGTCCCTCAGACTGTAGGAGGGCAGTACTATAGTTTAAAAAAAAAAACTATGAACAAATTCCTATGCGCATGCGGGCCCAGGATGAGTCAGCTGCTAAGCAGGACAGGCAGCGGCACCTAGCGGGCCGGATAAATGTCCTTGGCGGGCCGCATGTGGCCCGCGGGCCGTAGTTTGAGGACGCCTGCTAAACAGTGCAAAAAAAGGCATGTTCTACTCAATCCAAGACATTAAATATTTTTTATACTTTTAATACATTATTTATATTCACTTCTCAAAATGTAAAACTAATCTACATTATTATTATTACCTTATCTTTGGCCTCAGGCAGTGTGATTTCTCTAGGTTCTAAAATTGGTATTTCTCGAAAAGGTGGAACACATCTGACTATATCTGGTACATAGTTTGTATGAAACAACGGAGGCATTGAGTATCTTCTATCACCTGATAAAGGCACTATGTGGTTAATTATAGTTGGCTCTTGGTGGGGTGAATGGAAACGTTGCCGTTTACCGTCAAGAGGAAGGTTTTTTTCATCGCTTAATCTCCTGAAAACAAGCAATATACCTTAGTAATTACAGGTATAACTTTCTGATAACAAATAGAGAACAATTAAGAATATATAAATAACATGACAATACTGACATTTTCAGCAAGTCCACAATATTAGCTCTATGTGAATCTTAAAATATCCATCTTCAGTATAAAAGATGGAATAGAAAAACACCTTAGAAGAAAAAAATATGTAAAAAAAACAAACTACATATATAAGGTGTCCCCAAAAAATGTATACACACCCTTTGAATAACTATAAAGGCAGTGTTTATTAAAATACATTTTATTTTCAAAATTGAGCTATCAGCTGTTAAAGTATGTATACATTTTTGAGGGGACAGCTTGTATACAAAGATTAGTCTCCAATGTTTCATCTCAGGAGTGAAAACTCTGTAGGAAAGTTTCTACTAGTATTTATAGAACCACCAACAACAAAAGATCCAAACTCTAACATGAAGAGAATAAATTAAGTGAATTGAGTGCTATATATTTAAAAAAGGCTCTTTGAGTCCACTTATGTTCTTACTCATCAGTAGGAAAAACTAAATTGATACTTTTTTTAAAAAGACATTGGACAAGAAAATTTGTTGATGATCTACATTTCAGGTAACAGTACTAGTATATTACTGTCAAATTTCTTGGATGTGAACAATGTATTTTTGGTTATTTAGGAGAATCAATCGGCTACCTTCTGCACACCGCCTACTGAGGATGGAGCCCATAACCCAGGCATATGCCCTGACCAGGAATCAAACCAGTTACTTCATTTCCTGGGTCGATATTCAACCACTGAGACACACCTGGCTGGGCTATTTATTCTTTAAATTTTTCTGGAGGCTTAAAAATTTTCAAAATAAAAGGCAAGGAAAAAATCATTAAAAAGAAATTATTTGTTGAAAAATAAAGAAATTTACTTCATTGATATATTAAGTTATTCATGAGGATAATACTTTATGCCATAGGAAATGGTCCAATTCCTTTTAAGCTCTAAAAGTCTACTAGTCATAGAAACCTGAAGGTTTTTATTGTAATACTCCTTTGGGATTATCCCAATTCTCCTTGACAGACCCACAAATTCCTGGAACTCCTAAACCTGTTCACTAAAAGTGAACACTGCTAAAAACATAAGAAATATATTTAATATTTTTTAAACATTAAAAGTAATTTAGAGCAGTGGTCACCAACCTTTCGGAACTCACGGACCACCAGTTGGTGACCGCTGATTTGGAGCTTTATATTTTAAATATCTTCTATTGAGAATGCCAATTTAGTTTTTAAAATATGTATAACTATGAATTAATGGAATTTATTTTCATTCATGATTCACAAATTGGCTATCAAGGCAAATTTCCAAAAATTAAAAATCTGAATAAAGTCAGTACTCTTAGCATCATTATATAGCTCTCCACAATGACAACGTTGAAGAACAACTCAGTGCTGCTAAGCATAGGATCTAGAGCCAGAATTCCTGGGTTCATACGAGTTATGCCAATCTTATTCGAATAACTAATTGCTTAACTTCTATGTGCTTCAGTTTTCTCAACAGAAGAGGTATAATAGTATCTATTTCATAAAGTGCTATGAAATTTAATCAAATTATTATTTGTAAAGTCCTTAGAACAATGCCTACTACATAATGTGATCAGTAATTCTTAGGTAGTGCTCTTAACTGGACATAAAAATTATAAAATATTTTATATGTTTTAAATAGCAATATCTTTTAAATATTGCCAAATCATATTTTTATAATCTACCTCTAAAGCTCTATTATAATTACATTGATACATTAATTTAATCAAACTGGTTAAAATTAATTGGCTTGAACTTCTCTATAGAAAGCTTTATGTCATGTAGAAATTTTTATTATAATAATATTTATCATAGAACCTTACCTGTATAAGATTTAGATAAGCCAAATAGTAGTAAACTTCACTAGAAATAAGGTGTTATGGGCTGAATTGTTTCCCCTCAAAACTCATATGTTTAAGCCCTAACCCCCAATATCTCAAAATGTGACTGTATTTGGACACAGAGCCTTTAAGGAAGTTAAAATGAGTCATTAGGGTAGGTCCTAATCCAATAAGACTAATGTCCTTAGAAGAAGAGATTAGAACACAGAAAACACTGACACAGGGATGGCCATGGGAGGACACAGAGAGAAGGCAGCCATCTTCAAGCCAAGAAGGAAAGCCTCAGAATAAGCCAGACCTGCCAACACCTTGATCTTGAAATTCTAGCCTCCAGAATTATGAGAAAATAAATTTCTGTTGTTTAAGCCACCCAGTCTTATACTTTGTTATGGCAGCCCTAGCATACAATATAGAAAGCCATCTGATTTTAAAATCTCAGTTAAAAGTAGTTTTCTGAAGAAACATAGCTTCATGCCATGTAAAACTTATAATGGCAGAAATAATTCAACAAAGGATCCCTAAAATTCTTTAAATACTACACAGGAGTTTTAAAATTCTGTGACAGGGCTGATCACACAGATCCCAGGGGGAAAAAAATTAGGGCATATTGTTCATACAATTTTAATAAAATATACATTATTTCACAGTTCTAAGAAAAGCAAAATTTTCTTTTAAAATAATTAAGATATACTTACTTCCTTCCTCGAAATAATGGGGAAATTGGACTGACATTTCCATATGTCAACTGCTGTAATGACACAGCTCTAGACAAGCTACCAAAAACAAAGAATAGTAATAATAAACATTTTGTTCCTTAAAAAACAATTTCGGAAAAAATAAATTATTTCATTGATCAAAAGAAAACAAGTCATAATGACATTTTGTCTAATTTCAAATGTTTTATATATAAAGGACTTGCATCAAGTAGAAAACATAATTTACAAATGGTATGGGCCAAAATATTACCATACTTACTCTGCATTCTGAAAGTTGAACTGTGCATCTATAAGCTGCTGGTGTGAATAAAGAGTTGGTGATAGGGCGAAGAAGTTATGTTGTTGATGGTTTGGAGTGAAAGGTGGGCGACCCAAAATTGAGTTTGGGAACATGCTCTTGTTCACTAAAAGTGAACATGTATTCTTCCACCTAGAATAGTTTTAAAAGGCAAATTATTATAACTTAAAGTTATTGAACTCTTTCATAACTAGTATCCGCTATTTAAAACAATTAGTACCAAGTTATAAATTTCATTTGCAAACTTATTTTTAAAAGTTTAACAGATCTCTTAAATTATATTACAGGTAACAAAAAACTTACTAGTAATTAATTTTAAATCTACATTATCCATAGAATTATTCAAATGATAATACAATATATGTTTCAAATTTTCTGATGTATCCTAATAAATTTATCCTAATATCAATAAATATTTTAGAAATCAAGTTATTACCACATACTCTAGTAAAAAGAAACTACCTAAGAAAAATATTTAATGAAACTCTAGATTCTTATAATTATTTCCAATATAACTTATTTAAAGGTATAAGCCATCATGTAACAACCTGATTCCTATAACTGAGATATTATAGATCTGATCAAACAAGGGAAGGAATTTGCATTGCCTAATAACTATTTATAAAATTGTGAGATTTTCCTTAAAGTCTAAATAACGTATATAAAGGACTTTCAATATAAGAGGACTTGTTCCACAAGAATAAGGAAAACGTGTATACAAAGACATCAGAACCTTTCACTGACCCAGGCAGGACTAGATATTTATTCTTTTGCAATGAATGATTCCGAGGCTGCAAACTTACAAACAGCAGGGTATGGTAATAAACTCAAAATAAGCATTAAGTGAAGTCTACAAAGTGAAAAGAATCCTCAGCCCACCTTTCTAAAGCAGGAAATTAGAAAACTCATCTATAGAATAACTGAGAAAGAAAAGAGACACATATAAAATAACCAGAGAACCTATATAACATAGTAAGTTTTCCACCAAAGAGAAATTAAGCCAGCTAGCAAGTACAATGAAGCCTACTATTGAATTGCCCACCATTCCCACAGAGCTTCTAATTAGATTTCTAATAGCTCTCACTTAAAACAGACATCATGGATTGTCAAAAAGAAAAAAAAAAATCTGAGAATGAACAGAAAAAATGCCAAGAACAAATGAAAACTCAATTTAAAAAAACAAACAAACCACAAGTAATGAAAAAAACATTGCATATACAAAACAAGAATATAGCCCTAACTGGTTTGGCTCAGTGGCCCCGATAGAGCATCGGCCTGCGGACTGAAGGGTCCCAGGTTCGATTCTGGTCAAGGGCATGTACCTTGGTTGCGGGCACATCCCCAGTAGGGGGTGTGCAAGAGGCAGCTGATCGATGTTTCTCTCTCATCGATGTTTCTAACTCTCTATCCCTCTCCCTTCCTCTCTGTAAAAAATCAATAGAGGTGGGGGAAATAAGAGATCAACCGAAGGACTTATATGCATGCATATAAGAGTAACCAATGGATGCAAAACATTGGGGGGGTAAGGGCATGTATGGGAGTGGGGTGGGGGGGGCAATGGTAAGATATGTACACATATAATACCTTAATAAAAAAATTAAAATTAAAAAAATAAATAAATAAATAAAATATATTAGAAAAAAAAAAGAATATACTGCTTAAAAACAGAAAGGGCTCTTGAAAATTACAAAACTGAAAGCCAAAATTCCCACAGAGAGTTAAAAGATTATTGAGGAAATCTCTTAGAAGGAACAAAAAGGAAAAACTGATGAGAGCAGAAGGGAAGCAGGAAATAGTAGAAAAAATAGAAGAGAATCAAACTATGTGATCCAACATCCAACGTAACAAGCTCCAGTAAGAACAGAGAAAGAAATTACCAAGTAAGTAAAAAAGAAAATGTCCAATACTGAAGAACAACAATCCTTACATTTAAAGGATCCAATGAGTACAAAGCACAGTTTAAAAAAAGAAATGAATATCAAGGCATACTATGGTGAAATTTCAGAATTTCAAAGTATCAGAAAAGAAGCTGATAAAATGTTACAGCGGAAAATGTTATAAACAAAGGGCTGGTAATCAAAATGGCTTTAAAGCAACAGTAGAAACCACAAGACAATGAAGTCAATGCCTTCAAATTTCTGAAGAAAATGCTCTCAAGCTATTAATTTTATACCCAGCTACACTACCAATGCAAGGGGAAATAAAAACATGTTTAGACATGTAAGGTATCAAAAAAGAAAACCTGGGATCTAAGAAAAAGAAGGTCCAACACAGGGCAGAGACAAAGTAAATTACCCAGGATGATGGTAAAGGGAAACTAATAGCTTAAATTAGAGCAGGACAGAGGGCTTCAAGATATCCAAGGAGGAAAAAAAGTTAACTTACAGGTTACCTAATGTATTTGACCATAGAGAGCAATTCTGCTGGAAGAGCAGAAATAATTACAAGAAGAAAAATAAAAGCAGCAAGTTCAAAATAAATTACTACAGAAAAAACATACTCAAAAGGTTATATAAAAAAGTAAATATAATTAGTTAACTTGGTTCCCACAATAAGACAAACATTGAAAACACAGAAATAATAATATATTTATATCACTTACTACATACTATATTCAAAGATCACATCTATTCATATATTGTTATACAATATACATCACAATTTATGATGAGAGAAAATACAGAAAGGTACTAAATCTTCATTTTCATCAGATGTCAATCCAAAGAATGAGCTATTAAAGTTTTTTAGAACATAAGAAAAGAACACTTAAGCAGCTACAAAAAAAAAAAAAAAGGTAGTTGCCTCTGGGGTTTGAGACCAGATGGTTGGAAAAACTGGTGCAGGAGACAACAGAAGAGAAAAAGAGAATGATCTGCAAAAAAATAAATCACTCATACAAACTTTGTCCCTTTTTTTTAATTCTGAAAGATTAAAATTCCGCAAACTGGCCACAGATAGTGAAATTTACCAGTCCAGGGCTCAAAAGATTTTGTTTTTTGGTTTTTTAATCTTCACCCAAGGATATATATATATTTTTAATTGATTTTGAGAGAAAGAGAAACATCAATGCGAGAGAGAAACATGGTTGTGCCATCTCTGGCATGCATCCCAACTGGGGATCAACCCAAAAGCTAGGTATGTGCCCCGATGGGGAATAGAACCTGCAGCCTTTTGGTGTATGGGATGACACTCCAACCAACTGTGCCACCTGGCAAGGGCAGGTTCAAACAGATTTTGAGTAAGAGTCTCTGGCCACCATCAGATACCATCCCAAGTGCCTCTCATCTGAACCAAAGACAAATGTTACCTCCAGAAAATAAGTATTTGTCAAATTCCTTTACCAGGCCTTTATCTGTTACAGATTTTTTTTTTAAAACAATCCTATAGAATCTACCACACTGTACTGATTTTAACTCAAAGGAAATGGAAAATATCTTGAACAAAAAAGGATTCCAGAGAATCCTTTATTAAAAGTACACTCAATTGAGAGTTCAAAATGCACAACACTGTTCAAAAAGCTGTAGACTATTAGGTGTCAGTGTCTTTATTCTGCTGACACTGCAGAGAAGCTATTCTCCATCACTGCTCAGCAAAAATCACATATGCTCACTGCTTCATCATCACCTGTACCTTTTCATTTTATTTTTCCAGTTTCCTTGCATTATTACAGTGTCACTAGTTTTGAAGAGCTTGTTTATGACTAAAGATGTTAACCATTTCTCATGCATTGCAAATGAAATACCATGTTTTTGTTACTATTTTACTCTGGTGTTTTACTTTTTGGTTATATCAAACTTGTGTATTAAATATAATCATACGCTGTTTAAAAAAAAAGGTACACTCAATAATCATAGAATTTCAGATTCCAGATTGGCAGCTAATGCCTTGTTCTATACCAGTGGTTCTCAACCTTTCTAATGCCGTGACCCTTTAATACAGTTCCTCATGTTGTGGTGACCCCCAACCATAAAATTATTTTCGTTGCTACTTCATAACTGTAATTTTGCTACTGTTAATGATTCGTAATGTAAATATCTGTGTTTTCTGATGGTCTTAGGCGACCCTAAGCAGTTCTAGCAGGGTCGCCTAAGACCATCAGAAAACACAGATATATACATTACGAATCATTAACAGTAGCAAAATTACAGTTATGAAGTAGCAACGAAAATAATTTTATGGTTGGGGGTCACCACAACATGAGGAACTGTATTAAAGGGTCACGGCATTAGAAAGGTTGAGAACCACTGTTCTAGACCCTTTGCCCGGGTTCATACTTTCTTAGCCTTCTTTACTCTGCTTCCCTGATTCACATCCCCATAAAACATTATTCCTATTTCATGTGATTCCTGAGAAAATGACATTAAATACAAGTCATTACAATAATTAATTTTGCTTGATATTTCATTTTGTTAGAAAACAGATACTACAGATATGATCAACAAGGGATGGAATCTGTATTCAGAAAAACTAGAATTAAAAAGTTTTCAAATTTATTTAAATCAGTTCAGCTCAGCCAGTGTGGTTCAGAGGTTGAGCGTGGAACTATGAACCAGGATGTTACTATTTGATTTTCGGTCAGGGGACATGACGGGTTTGGGGCTTGATTCCCAGTGGGGAGCATGCCGGAAGCAGCCAATCAATGATTCTCTCTCATCATTGATGTTTCTAGCTCTCTCTTTCCTCCCTTCTCTGAAATCAATAAAAAAATATATTTTAAAAAATCAGTTCACAGTAAAAATTCTAAAACACTTTGTTTATACCTATAAATAATATAGGTCTGGGCAAAAATAGGTTTACAGTTTTGAGTACGTAAAACAGTTTATTCTTGTATTATTATTTATTAATTATTGTACTATTTTCCATATGAACTATAAATCTACTTTTGCCCACCCTGTATGTGTGTTTTTCTTCCAGACCCAAATAAAGCCCTATACCTATGCGCTCAATTTGAAGACCGGAAGTGACTTAATATCCCAGACCGCACCTATTCCTATCCCATTACAAGGTCAGCCCCAACCTAAGAATAAGTCAAAAGATGTCTTATGGCCCAGAAGTACTCTACAAAGCTAATGACCAAATTATCCAAGGCTTAAAAGCTTACAATGATTCCATAGCCAAAAGTTTACTTTGAGGTAAATACTGAGTTCGACCTGTCCCAAATTCCCAGAAAACCACTGAAGTTTTTGGAGTCCCTCCATAACAAAATATTTGTCAGGTGCCTCTCAGTATGAATCTTGGCCTTCAAGTCTGGCTCTTACCAAGTCAGCCCACAAAGTAAAGAGGAACATTCCTAGGGAATGTAACCAGTGACATTCATCACTCCCCAACATTAATATCCTGCATGACCACCTAGAAATAAGGAAGTAAACCAAAGCCCATGAATTTCAATTCCTCTTTCTAACATTTTTTTCTAATACATTTCAACTCTGATTTTTATGAAGATAAAATGTCACCAAAATAATAATCTATCCTAAACAATATAAAGGATAATTTTTTAAATAGAATAGTTTCCACAAAACTAAGGAAATCACCACAGAATTTGAAATCTTTTTCTTTATATTCTGAATAAAGGCTTCACTAAGTAGATAATGATCTACATAAAACACTACTTCACATTAACTGTAGTAATAGGTATAAGAAATGTTACAATAAATAAATAAAATCCAGGTATTTGTGGTATCCCATTTTTCTTAGCTTGAAAGTTAAATTTCTCCATCAGTACTTGACTATAAAAACAGAATAACCTCAGTAAATTTTGAATTGTTTTAAACAAAAAGGCCAGAACCAATGCAGTGGTTCTGAGACAAGCTGTATCAGATTACAAAGTAATTCCTAGTGCTATATAGTACTATAGATCCTGTACCTTACAACCTGGAATTTGTCCCTAAACTTGACCTCTCCTCCAAGGAATTAGAGAACACCTAAGGTTACATAATTCCTTCATCAGGATTCCTCGGAAAGCAGAATTTACCTAATATAAAAACAGAACTGTAGTGGCTAAATCAAACTATCTGTCCACTTTGTCCAAATGCCTTTGATCCATCACTTACACTCACTTCTTTTCTCCACAATGCAAAAAGTCCAATCCCTAAATCCTGTTCACCCACTGTCAAAACCTCTTGCAGGTTTCAAAAAGGACACTCATTTTCATTAAGAATTAGATTCCATCCAAGTGTTGAAAAATAATCTAGTCACATGGTTTGAAATGGACATTTCTTAAATGACCTGTTTCACTGGAGCTTATCTGTTAGACTTAATTGGAGTTAGCACATCAACAAAGTAATGTTACTATTATTAGCTATCAGTACATAAGAAGAGCCTTTAGGACACTGAAAAAAGAGATAGAGGAAAACATAAACAGATGGAAGAACATACCGTGTTCATGGATTGGTAGAATAAACATCATCAAAATGTCCATACTACCCAAAGCAATCTATAGATTCAATGCACTCCCCATTAAAATACCAAAGGCATATTTCACAGACCTAGAACGAACTTTCCAAAAATTCATCTGGAATAAGAAAAGACCCCGAATAGCTGCAGCAATCCTGAGAAAGAAAAATCAAAGTAGGTGGGATCTCAATACCAGATATATTACAAAGCCACTGTTCTCAAAACAGCCTGGTACTGGCACAAGAACAGACATATAGACCAATGGAACAGAAGAGAACCCAGAAATTGACCCAAGCCACTATGCTCAATTAATAATCGACAAAGGAGGCATGAATATAAAATGGAGTCAAGACAGTTTCTTCAACAAATGGTGTTGGGAAAATTGGACAGATACATGCACAAAAATGAAACTAGACCACTAACTTACACCATACACAAAAATAAACTCAAAATGGATAAAAGACTTAAACAGTAAGACGGGAAACCAAAAAAATACTAGAGGAATCCACAGGCAGCTAAATCTCAGACACATACCGAAGCAATTTCTTCACTGACACGGCTCCTAGGGCAATGGAAACTAAAGAGAAAATAAACAAATAGGACTACCTCAAAATAAAAAGCTTTTTCACAGCAAAAGAAACCATCAACAAAACAACAAGAAAGCCCAATGCATGGGAGAACATATTTGCCAATGTTATCACCGATAAGGGTTTAATCTCCAACATTTACAGGGAACTCATACAACTTAACAAAAGGAAGATAAACAACCCAATCAAAAAATGGGCAACTGACCTAAATCGATACTTTTCGAAAGAAGACAGAAGGAAGGCCAAGAGGCATATGAAAACATGCTCAAAGTCACTAATCATCCGAGAGATGCAAATCAAAACAATGCGGTACCATCTCACACCTGTCAGAATGGCTATCATCAACAAATCAACAAACGACAAGTGCTGGCGAGGATGTGGAGAAAAAGGAACCCTCGTGCACTGCTGGTGGGAATGCAGACTGGTGCAGCCACTGTGGAGAACAGTATGGAGTTTCCTCAAAAAACTGAAAATAGAACTCCCATTTGACCCAGTGATCCCACTTCTAGGAATATATCCCAAGAAACTAGAAACACCAATCAGAAAGGATATATGCACCCCTATGTTCATAGCAGCACAATTCACCATAGCTAAGATTTGGAAACAGCCTAAGTGCCCATCAGCAGATGAGTGTATTAAAAAACTGTGGTGTATCTACACAATGGAATACTACACTGTGGTAAAAAAAGGAGTTCTTACCATTTGCAACAGCATGGATGGAAGTGGAGAGCATAATGCTAAGTGAAATAAGCCAGGCAGAGAAAGATAAATATCACATGATCTCACTCATTTATGGAATATAATGAACAACATAAACTGATGAACAAAAACAGATCCAGAGACAGAGAAGCATCGATCAGACTGTCAAACCTCAGAGGGAAGATAGGGGAGAGTGGGGGTAAGGGGAAGAGATCAACCAAAGGACTTGTATGCATGCATATAAGCCTAACCAATGGACACAGACAACAGGGGGGGTGAGGGCATGAGTGGGGAGGATGGGGGGGGGAGAAATAATAGGAGAATAAGGACAGATATGTAGCACCTTAATCAATAAAGAAATTTTTAAAAAAGAAGGGCCTTTAGGCTGTTAATCAGTACATGGTAATGCTTTGAGGTGATAAATCATACAACAATGGGGGGAAGGAGACATATGTAATACTTTAAACAATAAATAATTACAAATAATAAATCGTACAATATGATGGCATTTACAAAAAATAGTATGTTACCTATAATACAAACACATAAACTTAGTGTTCAGTTAGGCTCTCGTTCCTCACAAAATCATATATACTTCACATCTGCTAACGAGTTGCCAAGTTAGCTGGAGTTTTTACAGTTTCTCTGTTTCTTTGTTGTTCTCCCTACTGGTATACGATAACTAAAACAACTATTTTAAACAAAAGGCTGAGAAAGCTGAAACAAGACATGTTACTTTGTAATCCGGAAGTTGTGAGAAACATAAATCCCGCGTATCCTGGCCTAGAAAGAGAGATGAAGAGCCCATCTACAAAGGCTGAACAGGCAAAGAACGGTAACCACCTGACAGTCCTAATCTGTGCACTTTCCTGTAACGTGAACAACTAAGGCAATGTCATGCCCATTTAAACCAGCCTTTGAAACACCATGCAGCGATCCCAAAACAATCTTCCTCTTTTGGTCCTAGGCTGAGGACAGGCACGAGGAAGGGAAAAGAGTGAAAAAAAAGTAAACGGTCCAAAGATTCTTCAAAAAGTACAGTACCCTGAGACCGCCCATAAGTCTGGGAAGAGATATTGCCGAAACCTCCCACGCAAAACAAAACAGTAGTTTCCAAAAAGTTCCCCGCGCCCCGCCCTCTGGGCCTAGGCCGACAGGGTGCGTCCCCCTCCGAAGCCCGCTAACTCACAGGTGTCCCTGGGGCAGGGCCTACCGGCACTGCCCGCCCAGGAGCTCCAAGGCCGGAGCGGCGACGGCCCACGCGCTCGGTGGGAGCTTTCGCCGGAGCCGAGAGGCAGCGGCCCGCGGAGTGGCGAGGCCTGGCTCCGAACGCGGATTGCGTTCTAAACCCGAACTCGGCAGCCGGGGCGGAGAGACGCGAGAAAAGGCAGGGCCGGCGAGGGTGTGGGAGGTTGAGGGCGGTGGCTAGAGGCGGAAGACCGAAAAGTCGCCCCAAAAGCGGCGTAGAAAGCCCATTCGGAAACACCCGGAAGACCGCCGTGACCCCGGATGGGAAGAGCGAGGAAGTCACACTTCCGGCAACACCCCCGCCCCTCCTGCGAGCGCTTTGCTAGAAAGCGCATGCGCAGGACTGCTAGGGTTTCGGGTTGGCGGGAGATGTGGCTCAGCGCCAGTTAGGGGGGGAGCGCTAGGACTATACTGAGGCGGGAGACCTAAGCAATTAACGGAGGGCAGCCTGCCCAGGCCCACGCACAGCAGTTCTCTCTCTGGTAAACATTTTTTACTGGTCCTTCGTATCTCAGCTGGGTGACTCCTCCCCGGAGAAGCTTTTTCTGACCCAGTTTTCCCTCACTCTTTTGCACCGATCTGTATTAAGCATTTTTGTCTTTTTATTTTTTGATATATTTTTATTGATTTCAGAGAGGAAGGGAGAGGGCGAGAGAGAGAGAAACACATTCAATGATGAGAGAGCGTCATCAATCAGCTTCCTTCCTCAGGCCCCACATTGCGGATGGAGCCTGCAGCCTGGGCATGTGCCCTGACCTGGAATCAAACTGTGACCTGGTTCATAGGTCCACACTCAACCATAGCCACAGGGCTGGGTTTGCATGTCTTATGCTATCTTCGCATTCACTTCCTAGAGGCCTGAACTAACACAACAGCATTCCCTCAGAAAGTGCCATTTAAGATGAAAATTTGAGCCTTAGCCCGTTTGGCTCAGCGGATAGAGCATTGGCCTGCGGACTAAATGATCCCAGGTTCCATTCTGGTCAAGGGCACATGCCTATGTTGCGGTCTTGATCCCCAGTAGGAGGCGTGCAGGAGGCAGCTGATCAATAATTCTCATCATTGATGTTTCTCTCTCTCCCACTACCTTCCTCTCTGAAATCAATAAAAATATATTTTCTCTAAAAAAGATGAAAATTTGCCGAAACCGGTTTGGCTCAGTGGATAGAGCGTCAGCCTGCGGACTGAAGGGTCCCAGGTTCGATTCCGGTCAAGGGCATGTACCTTGGTTGCGGGCACAACCCCAGTGGGGGGTGTGCAGGAGGCAGCTGATCGATGTTTCTCTCTCATCGATGTTTCTAGCTCTCTATCCCTCTCCCTTCTCTCTGTAAAATATCAATAAAATATATTTTAAAAAATAAAAATTAAAAAAAAATAAAAAAGATGAAAATTTGAGAGAAGAAAAGGAACAGTCCTGAGTTAGACAGGAGCTTGGCACAGTGCCTGACACGTGGTTAATGGTCAATAAATATTGCTTTACTCAATGGAATGCAAAGTACTTTGTGTACCGCATATACTGGTAATTATTCCTCAAAAACAATTTTGAAAAAAAGAAGTTATATTATCCCTAATTTACAAATGACAAAACTGAGGATCAGCGCTGTAATGTATCTTGTCCAAGGTCAGGCAGTAGTTGAAAAGTACAGCTAGGATACAAACTTAGATTTGTTTGTTTCCAAGCCAGTTTTTAACTGCTTAACCACCAAGTCATACTGGCTCCCTTCATAGTAACTAAAAACGGACTTTGAAAAGAAAATGCCTGCAATAGAATTTTTTTAAATTTGTAATTCATCCAAAAGTCACTGGCTCTTACAAAAACAGCAGAATCACCCCAATGATGCATATGAAAGACATGAGATAACTGGAAATGATTTCATTAATGGAGACTATGTTGTAAGAAAAGTTCTATAGAGAAGCAGAAGTTTTAAAGAAATTCTAGGAAGTTCCTCTTCTTCAAATCATACCATATGGAGATACACAGATGTCTTTCTAATTAGGAAGAAGTGACTGAAACCAGAGGTACAGGATAGAGTTAGATGATTACTATAGTATTAAAACTCTTTAAACTTATCAATTTCTCACTTTCCAGTGTGATCCCTCACACATCATGGATACACTTTCAAAGTTCATTCTTCTGTATGCAATTTGAGAACATATCCTGGCTACCGAGTTGAACAGTGCTCCTTGGAATTCAAAATACCCTACTTTATAATTTCATCACTAATGAGTTTATTATAGAACAATCTCAGCAAATGATTTTAGAATATTAGAACGAAAGCTAAGTTTAGCAATTATCCCTGCTCCTCGTTTTACATGTAAGAAAACAATGGATGTATTAAAGATAGAAAAAGAAATAAATTAATATATACCAGGTCATTTTAAGTAGATCAGCATATAATGTCAACTTAGATATGGTGTGAGAATAGACAGTCAATCAATTAAGGCAATTGCAAATTCTACACAAATACACTATGAATACAGTTCTCTATTCACCTCGACAGAGCCCTTGGAAATTTCAAGTTGAAATTACTGCCATAGGTTCTCATGCCTTTAAAAGTTGCTATAATAAAATGTAAGTTTTAGTAGGAATTTGCTCAGAGTGATAAATTACTGAGTTGGTGGGGTGGAGGGTTAATAGAATGTATTGCTTTCTATGATTATAAAAGTAATGGAAGCTTACTGGAGAAATTTTGGAAACTACAAAAATGTATTAAGAAATAAAAATTTAGCCCTAACTGGTTTGGCTCAGTGGATAGAGCATCGGCCTGCGGACTGAAAGGTCCCAGGTTCGATTCCAGTCAAGGGCATGTACCTTGGTTGCGTGCACATTCCCAGTGGGAGGTGTGCAGGAGGCAGCTGATCGATGTTTCTCTCTCATCGATGTTTCTAACTCTCTATCCCTCTCCCTTCCTCTCTGTAAAAAAGCAATAAAATATATTAAAAAAAAAAGAAATAAAAATTTATAGGGTACAATATAACTAACGTCTGTGAGCCTGAAATTTGCCTTTTAAAAGGTTAATTTTATAAGACAAAAATAAATGTCAACCAATATTTCAATTATTGTCATCATGAATATTTAACAGGTCTGATTCAGTATGGGCCAGATTAATATCACAGTCTTTAACTTTTATTACTTTGAAAACTAGAGAATGTACAATGTAAGACAGTATTCTAAGAGATTCAAAGTAAAAGGTAAACTCTATGAATGGAAAACTAATTTATAGGAAAGAATAACTGCAATTAAGTATGTCAATTAGAACCCTCCCAAAAAAGTACTCATTTTTTTCATTGATCCAATAGTAGTCATTTTTAAAATAGCATTTGATTTTTCTAAGCAGAATTCTGAAATTATATGGCTACACTGACTTTTCAAGGTTATGAAAAGGTTAACAAATTTGGGGGAAATGTAAAAGAATGAAATCAGTATCACAAACACTTCGTTACAAAATTCATCAGTAAGAATTTGTTTCACATTTACACTCCTTGAATTTTTTTTTTCTTCCTGGGAAGGTTTTCTCTCACTAATTCATTTGTTCATTCATTTAATTAGCCATTCAGTCAATCAACAAATCTTTATTGAGCATCCATTATTTGCCAGATTCTTTTCTAGACAAATAGTTACAACTTAAACGTCACTATTGGGAGGTTGAGGGTGATAGTAATGAATACCTGAATACAAGAGACAGCTAGCTATTAGAAAAGGAGCCAGAAGTTCAAAACTAAGCAAGCAATATGTAAAGAATATTAAATCTCCACACGGGCTGGAAAAGTGTTTTCAAGAAATACAATTTCACTTAAAAGAATCTTTCCTCGCCCTGCCGGCGTGGCTGTGTGGCTGAGCGTCAACCCGGGAAGTGGGCCTCTGTGATCCATCTCCAGCATAGTCTGCTTTTGATGGAAACTGCTGCTGAATTTTTTCAGGGCAAACAGAATGTAGGGAGGAGGAAAGAGGATGTAAGAGCAAGGAACTGTGGACATGGGCCAGCATCATGGTGAAAACCCCCAAGGCGCTGCCCCAACTAGATGGGGAAAGTGGAGACAACTAGAAAAGGCCTCAGACCTATTTTTTTAATGGCCCAATGGGAGACAATAAGACCTAGGTGAGGACATATGAGGAAATGGGTGATCCCATAATACTCAGCCAATGGGGAACCAGAGGAGGGACTGAACAAATGGGCTGTGATCACTGCCCAGCTGTGCCTGTGCAATCTGGACTGACACCGGCTCTCAAGAACATCTTGTTTTGAGAGAAAAAGATGGCGGCTGGCAGGATGGAGGTGAGGGAGAGGAAGTGAGTGAGTGAGGGTATGAAAGGAGAGCATGTGGATGTGCGTGGTGTGTGTGTGAGTGAGTGAGGGAAAGTTAAATCTCACAGGAGCAGCAGGGGCTGGCAGACAGGCTCTCCTTGACAAGGAGAGACTACCACCGTTGCGGGCACTCCCTGGACAGCAGGACTCTAGCACGGAGCCCACGCCATCTTGAAGGGGAGAATGGCCTTTTTAAGGAACTCATCAATACCACCAACCAGACAGGCCTTGGAACTGCCCCGCGACCCAGCAGCCACTCCAGCCAAAATCCTGCTACCTCAGCTGCAGACCTGCGGGCCCTGGGACCTCCACCTCCAAAGGTGCACCACTCGGTAGCAGTAAGTGCAGCCTCCCCCTCCCCAGCGGCAGAACTCCGGATTCCTGAGTATCCAGATTCACTCGTTTCCAGCCTCCCAGGGCACTCCACTCCTTAGGCAGCGCTTGGGAGCTGCTGAGAGCCCCCAAGGGTGTGATTCTGCACAGACAAGAGCGTGCAGCCCCACAGTAGAAATTCTGAATTCCCTTTTACTGGATAACTGCCCACATTCACCCCAGCAGCTCAACCACGGTGCCAGGACCCCACAGAACTCTGCGCACCTCCACAGAGGCTAAGTTCCAACAGGCAGGCACCCTGAGCCCATCTACCCACAGGGCGCTAGTGGGAGCCACTGTGAGCTCTCCCTAGGTGTGATCTTGAACAAGCGGGGGCGCACTCCCCCCCAGCAGTAGAAGTTTTGAATTCACTCATCCTGGATACCAGCCCACAGGCGCCTCAATTGCGCAGCTACACTGCTAGGGCCCTTCAGAGTCCTTCAGTGTGCCTATCCACCACAGGTGCAACAGCAAAAGCTGCGTCTGCCCACCACAATACTGCAGAACTCTGGGCACCACAGTCACGCCTTTCCAGAGAGCAGGCACCCTGAGCCCTATCACCCCAACAGACGTTTCCTGGGTGCCACTGTGAGTCCATGCTGGGCACACGTGATTTAAATTAAGGGTGCAAGACAGCAAAAATTGGGACACTCCCTTCCACGTGGCTGACTTCTAGACACCGCAGTTGTGCCTCTCAAGCTCACAGGCCTACATCAAGAGAACCCAAATAGCTCAAGTAGGGAGCTACACTAGATTAACAAGCCCAGGAGAACTGAGAGATAACGCCAGTAGCACCATTCCCAAAAGAACCTGGGTAACAAAGCAATTGGATCTACAATTAAAACATTACAGGAAAACATGGGAAGACAAAAAAGCAATCCCCAAAGGAAAGAAAAAGAGGAACCACCAGAAAGGGAGTTAAATGAATTCGAGGCTAGCAGCTTATCAGAGATAGAATTCAGAGTAATGGTTATAAGGATGTTTAAAGGGCTGGATGACAAATACACGCAACTCAATGAGAATTATAAGGAGCTGAATGAGAATGTCGCCAACATGAAAAAGAACCAAGAGGAGATGAAGAACGACATAGCTGCAATAAAGAACACAATGGAAGGCTTAAACAGTAGACTACAAGAGGCTAAGGACCGCATCAGCGAATTAGAAGAGAAGGTAGGAAAAAACACACAAACACAGCAGCAACTGGAAAGAAGACTTAAAAAGCAAGAGGAGAGCCGAAGGGAGCTTTGAGACAACACAAAATGAAACAACATTCGCTTAATAGGGATACCAGCAGGAGAGGAAGAGAAGCAAGGAATAGAAAACCTCTTTGAAGAAATAATGACAGAAAACTTCCCTGATATTGGCAAGAAAAAAACTATTCAAGTCCAAGAAGTACATAGAGTCCCAAACAAGTTGAACCCCAAAAGACTGACACCAAGACACATCATAATTAGATTGGTGAACACCAACGACAAAGTAAGAATTTTAAAGGCTGCCAAGAAAGACAAAAAGTTACTTACAAGGGGTCTCCTATCAGAATATCAACTGATTTTTCAACAGAAACACTCCAGGCCAATTGGACAGATACATGCAAAAAAAATGAAACTAGATCACCAACTTACACCATACACAAAAATAAGCTCAAAATGGATATAGGACTTAAACATAAAACGGGAAACCATAAAAATACTAGAGGAATCCACAGGCAGCAAAATCTCAGACATATGCCGAAAGAACTTCTTCACTGATACTGCCCCTAGGGCAATGGAAGCCAAAGAGAAAATAAACAAATGGGACTACATCAAAATAAAAAGCTTTTGCACAGCAAAAGAAACCATCAACAAAGCAACAAGAAACCCCACTGTATGGGAGAACATTTTTGCAAATGTTATCACTGATAAAGGTTTAATCTCCAACATCTATAAGCTGAAAGTGGAACTCCCATTTGACCCAGTAATCCCACTCCTAGGAATATATCCTAAGAAACTAGAAACACCAATCAGAAAGGATATATGCACCCCTATGTTCATAGCAGCACAATTTACAATAGCTAAGATTTGGAAACAGCCTAGGTGCCCATCAGCAGATGACTGGATCAGAAAACTATGGTACATCTACACAATGGAATACTATGCTGCCATAAAAAAGAAGGAATTATTACCATTTGTAGGCACCTGGATGGAATTAGAGAACATTATGCTAAGTGAAATAAGCCAGTCAATGAAAGAATACCACATGATCTCACTCATTTGTGGATAATAAAAAAAATTATAAACTGATGAACAAAAAGATAGATACAGAGGCAGTAAAGCATCAAACAGACTGTCAAATTACAGTGGGAAGGTTAGGGAGAGGTGGGAGAAATAAGAGATCAACCAAAGGACTTACATGCATGCATATAAGAATAACCAATGGATGCAAAACATTGGGGGGTGAGGGCATGTATGGGAGTGGGGTGGGGGTGGGGGCAATGGTAAGATATGTACACATATAATACCTTAATAAAAAAAAATTAAAAAAAAACCACCAGGCCAGAAGGGAATGGAATGAAATATGCAAAGTGATGCAAAGCAAGGGACTGAATCCAAGAATACTATACCTGGCAAGGCTATCATTCAAAATTGAAGGTGGAATCAGGAGCTTCACAGACAAAAAAGGGCTAAAAGAGTTTATCACTACCAAGCCAGCAATGCAAGAAATGCTAAAGGGACTGCTGTAAAAAGAAGAAAGAGAAAGGCAAGAAGAAACACAAACACTAAGGAAAAATATGACAACAAACATGTACTTGTCAATAATAACATTAAACGTAAATGGATTAAATGCACCAATCAAAAGACATAGGGTAGCTGATTGGATAAGAAAACATGACCCATATATTTGCTGTCTACAAGAGACCCACCTCAGAGCAAAGGATTCACACAGACAGAGCAAAGGGATGGAAAAACATTTTTCAGGCAAATTGAAATGAGAAAAAAGCTGGGGTTGCGATACTTATATCTGATAAAAATAGACCTCAAAATAAAGGCCATAATAAGAGATAAGGAAGGCCACTACATAATACTAAAGGGAGCAATTCAACAAGAAGATATAACTCTGGTAAACATATATGCACCCAATGCAGGAGCACCCAAATACATAAAAAAATCTCCTGGAAGATATCAAGGGAGAGATCGACAACAATACCATCATAGTAGGAGACTTTAATACACCACTGACATCACTGGATGAATACTCTAGACAAAAAATCAGCAAAGAAACAGCAATTCTAAATGACACACAAGATCAGATGGACCTAATTGACATCTTCAGAGCATTTCACCCCAAAGCCACGGAATATACGTTCTTCTCAAGTGCACATGGGACATTTTCAAAAATAGACCACATATTGAGTCACAAGCAAAGTCTCCCCAAATTCAAAAAGATTGAAATCATATCAAGCATTTTCTCAGACCACAATGGTATAATATTAGAAATAAACTACAATAAAAACATTCCAAAAAATTCAAACACTTGGAAGCTGAATAGCATGCTACTAAACAATGATTGGGTTATCAATGAGATCAAAGAAGAAATTAAAAACATCCTGGAGACTAATGACAATAAAAACACAACATTGCAAATCCTATGGGACACAATGAAAGCAGTCCTGAGAGGGAAGTTTATAGCTCTACAGGCCTACCTCAAAAAACAAGAAAAAATGGTAATAAATCATCTAACTCAGCAACTCAAAGAATTAGAAAGAGAGCAACAAGAAAATCCCACAGTGAGCAGAAGGAAGGAAATAATAAAGATCAGAGCAGAAATGAATGACATAGAGGCCAAAAAAAAAAAACAATACAAAAAATCAATGAAACCAAGAGCTGGTTCTTCGAAAGGATAAACAAGATTGATGAACCTCTAGCCAGGCTCACCAAGAAGCAAAGAGAGAGGACCCAAATAAACAAAATCAGAAATAAAAGAGGTGAAATAACAACAGACCCCACAGAAATACAAAGGATTGTTAAAAAATACTATGAACAACTCTATTCTAACAAACTAGACAACCTGGAGGAAATGGACACATTTCTAGAAAAATACAACCTTCCAAAACTTACTCAGCAAGATTCTAAAAATCTCAATAGGTTGATAACTATGGAAGAAATTGAAGCAGTCATCAAAAAGCTTCCAGCAAACAAAAGCCCAAGGCCAGACGGCTTCACAGGGGAGTTTTACCAAACATTCAAGGAAGAACTAAAACCTATCCTCCTCAGACTATTCCAGAAAATTCAAGAGGAAGGAACACTTCCAAGCTCCTTCTATGAAGTCAGCATCACCCTAATACCAAAACCAGATAAAGACAACACAATGAAAGAGAATTACAGGCCAATATCCCTCATGAACGTAGATGCCAAAATCCTCAACAAAATTCTAGCAAATCGAATCCAGCAGTTCATCAGAAAGATCATACACCATGACCAAGTAGGATTTATCCCAGGAATGCAAGGATGGTACAATATCCGCAAATCAATAAATGTGATACATCACATAAACAAATTGAGAGATAAAAATCACATAGTCATATCAATTGATGAAATAATGAACAACATAAACTGATAAACAAAAACAGACCCGGAGACAGGGAAGCATCGATCAGACTGTCAAACCTCAGAGGGAAGGTAGGGGAGGGTGGGGTTAAGAGGAGAGATCAACCAAAGGACTTGTATGCATGCATATAAGCCGAACCAGTGGTCATGGACAACAAGGGGGTGGGGGCATGCGTGGGGAGGGGTTTGGGATGGGAATGGGGGGATGAGGACAAATATGTGATACCTTAACCAATGAAGAAATTAAAAAGAAAAAACATCTTGTTCTTACCATACTTCTATCTCCGAGTCCGTTATTTGAATTCGGACAGGTGAGCGTTTCTCACAGACCTATGAACCAGGAGGTGACTTTTTGATTCCAGGCAGGGCATGTGCTTGGGTTGTGGGCTCAATCCCCAGTGTGGAGTTTGTAGGAGGCAGCTGATCAGTGATTCTCTCTCCGCCTTGATATTTCTATCTTTCTCTCCCTCTCCCTCCCTCTCTGAAATCAGTAAAAATATATTAAAATAATTTCCTCAAAAGGAAAAGTGAAGAAAGGGGCTGGGGAAAAAGTGAACTCATTGTACAAAAGGTAATTCTCATAAGTATCAGAAGGTAATGCTTTAGTTTCTAAATTGTTCTATTTGTATTCTGCCTAGCTTTCTTTATACCACACTTTCTGCTCTTAACAATTTCTTCTTAGGAAGTTCCCACTCAGAGAAATGTTCAGGGTAATGTTAACCAGATAGCTTTTTCTAATCTTCCCCAGGAAAAAAAATGCAAAGTAGGGTTTGAAAGGAACACTGCCACCTACAAGCAAGTACTTTGAAAAAAAAAAACAAAACTGAAATTCCATCATCTGGGTAGATGTCCAAGCTGCAGAAATCTAAGAATAAGGCTTTGCAGTGGGGCTTCTGGTTTACAGAAAATAGGAATGTGATTAAAATAAAGTAAGAAAAATAACTTCAAAGTTTTGGCATCTTTCAATTACAAAAAGTCTATTTGCCTGTATATTTTGTCTCTATATTAGCTGCATCTTTCCAGTAACATGAGATAATTAGCCACATTCCTCTAACATCTCCGCATCTCAGTTTCCTTATCTGCATGGGGATATTATAATAGCATCTACCTCTTTGTTGTGAAAATTAAATTCTTAGTATTTATTAAGAAGGTTTAAACATCAATCCAGATACCTGTCCATTTAATCATTTCCTAAGTATCATTATATTAGCCTTAACCACTACTAATAGCCAGGACTCCTTCCCTTCCACCACCATATCCCTCCAAAGTTACCAAAGCCTTTGTTTTTAGATGAATCTGAGGATATGCATAGGATCATTGAGTAAGACTATTTTCTGATTCATCCTGCAATGTGTACCTCACCACCTGGTTACATAAGAATAGAACTTCAGCATTAATAATAATAACGTAGGCTGTAAAAAATATTTAGTGAATTGACTTTTTAGTTTTAGGAGTTACAGAATTCAGCAGATAGCTCCAAGTTCTAATCTCATAACAGAGACATACACTGAATGGCCAGATTATTATGACCAACCCATCAGTACTTCGTTGATCCACCTTTTGCCTTCAAATACTGCGACGATTCTTCTTGGCATTGACTCCACGAGATGTTGAAAGGTGATGGTAGGAATCTGACACCATGCCTGATGAATAGCACTGTCCAGTTCTGTGAGATTTGATGGTTGTGGAACCAGCTGCCTGATGGCTCTTTTAACTTCGTCCCACAAATGCTCAATTGGATTGAGATCTGGTGATTGTGAGGGCCACCTAAGCAAGGTAAAGTCTCCCTCATGTTCTTGAAACCACTTCTGCACAATACGAGCACCATGGCATGGCGCATTGTCTTGTTGGAAGAAGCCATCTCCATTGGGATATGCCATCAACATGATAGGATGAACTTGATCAGCAACGATACTTAGGTATGTTGTGCTATTCAGACGTTGTTCCACACGAATTAAAGGGCCCAAATCATGCCAGGAAAACATGCCCCAAACCATAACTGCCCCCACCAGCTTGAAGGGTTGTACTCATGCATGTGGGGTGCATGCTTTCATGCTGTTTCCGCGAAATTCTCACTCTGCCATCTGCATGATATAACTGGAAACATGATTCATCGGACCACATGACTTTTTTCCAATGCTCAACTGTCCAATCCTTGTGTTCCTGTGCGAATTGGAGACCTTTTATCTTGGTAACTGCAGACAGCAAAGGTGTTCAGACAGGCCTTTGGCTTCCATATCCCATACGATGCAGTGTAGGGCTAATTTGCCTACAAACGTCAGGTGGTCATAATAATCTGGCCACTCAGTGTATATCTTGATGTTAAAATAACTTTATTTTTTAAGATATATTTTTATTGATTTCAGAAAGAAAGAGAGAAAGAGAAACATCAATGAGAGAAAATCATTGATGAGCTGACTCCTGCACATCCTCTACTGGGGATTAAGCCCGCACCCAGGAACGTGCCCTTGACCAGAATCTTAACCGGGCCCCTTCATTCTGCAGGCCAACACTATCCACTAAGCCAAACCGGCTAGGGCTTAAAATTACTTTAGAGGCCAGTTTCTTTTAGGTATGGCAACATACACATCACATGAGCTTGGTTTCCCAGGCCACAACTTGATGATTTGGGGAGGTGGATAGATGGAACTGAGAAAAAGGAAATAGAAGGGCTCCTGAATATATCAAATTATGCCCAGATGGTGCAGCTCTAATAAATAATCAATATTGTTTCTCAAATCGATCTGAATGTCACTCAGCTATTTATTCAGCATCTGAAAAGTAGATTTATTTAAAATGATAGCTGACAAGTTTAAGTGATGCAAAGAGGTGATAAAAATATATCTTCAAATTGAGGTTATAGTTGAACTCAAACATGAAAAATATAAAGATAGAAATACAAAGATATATTCAGTCATCTGTAGAATGACATTCCTGGCAAAAATTTAAATATACCCAATACAGCCTGGCTGGTGTGGCTCAGATGACCCAGGAGGTTACAGTTCAATTCCTGGTCAGGGCACATGACTGGCTCGATTCAATAGTGCAGGAGGCAGCCCATGAATGATTCTCTCTCATCATTGATGTTTCTATCTCTCTCTCCCTCTCCTTTCCTCTCTGAAATCAATAAAAATATATTTTTTAAAAAATAAATATACCCCAATATCAACTATTGATAAGGATGTGGAACAGTGAGAAATCTTAAATCTTCTTTTATTTAAAACTAGTTTGTTTAAAACCACTTTGGAAAATACTGTGGCATATTTAATACATATATATATCCTGTGATCCAGCAATTCTGCTCTTAAGTATATACCCTAAAGAAGTTCTTACCCAGAAGACATGTACAATTATGTTAATACCAATATTATTTTATGTAGCAAAGAAACTATATCTGTGGACAAGCAACTGAATGATTAAATTATAGCTTATTCATAAATAAAATACAATACAGCAACAAAAATAAGTTACAGCTTCATATGTCAACATGGATGGACTTTATAAACCTGTATGTTGAAGAAAAATAAAAAGAGCAAGTCGTAGGAGAAAAGACTACATGATTCCACCTATATAAAGTTTAAAAACATGTAAAACTAAACAATTTATTTTTTAGGGATTCATTCATAAGTGGTGAAACTCTAAAGAAAAGCAAGGGAATGATAAATACCAATTTCAAGGTAGCAAATACTCCTGGGAAAGGAGGAAAGGAGAGGGATGAGATACTGGAGGGACAGAGAAGGGACATAGAGGAGTAATAATCTATTTCTTAAAATTGGTGGTGGTACAATTGTAATAATCTGAACAATAAAGATTTATTAAATTAAAATGGGTAGTGGTTACCTGGTTGTTCACTCTTTATTATTATTGCTACTTTTGTTTATATTTTATGTATGTTATGCATAATTATAAAATATTTTAAATCAGAAATTATATATCATAGGAGATTTACAATTAATGTGAGATTTTTAACATTTCATAAACACCCAAAATTCAGTAAAAAAAAAAAATCTGAACATTACCTTATAGGATTGAAATATTATGAATATAATCAAATTATTTGTGATTCTTTGGTAAGAATTTGAATTCTGTATACGTAAATTCTAGTTTTACAGAATTTCTGGCCACAGAATGAGCTGGCTGCTTGGAATATACCTAAAACTTATATGTTATTCTCTTTTTATCTTTCTATATATGAAGACACTTGTGAACTAATTTTTTAATAATTATTTATTTGCGTAAATAGTCTCCACAGTAAAGCCAACTATTATTGATTTATTTTTTTAGAGGAAGGGAGAAAGGAAGAGAGAGGAAGGAACATTGATGTGAGGGAGATACATCGATTGGCTACCTCCGCACCTGCCCAGACTTGAGATTGAACCCACAACCAAGGTATGTGCCCCAACCGGCAATCAAACCAGCGACCTTCCAGTGCACTGTACAGTGCATGGGATGACATTCCAACCAACTGAACCATACCGGCCAGGGCAGTAAAACCAACTTTTAGTGCTTTTAGGTGGAACTGTAGAAAAAGACAAACAGCCTAGTTAGGAAGTGATTCCTAACTAAAAATTTTACCCCCAGGAAAATATACTATTGTGAAATTTGCAATTTGAAATTTCTGAAGGTGACAAGATATGTGTCCCAAGAATGAAGAATAAATGAATTATAGAAAGGAGGTTATTGTATGAATGTACTAAGAACAGTAATTCTCTTGACATACCAACTCATACTTCCAATACCTAGGCAAGAAGCCTATCTAAGAAATGTATGTATTAGGACATCAGACTTAATGATATTAGCCAACTAAATTTCCTTGCTGTGATTCCATATTCTCTGAGCAACCTTGTGGTTATAATTCAATTTCCTATATTGCTTTTCTACACGGAGGATGGACAGACCTACCAGCACTATGCTGGACATTTGCCATTTGCCCTGCATATCCATTCCATGCACCCATCTGCTTTCTGCCCCAAAGGCTGATCTTTACGGACTCTATCACCTGGCTTTCTTGCCCATTGGGCTTTCCATTGAGTTGGGCCAAGACGGAGCCTCAGAGAAGATCAGCAGGGCTAAAAAGAGAAATTGGGTTATTTATTTCCCAGGCTTCTCTTTGTGGTGTCATTGCAGGCTTGCTGCATCCATGACTAAAGATCTCAGATAGCCTTATAGCTCTCTCAGTCTCTGTGTTCCAGTAATTGCTCCTTCCTCTCATTTCTTCAGGCCATCAGACCATCCAAAGGTCTGACCCTGTGACTTTGTTCCCAGATATTTGGAACAGTAATTCTATACAGTCTGTTCCCAGAAAAAATAGTCTTCCAAGTAACCAATCATGAGTAGGGGCCAGAGGATGGTGCAAAACAGTTCTGTACTTTTCCCACGAGATTATCCCCATACAGAGACAGCATTAGATGGATGCCAGAATCCCTTTTTGCTCTGACTTGCTTCTCTCTTTCCCTGTCTTTTCCTCTGCTCTACACCAGGGATCCTCTCCATCCAGTCATTGCCCATGGAGATCAAGTCTAGGGAGATTCCTGTCCCCAACACAATCATAGGAGAGCAACTGTAAGACCTCCAATCCTTCAATTGAATTGACTTAGTCTTTCAGAATATTTGGAGTGAAGGACCTACAAAACAAACACATTTTAGAAACAAGAATTTTTTCTGCAAATATTGCTCTTTTTTCATAGTACAACTTTGGTACATTATTTTGCTTCTTCTCACCCACCGGTGTGGCTCAGCCTTTGAGCGTCCACCCAGGAAACAAGAGGTTGCTGGTTTGATTCCTGGTCAGGGCATATGCCTGGGTTGCGGGCTCGATCCCCAGTAGCGGTGTGTACAGGAGGCAGCCGATTGATGATGTTCCTCTCTCATCTATGTTTATGTCTCTCTATTCCTCTCCTTTCTCTTGCTCTAAAAATAAACAAAAACATGTTTTAAAAGACCTTCTTCTCACCTTGGGTGAGAAGGGGAAAGAATGGTGGGGAGGAGAAAGGGGGTGCTGAGAGCAGAGGGAAGAAGAGGAAAGAATGGAGTGGTAACTAACTGGGGATGTGAGTGATGTCTAGGGAGAAGAGGAAAAAAGAGAGAAAGCATTTCAGGAAATGAAAACAGCATATTGAAGGCCCAAAAGCTGGGAACCTGGAACATTTGTGGAACTAAAATAGGCCAGTGTAACAGGAGTTTTGTTAAGAAGCAAAAGAATGTTTGTGAGATAGAGCTGGGAATCAGAGAAGCAGAGCATTATGGGTCACATTAAAGAGCTTGACCTTTAGGCTAAGAAAAGAAAGAGTGGATTGTTGGAAGAAATCCGGTGGAAGGTAGGTTAAGTAAATATTATAAAGTTTGGCTGAAAAAGATTGAGAAGCTGGCCCATGTGATCTATTGTATACCATTCTATTTCTTGGCTTTCTTGCACTTAAAATTTTTAAAAATATATATATTTTTATTGATTTCAGAGAGGAAGCGAGAGGGAAAGAAAAAAACATCAATGATGGGAGAGAATCATTGATCAGCTGCCTCCTGCATGCCCTTTACTGGGGATCGAGCCTGCAACCTGGGCATGTGCCCTTGATGGGAATCGAACCTGAGACCCATCAGTCAGCAGGCTGACGCTCTATCCACTGAGCCAAACCAGTTAGGGCAACCATATTCTTAATGTAAAATTTTTCAATAATAAAAACTGAAAGTCCCTCTAATTTGTCAACTGAACCTTTCTCTAAGTTAACTATTATATATTAGGAGTGTTTACATGTAAAAATAACAAGAAAACCTGACTATCAATGACCTAAAGTAATTGGAATTTGAAAGCAGCTGCTGGCATTGGTTCAGTAATTCCCTGATATAAAGATTTTCCCTCATGATGTCAAGATGGCTGCCATAGCTCCAGGCATGGTATCTATTGTTCACAAATTAGTGTGTAGCTATACATAATTAATTTTCACCATTGTGTGGAATTGTATTGTATGAATATACTGCAATTTATCCATTCTCCTGTTAGTGGACTCTCGGGCTATTTCCAGTTTGAGGGATTTTTTAAAATTTGTTTATATTTTCTGTTTTTGTTATTAAAAATGTGCTATTAATAGTCTTGCAAAAGTCTTCTGGCATAAAAAATACACAAGTTTCTCTAAGGTACACATATAGGACTGAATTAGCTCAAATAACAGAGTTTTCACATCTCAATTTTATTATCTTATACCCTTTATATATAAACTAGTGGCCTGGTGCATGAAATTCATGCATGGGGGTGGGGGTGTCCCTCAGCCTGGCCTGCACCTTCTCCAATCTGGGACCCCTGGCTCCTAACTGCTCACATGCCTGCCTGTCTGATCCTCCTGACTGCCCCCCCACCGGCCTTCTCCCCCCTGGCTCCCAACTGCCCCCCTCTGGCCTGATCACCCCCAACTGCCCTCCCTTCCTGGCCTGATCTCCCCTAACCACCTGTGCCTCGGCCCAACCACCATGGCTTTGTCCGGAAGGATGTCTAGAAGGTCTTCCAGAAGGTCTCCCAGTCTAATTAGCATATTACCCTTTTATTAGTATAGATGGTGTCATATAGTACATATTGTTGTGTGTCTTACTTTAATTCATTACATAAGTTCAAGGATTTTGTGTTTTTCTCACTACAAGCCAAAAGTGACCTTCTAGGAGCTAGGCATCAGAGATACCAGGTGCCTCTGAGGTGGCTTTGAGACAGGCCAGGAAGCCAGGACAAGTGGAATAGGGAAACTGACACAGATAAACCAGCAGTTTGCAGCCATCTAGTAAGTCCAATCTTCCCTAAACCAAGGACACTTAAGAGAAAATGGATAAAAAAGTTGTGGTACATTTATACTATGGAATACTATGCAGCTGTAAAAAAAGGATATCTTACCCTTTGAGACAGCATGGAGAGTATAATGCTAAGCAAAATAAGCCAGTCAGAGAAAGACAAGTATCACATGATTTCACTCATGTGTGAAATCTAATGAATAAAATAAACTGATCAGCAAAATAGATCCAGAGACATAGAAGCTTGGAATAGACCAGTGGTTGGCAAACTGCAGCTCGAAAGCCACATGCGGCTCTTTGGCCCCTTGAGTGTGGCTCTTCCACAAAATACCAATAGGCCTGGGCGAGTCTATTTTGAAGAAGTGGCATTAGAAGAAGTTTAAGTTTAAAAAATTTGGCTCTCAAAAGAAATTTCAATCGTTGTACTGTTGATATTTGGCTCTGTTGACTAATGAATTTGCTGACCACTGGAATAGACTGATGTATATCAGAGGAAATATGGGGGTGGGTGAGTGGGAGAGATTAATTAAATAATTTATATGTATATATGCATAACCCATGGACACAGACAATAGTGTGGTGAAGGCCTGGGGGATGGAATGAATATGGGGTCAATGTGGGGGACAGTGGACATCTTTCAACAATAAAGATAAATTAAAAACAAATTTTTTTAAAGAGTAATTGGTTTGTACTTCTCCCCAACCGGAGGGTAAATAGCTTAAGTTACCCTCCTCAAGGAGACAGATAGCAAAAATCCAATTAGTACCATATGCCAACCACACCCAAGGACAGATCAAGGAAAGGGAATAAATCTCATTTTGGCACATCAGTGTGAAACTAATGAATATTCTGTTGAGATCCTCCTCTAAGACCTCCCTTAAACCCCCAGCCTTTAAAACCCCTCAAAATGTCAGGGGCAGAAATAATGGGGACTAGCTATTAGGTATAAGAAATAATTAATCAGCCCTAGCTGGTTTGACTCAGTGGATAGAGTGTCGGCCTGCAGACTCAAGGGTCCCGGGTTTGGTTCTGGTCAGGGCCATGTACCTTGGTTGTGGGCACATACCCAGTGGGGAGTGTGCAGGAGGCAGCTGATCGATGTTTCTAACTCTCTATCCCTCTCCCTTCTTCTCTGTAAAAAATCAATAAAATATATTTTTTAAAAAAGAAATAATCACACTCTGTTAAGCGTGATTGTTTTGTTTTGATTAAAGAAAGCATATTTTAACGTGGCTGGGAGTTGTACTCCCCCACCCCCAGTACCTGGGAGTCAACCTTGGAATGGATCCATTCTCATCAAAGAACTGCCTATTATCATGGAAAGATTGCCAATCTTTTTGCCTAAACAATGGAGTCCCACCCAGCCCTGCCTGTAATCTGTAACCATTATACCCTTTCTTAAAAATATATATATATTTAAATTTTTTTTTTTTATTGATTTCAGAGAGGAAGGGAGAGGGAGAGATAGAAACATCAACCCTGAATCACAATGGCCAGTCCCACTCTTATTCCTTTTGCCTACTTCCCCATGATAAGCATCTGGCTTATTGGGAGGCAGGGAGGTGCAGAGGCAGGTTTTCATAGATGACCCGCTGCTCTCTAATACTGCTGGCATTGTTGGAATGAATGCTCATGTATGATTCAACCCTGTCTCTGCTTAATTGGCTCAAGTAGTGACAGGCACCTGGACCCACTGGTTTCTAGCTTCAAAAAGGAAGGTCCCAGTGCGTGCTCTCCTGGGAGTGTGCCGCAGCCTTTCCCTTCCTCCCCACACAGGCGTGCATCTCCTAAACTCTAAGGGACCTCATGAGGCTTGCAACCAGGGCAGCAATGGGCAGTGTCAGCTCCTCCTGGGCTAACCCCCTGACCCTGTTCCCAAGGCCCTCTTTTCTCTTTGACTTCTTAGTGAGCCAAAGTGGCCCAACCTAGGCTCATTTCCCCACCTACTCCTTCTGTTATCCTAAGCCCTTCCTTGTTTCACTGTCCCCAGCTTTAATAAGTGTCCTCTAATATTCACCTGGACTTGGGTTGTGAAGATTTTCCTGCAAGAAGTCAAGATCCCACACACTACCAGCTAGACAGACCTACTCAGGGCCAGGTTCCCACCCTCATGATGGCTTCATTCAATTTCTGTACAGTAGCCCAATTTATATTTCTGCCAAGTGACACTAAACAAGCCAGTCAAATTCTCTCTTTGAGAACCATAAATTATAGATAAAGAACAGATTATTCCAGTTTAATTAGTCCAAGTGATACTGAGCAACTTATGATTTTTAGTAATGCTCAATGTTGCACTAAGTCCCAATGTGGGGAAATTTGGGACCCAAAGCAACTTCCCTTGTGCAAAACTTCCAACAGAGAAGGAAATCTGTGTGACTGACTTGGTACACTAATTGGTCATTTCCCCCACAGATAAGTGTAAACTGTCTTGTAGCATTTTCTAAGTTCTATTTTTCTCTCCCAGCAGATGCTAACTTCTTCAAGAGAACATCCTTGTGAGTTCTGTAACCCCTTGCAGTGCTGAGCACACACATACAAGAATTCAATAAATATTTGAGAGGATAAATAACTTTTTTAAAAAGTGTTAATAATTCAACCTAAAACATCTATATTATAAAAGGCCTGTGGCCCTAGCACATCACACCGTAACAAGCAACGACCAGACTCACCAGGAGGTGCATCGATGGGTCCCGCAGCGGTGCCCTCAGGCGGGACTCTGGGTCTCGCGTGATTTCACGCGCTGGGCTTCTAGTTTAATTATAAAGTAACTTGTAACCATTATAAAAATGTAAACAATATAAATTGAGTTCATGTGCTTTTTTTCTCCCCTAATCTCAACCCAAGGATTATCTTTATTTATTTTTTAATATATTTTTATTGATTTCAGAGAGGAATGGAGAGGGAGAGCGAGAAAGAAACATCAATGATGAGAGAGTCACTGATTGGCTGCTTTCAGCACCCCCACATGGGGGAATTGAGCCCACAACCCAGGCATGTGCTCCAACCAGGATTCGAACCCTGACCTTCTGGTCCATAGGCTAACGCTTAATCATTAGCCACAATGGCCAGGCTCAAGGATTATCTTTAAGTTTGTTATGTTTCTCAGACCTTTTAATATACAGACATATTAATCTATAAAGTTTTTTCCTTATAAAAAATGGAATCAGCCCTGACTGGTTTGGCTCAGTGGATAGAGCGTCAGCCTGCGGACTGGGGGGTCCCAGGTTCGATTCCAGTCAAGGGCATGTTCCTTGGTTGCGGGCACATCCCCAGTAGGAGGTGTGAAAGAGGCAGCTGATTGATGTTTCTCTCTCATCGATGTTTCTAACTCTCTATCCCTCTCCCTTCCTCTCTGTAAAAAATCAATAAAATATATTTTAAATAAATGGAATCAAATGTTTTGCAACTTGCTTTTTAAAATTAAACATTTTGTCTATTCTTCATGTGTATGTGTGTGTGTGTATGTACGTGTAGCTCATTGTTTTATATGGCTGCATAGTGTCCTTCTCGTAGTATGAGTGTTATAATTTTTTTAAATAATTTTCTATGGTTGAATATTTATGTTATGTAGTCTCCAATTTACCATTATTATGACTAATTATAGGCCCGGTGCATGAAATTCCAGCATAGGTAGGGTCCCTAGGCCTGGCCAGCGATCAGGGCCGATCTGTGGGGCAACCGGTGGGGTGATTCGGGGGGGGGCTTGCTGGCACCTGACTTGGCTGGCCTAGGGCCTGCGGACTGGGGGCAGCTCCTGCGTTGAACGTCTGCCCCCTGGTGGTCAGTGCACATCATAGCAAACAGCCATTCCGCTGGTCGTTCTGTAGTTAAGTTGATTTGCATATTATTTTTTTATTATGTAGGATGCTACAATGAATAATGCTACAATGAACACCCTTGCACACTTGGGAGTATTTTTGTGGATGTAGAATCACTGGGGAAAGTTACAGTAATGTTTTGCAAAGCAAATTCAGTTAAGAAGGCTTGAATTCTAGGCTTCACATCTGCTTTAGAATTCTATAAAGTAATTGTCAGAGAAGTCTACAAGATCTTTACAATAAAAACAGTCACGTAAGTATAATATACCTTTAACTGGTTAAGAAAGTACTTGTGCTACTAATTTGTTATAAAAAGACCTGAGCTGATTTAGAGGATCCAAGATGGCGGCGTAGGTAAACACCTAAACTGCTGCCTCGCACAACAATTTCAAAACTACAACTAAAAGACAAAACGTCTATCACCCAGAACCACAGGAAAGCTGGCTGAGTGGAAGTTCTACAACTAGAAGGAAAGAGAAAAGAGCAGTGAGACGTGCAAAAGCGCTGAAAAGCTGAGGTATGGAGGCCTGCGTATCGGGCTGGCAGCGGGCGACTGGGAGCGCTGCTTTTTTCAACCCAAAGGGAGATAAGCTCCCGATTACTCCAAACTCCAGTTTCTGGGGAGACGCAGGGGACCCAAACTCCTATGGGGAGAAGCTGGACTGTCTGCCATTGGGTCGGAAAGTGAGGGAGGCTTGCTTGCAGGGCTGCACGCAGGAATAATTGTTTACTGCACTGGGGTGCGAGACGCAGGGACGCGGTCAGAGACACAGAGCCGGCTAACTGGCATCCATCGCTGTTTGCCACACCCTAGCATAGTGACGCCCTGAGACCCCGCCCTGCACAATCTACAAACCCACCCAAGCTCCAAGCAGTGGCTTTAGCATATGAATGGCCTGCCCTATAGCAGCTTAACCTAGCAAACTTGCAGCCCGGGTCAGACAGCTCCAAAACCTCCAAACCCCAAGCAAAGATGAGAAAACTATAGTTCTCGCTGTAGCTCCTGCTGAGTGGCCTCAGACAGTAGCTGACCTGCACCCCATTGGAGATCCAGAAGCCAGTGTACCTATTGGTCAGTGTGAGACACCAGATTTCAACTCCTCACATCCATAAGTGACACATTCAAGAGGCAGACTCAGTGAGCACCAAAGCCCCACTGAAACAAGCCCTGCACCATAAGCGTGTCTCCAGCGCAGCAGTTCTTCCATTATAGACACAGCGGGTCCTCACATCCAATTGGCCTGGAGGTCAATTCCTGCCAGTGTACCAACAGCAATCAAGGCTTAACTACACCAAGACTTTGCACTCAGCCCACAAGGGGGTGTACCAAGAGCGTCCTCCTCAGGTGATTGGGGAGGCTGAGCTACTGGCCCCTATAGGTCACCTACCACACAAAGCCACTCCATCAACACAGGGAAGCAACCAAAATGCGGAGACAAAGAAACATGTCACGAATGAAAGAAATGGAGGAAAGCAAGCTACTGGACGACATAGAGTTCAGAACCACATTTATAAGGTTACTCAAGAATCTTCTAAAAACCGCTGAGGAACTTAGTGAGACCTTTAAGGATCTTAATGAGAATGCCAAAAAAATGGAAAAGGACCAGTCAGAAATTAAGCATACACTGTCTGAAATAAAGAATATACAGAAATTCAACTGTAGATCAAAGGACCCCAAGAATCAAACCAAAGATCTGAAATATGAGGAAACAAAAACACCCAACCAGAAAAACAAAAAGAAAAAAGAATCCAAAAATATGAAGATAGTGTAAGGAGCCTCTGGGACAACTTTAAGCATACCAACATCCAAATTTTTGGGGTGCCAGAAGAAGACAGAGAGTAAAATATTGAAAACCTATTAGAACAAATAATGACTGCCCTGACCGGTTTGGCTCACTGGATGGAGCGTCGGCCTGTGGACTGAAGGGTCCCGGGTTCGATTCCAGTCAAGGGCATGTACCTTGGTTGCGGGCACATACCCAGTAGTGGGTGTGCAGGAGGCAGCTGATCGATGTTTCTCTCTCATCAATGTTTCTAACTCTCTATCCCTCTCCCTTCCTCTCTGTAAAAAATCAATAAAATATGTTTTAAAAAAAAAAAAAGAAGAAATAATGACAGAAAACTTTCCCTATCTGGTGAAAGAAATAGACTTACAAGTCCAGGAAGCGCACAGAACCCCATACAAGAGGAATCCAAAGAGGACCACACCAAGACACATCATAATTAAAATGCCAAGGGCAAAAGACAAAGAGAGAATCTTGAAAGCAGCAAGAGAAAAATGGTTAGTTACCTACAAGGGAGTACCCATACGACTGTCAGCTGATTTCTCAACAGAAACTATGCAGGCCAGAAGGGAGTGGCAAGAAATATTCAAAGTGATGAATAACAAGAACCTACAACCAAGATTACTCTACCCAGCAAAGCTATCATTCAGAGTTGAAGGTCAGATAAAGAGATTCACAGACAAGAAAAAGCTAAAGGAGTTCATCACCTCCAAACCAGGATTAAATGAAATGCTGAAGGGTATTCTTTAAGAAGAGGAAGAAGGTAAAGATAAAAATTATAAACAACAAAATGACATCAAATACATACCTACCAACAAGTGAATCTAAAAATCAAGTGAATAAAAAATCTGAAGAACAGAATGGACTGGTGAATATAATAGAATCAGGGACATAGAAAGGACTGACAATTATCAGGGGGAAGGGGGTGTGAGGGGTGCGGGAAGAGATTGGACAAAAATCTTACACCTATGGATGAAGACAGTGGCCGGGGGTAAGGGCATGGGGTGGGGTGGGGTGGGGAATCAGGTGGAGGGGAGCTATGGGGGGAAAAAAAGAGGAACACCTGTAATAATTGAACAATAAAGATTTATTAAAAATTAAAAAAATAATAATAATAAAAGACCTGAGCTTGAATTTTTACTTTACTACCTACCGGTCTGTGAATAAGTGGTAAGCTCTCAGAGGTTTATGTTTTGTTTTTGTTTTTGCAAAATGGAGATAACAAAAATTCCTAGATTATATAAAGTACTGTATGTAAGGAAGCCCAGCAGAGATCCTTGCAAATTTGGACATGCAGTAGATGTAATGGGAAGAAAAAAGAAAATTCTCATGGAAATGATATTTCAAGGAAAAAATAGCTCTGAGCCCTTGAACCAAGAACCACCATTTCCTTCACCTGCAAAATAAAGGGATTGAAATAAATTATCTTTAAGGTCCCTTTCCTTCAAACAATAATAAAAATTGTAAAGTTACATGTATAAAGTGCTTACTTTTCTAATTGCCTTATACTTATTGATTCATTTAATCTTCATAGCAAACCCATGAGGCAGATACTACTATTACCATTCCCATTTTACAGATGAGGAAACCGAGGGATAGAGAGATTAGGAAACTCGTCCAAGATCATAAAGCTAGTGAGGGCTTTGGGCCTCGGTTGTCTGGCACCAGAGTTCATGCTCTTAATCTTCATTCAGTGACTGATATCCTCAATCACTTGAGTTCTTGGATTTATGTGGATATTTGTAAGAAGTTTCTTTTCTAATAGTTTCTGCTTTGTTTTACATTTATTTAGAGGACCTTTTTTGAGAAAAATTTGAATACAGAGAAGAACTTAGTTTTCTACTGCTGAATAGCAAATTAGCCCAAAACGTAGCAGCTTTAAATAGTAAACATATATTATATCTCAAATTTCTGTGGGTCAGAAATCAAACCTAAGAGAGGCTTAGCTGTGTTCTGGGTCAGGGACACTCCTGGATTTGTAGTCAGGTTCTCGGCCAGAGCTACATCATCTGAAGAGGCTGAGAATCTAATCTACTTCTGAGTTCAGTTATATGGCTGTTGGTAGGGGATTTCAGCTCCTCACCACATGGGCCTCTTCCTAAGGCTGCTCCTATAACTTAGCTGCTGGTCCTCCGAGTGAGAAATGAGAGAGAGAAAGAGAAAAGGAGGAAGGGATTCAGAAAGAGAGAGAGGGAAAAAAAAACCCAAGAGAAAAGCTGAGGCTTCTTCCTGGCTCTTCTCCTCATCTCAGAGGTGCCATTCTATCACCTTGCTTCTGCTTGCTAGAAGCAAGTCACCAAGTCTAGCTCAGGCTCAAGAGGAGGAAATTAACTCCATCTCTTAAGAGGAGTAATATAAAAAAAATATAAGAACATATCTTTAAAACCACAGGAAGTACAAAGAAAAAATATAACAAAGAATAGTATATTCATTGTCCCAAATTGGCCATTATTACCTTATCACATTTTTCACAAGAACATTTTTAATTAAAAAAATATTAGAAATAAAGTCTTTGTTCCCATCCCTTTCCTACTCTCCAGAGGCAACAACTATCAGATGGTAGAGCATATCTTCCAAGTCTTTTTTATTCTTTTATATACATTTAATATAGTGAAAAAACAATGTCTACCATTGTTTTGTGAGTTTTTTTTTTTTAATATATTTTATTGATATTTTACAGAGAGGAAGGGAGAGGGATAGAGAGCTAGAAACATCGATGAGAGAGAAACATCGATCAGCTGCCTCCTGCACACCTCCCACTGGGGATGTGCCCGCAACCAATGTACGTGCCCTTGACCGGAATCAAACCCGGGACCCTTCAGTCCGCAGGCCGACGCTCTATCCACTGAGCCAAACCGGCTTTGGCTGTTTTGTGAGTTTTTAAATTTTTCATCGATGGCATCATACTTGCATATCCTTCAGCTTTCCATTTTCACTCCAGATTGTTTCTGAGATTTATGTTTGCTGATATATTTAGACCTAGTTTAATATTACATTGTATACCAGACCATTTTCAATTCATCTATTGATGGAGATTTCCTAAATTATAAACCATTAGTATGGTCAATGCTGCAAGAAATAGCTTTTCCATGCATCCTTGTGCACATGTGCAGGAGTCTCTCCAGAGCCGTGTTTCCACAGATTTTGACAACTTGCGACAATGTGAAATTTCTTATTGTAATCAGGCTGTGTCTCATTGTGACCAGTTATATATATGGAACTAAAACCAAAGTTTCGTGAGAAAGAGTCCTATCCTTTCTATGTATAATGACCTGATATTACTTATTTTAAATCTATGGTCTTTTACATTGCTAGCTGAGCACCACTAAATTGGTTTCTGGACCCACTATTGGGTCTCCAGCCACAGTTTGAAAAATAATCTTCTAGGTCAGATGTCGGCAAACCGCGGCTCACGAGCCACATGCGGCTTTTTGGCCCCTTGAGTGTGGCTCTTCCACAAAATACCATGGCCTGGGCGAGTCTATTTTGAAGAAGTGGCATTAGAAGAAGTTTAAGTTTTAAAAATTTGGCTCTCAAAAGAAATTTCAATCGTTGTACTGTTGATATTTGGCTCTGTTGACTAATGAATTTGCCGACCACTGTTCTAGGTATACATCCAACTGGTATGGTATATTCCGTTTATGGCAGTTTAAACTTTACTACAAGACATTGCAAATTTGCTTTTCATCATAGTTGTACCAATTTGTACTCCCCCAGCAGCATCTGAGAGATTCTTTGTGCCCACACTGACACCCACACTCAGTAGTGTCCAATTTTTCATTTCTGCCAGTCTCATTATTGGATCTCATTTAAGGCTTGGGTGAAAGCAGGCCTGCATGAATGCATTTTTCTTTTGTTTGGAAGGCACAGCTGTAATGGAAGAATTCTCCTATGCTTGTCCTCATGGCTGCCGTGTGTCATTACTGAGTCCCTTGGAAAATGTAACATTTAAAGGGAGAAAGAAAATAAAGGGAGAAAGGGAGCACTCTGGGGCATCCCTCAGAGAAATCCCAGGAGCCTCTGGAACAGAGCTAGATGCATCTGCCATGGCTCCTTCTGGTTTTCCAAGGAAGCCACTCCAACCCATTTACCACTCTCCCCCGCCCTCTACTCCACAAATCTTCCCAGATATTCAGCAACCACTCTACTGCACAGAGAATGAGATCAAGGAGAACCTCTGTCCAAGCCTACCCTACATCTATAAACTTGCCAACCTCTGCTTCCATTTCCTCTCTTCACCATATCCCAGAGCAAGTGGTAACCTCCTTCCACCCCAGGGCCGAGGTCCACCCCTTCCCACCCTCTGAGGGCTCTAGCTTCATAAATAAACCCGTTTTCCTCTCTAATTCCTCCCCTGCCCCTCAGCCATCCCTTCAGCACAGAAGTATGCTCAAGTCTCCCCTTCCTGAATACAATCTTCTCTTCAGTCCTTTTCCTCTCTGACTTCTCTTCTTTATCTTCACACATCACTTTCTCAGAGTGTTGTATCGAAAATCAGCGAGCTGGACAAGACGCCTTAATGAGCCAATTAGTTAGGAGTCATCTTCATTGCGCGCAGGTTCAGAGCAGATTACCTCTGTCAGATTCTGAGCACCCAAAGGAGGAAGCATTCTCTTTTTATATTTTTTTAGGTCCTTGTGCAAGTTATTTTTACAGACAATTTGTAACCTTGAGTACATATCATATCTAACAAACACCTGTAACCTTGAGTACATATCATATTTATACAGACACCTGTAACCTTGAGTATCATATCTATACAGGCACCTGGCATCAATATCAGCGGATCAGTTAGATGGCTAGCTTGCAAGGTCAGACAATTAAGTTTATCTTTTCTATTCAAGCAAAAAACAAAATTATTTTACAGTCTAAAAATAACAGAGTTGACCTACAGAATAAGAGACTAAGGATAACAGAGTAGTTCAAACAGCAGTTTTCCAAAGGAGGGATCACTATGCTTCAAGAGAAGCATTTCCTTTCCTGCATAGTGACCATCTTTTTCCTTCATAACATTTACTGAAGTATATATTTTTATACTTATTTGTGGGTCTGCCTCCCCTTCTATGAGGTCATCTCCAAAGGTCAGGGACCTTGTTTCCCCAGCACCTAACAGAGAAGAGGCACTTTGTAACATATTGGTTGAGTAAATAAACGATTTCCAGCCTACAGCCCCACTCTTCTACTCTCCACTCCTACACCAGATGATCTTTCAAAATGCAAATCCTGTCACACTCCTCCCCAGTTTGAAAAATGCTGCTGATTCCTCAGCCTGTGGAGTCCACTCTCCTTAGCAGAGCATAAAATGGTTCTGCCTCTCCTCCGCGCCCCGCCCTGCCCTGCAAGCAAGACAAATATCACATCTTCTTACAGAGGAAGCAGAAAAGAAAAACCTCAGCTAATATTATTAAGAGCTGATAGCCCTGGTAAAATAACTTGTGGAGGAAGAGTTTAGAATCAATCCACAGATAAAGGGGGTTATATAATTATTTCTAGATTTCAAGTGGTTTCTTTTTCATTTTGTTTTTTCCCCATGCTCATTTTCTTTCATGAGAAAACTTTATTATTTCGAAGAGAAGGAAATCTAACATTTCATGGAGCACTTGGGTGATGCCAGGCATTAGGCTAAATGCTTTATTTACCTTATCCTATTTAATGCAATTCTGTCGAAAACACAGAGTATGTGTCACCTCCCCTCTCAAAAATAAAATGATCCAGGCCCATAATATCAAATATACCAAGGAAAATGAAGTATTCTGATGATTTCCACATTACAAGAAAGTACAAATGGCCCTGGCTGGGCAGCTCAGTTGGTTAGAGCGTTGTCCCAGTACACCAAGGTTTTGGTTCAGTCCTGGTCAGGGCACATACAAGAATCAACGATAGCCCTGATCGGTTTGGCTCAGTGGATGGAGCGTCGGCCTGCGGACTCAAGGGCCCCAGGTTTGATTCCGGTCAAGGGCATGTACCTTGGTTGCGGGCACATCCCCAGTAGGAGGTGTGCAAGAGGCAGCTGATTGATGTTTCTCTCCCATCAATGTTTCTAACTCTCTATCCCTGTCCCTTCCTCTCTGTAAGAAATCAATAAAATATATTTAAAAAAAGAATCCATGATAGCCCAGCCAGTGTGGCTCAGTGGTTGAGTAATGACCCATGAACCAGGAGGTCACAGTTTAATTCCGGGTCAGGGCACGTGCCCAGGGTGCAGGCTCGGTCCCCAGTAGGGGGTGTACTGGAGGCAGCTAATCAATGATTCTCTGTCATCATTGATGTTTCTCTCTCTCTCTCCCTCTTCCTTCTTCCTCTTTGAAATCAATAAACATATTTTAAAAAAGAATCAACCAATAAATGCATAAATGAGTGGAACAGAAAATTGATGTTTCTCTCTTTTACTTAATATGTGTTAGGTCATGGGTGATACTCCTAATATGCCAGTCTTCCACATAAACTCCTCTTCCACATCTATTTCTCTCTTTCTTTTCTCTCTTCTTCTCTTACTCTAGGCTTACTCCTTTTTCCCTTGCCCTCAATCCCATTACTTTCCTTTTTTTCCCTTTTTTTTTTCCGCCTACCTCTTAACCCATCCACAGCTTCATTGTTGCCTCATAGACCAACAAGGTTACTGACTACTTGTCTAAGCTGACATGAAAGCAAACAGAAAGAAAGGCTTCTTTTAATTCCTGGGCTAGAACTGCAACATGTGTAATGATGTTGCAGTACAATATGTGACCCAAAGAGATAGTCATATACTCTAGCCAGGCTTTTAGCTTCCGACACGCAGGGGAAAGTTGCCCTCTGAGTTCTTTGTGAGGTTCTCAATCATGACTAATAATACTCATGTTTCCATTTTGAGAGAGAGAAAAAGGAAAGAACCTGTAACCAGAAGATGTTAGCGTTTTATCAGCATGTCAGAAGCTATAGAAGGAAATTTCCCTGAGACCTGGAAAGTAAGAATGGAAGCAGAAGAAAGAAGCCTTTAAAGGACAGTGATTTAGGATGTGAAAATCTAAAAGTAGCCTGTCACATGGAAAATTCAAGATGACACTGGTGAAACAGGAATTTTAGGGGTAAAATAGGACAAGTTTAGAAAATTTTAGAAATTTTGGAAATTAAGGGGACCATGGAGGAAGCACAGGGCTGCAGAGCAGCAGAAGGTACATTTCCATAGAATGAGGGAGCTGAGAACAGCAAAAGGTCTATATATTTTTTTAAATATATTTTATTGATATTTTACAGAGAGGAAGGGAGAGGGATAGAGAGCTAGAAACATCGATGAGAGAGAAACATCGATCAGCTGCCTCCTGCACACCTCCCACTGGGGATGTGCCCGCAACCAAGGTACATGCCCTTGACCGGAATCGAACCCGGGACCCTTCAGTCCGCAGGCCGACGCTCTATCCACTGAGCCAAACCGGTTTCGGCAAAAAGTCTATATTTACAAAATAAAGAGAAGGAAGCCCTTCATCTAGAAGGAGAAGAAGAAAGCCCAAAGGGAATAGGAAAACAATAAGGAGGAGGGGTGGGGTGGGAAGAACCTCACAAGTCCCGTGTGAAGTTAACCTTTGAGCCCAGGAGTTACTATAGTAACCAGTCTAAGGGAATAGTGACCAATCAGAGGGAATATCATGACACCGGGATCTGCAGCCTTTATAAGCCATAGAGAAAGGAACTCAGTGGGACCCTTTTCCCCTCCCCATGGGGAGTCCATTCTGTGGGACTCTTTCCCTCTCCCCACGTGGGAGTCTGTACTTGTTCTTCAATAAATCTCCACCTTTGCTATAGCACTTTCTGTCCGTGGATTCATTCTTCCATTCGGCGGACAAAGAATCCAGGTTCCAGTCCAAAAATTCCGTTTCACTGGCAGTCCTAAAATTCTGCCCATTCCTTAGATCCTGAGAATGCCGAGGCTGCTTTGGAAAACCAAAAGTAGGTTATTAATCCAGGAGATTTGATAACTCTGAGTGTTTTAAATTAAGGCTGGCACAGCAGGTGCTTTCCGTTTTGATGCTTTCTGATTCTCCCCTTTCAGGCAAACAAGAAGAAACCAAGTTCAATTTCAAGAAAAGGGTACTCATTTATTTGCAAAAATTTTCAAGTGCTGTCTGAATACTAGACTCCATGTTTAAACTAACCAAGTCTTGGAGATCAAGCAGATGCTATAAATCATCAAAATAGCTCCCTGTTCACCCATCTCCCGGACAAACAAACAGGCATTAAAAGAAAATTAGCGCTGAAGAACAGAGCTAGTGAGTAGGTGGTTTATAGATTGTGGGCTGATGATCTGACAACATTTTAGCAGAGGACTTTGCTGACTGGCAAAAAGTAATGAGTTGCTAAACAATGAAATATTGTTATGAATACTTAAGGGCAAAGGTATTGTTCTTGGAAAAGGGGCAGTGTTTGAAAGATAGTGCCCCACAACCTTCATGATCAACTCTTTTTTTACCTTTCCTTGATTTAAAAAAAAAAAAAAAAAAAAGCATTGAGATTCCTGCCAGAAAGCACCCCCTCCTCTTCTACCGACTCCTACCACCCTGAATTAGTCACAGCCTTTGTTGGCTCATTAAGTCTTGGTGTCATTTCGATGCATGTATTATTACAATGATACATACAACGTTACAATATTCAATCTCTGCTTAAAAGATTACTAGTAAAAGGCCATACTTTGGAGATGGAAAACTTTGAATCATCCAATCGATTCAGGAAATGAGTTCACTGACCTTTTGCAGAGTCATTGGAGGAAAGAAAGAGAGGGAGTGAATCTCCTGGGGCTTAAATTTCAAGGGAACTCTCAGCTCTCCACTATACTTTTAGGAATAAAATTGTAATGGTAGTCATAAGGAAATTTTACAAATTGGCACACCAAACATTTCTTTTTTCCTTTTTTGGCTAACTGCATGTAACTAGTTCATTGAATAAGCTGGACTCGGTCAGGGACAAAGAAACTTCAGTCTTTTTCTCCACTGCTGTTTCAAAAACCTCCTTGGTCAAATTATTCCTCTCCATCATTGGATGAAACCTTAGGCAGAGACCCTAGCTTTTCTGGTCATGTGTGTTAACATAAAAACATTCAAACCTGTAAAGAATTTTTGTGAGTTTATTTGAGCCAATTAACTGAGGACAATTGCTGGGAAGCAGAACCTCAACAGATTGAGATAATGCTCCAGAGAATGGCGGGTTACATCTACATTTATACACTGCAATCAAAGGAAGGGACATAGGTGGGTTACATGAAATCCATTGGTGATAGACTAGAGAGGCGGGAGAAACCCCTGGGAATGGATAAAAAGTAAAATGATAGACACATACTTAGGTGGGTGCAGAAACAATTAACATGAAAACAATGAAGGAATTTGTGGTATCTGTCCTGGGGCCCAGGCACATTAGGTTGTGCCCCAAGGGGTCCAGGAAAAGGGAAGTTACAAGTTACCCAGACATGCTATCATAGGTGCAAAAAGACAGATAGGCTCAGTTAAAGTAAAAGTTGACCTTGTCAGTGAAGGTACCAGCCTAGGAGGTGACTACCCACCATAATTGCTTTTAGTTAAAGTTTAATTTCAAACCATCCTTTGTGGTTACTTTAGGTCTTTGAGTTTGCATGACTGCCATGCAGGCCTTCCCTGAGCTTTTCAGGTTCGCATGTGGCCCCTTTTGTCCATGTGTACATGTATTAAAAAGCTCAGTATCATCTAATATTAAAATGTTATGCTCTCATTAGACCCGAAGTTTCTTTTCTACCCCAATCCCCTCCCTCCATCCTCAGGCCTGAGTCAAGCTTGCAAGTCCCACAAGGGAAAGCCCAGGGTGGTTTGTGGGGCATGAAGTGGGGTGTTCTTTCTTCCTGGATCCACCTCCTTCTATACTTGCCAGCTGCACGTTGTGGCCATTGTATGGTCTGATCAGTGGAGGAGGTGGATCAGAGGACAAAGGCCGTGTTCTCTGCTGGGGCAGTGGACTTTCTGAGTTCCCATACTGAAACCTCCTACCGTTTCCTCTCATCAAAAATGATTTCAGGCTGACTACTGCTTTCTCCACCACTTCCCACTCAAAGGACCACATCTCATCTTGAAGCTTTAGATGGCCATCACCACCCATTTTGATTGAGTGCCTTTAAAGATGACCAAAATCCAGTTCTTTTTAATATAATCCACATGCCACATCACAGGAAACCTGTGTTTGCTTCTTTAGACCCTATTTCCAACTGTATTAAACAGGGTTCCTCAGAGAAACAGAACTAATAAGATATTTATATGTACATATGTATACCTATATATATACAGACACATATATACACATATGTATGGATATGGACATATAGTTATAGATGTATATAAATATAGACATTTATTATAAGGACTCACGATTATGGAGGCTGACATATCCCAAGATCTGCAATCAGCAAGCTGGAGACTCAGGAAGAATCCATATTTCAAGTCTGAAGGAGGAGAAATTCCTAGCAGGAGACTCCCCACCCCCGCCTTACTCTTAGGAGGGTCAGTCTTTTTTATTCTTTTTCATGCCTTCTGAAGGATGGGGCCTGCCCACATTAAAGCAATCTGCAGTCTCCCTATTCAAATGTTAATCTCATTCAGAAATACCCTCATAGACACACCCAGAATAATGCCTGAGCACCCTGAGGCCTAGTCAAGTTGACACACGTAATTAACATCACACCATCTCTATTCACTCTGCCACCGTAGTTCCCTTCGCCAAGCCTCTTCCCACTTAAATGATTTCAGATGTGGGACAGGTACTAATTCCTCCCCTACCCCCCACCCCCAGCTATCCCATCTTGGACTCCATGGAGAACTTAGTTTAGTCCTACCCCAGACTGATGTGAAACCCCAAATTCACATGTGGATTTGTAGTTATTAATACTATGGGAAGGGAATGGATTTTGTTCTTTATGAATCTCATGTTCATTTATTCATCTGATAAATATTTATTAAGAGCTTAATGTGTTCAATGTTTGGCAAATACAGACTTTTAAAAAATCATGCTATCTGCTTTCAAAGAGTCATATCTGGTGGGTTGTATAAATGATCATACTATATGTATTCAATGGGGCACGACATCAGTTCGAAATGGTGAGGATTACTCTGCCAAAACCCTTGAACAAGTAATGACTGGGTCGGTTAGAGTGGGCCTAACCAACAGACTGCTTATTCCCATGAGGCTGAAGCAGCCAGGGATTGATCAGGTCTTGCTGTGGGAGGCAATTAGACAGACATGAGCAGAGCAAGGAGGGACTAGCCAGGTACAGAAGGTCATCAGGATGTAAAGCCCCAGTTGCCTAGCAACAGACAATTGTAGAGTAGGACCTTGCCCCAGGGTGACTTTTCCTCCCCTAGCATATTGCTGATCAAGGGGTTTGGATCCTCTGACCTTTCCTCCCTAGGGATAACATTTAGGCCTCAATTGTTTTTCAGCTCCGGGTCCAGAAAAGCAGCAAAACCAGACCAGTGAGTGACCCCATGGCTGACTTCAGGACCAGCTGAATTACTGAATAATGACCTCCAGCCGTGGCACCTACCAATCCATCCGTGGAGACCCAGACCCTGGAAGAACATACCTGGAAAGCTGCAGAATATTCTATTAAGATCTTCCCCTGGGACCTCCCCTAAAATCTCCACCCTTAAAACCTTTATAACCTAGCCAGTTTGGCTCAGTGGATAGAGCATTGGCCTGCGGACTGAAAGGTCCTGGGTTTGATTCCGGTCAAGGGCACATGCTGGGTTGCAGGCTCGGTCCCTAGTAGGGGCCGTGCAGGAGGCAGATGATCAATGATTCTCTCTCATCACTGATGTTTCTACCTCTCTTTCCCTCTCTTTTTCTCTCTGAAATCAATAAAAATATATTTAAAAAAAAACAACCTTAAGCTGGAGGACCCAAGAGCACACCCCTTAGCGCCTTTTCCTTTTCTTTCCCCCTCCCCTCCAAGCACATTACCATTACCTTCCTCACTCCCATGCTCCTAGGGCCCTTCCCTTGCCTCCATAACTTATTCCCTCAGTCCATCTCTACTACGAATTATTTCTTCTACCTCTGTAATTTTTTAAAAAATATATTTTATTGATTTCTTACAGAGAGGAAGGGAGAGGTATAGAGAGTTAGAAACATTGATGAGAGAGAAACATCGATCAGCCGCCTCCTGCACACCCCCTACTGGGGATGTGCACACAACCAAGGTATATGCCCTTGACCAGAATCGAACCTGGGAACCTTCAGTCTGCAGGCCCACGCTCTATCCACTGAGCCAAACCAGTTAGGGCCCTCTGTAATTTTTTAATAAATTTATTTTTATTTATTTCAGAGAGGAAGGGAGAGGGAGAGAGAGAAAGAAACATCAATGGTAAAAGAGAATCATTGATCAGCTGCCTCCTGCATGCCCCACACTGGGGATCGAGCTGCAACCCAGGCATGTGTCCTGACCAGAATCAAACCGTGACCTCCTGGTTCATAGGTCGATGCTCAACCACTGAGCCACACCAGCTGTTATTATCTATTATAAAAATCTGAACTCTGCCTCTGAATTTTCAAAACTTACAGATGCTGCTCTTTCCCTAGGAAATGACATAGAGAATTGCTCTGCTCTTCAGCCAAAAGGTCTTGACTTTTTTTTTTGCAGAGTTTAACAATACAACTAGATATTCATATAATACAATAATCTACAACAATAAATACACACATGGTAATAAAGAATAATCTCCTTATAAAGTTTCTAAAATATGCACACATAGAGTTGTTGTTAATTTCAATAAAAGCAAATTTCAGTTATCCACATAGCTGAGGATGTCTTAAAATGGATAACAGAATATATCTGCAGCTCTTTTCGATAACCTCAGCTTTTATAATATCACCCCCTAAAACAAAAGAAGAACATTACCAAGTTGATTTTGGTTTTCAAAGTAAGGCTCACCAGCTATAATGTCATATTCCTGAAAGCACCAATGGAAAGATGTTTGGTTTTTCAAATGTGTTGGCCCAATGTCTTATATAAAAGGCCCGTGGCCATAGCGCCATAACGCCGTCACGACCAAATGAGCAGTGGCTCTCACGGGGCCACAAGCAGCGGAGGGCAGGGCAGCGAGCTATGAGCGGCAATGGATAGGGTGGCCAGCTGAGGCAAGAGGAAACGTGCGCGCTGGGCCTCTGGTATAAATATAGGTATACACAACATCAGGCTTAGCCATATTTAGCCAACCATCTTTATTACAAAGTGTATTTCTTAAAACATGGTCCTTATCACACCTTCTGAGGTATAGGTTAAAAACAAGTTTTAATTCTAAATGAAAAATCTAACAACTTTTAAAATGTATCTTTGTAATTGAAGTAGACTTTTCAAGTTAATTCAGAAAATATTAGCTTTTTATTGTTTAAACTTTCTTATTGTGAAACATAGCATACCTCCACAAGAGTGTATATATGTGTATGTGTTGTTCAAAAAATAATAATAATAGAATTGCTATGTACCTACTGTCCATCTTCAGAAATAGATCGTTCCCAGGACCTTAGAAGTTTCCTTTGTACCCTCTTCCTGATGATGTCCCCCACTCTGACCACCCCATAGGTAACCGTACATTGAAACTTTGCAAGAAATTATTTATTGCTTCTATTAATTACTTTATCACATATGTGTTTCCTTAAGCAATATATTGTTTAATTTTGCTTGCCTTTGTAATTTATGTAAATGGAATCATACATAACAGGCTTGTGTGATTTGCTTTTTTTGTTCAACATGTTTTGGGGATTTATCAGCCATTGATACACAAACTGTAATTCTTTCAGTTTTGCTACTCTGTAGTATTCCATTTATGAGTAGATCACAACTTGGTTATCCATTCTACTACTGATGGATATTTTAACTTGTTGCCCATTTTTTGTCTCTTTATGAACAATGCTGCTGTGAACATTTTTATTCACAGCTCCTGATGTGCATGTGTACAAGTTTCTCTAGAATATAAACCTCGAAGTGGAGAGTTTTAGTATTCATCAAAATAGTTCAATTAAGTAATAAAAGCAATGCCAAAGCACAGAACATATATTTGATGATGATGATGATTTCCTTGCTGAATAATGAAACAATAGTGAGAGTTCATGCTTTGCTCAATAGTTCTGGCTCCAAAACATGTATCACCAATCTCACAGGAAGAAATTCCAAGAAAGCTAATAAAAGTCTCCAGGGTTTTCAGATAAGATACAGGAGCTGAGAGAATGGAAGATTCAATGAAGTGTTTTTACCAAGTGATGGTAAATATTTGCCAAGTGATCCAGAAAGAAAAAATGTAGTCTGACTACCATCAGAAAAAACATGAACTGCACAGGAGCCCAAAAGTTTGACTTCTTCTAAGCTGCCTCTATTTATGGAAGGCTGTGTGGTCTTTGACAAATCAGGTAATCTCATTGGGCCTTAAATTTCATATTCACAAAATATGAAGTTTGGATTCAATGACCTTTGGGTCACTTCTCACTCTTAAAATTTTAAGTCAGTGATTTCAAAATACTTTTGGAAATGACAACTTTGCTTGCCCCCTAGTGGGTTCCTTTGGACTTGCATTGAGAGAAACCAACTTTAAATGGTGGTTGTTGCCTCTCAAAAACTTCCCCGCACAGTATATTTTAGGTGTTATAATTAAAACCTGAAAATTAAAGGAGATTTTTTGTAAAGTTACTGAATTTTTTAAAAACACAATGAAATAAAAAGTTATTTTTTTACCCGACCTGCGCGGCTCAGTGGTTGAGTGTTGATCTATGAACCAGGAGATCATGATTCGATTCTGGTCAGGGTACATGCCTGGGTTGTGGGCTAGATCCCCTGGAGGGTCGTTCAGGAGGCAGCCAGTCAATGATTCTCTCATCATTGATGTTTTTATCTCTCTCCCCCTCTCCCTTCCTCTCTGAAATCAATAAAAAGATACTAAAAATATTTTTTAGAAGTTATTTTTTCCATTGACAAAAATTAATATTTGGTTTAAATGATCATTTTTTAAACAATTTATAATCGTATTTTTAAAAAATATTTTTAAAATATTTTTTATTGATTTCAGAGAGGAAGGGAGAGGGAGAGATAGAAACATCAATGATGAAAGAAAATCATTGATCGGCTGCCTCCTGCATGCCCCCCACTGGGTATCGAGCCCACAACCCGGGCATGTACCCTTGACCAGAATTGAACCTCAGTCCACAGGCCGACACCCTATTCACTGAGCCAAACCAGCCAGAGCAATTGTTGTATTTCTTTTTTTTTGTAAATGCAACTCATTTTAAATACAAAGTGAAAAATAAAAGGTTCTGTTTCCTTCCCCCAGATAGAAAAAAATTTAATTAATGCACCTCTCTTCTACTACATTAATGCCATTAATCGTTATCTAAGCAGATAAAAGACTGGAAAATTTCTGAGGATTAAACAAAACGACTTACATAGTATTCAGCCCATAGTAGGTATTCAATATAGGTTAAATGAATATAAAACTGAATCTGAAAAAAAATAACAATACAACTTTTTTTCAGCTAGAGCCTGACTTGTCTAGTGGTCTAAAAGTAGAAGCGAATGGCATTGATCTCTTAGAAACAGACTTAACCACTTTAAGACTGAGTTTATCTATTTTCAAAGAGGGAATAAAATTCCCGATGCCTGTTGAAATGGCAGGGACATCTTAGTGATTAGTGGGTTGAATGTTGGTAAAGAATATCATGTCCCTTAGAAGAGCAGTGTTATGTAAAAACTCAGTTCAGTATCATCAGAAACTGGCTACAAGTGCACTATGAAATGCATTACATGCCATTTTTGAAACAGAGTATAAAACCACAACAAGAAAAATAACCCTGCTCACCAAACTATAAAATGCCATTTTTCTTCAAAGAGAAGAAAATAAGAAAAATGAAGACTCCTACCTTTGAGTTTAAACACAAAATCAATATATAAAAGAAAAGAATCAAGTTCTGAGTCCCGAACATTTTAGTTCTTTGAGGATTTATGGAATACATCAAAAATAAGTTTAATTATATAAAAATACTTTGACAAAGGTTTAACATTTTTATCCTTTTGTTGCTGTCTTCTGAACAGTAGAGAAAACCTTTTGTGTGCTCTCTTATCTGTTCACCTGATTTTCTCGGAGCTGAGAGGCTCTGCCTCAGCATCTGAAAGGATAAGTGACCTTGGGCAAGCCACTCGGCTCTCTGAGACTTATTCTTTTCTCCTCCAGCATTGTTCTGATGAGAAAGTAGAGTGTATAAATTCTCTTTAGAGACTGCACCACTGTTTCCCAATGCTAATGATTGTCTTTCACATCTTTTTTTTGGTCTATACAAACATATCAGTCTTTTCTTCACCAATAATCAATTTTTGATGATTTTACCACAAAACTGTCATATCCAGCTCTTCCTCTGTATTCCCACCTTTTCTGCCCTGGATTCCACCAGGACCATTTCCACTCACCACCCGATCCTATACCTAAACCCCACCCCTGACTATCACTAGCCTCTGGCTCCAATCAAACCACTCCACCACAGGGGTGAAATTTCTCATATGCAAATGTAATCTAGTCTTTCTAGTGCTCAGAGTTCTTTATGGTTCCGATTCACCTACAGTGAATTGGAATACAATCTCAGTTCCTTCCCTATCCAGCCCTGCCTATCGGTTCAGCTTCATCTTCTGATGGTCCTTTCTTGCACTTCATAGACGCATAATTCCATCACTGTTTTTACCTGCTTCCATGTGTTTGTACATTTATTCCTCCTGCCTAAAATATCCTCCTCTTCCCACTCAGCAACTCTAGCACATTTTTTTTTCTTCTGCAGAATCTTCTTATTTATGTCTGGCAAAATTCTACTTACACTTTGTCTTTTTAAAAAATTCTTTATTGTTTAAAGTATTATATATGTCTCCTTTTCCCGCCATTGCATCTTTTTAAAATATATATATTTTTATTGATTTCAGAGAGATAGGGAAGGGAGAGAGAGATAGAAACATCAATGATGAGAGAGAATCATTGATTGGCTGCCTCCTGCACACCCAACATTGGGGATTGAGCCTGCAACCCAGGCATGTGCCCTTGGCCGTAATGGAACCTAGGACCCTTCAGTCTGCAGGCTGACGCTCTAGCCACTGAGCCAAACCAGCTAGGGCTCTACTTACCCTTTACGTCTTAATTCAAAATGTCTCCCTTGCACATGCTCCTTTTCCACTTAGAATCTCTTTACTGTTTTCATTGTACTTGCTGTGCCTCTTTCAGGCAATCCACTCCTAAAGAGGATTGATTTTGTCTTTTCATATTGCTATCAGCTGTGGCTAGCACAATGCCTGCACCTAGTAAACACTTAAAAATTTTTGTTGCATAAATGAATACTTTCACTTTATAAATATTATTTATCTATTTTTATAAGTTTTAATAATTTCTGAATGCCAGTTTAGCATCCTTCTTTTAGTATGGTATAAGTAGTTATAACAATCTTATCTTGAGACATCATTACTGTATTAAATACAACATTATTGCTTAAGTTAGGGCTCTTAAAATAGAAGGAACAGAATTGCTCAAGCTAACTCAAGGTAAGGGGTAAGTGCAAGGGTTGTTTTTAAAACACTGAGGTGAGCCTTGGCCCAATCACTCAGTTGGTCAGAGCCTCGTCCTCAGACACCAAAGTTGTGGGTTCGATCCCCGGTCAGGGCACATATAAAAATTAACCAATGAATGCATAAGTAAGTGGAACAAGAAACTGATGTCTCTGCCTGTATCTCTCTCTCTTTCCTTCTCTCTCTCATCAATAAAATTAAAAAATATTAAAGCACTGAGGTGATATCAGGGGAATCTAAGCATAGGTAGCCTCACGGGAAATGAGGCTGTACAGAGCAGCTTCTTGATCTCTTGTCATGTCTTCACATCTTTCTATACCTGTGCTTTATTGCTTCTCTCCCACTACCAGCTGTTTTCAATTTCCTGATAACTTGCCCATGAACTTTGGCTACAATTCAAGCCCCCTACATCCTTTTTTGCTCCACTACTTCCTCTCTTTTCTCAAATTTCAGATTCCACAGGAGAGGACTCTAATAGGAACAGTTAATCTACTTGGCCAAGCCACATTCATTCATTCATTTCTGAAATATTTATGAAACACCATAAATATATGCCAGATACTCTTCTTTTTTTAATATTTTATTTTATTTTTTATTGTTTAAAGTATTACAAATAGTAGTATATATGTCTCCTTTATTTCCCCATTGACCTTCCCCTGGCCTCCCCTACACCCCTACCTCCCGCACATGCCCTCCCCTCCCCTCCCCCCAGTGTCTTTCGTCCATTGGTTATGCTTATATGCATGCATGCAAGTCCTTCGATTGAACTCTTACCTCCCCCCACCGCCAACCCTCCCCAGCCTTCCTGCTGTAATTTGACAGTCTGTTTGATGCTTCTCTGCCTCTGGCCAGATACTCTTCTTGGTGCTGGGATAAAAGCAGTGGAAGAGGGTAGGCAGGGTCATGTGGCATAATACGTGACCACTTGGTCAGCAAAAGTGAGCAAGGTAGATTGATTCCCCAAAAAGAAGTGTGAGCGGACACAGAGGGACTTCAGTGCAATTTTAGTTTGATTTTTCTTTTTATTACCCATATTCCCTTTCTTTGTATATACAGAGGAGGGTAAAAGTAGGTTTACAGCTGTGAGTACGTGAAACACAGTTTATTCTTGTATTATATATTTTTCTGTACAACAACTGTAAACCTACTTTTGCCCACCCTTGTATCTTATATATGGTTTTTAAAATATTCTTTTAATCCTTTCCCCCCAAGAATTTCTGGTAAGTAATATTTAGAAATGTTTGGCCAAAGAGAATGATTCTCAAATGGGAGTGGCTTGTTCCCTACAGAACATTTGGCAATGTTTGGAGACTGATTTTTATTGTTGTTGGGGAGTGGAGTATAGGTCACTTCTAGCAGCAAATGAATAGCATCGGAGATGCTGGTAAACACCCTCAATCATCATGAGCCAGGACCCTGCATTTAGAAGAATCTCAGAGGATTGAGGGTACCTAGTGCCAGTGTTTGACTACAGTGTATAGTTTAAAATTTCCTCCAAAAGTGTAGGAACCACTTGTTCTTGTAAGCCAACATTCCTTTAATCTAATATTCTTTAGTCCATTCAAGGCCACCATGACATTTGAATGTATTCTCATATCTTCTAACTATGTGTAATCTTCAAAGTAATTTGGAAAGATTTTACCTTAAGAAAATTTGGAGTTCATAATGCTTCTTAATGACTAAAGAGTATATCCAAGGCAGGATGAATAATCTTTTACTCTTAATTTTAGTGTATCAGCTCATTTTGCTAAGTACTATGTAATTATTCCTATACTAGAGGCCCAGCACATGAAATTATGCAAGACCCAGAACTGCCACACCGGTGGGACCCCAGACCGTGCCACGCAAGCTGTGAGCCCCGCCTCGCCTCACAAGCCCCACCACACCGTGCTGCACAAGCCCCACCATGCCACATGAGCTGCGAGTGGCTTGCGGGCCTGGGGGAGGGACCGAGAGGTGCTCCATGCACCTCCTGGTGACCGTTCGTTTGGTCGTTACGGCATTACAGCCACTGGCCTTTTATAATATAGACTAGAGGCCCGGTGCACAAAATTCGTGCACGGGTGTGTGTGTCCCTCAGCCCAGCCTGCACCCTCTCCAATCTGGGACATCCTTCTCACAATCCAGGACTGCTGGCTCCCAACTGCTCGCCTGCCTGCCTTCCTGATTGCCCCTAACCGCTTCTGCCTGCCAGCCTGATCACCCCCTAACCACTCCCCTGCCAGCCTGATTGCCTGCTGGCCTGATTGCCCACAACTGCCCTCCCTTGCAGGCCTGGTTCCTCCCAACCGCCCTCCCCTGCTGGCCATCTTGTGGTGGCCATCTTGTGTCCACATGGGGGCAGGATCTTTGACCACATGGGGGCAGCCACCTTGTGTGTTGGAGTGATGGTCAGTTTGCATATTACTCTTTTATTAGATAGGATAGAGGCCTGGTGCATGGGTGGGGGCCAGCTGGTTTGCCCTGAAGGGTGTCCCAGATCAGGGTGGGGGTTCCCTTGGGGCATGGGGCGGCCTGGGCAAGGGGCCTGTGGTGGTTTGCAGGCTGGCCATGCCCCCTGGTGACCCAAGCAGAGGCCCTGGTATCTGGGGTTTATTTATCTTCTGTAATTGAAACTTTGTAGCCTTAAGTGAGGCCTGGGCCGGCTAGGGTGTGCAGAAAGCTTGGCTTCCTCCATCACCAGGGGCAACCCTAGCCTCCTGCTCTTTCCAGCTCCGTGGCTGCCGCCATTTCTGTTTGGGTTTATGTATCTTTTATCATTGAAACTTTGTAGCCTTGAGTGGAGGCCTAGGCCGGCAAGGGCAGGCAGAAAGCTTGGCTTCCTCCATTGCCAGGGAAACCCAAGCCTCCCTCCTGCTCTCTGTGGCTGTAGCCATCTTGGTTGGGTTTATTTGCATATTCGCTCCTGATTGGCTGGTGGGTGTGGCTTGTGGGTGTAGCAGAGTGATGGTTAATTTGCATATTACTCTTTTATTAGATAGGATATATCTATAGTTGGGGGGAAAGGAATACTTTAGAAACCTTTAGTAAAAAACCCTAAACTCCGTTAAAATCCATCTTCCTTTGTGATTCTACCTGTCTTTTGGGACCACTGTGTGCATTTGCATGGGTGTGGATGCATGTGCACAAAAGTCTATGTAGCATATTATTCTTGCTGTCCCTTGATAACTCCATCTCTATTTCTTTGCTGCTAATCTTTCTCTCCCTCCTACCTCTCCATCTTGTTCTCCCCCCTCTTCCCACAGCCCCCAGAGTCTGTCTCCCTTAACTAACTCAGACATACAAATGACGTCAGTGTTTTACTATAGGTGCCACCTCTCTGTTGGACTGAATTACCATTTTGTAGCAGGCCTAAACTTTAGTTAGCTGTCAACAGTTGAGAAGTTATGACTCAACCCTGGGCTTCTTACAAAAGTGAAAAACTGTCACTAAGTAACGGCTTTCCCCCTAAAACTTTGTTTCCGAAATAATGCATTATGCAAAATTTATAGTAATGATGAATGTATATTTTCTATTAGAAAGTGATGACTCTGTATAAGGATGCAAGAAAATCTAATATCCTTCTACAGTTAAGAACTTTGCCCATTAGTCTTTAACATACAGGTATGTACTCAGTAATCCTCTGCTTAAACTAACCCAGGTTTACTTTGTCCCATGCAGATTAAATTTGCCATAAATCTCAGAATCAGAAGTCTACAGGAATGCCCTGGCTCTAGAACTATGGGATGTTAGAGAGCCACTTTCCATAAAGAAATTCTTATAGGCAGTTCCCACTCTGCTTATAAACCCTCAGAAGTTCTAGAACTGTTTGCTTACAATTTATAGAAAAAGCTTCCAGTCACTTGTTCTAACTCTCCCTGTTTCTGACCTCATCTCTTTGGCCTCATGGCAAAAGAATACAATATTTCAGTATAACCTAGAACTGAATGAAAATCCTAAAATAACCCCCTTTCATTCAACAGGCAACTCTATAATTGACTAACTTCATTCAATTTCTCCCATGCTCATAACTGATTTTATACCTACACTTGCCATCTAAGTATTAACTCATTTCAAACAGCTTTAGTAGAATTCCATCTTTTTTTTAACTTGCTTCTTAAAGAAATTCACTTTTTTCTTTTTTCTATCACCATTTATCCCCTCTTCATCTCTATCCACCCTCCTCCCTCCATCACCACACTGTTTTTCATGGCCATGTTCTCTTTTTCCCCCTTTTTTGCTCAATCCCTCCACCACCACCCCAACACCTACACACACACACACACACACACACACACACACACACACACACACACACGCTGTCTGCCTGCTCTCTCTGAGTCTGTCTCTATTTTGCTTGGTAGTTCAGTTTGAAAGAAACTCACTCTTAAAGTGATATCAGAATTCCCTCTCTTGTTTTCAAACATTTTTACAACATGTTAAAATAACAAGAGTTTTTAATCAATTTATTCAAATTTTCAAAAACGTATTTTGAGTCCCTACTTGGGCTAGGTACAGCTGAATAAGACAGACAACTACCATGTCCTCATGGTGTTTACATTCTAGTGGGTGTGAGAGAGACAATAAACAAAGTTACTAACAATTATGTAGTATGGAAAAAAATGGAATGATATGGGGAAAAATAAAGAAAGGCAGGCAGATAGGAAGTGGGGCTTACAATACTAAATAAGGTGGTCAGATGGGCTGAGTCTCGAAGTTGTTTCATATTTTCTATTCTTGACTTAAAAAGCAGAGAGATGTCAGTTTATAATCCTCCAACTATAAAAAGGTGAAATAATATTTTTAATTGCTTTTGAACTTACACACCTTTGATTAAGTATTTTGGTGTGGCTCTATCTTCTTCCAGAAAAAATTCCTAAACTTCTTAATTTTTTCATTAAAAAGCTTATGGTTTGTGGATTGCCTGCTGCTGCTGCTTTAATTGACTACTTTATAGCAACAGTCTACTTTCTGAAGTGACTGCCAATCTTGGGCAACAGGAGGCATGTCCCTAAGAGCTGATGACCTCATAAAAAGAGAGTGCTCTAGAATATCTGTGACCAGAAACCTTTGGTGAAAAAGCCAACTGATTGAGTTATTTCAGACTAATGCAGGAAAGTCTTGCATTTCATAAGCATCCAATAACAGTAGTAACCAACTACAAATATTTGTGGATTAGTATAGCATGCAATTTTCATTGTTTTCCCACATGTGAAAACAGGTTTAGTTTCTCTGTTTTGCTTTGCCTGGCTTCTCTTGAGCATCTTCTTACCAACCAAATAATCACAGAGCATCACTTCACCTTCCAGTCAGCCAAACCAGTGGTTCTTAACCCTGGCTATGCACTGGAATCATCTTCTAAAATTACTGACATGAGCACAAAATGCAATGTACAAATGACATATTATAGAATTGTACACCTGGAGCTTATATAATGTTATTAACCAACGTTACCCCCAATAAATTTAATTTTTTAAAAATTACTAATGCAGGGGCCCATGATTCTAGTTAAATCAGAATCTCTGGGCGGTGGGGCCCAAATATTAGTTTTCTTTTTTTTTTTTTTCCAATTACACAAGAGGATCTATTGCATAGCCGTGGTTTGCCTCTCTGTTGACTAATGAGTTTGCCGACCACTGACCTAGCCTCTCGATTCCAATAATTACAGGCATGTGGCTCGCGAGCCGCAATTTGCTGACCACTGGCTAGGCCAAGAACCTCTGAACTTAGCCTCTCAGCCCTTAGTAGCCTTCTACTCAGCACCTCTGAGGGTCTCCCAAGATAATTAGTGATTTATTTCCTCTATAGAGACCTCAGCTTTCACCTCATTCTCTTTTTCTTTCAACTACTTTTCTCCCTTTCCTTTATTTCTTGTCTCCTTCTTGCCTCCTTCTGCCCAATGCCTTCCAACAGTACCTGCTAAGGTTGTTTGGCCTATTGGTGGCCAGCGCTGGGCTAGGTTTTCAGTCCTTTGATGCAAAACACACATATCCAGTTACCTGGAGATTGCCCACTCATCACTTCTGCAGCTGCTTCTTGGTGTCCTGGGGCCTCTCCACGCCCTGTCAGTCTGGCTGCCCTCCAGAGCTGGTGCCACACTCAGGGCCTGCCCCCAAGGTAGCATACTTTGGCCCCCAGAATTCCTATTGAATATATATTATCATAGCATCTGAGAATGCTCTCATTGTGGCTTATAGTGGTAAGGCATTTTATCTTCTGGCCCCTGTCCTCTTTCCCACTATCACCACCACAGAATAAACAACATGAGAGTTTGAGTGTACATCCTGTGTTGGAAAACTTGCCCTCCATTACCAAGTGACTTGATAAAACAATCCTGCAGTATTTCTTCAGCTAGCAGAGAAAAGGTGGGCTCCCTCCCAGCTGACTCATTTACCACATACCCTGTGGAATGGATTCGACTCAGCATATTTGGGATCACTGGCCAGAGACCAAGGTTCTGGAGTTTCCTTCCTGGGACATTTCTCAAGGAAAACTCAGCCTCTTAGAAGAGCAAGCTGGTTTTTGAACCAATCATCAGCTGCAGTTGCACTTGGAAACATTTAATTGGTAATTTAGGGTATATAAAAGAAATGCACTGTAATAAGAACATCTGACATTTACATAGCACTTTCTAGGTGGCAAAATTCTGAATGCTTTACTTTTATTAACTCATTTAATCTTAACAACAACCCTACAGAAGCAAGTACTGCCATTATTGTCATTCCTGTTTTACAGATAAGGAAACTGAAGGACAGTGAGGTTGAGTAACTTGCCCAAGATCACACAACAAGCAAGAAGCAGAGCCTTAGATCAAACCTAGGCAGTTTGGCACCAGGCTGTCTTTCTCTTTTCCACCTGTCTACATGTTAAGAGGTGCCTTTTACATTTTTGACCAATTTTTTTCCATTGGAACAGCAAATATGTAGATTTAAAAGTCTATTTTGTTTACTTAAAATGATTTACAATAATTGATTTTGATAGTAAGGTAATTTAAACTCTTTTCAGAACTTTTAGATTATTATGAGTTCCTTGCAAAAATGCTTATAGAACTATAACACATTTATTTTGTGGAAAAAGAATGAGTAAAATTATAGAAGGTAATATTTTTTAGTCAAAGTTTCTGAGTGATATAAAATCACTGTGATTTCATTGTTTTCCTTCCTATTTCATTATTGTATCTTACGTACTATAATTAGAAAATGTATCCTTGCTTTTTAAATTTTTTTCTACATACTGTCATTTTTCATTATGATTCTATGAAGAGAATGTCATTGTTCATTGTATAAAAATGTTTGCAAATAAACATCAGGTTTTAGCTGAAGAAATAAAAAGCACAGTGCTATAGTTCAACTATACCTATAGAAGCAAATACATTTGTGTAACAGCTTGAATTTTTAACTTTTTTACAATAAGAGCAAAGTAATTATATTGCATAATCTTTGTTTAAAATTAGTTGAAAATCAATATAGCTCTAACATATTGTGTTGAGTCAATACAGTATTATCAGTTTTTAAAACTCTCAACTTTGTATAATTTCTTTTATTAAACATATTATTTATTTAGCTTGGACAAAAGCAAAACTTGAGATCATGCTACACTCTGACTGGTTTCCTAAGTTTATTCTAAGAGACCTTTTCACTTAAACTATTTTTAAATCATGGTTTGAAGTTTATACCATTCGAACATTACTAAATAGGATCTCATATGTTTAAGTTATAAACATATTATAAGCATTATGGATCCTGGACCTCAGATTCCCTAAGGGGCTTTTAGGAACTTGTAAATATTTAATAGAGGATATGAGCTTTCTTTTTTAATTTTAATCTTTATTTTTCCAGAAGGGGATATTATATAACTCATTGATATTTACTTTATTCTCATAAGATAATGCCACAGGGGACATAGTGAACCTATGGAACCTAACTTCCAAATTCCAAGGGACTTTTTATATTGTGAATGTTTGCCTATAATGGGAGTCTGTTGAACAAGCTGAAACAGTCGCAGGACACCAAGAGAACAATTTCCTTTCTTGTGCTACATTTACTACTAGTTTTGAAGATTTCTAAGAGTCAATCTAGAACCAAACTATTTTTGCAAATATAGTATTGAGTTTCTTCCTTCATGTGCAGCCTGTGAGATGTTAAAGGAAGTGATAATTTTTGTAAAATAATGTTGTTTTTTAAAAATATGTTTTGTTTTTAAATGTGTGGCTTGCCCAATTTTGCAACAATAATGGTAAGTTTTAAAAATAATCTACAACGTCACCATCTTTACCAATTGAGACTTTATTATTTTATGTGTCTGCATACAATTTGATTTGCATATCACTCAGCCGGTAGCATTATAATTTTAGCAACATCATAGTTTTCTGTATATTCAGCCATCAATTAAGCATTTTAACCAGTAGGTGATGGACTAATGAAGGAAAATAAGTAAAGGAAAAGTAATCATTAATCTCTGAAATGACTGAATCTTTTAAATATCTCCCTTCACAGCCCACACTCTTCGTGCTTTGCTCGTGATGGAAAATAGCACAGCTAACTCTGTCATCATCCATACTTCGTTTTGTGCAAGTCCAGGTTGACCTTGTTCAACCTATGTTCAACCATTCTAGTTGATTTCTCTCTGGGGGTTAGAGTGCATTTAACAAACATGTGGACCTTTGACTTATTGGCCACAAACAAAAGCTAAAAATCTTACAAAAGGATAAAACTCATCTTTGTTTCAGCTTATGTTAGCAGGAAGAGTTATTTTAGCCCCATGGAGACTCTGAAACATATTTTGAACTTATTGTCTGGTGCCTTAGAGCATTGGGATCAATATTTTGAGGCATTTTTTTCAAGCCCCACGATTCCAAATCAGCCTCAGCAAGTTGAACTAAACTCTATTTGGCTTTAGCACTTCAAACACGTTAATGAGCAGATAGGATTGACTTTCAATGAGCAGATAGGATTGACTTTCAATCCTATCTGCTCATTAATGTGTTTAGATTTTGTTTGAAGCACAGGTGTTTTACTTACTTGTAAAAGCCTTAAATTTTTATGCGTACAAAAGGAGCATAATCCCGTTATAAAAATCCAAACATTATAAAATTACTATAGAAAGTTATCACTCTTGTGATATAGAGAGGTATTATTAATAGAGGAATAGCAGATATTTCCCCAAGAATGTTTTCTGGTTTACTGATACATATTATACAGAGAGAGAGACTTTTAAAAATAATTCCTTGACAATTACATATCTCTTAGAAACATTCCAATTATACATACTGTTTTCCATATTGTGTTTATTATTTAATATCTCTTGGATATTTTTCCATGTTGGTGCTTATAGCATCTATTTCATTCTTTTCTCTATGATATAATTGTATCATAAGTTACTTAAATACAGCCAGCCCTCTGTATCTGAGTTCTGCATCTCTGTATTCAACCAATCTTGAATAGAAAATATTCTAAATAAAATGTACATTGTTACTGACGTGTACTATATGGCTAGGCGTACTGAACAAGTATAGATGTTTTTCTAAACAATGCAGAATAACTGTTCGTAAAGCATTTACATTGTATTAGAAATCATAAGTAATGTAGAGAGTTGTTTCCAGGTTGGCTTTTTTTTTTTTTTTTTTTTTTTTTGTAATACCAATGTTGCAGCGAACATATCTCTATACACTTGGAATACAGTATTAAAAAGAAATAATAGAACAATACTGTTTTAATGTATTTCATTCTTGTTCTCACTTCAGATTATTGTTACCAGCAGACCAAACTCATAATAATATTTCAACATTTTAATTCAATACCTTTAGTTCTTAAGAATAAGTGCATTTTTCCAGAATTTGAAAATATTGACTTACAAGTGACCTTGCAACATGTTCTTTTATCATTCATTGAATGATAATAATAATGATTCCTTGACCATTATATAACTCTTCAGTTTACAAAGAGCCTTCACATAATTATCTCATATCACTTCACATCATTGTGATGTATGCAGAACACATTTATAGGGAAAAATAGTGCTGACTTGGAAAGTTTTACTGCCTGAAATATATAGAGAGTGTGTAAGTCCTTTGTTTTGCTACTTCAAGGAGTCAAGGCCGTTGTTCTGATAGGAGTGTTATATCATACTGGTATCTTAATGTGAAAAAACACACCCTTATGTGTCACTTTAATAACTGGTGTTGCTAATTTACTACCCAGTTTTCAGGCAGTTTAATTTAATTCTCTGATATCCAGAGATTAGACTCACCAGGCATTTATTAGCTAAGTGCTCCAATAATTGCTACTCCAGAACCAAGTGTTTAAAAGACATTTATGCAGCAGTTGTTAATGGTGGGTGACTTTCAGTGCCACTTTTCCTCATTTGGAATTGGGAGAACAAAGGGTAAGGGCAGAAAAACAATGTCCATAGACTATAGCACCAACAAGATCATGCTTGCTAAGACCTTGGAAAGTCCTTAGCCACTCATTATCACTCCTGTATTCCTATGACCCTTCCTTTACCCGACACCTTTCATGTGGGCCTGGCAGTAAACGATGAAGCTTCTCTCATTTCCCAACTCCTGGTAGGAAGCAGGCTCCTGTGCAGGGAGAGGAAATCATTGTTATAGTGCTTCCTGCTTTGGGAAAGGAAATGGTCTTGAATGGCATTATTGTTGCCATAGCTGCAAACTTATGTTGCTGCATTAGTAGACCTATCCCAACCCTCGATTTGGCTGAGAATGCACTTCTGAACCTCCTCTCTTCCTACATTTACTGTACCAGGCACAGGACCTAAAAATCAGTTTCCAGATCTCAAGTCTTGTAAGATCCCATCCAATTCAAGCCCTGCGTGTTGAATATGATAGCATTTTTTAACCAACCATAATTCTACAGGCTGCATCAATACTTATAAGCACATTACATTACTTAAAGAGAAATCACATAACTATTAACACTCTGAAATTCTGGTGCTGTGTTCTTTCATCAGTACAATGATAAGATGTTGATCTGCCCCATTCTATCTGTTCACTATTACTTTGTATGGCTCCAACTATACTTGGAGGTCAGGTCAAGCTGGTTTCTTCATTGTCCTGTGGGGAATAGAAAGTTCATTTCTACCTCTTTGCCTACCCTTATATTTTTTCCTCTCTCCTATAAGTCCTTCTCCTTTCTTGCCTGTCTGAATCCTAATCAAATTAGAAAGCAAGCCCCCAAGTCCTTACCTGCATAAAGCCTTCTCTGCTCTAATAGAGAATCCCACTAATGTCTGTACACAGGTGGAGAAACTCAACACCTTTCTGCACATTCTATCTTTTCCTTCCTAACCTGTGGGTAACATATCAGATTTGCAGTCTTGACATCCAAGCTCTTAAAACAGTAACCTGTTTATTGGATTGCAATAATCATATTAGGCACCAGAGTATAGTGAATGCCTTCCACATTCTCCATATCTGGGGCTTTCTCTCTGAACCAAGTAGGGAGATATACTAATGAGCAAAGTTGGATTTTAGTGCATATCCTTGGGCCTAACAAGAGAGTCCCATAGAAGCTAAGAATCAAGCACAGTTGATAAATTTCCTATTCACAGAGTGTATGGGAATGGTGGCTAGTTCCAGACCGATCACTGGCAAATGCCTTACCATTCTTCTTGTTTGACCAACAAATTCCTTGTACATACACAAGATGACCTCTTGGACCTCATGTTTACACAGCAGGTACCTTTGGACACATTTCACTTACTCAGAATATTTCAAGCATGAGTATTCCACAGGTAGTTAATCTTTCACTAACATTTTCTAGTTCTGAATACTATATTTTGTAAGTCTAAGAAATAAAAATGTTTCTAATTCAGGAAATAAAAATTTGTAAGAAATGTGGCATGTCTGGAGGGTGAGCATTTCCTATAATTTTGTCTCCTGTTGCTTGACTAGTCCTATGAACTACCTAATTTAAGATTTAAAGATCTGTGTTACATGTGAATTATTTAATATGTTAATCTCGGACTTTCTTAATAGATAATAAACTTCTCAAAAGCAGAATTGTGCCACAAATGATTCTTGTACCTCTCATAGCACTTAATATAATTCTGAGCTTATCAAGATGTTGAATATATATTCATTGAAGTCAATGTCATCTTTAGAATGAGGTGCTTAAATTCCAAATTAATGGGTTTTTGGTAAGAGATGGTGAATCATTTGGGGTCCTAGGGAAGAAACAAAATTCACCTTAGATATTTTACATGAAAAGACTTTAATAAGAAGACTGAGCCCTAGCCGATTTGACTCAATGGTTAGAGCGTTGGCCCTCAGACTGAAGGGTCGCAGTTCAATTCTGGTCAAGGGCATGTACCTCGGTTGCAGGCTCAATCCCTGCCCTTATCGGGGCCTGTGGGAGGCAACTAATCGTGGTATCTCTCACATTGATGTTCCTCTCTCTCTGTCTCTCTCCCTCCCTTCCACTCTCTCTAGAAATCCTTGGATAAGGATTAAAATAAATTAATTAATTGAAGAAAAAAAAAAAAGAAGACTGACTACTCAAAGGTATAGAGGCAAGGTTAAGAAAAAAAGTATGGCGAGGCACCAGTTACAGAGGGAACGCTGTTTTCCTCCTGGGGCTGAAGAAACAAAGAAAGGAAACAGCGTTAGCAGAACTCGGTGGAGCTGGAGCTGGGGAAGAAGACTGACCTGGCAGAGGAGATGTGGCTCAGGAGTGATGAATAAGAACTGGGGTGACAATGCAGGGTGGGGGGTGGAGGAAAAAATACTCCATTTTCCACTTGCCGATCTCCTCTGTGTTCCAGTGCACAAGGAGTCATGGAGATGTCAGCAAATTTCAGTCTTCTGAGGCACAAAGTAGGACAGAGGAGATTGGAGAAAAAAGGGGGTGGAGAGGTTTGGGCAGATTGGACCAGGAGGTAGGTGGGAGGAGGGCATGCAAAATAACCAGTATAGAAGGTTTCCATTATAAATGGAAACAAGGAAAAGGCTGAATTATTATGTATAGAAATCCAAAAATTATGTGGGGAAAACTAAGTCAGACTTGGCCAAATATAGGCCCTGACAATTTTCTTCCCTGAGCCACTCTGAATATAATCTGAATAAAGAGAATAAACACTGTTACATCCAAACTTTCAATTATTGCTGTTTCAAATCAAGAAATAAACACATAAGTCTATCACTCATGGCAATAAATACAATTTATTGACAGACATAACTGCCATCACACGCTAAAGTGGGGGCTGACCTGTTTAATGAGCACCTCTGCTCTTTTGACTATAAAGTAAAATAACAGACCAAACATATTCCTCCTGGGTGGAGGAATAACATCCATTCAGAGTAGTTAAGACTAACATCATACTGTTCTCTTTAAATTTAAAAGGAAGACATATTTTAATATTTTTTACTTTAGTTTGGTACCTGTTCATGATCACATAGGGGTTAGTAGTTCTGTGATTCTTACATAAAAATAAGATATTAAAGGTTTTGTAATCTATCATTGCATTTAACAGATAAAGAAACAGGCGCCCATGAACTAAGACACCTGCCCTCAATCAAATAGTTGGTTGTGGCAGAACCAGCCCAGAATGCAGAGAGTCTACACCCTAATCTAGTCATCTGTAGTTCTAGAAATGCTTGATTTAGCTCCAAGTAAATGGCAAGAGAGCATAGGGATTAAGGGCAACGGTTTGGAATTAGACAGATCTAACTGGACTTTTGGCAAACGACGAATTCCTGCTGAGCTTGCATTTCCTCCTTTCTATAGCTGGGGTGAATACAGAATATCCATCCCATTAGAGTTGCTACAGATTGACTGAAAAAAATATGCATAAAATGTTTAGCATAATGCTTAGCATATAGTAGACACCCAATAAATAAAAGCTATTATATAGTTATAAATTTTTTCTTTCTCTTTTTTTTGAAAATCAACTGATAATTTAGTCATAGATGATAATAAGAATTTAAGAAGAATTATGCAGGGGTCTCTAAATGAAGAAAAGAACATTTATATCAGTCAGAAGAGGTAGAGAATAAAGGAAACCACATTAGGGTGGAATGGAATGCAACAGTCCTGATAGCTAGATTGGTATGTTTTTTTCCTCCAACTTTAATTAAGGAAACATTACCAAGAGTCCCTCTTTTAAATTATGGGTGTTTTTTTTTTTTAATTAATAGATTTTTAAAAGTAGTTTTATAGAAAACTACTTTTCTGTAGGTTTACCGAAAAATAAATTATTTTTTTATTCCTAGAGATTAATATTATTAGATCCATTGAAAAGTTGAAAATACTTGATAAATATAAAGTGTTATACAGATAGAAGGTGGTATTATTCTTGCGAATAAATAATGTGAAGTGCCCAGGACCTAGTTAACACACCAGGAAGAGATAAATCAATAGAACTTGATCAACCTAGGCTTTTAAAGAACATCAGGGGCAAAAGTATGCAACTGCTAGCAAAGTTGTGTACCCTGTTATGGCAAACTTTCCAGGGACTGATGGATTGCCTATCTGAATTCTATCTAAAAGAAAAATTGCAGGCATAGCTACGGAAACTTACAGATAGTATCACACCATACTAAACAAACTAGTTGAATCTGTAATTCAAGGGTAGGACCACTGAAAAAAATGTATAAACAACCTACTGGTAAAAAGGTACATAGCTTGTAAGGGAAATTAACATAGAAATATTACAAGGTCTTTAAAGAAATAATGACTATTATACCAAAGGCAAAACTAGTGGATGAAATTTATAAATATAAGACTTCCCCAAAATCATTATAGGCAAAGACATTTCCTACTAGTTAATAAGAATTTCTGATTGGCTCATCATTGGATTGGCACTACCTTAAAAAAACACAACACAAGGATAGGGATATGGCTTGAAATGAAATGATATGTTTAATAAATGTGTCTTTATTTAGAGAAGCATAAACAGCAAAGTTTCAGCGATCCTTCTGTGCTAGAACAAATATATTTTAAATTTGTGCAAGTGTTCTGGGAGACAGACATTAGGTTCATAGATGATACTGAGTTCTTCCAAGTAGAAAATGCCAATAAAGGCAATGGGGGAAATAAGAGGAAAAACCTGAGAGTTTGAGAAATTAGGCAGAAAGGTAGTAGTCTCATTCTTTGACATTTAAAGCCCAGGAGTGTTGACGCCCTTTTTGGATGATGGGGTCACAGTGATGTGCTGTTAGTTAAGGGAGTGTCATGGATGAGAGGAAGGCTCCGTGCAGCTGAAGCCTTGGTGCTCACTATAAATTAGGTTTTGGGTGAAGGACAGAGGCGGTCCACTCTCTCTCTGGGTGCAAACTGTGGGATGTTCTGTCATTTCTGAGAAGCCTTCCTGTAGGAGTGGAACGCACAGAATTATGAAGAGAGGCTTTTCCCTTAAAGAAAAGTGTTTTGTTTTGTTTTTTAATATATTTTATTGATTTTTTACAGAGAGGAAGGGAGAGGGATAGAGAGTTAGATACATCAGTGAGAGAGAAACATCGATCAGCTGCCTCCTGCACACCTCCCACTGGGGATGTGCCCACAACCAAGGTACATGCCCTTGACTGGAGTTTTGTAGAGGTTTTGATAAAAATTGTAATTAGGTACACCCTAATGTACTTTTAAGGGCACAGATAACTCATAGGCAGGCATGGAGGCCAACTCTGACTGAAAACTTCAAAGGTCTTTGAAGGGTGACATGAGTCTTTTGGGCATTCTTAAAAGGCCAGGAGTTTACTCTAGCACTTATTTGATAAATTCAGAGATAATGATAATCTGCACTCCATTTCATGGATGGAAGAGGCTAAAGCATAGTAGTTCACAAAGATTCAGAGATCAATGGGCATGAATTGGGCGGGGGGGGGGGGAAGGAAGGGAGAGAATGTTGTATTTATATACTAAAGTCTCTGTTTTGCTTTCTTTTTATACTTGGTAAGATCAGAGTTGGTATGCCTCTGCATAAAACTCCAGATTTGGATGTTTTAAAGGAAAAGAATGCATTTTGAAAACAACTTTGAAGTCAGTTTCCCCAATTCTTACATAGTCTAATGTTTCTTTTCAGTTTATAATGGCTAATTATGAAAGGAGTCTAGAATGCAATTAATTCTCACATCAGTAAAAGAAATAAAAACAGACCATTGCCTTTCATATATAAAGAGCACACTGACTAAGCCAGGGGTCCTCAAACTTTTTAAACAGGGGGCCAGTTCACTGTCCCTCAGAACGTTGGAGGGCCGGACTATAGTTTTTTTTAAAAAAAACTATGAACAAATTCCTATGCACACTGCGGGCCCGGGACGAGTTGGCTGCTAAGCAGGACAGGCAGTGGCAAACGGTGGGCCAGATAAATGTCCTCGGCGGGCCGCATGTGGGCCACGGGCCGTAGTTTGAGGACCCCTGAAAGCATTTGCAATGTACCAGTATTTTGGACTTCATTTAATTACTAGAGGCCTGATGCACGAAATTAGTGCAAGAGTAGGCCTTCACAGCCACGGCTGCCTCGGCCCTCACGACCCCTGCCCACTGGTTGTTCCGCCATCTGGTCTAATTAACATATTAGCTCTTCATTATATAGGACTAGAGGCCCGGCGCACGAAACTCGTGTACTTGGAAGGGGGTCCCTCAGCCCGGATTGCACCCTCTCGAAGTCTGGGAGCCCTCAGTCGGACATCCTTAGTGCTGCCACAGAGGCGGGAGAGGTTCCCACCACTGCTGCTGTGCTAGCCAGCCATGAGCCCAGCTTCTGGTTGAGCAGTGCTCCCCCTGTGGGAGCACACTGACCACCAGGGGACAGTTCCTGCATTGAGCATCTGCCCCCTGGTGGTCAGTGATGTCATAGCAACTGGTCGTTCTGCTCTTTGGTCAATTTGCATATTAGCCTTTTATTATATATGATTATAGCCCTTCAGGTACTATTATTATTGACATTTCAGAGACTGGGAAACTGAGGCTCAGAGATATTAAATAACTTATCCAATGCTACCTGGTTGGGTCAAGAGGACTCAAATTCTAAGTCTGTCTAATTCCAAAGTCCATGTTGATATATATATAACTTACTGATATATAATAACTTACTGATATTCTTACAGTTCATGTTTGTATTTGATAGTGAGTTGTATTAGCATAACAAAAGGAAGTTTTGTTAAAATACTTTCTCATCTTTAATCTTTAATCATCTTTAATCTCTACTTTTAAAATCTTTTCACTTTATTCTACATGAAGCTTACTCTGTTCATAGAACATCTACCATTATAGATTATAAAAACTATTTTTCAACAGGGACATGTTGTTGAATGTCATGACTATTCATGTACTGGTTCTAGAGCTTCCAAACAAATTTGTTTTTTGGTGCCCACTCTATTGCTTTTCTGAGTAGGCTGTAAATCTTGTTAAAACCAATAAAAATATAATTTCAGAATGTTTCAGAAGCAATCTCTCATGTCACTGGAGTCTCCAAGGTTTTCTGTTTCTACTTTCTTCTTTGTAAAGTACATAAAGGATTCAGATAAAAATAATTTATCTGTACTAGTAAATATAACATTCTTTTCTAATTACAAAAAGTGGTACATGATGACTTGAAAGAACTTAGAACATGTCCTAAGTACAAAGAAAATAAAAAGATCCAAAATTCCATTATTCACAGATAAAACATGAACATTCTAATGTATTTCCTTCCTTTAAATAAATATATCAAAATATTAACTATGGTTTATTTTGGAGGGAGCCTGAGGAACTTAAAGTAAAATAAAGTACACATATACACATTTTAATACATATCTATTTTGTATATGTATATTTGTATTTTATTTATTTATATAGTCATCTAAGATATTCAATGACATTTTCAAATATTTTTCTCAGAAATTATTACGTTTCTCTAAAGGGTCACCGAGATGTTGTGATTATAAGGAAAAAATTGGCCAATTTGTTTATATTAACTCATTTAATGCTCATAAGAACTCTAGGATGTGCCCACCATCCAGATATCATTGCTGACATGTACACATAAGAAACTGTTTGACATTGAAACGGGGACTCAGAACTGTTGGACATGGAAATTGGGACTCAAACATTTTTTGTTATTATATGTTTATTTCTAGTCTGCAGAGGCAAGATTTTTTAAAGGAAAGAAAAGGGGAAAAAATAGATACAGAAGCAAAGAAGCATTGAACAGACTGTCAAACTACAGCGGGAAGGCAGGGGAGGTTGGGGGGGTGCTGTAAGAGATCAACCGAAGGACTTGTATGCATGCATATAAGCATAACCAATGGATACAAGACACTGCGGGGGGGGGGGGGAGAGCAGGTAAAGGCATGTACTGGGTGGTAGGGGAGGCCGGGGGGGAGGTCAATGGGGAAAAAAAAAGGAGACATATGTACTACTATTTGTAATACTTCAAACAAACAAAAAAAAAGCCAGTCAAAAAAAACCTCTAGGAAGTAGGGACTATTATCTATTATTTTCGTTATACAAATGAGAAAGTTTAGGCATAAAGAGGCGAATTAATTTGCTTAAAATCTTGCCTTACCAAGAAAATAGTCATGCCAAACTAGCATGGTTTTTATTTTGTTCTTTGACTTGTTTATTTTAATGAGAAAACAAAGATGATGAATTAGGGCCTTGCCATGGACATATTATACCTTCATTTCAGGAAAGGAAATGATAGCTCCACATGACATTCTTGTAAATGAAGACGGTAAAGGGGGAGAACACATACCTCGGAGGATCTGGAGCTGACTGAACCCATGGACTAGGAGGACAAGTTAATGGATCAGTATCAAGAACATGTAGCTACTAAATGACAGACTTGAGATCCAAACCCAGGCAGGATTTCCTTGGAGCCCACACTTAACTACTCCCTAAATTGAATCTATAAAGAAGAAAGGCATCAAGAAGAAAGCCAAAAATCAGTCTTCTGATTACGTGACTCGGGGATAACTACTGCCAGCATTTTGGTAAACATATTTTCAGACCCTTTTTGATGCAAAGCTTAAGTGCAGCTGATCTAAGTTTAGCAAATGTCTTGTGATCCTCTTGGAACATGAAACCATGGGAAGCTTGTAAGAAACTACTTCAAGGCCATTTCTCACTGTCTTCATATCTTTCCAGGAGGGTATCATGAGGTGTTCTGCCTTCCCCTCTCTAATGCAATTATGATGTTAACTACCTGAAGTTAGATCAGATTTCACAGGTTAAGGGCACACTTCCCTACAAGACTGCCCTAACTTCAGACACCAGCCACTAGCTCAGGGTTTCCAGGACAACCATACTTCTTACCAACTAGCTACAAAGTCAGGAGTTCCCACTATCCCTTCAAGTTTGATAATTCGCTAGAACAGCTCACAGAACTCAGGAATGCACCATACTTATGATTATAGTTGTTGTTTTTTATATATAAAGAATACAAATCAGGACTAGCCAACTGAAGAGGCACATAGGGCAAGTTCTTAGACAATCGCATGTCCTTTGGGGTCAGGAGGGCCCATGTCCTTCCCATGTGAAGCTTCCAAGCCCTCAGGACATGTAACCCTCTGACACATCAATGTGTGATTACCAACCAGGAAGCCCACCTGAGCCTCTGTGTCCAGAGTGTTCACTCGGATTTCTTCATGGAGGCATGAATGATTGAATCATTGGTGACATGACTGAATTCAATCTCTAGTCCCTCTCTCCTCCCCAGAGGTTGGGCTGATATCACTTGGATCAAAGACTCAATCCTCTAATTACATAGTTCATCTTTTTGACATGCCCCCCCATTCTGAATTTTCTATTAGCATGAACTCAGGTGCCCACCATGAATAACAAGATACTTCTATCTCTCGGGAAATTTCAAGGATTTAGAGGCTAACTCCCAGGAACCAGAAACAAAGGCCAGCCATGTTCTTCACTATACGACACCCCGCTCTTCCCACCCCCACTCCAGCATACAACTGCAGGCTGCAGAACTACTAGCTGCAACATGGAATCCAGCAACGGGGTATTCCACTACTCATGTTGCACTTGGCCTCCAGCCTCTTTTGTTTTTATGCTGTCCTGTGGGACAAGGCACAGGGGCTGCTGGCACCTTTGCTGTTTTTGCTTTTGCTATCTAGGTAATAAGCTGTCTGAATTTTTTAATAGATTGGCCTTTTTTATTTGTCTGTTTTTTAAAAAATATTTTTATTGATTTCAGAGAGGAAGGAAGAGGGGGAGAGAGAGAAAAATATCAATGATGAGAAACATTGATGGGCTACTTCCTGCATGCCCTCTGATGGGATGGAGCCCACACCCCAGGCACGTGCCCTGATGGGGAACCAAACTATGGGTCGACACTCAACCACTGAGCCAAATCAGCTGGGCAACAAGCATCTTTTCTGCATCACCCCAATAATTGCTCATACAGCTAGTTTCTGCTTCAGTAGATATAGTGAGGAAGAGCTAAGCCAGTGATTGTCGATGCAGCCAGTTCTATTGATATAGGTCTGAGGGTGAGTGGCTATGAATATCTTCCAGATATTTTATAATCATGTAAGAGATGCAAATCGAAACAATGAGGTATCACCTCACACCTGTCAGAATGGCTACCATCAATAAACGACAAGTGATGGGGAGGATGTGGAGAAAAGGGAAACCTAGTACACTGCTGATAGAAATGCAGACTGGTGCAGCCATTATGGAAAACAATATGGAGTTTTCTCAAAAAATTAAAAATGGAACTCCCATTTGACCCAGTGATCCCACTCACTTCTAGGAGTATATCCCAAGAAATCAGAAACTCCAATCAGAAAGGATATATGCACCTCTATGTTCATAATAGCGTGCTTTACAATAGCTAAGATTTGGAAACAGCCCAAGTGCTTATCAGCAAATGAGTGGATAAAAAAGCTGTGGTACATTTATACAATGGAATACTACATGTAAAAGAGAAAGAACTCTTACCATTTGCAACAGCATGGATGGACCTGGAGAGTATTATGCTAAGCAGGGAAATAAGCCAGTCAGAGAAAGACAAGTATCATATGATCTCACTCATATGTGGAATCTAATGAACAAAACAAACTGATGAACAAAATAGATCCAGAGCCATAGAAGCATGGAATAGACTGTGGAACTTCAGAGGGAAGGAAGGGGAGGGTGGGTGAGTGGAAAGAGATCAACCAAAGAACTTGTATGCATATATGCATAACCCGTGGACATAGACAATAGGGTGGTGAAGGCTTGAGGTGGAAGGCAGGGGCAGGCTAGAAGAGGTCAATGGGGGTGGGGGAAGGGGACATATGTAATACTTTCAACAATAAAGATTTAAAAAATAAAATAAAGTAAAAATGTTCAGGAAGTCTCTCTCAAGAGATGCAATTTGAGCATACAACTGAATAATGAGAAGTGTGAAGATCTTGGGCACATGTGTTACAGGTGGCAAAGGCCCAGTATTTGAAACAATCTTATCCTATTTGAAGAGCAATAGAAATACCAGAGTGGCTTTGGGTCCTGTGGCAAATAAGTGATTTGCTTACCCGATAGCATTGCCTTTTTTCCTGGCTGTGAGAGCTCTAATTTTGTTCAGACACAATATGTAGACTCAAGGGATGAACCATCATTTGTCGAAGCAAATTATAAAAATACTAGGGCCCAGTGCACGAATTCGTGCACCTTGAAAGGAACTGTGGGCCATGAGGCTGTGGTAGGCACAGGGGTAGGTTTCCGCCCATCCTCTGCGCCCCCACCCGGCCCCTCCTGCCGCAGGCCCCTGGTCCCTGCCTGTGGGCAGCCCTGCTGCTGCCACTGCCGCCACTCCCACATGCTGACGGGCAGGCCCCGCTCACACCCGCTGAAGGCACGGAGCGATTGCAGCTGGCGCCAGCAGTGGGTGCAAGCGGGGCCATCGCCGTCAGTGGGTGCGAGAGGCAGCTGCTGGCCCTGATCTCCCCTCAGGAGCAGGGGGAGGTGGAGAAGCCCTGAGGGGTGGTTGTGGCCGGCAGCCATCACTTGCACCCACTGACGGCACCAAGCAATTGGGGCTGGCGCTGGGCACCGGCAGTGGGTGCGAGTGGTGGTTCCAGCACCAGCAGCAGGTGCGAGTGGGGCCAGAGCTGGCAGCAGGTGCGAGCGCTGCGCGGGACTGTAGCACGCGGGAGCAAAGAATTTTCAGTAACCACCAGAGACTCCCCCCATGACAGCGACCGGCACCCTGCCTTGGTCTGGCGCCCCCGCTCACCTGCTCCACCATCCCGCCGCGGCAGATGCATGCCATGTTCTGTGCACGCCCCCTGGTGGTCAGCGCACATCATAGCCACTAGTTGTTCGATTGTTCCACCATTCAGTCTACTTGCATATTAGATTTATTATATAGGATTTTTAAAAAGACAACACTTGAAGATGGCAAGTTAAAAGGCTGGAAAGAGCCTGGACCCTAGTGACACCTTGGACCATCCAAACCAACTGTAGGACCACCTTCCTTCAGACTTGTGAGACAGACGTATCAATTGGTTGCCTCTCACTCGAGCCCCAACAGGGCTGGGGATTGAACCTGTGACCCTTCAGTGCATGGGCCAACGCTCCAACCACTGAACCACATCAACCAGGGCTGCAATTCACTATTAAAATAAAGGAATGGATAGTGACTAAAGATTCACTTACGATTGCCATTTTTATTTTTAGAGAAATTATTATTTAGAGCTGGATTAAAAGAAATAAAAGCCTCATAAATAATTTATGAACTATCTTGGCTGAAACTCCCAAATGTTAGCAATTTTTAGTTATTCTGACTTCTTATGTTGGGGAGAACATTTAGCATCGTTTCCAGGTATTGTGTCTGCCCACTTTAACCATGTGAAGAGTCTCTACCAATTACGTTGCCATCTTAAACCCCTCTCTCTCTTTGAAATAGCCCCAAATTTTTGCCCCAGTCTTTTATCTTTGATAAGAAGGCAACTTCCTTTCATAAGCATGGCTGTCCTTAATACCTAGGGTGGTGACCTAACTGGCACCAGAAGAATCACAAAATAGCGTAGCTCATTTAAAACAGTTTCCTCATGGTTGTCCTGTTCCCCCATTCAGGAAAAAGATTATTGGTTACCATGGCAATCAGCTTCCACAGCATTCCATTCTAAGTAACCACACAGGTGTAGAACCAGCTTTATTCCACGTTCATTACTGTAGCTCTCTGCAGATCTGCATATTTCTTCAGCCTGTTCTCCGTAATTGTTGTTTAGAACAACCAACCAACCAACCACACAACCTGCAGCCAAACCAGATACTTTTCTCAAAGGCACCATATCCCCATCTTTTCTGAACATTTAAAATTTTACATATATAGTATAATGATTTTCTCACAGCACCAATTTAAACGTTCTGATATGCTCTTTCATAAATCTGGGATTATATCTGTATCTGTTTAACCATTTTTAGAAAACAAATAATGAATTTACAGCCAAAATCAGAGCACGAGACAGTTCTATAAGATTATTTCCCATCATTCTTTTTTTTTAAAAAAATAAATCTTTATTGTTCAGATTATTACAATTGTTCCTCTTTTTTCCCCCATAGCTCCCCTCCACCTGGTTCCCACCCCACCCTCTGCCCTTACCCGCCTCCCCACACTGTCCTCATCCATAGGTGTATGATTTTTGTCCAGTCTCTTCCTGGACCCCCCACACCCCTTTCCCCCCGAGAACTGTCAGTCCACTCCCTTTCTATGCCCCTGATTCTACTATATTCACCCGTTTATTCTGTTCATCAGATTTTTTTATTCACTTGTTGATAGATATGTATTTGTTGTTCATAATTTTTATCTTTACCTTTTTCTTCTTCTTCCTCTTCTTAAAGAATACCTTTCAGCATTTCATATAATACTGGTTTGGTGGTGATGAACTCCTTTAGCTTTTTCTGTCTGTGAAGCTCTTTATCTGCCCTTCAATTCTGAATGATAGCTTTGCTGGGTAATCTTGGTTGTAGATTCTTGCTATTCATCACTTTGAATATTTCTTGCCACTCCTGTCTGGCCTGCATAGTTTCTGTTGAGAAATCAGCTAACAGTCATATGCGTGCTCCCTTGTAGGTAATTAACTGTTTTTCTCTTGCTGCTTTTAATATTCTCTCTTTGTCTTTTGCTCTTGGCATTTTAATTATGATGTGTCTTGGTGTGGTCCTCTTTGGATTCCTTTTGTTTGGGGTTCTGTGCACTTCCTGGACTTGTAAGTCTATTTCTTTCACCAGGTGGGGGAAGTTTTCTGTCATTATTTCTTCAAATAGGTTTTCAGTATCTTGCTCTCTCTCTTCTTCTGGCACCCCCATAATTCTGATGTTGGTACGCTTGAAGTTGTCCCAGAGGCTCCTTACACTATCTTCATATTTTTGGATTCTTTTTTCTTTTTGCTTTTCCGGGTGAGTGTTTTTTGCTTCTTTGTATTTCAAATCTTTGACTTGATTCTTGCGATCCTCTAGTCTGCTGTTGGAGCTCTGTATAATATTTTTTATTTCAGTCAGTGTATGCTTAATTTCTAGTTGGTCCTTTTTCATATCCTCAAGGGTCTCATTAAATTTATCGGCCTTTTCTAGGAAATTCTTGAAAAACCTTATGAACTCTATATCCAGTTGTTTGCTTTCCTCCATTTCTTTCATTTGTGATCTGTTTCTTTGTCTCTGCATTTTCGTTGCTTCCCTGAGTTGATAGAGTGGTTTTGTGTGCTAGGTGTCCTATAGGGCCCAGTGGCTCAGCCTCCCCAGTTACTTGAGGTGGACACTCTTGGTGCACCCCTTTGTGGGCTGTGTTCACAGCCTTGTTGTAGTTAAGCCTTGATTGTTGTTGGTATCACTGGGAGGAACTGACCTCCAGGCCAATTGGCTGTGAGGATCAGCTGTGTCTGTGCTGGGAGAACTTCTGTGCTGGAGACACCCTTATGAGACAAGACTTGCAAAAAGCCTCTGTGCTCAGCTTGGATGGGGCGGAGTCTCAGGGCGGAGCAGACAGCATTGGTTTCCCATCAGCCCTGCCCTAAGAGGCCCCTGGGTCTCAGTGTCCCGTGGTAATCACGGCAAGCACCTCTGAGAGAAAGCCGCCCTCGAGTTCCGCCCGCTGCCAGACAGTCCAGTTTCTCCCCATATGAGTCTGGGTCCCCAGAGTCTCGCCCGGAACTGAAGTTCAGTGCAGTTGGGAGCTTTTGTCTCCCTCCCGCTTGAGAAAGCCAACCATGTACTCAGTTGCCCGCCCTCTTTGCGTGCGTGTGCCTCAGTACCTCTGCCTTCCACAGTTCCTCTGAGTCTCAGTGTGCTTTTCTCTTCCCTTCTAGTTGTAGAATTTCCACTCAGCCAGCCTTCCTGTGGTTCTGGATGATGTCCATTTTGTCTTTTAGTTGTAGTTTTGAAGTTGTTGTGCGAGGCAGCAGTTCAGGTGTTTACCTATGCCGCCATCTTCGTTTCTCCTTCTCCCATCATTCTTTAGAATAATTCTCTAACTTCCCTCTCTCCACCATAACCCACCCCACTGGTAAAATAGTGCAGACACACCAAAGAGTAAAAATTGTCCTCAAGTCATTGCCTTGGAGATGCCAAACACTTATACTCCCACGCTTGAGACTATTAACTAATCTATTTCTGTTCGGAACATTATTGATAATAGTAAAAGATGGTTTTGAACAGGCCAAACATGTCTTACTGGCACCAAATATCTGCTATACTGTAGAGGAGGTGGGCTGACTCTGGAGAATCAACTGGATAAATTCTGTTTCCCTATAACTCCTTCATTCTTTTCTTATTACTTTTAGGTTTTGCTGGTTACACTTAATTCTTTCATAACTAGGTGCCATCAACTAGGAATCTTGAGATTTCTATTGTATGCAGAGATAACTTTTATTTCTACCTAAGGCTTTATTTGAAAATAGTTGTATTTTGGTCATTAAAAAGAGGGAATTTGAAAGGGAGTTGCTATTATCTAATACAAGCAATTAAAATTAAATCTGGCTTTAAGTCTCTTTCCTGCAAAGTTTTTCTGTCTCCTAGATGTCTTTTCATTGAGAAAGATGTATCTCATGACCAGTCTATGAACACCCATTGACTATTACCATCTCCTATTAAGGGCATGGAAGTAAACTCTGTAACTAAAACAGATGCCTCCACCCACAGATTCTAAAATCAGGGTATTCAGAAGCCTCTCCATAAATTTTCGGAGTGTAGTGGGAAACAGGAACTGTTAAAAATTTGAAAGTCTACCAAAGTACTTTCTGCCTCTTCCGGTAAAAAAATAAAAATAAAAAAATTATATATATATGTGAAGCTCATTATTTTAAAAAACATACAAAGTAATCAGGGTTAGAAATTCATGGCTAGCACTTGGGTTACATCAGGAGAAAAGATATTTACTTTGTGTTGGAAAACCATAGAATGGTTCTCTGACTTCTCTTAAAATTGCATTAGAATTGTTTCAAAAGGGATGGGGAGAAAAGGGTATTTACTTTATTATTTTATGTCTGAGCAGATATTCCATGAAATATCAAACGTCTTACTTATTCCTTTGGGCACATGAACATATAGATTCCCAGATATACTATACAAGCTAGGGGGAAAAAAGAACAATTACTGGCAGAATTTTCTAAATTAAAAGCAGAAGCTGAAATTAAATAATCACATAAACTTTGAGTAATTTTATCACAATGCACCATTAGATTTATATAGGAAAAATGTTGCTCTGCTTTCAGCTGACAAAAGAGCAGCTGAGAAGCGACCATGTAGCTTTGAAAAGTAGAAACTCTAAGGAAGGGTCAGCATTCTAAAGGCAGGGAGGCAGTTGACTCGCCATTTTGACATTTGGGTAAAGATGAGGGGGCCTAAGATTATAACCCAAAGAAGTCATGATAAAAGAGTAGAATCAAGTGTCTAATAATGACAAAGTGAGCTTGGACAGAAAGAGCAGGAAAGAGAGAAAAGTAATTTAGTTCAGACAGGAAATAATTTGTAGAGAAATTTTAGTAAATAACTTAATTTGTATTTCAATTTGCAATAGCCAATGGATGACAATATTTGAAGACTGACAGTCTTATTGCTTTTTATATATATATATAATATTTTTATTGATTTCAGAGAGGAAGGGAGAGGGAGAGAGACAGAAACATCAATGGTGAGAGGGAATCATTGATCAGTTGCCTCCTGCACACCCCTACTGGGGATCAGCCCACAACCCAGGCATATGCCCTGACTGGAATAGAACTCAGGACCCTCCAGTCTGCAGGCTGACATTTTGTCCACTGAGCCAAATCTGCTAGGGCTATAAATATATTTTTAATGATTTCAGAGAGGAAGGGAGAGGGAGAGAGATAGAAACATCAATGGTGAGAGAGAATCATTGATCAGCTGCCTCCTGCATGCCCCCCACTAAGGATCGAGCTCACAATCCCAGCATGTGCCCCGGCCGGGAATCCTGGTTCAATAGGTCAACACTCAACCATTGAGCAACGCTGGCCAGGCAGTTTTAATATTTTATACATATGTAAGAAACTCCATTTATTTGAAAGATAAATTAGTACAAGTTTCTATTAATATGATAGTTGTCAGTCAGGGGGTTGTTTTTTATTAACCTGTTATAACCCTAAAAATACTTTTAATATTTCAAATTGAAAGCAATTGAAATATTAAATTGCTTAATTTTATAATGTGAGGATAACCAGAAAGCCTATTTAGTTACAAATTGGTCCTATTTTGGCTGGTGTCCTTTAATGATGGGCTCCTAAATCGACCAAGAAAATATAAATACAGAAAGCTGTAAAACCAATATTCCTTAAATAGGAATTATGCTAGTAGTTTAACATAAAAACATTTTAAAAAAAGCTACACCTAGTATAAATTCTGCAGAGTTTTAGCTTCTTTTATTTAAACTGCATTGATATCCATTTTTAGCTCTCCTAACAACAATCACTTTATAGGCTGGTAATCCTATGTCCTGGATTTTCCAGGTCACTTCAGATTTCAAATATTTTGTCTATTGTCAAATGATATGCCTAGATTTTGGTTTGGAAAATGTGGTCACTGAATTTATAGACTAACTGAAATAGCAATGGCCTTTAGCATTATCTAGTTATTCTATTTCTGGGTCATGACTATCACATTAAATCAAATCAAAGTTCATTATTTAAGTCTAATAAACTATCAAAATAATAAGGACATTTTATAACTTGCAGTAATTTGCTATTTTAAAAGCATTCATAATATGATTTATTATGCACATACACAGCTAGTAAACCTAAAAATGGCTATTCCCCTTGCCATATAGGAAATGAAAAACCACATATTTAAGAGGTTTTGTTATCACATGGCCCAAACTAAGAAAGACAAACATAACCTAAATGTGGTTTTGTTAATTTTTTTAAAGGGGGATTTGGTAGTCTTTCTTATTTTTAATTTCCATAGACTGGAACTCATATTCTAGATAAACCAGAATTGAGAGGATATACTGGCATTTGCTGTCTATGATGTTAATTATCTAAGATTGATTCATTATCCTGTGCCAAAACTTTGCTGTTCTGCAAATAAAAACACTTAGATTATTTGATGGCCTTCTTCCCTATTAATTACTATCCTTCATTGCATTATAACATTTGTTTATGGCTCCGCTCTTTATTCATTCGTGATTCAGCTAACCACTAAGCGGGAAAAAATTGTTTTTAAGTCCCCTATGTCCAGAATAGCATTAACTCTTGAAAATTAAGGTGATTTTTCCTAAGTCTTGTTAGAAATAATCTATCACTAGTGATCAGGCTTTCCTCCCACATACCCGTGCTAGTTGGGACTAGAAAAGCCCGGGGATCCAGCTGCAATAGAGGTGCGAGTGGGTGACAAGCAAGCACCCGCTTGACACTTTGGCACTGTTGCCATGAATGATTCACTCGCTTTTGGCACCTGTGTGCCAAAGGAAATCTCTGCCTCTTCCTTCTCCAAGCTCCTCTCGGGCTGTCTCCTGTGCTTTGGCCTTTAAGGAAAAGCGAGAACAGGTGGGCACAGAGAGGAGCTTGTGGAACCCTCCTCCCCTGCTCCTTCCCTAATTTAGCAGTACTTCCGGCCGCGTGACATCATCCCCCGCACACCGGTGACGTAAGCGGCGGGTGACGTGTGTGCGGAGAAGAGCGCGCTGACGTTGCTATTTAAAGGTCCTCCTGCGGGGAGGATGGAGACAGGGCGCGAGCACCCGGTGTGGAGTGCAGAGCAGGGGGCTGTGGCAGCCGGGAGCGGGGCCAGGAGCCAGAGCTGGAGCAGGGCGCACGGCCCGCCAGCCGCCGGCCACTAGGGGAGGAGGAAAGGAAGGACGGACGGACTGACGGACTCGCTGACCGGACTAGCTCCCCACGCGGACCGGCTCGGTGCCGCCAGCCTCCCCGCTGCCCTCGCGGCTGCAGCCGCCTCCCGCGGCACGCAGGGCCCCGCCGGGCCCTCGGGACGTGTCAGCGCCCCAACCCCGGCGTCCGCCGCGGCAGCCGCCAGCCTCCCCCCGCGAGCAGGGGGAGGGACCGCTCTGGCCCCCGTTCTCCCCGCCCAGCTCCCCGCTCCCCCCGCCGCAGCCAGCTCTGCCGCCGCGCTGGGCTCACGCGGCGGCGCTGACCTGGGAAGGGGCGCCCTCCGCTCGGCGAGCGTCCGGTGAAGGCAGAGGCAGCGGCGGCTCCAGGGCCGCCCAGGTCGGCGCTGCCTGCTGAGCGGGAGCTGGAGGCCGGCGGTGCTGGAAGTGTGAGGAGGCGGTGGGGCCGGGGACTGAGCGACGCGTGGCGGCGGCTCGGAGCGTGAGAGGCTGGGAGCAGGGGTGGGGGCGCTGGAGCAGCGGCTCTCCGGTGGCTTCGAGTCCCGCTCCCCGCCCCCCGACGCGGAATTAGCCGCCCGCCTGGACTCGGGCGGGCTCCCGTGGACCCTTCAGCTCCGTCCACCACCGCTCGGCCCGCCCCGGAGCTGGGGGCCGGGTACCAGGGCAGCGTGGGGCTAGGCTCTCTGATTCATTCATTCTCCGCCGACGGGAGCCGCGGACCTGCTGTGCTCGGCAGAGGAGGGAAGAGTGGGCAGCCGCGAATGAAGGGCCGGGCGGAAGCCGGGCTCCATTGTGCTCGGCGGCGGGGGGCGGGAAGGGGCTGAGGGAGGTGGGATCGGGCCCCCTCCCCCTGCTCTCCTGCACGCGCTGCGCCCCCAGCCTGCTGCCAGCCTGGAAATGGCTCCGTTTATTCTCGGGAGAATGAATCGATCCTGCCCAGCCTTCTCTGCCTCCTCCCCACCTCTTCTCGGCTCCGAGTCTTAGGAGGGGAAAAAAATTTAAAAGACAGATTCCAATGTGGAGTGCTGTGCACGTCGCGAGCTGCCGGGTTTGCACTTCGAGGAGGTTTTTCTATATAGCCTTTTTCTAATGTGAGTGCAGGGAAGCAGTGGCATTACTGCTTTTAGGATTTTTATTTTCTCGTAGGGCTCTCTATAAAGTGCACGTCGCATTGGGTTGCACGCTCCACCCCCAGGGACCTGGTGTGGTGGAGAAATTTGAACCCGCAGCCTTAGTAGCACCGAAAAGACCGAGTTACCTGCCTCTCCGAGAGTGGAGGAAGACCTGAGCGAAATGACCACCCAAGTCATTTTTTATAGGACTCTGTGAAGCTGGATTCTGCGTTTTCCAACACGTAGACTCATTTTGTGGAATAGAGTTGACCGCCGTCTCCTCCGCGCAGCATTTTAACTCTAATAAGCAAATGCCACCTCTGTGTGAACGTTTTGGTATTTCTGAGAGAGAATTCATTTTACATAAGGGAACTAATTGAATTGTCAGCATTACTGAAATACCTCCAGAAAAGGACCTCGGGGGGTGGAAAAGCAACTGCGAAATAGCAGACGGAGAAATTCCTCTGGAAGTTATTCCGTAGCCTAAGAGCAGAAACTTCAGAGCAAGTTTTCATTGGGCAAAATGGGGTAAGGATTTTTGTGTTTAACACAGCTTTGAACCTGTGTGTGTGTAGTGTGTGTGTGTGTTATTGAGCTATGGTGGCGATTGTCTGTATTTTATGTTTTCAAACAAATTTGCCACCTTGCTAAACTGGCCGTACTTTAAAAATATAGGTGTGTGAACCTTTCAACAAGATTATTTGTTTGTACAGTGACGCCTGAGGTCATAATTAAGAAATATTTAAGAAGACAACATACACTGCACTTTACTGGTCAAACTGCCACATCAGTTTGTAATCAAAATCATGTCTTGGGTTTTGTTGCCGTTATCTTTGAGAGAAGTACGGTACTGCATTCTCTCAGTACTTTGAGAATAATCAGTTGCACAAAGAAACAATTGTAATGAGTGGTTAGACTAAAGTCCTTGAAAATGATCCAATGTAAATTGTTACCCACACTGTGCCCTCTGCTTTGCCCTTGAGTATCCAAAGTTAAAATGTACAGAATTGATTTATTGGAGCATTGAAATGAAAATCCGAAAGCCTTACTGATGGGGTCTTCACGGTGCCAGTGCACTTGGTAAGAGATCAGAGCTTGAATAGAAAAGAGCTTTTTATTGAAGGAACTTGTTCATTTCTTCTGCTGTTTGCTTATAAGCTCAGGTCTTCAGTTTGTGTTGACAATGTCAGATCACCTTCTTTCAGATCCAAAGTCAACTAAGAGTGCATTTTCCAACCTTTTATTAACTCTTCATGCAGTAAATTGATAAAATGCTACTGACTTCCTAATTTAAGCCAGAAACCCATTATATGTTAATGGAATAATGATCTAAGCATTTCATTCATAGATTGTTGATGCTGTTTGTCAAAGAGAAACTTCTAGAATTTTCTCCCTCTTTTTTTTTTTTTTTTTTCTGTGGTGGTTGAACGAACATCTAAAATGTACTTGGGGGGACAGCAATCTAAAGGATATACTTTGAAATTCATTGCGACATTTTAGGGATGTCCACACCTAAACTTTCTTGAAACTTTTGGAGGAAAGTTCTTAGATACTACCTTTTTTCTTGGAGTTACAATTTGAAGTGTATTAACTTGAACAAATTTGAGAATGTAGAACATATATTGTAGGAGCCCTTCGTCAGGAATTAATGAGAAAGAGGGATAATTTTAACATTTAAATGACAGTGGATGAGAACATATTTAACTTGCATGATTTAGAGCAATTAAAATGTCTCATTCTATTTCTAGTGCTTTGTGATCTGAGGCAAATTACTTAACCTGTATGAACTGTTTTCTTATCTGTAAAATGAAGAACTTCGATGAGTTTTAAAAAAATTTTTAGTCTATGAAAGTGAATTTTTTTTCTCCTTTCTGTTTTGATGATTACTAGTTGGTTTCTTAAAGTAAATCTTTCAGATGGAGAGATTGTTTTCTCTAAGCAATTTTTAAATATGTAAATAATGACATTTGAAAAATGTTTTGGATGTATTGTACCAATTTTAGTAAGAGAAAATACTGAAAAATACTACGTGAAACCTTGGAAATATGGCTTCTCTTGATATTCTACACTCTTCCGTTTAAAACATGTTAGAGAAAAAATAATCATGTGGCATTTTTTCATGTTGAAGGCTGCATTCTCTCTAGAATAGATGGTGGAGCAGTAGCATCATGGGAGAAAATCGTTTAATCTGCATCATTGCTCTTCAATTTACCAAGGGAAGCTTGGTATGAACTTAATACTAAGGGGACTAGTGTTTAATATGTGAAAATAAGCCCCCACACATAGCACACACTTTAGATACTTCAGTGTAATTAAATTTGTTTATGAACTTATTTATTTGTCCTTTTCTTAATAAAGTCTTAAAGGTGGACTGGAGAGGAAAAGGAATATTTATGTCATTTTTCTGAACGTCTATATTTGGGTCTATTACTCTTTCTTACTAATATACTTAAGCAGAGTTGTCAAAAGAAGATGGATAATCGAAAGTAGACCATACAGAGAAGGCATTTGTACAAGTTTCTATACTTGGTAGGTGTTTATACCTAATAAGTGTAGAATAAGCCATCTTCAGCACTTATTTAAAGCAAAAGGAAACAGAACTTTAAATGGCTCTTTAAATTTTACCCAGGCAATCCTGAATTACCTTCCTCTAACACAGTGGTTCTCAACCTTTCTAATGCCGCGACCCTTTAATACAGTTCCTCATGTTGTGGTGACCCCCCCACCATAAAATTATTTTCGTTGCTACTTCATAACTGTAATTTTGCTACTGTTATGAATCATAATGTAAATATCTGTGTTTTCCAATGCTCTTAGGCGACCATCTCACCTGCCTGTCGTGACCCACAGGTTGAGAACCACTAGCAGGGTCGACTAAGACCATCGAAAAACACAGATATTTACATTACGATTCATAACAGTAGCAAAATTATAGTTATGAAGTAGCAGCAAAAGTAATTTTATGGTGGGGGGGTCACCACAACATGAGGAACTATATTAAAGGGTCACGGCATTAGAAAGGTTGAGAACCACTGCGGTATCAAAAATTAATATAGTGGGTGAAGTTTCACATTTTATGAATATATTGTTGACTGTTAGGTTATAATAATAATTTATCTTTGCCTTAATTATGGATAAAATTGCAAGTCTGGGGCAAACTTTAAGCAAAAGAAATTATTTTTAAAGAAAATCATTAGCTTAGGCAGAAACAAACATGGCTCATGTAATAGTAGTTTATGAACTATGGTGGAAACAGAAAAGAACAGCTGAAACTGACAGTTGGCAGAGTCTGTCAAAGTATCTTGGATGCTGCCTGCACTGTTTTTAATTACACTGAAGGCAGTTGAAGTAGTGGCTTGTGAAATAGGTGTACCAGACCTCCAAGAATTACAGCATTCATGTATGTAAGATAAAGCCTACAAAAAGCTTCAAAGCCTGGGTGAGGAGCCCCTGTTAGGTCTGACCCCGGTCTTCCAAGTAGTCTCTCATAATGAGAGCAGTGAGTCAGTAGCTATTTCAGAACTATTACAGTAGGTAACAGAACCTAAGTAACTTCAGTGAGTTACTTCATGCTACCTTTTGTTTTGCTTAGCTCATATTGGCGATTTAGTGCCATCAATACGGGAATAGAGAATCCTCCCTCTCCTACCCTCCACTAGGAGTTATTTATAAAATGTGATTGTCCCTGCTAAGGAGGTCTGATAATGCTGTTTCTGATTTATCTCACCTGCCTGTGAGAACCTCTGGAAACCCTCTTGTCCGCCTTTCCCTAGATAACCTCCTGAAGCATGGAAGTGGGTGCTGCTGCATTGCAACCTGAACTGAGTCCCTTTGCTTAGCGAGGAAGCTGACACCTCCTCTTTCTGCCTTAGGCTACTGGGTGCTGCTCTTGGGAGCTATTGTAGCAGAAATGAGGAAATCTTGATCCAGCACTGCAATATGAACAGCCGTTGTTGCAAAGGCAATCATTTCTAACATTAGAGAAGTTAGATGCAAGTCCCTAATTTTTTTTTGTTCATTTTGCCAATTTTGAACCCCTATCATATGGTATGTACAGTAGCTCAGTGCTGCTGATACAGAGACTAGTAAAAGGTATTCCTTCCCTCAGGGAGTCTATAGTTTAGAAGTTGGGAAGATAAGCCTAAAATTAAAAAGGACAGTGAAATGTCTAAGGGGCTATAATGTAGGTTATAATTCCTCATAAAGGTACAAAGTGTGTGTCATTAGCTGCCAAGAGAAAGATAAAGTGTTTGTGGAGAAGGTAACATGTATTAATTAATGAAAGATGAGTATAGGGGGCCTCATGAGAGGTCATTCAAGGCAGAGGGAATAGTGTGATTGACTGCACTAAGACAGGGTGCTACAAAAGTTTGGCATGATGAACTTGGCTTTTTAGGGTGTAGCAAGAGCTAGACCTAGAGCCTTATGCAGGGGCCAGGTTAGAGGGCCTTCTAGACCAAACAAAAGCAGGTATTTTTCAAGCTTTTGGGGGCAATGGTCCATTATAGTAAGATACACAGTTTTATCTCAAAATCTAGTGCACACATATAGAAATGATAAAATGTTGTGAAATAATACACTTTGTGTGTTGCATTCTGGTATTTTCTATTTTTAAGAAAAAAAATGACAGAAAAATAATTGATGGTAGCAACTGGTAATTTGAAAAACACTGCTGTTGGCTGTGGGAACTCCACTAAAGAGTTTTAGGGTAGTTCCAGGAAGGGTCAGGGAAATAGGGTGAGAAAAGTTTTAAAAACCATTTAGAATTTGGTTTTATATGTTTTGTCCTATGGAAAGACCAAGCCAGAGCAATGAACCTGGCTAGGAAGGGGAAGTGGATAGCTGGTCAGGCCCTGGAAAATTCCACGGTAGAGGGAAGGAAGGATGGTGATGAGTTGTGTGTGGTTATCTGAGCAGTACTTTTTTAGGATTAGGGCATTTATTGTTCAGAGGTAAAAATGTAGGACATGGCATGGTATGTTCCTAGCAGAGCTGCTTACTCACATGGGCTATGAGACAGTGAATTTGGGACTTTAAAGGACTTCCAAGTCCTTTAAAAGGAACTTTCTAGCTCACATACAAACCACATGGAAAGTAAGAGTGAGGATATTTAAAAAATTCTACCAATCACGTAATTAAAGGGTACTTGGAGATGCTAGTAAGATTTGCCTTGTAAGCTGAAACGTTACTTGTCCTGTGACTAACATCCTATATAATAAAACCCTAATATGCAAATGGACTGAACGGTGGAACGACCAGTCACTATGACGTGCACTTACCACCAGGGGGCAGATGCCTGCTGGCTTAGGCCCGCTCCCCACATCCCAGACTATGAGAAGGTGCAGGCCAGGCTGAGGGACCCCCCCACCCCCAGTGCACAAATGTCATGCACCGGGCCTCTAGTAGAATTATAATTTTATATCTATCAGCATATATCAGGAAGATACCAACCATAAGTAGAGAAGAAGAGTTTGCATATTTTGAGAATAGGCCCCTCATTTTATTGAAATATGATTGATATAGCATTGTATTACCTTAAGGTACACAATAGTAATGATTTGACACATGTATATATTGTGAAGTAATTACCATAGTAAGTCTAATTAACATTCATCACCTTACATAGTTACAAAGTTTTCTGTGTGATGAGAACTTTCATGAGAATAGGTTTATTTTTTAATATGTTAATGAATAATTGAGTCCACCCCACTCAATGAAATTTTGAAATAACTCTTTTTTTGTTTTTAGGTGGTTTTTTTTTGAGGTAACATGTGGACAAGGTGACCTTTGCTCTTTGCAAATGTCCTTTTCCCCCAATCTGCAACCTATTTGTGTCTATGACCTATTGTTTTATATAGTGAGGACTTTTAAACTGCTTCTTCTTGCTTTTATTTCCTTTTGTCCTTGTGAGTTCACCCTCTTTTTTCTTGTCCTGGTGATATAAGCAGGGATAATAGCAAAGGACTCTCAGGACTTTGCTGGCTACAATGCATTTAGCCACTTAAAGGTAGTGGAAAAAATTTAAGCCCACTCCCACCCTCAAACTTCTGTTCCTGACTTTGCTCCTGTAATTTTCTCCTTTCTTCCCACCTTCTGTTTGCTTCAATGTTGGGATTAGCAGTATTCATCTGAGCCCTCCTTCCCACCCATCCCCTCCAAAAAAATTGAAGGAGGAGGAGAAATTTTCTTTTCCAAATCTAGTGGTGCTGGGATGGGTAGGCCATCCACTCTCAACCGAAAGGCATGATCTCTGTGAGATAGCAATTTGTGTTATCATGCCAAGTTGCAGGAATAGTATTATTTAAATTTATAAATAAGATATTTTATAATGTCTTTTTAAAATGGATTTGATTCTAGAGTTTTTGAAATGAAAATAAAAACTTTTTGATTAGTTTTTCATATTCAGCAGGACACAAATAGAATGAGAGGAGGAGAATCAAGATTATGGTACTTGGGTATTTGTGTAAAGCTATTGTAAGACTATATAAACTAATCAATGTTGATTACATCAAGAATCTGTGTAAATTAACCTTTGGGAGGAGCAAATACTATTAGAGCTGGGATCATTTGGGAGACAATGGATACAGTACATGATGTTTTTGGCTCTGGCCTGAGTTTTTTTTATAAGAATGAAATAGTGATTATGAGAAGCACATTAGGATGTGATTGTGTAATTCTTGAAAGCAAGGTATATTATGTCATTTTGATTAGTCATATTGTGTAGACATTAATCTCTTTTTAAAACCTCCTATTGATCCTATTTTTTTTCCTTTCACTCGTAACTTTCTTCTTTATTTTGATTTCCTGCTTCTCAAATAGAAATTAAACTTTCACAACAAACTTGCAGACTTATCATGAGCAAACAAGTGTATATACAAAAATATCCTTTCAAAATATAAATATATAAAGGATGTGTTTAGGGGAATCTAAATTTTGGTTCAGTATTATAATTTATTAGTTTAATAATTTTGAAATGAAGTCATAATATAAATCTGATTAGTGTGACTTATTTTGGGGGATTAGAGAATCATTGAAGTTGATTTAGGCTAATTACCTGAAATGTTATTCATGGCAGTTAGGGGATTGATAAAGGAAACTATCTTTATACATAGTTTGTAAACTCAGTTTAGTTTTAAGTGAATGTCTCAGATGAAAAAAAAAGGTTAAATCTCAAAAGGTCCAACCTCCCTACTGCCACGTGAATTTTTTTCCCCCAGACCTCTGGTGTTTAGCTGAAATATTTATTCTTGTTATTTAGAATTATTCCAAGTCACTGGACAGAAGAGTAGGGAAAATGAATTACAACTGTTTAATGTTTCCTGATATAATTTTAAATGACTGATATAAGACATTTTAAATAGCTTTATTTCTCAGCTAGTTAGGATATGTTTATTTGAATGAAATGAGCAATTTCTTGTTTCTTTTGTAATGCCTTATAATCTGTGGCTTACCCAGTAAAGTGACCCTGTAGTTTATAAGGTTGATTGTGTTCATGGAATAAGCAAAAGAGAGATTTAGTCCTAGAAATCAAAAAAGACTTTCCCTTTTAAGGTAGACTACTGGAGGAAGGCAAAGAAGTTAGTGTTTTCTTTCTTGTATCAGAAAATAAAATTACTTATAAAATAAAAAAAACTTAGCAATCTAATCAGTATTTTCTCTTCATAGTACAATTTACCTTTGCACGTTTTCTTTTTAAAAAATCACCTTAACACCTAATATTAGCCTTAAAAAAATAGCTTTGCTTTATGGACATTTTCTTTTAACATTCTTTCATAAAACATGAAACATTTCCGTGTTATCTTTGAGAGGAGTTGACAATCAATTCCTGAAGACAGAGCAGTTATAAGAAGCAGGAGCTTTTTGTAAAATCACCAAACAAGAGTTAGATAGAAATTAAACTCAAACAAACAAAACACTGTGCTGAGGAACCACAGATATCAAAGCAGCTTTCATTACTTTATAAGGTCATTTAAGTCATGTTTGTTACGTCATGTCTATTGGCACATCTAGATCCATGGGTTCACGTGCCTCAGAGTCTAGAGAGCTGTAGAACAGTATCCTTAATTCCCCCTCTCACCCCTACACCTCCACCCCAGCTCACCTCATAGAAGGGCTTGCTCCTCATTAGTTCCTGTTTTAGTAGAAGGGCTTTCATAGACATGAACTGAGAGAGAAGCTCTGGTACAGGTTTATATGGATACTATACTGTACATTTCCTAAACACTTAGCTCATAGTATAGCGCACACATGCAGTGTAGGTTGAAGGGATCTGGGAAATTAGAGCCCATTTTTAGTATATAGAAAATCCTGATTCTTAGCAACTGGATATACAGTTGGTCGTACCAATTATTTTTCTGATAATTTTTCTAGGTAAACTGTTGGCTCCTTCCACCTTTACATTTATGTACACCTCAATCTTAAACTTAGTAGTTATTGTCTCCCTTCTGTTACATTTAAGTAAGTTTAAGAGGGCTACTCTTAATAAGGCTTTTTTTTTTGTGAGTTAGAATTTTCTGCCCTAGTTACTTTCAGTTTCCCCCATTAGGCTTTTAATAACAGTCTCTAAGAAATTACCTTAAGTGGATTTGACTATCAAAGAGCTCAAAGTACTCATTAGAAAATTTCTGTCAGTCATTCTTTCTTTATGGAAAGTAAGTGTGTACATTTCTAAACTTACATAGGACAATTATTTCGAACCTACCATAATATTTTAGTATGCTTAGCCTATTCCTTTGCCTTTCTGTGCTTTCTTTTTGCTTATTCTTTTGTAAAATTGCCATTTTCTGTCCTACTCTGTTGTTTTGAATTTCTGTCACATGACTTTTAACATTAAAATTCAAGTGCTTTGCTCATTCAACCTGCCAGCTCCCAAGATGCTTACAGAATGAGGATTCTACCTGCTTTTATTTACTCAGCATTACCAGGGATCTTTATACATTTGGCTGAATGAGAAGACTCCCAAGTCACCCTTAAACTCATCTGTCTTGAGGATCTGCTGGGTTTAAAAAAAAAAATAGTTCTAGATCTTGCAGACTGCCTTTTTTCCTTATTCCACTGATAATATATAGAATTATAGTCATCTGTTTTTATTGTTTCATGTAGTATTTTATTAATGCTAAATTGATATTTATTGTTCTACCTATTTAGTTTTGTTTGGTGGTATATTAGTATATTCTGAGTAATTACTATATGATCTATGGGTAGCTAAACTATAGGCTATTCATATGGTAGAAAGCTAGCCTGAAGAATGTTTTCAGAGATGGTGCAATGGTCAGTTAGAAACCAGAATGCAAAATTGTATATTCTCTACTACCTCAACTATGTAAAATGCATTCTGTCTATGCATAAAAAGATTTGAAGGAAATTTCTTAAAGTGCTACCATTTTTATTTCTGGAAGGTAAGAGTGTGAAATTTTATTTTTTGAGTCTGTAATTTTTTGTTTTTCTATGATGACTATATTAAGTATTAGAACTTTTCTTGGATTTTAAGGGTGAGGGGTATTTTAAAAATGCTAATATCTACAGTGCAAAGTTATCAGGATCAGTCACTGCTCCTGTATATAGACACTTATGTGTTTGTATCAGTTTTTTGCTTGCTTATGTCAAATTTTATTTCATTTTTCTTTTAAAATTGGCTAAAGAAATAGTTACTCTAATGATAGCAAAATTGGTTTCTTATTTAAGTGTAAGGAGTAGTTCTGCTGTCAGTTATCAGAGTGTTAGTACTGATCTCCGCTTTTTATGGAAAGGAGACAGGGAAACTGATTTACGGGAGGTTCTGCAACTGTGAAATGGCAGAGCATATGCTAGCTCCTCAGGGCTCTTACCGTTAGTCCAGGGGATCCAAAATGGATGCTCACATAATATAAAGATTCATATAGAGAAGGCTTTCTAACCCCTCATAGTTAAAAAAAAATTCTAATTTAGTGCAATCTTAGTGGTGAATTAATTACATATATCTTGTTTTCCTTTTAGATGGTTCTGAAACTGCATTCTGATTTTAGTGTAATTAAATCTCTGCTCAGTGCATTACATTTTGAGTACATTGAATTCTTTCTCGTAAATGATTTGAAGTTATTACATGTGTTTGGTATAGAGTTTCCAAAGTTGATATTAAATTGTAATTTCTATTAGTCAAAGCTCTGTTAACTGCCTTTATAGTTATTAGGCACACAAGCCAATGGAATACTTAAGTAGGCAGGGCCTACATCTTTGAAGACTTCAGACCAGAAAAAGAAAGCTTGATATGTTAGCTTGTAACACTTTTCCTAGGGCTTAACATTGGATCAAGAGACCCACAAGTGGAAGGACCAGTTGTAGCATACTATACAAATTTCTGTATCATCATGAGATAGCTGTAAGTTACTTGATTCCCTAGAATTCGTGAGAGACGTTTGGACCATATTGTATACAGATTTAAAATTATTATTTTTTCTGAATTCCATTCCCCAGAGGTCCTAAACTCTGACACTGTCATTGGCTGAGCAGAAAAATGTGTGAATGTATAAGTAGAAGGCAGTAGGGATTGGTAGGGACTACGGGAAAGTGAAGAGAATATGACCTGCCTAAAGGCATTTCTATCCGATGTGTTCTAAAAACCTGGTGAAAGAAACACATCCGAAGCCTAATGTCTTAATTATTTAGCAAACGTTTTTTTGAGCTCCTACTATGTGCTAGTGACTGTGACATTCTAAGCTAGACCAGATACAGTAAGTTTGGAAATTCTTAAATTCTTGACTAAGGAAGGGAGACCAGAGCATTGCAGCACAATGGCAGAACTTAACATTAGATTATGAACCTGAACAATTTTGAACCTGAATCAGAATCACCTAGAGGGCTTGTTAAAAGCACAGTTTACTGGGCTTCAGCCTGAGTTTTTCATTCAGTGGAAGGGGTCTCATGAATTTGTTGTTCTAACCAAGTTCCAGGTAATGCTGATGCTGCTGGTCCAAGGACCAAGAGTCACTGCATTTGATAAATGCAGCTTACACAAGTGAGAAGCTTTGTTGAAAAACTTCAATATTCCTGGAGCCTTCCCCCCTGTTTGCAATGTGCAAAAAATTAGAATTTTGAGCCAAGGAGAAAAACCCTGATTTGAGCCTCGTATCTATTTTTTATAAGGTAAAAGATCCAGGACAACTTGAAACTGATCTCTCTCTTTAAACCTGATTACTTTCCGCAGTACTTACCAGTTATACTCATTTCTTATACAGAGTGACTTCTGCTTTCTGGAATTTCTAAATGTATTATTTTAAAAAACGGTCTGATACTGCTTTGACTTCTGAAGTTTTATGCTTTTGGAGTTATTTATCTTGCTTAGTTTGTTCACATGCTGTATATAGTATTGGTTCTCCATTGTTGGGTGACAAATGAGTACAATTTTAGTGGCTTAAAACAACACCCATTTCTGTGAGTTAGGAGTCTCTGGATACCTTAACTGGATCTTTTGCTTAGGGTTTCACAAGTCTGCAGTTAAGGTAGGAGCTAGGACTAGTCTGTTCTAGTGGATCGGTGTCTTCAAAGCTCATGTGATTGTTGGCTGAATTTAGTTCCTTGCAGCTTTAAACCCAGAGGCTGTATCTTTAAAAGAAGGAGCTGATCCTCAACAAGAGTGAGATACTCAGGTCAGGGCCACTCAGGATAACCTCCCTTTTGATTAACTGAAGGTCAATATGTTTGTGACCTAATCACCTGTGTTATTCCATCTTTTCCAACCCTTACACCAACATTCGACACTCTAGGGGAAAGTTCTGTGTACAAAGTGTCCAACAGGTGGCAGTAATTTGGGGCCATTTTATAATTCTATCTTCTACATCATATCAAATAACTATGGATATATTCAAATGTGCAAATACCAATATTTCCATTTTTTTTTTAACTTTTAAAAATCTATAGCTCTCTACACTCCTGCTCCAGTATGGATTGATTACTCTGTAGGCATTCATTGTACAGTCCACACACTAGACCTTCCCTTAATTTTTTTTTTTTTTTGGGGGGGGGGCGGGCATTGTCTCTCCTGTTTCCTGGACACTGTGTTTTCTTTTTTGGTTTGTCTGAAGATTATTTTCCTGTAGTGCTCTGAAATGACTAGGTAGGAGATAACTTTTTTGAAGCATAGTATATGTGAAAGTGTGTTCCCTCCCCCCTCCCTTCCTTAATTGAATCTAGATCTCTAACAGGAAATAATTTTCTCTATTTTGAAGATACTGATCTATTGTATTCTGGTTTCCAGTGTTCCTGTGGAAGGCTGCTTGTTTCTGATTCCAGTTCCTTCATGTGTGACTTCCCCACTTTGGAAGGTTTTAGAATTTTCTTTTTTTTTTTTCTCTGCTGTTCAAAAATTTTATCGTGATACAGTGTCAGGTTTATTTGTTTTTATGTTTTGCTTTTTAAAAAATCATATGTTCTTTTGGTCACTGCTGGGTCCTTTCAATTTGTCAACTCCCCAAAGTTTGGGAGCTTTTCTTCTATTTTTAAAGGACAGTATATATTTCCTCCACTTTATCAACTTTTAGTTGGATGGTGGACCTTTTTGTCTCATCTACCATTTTTTTTTTTCTTTTTATTCTGCCTTCTAAGGAAATTTCCTTGACTTCATTTTCTAATACTTCTATTGGGTTTTAAATTTTCACGTAACTTTTAATTTCCAAGTCCTCTCTCTCAATTTCTCATTTATTGGAGGACATTTATAGTGTTTTTGAGGTTTGGTTTTTTATTCCCTACTTTGTCTTTCTTTTGTGTTCCTTTTTTGTTTGTTTAATTTCTTCTTTCATGTTGGAAACATTCCTGGAATGTCTGGTGATCCTCAGCTATGTACAAGAGTGAGATACTAAAAAGCTGATTAGGAACTTTTAGTGACTCATTGAGGCTTATCACTACTAGGCCTCAGGTAGGCAGTGAACTGACTTTTTTCTTGGGTGGTCCCCAGGTGACAGTAAGTAGAGATCTGTTCTCTGAGTTTTCTCTCTTTTTTCTGAGACTGTTCAATTTCTCTAGAGAACTCTTTCAATATATGCCCACCTCTTGGCATTCTGAGAGCAAGGTAAGTATATTTCATTATACACCTAAGAGGTGTATTACCTGCTGTTATCTGAAAACAATGAAGGGGAGGGCTTTTGAGGGGCATGGTTTGCTTTGCACCCTTTCTCTCAGTGCTCCTATTTTAGGCCTCACTCTTGTCTTCTGCTGATGGAAAAGGTAGTTGCTTCACCATGAAGGGTGAGGAGAGGGGGAAGAGGATTCTCACTGCTCTGTTATTTAAACTTTCAATCAACTTTCCAATTTCAGCTCCAAACCTCATACCCTCTCCTGCCTTCCTGCCTCTAAATTCTGGCCAGCAAGTTGTTCACTTATAATTCCCCCTTTGCAGGTACTTGACATTGACATTTTCCTTGGTTTTGCCAAGGGAAATACTATTCCCCCTCCCCCCGCTTTTTTTCTAGATACTATTCCTTCTTTCAAAACTGCATTAAAATTATAAGTGGCACTAGTGCATTAGTATTTTTGGTGTTATCAGTTTATATCTTCTTTTCCTCTTTCATTTTAGTGGAATTTCAGAAAAGGAAGATAAATGTGTGTAATTAATTTTCCATGTTTGACCAAAATCACTGAGGCTTAGCATTTGAATTTATATAGGGCATCTTTCAGAATGTGTTGGCACTGTTGACAGTTAACTGATTAGAATTTAGTGAATGATAAAGTGTTGGCTTTCTAAAAAATCTCTCCCTCTTACCAACACCTGAAAACTTAATGCATGATGTAAGCACATCTAAAAATTAAAAAGTTAAAATTGATCATTATTCCAAACCTCAGCAAAACAAAGCATTTACTCTCTCAACTGTGTTGGTAACTGAGGTGTTGCTATAGTTTATCCCCTAACACTGTGCCTCTTGAGCACTTGCAACAAACACTAAGCACTTAATTTGTGTCATGAGTCATGCTAGGCACTGCCAATACAAAGATGAGTAGACCGCCATGTAAACAAGAAATTACATTACTGTGATTTAAGTGCTGTAATAGAGATGCACATTGTGTTTGGAAGCACAGAGAAGGAAGTGCCCACCTCCATCTGGAAAATCAGAGAAAGCTTCATGTAGCCAGTGTTTGTTCTAAACCTTAAAGAACAAATAAGAGTTGATGGGGTGCCGAGGGCAGTGGAGAGAAGGAAAATGTGTGAAGGGGTATTAGGGCATTTCAGGCAGAGGGGTGTCACAGGTACAGCTTAAAAGGTGATGTTTGCTAGTTAGAAAGTTAAAGTAGTTGGACATACCTTGTTTAGAGTATACAAGTAGATTTGACTGGAAAGTCAGTCCTGGACTAGCTATAACTATGTGTCTATTAAAGGATTGTACTTAACCTCTAGGTTAGTGGGCTCCCCATAATTTTCATGTGGTACCCACATCTATGAAAGATTTTGAGCAAACTCCTTCATATATGTATATTTATAAGTTACAGGTCCTACCATATCTATACTAATAAAAGGATAATATGCTAATTAGACCAGACATCTTCCAGACTTCCTTCCGGACAAAGCCACGGTGGCAGGGGCCTAGGCAGAGGCAGTTAGGGGCGATCAGGCTGGCAGGGGGGAGCAGTTAGGGGGCGATCAGGTCGGCAGGGGAGGGCAGTTAGGGGCTATGAGGCCGGCAGGGGAGGGCAGTTAGGGGTCAATCAGGCCAGCAGGGGAGCAATTAGGGGGTGATCAGGCCAGCAGGGGAGCATTTAGGGGGTGATCAGGCTGGCAGGGGAGCAGTTAGGGGGCGATCAGGCCGGCAGGCAAAGGCGGTTAGGGGTGATCAAGTCAGCAGGCAGAGGTGGTTAGGGGCGATCAGGCTGGCAGTGGAGCAGTTAGGGGCATCAGGCCACAGGCAGAGGTGGTTAGGGGCGATCAGGCAGGCAGGCAGGCAAGTGGTTAGGAGCCAGCGGTCCCAGATTGTGAGAGGGTGCAGGCCAGGCTGAGGGACCCCCCTCCCATGCACAAATTTCGTGCACCAGGCCTCTAGTGTATATATAATAAAACATACATAAAAATAGATGTGAAAGAGGAAAAACCTATCTACTTCCTGTACCCCACTTTAGGACCATTACTTGTGTTTTAATTAACTACTGAGGCTGCAAAATAGAGGAAGTTTTGGACTTGTGGGAGGGTGTGTGTGTGTAAAATTGGTGGGGGTCTTAGAGACCTTCAAATTCAATTGTGTAATTGGTTAATTGCAGCAATTTAGTCAAGAATAATGGCTTGAATTAAGATAGAATAGAAGAGGGGCTGAATTTGAAAGAGCCCTAATATCTACAGAAGTTGACAATGAACTATATAGATGTAGAGGGGTAAGGACATTGGCTTGGTTAGCCATTAGTTGAGATAGGGCAGTGGTCAGCAAACTCATTAGTCAACAGAGCCAAATATCAGCAGTACAATGATTGAAATTTCTTTTGAGAGCCAGATTTTTTAAACTTAAACTTCTTCTAATGCCACTTCTTCAAAATAGACTTGCCCAGGCCGTGGTATTTTGTGGAAGAGCCACACTCAAGGGGCCAAAGAGCCACATGTGGCTTGCGAGCCGCGGTTTGCCGACCACTGAGATAGGGAATAAGGAGAAGAGAAGCAAGTTTGTAGTGGAGTGAGATGACAAATTAAGTAAAAGTTGAAGTATGGCCATTCACGTGAGAATGTCTGTTATTCAGGGTAGGAGAACTGGGCTGAGGCTAGAGTTTTGGGAATCATTAGAATATACAAGTATTGGCTGAAACTATGAATGTGGATGAGCTCATTTGGGGTATTTATAGAAAAGAACAGAGCAGATCTCTCTGGGGGAATAGTCATTTAAGGGGCAGGGAAGGAGCTGAGAGAGCTGTCAGGCTAAAACAGTCAGAGAACAGTCAAGAAACCAAGAAAGAGTTTCAAAAATTGAGTTTCTAGGATCAAATGTAGGAGAAACATCAAATGAGGCAAACAATACGTATTCATTTGGGTAAATAGTGGTCCTTTAATCTTACCTTGGGAAGTTTGATCAGCCAGGGTGGAAGCCCAATGGCCATGGGGTGATGGTGCTGATAAAGGAGAAGGAAGCAGAGACCTGAAGCGTAGACTTCTCCTTTAAGACTTTGAAATAGAGTGTAGCTTCAACAACTCTAGAGTTTGGGGAGTTCTTTTGGGTTTGTTTTCAAAATGGGATTAAGCATTCTTTTTCAGTCCTGAGAAAGGACTCTGTAGCTTGGGGTATTTAAAATTACAGTGAAGAAGGATAATTACTTAGGAAAGAGATGGGGGAAAATGCAATAGGGATAATTACTGAGGAAAAAGGTGGGAGGGAATGCAATCTGGAGCACAGGTGGAGTAGTTAACCTTAAGTAGGAGGCATGTCTTAAGTTTGTGTTTCAAGAGCAGAAGCCTGGGAGGGAGGAGTTCCTGAGCTGGGAGACTTCATTTCCTCAATTCATTCCTTGATTTATTTAACAAGTATTTATTAAATACCTACTATGTGTCAAGCACTGAGAGACACATCTGTGAACCAAGAAGCATATATATTCTAGAAAATGATAAAAGACAAGGCCATCTGCTGAGAGTTTGGAGAATGAAGGTTGGGCTGAGCATAGGGAAGAAGGGTGAAGAGTGGGAGACATTGCTGACCATGAACAAGCAGGAGCTTGCAGGGCCCAACTGAGGTGAAAACCCCAAGTTTGGTGCTCTTATTGTTGAAGCAATCTAAATCTAGGTTACTGCTATGCCTGAGGAGCAGAGAACTGTGTGTTAGAAGGGTTTTCATGGTCTCCATTCTGCTAAAATAAAGCGTGAAAGAGGTACGAACAAAGAGGTAATGTTCTATTCGGTTATTTTAAATACCACTCCCCACTCAGTTGCACTTTTCCTTCTTTAGGGAACATTGTTATCTTGGGAAACCAACCTTGTATTATGTTTGCCAGAATATCACCAGCTTTTTTAAACAATTGATATCTCTTCTGTGGAAAACATCCTAAAACCTAGTCCTGTGGAAGGTCTTGGAGTTCTCCTGAAGTCTGAGACAACATTTAATATTTATCTTCTCATCCCTGCTTATGTCCTATGCTCATACCACACAAACACACATGCTCTCATGGGGAACCAGAGTGTAGCGGGGTTGTTGTTATTTTTTAAATATATTTTTACTGATTTCAGAGAGGAAGGGAGAAGGAGAGATAGAAACATCAATGATGAAAGAGAATGATTGATCGGTTGCTTCCTGCATGTCCCACACTGGGGATTGAGCCTGCAACCTGGGCATGTGCCCTGACTGGGAATCGAACCGTGACCTCCTGGTTCATAGGTCAATGCTCAACCACTGAGCCAAGCCAGCCAGGCTAGTGGGGTTCTTTAATACTTTTCTCTTCTCTTATACCTGGGAATGTCACAGAAGTGAATTGATTGGTGTAAGCACTTGGATATTGCTCTGATTCCTACTGAGAAGTCATGTTACTATTTTGGACAAAGTCTTGCCACTTTAATTTATCCTATCTTACTCTTGATAAATGGTAAACTGGTAGTTAGATCTAGGCTTGATTGCATTCTGGTTTGAATCTCTCCTTCCCTCCCCCAAGAATGGTGGGTGGTATATTTCCTGTCGGTAGCATTACACTAGAAGGCACATAAAAATGTCCTGGCATTTCTCTTTTTGTATGTTAAACTTGATCATGGGGCTCAGTGTTATCAGCTTGATCCACCCATTATATTCCTTCAATGAAACCATTATATTTTAGTTATTTCTAATTTAATTCTTGAGGAATACCTAGCTGTCCAATGTTAGTGCCTTTCTTCTAATTTTTCTTTGCAAGGAGCCAGAATAATCTTTTAAATATAAATTGGATCACAAAGTAGCCTGCTTAAAAGGCTTCAGTAGTGTCCCATTATTCATAAACTATACCTAAACTTCCGTCCATGGTCTATAAAAATCTTCATAACCTGGGCTTGATCTACCTTTCTAAACCTCATTATGTGCCACTCTGTTCTTTGCGAGGAAGTACGACATTATTCGTAGCATGGGCTCTTGCACTAGACTTCCTGAGTGTCAGTTCACTGTTCTGTGCCTCAGTCTTCCCATATTTAAAATCAGTGTCTTAAGGGTATCTACCAACAGGATTGCTATGATCAAATAATACAAACAAATCCCTTAAAACCGTGGTCGGCAAACTGCGGCTCGCGAGCCACATGCGACTCTTTGGCCCCTTGAGTGTGGCTCTTCCACAAAATACCACAGCCTGGGCGAGTCTATTTTGAAGAAGTGGTGTTAGAAGAAGTTTAAGTTTTAAAAATTTGGCTCTTAAAAGAAATTTCAATCGTTGTACTGCTGATATTTGGCTCTGTTGACTAATGAGTTTGCCGACCACTGCCTTAGAACAATTCCTGTATAACATAATAAATCCCAAACGTTGGCTGTTGGTGCTGGTGGTGGTGGTAACTGTTATTTATCTCTGTGCTCCAGCTGTACTTTTCGGTTTCTGGAACTGCCAAGATCTTGCTAGCCTCAAGATCTTTGCCCATTGTTCTGATTATCTCTTGCTACATAACAAACCACCCAAACTTTAGTGGTTTAAAGCAACAGTAATCATTTAGCTCACGAGTTTGCAACTTGGGCAGGGCTGGATGGGGCAGCTCATTTCTACTCCGCATGGCATTGCCTGGGATGGCTTCACTGGGGGCTGCAGGATCTGCTTTTAAATGGGTCCTTCATTGTGGTTGGCAAGATAGTGTTGGCTCTTGACGGAGAGGTCAGCTGGGGCTGGGGTCTGGGTGCTTCTCCATAGGCTGTTTGGCTTTCCTCACAGCATGGTGGTTGGGTTCTAAGAGTGAGTGAGCAAGTGAACCAAGCTGAAGATGAATGGCCGGTGACAACCTGGTCTCAGAAATCACACAGCATCACTTTTGCCTCATTATTTTGATCCAGGCAATCATGAAGGTCCTTTCAAGTTTAAGGGGAATGGACATAGACTTTGTCTCCTGACAGGAGAATGGCAAGGTTCTAGAAGAGGGACAGGAGGTATTGCTGCAGCCACCTTTGGAAAATGCATTTTGCTGCACACATGCTGGTTGTTGTCTGAGCCTGAAGCACTATTATCTCTCTGATTCCCACTCTTCAGCTAACCATCCAATCTAAATTAGGTTCCTCTTCCTCCATTCCCATTGTGCACTCTCTTTCTCTAGCACTTCATTTTCCTTGGCAACACTGTTCACAATTTGTAATTATCTCTTTAAGTCCCTGAAGGCTATAGTACCTTGCATAGAAGCTGTTGAAGTGTTAAAATGTGTTAATGGTAACTTACAAATATAAACAACATGTATCACATTTTCACTAGGAAAAGCATATCCCAACTCTGTAGGGAGAAAGGAACAGAAATACCAGGAGTCAGTCCTTTAACTCCTCATATTTCATGTCCTACTGATTAGTGAGGATGGGGTAGAGAGGAGAAACCTGTATGTATAAATTTTGTGGATGAGAGAAGGTTGGGGGCGGGCGGGGAATAAGCAGTTCAAATGGCTGAATTCTTACTTATTCTTGCTTTACTTTTAAAATCCCAAACCACAAATCTTTCTGTTTGCCTATTTTTCTAGAATCCAGTCATGGCCAGAGACTTCTAGCTGATGTGACAAAGAAGCATGGTAGCCTAAGAAATATTCCATACTCTCAGGGAGCAGCCAAATAGATGTACTTTACTCAAGAAATGCTAACCAGACCCTCACTTAGAAAAGGGTTCTTTTTCTTTTGGCACAGATCTAACAAGATTGGTCATCAGGTTTCTCAGCCCCTGGAGACTGGTAGGAAAAAGGAATAGGCTTTTGGAGGTGTAGGGTACAGTTAACAGCAAGAAGAACAGTTGTTGATGTGTTACGTATTGTAGCCTGGGAATAGTAATGTGCGATGGAAGTTTACACAAATTCTGAAGGCATTCATTACTTAATAAATACTGCGTGAGGCGACCGGGCTGATCAGGGGAAGGCGCCAACCCCATCACCCCGCTGCTGCTGCCACTGCTGGTCGCTGCAGCCGCCAAGGTGTTTTCATCAACACTGACTCCAGTCCTTCACCACAAAAAAATGACAACTTACTTTAGGCATTTTTAAGATGTCTCTTTCATAGAACATGACATTTCTTTTTTCTTTTCTTTTTTTTTTATCCGCACCTGAGGATATTTTTCCATTGATTTTTAGGGAGCGTAGAAGAGAGAGGGAAAGACAGAGAGAAACATCAAAGTGAGAGGCACACTTCGATTGGTTGCCTCCTGCATGAGCCCTGACCCGGGCCCCGTCCAGTGAGGAGCCTGCAACCTAGGTACATGTCCTTGATTAGAACTAACCCGGACCCTGCAGTCAGCAGGCTGAGTCTTTACTCACTGAGGCAAACGGTCTGAGGCAGGATATGATATTTCTTAGCCCCTCCAGCAGCAGACCTTCGTTTTTTTCCTCCAGGAATGAGGTGGAAAAACCCTAGATCACCTTCTTGGATTCTTATTACCCAAGTTACCAAGAACACTGCAAGTGGCATAGGGGAGCTTAGCCAATGAGCGGTCAGAAAAGGTGTTTCCTCTGCAGCTCACGCACAGAGGCGGGACTGACGGCATGCCACGCCTGGCAGGCCCTGTTCTCTGCGGGTCTGTGCCATCTGTGGCTTGCCTCACCGCACATGCAGTCCCCACCCGCCCACCTGTGCGCGCAGCCTCCTCCTGAGCGGTCATGACGTTACGGCGTCCTGGACAATTTGCACATTACCTCTTTATATAGATAGCTGACTTTCTTACAAGCATCATCTAGTTGGGTGTTGCTGTATAGGCCTGACAATCTCTGCCTTTTGACTGGGGTGTTTGGATTTTCTCTTCATTATTGATTTAAAGCAATTGAATTATGACGTCCATTGCTATAGCTTTGGATTTGTTGAGCTTCTTGGGAATTATTTCTTTGTTTTTTATTTATATGGGAATTATTTCAACCATAATTTCTTCAAATAGTTTTCATCCCTCCCGTCTTTGAGGACTTCAGTTGCATGTATAATAGGTTACTTGAAGTTGTTCAATAATAATCACATTGATACTCATGGTCTTTTTTTTTTTTAAAGTTTCTTTCTCTGCTTTATTTTGAGTAGTTTATATATACTCAAGTTAACTAGTTTTCTATTCTTCTGCATTGTCTAATTTGCTGTTAATTTCATTCAGTTTATTTTTCATCTCTAGAACATTGATTTGGGCCTTTTATATATCTTAAAGTCTCCCCTTAATATGCTTATCTAACATTCAGAGAAGTAAAATACAACCCATATGAGCAGAAAAATCCATCAACAGAAACAGACGCAGAAGGGGCATAGATGATAGGACTAGTAGACAAGGACATTAAGATAGTTAATTAAGTGTAGCCTGTGTATGAGTATGAGATATGAGATAACTCCTAGTCTCCAAAATCTGTGCTTTCACACAGGCTAACACTTTATTATTGTTATTATCTTATTCTGTTACAGTGGTGGAGTCATTCTATCAAAATACAGATCTAAGTTATCTTCCCTTACAGAAGGAAAGCTCAATAACCAAAATTGACATGACTAAAAATAAGTTTTTGGAATTCTCCCAAACCACAATATAATTTCAATGAAGTGTTATAGAATAGATTGTTTTCAAAATACAGGTAAAAGAGTAAGTGGTACCAGTGTACATACAGACATTTTATGAAAATACTTAAGTACTCTTAACAGTGTTTAACATGCATAGTAATCAGAGTTGTGTGGCTGTATTATCCCACATCTGTCCACAAAATTCCAGACAAGGGCAAGGTGAGAGTTTGGTTACAGAAGTGAACCAGGTTTATATGACAAAATAATTATTTTCCCATCCAAGGATTCAGAATAGGATAAAGGTATGAGCTCTGACAGTGTTCGTATTTTGGCTCTACCATGTGTCACCTTAAGCAAATTATATACCTTTTCTATGCCTCGGGGTTCTCATCTTCAAAAGAGGAATAATAGTAACTACCTCACAAAGGTTGAGAGGATTAATTAATACAGCATAATGCTTATAACAGTGCCTGGCCATTTGGTAAGCTCTCAAAAATATTAATTATAACCAAAGAATTGACCACATACTGTTTTATAAGTGTAGGCTTTTGTTCTCAGGCTTAAGAGGGGCATGTTTGAATTTCTCAGTTTGAATTATCCAATCTGTGGCTTCCCTCCTTATTCACAAATTATGAAAGTTGTTAATTTGTGTGCTTGTTAATTTTTAAAAGGGAAATGGTTGAGATAATCATCATCCCAACTACAAAAGGTTAAAAATGATCAACTTTCTTCTGTCACTATTACTATTTTTAAAGTCAATAAGTAGTGTTTAAGCTATTCAGTTTTTATTATATTATGTCTGTAATCTTTCAGTTTCTACAGAGAATTTCCAGTAATTTATGAAATCAGGAATAAGGTAAAGCGGGACATTTAAAAATACAGTGTTGTAAAGAAACAGATGAATACTGGTAGATGTAGCAGGCACCGAGGTGAGATCATTACCGGAGTGGAAAACAAGATGGCGAGGCAAGTGAGGAAGACGTGTGTTGAGTTGTCTTGTTTGGATATAATACTAGCAAGCAGACAATTTTTTTCTTAATGTCATATGAGATACTGAATAATACGGGGATCTAGTGGGAGTTTCTTTTATCAATATGTTAAAAGATTCACGGGAGAACTTTAAGTCTTAATTCATTGAAGGCTTTCTTCTAGGGGAATTGAAATAACATGAGAGGAAGCTTTAGTATTAGAGAATTTAGAATAGTTAACAGCTTCCTTAAACAAATCCTTTTGATACTTTTGCTAGAGTACCTCAGTAGTAAAAAAGAGTGAATGCATTTAGGATAGGAAGGTCTCAATTTTTAAAAAATTAAGTTTATTGGAGTTACATTGCATTGCTGGGAACACAGAAATGATTAAAAAGACAAGATCCTTGCCCTTTAGGAGATAGTACTTTAGGTGGGGGAGAGGGAAAATCAATAAAATACATGGTGTGTCAGCTAATGGTAAGTGCCATGGGGAAGAGGGAAAGGAGGGAAATAATAGAATCCTGAGAGAGAAGAGGGAGGGGCTGCACCTTTTAGAGCAGCCAGGAAGGGTGTCACTGAGAAGGTAACATTTGAGCAAATACCTGGAGGAGGCGAAGGAAGATACTAGGCAGATCTGAGGGGAAAGATTACTTCAGGCAAAACGCCCTGAGGTGGGGGGAGCTCGGCATGTTTGACAAACACCAGGAGTGCTAATGTGGCTGAAGCTAAAGACAGTAAGGGGTAGATGAGGTTGGAGAGGGAGCAGGGGCATATCCTGTAGTGGTCTTCTCCTGGCTACATGTGAGAATCACCTTGGGAGCTTGGCTGCCCACCAGACCAGATGGTAGAGGTAGAGGCTGGTTGTTTTGATGCAGCCAGGGTGGAGGAACACTGGTAGAAGACTTTGGACTTAATTTTAAGGACTGTGGCTTTTACTATGAGACGGGAAGCCATTGGAGGGTTTTGAGAAATGACCCACCTGATTTAGGTTTTATTACTTTTAAACCCTAGCCTATGAAATTTTTCAGACATATAAAAAAGTAGAAAGTACAATTCTCCTGTATCACTATCATCTCGCCCACTTCAGTAGCAGTCTACATTTGCTGTATACTGACCATCCACCTTTTTATTCCTGGAATATTTGAATGCTAACTTGGGTTTTTAGAAGGATCACTCTGATTTCTGTGTTGAGAGAAGGGGAGGCAGGACAAGGGCTGAATATAAGTATACCCTCCAAGTATATTTTTGTATGCATATAAATACATTAAAAAACACACAAATTATATTGCATTCACTGTTTTGTAAATGATTTTCATTTACTATATTGGACATCTTATGTCACTGAATATTCTGCAACTTTGTTTTTTAACGACTATGTAGGATTCCATTATATGATATGCCATAATTTATTTGATCTTACATTATTAGGCATTTAATTCACAGTCTTTGGTTGCCAAATCTCCACATATACCCATGATTATATCCTTAAGGTAAGCTCCTAGAATGGAATTACTATGTCAAAGAATATGCACAAAAATTTAAAGGCTTTTGATTAATATTCATTGTCAAAGTGTTTTCCAGAAAGACTTTACTCATTTATATTTCCAGCTGCTTTTGAAAGTGTCAGGTTTTCTTAAACTCTCACTAACACTGGATTTTTTTTTCATTAAAAAAAAAAAAAGGTCTTCTATTTTGACAGATGATAGCTCAGTTTTAATTTGCAGTGTTTTTATTTCTAGTGAGGTTGAATGCCGTTTCCATTTGAAATATGTTTATTCATATCATTTGCTAGCTGTGTGACTTTGGGTATGTCACTCAGGACCTATATTTTTGTTTGATGAAATGGGTACCTGCTTCATAGGTTTTTTATGAACATTGAATAAAAGCATTTTGTATGTGCAGATTTTTAAACTTTTTTTTATCACGATCCACAGTAAAAAATACATCTTCCATTGTGTCAAGCATATTTGAATATGTAGTCAAAAGTTTCATGGAATATCTAGGCTGGAGTATACTTTTCATCTAGTACCAGTTAAAGCATCACTTACCTTGATCCTGAATATTCATGAGTTTATGAACAATGAACTTTGAGTAACTTTTTCTATGTATATACCCAAAGTTTAATAATTATAAAAGCACCTGATTAGATCAGGAAAAAAAGGGAATAAAACATAGTTTCTTATTCAACACACAAGATCTGAATTTTGTCCAGGTGCTAGACCTTAATAATAAAATACATATTTTAAGTTTAAAAAAAGTTTCATGAAACAATACATATAACCTGACCACGTGTGATGTACTCTGATTATTTTACATTCTTGTTCACTTTCTAAATGCCCATTGTTAGCTATTAAATTGACCTCTGAGTTGTGACCCACTGTTGGAAAAACACTGCTGTAATGCATCTTATTAGGTGCTCTTTTATCTATAGTGATTACCTCTTTCAGGTACCTCAGAAGTCAAATTGCCCTTAACTCCACTATAATTCATTTTCAGAAAAGTTAAATAGGGAAAGGTCCCAAACCTAGCTTATTGTATTCCTATATCAAATTTTTGGTCAGTTAAAAAAATAAAATACCTTCACAGTCAGAAAACATATTTATTTGGGCTTCTATGATACCAGGACTGAATTATCAACACCACTATTATGAATTAGATCTAATGCATTTGAGCAAAAACTCTAAATCATTACAGAAATTATATTTGCAAAACCCTGAGTTGGGACACAACATCCTACCAAGAATTGTGTCTAAAATTTGTGTTACCTGAAAAGCTAACAAGAAGGGAAAACATAAATCACATTCAGTTATACTTAATATAGTCCTTTTTCAATAGAACAAATAACATGAAAGCTAGGTAAATCCAGATGCTGTTCTTTGGTAGACTTATAGCTAAACTGCCTGAGGACCACTCAGAAAGTTAATCAGATATAATCATTAGCTGTGACCAGAGAAAACCAAATCTGAGGGATGTTGGAATGAAAATTGCATAGGAAATAGAGTGGGAATGGAGTGGTGGTGTTTGCTGGATGAAAAACACCCAGGAGATTAAGCTATCTGACAGAACTGTGTTGTTACTTTTGAGCTCCAGTTTAACATTAAGTATGTTTTGTTTAAATTATTTTTGATGCTAAACCAGGAAAATGTTAAGCGAGTAAGTTAAAAGTTTGATAAGCATTTACCACTCCTCTACTCACCCCTCCACAAAGGAAAAATTTTGAGGAAAGTCAGAAACAATTTGTTAAATAAAAATAAAAACTACCAAAGAACTGTAATTTATCTTTGAAAAAGAGCAGAATAGATGTGCTGTATCTGTACTATATTGATTTTTAAACATTAAGTGTTATCAGATTTAGAAAAATAACTGCCTTTCTTTACTTTAGTGGTTGTTTATCTTAATTAAGTTTGTACCTGCATTTAGAATGTATATATGAGATGTTCCCATGCATATGGATTGAGCTGAATTTTGGATTCTGGTGTTTTCACTCTTCGGAGCTAAAATAAGGTTTTAAACCAGCCCCGGAATAAGTGTGGAACTCTATTGGGCTCACATGGCCCAGAAATGCATAAAGCGCTCCTCAGCCTCACTAGTAATCAAGAGATATGCAATTAAAGCAACAATGAAATAACATTTCATGCCCATCAACCTGGCACAAATTAAAGATGTTACTTGGACATTACCAAGTGTTGGAAGGAAATAATATAAGACTATTAAGAATATAAATTGGTGCATGTGCTGTGCAGAGTAATTTGGAAATATTCTATGGTGCATACCCTGTGACCAGGAATTCAGCTTCTAGTCTATCTCTTGCATGTGTCCCCAAGTAAACATACAGGGGCATTTATTTGTAATAGTGCAAACATAGAACAACATGTATGTCTATCAGTGAGGAAATGGCTACCTAAAATAGTCCAGTATTTTCCACTTGAAATACAATGTGAATAATGTAATATTAACTTTGTTTTTAAAGTTTTAAAAAGGTGAAATCAATATGTTTTGATACAGTATGTCCAATATATTTTTAACATTTGATTAATATAAAAGTAATTGAGATATTTTATTTTTTTATATTAAGCCTTTGAAATCCATTTTTTATTGTGCTTAGAGCACATATCAGTTTGGATGCTAAAATTTTTGTTGGAAAGACTTGGTCTGGATTTGAATTTCATAAAATTTTCACTTGAAACAGTAGATTCATATACCCAAGTTGTCCATACCTGCTTAAAACTATTTCAGTAACTGACTGGGGTATCAACTAAAATTTAAACGAATCCACTTTCTTACACTAGCTGTATTGCAAATGTCCAGTAGTCATGTGGCTAGTAGCTACCTAATCATTACATGGATTTTGGCACAGCAGTTAAAATAAATGATCTACATACACATAAAATAAAATGTGGCTGATTACTCAAATTTCACACTGTCAACAAGAATTCTAGAGAAATGGTGTGATGTTTTGTCTTTTTGAGCATTTTAAAATATTCAGAATAACACAGGGAATAATACAATATCAATGCAACCACTATGGAAATGTAGCAAATGTTAACATTTTGCCCAAGTACCTTCAGCTCTTTCTCATCAGTCCTGGGTTTGTTTGTTTAAGACTATATACGTGTTCAGATACTATATGGTTTGAGTTTCTACTAGGTTAGTTTGTAGTAGGTATAAAGGAAAAAAGAGTACCTAAGAATATTATTGTTCCTTGAAGTGTAATTGGTATTAGACCTTAAATAATATTGTAACATTTAATTCATTTAAAAAAATTTTTAGGAATTGGATGTCTACTAGAAAATTATTTATTTTAGGTTTTTAGAAAAATAATACCTATATTAATAAGAATTCTCATTAACAAGAGGCTATTTTCCTTAGATTTCCCAATGTATATTGTGAGTTTTTGGAATTTAACTTTATTTAGTGGAAATCATTTGGGAAGAGAAGAATATTTAAAGGCTAATTTAATTGAAAATACAATACTAATTTTATTTATTATTATATTTTCATTCTCACCTAAGGATATGTATTTTTCCCCCCATTGATTTGAGAGAGAGCATGAGAGAGAGAAAGAGAGAGAGAGAAATATCAATGTGAGAAATATCAATTGGTTGCTTCTCGTATGCACACTGGCTGGGGATCAAACCCAAAACCTAGATATGTGCCTTGACTGGGAATTGAACCAGGAACCTTTTGGTGTACGAGACCGTGCTCCAATCAGCTGAGCCTCCCAGCCAGGGCTACAATACTAATTTTGAATGTAAGTGAGTTACCAGACATGGGTGTTGATATATTTTAAAACACCCAGTATTTTATCTGGAATGGATAGGGTTTTAAATGGGGAGGAGGGACAGAGGTAATGTCACTTGGCAGTTATTTAATAAATAGCAAGCCAGGTTCTTTAGCATTGAAGATGTTACTTAAATGTATATATTGAGTGAATTTGCTTGCTCTTTATAATGAATTTCTGCATATCTCTGATCTTTTAAATGTAGCTACTTATTAAAGTGCCCAAGGTAAATAAGTATTGGAATTTCTTTGACCTAATAAAAGGACTGAGATGAGTAAAAATTACTTTTAAAATAAGGGATAGTATATAAGGAATATAAACAGTATTCTTATGTTCAAGTATAGTTTTATAATTTAACTAGAGGCCTCATGCAAGGGGCTCGGCCCTCACAGCTCTCGCAGCCCTGGCTTCGTCCAGAAGGTCATCTGGAAGGACGTCTGGAAGGTCGTTTGGCTGTCCGGTCTAATTAGCATATTACACTTTTATTATTATAGATAATTTTAAATTCCAAATGGAAATTTTTAACTTATTTGATATTTTCTTCAGATATGCCAATTAACAACTTGAGGTCATGAAAGTATTCCTTTATTTAAACTTTTAAATTACAGTTGACATTCAATATTACATTAGTTCAGGTGTGCAGCATAGTGCTCAGATATTTATAGAACTTATGAAGTGATCCCCTGTATAAGGCTTGTACCCACCTAACACCATACAGTTATTACAATATTATTGACTATTCCTTATGCTGTACTTTTACATCCCTGTGACTATTTTATAACAGACAATTTTTACTTCTTAATCCCTTTACTTTTTTCACTGAAAATATTTTTTATGCTCAGTTGTTGTGATGCAGACAATTATTTTCTAAATCTTTCATTTGAATGTGCATTTAACCAAATAAAAGATGAAGGAATTCGGATCATACAAGTAAAATAAATACTTCCAGAAAAGACATTTTGCAGTTGGTAGTGTCACATTTTATGTCTCTATACCTCTGTTATATCAACATCACAATTTCATATTTCTATATACAGACTTGGAAGTTTTAAAAAACATGCCTGTTATGTTTTTAGTTCATCACTAGATGGAGTTCTTGCAGTACAACTATGTGTTGGGTAGCCATTAGAATAATCTTTGTTTTCCTTAAAGTAAGCATATGTTTTAAAAAAGCTAAATGTATAAGCAAACAGCTGTCAACCATATAACATGATAATAAGAATACATAGTAACATGCAGTCACAATCTGCTTTGGGGGCTGGGCAGGGGGGCAGTTAAACTGGTTCCCCGATAATCAGTGGAACTACAATTTATATTATTAATTTGTTCAGCACAGTTCTTTTGAAGAAACTCTAATGCTTGAGCTTCAGATTGTCCGAAGACTTGCTGTGCCCTCACAGTGGCACTGAAAGTAAATTCTTCAGGCATTCCGTCTGAAGTTACATGGTCATTAGTGTCTGTCCACTCCTTGTCTTATCCTTGCTCATGTCCTTTTGGCCTTAACAGGTATTGTCCACCTTCTCTTGCCACTTCAAACTCTAAAAACCAAGCTGAAGATAGAATGTTTTTCCTCTTACTTCCTGTGTACTTACCTCTCAGGAAGGGGAGAGTGTTTTCACCAACAGGTGAACGTATCTTCAGCGCTTCCAGTCCTGCAGTTAGGCATGTTTGAGTTTGTGCTTCTCTCCTCCTTTCCCTTTATTCCTCTGTATGAATAATAGAACACTTATATCGTGCGCTCTAACCAACTGAGCTAGCTGGCCAAGGCCATGATAAGATCTCTTGATGATTCCCCACACTTTTCATCCAGCTTGGTTTTCTCTGCTGAACCCCAGCCTAATATTATTAAGTTCCTGTGCTGACAGTTTTACATGCAAGGGCTCTGAACTTAGCCAAAACTGAGCTCGTCCTCTCCCCACTGTCCTGCCAGTCCCCGGCTTTACTTGCTGTTTCCCATCCTGGCCAGTGACATTGTCTTCTTTTCAGTCACCCAAGCCAGAAACCCAGGAGAGAGATTCCAATCGCTCCTTCATCTCCTGTGTTAGGATTTCTCAGCCCTGGCACTATTGCCATTTTTGGCTGGATAATTCTTGGTTGTGTGGGGCTGTCTTGTGCATTGTAGATGTTTAGCAACCAGCCCTGGCTTCTCCTCCTTAGGTGCTAATAATAATCTCCCTCAGTTGTGCCAACCAAAAATGTCTCCTGATGTTTTGAAATGTCCCTTGGGGAACAAATTACCCCTGTTTGAGAACCATTGCCCATGTCTAATCTGTTACTTAACCTTAATGATTCTACTTCCTAAATTTACCTTGAATCCTTCCTCCTATCTTCATCCCACTCCTACCTCCTGTTTGTTGTATGGTTTGACTAGCCTGCTTTTCTCTGATGTTCTTTCTTCCCAATCCACCCTCTTCAGTGATGCCAAATTTATCTTTTAAAAGGCAAAGCTGTTCTGTATTTACATCTTTCAGTAGCTTCCAGCCAGGACCCTCGTGAGCTGGCTTCTTTTTATATTTAGCCTTATTTTTCTTTTAGTTTTATTTTATTGTTTAAAGTATTACAAATAGTACATATGTCTCCTTTTTTCCCCCCATTGACCACCTCCTGGCCTCCCCTACCTCCTGGCACATAACCCTCACTCCCCCCTCCTCCCCCGTGTCTTGCGTCCATTGGTTATGCTTATATTGATCTCTTACCACCCCCCCACAACCTTCCCCAGCCTTCCCGCTACAGTTTGACAGTCTGTTCGATGCTTCTTTGCCTCTGTATCTATTTTTGTTCATCTGTTTATAATGTTCCTTATATTCCACAAATGAGTGAGATCATGTGGTATTTTTCTTTCACTGACTAGATTATTTCACTTAGCATAATGCTCTCCAGTTCCATCCATACTGTTGCAAATGGTAAGAAATTTTACTCCGAACTCGAAAAATTTTGCATTATAATGCTTCTATTATATACAGATAATCTCAGACTGTAAAAAATCTGTAATGATCATATTTTGAAAATTTTAATAGTTTTGGTTTTTGAAGTTATAATTTTTAAAATCTCTTGTACATCTGTAAGGCCCTACTGGATCTGAGTAAAAGATACTGTTGTGGTGAGCCACTTAGTTGTTTATATACTTTTCATTATAGAGATTATACTGATGTAAACTTTCTCAGTAAGTTATTTACCTGTTACCAGAATAATGTAGTTTTTTTTTTTTAAAATATATTTTATTGATATTTCACAGAGAGGAAGGGAGAGGGATAGAGAGCTAGAAACATCGATGAGAGAGAAACATCGATCAGCTGCCTCCTGCACACCTCCCACTGAGGATGTGCCCGCAACCAAGGTACATGCCCTTGACCGGAATCGAACCCGGGACCCTTCAGTCCGCAGGCCGACGCTCTGTCCACTGAGCCAAACCGGTTTCGGCAATAATGTAGTTTTAAATGGGTAACAACCTTTAACCTAGTGAGGGTCAAATAGAAGATGTATATTTTAACAAGGCATAGTCAGATGTCATTATTCACAATTGTTATGTTCTTACAAAAGCTCCACAAACACTGAAGTTGTGAATTTTGACCCATTGCCTCCTAGGGGGAATAGAGGGTCCCTGTGAGCCTCTGTTGTAACATTTTCATCAACCCATCGATACATAAGTTTGTTTTATGTGTTTCTGTTTAAAGATACCTTATTTAATATATATTGTTGATTCATTACCATTGAACTCAAGGCCATTAGTGCTGTAACTCATGCCTGAAAAAGCTTATCTAACATACATTTACTCCATAGGGCACATCACAGCCTCTTGCCCCAGGAACAGGTAGCACTTCAGCACTATGCTTGGGGGCCATTTTAAACAGAAAGCACAAAAATGCAAAATACCCCCGGCACTAAATAGATCGCAAAAAAAGGACACTTTATTATGGTATGAGAGCTGCAACAGAAGGGCTGAGTGTTGCCTTGATCAGCGTCAGATGGAAACATGCTTTTCCAAGGACACACATTTTTCCCCTGCAGAAGACCAAGAAAGGACCTCAAGCATTGCTTTTGGGGTTACAAATACATTTTGTTGAGTAGGCAAATTCGCAAACACAGAATCTTCAAATAATGAGGATTGACTCTCATTGTTTAAAGAAGCTTATGATTGAATACTTAGAATATTCGAATTTGAAAGTTTCTCTTGTTTTCAGGACGTGGGGAGTTTTTGGTTAAGTGGAGTCATCCTCATAGTTTTCATGTTTTATTGTCCAGTGGAGTAAAATGGGCTGGTTTCAGAGTGTCATTTTATTTTCTCCCCCACAGGGAACAACCCATCTTCAGCACTCGTGCTCATGTCTTCCAGATTGACCCAAACACAAAGAAGAACTGGGTACCCACCAGCAAGCACGCAGTTACTGTGTCTTATTTCTATGACAGCACAAGAAATGTGTATAGGATAATCAGTTTAGATGGCTCAAAGGTAAGTTACATTTACTTTAAATAATCTTGCTATTTTGCTTTATACAGTATAGCATCTCAGTTTTAAAGGAATTTTATCTTTATTAAAATATTGAGAGATTTTAAAACAACTTTAAAAAACAAAATTGGTCATTTTTAAAAAATACTTTCTTATTGATTTCAGAGAGGAAGGGAGAGGGGGAGAGAGAGAGAGAGAAACATCAGTGATGAGAGAGAATCATTGATCGGCTGGCTCCTGCATGCCCCACACTGGGGATTGAGTCCGAAACCTGTGCATGTGCCCTGACCAGGAATCAAACCTTGACCTCCTAATTCACAGGTTGATGCTCAACCACTGAGCCATGCTGGCTGGGCCAACATTGGTCATTTTTAAGGTAGTGACATATTTTGTCTACTAAATTACTTGGATTATCCACCTTATTTATACTAAATTACATGTCAAAATATTCTACAAATCTGAGGTCAGTTTTATTTGGGAAATATTCATTGATTATCTGTTATATGTCAGGCATTATGCTAGGGGCTAGGAATATAGTGGTGAATAGGGTGAATGCAATTTCCACTCTTACAGATTAGTATGCTGTTCAAAATCCCTAAGTCATATGAAGTCTGTCAATATTAATATTAAAGTTTATTCTGAGCATCCCTCATTCAGAAAGAAGCATATGGACAGTTCCTACATTTTTATTTTTAGGAGAGGCAGATAGTCTAATATTTAAGAGCATAGACTACCTGGATTCATGTCTCAGCTCTACCATCTACTAAGATTTTGACTTTGGGCAAATTACCTCTCTGAGCTTCATTGTTCTCACCTCAGTGCTTGAAATTGTAAGGATTAAATGAGTTAATATCTGCAAAAACACTTAGATCAGTGCCTGATGGATAGTATACCCTTCAAAAGGGGAAAAATTCCAATTTTTTTATGAGTGAATTTTGAACAACACATGAAGATAAAGAAATGCCAAGCATCATATTCTGGATATAAAGTGTGTGGAATGAGGGCTCCATTCCTTTTCTTCAAGTGTTCATGAAGCCATGAGGCCTTTCTATTCTCAGAAATTTTAGCAATTTAGTTTAGGGGTTAAGGACACAGACTATATAGCCAGACTGTCCGGTTTGAATTTTTGCTCTACTACTTGCTAGCCATTTGGCCTAGAGCGAGATATTTAATGTTTGAGTGCCTCAGTTTTCTCATCTGTGAAGAAGAATTAGTAAGTTGTCTACGTCATCATATCATGGAATTGTTGTGAAGATGAAATACATTTAGGCAAAAGCACTTCAAGGGTGTATAGTAATCTCTATACAAACACAACTGTTACTGTTACCATTATTAATATTATTAAACTATTAATTATGTAGTACTGAGTGGTTTGGGGGAATAAAAGAAAAATCTAATTCAATACTCAAACTTCAGTCTTTTCTGTGTGCTCATTTCTTATCTCATTAACTAGATTATAGGACCCCAGGGACTATTTGTACTTTGGTTCATAAGTGACTAACTTGTATTTATTTGAATAATTGATCCTATTTTCATTTTCATTTGGAGGATTTAAAGGACTTGGGAAATTGAAATAGTTAATATTTGTGAAAGTGTTGTTTTTTTTAAATGAACAATTTTGTCATATTTTATAAGTATTTAGTGAAATGAACAGATACTAATTATTATTAATTTAGACGTTAATTTATTTCTTTTCCCTGATTCGAATCTTTAGTTCTCTATAACCTGTGTTTCTCTCTTGGCCCAAACTACAGATAAAGTGTCATTTTATTAGACAGGAGAGTTAAATGGTATAAAAAATAAAGTTCAACTGAAGTAGTCTCATGTACTGTGTGATTAAGTAATCCTCGTGTGTCTTCCTTCTGAAGCAATATGAACTATTGCTTCTGGCATTTTTATTTTTGAACATACTTTGCAGCTTGTAATTTTTAGGCTCTTAAATAACTCCTATGAAAAAGTTTTTGTTTCATTTCTTTTAATAAAATTCACCCTCTGTAGCAATTAAATTTTTCTATCACATTTTCTACTTTCTAGTTACCTTTCTAAGCTGATGCTGTTAACCACTGCCGTTCCCTGCAGGAGTCATCGGGGTTTTTTGTTTTGTTTGTTTTTTATAAGCCCTACTGGTTTATTTGATGCAGCTAAATGAGTGTTTTTCTTACCACCCTCACTTCTGTTTCTGCACAGCATGATCAGTTGAAAAGGCCTTAGGTGCCCTGACTAGAAAATGTACTTTTACTGAGCATATAAAGTTTGCAGAGACATCAGCTTGGCCAAGGGCCAGGATCAGGGCACTACATGGTCTGTAATAACACAGCATTTCTATCTCTTCTCCTTGAAAGGACAAGAACTTTGGGATTGAGAGACATGTTTACTTTATAGAACTAATTTTTTTCTTTTAAATGGATTCATTGTAGCATTCTATTCAAGGAAGTCTAATAAAATATATTTTTAAGGAAATGTTCAGAATGGGGATTAAAACGGAACTCTTAAACTGAAAAGTAGAAAAAAGTTCATTTGAAATAGTTAAAGCTGAAGGTCAGTACCAACAGCACATGGATGGGCTTTCTCAGCTGCCTGGAACACCTATTGCCATCTCACTTTCTGAGTTATTAGGGTTACCTGTTAAATGCCCTTCTCTTCTTAAAAACACAAACGTGCCTTCCTCAGGGAATACTCCAGAGCCGTGGGATCTCAAGTAGTGCCTGACAGTCCTGGCCATCTAGCCTTTCAGTCTCTATCATATCCTGGTCTTATGGTCTTCATAAGCACTTACCACTCACAGAAAATTGGTCAGCTATTTATTTATGTGGTCATTGACGGACTCTTTTTGCTCTAGAATGTGATCCACAATTATATTGCCTCTTGTTGTATCTCAAGTTTATAGAATTGTGCTTGACATTAATAGGTACTCGATAAAATAGTTGAATAACCAAATGGTTCCTTAGCAAACTAATACAGTAGTTCCCCCTTATCCACAGGGAATACTTCCAAGACTGTGAGTGGATGCCTGAAAGTGCAGATAGAACTGAATTTTTTCCTGTACAAACATACACTTTACAGCTTTTCTTTGGTTTACTCAAGTTGCCAGCATCACTACTCTTGTGCTTTGGGGCCATTATTAAGAGAAATAAAGGTCACTTGAACACAAACACTGGGACATTCAACAGTCAGCCTGATAACCTAGACAGGTACTAAGTGACTATGGGCAGGTAGTGTATGTAGTGTGGCAAATGCTGGACAAAGGCATGATTCAGGAGGCATGATTCAAAGGCAAGACAGGACAGCGAGAGATTTCATCATACTACTCAGAACAGCATGCAACTTAAAACTTATGAATTGTTTATTTCTGGGAATTTTCCATTTACTATTTCAGACTTCTGTTAATCACAGGTAACTGAAACTGGATATAGGGGGACCACTGTATATTCTTTTCCATTCAGTCTTTTCATTTGATGACAACCTCGCAAATCAGTGCAGTTATTAGCCACATTTTACAGGATCTAAAATGACATGCTAGGAAAAGCAGCTTTTGAATTGAAGAGTAAGGAGGTATATGAGTATATAAATTTTGTAAGAGGTAAACAAAAAAGCTTAATCAAGGACAAGGGCTCCATATAACAACAGGTAACACATTTGCTGTCTTTCAGAGAAAGCAAGGGACCACTCTTCTACTGTCTTCTGTAGCAGGCAGGTGTCATACTTTCATTATTATAACTTCACCAGTGCCTGCTTAGCTCATAAATATTTACATTAAACGGTTGTTCACATGGTAAACATTTAGCTTTGTTCTAAAAATGCTCGATTTTCATTCCATATTTAATAAATTACCAGAAAACCACTTATGAATGTGATCACGTTTTTATTTTTATTGAATCACATTGTAATCTCAATTTTGGAGGGCAGTAGACTTAAATAAAATGGATTCTAAACTTTTACAGTACTGGCAGAGGAAATGAATTTAAGTTAATATGTTATAATAATAGTTGAAATCTATTTTAGTGATCACCAAAGTTAATAATATTTAATAACATACTAAAATACTAGTTTTCTAAGAAACTATGTGTTAAACAGAAATGATAGTGATTCTCAAATCATGAATTTATACCACTTTATGAGAAAAGAAATGAAGTATGTATTTCAAGGTTTGTTTTTCCCTTGAGTAAAGGAAAAATACTAAATGATTGAAAGTCTTTTCTGTATCATAATATATTTCAAGTAAGTCAGCTTTTGGAAAATTGTTGATTATGCATTTTAGAAAATTAGTGTACAAATAGAAAATTTTCCTATTGATGTATTCATTTTTGAAAGATTTTTTTGAGAGTGGGAACTATTTTAAAGAAACAACTATTAAAACTTACTTGCTTTTAGTGACTATCACCAAAATTAATAGATGTTAAATAAAATTAAAACAAAATTAATAGATATTAACCCTAAATGTTCAAAGGAAAGAAACTAATTACACTAAAAGCTCTTTAAAATGTTTTGCATCATAAGAAAACCTATTTTGACTCTAAGGTATTGAAATTTTTGATAGAGTGCCATTTTATTTATAGTTCTAGTAGTTACCTTATTTCCACTCTGTCACTTGCAATAATATAAACTATTTCTATAACTATACTGTATATTTAATGTTCTGGCTCATTAAGAATCCTAAGTTCTTATGTAACTAAATAATCCTGTGTTTAAATGTCTGTTTGCTAATTTTGGGCAGGTTACTCATACTTGTTTTATTTCTTAGGCAATAATTAATAGCACCATCACCCCAAACATGACATTTACGAAAACATCTCAGAAGTTTGGCCAGTGGGCCGATAGCCGGGCAAACACTGTTTATGGACTGGGATTCTCCTCTGAGCATCATCTTTCAAAAGTAAGTTAATTCATCAGATCTAAGTGGAAATCTTCGTCTTCAGGTCAGATGTCTTAAATATATAGTAGCAAATGGAGAGTGTAAAATATATAGGAGAAATTTGTTTAATATTCTCAGAACTGTTGTGGTTTTAGAGCAGGAAGAGATCATTGGATTCTATTGTCAATTGGTAAATTCATTGCACACATTAAAAATAGTCACCGCTGATTGAGAAGGCTTTGCTTAGTTAACTGTGTGTATGATAGGAAATAAAACATGTGAATTACCACTTCAGAATGGACTTTGCTCATGACTTTACATCCTTAGTTGGAGATGGTCTGCAACATAGGTAGACACCAAACTTTTATGAATTGTGAAAACTCAAGCTGATAATGGTATATATTTCAACTTTCTGACATGACAGCAGACACATATAAATCACTATGTTTAGGGAAAGCTGTGCATTGTCTGTGTCAGAATTACTCTGAGCTCTCTGATGCAATACAGAGACCCAATAGATACTATGAGGAGTTCTTGGGAAATATTCCTCTTCTGACCAAGTGAAGTACTGTGGCCAGAAAAGCCAGTATAATACAGAACATCACCAGGTTAAATATTGCAAGCAAAACAGTTGTCCTGCCTATAAGCAAAGCCAAGCAGTGTTCACATCAGCAGCACCTTGAGTTCTGTGGTTATCACATGCAAAGAGTATGTAAGGAAAAAAGGAAACAATCTCGGGATGCTAGGGTCTTTCCGCAGGTAGGGTTCAGGAATCTGGAGAAGGGGCTGCTCATAAATGGATAAACTAGACATGAAATATAAATTTTGAAGGCATGGGGGAAAGCCACACAGAAACTTAGTTCTAGTGACTAAGCTCCCTGAATCTCCGGACCTATGGCTTTTTATTTGCTGGAAAACACATTGGCCCTTTAGGAAAGCAGATAATACATATCAAAGGTAAGGTTTGATAAACAGGAAACGATTATCAGGTTAGGGGAAATGCCTTCGGCTGTTCCAGCAGCTTGGTAATAACATGCAGATTTTCAGCCCTGCTGAATATGTCCATTCAACCTTTTGAGGACTTCTTGCATTTATTATGACCTGCTGGACTTTGCCTCCAGCATCGGGATACTAAGATGATGGAGAAAATGAGTGTTACTCACTTTTGCTCTTCAAATTCTATGCTCACCAGACCCAAAGATTTATCCTTAAAACTTCTCTCAAGCATTCAGTTAAAAGGACAACCCTACATTTGAAACACTTGACATGTGTTTTAGTATACACAGGATCTCATGGCTCGAGACTTCAAATTGTTGGGGTCATTCAGATCCTTTTTAAAAGTCTTACACTTTTTGTGACTATTTATTGACTTGAAGTTATTATTAGATAGTTCAGTGGATGTCACATGGAAAGAGTATGTAAGGAATAAGTATGAAATAAGCTTTGTTTCCTTTTGTTTTAGTTGTAAACATTCCTTAACACTTGTTTTCAAATGTTATCTTTTTCACAAATTGTAGTTTAAAGCTCAATTTTTAGACGATTTTAACTTTTGCCTTGGTGATTATAAGTCATTCTTTATAGGACAATTAAAACAAACAAGTTACCTGATTTGGTTTCTCTTATACCCATCTAATTCTCTAAATACATTACTTGAACTGTGGTAGAGGTATGAGTTTTAGAATCAAAGTATTTCAACATAACAGGGACACAGGCATCTGGCTGAGCATTGTCTCTCCATAAACAATTCCCTTAGGAAATTATATGTTTATTCTAATACTTTTGCCATTACTCAGAACCTTAGAACTTTTCTTTTGGAACCATCCATTACAGACTATAGCAAGAATAAAATAAAACTATAATTATATTCCACTTGCTGAATTTTTTTTGGTTAGCACAGGAACTACAATGTGGCTTAATATCTTCAATAAACTTGCATGAAATGATTTTTGAGCTTAAGTAATTTTGACCATATATTAAGTTTTTCATTGTGTCTTTCAGGTTAGTGGGAAAGTAGCTAATGTAATAAAGGAATCGTTTATTAAATTCTGTTCAATTACACTGTCTCCTCTCATTTGATCTTTTTTCTGGGAATGGCTTTTATATTTCAAGAATTTTATTTTCCTTTCTCAAAATTAGCATGTATTTTTGACCAACCTTACCAGTAGTGAATTCTAGTATTTTACATGTGGATTGACTATCAGGAAACAACCTATTAGCTCTCAGAGCCAAGTCCAGGTTTTTAGTCACTAGATTTGGCTCTAAGAGTTTACAGTTAATCTCTTCAGAGTGCTTTGGACCAAAGCATTCTGAAGAGACTAACCTTGAAGTCTAATATGGATGCTTTATAGACTGTAGAGGACCCAATGGAGTGTATAACATTTTATAGAAATGAAGCAAACATGTAAATATTCTGACCTTTTTTTTTTATCATTACAATGAAAAATGAATGCAGGGGTGGAAGAAGCCTCTGAAGGCAGTTGTAGACAGAGGCCTCTCAAAGTAAGGGAGTGTGGCAGTATTAGAACAGCGTGGTTTGTTAAGGTTGAGGCATGAGAAAAATTACAACTGTGCTTATAGTGCTTCCTGAGTTGTATTTTGTTATCATGGAAACAAGTCTTTAAAAATCAGCAATAGCATAGGTTTTTGTGAAATTGAGAAGGATTTTAAACATTAACTACTTTAGAATGCTAAATTAGTGTAAGAAAAGTTTTCTGTACTACAGATTACATAAAGAGAATTATGGTTAGTTAATTCCACCAATATGAATTAAGACCTTTTAAGCTTTGTATTCAGTTTTTTTGTGTGTTTTTTTCTGTAAGGAGATGTTCTGTTTAATTAGTGAAGTATAGTAATACAGATTCACTTCTCATATCTACACGTTGTAGGAGGGGGTGAAAGATTCCCAATCAGGAGGGGGTGAAAGATTTAAAGCAAAAAGGAAAAGTTGCAGTAACTCTAATTTTGATCCTCCTCTATCTCCCAAAGGCACATCAGAGTATCATGAGCCTTTCCTATCAAACAAAGCTTTCCTTCCCAAGATGGAAATGAAATCAGGGTTGGCTTATGGGGTTTGAGGAGAGAAAGATCATTTCATATTTTTATTACCAACTTTAACCAGGTGGTTTAAGTTGCATAGAGATTTTAGGTGTTGTTTTTTTTTTTAAGTCCTCACCTGAGGATATGTTTTTTATTTATTAGAGAGAGAGAGAGAAAGAGAGAGAGAGGAGAGAGGAGAGAGACATCAATTGGTTGTCTCCTATACCCACCCGACTGGGAATTGAACCAGCAACCTAGGTATGTGCCCTGATAGGGAATCGAACCTGAAACCTTCTTTTGTACGGGACGATGCTCCAACCAGGCCACCCGAACAGGAAAAAGAGATTTTAGATTTTTAAATTTGGTTATTTTGTAACCATAACTTACTCTCTCTGAGAATAGTGGTAAACTAGTATCTACTTCCAAAACATAGATAAGGTAGTATTTGTAGCCATGACCTTTATAGATTTCTGTGAGTTCCTAAGAATTAGCATTTTATGTACAGTAATTTTTTAAATTGTTACCAATCTCAAAGACCTTTGTGGAGACATATTATTCCTTCTGCTGCTGTACATTAGCTGTTCAGGAGTCTTTAGAAATGAAGTTTTATTAATGCCAATTAGTAGTAATAGTAAATGTTGCTCTTTGTGTTGTTGAAAATAAAATACCTTACATAATACAAAAGTTTATATTATAGTAAAAGTTAAAAGCGTGCTCCAGATACTGAGATGTTTAGGAGTTGATACTTAAGAGATTCCTTTTTCTCCATGATAAACAAACATAGTATGCCCATCTTTACTGATTCCTCTCCCGATGTGTACCCCTCCGCACCCCGCCCCCGTCTTAGTAAAGGATATCTGAAAAACCAAGGAAGGACATAGGTAAGGTAGCTGACACCGGATTCTAACTTAGTCATGTTGTGATGTTTCTGAATGAGATTGGTCAGTGTACTTTGCAGTATATATATGTTTTGGTATTTGGTTTCTTTCTTTTTTTTCATTTTCATATTATACTTGTAATTGATTTGAGGGGTAGGTTGTATGCATAAGAGTAAGTTATAGAGAAAATAAAAGGAAATTAAGGTAAAAGCGAGCATTGCAACTTGTTTTTATTTGGTTAATGTATATAGTCTTTATACATTCAGTTTGCAGAAAAGTTTCAGGAATTTAAAGAAGCTGCTCGACTAGCAAAGGAGAAATCACAAGAAAAGATGGAACTTACCAGTACACCTTCACAGGTGGGTGTTTAATTTCTATTCTTATTTATGAGCCTTGTTCATTTTAGATGATACCCTTTATGCCAGAGTTAAACTTAAGAACATAATGGCAAAATTAAGATAATTTTCAAAGTGGACATAGAAATGTACCCTTCAGTTCATCTGTACTAGTCAAGAAAGAAAGGTGTTTGTCCTATATGCCAATGTCTACAAGAATCTGGGGGTGGGGAGGGATTAGCTTAGCAATTAAAACTCGGATTTTTAAAATGTTCGTACAACTTAAAAAACAATCGTACCTATAGAGCATAGACTGACCTATTGTTTGTGTTCTGTGATAGTCACTGAGGTGCTGCTTCTGGAGCAGACACAGGGGAGGCTCAGGAAAACAGAGGAGTAGAGTTCAGCTTTGTGCTTTTACTCTTTAGTAATTATTTTTGAAGTTTACTTGGGAGTTTTATGAAGATCAGATGTACAAATGTTTCTCTGGAATAATGTCAGTAGTGGCAGATTTACATAAAACTTCCTTGAGGAAGTAAATAGAAATTGCCTTGGAATTTAGTGACTAGCCAAATGATTGGAACATTTTAGAAAACTTTCACTATTCACTTTCTTCCCGACCCTGGCACCAAACTCTGGCAAACCCTACTGGTATAAAGAGTTTTGTGTGTGTATTTTTTTTTTTAAAGGAAAGGAGAGCTCTCTTAAGTATACTTAAAGTACATATTTCTTCACAGACTAAAGGTGTACTCTGGATTGAAGCTTCATTATACCTCCTCTGTACTAACCGTGACCAGGAATAAAATGAATGATCATTTTGAAATTTCTTTTGAATCTATCTTTCCCTAAGTGCTCTGATGGATTGGTGATACTTTTAAGCATAAAAGCCTATTTAAAATTTAGTACTAACACGTGCTGGGAACTCCAGTTCCTCAGGTGAATGCTTGTAGTGTTGCAAGAGAATACTCAAACGACCCCAGTGAAACTGTAATGGCTTACTTTTTGCCTTTGTACTTAGTTTCTGTTTCTCCAATCACAACTTGCTTTTGTTTAATTGGCCATGAACTATTACAGGTCGCTAAGGTACCTGCTCCTCTTTGGTGGAAGTAGTGTCTTTAAGCCTTTACATACATTGAAGGGATATTTCCAAGACATACCATAAGCTCATCAATATTTGAGAGCCAAAATATATTGATGCCAATTTATCTTTTCAAAATATTTGAAGTTTGATCGTTAAATGAAGCCAGAGAAATAGTGAAGAAAAAAAAAAGCCTTTTTCTTCCACTTCTCTTTTCTCCCCTTTTTGTGACAGTCCATTACAGGGGTCATTAACATTTGTTTTAGTTTGCAGTGTTTGAACGCTGGCTACTCCGATCCTGTTCAACTAAAGAACAGAGCTTGGTTCTCAGTGGTTTAACCCAGTCTGCTAAATTAACACTTTGCCTGGAGAATAGAATATGACTCATGAATTCAGCAAAAGGATCAGAAGGTTAAATTAATAATAGTAAACACTCAGTTAGGCATAGTTTTTGTTTTTATTTGAGGAGGGATAAACAAGTGGTTAAGAGTATGGGTGTTTGAGTCTGACAGGCTTAGTCATAAATCCTTTTTCTGTCACTGTGTGATCTTGCTAAAATTGCTTATAGATCTGTAACACGAGTATTTCATTACTTGCTTTAAAGGATGGTTGGGAGGAACAAGTATGATAATGGCAACATTATTATAACAGACTAGAGGCCCGACACACGAATTCATGCATGGGTAGGGTCTGATCGGCCCACCCTGGTTGGGGCCAATCAGGCCAGGCCGGCCGGGGACTAGGGGGGCCATGGGTGGTTGGCCGGCCGGTCCCACCCCCTGGTTGAACTCCTGGTTGAGGGGACAATTTGCATATTAGCCTTTTATTATATAGGATGACATTATGACAGTGTCATACGATCGTGGCAATAGAGACCGTCTTCGAATCTGGTTTTCTGATTTAAGCAAGTTACTATTTTTAAAAAATCTATAAAATGGGAATAAGAACAGTTATCTTCTTATATGGTTTTGTGAGACTTGAATGAGGATTACAAAATGCTTGGCATATAGTAAATGCTTAATAAATGTTAACAGCTGTTGTTGGTGATGTGATTGTAATGGTGAAGATAATGATGTAAAGCCTCGACATAGGATCTGGCACATAACAGTTATTTAGAAAAACACGAATTCCTAATTGAATAAAGCCTGCATCAGAATCCCCTGGAAGAGTTGTTAAAACACAAGTTGCTGGTTCCCACCCGCAGAAGTCTGATTTGGTGAGGCTGAGATGGGGCCCAGGAATGTGCATTTCTAACAAGTTTCCAGAGATGCTGATGCTGTCAGTCTGGGGACCACACTGTGAGAAGCAGTGCCATGGACAAACCATCCCACCTCTCTGAAGCAGTTGGGCATTGAGAGCAAAGTTATCCACTTCCCCATTCTTAAACTTCTGAGTGCGATCATGTCAGATAATCTTTTTTTAAGTGATTCTTTATTGTTGAAAGTATTACCAATAATCTTAATGTTTTCTGGATAAAGGATGCATCTTTAGGAATAGGTTGAATTACATGTTAATTGTTAGTTTCTTTCATATTACTCTTTAAATAACAGACATTAACTTAGAACTTTTTCTCTATGGAAGGTCTTATATTCTTATGTTTCCATGGAAATCTTATAAACAGTTAATTTTATATCAAATCAAGAGTTATGATTGGTTTTACTCCTGAAATTTTTTATATGGTTCACAGTAAAAATACTATATTCCAGTTAACTTGTTAGGTTTTTTTCTCAGAAAATGCATTAAAGATAAAAGGGTTATATAATCAGATACTATCACAATTTTTCTTCATTGGCGTCTAGAAAAACAATTTAGCTGTCATTTGTCTAAGACTTTTAAATTGAGTCAGGAAGGAGAAAGAGAAGAATAGAAGGAAGAGATCATAGATGGAGCATTATGCAGAAGATATTGTTGTGAGGGGGGAGGATGGAAACAAATTAGCCCCTATATCTGAGATAGGACGAAAGGATAAAAATGGATTCAGATACAGATAAGAGGGAGATTGAGGAAGCCTATGCCAATTTATTTCTATTTTCTCTGTGAAAGAAGAATTCAATCATTCACTGAGAGGAAGGACAATTAAAAAGAGAGAAGGCTTGAACAGAGGCCTGATGGATGCCTGATTGATGTTAGGTAAAGAAAAAAAGAAGAGTCAAACGGAGTAGATAAAGATTACTTGGCACTTCAAGAGCATAATTAAAGTCAGAGCTCAAAATTATCTTCATGGCACCAATCAGCATATTTAACAGTATATTTTCTCTCATAGCTCTTGGTAGCTTGGGCACATAAAGAATAGGGAATGATGGTTCATTTTATATGAAATTAAAATTGACAGCATAGGTGTTATAAAAGGTAAAGGAAACCCGAAAATTAGGATGATGCTAGTCAGAGTATAATTAACATGATTGGCTTTCTGGTGTATGGAAAGAAATAAAACCAAAGATTGTTAGTCTTGAGGTTGAAGAGCAGGTGGAAAGTGGGTAAGGTTGAGAGGACAGGAGGGGATACAGCACAAGCTCTCTTTGGTTGGAATCAAAACTAGTAATTGATGAGTTAATCTAAAAAGTCAGTTAATGTGAAGAATTTTAAAAAGATTATTTAAAATTTATAAATTAAAATTCAATACTATTATGTTTATTTACTCATCCATATTTTGATTTAGAGTTGAAGCCTTTTCTTTGAATATGAACAGATTGAAATTCCATGTTGTCTTTCTTACATAAATTATACTGATAATTAATAGCCCACAATTTTCTGGATAATTTTGCTCAAAATAGAGCTAACCCTTGGCACTTGCAAAGAAATCTGAATGTGATATTAATAGATTTTTTGGTCATTTTTATGATATTGTCCATGATTGACCTGGAAGGAGTCACTTTGGATAGTGTTCCCATTATTCCCTTAGTATAATTTGACTTTGTTGTAAACAATTTTATGTTGCACATTATCCTACTAGAGGCCCGGTGGACGAAATTCGTGCACGGGGGTGGGGGAGTGTCCCTCAGCCCAGCCTGCACCCTCTCCAATCTGGTACCCCTCAAGGGATGTCTGACTGCCTGTTTAGGCCCAATCCTACGGGCAGTCGGACATCCCTCTCACAATCCAGGACTGCTGGCTCCCAAATGCTCGCCTAGCTGCCTTCCTGATTGCCCTTAACCGCTTCTGCCTGCCAGTCTGATCACCCCCTAACCACTCCCCTGCCAGCCTGATTTATGCCTAACTGCTTCCCTGCCAGCCTGATTGCCCCTGTCTCCCCTGCAGGCATGGTCACTCCTAACTGCCCTCCCCTGCAGGCCTGGTCACCCCTAACTGCCCTCCCCTGCAGGCCTGGTCCCCCCCAACTGCCCTCCCCTGCAGGCCTGGTCCCCCCCAACTGCCCTCCCCTGCAGGCCTGGTCCCCCCCAACTGCTCTCCCCTGCAGGCCTGGGTCCCCCACAACTGCCCTCCTCTGTAGGCCCAGTTGCCCCCAATTTCCCTCTGCCCACCTGGTCACCCCTAACTGCCCTCCCCTGCAGGCTTGATTGCCCCCAACTGCCCTCCCTTGCAGGCCTGGTCCCTCCCAACTGCCCTCCCCAGCTGGCCATCTTGTGGCATCCATCTTGTGTCCACATGGGGGCAGGATCTTTGACCACATGGGAGCAACCATCTTGTGTGTTGGAGTGATGGTCAATTTGCATATTACTCTTTTATTAGATAGGATAGAGGCCTGGTGCACAGTTTACCCTGAAGGGTGTCCTGGATCAGGGTGGGGGTTCCCTTGGGGCATGGGGCGGCCTGGGCGAGGGGCCTGTGGTGGTTTGCAGGCTGGCCACGCCCCCTGGCGACCCAAGCAGAGGCCCTGGTATCTGGGATTTATTTATCTTCTATAATTGAAACTTTGTAGACTTGAGCGGAGGCCAGGGCGGGTGGGAAGCTTGGCTTCCTCCATCGCCAGGGGCAACCCAAGCCTCCTGCTTGCTCCAGCTCTGTGGCCGCCGCCATCTTGGTTGGGTTAATTTGCATATTTGCTCCTGATTGGCTGGTGGGCGTGGCTTGTGGGCTTAGGAGAGGTATGGTCAATTTGCATGTTTCTCTTTTATTAGATAGGATAAACTTTATCCATGCATTGACTGTTAGTGAAAACAAAGAGGATTCAGGAAAAAGATTTAATGAGTGAAATTAAAGTTTGAAATAGAGGTTCCATTAGTATTTAAAAAATAGTTAAGTAAGAATGTGGAGTCAAGAGAGTTGTCTTTTGATCTTTGATAGCTTATATAATTTATAGCATTGTGGTACTATTAGCTAAATTATATTTAAGTTTGAAATAAAATGCATTCAGTGGTGTAAAACTAGAAGCCCCCTCAAAAAAAAGTTAGTGTCACCACATCAATATTTTCCATATTTCTTCTTAGCACTTCATGTGCAAGATTTTTCATGTAAAGTATATAAATTATCATAATGTAAGCTATCTCCTTATATTCTTCTATGTTTTTTTCTAATTGGAAGCATTTCCCTGTATTACACATATTCTCCTTCATTTTATTTTAGGAAATCTTGTATTCTTTTAAGTTGACAAATTATGACCATACCTAACCAGTTCCCTAGTGATATTTTCATTTTCTTCCCTAACAATAGACTATTATTTCAAGTCTGAATTTCTATTTCCCAGCAATCACAAGGGGTCCACCAAGCTGCTCTTTCAGTATCTGATGCTAGAACCTCACCTGGTTAATGGTTTATCAAATGACCCCTCATTCTGATTTCTAATATCAAATTTGGATAATTTGATCATGGCAGATGCAAGAATAAGTGTCAGCTTGAGCTTCATTTTAAATTCCATTTATTTTCCTAAGGGATAAGTTAAATTTACCTTGATATGCAGATCAATTAAAAGTAGATTAAGAGGAAATTTTGTGAAGAAAAATAATTCCATTTTGAGTAGGAGTCAAGAAAAGCTGAAATACACTGACATCATTATGTATGTTATAGAGCAGTGGTCGGCAAACCATGGTTTGCGAGCCACATGCAGCTCACCAGCCGCGGTTTGCCACTCTGTTGACTAATGAGTTTGCCGACCACTGTTATAGAGGTATTTCTGACTGCTTTTCTAAGTAATTTCAGGAATTGAGAAGTACGGTAGGTAAAAAGGTTAAAACTTATTGAAGACTTCTCTCTCCACTTTTCTGTCGCACCCTCCCTAATCAAACCTCACATCTCCTTGCATTTTTGTGCCATTTTCTCTTTCTTCTCAAGCAATTCATCGAATATCCTTTATTCTAACTAATTAGTTGCTTATGTAAGCCCCAAAGTGTTTCAGTTCTTTGCAACTATATTCTAACCTGTGTTAGATTTCAGATAGTTTTATTGTGAGTTGCTTTGCTTTAAAAAATGATTTCTCCTTCAAATTTCATTTTTAAGTTTTTGATTCAAATTTTAATTGAAATATATTTCATAAGTAAGCATACATCAGAGTCAGTTTTAACTTTAAGATGATCTTGTGTCTTTTAGTAGAAGCATAACAGTTTTTTATCCCTTTGTTTTTAAGGAATCAGCAGGTGGGGATCTTCAGTCTCCTTTAACACCAGAAAGTATCAATGGGACCGACGATGAAAGAACACCTGATGTCACACAGAACTCAGAGTCAAGGGCTGAACCGACTCAGAATGCATTGCCATTTTCACATAGGTACAAATTCAATTCAACCATCATGATTAAGTAAAATATGTAAACATGGAAAGTTACTTTGGGTTTCAGATGAATCTTGCAAAGTTATAACCCTGAGTGAAAATTCCAGGTCAGATGTTTTTACTGTTTTTGTTAATTTCAGAAAGATTTTAATAATTTATAGTTGCCTGGATGGGCAGGAATGAATATTTCCTTTATCTGTATAAAAAAGGGCTACTGACTAATAATAGTACAAATCATTTTTCAGTGAAACAAGATATGTATTATTGTAAGTCTCTTCTTATTTTCTAACATAGTTGCTGAAAGGCTCCTTGTGTTAATCTGGTTTCCATTTTCATGTATGTTCTTGAGGGTTATAATTAAAAAAAAAATAATTTCCTACTCTGAACTTAAGCTTACCATAGTTTTAGAGGTGATCTCACTGTATGATTTCACAGAAGGAAGCAAGTTATTGGGGTAACTTCTAGAATGAACCTGTTAATGTGAGGATTATTTTTGCACACCAACTAACAGAAAAGAAATCTTCACATGCTTCTGAATTTTAAAAAAGAATTTGATACTTAAAGCAGGTACAGTTTATCCTACATGTGTTCCAAATCAGTCACATTAATTATGGGCCAATTATTAGTACATTTTGGGAATGTAAGGAGGTCTATGAAACTACATTATTGCAAATGTAAACAAATACCTATCAGTCGTCTTAAAGTTCATTTTTACCCTTCTTTTGGCAATTTTTGACTGGGTTGAAATTAAGAAAACAATTTTCCTTTGTTGTGCATCTCTTTTTGGGACCAATTTTTAAAAATCAAATTCTTTAGCATATTCAGAAGAATTGTGAAGTGAGATATTCCAAACTCTTTTTTATGAGAGCCTTAATTTTGAGTGAACTTGTTGGATGTTAGGGGCATAGGATTGAACATATTAGAGACTAGAATTGAGGGACCTCATGGTCAGGCTCAGGAAGAAGAAGAAATTAGGTAAGGTGGTTTTTTTAAGGAATGAATGGGTAGAAACTATTTGACAGTGAGGCTATTCTGATTTATTTCCAAAAAATGCTCATTTACACAAACCGTAGACATATCTTAGAATTATCATGGAGATCATGCTTTACTATTGCAGATTAAGCATGTTCTCTTTTCTGTAGCTATAAAAATGACTGAACACATGAACACTTTTAGTTCTGATCTGAAGACTGTGATTTGTAAAACATTCAGGTTTTTAAAATATGCAATTACAATTAAAGAGCAATGTGATTAGTATGCAATTTTAAAAAATATTTATGTTGAGAGAGGAAAATGTCCTTTTCTATTAAATTATATTTAGTATATCCATTTAATAAATAGACTTCACTACACTGAGTATAATTATAAACTTGAATTCTTTGTAACAATCAAGTCATGTGCATTGAATAGTGTAGCATTTAGAAATAGAATTTTCCTATTTAATATTTGTAAATGCTATTTCTAGTTTACTTTATGCACCAAAAGTTTTCTGAATGTTTATTGTTTTGCTAATCCTTGGTATTTGGAGTTTCTAACTGGGATTGGTCATCGGATGATTTTCTCCACTCCTGGGAGAGTCTAATAGGAGTTATTTACTTTGATTTGAAGATAGAACTTCTTTGACTACTGGAATCTACAGATTAGCCGTGGAGATATTTGAGTTCTGAAAGTAAAACTTAACAGGTCAATTTAAGCTTTTAATTGTGTTAAAAGCATTACATAATCTTATAGTTTTCTTATTATTGTAAAGACATTTTAGCTATAGGATTTTAGATTTATTCTCTGACCTTGTTTTGATTTCTACCTGAGACAAAAGATGATGTATATTGTAGTGAATGTTAGAATCCCAAAATATCAGTTAGAAGAGACCTCAGAGATGATATAAGATAGGATTTTTCAAACTGTGGTAATTTAAAATTAATTTAGGTTATTCATGGCATTCTGAAAAAATGAAATATAATAAAACCAAATAGGAAACATCAGAGTAAAGCGCACATTAAGAGTAGAAACTTTAGCTCAGCTGGAATGGCTTTGTTGGTTGAACGATTTCCAGTGCACCAAAGGGTTGCCAGTTCGATTCCCGATTGGAACATGCGCATGGGTTGAGGTTCGATTCCCTATTGGTGCTCATGCAGAGGACAATCACTCAATCAATCTCTCTCTCTCTCTTTCTCTCTCTCCCTCCCCCACCCCTCTCTCCTTCCTTCCCTCCCCCTTTCCTCTCTCTAAGCATGTCATCGGGTGAGGATTTAAAAAAAAAAGAGTATAAATTTTGTTTCAGTAATGTACATATTTATATGTGTGCTGGATTAACTGTTCCTATTATCCTGTGTAGAGAAAAGATCACTGGAAGACAATTAAAATCTGTTTTAAGGCTTATTTAGACCATTTTGTCTTTCTTCCTTAGTACATTAAAAGTTTTTCTTTTATTTTTCAATTATAGTTGACATTCAATATTATATTAGTTTCAGGTGTACAGCATAGTGATTAGACATTTATATAACTAACGAAGTGATTTCCCCCATAACTCTAGTACCCGCCTGACACCATATATAGTTATTAAAATATCATTGACTATATTCCCTACTCAGTACTTACTTTAACAGAAAAGAATGAATAGCAAAAAAATACTTTGCCAACATTTTTCTGTTCTGGTTGATACTATTTTACTAATAAATAGGGAGCATAATGCTAAAACGTCTATTGTTTGTTTTTGTTTTTAAAAGAAGGATATAGGGAACAGTGATCTAGTCAGTCAAGTTAATTAAGAGTTGATTATAGTAATAGCTACTTAGCTAGCCAATTTGTGCTCTTCTTAGAAATCAGATTTGATGCCTTAATCTCATTAATTTGTGAGTTAACATATCAAAAGAAGACCCTGATTTTCATTTGGTCCTGAACATTTTAGTAATGTGATTATAGTTTGTTTTTTACACTCTGTTAGCTTTTTTTTTTTTTTTTTTTAAATATATTTTATTGATTTTTTTACAGAGAGGAAGGGAGAGGGATAGAGAGTTAGAAACATCGATGAGAGAGAAACATCGATCAGCTGCCTCCTGCACACCTCCCACTGGAGATGTGCCCGCAACCAAGGTACATGCCCTTGACCGGAATCGAACCCGGGACCCTTCAGTACGCAGGCTGACGCTCTATCCACTGAGCCAAACCGGTTTCGGCTACACTCTGTTAGCTTTGTGTATTTTTTAAAAAATACCACTTAGGTTTAAGATATAAGCAAAAATTTTTGTTACCCTTTAAATCTATACAAATTTTCAAATTTATGTGAAAGAGAGAATACTGTTATGAACTCCCATGAACACATATATCACCTAGTCTTAACAGTTATGAAAAAATGGTCATTCTTGTTTCATTTCTATCCCTACAGACTCTTCCACTTCTGGAATTATTTTTAAGGCAAATCTCAGACATATAATTTAATCCACAAATACTTTTTTAAAATTACTTTTGAACTTTTATAAAAGTTATTTATGAAGCTAATACAACTTTTTATTTTCTGTCTAACTCAGTGGCATTATAGGGTTACTTGAATTATTTACTCATTTCTTAGATTTTTATTATACTTCGTAACTAAATTTTAAAATGAATGGGCTGCTCAATACTCCACAGTCAAGTGCTATAGTACTGTTTTATGTCCTTGCCATAAACTATGCAAAAACATTCTCGTTGAATAAGTTTCAATAAATCAATATCTATTTAAATGCTTTTAAAGTTTAAGGATGTGAAAAAGAGGCAGATCGTGAGTATGAAAATGCTTACTAATTTCTTATAGCAAATGATATTAAATTATATCTAAATGGCATCTTTTTCTTAAAAATTACTTTTAAAACTAAATGATAATATCCTTTTGAGACTGTGCAGGTATACACTGTGGCTCACTTGAATGTTCAGGATATCGTTTGAGACAGTAGTCTTAGGTTAGCTATCTATATTAATAATAGAGGAATATGCAAATTGTCTGGGATGCCATCACAGTAACAGTAATGACCGGCAAGTTGCTTGGAGCAACCAAGCCGGCAGGGGGGTTAGCGAGGGATGACCAAACGACTGAACAGCAGGCTGCGTGGGGTGACCAGGCCAGTGTGTGTGGGGGGGGCAGTTGGGGATGACCAGGCTGGCAGGGGGAGCAGTTGTGGGTGACCAGGCTGGCAGGGGGCCAGTTAGGGGTGATCAGGCTGACAGGTGGGCAGTTAGGAGCCAGTGGTCCCAGATTGTGAGAGGGATGTCCGACTGCCGGTTTAGGCCTGATCCCCGGGATCAGGCCTAAACCGGCAGTCGGACATCCCCCAAGGGGTCCCAGATTGGAGAGGGTGCAGGCTGGGCTGAGGGGACCCCCCCCCCGTGCACGAATTTTGTGCACTGGGCCTCTAGTATACTAAATAAAGTAGCTATATACTAATAGAGTAGCATATACATATGGGGGAAGGTTTTGTTCTTTTATTCCAGGGAGTATTGTTTGTTCATAGCATCAGCTATGTGGAATTCTGAAATTTATTTGTTATTTCTTAATAATAATAAATTCCAGGATTTTTTGTTTTTAAGATTTAAAGCTATTTAAAATTCTCTTGGAAATAGTTAATTTTATAGCATCCTCATGCTGTTAGAATATAATACTGAAATATAATATTTAAAACTAAAACTATTAATTTTGTGTATTATAAATTTATGACCTTCAGAGATAGTTATATATGATAAATAACTGCTGTTACATATTTGAGCATTCCAAACAGATATATAGACATTAGTAGCTTGTGAAACTATTTTTTACTAATAAATGTTAACAGTTTTATTATGTTAATAAATATGGGCTATTTTAAGCACTGATTATATTTTAATTATTGTAATGTTTAGATGATAGAGTCTCTCTTTTTAAAAAAATATATATTTTTATTGATTTCAGAGAGGAAGGGAGAGGGAGAGAGAGAGAAACATCAATGATGAGAGAAAATCATTGATCAGCTGCCTCCTGCTTGCCCCCTACTGGGGATCGAGCCTGCAACCCAGCACATGCCCTTCATGGGAATCAAACCTGGGACCCTTCAGTCCACAGGCCGAAGCTCCATCAACTGAGCCAAACCAGCGAGGGCAATAGAGTCTTTTGGTGCTGCTAGAATTTATGCATTTTGGGGGTACTGCACGTATCATCTATTGTGTTTAAGAGATTTTTCTGCCACTACGTGTTTCCAGAAAGTATTTATTAAAAGATGTATGCAGAAACATTACTTTTTAATATATTGATTTTGCTTTAAATCAGCATAACTACAAGTTTACTAAAATTTATGGAATCTGGCTGGGTTAATTGTATTTTAAGATACCTTCATTATCAGAATTTTGGAAAGCTACTATTTTAAAACTGATTTAGGGATTCTTTTACAGTTTCAAAAACTAAATTTCATTGGAAATTTTACATGTCATTTAGTTACATGTTAAAATTTTAAAAAGTGCTTTATATTGAATCAAATGCAGTTTGTACTTCAAAGATGATACAAAGAAGTAAAAAGTGAATTACTGTGAAGAGCTCTGGGGTACTGTACTCTCAATAGCTCTGCCATTTGTCTCCTTTATGAATAGTGAAGAAAACTTGTACGATTATAGATATGAACTACAATAGGAATGATTGTGGCAGATAACTTTTGTGTGTAAAGCTGGGACTGGTTTTACAAGAAGCACTTTGTCATTGATACAATTGCAGATGAAAACTGTAAGTTGTAGGATTCCTCTTATTGTTGCAGTTCCAATTAACTTAAGTACCTTCCACCACTAACCCTCAGAATTAGATTAGGTTTTTAAGAGTTAATTTGAAGGCCAAGATAGTTTGTGAGGGATTGTAACACAACCGTTTGGAGATGTCAGAGTTTCCTTTATCATCATTGTGAACAGATAACACTTTATAAGAAAGTGCTCTAGTAATCTGGTAACATATACACTTAAACATTCTCTAGGAAGTGAAAAGCAGTTTGTACATTTTTAAACAAGATGCAATAAAAATATAGTTTAGTGACCAAGAATGTTTATTAGTTTTCTAAAGAAGTATAAATTTCCTATCTTGAATTTTAAAAGAACTAACCTTTATTCTCATCTGATGTGTGAAAAGCTTTTGAAGAAATTTTAAAATTTGCTGAAGCTTTTTTTCAGGCTTTATAATTTAACTAGAGACCCGATGCACGAAATTCATGCAAGAGTAGGCCTTTGCAGCCCCGGCTCTGTCCAGAAGGTCGTCTGCTGTTCGGTTGTTCGGTCGATTTGTGTATTACACTTTTATTATTATAGATATAGGTTATTTGCAAGAAGAAAACTACTATTCATTTGATATAAAGACATTACTAACCACCTTCAATAGAGATTAGTCCTTTCTCCTTCTCCTTGGCATTAACATTGTTGGCAAAGAATTAATGGCAAAGAACATTCACCAGTCTATCCCTTGTGATTGTCAACTTCTGTTTTCAAGATGACCAGCTGGAGTTAATGGTGTGGTTATTCACAAGAGGTTATTTGTAACTTCTTCCCTGTAGAGGGCTTTTAAAAATTCATAATTTTCTTCAATTTTGCTCTTAGAAGACCATCATGAGGATTCCAGTGGAAGGGAGGTTTGGAACATGGACAGCTCTGTTCTCAGACTTAGGGAAAATGTTCTTCCTTTGAATTTGGCTTTCCATCTTTCCTCTTACTAGAACAGTAAGGGACAAGTAAACATAGAGGACAAGCAGGCCCCTTAAATGTGTGAAATTTGTGGTGACTATGACAGTAAGGAATTGTGAGGTCTGTGGTAAAGTAGAATGGGTGAGGTTCACTTACCTATATTAAAGGTCTTAGGCTAAGCAAAATAAGCTAGTTAAAGTCAAATATCACATGATCTAACTTATATGTGGAATTGAATGAACAAAATAAACTGATGAACAAAATAGGTCAGTGCATAGAACAGAGTGACAGATCTCAGAGGGAAGGGGGGTTGAGGGGACAGGAAGAGATTAACCAAAGAACATATGTATGCATACATACATAACCCATGGACACAGACAATAGTGTGGGGTCGGGGCAGGGTAAAGGGGGGCACAAGGGAGGGTGAAATGGGAAACATTTGTAATAATGTCAACAATAATTTTTTAAAAAAATCAATGTTAAAATACGGAGGGATTGGGACTAGATGACCCATCTGGTTTCCAGTTTAGACTTTCAAATGGCATCTGTGATTTATATATGGTTTAGCTCAGGGTAAGGATTTCTAGCTGATAATATCCTTATAAACTCCTGGTGGAGGTATTTGGGAAGATATGACTTGCAGATTTGGAATATTGGATATTTTCTCTTTGCTGACGTATTACTCTGTCAGGTGTTATCCTCTCAAACACAGAAATCTGACCATGTCATGTTCCCTCTTAAAATATTTCAGTGGCACAGTGTATGTGGACCAATCCATGGTCATCAGAGGAGGCCTCCCCAGCCTCATCATCTGTGCTTCTGTAGCAGTTACTCTGATTGCTTGTACTCCTCCACATACAACCAAGCAAACATGCTCTTGCTCACGAGCAAGTCTCTGTTTCCTTGTTTTTGAATGTCCTCCCTTTTCTTTGCAATGGCTGCATATACACATGAGACACACACACTTCATACATCCTCCCACCTGACTTCTGCCTCTAACTTGACCACCAACTGGTCAATCCCTGTGTATATATTCTATAAGTTACAGCATCGCCTTCTCTGGCAAGCTTTCTTTCATGCTGTCAGACTGAATTATGTTCCTTCCCCTCTTAAATCCCTGTTACCTTCAAACTGACATATGGAGGTTAACATTAACCTCTCAGCCTCTTCTGGGGCAAGGATTGTGTTTTATTTATTTGTATCCCTGCTGTATCCATGGTAAACATTCAATAAACATATGAATGAAACAATTTACCTCACAGAAATTGAGTACATGTTCTGAATGTCCTTGGTACTGTCAGCTAAAGTTACACCTATGGATTCATAGACCTTGAAGCTAAGATATAAAATGAGCTATATTCCTTGAAAATCAGTCATTGTTATCAAACTTAAGAATTTAACTGACTACCTAATTTTCTTGAAAGCTTCCTAATTTGTACAAAGAAATTTTAAAGATAATGTGTTAATAAACAATGTTGTTAAGTACTTAAATAATGTGAAAGATGCTAAAATGTGCATTTTTCTTAATAGAATAATTTTTTTTTTCTTGAGAATAATTTTTCTCATTTAAAAAACAGTGCATAGTCACTTAATGGTATATTTTCTGTGGAATTAGACAATATTTATATGCTTTGTTTTTAAACTAATTATTCCTAAAATGTTTTTTTTAAAAAATTTCATCTCTTATAAAGTTCAACACAAGTATCCTATCTAATAAAAGAGTAATATGCAAATTGACCATCACTCCAACACACAAGATGGCCGCCCCCATGTGGTCAAAGATGGCTGTCCCCATGTGGACACAAGACGGCCGCCACAAGATGGCCAGCAGGGGAGGGCAGTTAGGGGCAATCAGGCCTGCAAGGGAGGGCAGTTGGGGGCGATCAGGCTGGCAGGGGAGCAGTTAGGCATCAATCAGGCTGGCAGGGGAGTGGTTAGGGGGTGATCAGGCTGGCAGGCAGAAGCGGTTAGGGGCAATCAGGAAGGCAGGCAGGTGAGCATTTGGGAGCCAGCAGTCCTGGATTGTGAGAGGGATGTCCGACTGCCCGTTTGGGCCTAAACGGGCAGTCGGACATCCCTTGAGGGGTACCAGATTGGAGAGGGTGCAGGCTGGGCTGAGGGACACTCCCTCTCCCCCGTGCGTGAACTTCGTGCACCAGGCCTGTGGTTTATTATAAACTCAAGTGAAATTAAGGACAATGAATTTTTTTTAAATTGAGAATTGTATTAATTTTTTTAATTAATTTTATTGGGGTGACATCAGTCGACATGATCAGATACGTTTCAGGTGTGAGTTTCCATGTTACAAGGTCTGTATATTGCACTGTGTGCCCCACCCAAAGTCAAATCTTCTCCTGTCCCCATATATTAGGACCCTCTTCTCCCCCCTATATTCACATGAAAATAGCTGACAGTTAATTCACTGAAATATATTGAAAATTGTCATGCTCCTAGGACCACCTTCCTTGTGGGGTGTGGAAAATGTTGATATGACTAAACAGTTGAAATAAATGTATAATTTATTATCTATCAGTTTGCCATTTTCCATTGACAATTTAGCTTGTCCGTATATCCACTATAGACAAAATAGTTAATTTTTTTACTCTGGCCAAAAATAAAATCTAAACATTTATGTTAGAACTATGAAGATAGAAGGAACTTTGCTATTACATAGTCCGGCGACTTCATTTTACAGAAGTGGAATCAAGTCCATGGAAGAGGCATTTAGTATCATTATTTGCTAATAGCTAGATTAACCAGAGACGTAGGTCCCCAGAGTTATTGATCATCAGGGTCCATACTGGTGGAGGCAGCTGTTTTTCTACTAAACTCCAGAAATGTTTTCTGTATCACATTTCAGATACTTATCATCTTGATTTTTATCACTGTTCAACACACATCCTATATAATAAAAGGCTAATATGCAAATCAACCAAATGGCGGAATGACCAGTCGCTATGATGTGCTCAATGTAGGAGCTGCCCCCTGGTGGTCAGTGCACTCCCACAGCAGGAATGCCGCTCAGCCAGAAGCCCTAAGCAGGGCTCATGGCTGGTGAGCGCAGCGGTGGTGGCAGGAACCTCTTCCGCCTCCGTGGCAGCGCTAAGGATGTCCATCAGTCAGACATCCCCAGAGGGCTCCCGGACTGTGAGAGGGCGCAGGCCGGGCTGAGGAACCCCCCCACCCCGAGTGCATGAATTTCATGAACCAGGCCTCTAGTTTACTATAGCTTGCTAAACTCCCCCACTAGATTCTTAGTTTCTGGGCTAAGCCTGGTTGAGTTACATTTCTTGGTATCCCATAGAGTTTAATGAATAAATTTGTTGAGTGGATAAATATATGTGTTTTTACTGAGAGATAATAGGAAGGGTTAAATAAGTTAGTGCAACTTGATCATTAGCATAAAAATATATCATATACCAGGCAGGGCTAACAAAGATACCAATATTAAGAGTAATTAGTTTACTTTTTAAATTCTAACAGGAATCACTTAGCTGTTAATAGTCACATTAATATTTTAGTAACATTTTTATTGAAATGTAATTCACATCTAAACAATTCATCTATTTAAAGTGTACTATTAAGTGGTTTTCAGTATATTCGCAGAGTTGTGCAACCATCACCACAATCCATTTTAAAACATTTTTATCACCTTCCCCAAAACCCTGAACCCATTAGCAATCACTTCCCTTTTCTCCTTCACACACTCCAGGAATCTACTTTTTATCTCTGTAGAATTGCCAATTCTGGACATTGTTATCAATGGAATCATACAATATGTGAACTTTTATGACTGGATTCTTTCAGCATGTTTTTCAAAGTTTACTCGTGTTGTAGAATGTATAAATATTTCATTTCCTTTTATTGCCTAATAGTAGTCCATTGTGTGGATATACCACCTGGTATTAATCCACTCATCGGTTGATAGACATTTAGGCTGTGTCCACTTTTTGAAAGTTCCACCATTGTTATGAATGATGCTGCTGTGAACATTGTGTACAAGTTTTTATGTGGACATATGTTTTCAGTTCTCTGGATATACTAGTATACCTACAAGTGGAATTGCTGGCACGTGTGGTAGTTCTACATTTGCAAAGCACCTGCACTATTTTATATTCCCACCAGCAGTATATAAGGTTCCACTTTCTCTACATTATCAGCCCTTGTTATTGTCTTTTTTATTATAGCCATTCTAGTAGGTGGGAAAATGATATCTCTGAGGTTTTGATTTGTATTTCCCTGATGGCTAATGTTGAACATTGTTTCATGTGTCTATTGGCCACTTGTAAATCTTTGGAGAAAGCTCATTTTTAATTGGGCTGTTCGTTTTTTTTGTTGTTGAGTTGTAATTCTTTATATATTCTAGATATTAACTCCTTATGAGATAAATGATTGGCAGATATTTTCTCCAGTTCTGCGGATTGTCTTTTCACCTTCTTGACGATGTTCTTGCAATACAAATGTTTTTAATTTCATTTAAGTCCCATTTTTCTATTTTTTCCCTTTGTTGCTTATGCTTTTGGTGTCATGTCTAAGAAACCATTGCCCAATTCAAAGTCATTAAGACTTATGTTTTTCTCTAAGAGTTTTATAGTTTTAACTCCTACAGTCAGATCTGGTTCATTTTGAATGAACTTTTCTATATGATGTGAGGCCCAACTTCATTCTTTTGCATGTGGATATCCAGTTGTCCCAGCACCATTTGGTGAAAAGACTATTCTTTTCCTATTGAGTTGTCTTGGCATCCTTGAAAAATAATATCTGACCATAAATGTGAGGGTTTATTTCTGAACTCTCAGTTCTATCCCATTCATCTATCTGTCCTTTTGCCAGTACCATAGTATCTTTATTATTATAGCTTTGCAGTAAGTTTTTAAATTGGGAATGTGAGTCTTCCAACTTTATTCTTCCTTTTTAAGATTGTTTTGACTATTCTGAGTCCCTAGAATTTTCATATGAATTTTAGGACCAGCTTGTGATTATCTGCAAAGAAGCCAGGTAGGATTCTGATAGGAATTGTTGAATCTATAGAACAATTTGGATGGCTAGCCATCTTAACAATGTTAAGTCTATCAATCTATAAACATGGGATGATTTCTTATTTATTTAGCTTTTCTTTAATTTCTTTCAAAAAATGTTTTTAGCTTTCAGAGTATAAGTTTTATACTTCTTTTGTTAAATTTATTCCTATGTATTTTATTCTTTTTGCTGCTGTTATTAGTGGAATTATTTTCTTAGTAATTTCATTTATTAGTTTTAATAGTTTTTAGTAGCTTCCTTAGGATTTATACAAAATCATGTCATCTGCAAATAGAGATAATTTTACTTCTTCCTTTCCATTCTTTTTATTTTATTATTGTCTAAAGTTTTACATATGTCTCCTTTTTCCCAAATTGACCGCCCCCCTCCCAGCCATTCCAACCCCGGGCAAGCCTCCACCGCCTCCGTGTCTGTGTCCATTGGTTATGCTAATATGCATGCATACAAGTCCTTTGGTCTCTAATCCCCCTCCCCTACCTTTTGTCTCTACATCGATCCAGTTTATTCTGTTCATCAGATTTTTTTATTCACTTGATTTTTAGATTCACTTGTTGATAGATATGTGTTTGTTGTTCATAATTTTTATCTTTACCTTTTTCTTCTTCTTCCTCTTCTTAAAGAATACCTTTCAGCATTTCATATAATACTGGTTTGGCAGTGATGAACTCCTTTAGCTTTTTCTTATCTGTGAAGCTCTTTATCTGCCCTTCAATTCTGAATGATAGCTTTGCTGGGTAGAGTAATCTTGGTTGTAGGTTCTTGTTATTCATCACTCTGAATATTTCTTGCCACTCCCATCTGGCCTGCATAGTTTCTGTTGAGAAATCAGCTGACAGTCGTATGGGTTCTCCCTTGTAGGTAACTAACTTTTTTCTCTTGCTGCTTTTAATATTCTCTCTTTGTCTTTTGCTCTTGGCATTTTAATTATGATGTGCCTTGGTGTGGTCCTCTTTGGATTCCTTTTGTTTGGGGTTCTGTGTGCTTCCTGGACTTGTAAGTCTATTTCTTTCACCAGGTGGGGGAAGTTTTTGGTCATTATTTCTTCAAATAGGTTTTCAGTATCTTGCTCTCTCTCTTCTTCTGGCACCCCCATAATTCTGATGTTGGTACGCTTGAAGTTGTCCCAGAGTCTTCTTACACTATCTTCAACTTTTTGGATTTTTTTTTTGCTTTTTGCTTTTTCGGTTGAGTGTTTTTTGCTTCTTTGTATTTCAATTCTTTGACTTGATTTTTGTGATCCTCTAGTCTGCTGTTGGAGCTCTGTATATTATTCTTTATTTCAGTCAGTGTATGCTTAATTTCTAGTTGGTCCTTTTTCATATCTTCGAGGGTCTCATTATATTTATCGGCCTTTTCTAGGATATTCTTGAAAAGCCTTATAACCATGGTTTTGAATTCTATATCCAGTCGTTTGTTTTCCTCCATTTCTTTCGTTTGTGATCTGATTCTTTGACGCCGCATTTTCACTGCTTCCCTGAGTTGGTAAGGTAGATTTGTGTGCTAGGTTTCCAATATGGCCCAGTGGGTCTGCCTCCCCAGTTAACCTGAGGTGGACACTCTTGGTGCACCCCTTTGTAGACTGTGTGTACAGCCTTGTTGTAATTAAGTCTTGATTGTTGTTGGTATCACTGGGAAGAATTGACCTCCAGGCCAGTTGGCTGTAAGGATCAGCTGTGTCTACGCTGGGAGAAGTTCGGTGCTGGAGACAGCCTTATAGGATTAGACTTGCCAAATTGCAATAGCCTCTGTGCTCAGCTTGGGTGGGGTGGAGTCTCAGTTTTGGCTTCCTGTCAGCCTTGCCCTTGTGCGCACGTGCGCGCCTTCAGACCTCTGCCTTCCCCGGCTCCCGAGTCTCCGCCCGAGAGTCCAGACTCCCCCCACAAGAGCGTGGGTCCCCAGGGGCTCGCCTGGAACTGGGGTCCAGTGCAGTCAGAACTGGGGCTCAGTGCAGTCAGGAGCCTCCGACTCCCTTCCACTAGGGAAAGCCTGTGGCAACCTCCGCAGCCTTTGTGCGCACTGGCACGTGCGCGCCTTCAGACTTCTGCCTTCCCCAGCTCCTGAGTCTCCGCCCGAGAGTCCAGACTCCCCCCGTAAGAGCGTGGGTCCCCAGGGCCTCGCCCGGAACTGGGGTTCAGTGCAGTCAGAACTGGTGTTCAGTGCAGTCAGAACTGGGGTTCAGTGCGGTTGGGGGCTTCCTTCCCCCTTCCACCAGAGAAAGTCAGCCAGGCTCTCAGCCGCCCTTCCTCTCTACGCGCACAAAGACCCTTTGCTGTACCTCTAATTCTCTGTGAGCTTTTCTCTTTCCTTTTAGTTGTAGAATTTTCACTCAGCCAGCCTTCCTGTGGTTCTGGATGATGTCCGTTTTGTCTTTTAGTTGTAGTTTTGAAATTGTTGTGCGAGGCAGCAGTTCAGGTGTTTACCTATGCTGCCATCTTGGTTTCTCCTCTCAATCTGTTCTTGTTCATCAAATTATGTAGATCATTATATCCCACATATGAGTGAGATCATGTAATATTTATCTTTCTCCGACTGGCTTATTTGGAACTGGAGAGCATTATGCTAAGCGAAATAATTTCTTTCCATTCTTGATGTCATTTATTTCATTTTCTTGACTGGTTGCCCTATGTAGAACTTCCAGTACAATGCAGAATAGAAATGACAAGAATGAACATCCATGTCTTGTTCCCTATTTTAGGGGGACACTTTCAGTCTTCTACCATTAGGCATGATATTAGCTATGGGGTTTGTTTGTTTTTTAGATGCTCTTTATCAGGTTGAAGAAGTTCCACTACATTCCTCTTTTTAGTGTTTTTCCCATTAATATTTTTGTTTTTAATGGAAAAGCTGGACTCCTTATTTCCTTACATTCTGATACCTACTGGATAGTTTCATTGTTTTTGTTTTTTGAAAGTCAGAAAAGATCATTTCTCCAATTGGACTTTTTTTCCTACTACGGAGACAACCAATTTTCCTTGGTAGATGACTTCTGGGACCACCTTTAGTTTTGGAACTTATTGGAGTCAACATGTCCCATGGAAGAAGAGGATCTGAAGTTTATTCTAATTGAAACCATGCAAGTAATCCCTGACCAAGAGAGAGAGGGAGAAACTAACATGGGAGAAACAAGACAATTTAAAAAGACAGAATCATCACAGTTTTAACTTTGAAGAGCCAAAAGAAGTAATACTTTTAAAGAAGACACTTAACCGTGTGAATTCCTGTGTATGCCTACATGGCATTTAAGATATTTCCATTTAAGATATCTTGGAAGAAAAAAATGACTTGGCATGGCATCACGTGTTTTTTGTTTTTTGTTTGGCAAAATACTATTATTATATTTGCTCCACTTAATTTTCAGAAAACTCAAAAGCCCTTGATGAAGAACATTTTTTGTTTTTTTGAAAATCAAAATAGCTATTATTCCTGATAAAGATAGTGAAAAAACTAAGCAACCTAATTTTCCTGGACTTCACAGTAGAACTGGTTCATAGATGCCATTTCTTTTAAAACTTAATGTAGCATTTTCCTACATGTAATCTGATCCTCATTTCTTTGGTTGTCATATGAGAACACTTCACTCCCCACCTCACAGGGTTGTTGTGAGGCAAATTTTAAATGTTTTTAAGAGTGTAGTGTTGATAACTCTTGACTGTCTCCTTGTTGATAGTTTCTATAATCATAAGATTTTGTTTCTTTTAAAATTTGCAAGTGCTTTCCTATGGCTATGAATGGATATCAGGTATATTGAAATGGAAATAAGATAATGGAGTTATATTTGACTTATTAATGAACATCCTTGTAAATAATTTAACTGCATGAAATGTTGCACTGATTTTTTTTTCAACTAAGCTTTCATACAGTTATAATTAAAGAAGTGCTAAAGTAAAAGTGTCTGGTTTCCCCTTTTATTTAGTTGAGATTTAATTATTCATTTCTGTAAGATAAAAGGTAACTCAACTCATCAAATTCAAATGAATAAAAAATATGAAAAACACAATGAAATAGATGTAATTTAAAGAAATTAAATGAAAATCTTGAAACGAGGTTCAAGCTTGTGTAGAGATGACCAGAATTCAGACAAGTGAAAACAGTAACACTGTGTTATTAGGTAGAAGTGAAATCTTAGTAATATTTTCATTAAAAATAGGGTTACTGTAGGAATAGCGCTTTGATGAGTCAGAAAGAAAATCTGCATATACTAAATAAATGAAAAATTTTAAAATATGAGTTAAAATTCATGCATAGAAAATTCTTGATAGCCTGCAGAATTTGCTTTTATTTGTACAATTTTATTTTTACAACCTAGGACGGGAAGTAATTGTATAGCATTTTGTATTTCACATAATCAATCAATTTGATTTTTGCAAGTCAAAGCTTACTGGTAGATATAGTATGTGAACAGATAATGGCTTACACAGTGAGACTTTAAAATTGCAGTCAGATGTCTGTGTTCTACTGCTTTGTTCTTACTGTGTAACAGATTCAAAAGGCATATCAATTCAATGTGAATTTAGGGGTTTGGGCTTATAATCTGGTATTTGTAAACAAATAATTTAGAAAATGTATTCTTACTATATCATTTAAATGTTTGTTTTATAACTTATTCTATACACTATAAAAATGAGAATGGGCATAGTGCTAGGTTGTGTGTTGGGATCAAGAAAGTACTTAAAATCAGAATTTTTTTATATTCTTCACTTAAAAAAATAAATAGCTTTAGATGAACCTTGTATACTTCACTGCGCTAGAGATCCTACTGCTCCATATGTCATATACATATCACAAAATCCACTCACTTATTTAACTTGTGTAGCGGTGGGAACTACAGAAGGAGCCTTTCTTGGGCTAACTCAGTTTATCCTTTATTTGCTCTCTTTCAATAGTTTCATAATTTGCCCTTATTGCAGCATTTTATGTATACATTCATATCTACTACTGATATGAATGATGTAAATTGGTCCATAGTATATTATTCTTTATTCAGTTTAATGCTCATATCTTTGAATACACAGCAAGAATAATATTTTGGAAATTCTAACCTCATAATAATGAGAAAAACATTATGCAGTTTGAGCTAGTTTGAGAAAAATTAAGAAATTATTGATTAATTTTATGTATAACCATTAATAAAATGAAGCTTCTTTGAAAATTATTTCTGAACCTGGTTTCTATTGCCCCTACTGTTGTTTTAACACCAAAGTGGGATCTAATACTGAGAAGTTATTACTAATACTAGAGTAAGAGTGCTTTCTTTTTCTCTGAAATACAATTACATCTAGTTTTATATATGTGTTCTTCTAATCAGTCTGTCATAGAAAGCAAATGTTAAAGTGGGTGAACATATGCCTCAGAAATAATAAAGAAATATAACAGTATTAGTCATTATCTTAACAGTATTACTTTTCTGATCTTTAAAACTTACAAGGGCTATCTTGTATCAGTGCCCATTTTATTGTGGAAATAACAGTTCATAGAATGCATCCTGAGTCTGATTTAATTCTAGAGAGGATAATTTCCTGGGAGAAAATGTGTATAATATAGTGGTTTTGTGATCACTTTGTTGATCTCTAAAAATAAAACACATTCTTATCATTATATCCCTCTCAAAAATAAAGGGGTTGAACTTGGGTTCTTTTGATTGTATCACCAATAGCGTTCATTTAGGCAAATCACTTCATCTCTCTGAACTGGTTTCCTCATCTATTAAGTGAAATAAGAGGGGAGTGAATAATGATTTCTAAGGCCCTTTCTCTTGATTATCTTAACATGATTATCCCTGTAGTCCAGGAAATGAATAAGATTCCTCTCGTGGTCTTCTGTGGCTGGGCATGAGGTTTAGTGCTGAGTTTATAATCCTTAAAAACATTGATATGTTACTGTGCTACATAAACGAATCTATTACCTACGTCAAATTAGCTACCTCTTTACATAGCATATTAGGAAAAAGAAGTATTGTGTCCTTGCTTTCGCATTGTGTGCACACATAATTTAAATTCCTTCCAGATGGCACTGTGGATTCAAAATATGTGATCCACCAGTTCTTACTTTTCAACGATAGATTCATTTGAAATGAGGGCACTAACATAGGAGGTAGCATAACATCATAATGTCCTTGAATGGATTATTGTAATGGATACATTTCTGAACTATACTGCTCCCTAATAGCTAAACTTACAGATGGAAACCCATAGTGAATATTAAATTTTCTAAACTTCGTAAATCTTCTATACTTGGGAATGGAGTTTAACAGTATAAAATAAAACAGCAAAGTGAAAGAAACTTGCTCTGTGCAGTAGCTGTTATTGAAACAATGGAAAATGGTGAAGTCTGACATGCTGTTTTGGGGGAAAGTAAGATATAAGAACTTAATAAGTAATATATGGTTATGTCTGGGAAATAATATTGTAGGCATTTAGCACTTGGCATGGTGTTGATGTCTCACCTGTGAGTGATACCTCAGTCTAACACCACTTGTAGATGAATTATAGGAAGAAAGCATTATACCCTGAAAGACCAGGGAAGGATACTCCTTACTTTTAACTCACTAAAGTTCAGTGACACTGACAGAGAAATATCATTTTTGTCCTTTTTCAATTTTTTTCCCCTCTAGAGATCATCTTATAACTGTCCATTCATGTTAGTTTAGAACTCTGAATGCTTGGCTAGGTGCACTGTCCTTAGTACTTCTAAAGATTAGGTAGCATGATGTACATGGAAATCTATCCATTAAAGACTAGGTGTAGATGGGCTTATACCTAAACCTATGTTTTTATAATTTTTATAGTCTTATCTCTGCTCATTTTGTTTTATAATTATCTTATGAGAAGCAGAACAGATGTAATTTCCCTATTTTTCAGGGTGAAAATCTGAGGTGTAAGGAGATTAGGGAATCTTTAAAAAACCTATAGATACCTGAATTAGAATTTGACTCTAATCCTTTGATTCTCTGCTCCTATCTTCCCCTCATTTATCATAAAGAAAGTTTAAGTTTCTATATGGAGACCAAACTTGAAAGAAATGATAGCTAACAAAATTCATTTATTATTTGGCACAAAAACAGGTTATGAATCTTTAAATGTGCAGTTGAAGTTCATGAATAAGTATTAGGTCTGTAGGCATTTAATTCATTTAAGAATGTATTATGTATTTAGGTTAAGTCAACATGGTCATGTTGATTTTATAGTTATTTACATTGGCAAATATCTTTCTTTTGGCAAATACCTTAACAGAGTTCAGTGTGTACACTTGTGTATGTGTAGTCTTAGTATTCTTTATTATATAGCTGCAAGCAAAGGAAAATTATTAGGGGATCTTATGTTTGGGTAATTTGTGTGAGTAAACTTATACTGTGCTTTCTTGGCTTAGTAATATAGTTAAGAATACAATCTGGGTATTGCCTAAGTAGCTGGCTAATGGTTTTATTTCTGCTTAGAGCTAACTTTAATGTTTCCAGACCATCATGGCATGAGCAAACAGAACACTTGTCCTCAGATGTGCGTGTAGGCTAAGGCAGCTTAGCGGCATCTAGAGGGGGCCTCATAGCAGAAGGTATTTCTTGGGAGCAGCAGGTTGAAACTTTTAAATAGCTTCACAAGTATTTTGCAAAAGATGGCTAATAGGCCCTGAATGGTTCAAAAAGTAAATTTTATTTGAAGGTAAAGAGTTTAAAACTGTAAACCAATGATTTCAACCAGATGTTAAAACTGAAAACCATGTCCAGAGAATGGGAGGCACAATTATCCTTGTGGAGTGTTTTTATATGTATGCATATGTCTATATATAATCATGTGGCTTGGAAGTCATTAAATGACTAACAAGTTGTATATGTAACATCTCCATGAGCCACACACAAAAGCAATTAGTGGTCTAACTCGGCATGACCAGCTGTTTCTGGCAATTATCCACATGTAGGTCCATCTTAATACTCATTTATTCAAAATCATTTATCCGGCATGTCTGTTTGAAAAAACATGAGTAAGATTGCCCTCGAGGAGCTTTGTGAGACTGTAGACTACATAAGCAGTATGACAGTGATCTGTGATGTTGAGAGGTAGTGATTCATGGGGTGCTTTAGAAGCCCCAAAGAGTCCCAGCTCTCTCCCTAGCTACGTCCATACTCTCTGATCTCATACTTCCTTTTACATTCTTTTGACATATTTAATTGTCAGGCATTATGGGTACATCAGCAAACAAGAAAAATATCTCTGTTCTCATGGTGTTTAAACTTAAGTGGGGAACAAAAAAACTAATTAAATACCTGTATAATTACTGTTATGAATAGTATCATGAAAGTAGAGATCAAAGAGAGAGGGAGAGGGCAGGTATTGGGGCAGTGGTATGGCTGGATAGAAGTGTAGGCCTTGAGGAGTCACACATCACTCATCCTTGAGAATAGAAGCAGCCCCAGGAGAGTGGGGAAGGAGCAGTCCAGACAGAGGGGGGAGCATCTCCTTTGCCTTGAAACAATTAGGTGTTTAGTGTCTTCATCTGAGGTCATGGTAGTGACAGTGAAAAAGACTATAGAGAAAATAAGGATGGAAGAAATGAGAGAATTGTTCATTGTGTAGCTTTGAGAGCAAGGGAATAAGAAAAGTTAAAGATATTTCTAGCCTCTACTTTGTATGGCTTTTGAGCAATAGCCATATTTATTTCATCATTGAATTCACATTGTCTGGTATAGTACTTGATACATAGTAGGTGATAAATATTTATAAATCATGTGACTGGTCAGCTGTTTCTTATATGTCAGATTTTTTTCTACAGTTAAGGTAGAAATTCCTTTGAGGATGAGAAAAATGTCATATACATATGCCCCAAAATACTAGACACATAAAAGGTGATAAATACTATTGATTTATTGTTAATTGCTGAATTAAGTTCAGAAATTGCATAAACGGACAGCGTATTATCTAATAACCATCAAAATGCTAGTGCAGCCGTGGGCAAACTACGGCCCGCGGAGCCGAAAGAGTGGAGGGTTCTCTTGCTCTCTCCTCCGCTCCTTTACTTTGAATTTATATTAGTTCACACAAACACTCCATCCATGCTTTTGTTCCGGCCCTCCGGTCCAGTTTAAGAACCCATTGTGGCCCTCGAGTCAAAAAGTTTGCCCACCCCTGTCACATGACTTAATGAATTAGAAATGCAAATCTTTTAAAAAATTATTTACTGATTTGAGAGAGAGAGAAAGTGGGGGGTGGGCATTGATTTCCTGTTCTACTTATTTATGCATTCATTAGTTGATTCTTATATGTTCCCTGACTGGGGATTGAACCCACAGCTTTGGTATATCACAGTAATGTTCTAATCAACTGAGCTACTGGGCAAGGCCTAACAATGCACATCTTAATGCATTGATAACAAAATGAACTTAAACTTCCTTAATTTTGTCTGTCTTCTCCAAATAGAACCCAAGCGCCAAAATGTATAAATGCCCAAATTTTATAGAATTTGTCATATGATTCTCAATTGCTAAAAATATTAAAGAAGAGATACTTATGACTATGTTATAAATCTAGAATATTACTAGCACTGTCTGGTTGATCATTTATGAATATAGTGTTAAGTGGTATCAGTAAATGGAATCTAAAATGTTTTTCTTTTTTCTTAAATTTCTCTATTCCCTTTTACAGAAAATGCATATGAAAAATTAATTTAACAATACTCTCAAGAGATTAACATTTTTAAATTGCTTATGAAAGTGGTTGCCATAGATCATGTCATTTTAATATAATTCTTGAAGAAACTGAGCATGGAAACTAGCTTTAGCTTTCCAGATCTATACTTACATTAGTAGCCCTGCTCATGAATTCGTGCGCCAGTAGTACTCTATGAGGCCTGGCAGCTCTGTGCCCACTGCCCAGAGGCCCTCCGCGGCCGGCAATTGTTGCTACGGCAATGAAGCAAGCGTCCCGCCCCGGACGCTCTGCCCCCACTTCCCATAGGCCCTCCATGACCGGGGTGGAACGCTTGCCTTGTCACCATAGCAACGAAGCAAGCATTCCGCCAGGCCTCTCACGCTGCCCACTCTCAGCGGCTGCCCCCCACAAGAACTGGGGGACTCCAGCGGGGCTGAGGGGACTGGGCACTGCCATCTTGTGGCTATGGGCACCTCCATCTTTGTGACGGAGTGATGGTTAATTTGCATATTACCCTTTTATTAGATAGTATGCTAGAGGCCCGGTGAACGAAATCGTGCATGGGTAGGGTCCCTAGGCCTGGCCGCCAATCAGGGCTGATCAGGTTCCCTGCCTCTCCACCTCCCCGCATCCTCCTTCCCTCGCTCCCTCAGTGCCTGTCTCAGCACCTCACCGCAGTTGGTCGCCTGCCATGTTCTGTGCCGCCCCCTGGTGGTCAGCGCACGTTATAGTGAGCAATCGAACTCCCAGGCTCCCGGTTGAACTCACAAGGGGACACTTTGCATATTAGCCCTTTATATATATAGATATATATATAGATAGTTTCACCGTCTTTTTTTCCCAGCTGTACCGAGACATAGTTGGCATAGAATATTCTGTAAGTTTAAGGTGTAAAATGTGTTGATTTGATACACTTATATATTATAAAATGATTATCACCATAGCCTTAACCAACACCTAGGTCAGGTCACATAATTACCATTTCTTCTGTGTGGTCAGAACATTTAAGATCTACTCTCTTAGCAACTTTCAAGTACTGTTAACTCTAATCACTGTGCTGTACATTAGACCACCAGACCTTACTCACCTAATAGCTGAAAGTGTGTACCCTGATCAACATCTCGATTCCTTTCCCCACCTCCCTCACCCCTAGTAACTACCATGTAGTCTCTGTTTCTCTGCACTTGGCTTTTTTAGAGTCCACATATAAGTGATTGCATACAGTTTTTGTCTTTCTCTGTCTGACTTATTTCACTTAGCATAATGGCCTCAGTGCCCATCTGTGTTGTCACCAGTGGCAGGATGTTCTTTCTCATGGCTGAATTATATTTCATTGTGTATGAATCATATTCCATCTTTACCCATTCATCCATTGACATACACTTAGCTTGTTTCTATATATTGGCTATAGTGAGTAATGCTGCAGTGAACATGATCTATTAGTTTTCTATAAGTCAGTACTAATCATGGAGATTATTAACTAGTTGTAAGGTGAGGGAAAACGTCATCAGTCATTGCAAGCCCATATGAAAAAAGACATTATAGTTTAGTTGGAAAAAACCTTAAGGCAGGTGTCTTGGTTCAAGCCCTAGCTTTGTGGCTATTGTATGGAAGACAGAAAGTCCCCTCCACAGCAGCATTTGGGTTTAATAGTCTGGATCAGTTAGTTCAGTTGCTTAAGCTTGGTATAACTGAAGCCCACATTACTGGTCTTGATATCATATGTGGTAGCTTCACACAGAGAAAAACTCTTTCAGAGTCACATTACAAAAGAGAGTGTTAAATCAGGAGAAAGGAAGTTTATGAGACGGGCATGCTCAAGTCTGCCAGCATTACTAGAAAAACACACAAAGCGAATAGCCTGCTGACAGATTTCAGTTGTGTCATATTCTGTAGCTAAAGTGGTGACTCTTGCTGAACTAACCTGGAGTTGGAGAACAGCCAGTCTTCATCACCTTGGTTGGTCCTCAGAGTTGTAACAGAGTTTGGTTTCCATCAGTAGTGGACTAAGCTATTACTAATTCTGAGCTGTATTCACTTAGCATCTCCCCCTCCTTAAAGTTCATTGTGATCAGGGCCCTTACTTTTGCATATTACTTACGAAGATCATGTATGCAATGATGATCGCCACAACTAACAGACAATAATTGTTGCAAGTAGAATATTGTTCATACTAAACATTTAAATAATTGGAAGGTATGTCTTTTGACTCTGGCCTTCTCTTTAAAAACAAATTTAAACAAAATTCTGAGTATCAAACAATGATCAATCAAATTATTGATTACAACTGGTTTCTAAAAGAATGAAAATTTTTCATGACAGGAAATTGGAAAACAGAGATTTTACTGTAAAATTATTCATATATTTCCATCCAATTTTAGCTTTATCAAAATCTCTGTTGATAGCATTTTATATTCTGTCAGTATTGAGAGTGAATTCTATTATTTTATTTATAATGTTTTCCCCAGCAATACTAAATATTGTGCTAATCAATTTTTAGGATGGCTTTTCCTTAAGTGACCTACTTTGCAAGGAAACAGAGGCATCTTAGCTTCCAAAATAAAATCAAATTATGGATGGACAGATAGAGATTCATTTCTGTCTTGAATAAACTATAATGCTTATAATGCTGTTATTCTATAAATACAGGACAGTCTTAAAATTAATTGATCTCACTCTTTGCACAGGATAGATGTATACTTAAAAGAGATTAGAGAAACATAATTTTTCACTTATGTAGGCTATTTCCCCGAAGACTTCTCTCCAATAGGATAATCTAACATCATACTCTGAATACATGGCCAAAGAAAGTTTTTAGTTACTGATTAGTTTTTTATAAAAGGGAAAACAATACAAATATTGACTTGTATGAAAGTAGTAGATGCATAACACACAATATTACCTTGAATAAATTTTTTATCACTTATGAACTAGCACTGAATAGCTTTTTACTCCCTTCCCTTAGATTCTATACCCAACCCTGATGCAGGGAAAGTATGGTTAACATTAAAATATTTAAAATGCCTGTAAAGTAGTTTGAGCCTTTCACAAGTAAATATCTTTAGAGCAACAAGTTGTTATCCACACCTCCTCCCTTAGAATAGGCTACTTTAAATTTTAAAAGGCAATCCCTTTATACGTTTTAGATCATCGTGTGTAGGGGAGACCTGCAGTGAGAGTAAAAAGTAGAAGTGAAGTGAAATTGGGACCTCCTGTGGTTTCTTCATCTTTTATCTCCTTTCCTTGGAGACTGACTGCTACTTTAAGGCACATGGCGAAGACCACAGAAGGCACTGTGCCAGGCAGGCGGCAGGTGGATGTTAGGGGATGTTGCAGTACCCAGCCGTCTCCCGTGAGAGCTACTCTAGCATGTAGACATGCTTCTGTTACTGCTGGGAGCAGTGATGGCAGCCAGGGAATTTCTAAGGGCCTCTTTTTAGTGGGTTTGTGGTTCCCTCCATTTTAGTGAATAAAAAGTGGGAGTAAAACTAGACTTTTTGTGCCCTCTAAAACCAAATGGGAAACTGCCTGAAGTGCAGAATGTGTTTATGTGGTAAACGTAATGTCGTTTAGATTCAGATTTCACCTTCCCTTCTCTTCTCTCACAATCAGAAATCAACCTCACCACTTCATGAGAATCATTTCTGTTCACTTATATTCTCACTCCATTAACTGGCTAAATTTATTCTGAGGCCTACACCACAGGCGTAAACTTATTATAAACTAGGGGCCCAGTGCACAAATTCATGCACCTTGAAAAGAACTTTGGGACACGAGGCTGCGGTGGGCACAGGGGCGGGTCTTGGCTCATCCTCCGCGCCCCTGCCCGGCCCCTCCCACTCCAGTCCCCTGTCTGCTGGTCCCGCTTCCGCTGCTGCCGCTCCCACACACTGACGGCGCTGGCCCCGCTCGCACCTGCTAACAGCGCCAAGTGATTGGGACCGGCGCCAGGCACTGGCAGCGGGTGTGAGCGGGGTCGTCGTTAGCAGTGGGTGTGAGAGGTGGCTGCCAGCCCTGATTGCCCCTCAGGAGCAGGGGGAGCTGGAAGAGCCCTGAGGGGCGACTGGGGCCAGCAGCTGCCGCTTGCACCCACTGATGGCACTGAGCAATCAGGGTGGCGCCAGGCACCCGCAGCGGGTGCAAGCAGTGGCTCTGGTGCCAGCAGCAGGTGTGAGCAGGGCTGGCACTGCAGCAGGTGCGAGCACCGGGCGGGACTGTGGCGCACAGGAGCAAGGAATTTTCAGTAACCACCAGAGGCTCGCCCCAATGACAGCAACCGGCGCCCCGCCTTGGTCTGGCGCCCCCGCTCACCTCCACCATCCTACTGTGGCCAACACCCACCATGTTCCACACGCACCCCCTGGTGGTCAGCACACATCATAGCACATGACTGGTTGTTTGAGTGTCCCGCCATTTTGTCTATTGCATATTTGGGTTTTATATATATAGACTAGAGTCCTGGTGCATGAAATTTGTGCACAGGGGGGCCCCTCTGCCCAGCCTGCACCCTCTCCAGTCAGGGACCCCTTGGGGAATGTCCGACTGCTGGTTTAGGCCCGATCCCAGACCATTGGCTCCTAATCACTCACTTGCCTGCCTGCCTGGTCGCCCCTAACTGCCCCCTGCTGCCGGCCAGGTTGCCCCCAACTGCTCCCCCCCACCAGCCTAGTCACCCATCACTGCCCCCCTGCCAGCCTAATCGCCCCTAACTGCCCCCCCCCCTGCTGGCCTGGTCATAGGCAGCCATCTTGTGAGGGTGTGACAGTCAATTTGCATATTACCTCTTTATTATATAGGATAATATATATCCGTAGTACCTAAGGACAACAACATAATTCATTAAGTGCATACCTGATATGGATATAATTTAAATTACATCTATTTAAGTTGTGTACATCACTAATCAAAAATATCTCCCTTAAAATATTTAATGTTAAATCTTTTTAGCTTTTTCATAGCTCACTCAAGATTCTTTCAAGATTCTTTTTTTTTATTTCTTTTTTTTTTGTATTTGATTTTTTAAAATTTCTTTTTTTTTAATTGTTTGAAGTATTACAAATAGTAGTACATATGTCTCCTTTTTTTTTTCCCCCATTGACCTTCCCCCGGCCTCCCCTTCCCCCCAGTACATGCCTTTACCTGCCCCCCCCCCAGTGTTTTTTATCCATTGGCTAAGCTTATATGCATGCGTACAAATCCTTAGGTTGATCTCTTACAGCCCCCCCCCCCCACCCCGCAACCTCCTCTGCCTTCCCACTGTAGTTTGACAGTCTGTTCAATGCTTCTTTGCCTCTGTATCTATTTTTTTCCCCATTTCATTCCTTTAAAAAATCTTGCCTCTGCAGACTAGAAATAAACATATAATAACAAAAAATGTTTGAGTCCCAATTTCCATGTCCAACAGTTCTGAGTCCCCGTTTCAATGTCAAACAGTTTCTTAAGTGACATGTCAGCAATGATATCTGGATGGTGGGCACATGGTGGCAATGCAGGTCAAGATTCTTTATTGCTTGTGCATTTGGAAGATTCTAACAATTGCATGTGTATTATGTGCTTTCTTCAAGGGTACTTTTATATGGGCTGTTTATTCCTCAGTCACCCAGTGAGGATGGTTACTATTAATCCTAATTTTACAGATGGGGAAACAGACCTAATGAGGTTAGATAACATGCCTAGGGTCCCATAACTAGCAAGTGGCTGGAGCCACAGTTTGAACAAGGTCGACAGACTTCTGAGTCTATGCTTTTATTAAAAGTTGACATATAATGGACATGTAACATTGTACCAGTTGTTGTTGTACCTGAACCTATACTTATAACCACTTTTTCACAATGGTTCTTGTTTGATGTATACATTTAACAATATTCTTCACAATTTAGAAATTTCTACTTATAGACTGATAAACACATGCATTTATTACATTTTGAAGTAATTTGTTTCAACAAAAAGATTCAAATTTACCCAAAAAAATGCAGTTTTTGGTTGTTATTACAAAATGGCCTTAAGAACATATCTTTATTTACGTTGGAACCAAGCTTGTAATTTTATAACTTCCTCCAAAAAGTCAATGGTGTTTCATTTTCTTTACCAGAAATAAGTAAAATTCTGTATTTTATCTAAGTTCAGATGTTTGATGATAAGACACCATTATTTTACATGTTAACAAGAAAATATTGTCAATTGAACTGACTATAACAGCTCTTTATTTGGATATAAATGGCAGTGTGTCTCTGTAACTACTTTTGTATATGGGTAATATATGTAAGATGAGTGGTTTAAGATGCTCCTGTAATTTTATAATATTCAGAGTCCAACTCTTCTGGTTTATTGTTTATTATAGTTTATGTCCATGTTTTTCAACCTAGTATCATGGATATCAATAACATTGGTGATACAGTGTTTCTTTAAAAACTACCTCCCTCTTGTCTGAGATTTTCTTCCAAGCCACTGTTTATTAAAAGCTTTAATACTTAATTCTAAAATTCTAAACACCATGTTTTCCAGAATATGACCAAGTTATTTCCAGTTTACTACAGGGACTGTCTTTAAAAGTATCAGCAAATATATCGTTATCTGTTTACATGTAGCCATTAGTTTATGGATGGCAGGCTATGTGCAAAGATGATGGGTTGTGAGGCAGGGAAGGAATTTGAGCTGGAATGTAAGACTCCGGGGATTACCCAGGCATACATTGAAAGCATGCGTCAGGAGAAGCAAGTACCAACAGGACGATAGGAACAGAACACTGGGAACACCTGATAACAGGACCTCAAGAATAAGGAAGTAACCAAAGGAGTTGCCAGAATTACAGTAAGCTTTGAGAGCCACCTTATTAAGCATTTAGGCAAATTAAAGCTTTCAGCTACATCTAGTAGAAAAAGCCTTTCGTATACAAGGCTATCTGCATGGCAGGACCTTAAATCCCTACTCACTGAAGTCCTTTTGATGGAAAAAACAAACTGATTATAAACAGTGCAAAATCACTTTGTTTTCATTTAAAAGGATAACTTAAATTGTATTAAGAAACCAATTTGGACCCTAAACTACTGAAGGAAGCATTAGTTTCTAAGTGGAACTAGGTTGGGGCCAACACGCCAACATGAGAGCACATGGCGCAGAAGTGGCACACAGGTGTGTAGATGTCCATGTTGGCTGCTTCTGCCTTCGCAGGTGTGGGCGGGCAGTGAAGAGAGAGCACGAGGCCGATCCTGAGACAAGTCAGGATTGTGAAGTGCTTGAGCCAGTCTTATTTGCATAGTTAGGGAGTGACCTCACCATTCACACTGAGAATAATGTCGAAAAGTAAGCCTGTTGCAGTCTATTTTTAAAACCTTATCTGGATATTTTTTCACAATTCTACATAATTAACATGCTTAAGAAGCACATGCAAGGCACTGCTATTTAGAGACTGATGGTGGATCCTGGCCCCTGCAGGCATGGAGGAGAGGCAGGTTCTTAAATTACTGACCGTGGACACACAGGGTTTACGCCACAGGTTAAATAAGTGCCTTGCTCATGCACTAGACTCTTATTTTGTTAGATAGATTACTTTGTTAGATGATACTTTTGAAGTATCTTCTGGATATTGCATAACTAATTTAACTAAGTTGACTGCTTTCTTGTAGAACTTTGACTTTAGATAAAAGAAAGTTGTAAAATTCCAGCTTAAGGAATCTTTAAAATGATGTTTTTGGAATGTTCTGAACTCCTTTCCTGACTTCTAGATCGAAAGTGCCAGCAGGAAACTAGCTGGTCATGTTTGAAGGGAAACTTTATCAGTCATGGGAATAAAGAATTATTTTGTCCTTATTCCAGCACTCAGACATGAGGTCATAGTGGTATTTCAAAATCTCTTCTGACTCACTGGTGTCTCCAGCTGAACAATTTAGGTGTTTCTTTGTGAGCAGTTTATTTGGTGTGAAACTGTCAAAAGTGTACCTGTAAAAAAAGACCAAGCTAGCAGTCAGAGAACCTCAATTTTTTTTAACAATATTCCTGAAATGTAAGATGCTAACTTAAAGTTTTGGTATCAGAATTAATCCCAAGGTATTAATTACTGCTAAATATGAGTCTAAAGGGGGAGGAGTTGTAGATAGAAGAAAGGAACATTGTTTCTCAAAATTACAAAAGTATGCCAAGTATTTAAAATTATATATAAGGGCTGAACACATCAGAGCTAACAGTAGCTCACATGTAGAACTTCCTGCAGGATACTCTTTGGAACTCATTGTAAGTTGACATTATATAGGGTATTCTAATATACTAGATGGTGAAAAGAATATATGAGGAAGCTCCCCAGAGAAAACAGGGCAAATTACAAAAATAAAAAATATTTTATTTTCTAAATTGTATTTCACATTGTGCTCTAGAAAATTGGATTATTAATGAAGCCACTCCTAAAGTAGAAGAAGCAAGAATGTCCTGAAAGATTCAAATTTACCAACAAAGATGCAGTTTTTGGTTGATATTACAAAATGGCCTTAAGAACATACCTTTATTTACGTTGGAACCAAGCATATGAAAATGCAGAAACACACAAACTTAGCATTGAACTGGTCTCCTGTAGAACTCATTTCAGGACTATTAGGTCTTAGATTGTTATTGCTGATTGTAGTCTTGTGCAATATGCATGCAAGTATTTGATAAAATAATTTGTTTCAACATTTATTTTCTTAAGTGCAATCAGCAGTATTTTGGAGCTCTGCAGAGTAAAGGAAGAAAAGAGTTAGTGGGAATTCATTGAACTTCCTATCTGTGGCCAAATCTCACTACTTAATATATTAGAGACTCAAGACATGTTCATGGATATGAAGTAAACAAATTATGGTATATCAAGACTTTATACGTTCATCTTTTTCTATCCTGTTCCAGAGGCATCATTTCAGTTTTTTCCTTACCCAAGCCAATTTTTAAATGTGTGTGTGTGTGTGTGTGTGTGTGTGTGTGTGTGTATTTCAGAGAGGAAGGGAGAGGCAGAGAGAGATAGAAATATAAGTGATGAGAGAGAATTATTGATGGGCTGCCTCCCGCATGCCCCCTGTTGGAAATTGAGCCCACAACCCAGGCATGTGCCCTGACCAGGAATGGAACTGTGACCTCCTAGTTCATAGGACGACACTCAACCCTTGAGCCACACCAGCCAGACCCCAAACTAATTTTAATTACAGCTGTCTATTCCTTTCCCTTGCGTATCCCTGCCTCTGTAATCCTACTTCTCCAATCTCCTTTTTATCAACATCTCCAGAAGCCCTCACCTCCTTCCTTTTTATTTTGGACTCTCATTATATCACAGCTGTTCTGTTTCCTGCCCACTCAGTCTCTTCCCATGCCAATAAATACAGACATGAATGGAGCAGCTTAGAAACCGTTCTACCCATCTAAGAAGACTTTCCGCTCTTATTATTTGTAATGCTACAGTCACAGAAAGAATATCTAGGAGTGCTTAGAAAGCTTTTCTTTTTTTCTTTTGGTAGTGTGATAATAATGTTTTAATTGAAGCATAATTTATATATAGTAAAATTTACCCTCTCTTCTGTACAATTTTATGAGTTTTGAAAAACACATTTAAATAAAACTCATCTCTGTAGTGGAACAATTGTTAGGTGGTTTTTAAAAATATCTATAATTCAGTTAGAGCAGGTGAATCAGTGCACACTTTGCTCAGAAAATCTAAATCCAGAAAATCCTTCCACAAAAGAAGAATTAGAAAGAACTTTCTTTTTAAGGAGAAAAATGGGTTGTTAAATTAATAGCTTAACTAATAGTTTGATTCTGTTCTTTCATGTTTTGATGAAAAATTTTCAGGACCCTTTAGAAACATTTTTAGTTTTCTATTTTAAATTAATTTTAAACATATAAAAATTGCAAAACTGTATAGAGATTTCCCATATGCCTCTCACCTAGATTCCATTAATGTTAACATCTTTCATAATCATAATTCTCAAAACCAGGAAATTAACATTGATACAGTACTTCTAACTAAACTGCAGATATCAATTTTCACCAATGTCCCTTTTTGTGTTCTAGGACCTAACCAGGATCTCACATTGCATTTACTTATTTCTTCTTAGTCTCCTCCATTTTTTCTCAGTCTTATTCTTGTTGACACTTTTGAAGAGCACCAATCAGTTAATTTGTAGAATGTCTCCCAGTTTGGGTTTATAGAATGTTTTCTCATAATTAGGATGAGAGTTATGAATTTTTGGCAAGAATTTCACAGAAATGATCTCATAATGCTGATATGTCTTATTATTCGTGATGAGCTTTAGGAATCTTGATTATAGAAATTATGCTTTCTTTTATCTAATATATATTAATATTACTATAAAATATCAGTCCATCAAAACATTTGTTTTGTGATGCAATAACATCAAACATCAAAATGTGGATTAAGGAAAGCTATTATCATTACTAGTTAGTTAATGGAATGAGGTTAGTAGAACTTCACTAATAGGAACAAACTCTTCAATAATGAGAAAGGAGGCAATTCTTTCTTCATTATAAAGTTTAAGAAAGGAATTATCAAAAAAGAGATCTTCCTAACTAGTAGAATTGTCTTTGTAGTAGAAAATTGTCTTGATTGAGATACTTAACTTTGGGTAACTTATCAAGTAGAACGTTAAATGGGGGAAAGGTGATTGCTTTAAGTTCTGTTCTATCAGTGACAGGGGAATTCTGTCAGAAATTAAATCATTAGTTTCTAGGTCTAGTCTGTCATATGACCTGAAATCAATTTATTCCAGCATTTTAAAAAAATATATTTTATTGGTTTTTTACAGAGAGGAAGGGAGAGGGATAGAGAGTTAGAAACATCGATGAGAGAGAAACATTGATCAGCTGCCTCCTGCACACTCCCTACTGGGGATGTGCCCGCAACCAAGGTACATGCCCTTGACTGGAATCGAACCTGGGACCCTTCAGTCCGCAGGCCGATGCTCTATCCACTGAGCCAAATTGGCTAGGGCATCCTCATATGTTTTATTTATTTATTTTTTTAAATAAATCTTTATTCAGATTATTACAATTATTTCTCCTTTTTCCCCCCATAGCTCCCCTCCACCCCTTTCCCACCCCACCTTCTGCCCTTACCTCCCCCCCACTGTCCTCATCCATAGGTGTATGATTTTTGTCCATTCTCTTCATGAACCCCCCATACCCCTTTCCCCCTGAGAATTATCAGTCCATTCCCTTTCTATGCCCCTGATTCTATTATATTCACCAGATTATTCTGCTCCTCAGGTTTTTAATTCACTTGATTTTTAGGTTCGCTTGTTGATAGATATGTATTTGTTGTTCATAATTTTTATCTTTACTTTTTTCTTCTTCCTCTTCTTTAAGAATACCTTTCAGCATTTCATATAATACTGGTTTGGTGGTGGTGAACTCCTTCAGCTTTTTCTTATCTGTGAAGCTCTTTATCTGCCCTTCAATTCTGAATGATAGCTTTGCTGGGTAGAGTAATCTTGGTTGTAGGTTTTTGCTATTCATCACATTGAAAATTTCTTGCCACTCCCGTCTGGCCTGCATAGTTTCTGTTGAGAAGTCAGCTGACAGTCGTATGGGTGCTCCCTTGTAGGTAATTAACTGTTTTTCTCTTGCTGCTTTTAATATTCTCTCTTTGTCTTTTGCTCTTGGCATTTTAATTATGATGTGTCTTGGTGTGGTCCTCTTTGGATTCCTTTTGTTTGGGGTTCTGTGGGCTTCCTGGACTTGTAAGTCTATTTCTTTCACCAGGTGGGGGAAGTTTTCGGTCATTATTTCTTCAAATAGGTTTTCAGTATCTTGCTCTCTCTCTTCTTCTGGCACCCCCATAATTCTGATGTTGGTACGCTTGAAGTTGTCCCAGAGTCTTCTTACATTATCTTCAACTTTTTGGATTTTTTTTTTTTGCTTTTTGCTTTTTCGGTTGAGTGTTTTTTGCTTCTTTGTATTTCAATTCTTTGACTTGATTCTTGTGTTCCTCTATTCTGTTTCTGGGTCTCTGTATAATATTTTTTATTTCAGTCAGTGTATGTTTAATTTCTAGTTGGTCTTTTTTCATATCTTCGAGGGTCTCGTTATATTTATCGGCCTTTTCTAGGACATTCTTAAAAAGTCTTATAACCGTGGTTTTGAATTCTATATCCAGTCGTTTGTTTTCCTCCATTTCTTTCGTTTGTGATCTGATTCTTTGACCCCGCATTTTCACTGATTCCCTGAGTTGGTAAGGTAGATATTTGTGCTAGGTTTCCAATATGGCCCAGTGGGTCTGCTTCCCCAGTTAACCTGAGGTGGACACTCTTGGTGCACCCCTTTGTGGACTGTGTGTACAGCCTTGTTGTAATTAAGTCTTTATTGTTGTTGGTATCACTGGGAAGAATTGACCTCCGGGCCAGTTGGCTGTAAGGATCAGCTGTGTCTATGCTGGGAGAAGCCCGGTGCTGGAGACAGCCCTATAGGATTAGACTTGCCAAATTGCAATAGCCTCTGTGCTCAGCTTGGATGGGGTGGAGCCTCAGTCTTGGCTTCCTGTCAGCCCCGCCCCTCCGCGCACGTGCGCTTTCAGTCCTCTGCCTTCCCCAGCTCCAGTCTCTCATATGTTTCATATGAAGGAATAACATTGTACTTAAGGCTATGATGCTCTTAAAAATACAGTACATTATTAGGTTTTCTTCATAGATATTTTTCAGGATATAATGTTTATTCTTCAAAAGAGAATGGGTAGAGCCCAGCTGGTGTGCTCAGTAGTCAGGGCACATGCCCAGGTTTTGGGCTGATCCCCAGTAGGGGGCATGCAGGAGGCAGCCAGTCGATTATTCTCTCTCATCATTGATATTTCTCTTTCTCTCCCTCTCTTTTCCTCTCTGAAATCAATAAAAATAAATTTTAAAAAAAGAAAGAATGGGTGGCGACTCTCCTGTAAGATACCGGTATCTGTTATAGTGAGTAGAACTTTTCCACATTAAGCCTACTACTTTGGTACTTTTTATATTTCCTCATTTGCTAGTTTTTCTTTACTAGGAGCATTTCAGTGAAATACTTGTGTTTTTATTCTTTTTGGATTGTCTTTGAAACATTCATGAACTATGAACCAAATGATAGACCTGAGTACTGCTGTCCTTTCAATGTAATAATATTCAGTATAATGGATAGAGGTTTTTTGTTTTTTGTTTTTTTTTTTAATTTCAGTTCAGCAATCAGCAAACATTGGGAGGCTGAACTGGCTACCCTCAAAGGAAATAATGCCAAGCTCACTGCAGCCCTGTTGGAGTCTACTGCCAATGTGAAACAATGGAAACAGCAACTTGCTGCATATCAAGAGGAAGCAGAACGTCTGCACAAGCGGGCAAGTACAGGGCTGCTGTCCATGGAATTTATGGCTAGCAGATTTCCTAGCAGATTTCCTTGATTAGAGGAAATTTACATGTAGATTCAGCACAGGGACATCGTTTGGAGATTTCCATTGGTTCTCAGAGCATATATAGGTTGTATTATATCTGTTCTCTCAAAAAATAGCAAGTGTTCATTAAAAGTTATGTTGTGTTTCGGCCCTCAGTCAATCTATTGACTGAAGAACTATCTTTTGCCGTAAGAGAAACTATTAATATGTAGACATTCTAGTATCCAATATTTAAGTTGTATTTTAAGCATATTTTTTCTTCCAGATTCTCTTACATTTTGGAAATGTATTAGAAAAATTTCTCACCTCTGCAAGACCAGTTTTCAATTAAATTTGAAAGCTGCAGATGGAGGGCAGATGACTATATCTGATTTTGAATGTTATGAGTAGTTTTTAAAGGAATTTTCTACTATCATTAATCACTTAAGTTTTCCTATCCTTTTCATGACCAACCCATGTAAATAGTTATTTCCTTTGCTCTTTTTTATCCTAAATCCACATCTCTAAAGAATCTTTTCTACTTATTCTTTTATCTGAATATTTCTCAAAATTAATTTTTATATATTGATTCAAAATTAATTATTCACCTATCAAGGGCCTGTTATCTCTTCAGTAATAAATTCTTTGAAATTTTCATATAATTTAACCTGAGTTCTCATTTAATTTTAGGTGACTGAGCTTGAATGTGTTAGTAGTCAAGCAAATGCAGTGCATACCCATAAGACAGAATTAAATCAGACAATACAAGAACTGGAAGAAACACTGAAAGTAAAGGAAGAGGTACTTTCTACTTTTTGCTCATCTGTAATCTAGCTAAAATCTTAGAGTCTGTGTACTTGATGGAATAAGGTAAGGCTGTGTGGGTTTTTTTAGCATGAAATTTTTCTTGAGTTATATTAACCTTGTTCATATTTTCTCCATCCTTGTTTCTATTGTTATGAACTATGGTGAGGCAATCAGACTGAGATACTGCTTGTTGCATACCAGTTATGCAACTCTCTGTCTGAGAGTTGTATCCACATGACCAACAGGAATCTATTAGAAGTTATATGAATTTTACAAGCTGTTGCTTTCTCTGGTTTTCAGTCAGATTTACTATCCCAGGGAAGAATTCAAAACTTGACACAACCTTAAAATGTTCAGACTGTTTCTGAGCAGTGCTATACCAAAGCCATAAAGTTAGACTTGTTGCTTGTTTCTTAAGATTATTCTGCACAAGACAACATGCCTATAAAGATGAATTCAGCCTGGCTGGCGTGGCTCAGTGGTTGAGCATCGACCTATGAACTGGGCAGTCACAGTTTGATTCCTGGGTGGGGCATGTGCCCAGATTGCAGGCTTAATCCCATTGTAAGGCATGCAGGAGGCAGCCGATCAATGATTCTCTCTCATCATTGATGTTTCTATCTCTCTGTCCCTTTCCCTTCCTCTCTGAAATCAATAAAAATATATATTTAAAGATGAATTCACCTCTCTAAATGTCAGTATAAAGGAATGCTCTTTATTTTTTTATTGAATTTACTGGGGTGCCATTGGTTAATACAATTATATAGGTTTCAGGGGCACAATTCTATATCATATCATCTGTATATGGTTCACCATCCCAAGTCAAGTCTCTTTCCATACATTTGTCCCTCCTTTACTCTCTCCTACCTCCCCCCATCTATCTTTCCCTCTAGTAATCATTATACTGTTGTCTGTCTATGAGTTAATTTCTTTTTTTATTTGTTTTTTTTAATCCTTTCACCTTTTTTAAGGAATTTAAAGTAAATGTTCTTTAAATCATTGTCTTAAAGAACTAGGACAGTAATTTCAGGAGAAAACGGGGCCTTCTCTTTCCTTGATATCACTTAAATGTTGTTGTTAAAGACATTGCTCTACTTTTTCTAGGAAATAGAAAGATTAAAACAAGAAATTGATAATGCCAGAGAACTCCAAGAACAGAGGGACTCTCTGACTCAGAAACTGCAGGTAAGCTCTAATAAAATGTTTATTCATTTCTGCATAGGGAGGCATCAATCATTCTATCACATAGTAATGACTTTTTTCTGAAACTCCATTTTGTAGATTCTTGGTCATTTTTCTTTTCCAGGACTTCTGATTCATGCCTAAGCTTAGATTTTTCAAAAAGTAGTTGGTAATTTCATTTAGGTAGCTTACAGTCATCATAGGTAGTCATTTATAAATTATCTTTAGTAAATTATTTTAGAAATTTCTACTTTTAAACTAAAAATACTCTGAATTTAAAGAAAACGTTTCTAATGGTTTTCATTCAGTTTAGAATGTCTGCTCATTTTTTTACACTGAATCTATAATAATAAAAGAGTAATATGCTAATTAGACTAGACATCCTCCTGGATGTCACTCTGGATATCCTTCCAGACGAAGCTGGGGCCGTCTCAGGTGCCTGCAGGTGGCCGGAGTGAAGCCCGGGTTCCGGGTGCTGGCTGGTGGCCGGAGGGAAGCCAGCCTGGGTTCCGGGTGCCAGAGGGAAGCCGGTGCCAGCAGCCAGAGGAAGGAAGGCCTACTCTTGCACGAATTTCGTGCATCGGGCCTCTAGTTAAGGTATAAATTAAAGCAGTAGTTGTGCCCTAATGGAAATCAAGTCAGTGCTCTTCTTATTTTTTCAGTCTAATTAATTTTACTCACTTTTTTCTGCATGAATAGTGTGCTTCCAATTTATATACACCTATTAGGTGTCAGTGATAGCGAACCATAGTTAGGAAGATTTTTTAAAATTCATTACCAAAGTCTCCTCCTGCAAACTCAGAAACTTTGATTAAATCCCCATGGCGAGCTACCTCAAGAGGGGTTAGGACCACTTTATGGTTTGTAGTAGAAATAAATGTATGTATAGAGTGAGGAATTTTGGATAAGAGGTGCTAAATGGGACCTGAAAGCCCAGGATTGGAAAGAGTACCTAGGTTATAATCAGAATTCCAGCAGTTATTGAATATATACTGTGTACCAGACACACTGCACTAAGCACTTACTTATATTATGCATTTAATCTCTATGAGTCAATGAGGAAACAGAGGCTTGCATAGGCTAACTTGTTCAACCTGTATGTAAACGGAGACAGTCACATTCTCTGACAGTAGAGAGTCTTCATAAAGGAAACAGGTTCTTTACATGAAATGAAATATTTCCCTTTACCCCTCCTCTCACTGATTTCAGTGGCCTGGGAAAAATGAGGTCACTTGTTTTGATTTGCCCTACTAACAGTTTCTACATTTTAGTCATCTGTGTAAATCAGTGGTTTTCAACTGGGTACAGTCTTGTTCCCCAGGGGACATTTAACAACGTGTGGAGACATTTTTTATTTTCACAAGTAGGGTGGTGCTACTGCTAGCTCGTAGGTCAAAGCCGAGGATGCTGCTGAACATAGAATCATCCAGCCCAAAATGTCAGTATGCCAAGGTTGAGAAATCCTGGTGTAGAACTAAAATATGAAACCTGCATTCGGGGCTGGAAAAACATGGGGGAAATTCAGCCTAGTTTTGTTGTCTGTTTCAACTTTGGCTACCATTTTTTTCAGTATTTGCTATAATTCAGGCATATGCTAAGCACTTACATACATTAGCTCTGATTCTCACAGTAACAGGTGTTGTATCCCACTTCCAAAGAGAAGGCAGCAGTTCAGAAGTGTTAGCAAGTTCAGTCAAGCACCTAGCTAGTAAGTAGTGAGGCCTAGATTTGTTTTGATTCCAAAATTTCTGTTTTTCCTTCATGACCACACTGCTTCAGGCAGCAAGTGTCCAAGTCATTCCTAACAATTCTTTCAATTTTTTTTAGTTATATGTACATTTACATTATCCCAGAGAAACTAAGAGGTAATTTATTCATATTAAATTGCTAAATATATTTCATCATTGATTGATCAGTAATTGTATATTACACTTGGCACCTGGAATTGTGAATATCAATTTTTACCTATTATTTCAATGAATATCAAAAGCACTTACAAACTAACAAATACAGAGCTTGACCTTCTGCCAACTAGGATTTATACTTTCAGTTATTGACCGTAAAGCACTGGAAAGGGAGTTAGCAAATTCTGACCTGCCATGCTTTCTTTATAAGGGCTGAATCAGGCCTCTGGATGTCCGGTAACAAGCTTACATATCAGTAAAGGAGAAGGGGAAAATAGTAGGACAAGAATGATAATAAACAGAAGAATGAGTTAGGAGGGGACAATACAGGAAGAAAAAAGAGGAAGGTAGAATGGGAAGTGCCACCATCCAGGGCTCCGACTGCCTCCTGTTGGCCCCGTGCACCGGGTGTCTATTCTTGCCCTAGGATCACATTCTCTGCCTCAGAATAGACCAGCACCATCAGCATTGTATTGGATCCCTTTTGTTCTCTGCCTAGTAAAATTCCTCCAATCAGAAAAATGGCTTAGAGTATGAGACTCCTTTTAGAGAGAATAACACCATTTTAATAGCTGAGAGAATTTTGTGTTTTGCTTGCTTCCATTGGAAATGTTTGGATGTTTCCTTGATTGGCAAAGAGAACAAGGAAGCCTTTCATTTTAAAGGAAGGCTTTAGAGGGCAAACTGGGTGGTGCCTGGTGAAGAGGGTGTTTTCTAGGGAATGACATGTCGTCTATTTTTATAGTTGGAAACATCCTACTCTTAAGCTTATTGTTTAAGCAGGCAAGAGAGCTCGCTGTGCAGTCACGAGTGGCATTTTTAGATTTGATCCCAGGGTCTATTTTCTCCCTCATAGTTTAGAGCCTCCAGGGCTTCTGGATTTATAAGCATTTTATTGATTTCAGATTCTGCACTCAATTTACTTATCTTCATCTTGTGGATTATTCAAAGGAAGGAGATTAGAAACATACCTGGTAAACATCTCACAGTAAATACCTTAAGATTAGGTTGGGATTCCTTCAATTCTTCATTTATAAGTGATTATAGCTGCGTAATTCCTTTTTTATATTTTCCCAGGCTGTTGCAACGCATCTGTGGCATCCTGGCTTAAGCCTTGATCTTAGCTATTTCTGTCAAAGCCCATGAATATTTCTACCTGTTCGGAATCCTAAATCAACTGTTACTCTTTTATGTATTCAAGCCATTTCCCAGTTATTTTTCTCTAAAGTTTAACAGGTATTATGAGATAAATTTTGGAAAAAGTACCCATAATCCCCAAACCCTGAAGAAATTCCTATTTCTTATTAGTACATTAATTCCCAGTGTTTGTCCTCATGCATACAAATCTGCTTCACATACTGTTCTTTTTATTTACCAAATTGTCTTTCGGTAATTAAAAAAATGTCCCCCTATCCTGACTTGACAGAATTTTTTAGAGATTTATACATTTTTTTAAAAGTCTCTAAGTTAGTTTATTTTTTTGTTGTTCATTTTAAAAATAAACCTTTATTCAGATTATTACATATGTTCCTCTTTTTCCCTCCATAGCTCCCCTCCACCCGGTTTCCACCCCACACTCTGCCCTTACCCCCCCCCCCACTGTCCTCATCCATAGGTGTATGATTTTTGTCCAGTCTCTTCCCGCACGCCCCCACCCCTTTCCCCCCGAGAATTGTCAGTCCACTCCCATTCTATGCCCCTGATTCTATTATATTCACCAGTTTATTCTGTTCATCAGATTTTTTATTCACTTGATTTTTAGATTCACTTGTTGATAGATATGTATTTGTTGTTCATAATTTTTATCTTTACCTTTTTCTTCTTCTTCCTCTTCTTAAAGAATACCTTTCAGCATTTCATATAATACTGGTTTGGTGGTGATGAACTCCTTTAGCTTTTTCTTATCTGTGAAGCTCTTTATCTGACCTTCAATTCTGAATGATAGCTTTGCTGGGTAGAGTAATCTTGGTTGTAGGTTCTTGCTATTCATCACTCTGAATATTTCTTGCCACTCCCGTCTGGCCTGCATAGTTTCTGTTGAGAAATCAGCTGACAGTCGTATGGGTGCTCCCTTGTAGGTAACTAACTGTTTTTCTCTTGCTGCTTTTAATATTCTCTCTTTGTCTTTTGCTCTTGGCATTTTAATTATGATGTGTCTTGGTGTGGTCCTCTTTGGATTCCTTTTGTTTGGGGTTCTGTGCGCTTCCTGGACTCGTAAGTCTATTTCTTTCACCAGGTGGGGGAAGTTTTTGGTCATTATTTCTTCAAAAAGGTTTTCAGTATCTTGCTCTCTCTCTTCTTCTGGCACCCCCATAATTCTGATGTTGGTACGCTTGAAGTTGTCCCAGAGGCTCCTTACACTATCTTCATATTTTTGGATTCTTTTTTCTTTTTGCTTTTCCGGGTGAGTGTTTTTTGCTTCTTTGTATTTCAAATCTTTGACTTGATTCTTGTGATCCTCTAGTCTGCTGTTGGAGCTCTGTATATTATTCTTTATTTCAGTCAGTGTATGCTTAATTTCTAGTTGGTCCTTTTTCATATCCTCAAGGGTCTCGCTAAATTTATCGGCCTTTTCTAGAAAATTCTTGAAAAACCTTATAACCGTGGTTTTGAACTCTATATCCAGTCATTTGCTTTCCTCCATTTCTTTCGTTTGTGACCTGTGTCTTTGTCTCTGCATTTTGGCTGCTTCCCTGAATTGACAGAGTGGCTTTGTGTGCTAGGTGTCCTATAGGGTCCAATGGCTCAGCCTCCACAGTTACCTGAGGTGGACACTCTTGGTGCACCCCTTTGTGGGCTGTGTGCACAGTCTTGTTGTAGTTAAGCCTTGATTATTGTTGGTATCGCTGGGAGGAATTGACCTCCAGGCCAATTGGCTGTGAGGATCAGCTGTGTCTACAATGGGAGAACTGTGCTGGAGACACCCTTATGAGACAAGACTTGCTTCAGTGGGGCTTTGGTGCTCACTGAGTCTGCCCCCTGAGTGTGTCCCTTATGGATCTGAGGAGTTGTCATCTGGATGGTCCCACTCTGACCCCTGGGTACACTGGCTCTTGGATCTCCAAGGAGGTGCTAATTTAGCCTCTGCCTGAGGCCACCCAGCAGGAGCTACAGAGAGATCTGCAGATTCCTCTTCTTTGTTTGGGTTTTGGAGGTGCCCAGATGAGGCCCAGCTGTGAAGCAATGCAAGCTGCTGTGGGGCCTTGGGCCTTCTTTTGGATGTTCTGGGTCTCACTGACTCAGCTGCAGTTTGTTAGGTAAGTTTAGAATTCAAAGGACCAGGCCATTCATATGCAAAAGCCTCTGGGCTCAGCTTGGATGGGGTGGAGTCTCAGGGTGGAGCAAACAGCAATGGCTTTGTGGGGCGGGATCTCAGGGCGGTGGTCTCAGTGTCCCAAGGTAATCGCTGCAAGCACCTCTGAGAGAAAGCCACCCTTGAGTTTCGCTCGCTGCCAGACAGTCCAGTTTCTCCCCATATGAGTCTGGGTCCCCAGAGTCTCACCCAGATCTGGAGTTCAGAGCAGTCAGGAGCTTTTGTCTCCCCGCCGATTGAGAAAGCCAACCGCGTACTCAGTTGCCAGCCGTCTCTGCGCGAGGGTCTCTGTATCTCTGCCTTCCGCAGCTCCTGTGAGTCTCAGTGTGCTTTTCTCTTTCCTTCTAGTTGTAGAATTTCCACTCAGCAAACCTTCCTGTGGTTCTAGATGATGTCCGTTTTGTCTTTTAGTTGTAGTTTTGAAATTGTTGTGCGAGGCAGCAGTTCAGGTGTTTACCTATGCCGCCATCTTGGTTTCTCCAAAATGTTTTTATTATTCCATAGAATTTGCATACGTCAGTGTAAATTGTGTCTGTCACCTCAGTCCTCTCAGATGTAAAAGTGAGCTTTCTAGAAAGGTTATATACAGTAGTCCCCTCTTACCTAGGGTTTTTGTTTTTTATCAAGATTGCACAAAAAACAGTTACTTGTGGTCAACTGCAGTCTGAAACTATTAAATGGGAAATTCCAGAAATAAAGTTTATAAGTTGTAAATTGCATGCCATTCTGAGGGTCGTGACAAAATCTTCAGCGGTCCTTGTTCCCCCGCAGGACATAACATCTGTTTGTCCAGCGTATCCACATTGAATAGGCTACCCGCCTGCTGGTCACTTAGTTGCTGTCTCAGTTATCAGATATTTTGGGAGAGAGACCACATTCACATAACTTTTACTACAGTATGTTGTTATATTCTATTTTATTGTTAACATCTTACTGAACCTAATTTATAAGTTCAATGTTATATAGGTATGTATGTGTAGGAAAAAATACAGTATATATAGGGTTTGGTACTCTCTGCAATTTCAGGCATCCACTGGGGGTCTTAGAACGTGTCCCCTCTCCGATAAGGGGACTACTATAACTGTCAGTTCATGGCTTATCTGCAATTCATATGCTTATTTAAAATATAATAGTTGGTTTTCTGCTATTTTTCTCCATTTTATTTTTTACTGAAATTAAATCAAAGCTCATGGTACGTTATTTTATTTTATAGAATTGCTTACTATATTTGTCACATTTAGAAACATTTTTAGGGCAGTAAAAACTTCTAAGTACCGTATGCCAGAATTTAATGTGTTAAAAAAATTATTCTTGTTGCCATGAACTTCCTTTTTTGTGATTCCTTTTCTTTCCTTGTTTCCCAGTATGTTGGAATTATTATCTTTATAATTCTTATATGTAGTTATTATATGTCTTCACTATCGTTTTTAACAATTGAACTATGTTTTCTATCACATGCATTCATTCGCTCTTGTGGCAAAACAAAGAATAATTAACATATTCAGAGGATCCTAAAACTTCATTTTAGGAAGTCATTTTCTTCTCTCAGTATTTCTCCAGAATTGCCAATAAGGAGAAAACATTAACTTCCCTCTTTTTCTCTGCCTGCTTTCACCAAAGATTGCTAACAGTTGTGCATTAGGAACAGCATGGTAGCAGAAATAGAAATGAGATGCAGATAATCCTCTAAGTGGGTCTTCAGTGCTGTCTCGGTATTTGAAGTGCCCAGGGGCTTGCCTGGCCCAAAGTAAGCAGTAAGGAAATTTTTGTTAGATGGGTAGGTGGGTTCATGAACAAACCAGTCAGTAAAACCGCATGGATTTCTCAGATGGTTAAGTCTGAAATCTTTCCTAAAATTGTGTTAATCTGAGATTCATAACTACCACAATATTGGAAATAACAAAAGTTATATCGTTTTCTAAATCATTAACTGACATGTATATATATATCACTTTTGTTTCTAAAGGAAGTAGAAATTCGGAACAAAGACCTGGAGGGACAACTCTCTGACTTAGAGCAACGTCTGGAGAAAAGTCAGAATGAACAAGAAGCTTTTCGTAATAACCTGAAGACACTCTTAGAAATTCTCGATGGAAAAATATTTGAACTAACAGAGTTACGAGATAACTTGGCCAAGCTTCTAGAATGCAGCTAAGGAAAGTGAAATTTCAGTGCCAATTGATTAAAAAATACACTGTCTCCCTTCATAGGACTGTTTGGGCTCTGCATCAAGATTGCACAAAAAATTTAAATATCACTCCTCCAGGAGGAGGATTTTTTGAAAATTGGAATTGTATATTTCAGTGTAAATTTTAGAATCCAGCTTGTAGCTAGTTGGGGAAAAAGATGAAACACTTGAACTACAAATTACCTCCATGTATATTATTGGCCATAGTTAACTAGAAAATTATAAATAGACACTTAATGCAATCCTTTTTTTCTTTTTCCTGATATTAGCCAATGGGAGAATTAACAATGTCTGGGTCACATCCCCTTTTTGTGTTCAACACAGTGAAGGCTATCTGCTTTTTAACTTAATTTATTTATGATATCTAAAGCTGTGTTTTGTGCAAAAAACCTTAGTGACGAAAGCCCTGTCTTTTGTTATAATCTGAATAATTTCTCAGGATATTTTTGCACTGTTGAGAAGCAGTGTCCTTACCAATTAATTCTTGCCAGGAGTGAGAGAGCGCTGCGTCTTTAATTGAAACATGCTTGCTGTGACAGGGTGGGTAGAGCTCTTCCCTTTTTTTATGCGGGAAGATATTTCACTCTGGCGACCACTCTGCTACACTCTGGTGTTCTCTAACCTTGTCACTGTATAGTTTACTTTTCCATATTGATTCCATGTATTTATGAGAAGATACTGTCTCCCATTTTATTACACATTTTAAAGCCAGCTAACGAAGGCAGCTGAGTCCCTCAGAAATTTTTCTTTTTAAATTTCTAATAAATTTGACACAGTACTGAAATGCAGCAGCCCGTCACTGGCGGTCTGGTCTAGCAATGTTAAGTATATTTACAGAATATGCAGTTACCTTTATTTATATATTTTGCAAGAAATCTTTTCTGAATGATCAACGCATTTCAATTTACAAATAATTATGGTTATTGGGGAACTGTTTATTATAGATCATTTTCAGGTGTATAGCTATTTTAAAAGGGATCCATTTCCATCAAACAGCTGATCAGAGGACTAATGGGATTGAGCCGTGTACTCTGTCTGGATCTTCACGCCAACCATATCTCTAGTCAAACCTCACAAGGCAATATTCTGAACTGTTAACTAGGCATTTCAACACAGGAATTCAACTCAATAGGCTCTTCTCAGTGAACAGGTTTTAATGTTGTTTTGATGTAATTTTAAAAGACTTTTAGCAAAGATGCATTTCTTTATATATTTCTTTTAAGAAGCTATTTTAAAAGTAAGGCACGTGCTATTTAGTCTGCATATGGAGTAGGAGTTGCATCAGAGTCCATGTATTCTCGCTGTACAATGCCTGCGATGTTGAGGAGGGTTCTTTTTTAAAGTGTATGCTTGGGAATTTGACTCGGAGGAGTCTACAAAGTGCACTGACTTTTGGTTTGTACCCCCAAAAGACTGAATTGTTAAGAAGAAAATTAAGCTAATTAATCAATTTGTAACCATTTTTTCACTCACAAACAGCTACTCAGCATAGGCAATTTTGTTTTATATATGTATGTGTATGTATGGAAATACATACATATTAATTTATATTAGAGTGAAAAATAAATGGTTTCTAAACTTAGTTTCTAAAGTGAATTTTCAGATGTCTCTGAAAAGTTTTTATCAGACACTTGATCATCATGTATTATATGTGCTATAACATCATGTGAGTTACCTCCATCTATTTTAGGGTATTTTCCTCACCTATGTATTACAGGGAAGATAATGTAGGTACACAAGCTCAGAGCTGAGATATTTCTCTGACAAATCAGGTAATAAAATTTTATTTGATAGAATTTTGAAGTAGATGTGATTTTATCTATCAGTTTCTGAGTAACAAAGAGCACCAGATTTTGACTTAAATAGGGGATTTAACTCTAGGGATCAGGGAATGTAGATATGAAGAGTTAAAAATAAAAATAAACAGTGTAAGCTGTTGAAATGGTAAGTGAATTATTTTAACGATGTAATAAGATATTTTTAAATTTTGACATAGTTATTATATAGTGGGAAAATAACTCATCAAAGTGTCTCCACTTGAGTTGTATTGATATGTGAGATGTGTGTAACTCAATATATACATATATCCATATGTATATACAGAAAATTATTTTTAATATTTTCCTACTATATGAAATTTAAAATTGGAAATTTTCTGAGTTTTTTCCTTGTCCAATAGAGCCTAATTTTTTTTAAAGTGATCTAACAATTTCTTGAGGGCTGCACCTTTAAATTCCCAGATTGTCATTAGATGTGTACAGTATATGGGATAAGGTGGACACAAGTGCACATATAAATAAAATCTTACGACTATTTTAAACATTGATTTACGGTAGGAGAGTATCTAGAGTCATCATTTTCAAGTCATAATTAGGTTGTGTGCCTACTGTAGTTTTCTCCATTTCTGTATTATAGAAATAAAAGTTTGCATATTAAAATTTGATTTTCCCAGAGACAAATATTATATAATGTATCTATATTTAGATCAAACTGTGGTAATATATTTGTCAGAAAACAATGTTGGGGACTGTAGCCTGAACATGTGGACTCGAAGTGACACAGAAAGGAGAGCAGAGGGTGATCGCATTGTGTATAAGTTATTATATGAAAACTGAATTCTTGTACAAAAAAACAACTGGAAAAAAAAGAAAGACAAAAATACAGTTTTTATTTTGAAATACATTTGTTGTTCTCTGGAGAATGTACTTTATCTTTTTTCCCCTCAGTCTTTTACAGATACTTTTTAAAAAGCATTCAAGTGATGGCAGCATTTACTTAAATCTTACAGGTGCTATTGGATTTTACATTAGTGTGATCTGTTGTGAAACCCTAACTTTGACATAAAAGGTTTTGTAAGTATTTTCCTGCCTGGAAAATTAGTTTTGGCCTCTCTCTCTCTCTCTCTCTCTCTCTCTCTTTCTCTCTCCCCCTCTACCCCTCCCTCCCTCCCTCCCTCCCCCCCTCCCCTCTTCCCCTTCTTCCTCCGTCCCTTCCCCTCTCTTTTTTTTCTCCCTTACTGCAGATCTTACAAAGTTCGTGAAGGTGCATCTCTGCCCTTACAGAAGAGCTCCAGCACCATCATAGATTTAATGTTTTGCTGTCATTGAACTGTTGGGAAGCAATTACAGTAGAGAAAAAACTTACACTTTTTTTTCCAAGTGGAACTTGAAAAAGGGACACTCAGAATTAAAGCAGTACCACCTTTTTAAACTCTTTGGTTTGTTAAAGAATTAAATTCCTTGTTCAAATTAAATTCATTCGTTAACAAGTGTGCTATAGTCTTCCATGTTTTCATTCAACTCTGGAGTACGCAGCTGGCCTGCTCTCTCCTGCGCACCTGACTTCGGTCCGTTCTGGAGTGGGAGGCAGGCAGGGGGAACATTTGTTAGGTGGCAGTATTTGTTCGTTGGTTTTTCAAGAAATTATTTTGTCTATTTGACATCAAATGACTTTAACATCCTGAAATTCTGTGCTTGAAGTTATAAAATAGTCTTCAATGAATTTTCGTCTTCTGGATATTTAGCATTGTTCTTTTATCATTCATGAATAAATTATATAAAACTTAAAGAAGAAAACTTCCAGATAAGTAGTAGTTGAGAATGACATATTTTTAAAAATTTCTCAAGTAGCGTATTATACTGTTAACTTGTTAAGATGATTTTCATGTAAGAGTATTTTGAAAATTATTAGAAATGGATCTTTTTAGAATGGCAACAGATGCATCATTCACCTTACTCTAGTTGTAGAGATGTTCCTCATATTCACATTAAATCGGACCTTACATTTTTATGACAGTTTTTCTCTATGGGAATCTGATATGAAGATGTCACACAAATAGAAACAGTTAATTGAATTAAAGACATGATATTTTTATTTATTTAACCCTCACCAGAGGGTATATTTTTCATTGATTTCTAGAGAGAGTGTAAGGGAGGAAAGAGGAGGGAGCGAGAAATATTGACATGAGAGACACATCGATCGGCTGCCTCCTGCACTCGCCCCTACCAAGGCTGGGGAGCCTGCAACCAAAGTATTTGCCTTTGACCGGGAATCAAACCGGGGCCCTTTGGTCCGCAGGCCGATGCTCTGAGCCAGTGGTCGGCAAACTCCTTAGTCAACAGAGCCAAATATCAACAGTACAACGATTGGAATTTCTTTTGAGAGCCAAATTTTTTAAACTTAAACTTCTTCTGACGCCACTTCTTCAAAATAGACTCGCCCAGGCCGTGGTATTTTGTGGAAGAGCCACACTCAAGGGCTCAAGGGGCCGAAGAGCTGCGTGTGGCTCACGAGCCGCAGTTTGCCGACCACTGCTCTGAGCTAACCGGCCAGGGCAAATGTTTTTCATTTTTTTTGTTTATATATTGCCTTATAAAATAGCTAACAATTTCATCCAAGAAAAAAACCCTCAAAAACTCAGTCAGCACTCACTGCCTAGTGCTTTGTACACTAGATGGAAAAGAAATATTGTAAGTCATTTTTACCAAAAACGGGTAACATAGGGAGAGAAATTACATCTGGACTAGATGGAATAGGGAAAAGGCCACAGCTCCCAATAGACTTCTAATGGAATCACGGGTCTCTTTGAGGATACTTCTTTCCTTTCAAGGACACATTCCAGAGGATACCTGGAGTATCAGAGTGAGAGGAGGTTTTTTTTGAGGGGGAGGTCAGAGCCAGCAAAAAGAGTAGGAGCATGATGAGCAGTTTTTATCTAAGGGACGGCAGGATAGCCAGAGACACATAAAAGTGCTATTTCCTACCTGCTGCTGCTTTTAAATAAATGAGTTGGGAATTGTCCTCATTAATTTCAAAGTCTTTCAGAAGACCTTGAAATTTGTCTTGTCAGGACTTATAACCAAACTAGAGGCCCGGTGCACGAAATTCGTGCAGCAGGGGCGGGGGGGGGGGGGGCGGTCCCTCAGCCCAGCTTGCAAAGACGCAAGCGTTCTGCACCCGGCCTGGCCAGAGGCCCTCTGCGGCCGAGCGCGAAACGCTTGCCTCATCGCCAGGGCGATGACACAAGTGTCTCCCCCCCCCCCCCCCGCCACTCCCCCGCTGCTCCATGCCCGCTGCCCCAAGGCCCTCCATGGCTGGGGTGGAATGCTTGTCTCGTTGCCACAGCAACGAAGCAAGTATTCCGCCAGGCTGCTCACGCTGCCCGCTCTCAGCAGCCGCCCCCCCCCCCCCCGGGACTGGGGGACTCCAGTGGGGCTGAGAGGACTGGGCGCTGCCATCTTGTGGCTATGGGCACCTCCATCTTCGTGATGGAGTGATGGCCAATTTGCATATTCCCTCTTTATGATTTTGACCTACTTTTGTCAGTTATTTTCACATCTGATCTACCCAGGGACAGACATATTACTCTGCTTTCTTTTAATAACACCAAATTAAGGTGATAATGGGTGCCTAATAAATGCAAAATTAAGCCCATTTTTTGTAGCATAGAAAAATGTCTTTTATTGGTAGTTTTTCTAGCAACATTCATGATTTTATCTTATCTGTGTTATATAACCATGTTACTATATGTAGTAAGTCATATATCTATGACTTCTGTCTATGACCTATTTGATTGTTATACCTTAAGCGGAATGACTATTTCAGAAAACATGGCTAGAAAGCACATGTACTTGAAGTGAATGATTTCCTGACAACTTCAGTATAAAATGGAACATAAAGGAGTGTTTGTTGACTATCTGCTGTATGACAGGCACAATACTAACTGTTTGACATTTCATTTCTACATAGAGGGGTCCATCCAGGGGTGTTCTTTTGGAAGGGGGTGGAGGAAGGCAGGGAAGAGGCCAAATGATTGCACCTGCAGTCATCGGGCTGGTTATCCAGTACACCAGTTAAAAAGGTGGAAATCTTGCTCATGTTTCTGGTACAATCTTTCCCTCTAGCTTGCCTTCCTTGCCTCTCTAGAATATCTGTTAGGGTACTTCTTAATTATATATTTTATATTCATACTCCTCGAACTTCTTCCTTTAGCTCCTTTGATTTTGACAATGCTTATTGTCATTCAGTTGTAAGTCATATTTTGTTTACAGATGTCATGTTTTAGTCCCAATTTTTTGAATTTATGAGCTTCAGATAATATAAGGAAAGTAGTTTCATATGCAGAATTCGGTCTATAAAACTTATGTATCAAACTATTTCCAAAGGCCTTGGAAAGGCAGTTTATCTCTTAAGTTTCCTACTGAAACAAGTTGTAAACCTGCACAACTCATCCCCCTCCACTAAATAGCAGTTCAGCAATCAGTACTGAGTGAGTTTGTGGTTGGTTCTGGTTCCACAGCAGTTGAGGCCTCTCCAGGTTGATTAAGCCATTGGCTCAGCCACAGAAGTAACTCATTAGATGGTAATATGCCTCACATAAGTAGAATCATACATTATTTGTCATCTTGTGTCTGTTTTTTTCATTTAGTAAAATGCTTTCAAGGTTCATCCATATTGTGGCATATATCAGAATTTCATTCTTTTGAATACTGAATAATATTCCATTGTACAGATATACCACATTTGATTTATCCATTCATCTGTCAATTGACATGTGGGTCATTTTTACCTTTTGGCTATTGTGAATAATTCTGCAATGAACATTCATGTACAAGTGTTTGAGTTCCTGTTTTCATTTCCACCTAGGAGTGGGATTGCAGGATAATGTGTTAATTCTATCTTTAACCTTTTGAGGAACCAAAAGGATTGGGTCTGAATTGGGTTCATTGGAAAGGTTCATAGAGCAAGGTGCCGTCGCACTGGGAAGTCACAGTCGTGGGGTTACTGCTTTGTTAATAGACCTATAAGTGATCCATTGGCCTCTATGTCATGCCTCTTACTCTTGCAACTAAAATATTTATTGAGCACCTGTTATGTCCCACCTGTTATTCTATTTTGGAATCAAAACAAGAGAAACACTCACAATGTAGTACAGGACACACATACTTTACAGTGTAAAGTGCTGGGATCAGGAGAGCACTCGCATGAGGGAGCCCAGAGACAAGAGGAGTGGAGAAGTCTTTCCCAGAAGAGATGGTACCTGTCTGAGTCCTGGTGTAGGAGTAGGAGCTAACTAGCAGAAAAGAAGTGAAAGAGAATTGCAGAGTATAATGGAGAAGTAGGCAAGGGGAAGAACAGGAAGGACTTTAAGTTGTGTGAAAATTTTGGGTTTTATTCTGAAGGAAATACAGAGGTATTTAAGGATTTTCTGTAAAGAAGTGATGTAACAAAAACATGTTTTATACGTCTAGGTAGTTGTGTGAAGTACAATAAATCCCCCATCGTGGGAGTGGGAATGGAGAAGGTGTTCAGAGAGTATTTAGGAGGTGGAATTAGTAGGACTGATTGGCTAATGTAGATGACAAGGGAAAAGAAGAATGCGGGATGATTCCTAGCTCTCTTGAGTTGGACAACCAGATGAACAATCCCATTTATTGAGAGCGCACATTCAGGAGAGGAGGTGAGACAAAGCAAGACGAATGATGAGCTCTGTTTAGAGTTTAAGATGTCTATAGAACATCCAAGTGAGATATAAGTCTAAACGGAGCTTAGAAGAGAAATATGAGCTGTTTGGGAGATAGGTGTCTGGGAGTTGTCAACATAGGTCATGGTAATTGAGGGCATAAGAAATGGGGAGAATAAGATGAACATGTCACTGTGGGCCAGGGGCAGGACAGGACCAGAGCTTTTCAAGGAAACAGAAGGAACGGCCAAGAGGGAAGAGTGAACAACCAGGCCTAGAGTGGAGTGTCAGAAAACCGGGCACATTTCACACAATAATGATACCAGTAAATAAACTCATGTCTGAGGTGATGATACTCAAACTGTGTTCTATTGAGATCCTTCATTAAGTTTGATTTTAAAATACATATTAACTTAAAAAATCAAAACCAGCAAACTCCAGTACACCATTTATAACATTTCAAAACATTGAAACCCAGCAAACATCAGTACCAGGTTAACTGTTTTTGTGCAGATGCAGAATAAGGCCATCTCTGGTAAATTGAAGAGCATCTTAGTATTTCGAGGTGAGCTATTAAAGAAGTGCTACTATTTCTTAGTGTGAATCAGGGCTTTCTCAGTACTTTGCAACTGAAGCAAAATACAAGGTGGGGTCTACATATGGTAACTGCTGTCTTCTATAAGCCCAGTTTCAAATGTTTATGAAAATGACTTCATTTTTCTTATTGACTTGTTGATTAAATGCTACCATTTTTTTTTCTGTTAATAGCTTCCATGTTGCTGTCATTTCTAAAAGGTTGTGGGGGTGGGGGGACAATAGACAAGAAGAATTAACACTTTTCTAGTAAAACTTGACTTACTATCTTTCTGTGGCTCACCTGCCTCTCAAAGTCAAGTTCTAGAGGCTAAAGTGTATTGCATGTTCCTTTTCCAATGTGTTACTTTGATACTGAATTCACCTCGAGGACCAGGTGATTTTGTGTTTGCATTGCCATAGAAAGTTTAGAGAGTTAACATTTCTGTTGTCTTACTCTTCTTTTTATATTGATTCATAAACAGGTAACTGTATACAAATTATCTCTGGTAGAAATAAGCTCAAACAACAACAAAATACTCCTTGTATTTGTTATTTGATTTTTATGTCTAGTTTAAGTTAAAATTAAAATTAGCTTGAATTCCTCGAGTAGACATGACTTGCACTACTTAGGTGAATTAGAGCATGTCAGACATTCCAGGAAGAAACGGAGCTACTGGTTTTCAAATTTGGCTCCAAATAATCCATAAAACTTACAAATCACTTGTGAATTGTCAAATAAACTGACTTTTAAACCACCTTTGTTCATATTTTTCTACTGAGTGATTAATCTTGGTCTCCTTTAGCAGAGCCTTTATCTAGAGTACATTCTGTGCATTAAAATCCCGATATATATAATAGTGTAAAACATAGAGCGTCACAGTCCACGGTGCATGGCCATCCCACAGGTTCACAGCAATGTCGTGACTTAACCGTATTTGTTGTCCCATTTTATAGATTTCATAGACTCAGCAAGATTAAGTGATTGGCCAAGTAAGAGGCAGAACAAGGAATAGAACGCAGGTCCTCTGCCCGCTAATCCACTCCATCGTGTCCCAACTAGGAACGGCAGGCCTTTTAGAAGAAGGCAGGTACAGGTACAAAAGTTTAAATTCACAGTATTTGACAACCTATCACTTAATGGGAAAAAGCATTCTCCATTTTACAATAGTATTGTCTTTGAATATTTAACACACCACTTCTCTGCTTTTTTAGGGGAAAAAACTTAATTATGCAAGTGGTTCTTACATGATTTCTTTTTTGCAAATGTTTTTAACAGTACAGATAAAGCAAAAGTTACTCTTAAGTTCTCAGTTTCATCCCTAGAAATTGTTACTATAATCTAATTAATATGTGTCCTTTCAGCATTTTATATCCATTTATATACAAAATATATTTGTTGATAGATATTTTTAGTTGTTTGAGGGGGAAGGGAGTGTATAAATTTTATATGGCGTGTCTTGTTCTACAATTGCTACTTTTTACTTAATTTCTTTGGAAGATATGGCCAAGTTGGTCACATATAGACCTACCGCGCCCCTTTTAACTCCTTCAGAGTTACGCTTTATGGATATGTCACAGTTTAAGCATTTGCATATTTTTCTTTTATCTTTTATACCACCACCTTCTTCCTGAACTTGAGGCTACTTATTAAATATTAGGGGTGTTTAGGATTGATTAATACCCAGTTACCAAATGCCCCACACTACCTCTTATAATCTAAATCAGGATAAGCTCTGGATGTTTTAAGTTTTCCTGAAAATTTCAAAAAATGTTTTAACTGATCCTGAGGAAAATATTTCTAAATGAAACAACAGGCAACACCTAGCACATGCTTTGGACAAAAAATGTTGAATAAATGTGTTGAACAACTGAATATGCTTACTGTCTTAGAAAAGAGGGGATGCCCAATGTAAATTTTAACCTTGACTTGGTCCACCAGCTGTTGGATAGGACCATTGGGATGGCTAGGGAACCAACCGGGGTATGTGAGACAAACCCAAAGTGTAGTGCTTCCCCTGCCAGTTGAAACGTTTTGTGAGCACCTACAGTATCACTAGGCACTGGGAACGCAAAGATCTAAGACACAGTCCCTTCTCGCAAGAAACAGAGTCTAGTGAAGAAAGCATATGTGTTCCATATGTGCAGTAAGACAGTGTTGTGATAAAAGGAGTCGGAGCTTCCAGTGACTAGACAGAGGAAGGAGTTAGTCCATCAGTGGTCATTGAGGAGTTGACATCTGAGCTGAGATGTAAAGATAAATAGATGTCTACTTAGAAGATTCTGGTGATGGCCAGAGAGTCGAGGGGAAAGGGTGCATCACAAGAGCACAGAGCCACACACTCAAATGCAGTCTAAACCCCTGATGGACCCGTCAGTGGCTTAGCTTGGGGCACCGAGCAGATGAGGTAGACAGATTCCAGACCGAGACCTTGTTTCGTGTCCTTGGCAGTTCTGACTTCCTAAAGGCAGTGGAGAGTCTCCGAAACCTTGGAGGAGGGAAGTAACATGATTGGATTTACATTTTAGAAAAAGCAAATCACTGGCCACAGTATCAAGAATGAATTTGACTCCTCGAGTTAATGGAGGTATTAACTAACTTGATTGTGGTAATAATTTATATATATATATATATATATATATATATATATATATATATATATGTATATATATATATATATATCTCACATTGTATACCTTAAACTTGTACAATATTATATACTAATTATACCTCAGAAAATCTTGCGGGGTGGGGGGAGATTGAACTAAGAAAGGTTCTGCAAGAACAGATTCAGGATTCTAGATGACTTATTATTTTCATTGTAGAAGTCCAAGTAAGAGACAAAAAAAAAAAAATGGAAAATGATGCGAAAACAGCTGAACTAATTATGAGAGAGATTCAGGAGGTATGTGATGGGATGACATTTTAGGATTTTTAATCTGTTTCTTTTTTCCTGGCATTTATTAATCCTTTCCTTTCCCCTTACCCCCAATTCAGACAACAGCCAAAGCATTTAATTCCCTGGCCCTCAGGACTGGGTTGTTAGTGCAGTAATGAGAAAGTCAATTCTCTACTTTTGAATTTCTCCTCTCAAATCAGATTAAAACAACAACAACTCCCGTGTGACAAGCAAGAGGAAATGAAGGAAACAAGTTAATGAGAAGGTAGTAAGTATTGCTAAGAAGGAACCCTGAGCACTGCCCCCTCCCTCTAACACTCCAGCCTTAAGTCAGGGACAAATAGGTGAACCCCACGGGATTAGAATTGAATAGCAGAAGACACCCATGCCTCAGTTTCCAGGTATCCCCTGGGCCAGGGTGATGCAGCAGATGCTGAGGAGAAATGGTGACATGGTGTGTCTAAGCTAAGAGAGTCCCCAACAAGTTTCTTGGGACCCCAGAGTGGCACAGGGAGGCATCTGCAATGTTTCCCTGCCTGACCCTCTCTAGCAGGTGCAGAAGTTATTGACCAAGGAGCCAGTGAATTAGGACAGAGTCACTTGGGACCAAAGACCAGATCAGATGGGCAGCTCAGTGGATGTTGGTGCAGAAAGGTGCCAGTGGCCAGCGCCAGAGGTAACCTAGTTGTGGAAGCAAATGCCAGCACTGATAGAGGTGGACAAGGAACCAGAACCCACCACTCTCCCAGCTCTCCAAGTACCCTGATGCTACATGAAACCTAGTTGGAACCCCAGAGAGGAGGTGGGAAACCCTAATTGGCTGAGTTTATCTTGAACTGACAAAACCAATGTTTCTGATGCAGAATATGTTTTAGAACAAAACGGAGAAGAATGAAATTATATTCTTTGCACACCCAAATTGTGGCCTGCAAAAATGTACCCACCACCAATAGACTTTGTAGGGCGTGGTAGCTGGAGGACTTCTGGGTTTCCAGATTTGGTTGGAAGAAAAGTAACTTTTGTTTGTTGAGTTGGAGGTTCTTCTCCAGAAGTCGTATGAGTCTGAAGATTGGGAAGGGAGTGTTGGCTGGAGAAATGGATTTGCAAGTTACCAGAAAATAGGCTGCTGGTGAAGCCATGAGATGAAATCAGAGAGGGTGAAGACAACAGGACCAGAGCCCTAGAGAGCCCGGACATTGACAGGGGTGTGCAGGGAGAAATGGAGGTCAAAAGGTCCAAATGACCTAGAGAAGAGCTAGCAGGTGACACCAGATAATCAAATTGATTAACTGTCATTTAATTTTATACTAAATCAGTAGGATCCATACCAAGGATAGTTCAGGCTTACAAACTAAAATTCTTTGTTATAACTTCTATTAACCAGGAAATGATCTACTTCACATCCAAATGTGAGGCCACATTCTGACTGCCTGGGGCTGCTGGGCTGCTGGGATTCGGACCCCAGGACCTAACTGATGTTAACATGGTGTAGCCTTACTTATCTCCGTAATGTTCCTGCAAGACCTACTTCATACCTAATGGGGGAACGGTGCGAGAGGTTCTGAACTGTGCTCTTAATACAATCACATACACTGGGCGCTCTCCTCTGCATGTTAATATACTGTAGAAATTTTCTTTTTTTGTCCTACCCAATTCCCCTTTTAAGAAAAGGTCTCTGAAAAATTGTTTTCAAAGACTAAGACTAAACAAATTTGTTCTTTTGGGCCAATGCTTCTTATATCTGGGCAGTAAGAACTACATAAATCCATCATTCCCTCTTCACCCTGGCTGCCAGGAAGCTAAGACCAGGCTTGGGGCTTAAAACCCATTGTGTTCCTCAGAGAGTTCTTACAGTTTCTTTTTTCTTCCTCTTGGTCCTTATTTGTTCCTTGCTCCTTTTTTTTTTTTTTTGTTATCAGTAGTTTGGTCTTACTATATTGGTTCTTACATTTTTATAATAAACTGTCTCAAATATAGTTTGTGTTTGGCAAAAAAGTAGAATAGGTAATTAAAAACTAAAGGATATGTCCTCATTATTTTTCAGTTTCTTAAAACCATATCTCTGAGTAGTTACGAAGTTCATTCTGATGACTGTTTCAGAGAAGTTTTTCCCCAATAGCTAATCTATATATCAACAACAATAACAAAAATTAAACATTTGGTTGTTAATGGTATATGGGCATTTAAGGAAAGCGTTCCTCTTTAGTCTGTTAGCTTTATCAATTATGGCCTTGTTGGTCAGAAGTATGGTTACTAACCTTATTAGTGTTAGCATAAATTTTTTTCTTCTCCAAATCCCATGTCAGAGCTGATAACATGCTTCTTGCTTGGACTGTTGAATTATCATGAGCAAGAACTGGACAAAACTAGCACACATTCCCCGTGTTGGGCTTGGTTCAGAAATTTGAGCATGCTTTCGTTCGTCACATCTTTTGGACTAGCAGATTCTGTTAGGTGCCATGATGTCCTTTTACCATCACCAGCCAGGAAGATACAAGGCTTCCCTCAGAGCAAAGACTGAGCTATTGATAGACACTCTGTCAAGAGCAAGTATTTCCCCAAGAGCCCTGCCAAAGGTTGCTGCCCAGGCCGGACGCAGCCTCCTTCGGAGTGCGGAACTCCCAGGAGACCTTCCTGTTCCTCAGATGGCTAATATATTAGTCATTAAGCCACATGTGCCAGGTTAGAATGAAGTTAGCAATTACCATGGCTTTAATTCCCAAGTTGGCCCTGAGCAACCTGACCTGAACGCTGGATGAAACTCTCCTTTGAATAATGTTTATGGTGGCTGGATGTAGCCTAGGTCCTCAGCCACTGTGCTAAGTATTAGCGTGGGTCTCAACAAAGAGAAAAGGTCCAAACCCTCCCTTTTGGCTAATGATTTGTTCCTCAAACCAACACGTCTTGAAACTCTAGTTCTAGTTTTAATCATTTCATTCCATTTGAAAGAACAGTAGCTATAAGAGGGAGCAAGGGAATTATTCACTTTGTATCATGTGCTGGGCACTCTCCGTGTTACGTCATTTGGTCCTAACCACAGCCCAGCAAGGTGATGGGTGGCTCCACTGCACGGATGAACCCAGAGACTGGACACCAGTGGTCACCCAATGCCATGTAGCCAGCAAAGGATGAAATCCAGTTTGAACTCAGAAAGCTCCTATTTTTTCTCTAAGAGGCACAGTTTTCTTTCCCACCCTCAGCAATGACATAGAAAGATTAAGAAAAAGGTGGAGTTGACTGCTCATTCAAGAGGCTGTAGCAAGATTGGAGCTGGGTGGCTGCTGGGTAGAGCCAGGGCAAGGCCTTGGGGAAGGTTCCTGAATTGCTGACCATCATTCATTCAGGCCTTCCTGCTGCCTGGATTATTATCTGATCCCAAGACTGTGCTCTAACTTTGGGGGTGAAAAAACAGCTAGGGGTTTATGCAGTACTCCCTCCTCCACCCAATGTCCTGATTCCCAAGAGGCCTACTTCATACCTAATGGGGGAGCGATGGGAGGAGTTCCGAACTGTGCTCTTAATACAGTCCTTCTCGTGCCAGGTTAGGCCAGCTCATGTGGACCCAGGAACCGCAGCGACACCTTTTGGAAGCTAAACAAGCTGGCAGTAACGCTGATAGCAGTTAGTAGGCCTACTCGGGGAAGACTCTGGGTTCATGGAGTCAGGATCAAATAAAGGGGGTGTCGGTAAAGAATCTTCTTAGCCTTCGCCATACTCATTCTCCAGTTAAGAACTCCCTTCCACTTGCTGTTCGAAATATAAAAATAAAAACAAAATGAAGATTTTGGTCCCACCTTGTCTGAGTACCAAGACAATTGTTGCTGCTGACTGGAACGGGCAGTGTCTCTAGAGACAGAGTACTTACGGGTTCCTTAAAAACCTGCAGCATGTTTGAAGCATGAAAACCACAGGAACACTTTTGAGATGCAACTTAATCTTCAGGCTATAAAACCAGCTTCAATGATGACGGGGCTTTTGTTTTCTCTGCAGAACCTGGGCTGCCTTTGAAAAAAAGTTGTCACATTTGTAAAGGCGATAAATGTAATGCTTTTCAGTAAGCTGCCATTTCTTCCTCTTTGTTATTTGGTTCAAAGAATTTTTGAATTTCATTCCAATTATTTTTTCTCTGGGTGTGTCAAGAAAAAGTCATACAGAGAAAGGCTTAATAATATATTCTTTTCGTATCACAAACTCTCAAAGTTGTTTTTTCTGAGAGAAATAAAACTAATTTTATTTGCTGTTGGGTTACGGTTATGTGCCTTCAAGTAACATATTTTTCCCTTTAAATACGCATTTTCTTTTTTTTTTTGGTCTTTTTTTTTCTTTATTGATTAAGGTATTACATATGTGTCCTTATCGCCCCATTGCCCCCCCCTCCCCTGCTTATGCCCTCACCCCCCTGGTGTCTGTGTCCATTGGTTATGCTTATATGCATGCATACAAGTCCTTTGGTTGATCTCTCCCCCTTACCCCCACATCTGCTTGATTGCAACACTTAAAATGCCATCCCATCTGAAATAAGATTTGCTGTTATTGCTAAAGATGGTTTTACAAATATCCCTCCAAGAACCATGCATACTATTGACAATAGAGAGCAAACCTATTGTTTTTAATCAAAATTTTGTTAGGCTTATGTTTTGGATTAAGGAGGCGATGTGGTCATTTAATGATTTTATTCCATTTTTATTGCAAAAAGAATGAAAACATGAACAAATATTTCCACACTGGATTCCTCGTAAATGAATTCAAGCCAAGCTCATTACTAGTGGCTGTGCATTTATCAAAGGTGTAAAGTGTGCCCATAGCGGGGTGGCCCAGCTCTTTGAGTGGACACTGCTGGCCTCGGAGAGTGGCTGTCTTCACACATGCCTGGTAAGTTCCAGGGGCTTCTAGGGCTTTGTCAGAAGTCATGCTAACACTATTTTTCCCCACTGGATTCTAGGCACAGAAGGTATGCCACCAGATGTAAGTGAGGCTTAGATCCTTCCTGACCAGGACAGTCCGTAGGTGAGCTGGGCCCCTAAGCTGGGCAGCCCCTCTTGTCCTCCCATGAAGCACTCGGCACGCTCATTTGCCGTGCAACGCTCTTCACACACGTGACCTGCCAACACCTCTAACATGCCTGCAGCTCTTTTGTGGAGGTATTTTCATCTCAGGCCACAATTTCCTCCGCTGCAAATGGGAGACGTGCTCTATAACTTACTAGAGGCCCGGTGCACGAAATTCGTGCACGGGGAGGGGGGCCCCTCAGCCCAGCCTGCACCCTCTCCAATCTGGGACCCCTTGAGGGATGTTCCACTGCCTATTTAAGCCCGATCCTGGTGGGATCAGGCCTAAACGGGCAGTCAGACATCCTTCTCACAATCCAGGACTGCTGGCTCCCAACTGCTCGCCTGCCTGCCTTCCTGATTGCCCCTAACCCAGGGGTGGGCAAACTTTTTGACTTGAGGGCCACAATGGGTTCTTAAACTGGACCAGAGGGCCGGAACAAAAGCATGGATGGAGTGTTTGTGTGAACTAATATAAATTCAAAGTAAAGGAGTGGAGGGGAGAGCAAGAGAACCGGATAGAACATCCGGATCCGGCCCGCGGGCCGTAGTTTGCCCACGGCTGCCCTAACCGCTTCTGCCTGCCAGCCTGATTGATGCCAAACTGCTCCCCTGCCAGCCTGTTTTCCCCTAACTACCCTCCCCTGCAGGCCAGGTCACCCCTAACTGCCCTCCCCTGCAGGCCTGGTGCCCTCCCCCCCCCCTCAACTGCTCTCCCCTGCAGGCCTGGGTCCCTCCCAACTGCCTTTCCCTGCAGTCCTGGTCACCCCCAACTTCCCTCCTCTGCCAGCTTAGTCACCCCTAACTGCCCTCCCCTGCAGGCTTGATCGCCCCCAACTGCCCTCCCTTGCAGGCCTGGTCCCTCCCAACTTTCCTCCCCTGCTGGCCATCTTGTGGTGGCCATCTTGTGTCCACATGGGGGCAGGATCTTTGACCACATGGGGGCAGCCATCTTGTGTGTTGGAGTGATGGTCAATCTGTATATTACTCTTTTATTAGATAGGATAGAGGCCTGGTGCATGGGTGGGGGCCAGCTGGTTTGCCCTGAAGGATGTCCCGGATCAGGGTGGGGGTTCCCTTGGGGTGTGGGGCGGCCTGGGCGAGGGGCCTGTGGTGGTTTGCAGGCCGGCCACGCCAACTGGCGACCCAAGCGGAGGCCCTGGTATCTGGGGTTTATTTATCTTCTACAATTGAAACTTTGTAGCCTGGAGCGGAGCCAAGCCTTCTGCTTGCTCCATAGCAGCAGCCATTTCTATTGGGATTTATGTATCTTCTATGATTGAAACTTTGTAGCCTTGAGTGGAGGCCTAGGCCGGCAAGGGCAGGCGGAAAGCTTGGCTTCCTCCATTGCCGGGGAAACCCAAGCCTCCCTCCTGCTCTCTGTGGCCGTAGCCATCTTGGTTGGGTTTATTTGCATATTCGGTCCTGATTGACTGGTGGGCGTGGCTTATGGGCGTGGCTTGTGGGTGTAGCAGAGTGATGGTTAATTTGCATATTACTCTTTTATTAGATAGGATTCAGTGCCTCTAGAGAAACAAAGGCTTCTCTCATCTGAGGGCAAAGGTGTGCCTGGCAGTCATTTACTGTTGTCTGGACATTTTGTGAGCTTTCTTTAAACACACACCTACCAGATGATCCCGACATTCTACTCCTTTACTTGAAAGAAATAAAAACATGTCCCCACAATAGCCCCAAACTGGAAATAACCCAAATGCCTATTAACAGATGAATGAATAAACAAAATGTAACACCATCTATATAGTGAACTACTACTTAGCAACAAGAAGGAACAAACTACTGATACATGCAACAGGAATGAATTTCATGACATTGAATGGAGAAGCCAGACACAAGAGTACATATTATATGATGCCACTTACACAAAATTCTAGAGAAGGCAAGCTAATCTATTGTAGCGACAAAAAGGTCAGTGGTTGTCTATGGATCACAAAAAGGTACAAGGAAGTTAGCTCTTGGTGGTGAAATGGTCTTGATTGTGATGGCAGTTTCACACGTGTGCAAAACTGTCACCATTTATCAAATTGTACACTTTATATGGGTACAAATTATATGTAAATTCTCAAAGCTACTAGGGAAAAATTTTGTAAGCTCTTGACTATAAAATTTGAAGCTTGAAGAAAATACATAATGGGCAGCAGACAAGTTTTGTGAGACTATGATACCAAAAAAAGGTTGGTGAACCAAACAGAACAATCTTTTTTTTTTTTTTAAGTTGATTTGAATGAGAGAGAGAGAGAGAGAGAGAGAGAGAGAGAGAGAGAGAGAGAAACATCAATTTGTTGTTCCACTTATTTAAGAATTCATTGGTTGATGCTTGTATGTGCCCTGCCCAGGAACAAACCCATAACCTTGGTGTATTGGGAGAATGCTCTAACCAACTTAACAACCCAGCCAGGGACCAAGTATTCTAGAAAGCACTTTGGTTTCTGGGCGGCTTGTGTGAATTTGTAGGAGAATAATTTCGGTAAACCTCAGAACAAAGAACTGCTTTGGGGCCTAAGTAGGGACCCAGGCTGGCTGGGCTTTCCTGGCTCTCCCCCCGGCCCTCTGTGGATTCCCGAGAGCCAGCTGGTTCAGCAACAAAGGCAAGTGCATGGTGGCAGGCAGCTCTTTTGGGCATGTCGGGCTCCTTAAAAGAGATGTCTGCTTTCCCTTCGCCTGAGGTGGCATGTGTCTACTTGGGGCAGATTCCATTCTACCTTTTAAATGTTCTATTCAGAAACTAGAAAGCTGTAGGGCACTTTCTTCTTTCATAGGCACCAGAGTGACCTGTTTTGGTTGACATCACTTTTGGAACCACAGGATGTGAGAATTGGAAGGGACCTGAGATTCTCCTGTCCCACTTCTCAGAGGAGGAAACGGCGGCCCGGAGAAGGTGAGTGACGAAGCTCACACAGCCAGAGCAGAACTGAAAATCGCCGTCCTCCAAGAGTCTCTCTTTTTCTCACTCATAATCCTCTAGAAAAAAATGCAGCCTAAGACCGCTGGATGCCTAAAGCCAGATCCTAAATCCAAGCTCTGAGCCTGCTGCACTTAAAAAAAAATTAAAGCTCTTAAATGGCTGGAATCTAACTGAAAGGCAGCAGTTCTCAATTCTGACCTGCTGTGAGGAGATGTAAGGACCAATCCTCAGCACGGGAATGAATGAGAGGCATTTAGGATTATTGTAGAACTTGGCAGCAATGAAAAATCTATTCCATGGTGAAAATGACCATGTTAAATTTCCATTCTTATTTGCATTTGCAAAAAATAGAATAAAATTATTTCTTCTTGGATAGGAATGTTCTCTGTGACTCGGAAAGGCTTCCTGGCCATTACTGTTCCTTTCACTCTTCATCTACATTCCCTGATGGCTATTGAAATAGCAGGTATTTTATACAGCAAGAACACTCATAACAGCAAATTCTTGACTGAAGTGGAATCAGACTCTTCCAGCAAAGCAGCCATTGCCAGGGAGTAAATTAGGTCTTGCCCGGAGCTCCGCCTACTCTCAGCCAACACTGCTCTTGCACTTTCACACCACACTTCGGCATCTCACATCTGCCCTCAGAGCCTGAGCAGGAGCGCTCCCTGGCTTGTGATGTTCTCTCCCATGGGTGGCTGGACAGCGCTGTGAGGTTGGCGCCAGTGGTTTTGGAGAGACAAAGATGACAGCTGTGTAATTTAGCGGTAGTCCTGGCCCTTCGGATCGCCTGGCAGAGTAACTAGGACAATAACGTAACGAAGGTGACTTCAGGTTGTTAGAACCACCCCAAGCTGAAGCTGCTTTTCTACGTCCATGAGGGGACCCCTGGACTACCAAATCGTGGCACATCCTGGTGGCGTGGACAGAGGTGAGGCCCTACCCTTACCAACGGGATTGATTCTGTGCCACTTGGTCTTGTCCGGATGGCCATGATGGGTGTCAGACATTGGGGGGCTGCTGGGTGGGTCTAACACTTGTGTCCACGACTGAGCACTGTGGGTGCAGAGACTTGCTTTTCTTTGCAACCTATTTCCATGCTCTAGAATTACAGATAACTGTGTATCCACAAGGGCACACAGGTATCTGTATGTAGTAGATCCTGTTGAATGTTAAATTACTTGTTGAACAAGTGGATAATAAAAGTACCACCTTAAATGTGGACTAATCAAGTCAGTGTACTAGTGACACAAGAAGTCAGTGAACATACTGTGGGAGAAACTTTTTCTAGAAAATCCATTAATGACCAGAATAGCTCTAACGGCTATTTTCATGTACATTATATAACCGTGCAGAACTGAGGTGGGTACTTGGGAAGAACCATATACCTCCTCTAATCCTTTGAATTTAAATCATTCCCATCATTGAGGTCAAAGATGTTTGGGATGCCTGAAGTGGATAATTTTCTTCCCCATTTTCTCTTTATTAATTATAAGTGGTCTTATTTACCTAAGAAGCAATAATACAATTGTTATCTCAAGCCACTTCTACTTTTTATCTATTTTGTATCGGTACCTCAGCACACAAGCATGCCTTAGTGTTTCTTTTTTTTTTATTGTCTAAAGTGTTACATATGTCTTCTTTTTCCCCAATTGACCCCCCACCCCCGCCACCGCCCCAGCCATTCCCACCCCGGGCAGGCCCCCACTGCCCCAGTGCCTGTGTCCATTGGTTATGCTAATATGCATGCATACAAGTCTTTTGGTTGCTCTCTACCCACCCCTCCCCTACCATTTCATTTGTCTCTGGATCTATTCTTGTTCACCAAATTATGTTGATCATTATATCCCACATATGAGTGAGATCATGTGATATTTATCTTTCTCTGCCTGGCTTATTTCGCTTAGCATAATGCTCTTCAGTTCCATCCATACTGTTGCAAATGTTAAGAATTCCTTCTTTTTTACAGCAGTGTAGTATTCCATTGTGTAGATGTACCACAGTTTTTTAATCCACTCATCTGCTGATGGGTACTTAGGCTGTTTCCAAATCTTAGCTATTGTAAATTGTGCTGCTATGAACATAGGGGTGCATATATCCTTTCTGATTGGTGTATCTGGTTTCTTGGGATATATTCCTAGAAGTGGGATTACTGGGCCAAATGGTAGTTCCATTTTTAATTTTTTGAGGAAACTCCATACTGTTCTCCACAGTGGCTGCACCAGTCTGCATTCCCACCGACAGTGCACGAGGGTTCCTTTTTCTCTACATCCTCACCAGCACTTGTCGTTTGTTGATGATAGCCATTCCGACAGGTATGATATGGTATCTCATTGTTGTTTTGATTTGCATCTCTCTGATGATTAGTGACTTTGAGCATGTTTTCATATGTCTCTGGGCCTTCTGTATGTCCTCTTTCGAAAAGTGTCTATTTAGATCCTTTGCCCATTTTTTGATTGGCTTGTTTATCTTCCTTTTGTTAAGTTGTATGAGTTCTCTGTAAATTTTGGAGATTAAACCATTATCAGAAATATCATTGGCAAATATGTTCTGCCATGCAGTGGGTTTTCGTGTTTTGTTGATGGTTTCTTTTGCTGTGCAGCTTTTAACTTTGATGTAGTCCCATCCTATCTAATAAAGAGGGAATATGCTAATTGACCATCACTCTGTCACAAAGATGGCTGCACCCACAGCTGAGGCCAAGTTCCCATATGGAGCCTTAATGAGCAATCAGCAGGGACCCGAGGCTACACCCTCCCCAACCCCTGTGGGGCTTGACAGGGGACCTCAGGCTGCATCCCCCACCCGGCAGGGCTTGACAGGGGACCTCAGGCTGTGCCCCCACCCAGCAGGGCTTGACAGGGGACCTCAGGCTGTGCCCCCGACCCCGGCACCAGGCCAGGGGACCTGAGGCCATGCCCACTGCCTGGTGGGGCTTGATGGTGGACCTCAAGGTACGCTTCCCGTCCTGGTGCTGGGCTAGGGACCTCAGGCCACACCTCCCACCAGGTGGGGCTTGACAGGGGACTTTAGGCCACGCCCCCCATCCTGGCACCAGGCTGGGGGACCTCAGACCGCACCCCCCGCCTGGCGGGGCTTGACAGGTGACCTCAGGCCATGCCCCCTGCCCCAGCACCGGGCCAGGGGACCTAAGGCTGCGCCCCCCCTGCCTGGCTGGGCTTGACAGGGGACCTCAAGGTGCACCCCCAGTGCTGGGTCAGGGGAACTCAGGCTGCGCCCCCCACTAGGTGGGGCTTGACAGGGGACTTCAGGCCACGCTCCCACCCAGTGGGGCTTGACAGGGGACCTCAAGGTGCACCCCCAGTGCTGGGTCGGGGGAACTCAGGCTGCGCCCCCCGCCCAGAAGGGCTTAATGGGGGACCTGAGGCTGCAACCCCTGCCAGTGGGGCTTGACGGGGGACCTCAGGCCGCGCCCCCCGTCCTGACGCCGGGCCAGGGGACCTGAGGCTATGCCCCCTGCCCGGCGGGGCTTGACAAGGGTGGGACTGGCCGTGTCTTGGAGTGGCGGTGGGGGGGGGGGCGGCTGGGTCTGGGTCTCACGCAATTTTGAGGCACATGTGGGTGGGCAGAGACTTGACTCTGGGTTGTGTGGTGCACCCCAGACTCTAACAGGAGGAACGTTTTCATATACATTTTACTAATTTTCTTTCATCTCTGACACTTCTATTATAGAGAAAGGGCAAATAGCAATATTAAAGTATTTCCTCTAATTAATCCCCTTTTAATGTGCACGAATTTCATGCACCGGGCCACTAGTTTGTTTATATTCTTCTTAGTCTCCATTGCCCTGGGAGCAGTGTCTGTAAAGATATTGCTATGACTTAGTGTTTCTTACCTATAAAAAATACCCACCCTTAATCCTTAGAGCTATTGGTTGATTTCTCTTCTTTTTCACTGGAAAATTTTTTGAAAGAATTGTATACTCACGAATTATCTCTTCTCAATTTTCCATTTGCTCTGCAGACTTCTCCACTCTGGCTCTGCCCCCACTGATCTGCCAAAAACTCTGTCTCCAAGGGCCCAGTACCTCAGGTCGCCCGTACCAGGGAGCGTTTTTTGAATTCCTATCTGACTGGGACGCTCCTCAGAGGCCCCTCAGAATCCTATTGCACATGAAAGGAAATGCAACTCAATTTGTGGCAAAGAGAACAGTAAGTTTCTTGTATTGTTTAATAATGTTCTCTCCTCCACTTCTCTCTTCTTCCTGGCATCAATCAGATGTTGGATGAGCCAAATCAATCCTCTTTTCTATGTTCATCTCCTTAGTGGTTATTCAGCTCTAAGAGTTGAATTTTTCAAAATGCATTTTATTTTTTCCATCACCATTTGTTCCTTCTATGCCCTCTTCAGCTGTCATAATTTTCATTTCTAAGTGTCACTCCTTGTTTTCAGACTATTCCTTTTTGCTGCAACACATTCTTGTATTATGAATGTAGTATTTCACCTTATTTTTCTGACAAAAATAATTTTAATGTTTTTCTCCTAGTCTCTGAACTGTCTTTTGTTTTCTGAGTTACTTTCTTTAGTTCGTTTTAGTCTGTCCGTCGGGTGGAGACTTTCTGAAACTGGTTCTAAGTAGTCTGTTCATATTCTACAGTGAGACCCTGGGAGCCGGAAGCGGGGGCTGGTTGACTAGTATCTTTGGGGGTAGGATGATTGGGTGGGAGGCCAGCTTCACCATTTGGTAAATCTCCATCTCTCCTCACACATTCATGATGGCCTTTTCTCTGAGGGATTTAATTTCTACAGAAGCATCTTCCAGACTCACCTGGGGGCTGGCGATGCCTAGCTGAGGCTCCCCGTGATTCTGGAGGATTTTAACTTAATCCTCAGGTGTTCAGCAGTAAGTGCCCTCCTCTGTACCTGCTATAGGAGCCCAGATCTTCTCTGGTTCATTTTATACAGAGAATGAACCTCTAGCATCCTGCAGTGGGAAAGGAGGGCCTGGAGATGGGGGTGAGGTCAATTGCTTCTTTTTGACTTTCCACCTCTCTCCTTTCACACTTACACCTCATCCCCACCCTTCAAAGAACAGAGTGCCTCCAAATGGAGTCCCCTCAGGGCTTGGCTTGCTTCTTGCTGCACACTCAGGTCAGCTCCCTCCGCTAACGGCCCAGGCATCTTCCAAACGCTTACTGACATTTCTTGTCCACAGTTTTCTCTTCTTTTAATTCCTTTACTGTCATGTTAGGACTTTAGAAAGAAGTATCGATGTTTGAAGCCACCATATTTAACTGGAAGTTCACTGACATTTATATTTTTGGATTATTTTTTAGATTCTTTAGGATCCCATCTCCACATAAAGTGAGTCAGCAAATAGAAATCCTGCATTTTTCCACTGCACCCAATTCTTCCTACAAAGAGCCAACATAAAGGTTTTCTGTTAATTTAAAATGTTGCTTATTGCAGAATATTCATTTTGAGACATGTGAAATTGTTCTATTACAACAGGAAATGTATATGACTATTGCTGCCTTTTCAGACTGTCCAGGAGCGGCTACTCTAGATTCAGATGTTCCTGCTTCCAAATTATACAAATCTTTGTGTGTGTGTGTGTGTCAAGAACTTTGGTTTCTATTTTCAGAATAATAGCTAACATTTATGTATGCATTTAGCCCATACCACAACCTTATGAAGTAGAAACCATCCATGTTGCAGATGAACAAACAGAAGAACACAGAATTTGTCCACATTCACAGCTAGTAGGCGTCTCAAGAGTCCCTGCTCTTAACCACTATGACTATGTTGTAGAATCATTTATTTAAAAAAATAATTATTGTTGAATGTATTACATATGTCCCCCTTTTCCCCCATTAACCACCACCAGCCCGCCTCCGCCCCAGGCCTTCAGCACCCTATTGTCTGTAGCATATTTTTATTTGATGGAATTTTTAAAGATTTTCCTATCTACTTCCTCACAAGAAACCTAAATAGTAGAACAAACACCTAGAGAAGGAGTTTAATGCACACACACACACAAACACGCGTGCACTAACACAGCCGATGAAAAGGAGCGTAGAACTCTGTGGAGAGAAGTCTGAGATGAGCTGGTTTTTTCATTGTCCTCATTGTTTTGTAGAGCAAGCATGCAAAGTATTTTGTGTATAAAACGTATTTGGCAACTTGAATTCTAGAAGCAATTTATAGAATAATAGAACAACACTACATTCGAGTTTTAAAACCTTTTTTTATTAGGAAATGTACTGCTTATTCAGAAAAATACAGGAACATTAAATGTAAGGCTTACCGAGTTACTGTTTAGTGGACCCCCATCTAATCACCACCCTGGTCAACCAATAGGAGCTTGACAGCCCCACAGAATTTTAGTCACAAAGCTCTCCTTTCCCTCCAATGTGACCATAATTTTTATGGTAATCATACCTTTGCTTTTAAAAAAGTTTTACTGCTTAAATAATAGCCTAAATACTACAGTTTAGTTTAGTCTGCTTTGTAATTTTATATGACTGGAATCATATATTATTCTTTTTGGCTTCTTTTGCTCAACTTTATGAGACTCATCGGAACTGCAGCTCTATTCATTTTTAGTGTTCTACAGCACTCCATTGTAGGACACACCACATTTCAGGAATATTCCACAATTGTCTGTCCATCAGTGCATGGACATTTATGTATTTTGGTTGTTGGCTATTATGAAGAATGCTGCTATAAGCATTCTTGCAGATGTCTCCTGGTTCAAGTATACATATTTCAACTAGGTCGCAGGGTGAGCATACATCCAACTTTTGTAGCTAATGCCTAGCAGTTTTCCAATAGCTATACCATTTATACTACCACTAGTAGTGTATGAAAGTTCCCGTTTTCTACAAAATCCTTGATAATTCTCGAAACTGTCAATCGTTTCAATTTTAACCATTCTTCCAAGTGTAATGGTATCTCATTTTGTTTTAATTATGTTCTCGTTACAAATGAGGTAGACTGTTGTTTTTTGGTATGCACATTAGTCATTTCGATTTCTTTTATGAATTGCCTATTCAAGATTTGGGATTTTATCCTAAGTCAATGGAAAGCAACTGGAGGGCTTTATGCAGGGGAGTGAGACATGATCCCACTTTGTCTGTGGGTGCAGAGTAAGTTGGAAGGAGACAAGAGTGGCAGTAAAAAGATCAGTTAAGCGACTAGTGTGGTTATCTAGCTGTGATGAAGGTGCTCTGGGTCAGAGGGCAGTAAGAGACAGAAAAAGTGGATATGTCAGCGGTAAACTGGAATTCAGCTTGATAGGACTAGATGAAGATTGGATGTGGAGGGTGAGAGTGAGCAAGGCAGCAAGGATAACTTCCAGGTTCTAAATTGCAGAACTGAATGAACTGTGAAAGGATGCGTAAAGCTGGGAAGGATTGGATCAAGGGAACCATTTTTTATATGTTCTATTTGAGATAGGTAAGAGGCATCCGAATGATGAGATCACTAGGCAGCTGAACACACGAGACCTAGAGTCCTGAGAAGAGGTGTAAGCCGGAAAAAAAATTTAAAAAGTCAAATTGGGCATTGTCACGACACAGAGGTCATTTAAAGACGCGGGAGAGAGTGAGACTGATTAGGAAGCGCTCACGGAGCACTAGTTGGACCTCACAGGGCTAAAAGTGAAGGTGAAGATGCTATGGGGAGTAATGGAGGGATTTTAAAGCAAAGGTCCCTGCCACTCAGAGTTTGTGGACAATTTAGTATCTAACCCCCTTCCCTTTTCTTTTTTAAAAAATATTTTATTGATTTCAGAGAGGAAGGGAGAGGGAGAGAGATAGAAACATCAATGATGAGAATCACTGATTGGCTGCCTCCTACACACCCCAAATGGGGGATCGAGCCAACAACCTGGGCATGTGCCCTGACCGGGAATCAAACCAGTGACCTCCTGGTTCACAGGTCGATGGCAACCACTGAGCTACGTCGGCCAGGCCTAACCCCTTTTCTTGTACCTCAAATGGTTAATCTTTGTATAATTGTGAAAATTAAATCAGATTCTGTAATTTTTCCTTTTGCATCTTAACTTTCTTATTCCCTTTCTTTCAATGTTCTGATTAAGAATTTTGACACACAGGGAGAGCCAGATACATTGCCCACCTGCTTTCCAAATTAACACTCAATGGATAGACTTTTGATGGTGTTAAGAGAAGCATTTTAGACAGACATGTGTGCCAGTGGAAAGACCTGACATGAGCATGTAGAATTGAGGTCCTAGGGGAAAGGCTTGGAAGAGACCTATGTCCCCACAGAAAGCCTTGTAGTGTTTTCCTTAGGCAGCATGGAGGCAGGAAGTCCTGGACTCTACTGAATGTACAGCCTTTGGAATTAGTGACAGGGAAGAATACGAGATCAGAAAGCAGCTCAGTGGTCTGAGTGTATGGAGTCGGTCACAGCAATCGCCAAGAGCAAATGGAGGCAGGTGAAAGAAGTAGGAGGCTGCTGGAGATGGAGATGGATCTGTATGAACTCAGTAGAATAATAGGTCATCAGCCTATTAGAAGTTAAGCAGTTGACAAATAGGTTTAGAGAAAGATGAGCAAGAACTAAGATTATTAGTGGAGAGATTTGGAGAAAATGCTAACAACAGTGAAGGAGAACCAAGTTTCTGGTGTGCAACAAAGCTGTGGGGTCTTTGTGGAAAAGGTATCCCTGGGCAGAGGGACAGAGCGCTGGGGAATTATGGTTAAATGTCATTATCCATCAGTAGCTGTCCGAATGTGATGGAATGTAGGGAATTTTGCACCAAAGGTTTTTAAAAAATATATTTTTATTGATTTCAGAGAGGAAGGGAGAAGGGAGAGAAATATCAATGCTGAGAATCATTGATCGGCTGCCTCCTGCATGCCCCCTACTGGGGATGAGCCCGGGCATGTGCCCTTGACTGGAATTGAACCTGGGACCCTTCAGTCCACAGGCTGATGCTCTCTCCACTGAGCCAAACCAGCTAGTGCTGCACCGAAGATTTTTAAGCCTCTTCCAAAGGGCTTCCTGTAGCAAATAATTCATCAGGTTTCAACCAGCTTATAGGAACTCAGCAAGGTCAGGATAAGCAACAAGGCCACACAAGAGTAAGGAATTCCAGTCGGGCCTAGATTTTCAGGAGGTTCTCGCCTGTCTTAGGAAAGATGGCTAACCTCACAGAGAAGTCCACCCAATAAACCCGTCCCAAGCCAATAGCACCATGATTTTCAGAAGGGTGAACTAGATACTAGGAGTCTTCTGAAGTACTGTTGAGAGTGTATTAATGTATCTAAGTTTAATTCAAGAGGCAGAAGGTGATATTCTATCAGTATGGCTAACATTCCTCTCATGTCCATTTTATGGAAAAACTAGTAATCAAAACCCTCTGGTTAGTTGCTGATGTATCTGTAGAGAGAATACATGGAAGTAAGGCCCTTCCTGGGAGAAATTTCTCACTTCTTAATACAGAATCCTGGAGCTGGAAAGTCCCAAAGTTTATCCTGTTCAGCCCATCATTTTGTAAATGAGGACTTGGGGGAAAAGTAGGGCTTGGCAGCATCTGGGACCTCAGTCCATTGAGGACGCCTCCCTTAGACCTGTGTGTGTGCTGGGGGCTACATCCAGACAGCGCTGGGTAAGAGTATGTGCTGGGACCCAGTTAGCTAGTCCTATGTTTAATCATGAAGGCAATAATATCCCCTTCTTAGATGAACACAAATTGACTGCTAACATGAAAGGCATTTAAAGACCTTCCAATTTTGGAAGTCATTCTTTCCAAACTATGTGGATAGTTACAGAGATGACATGAATAAGGCTGGTACTAGTACAGATAAAGCTGCCATGAAAATATTTCATAATAAATAGTAGTCGGGAAGAGTTAGAAGCATAGGGGTAAATAGTCTCTGAATCCTGATCAACATTAATAGGTGTATAACTTGCTGTGCTCCTTCTATTTGAAATGAGGTGACAGTATCTCCCACCCATGTTCAACAAAGTGAGGTTAATGCAATAAATATATTTTATTAAAGAAAAAATGGAATATTGTTAAGCACCAAAACTGTATGTTGTTACATTGCATGTACAAGAAGAGAAAGGTGATTGCAATACTTGGTGTACAAGTACTTAACTCTGAAGTCATGAGTGTAAAAAACATGAAATACAAAGCAATACAATAATTACAATGCAGAAAAGTTGCACTAAAGAGCAAAAGGCAACAGTCAAAACAATTATTGGAGATTTCAGAGTATTGCTATAAATGCTTGCTTAAGTTTTTTCTTTGTATTTTTAATACTTTAGGATGTTAATTTAGCATACTTAAGTATTGTAAATTTGCAAGAATTGGCATTTACAATACACTGTGCACACTGCCCATGTAATATGATGGTGTTAAAGCCATCCTTAAAAGCTAAGCACAATGTGCTAGTGTTTTGCTTCTACCATTATAATATTGCACAAAGCTAGTAAATGGTCAATCAGTTTGCTATTAAAATTTTCATTAGACCGGAAAGGCTAAAAAACATGTCAGTTTCATTAGCCCTAATGGGCTTTACTCATGCAAAATGATCTGTGGCCTTCAATTTTTCATAAACTACATATTATGGTTTCAACCTTGGCAATACATACAGTACAATGAGAAATTCAGTGACACAGTGAGGATTCTGTCCAAGTTGAAGAAGTCAGAAGTCACTATATGGGTTATATTGGCTACTCCTTTTGGTTAACAGATGAAGGGAAAATGCCATCTGTGATTATGGAGACTTCTTAAAACTAATTAAATACAATTTAATTAGTATTGGGAAAAGCTAGAATAACTTGTTATATACTCTTTGATAGTTGACCACAGAACATGCAAGAAAAAAACAACAAAACACCAAAATTTCCCTTGTTAAAACTGAACTCTATAATCAATACCTGTACCTTTTGTACATGTCTAAATATCATTTTCCATGGTCCTTCCTTAACTCCCCAAAATAAGCCAATCTTAGTTATACCTGACTTTAAAAAACACACAAAAACTTTCCCCTAACCCTCAAAACAAATGTTTGAGATTCAGTGTGAAATAACATTGATAAAGTATTTAATATGTCAATCTCAGAGGTATTTTCTGTACATGCACCTTACAGTGTCATAATAAATGCATGGAGAAGGAGAGAAACGTTTATAAATTTGGAATTCAATTAAATTCCTCAAATCCCAAGTTATACATTTACCATGGGCAAAAGAGAACATTTCCAAATGAGTATGTCTTCGATATAATTCAGAGGACAAACATTTCACACACACAATCCAGACTCCCTCTTACCTTTAAAAAGCCTCTTTTTACATACATGATAGTTTAGGCAGCAATATAAACTCATTTTTTTGTAGGAAAACTTTTAAATTAGCCTATATTTATAGGATAAAAAATACCATTGCTTCATTTTACAAAGCAATTGAGCAGAGATTTTTTAAATGTGCTTTAACTAAAGAGCACTCTGCAGCAAAGTTCAGACACAACTACTGAATTGTTCAGCAGCCTAAATAAATGCAGCACGCTCCCACAGTAAGGTGCTTCTACTTCCCTCCCTCTCTGCCATCGGAAACAAGTCCTGCTGGTCAATCCTCTACATTAAGCATAGTTCTTCTATGTTAAGCAGTAAACGGGGAATAAAATCTGTTTAAAATGCACATTTAACTTTATATTATTTAAATTCAGTGCAAGAAATAGGCAAAACTTAAGGTTTCTGCTTTCACTATCTAATGGTTGCACATTAACAATGAGTCTGCCACAGTTTTTAAATGTTTTACATCTGTTCAAAAAAAATTTTTTTTTACAAATAACATGGTAAAGTATATGAAATTTCAACTCCCTGATAAGGCCTTTAAGGACCCTTTAGTACTTTGCAGGTTGGTATCTGATGTTAAGTGCATAATAATGAAATTATAAAGATTAAAAAAAAAACACACCTTGTATTTAGTGAAAGAAAGAACTTTTCTTAGGCTAAAAGCATTCCATACTCAGTGAATGTAATTAAAAATGGAGTCTCAGGGAATGTATGAAGTTAAATTGTGTTAACTGTATACTGGTCCCATCCCAAACAGAGAGAATGCTCCCCATTTATTTTTGTTCCACTAATAAAAGAATTTCAATTCTTAGTGTCTGCTATGGCCAAAGTATGCTTTACAAAAGTGGTCACGCCAAGTTACCAAATATTGCTACATAGCTCAGCTTTGTAGAAACCAAGGCCCACCCCCCATCCTATATGATAAAGGGTAATTTGCAAATGGACCGAACAGCGGAACGACCGGTCGCTATGATGTGCACTGACCACCAGGGGGCAGACCCTCAATGCGGGAGCTGCCCCTGGTGGTCAGTGCACTCCCACAGGGGGAGCGCCTTTCAGCCAGGAACCCAGAAGCCGGACTCACGGCTGGTGAGCACAGTGGCGGTGGTGGGAGCCTCTCCCGCCTCCATGGCAGCGCTAAGGATGTCCGACTGCCTGCTTAGGCCTGCTCCCCATGGGGAGTGGGCTCGTGCACCGGGCCTCTAGTAACATAAAAGTGCTGAAATTTTTCTACGGTTTCATATAAGAAAAGCCCCACAGTCCCACTATGGAAATACTACACCTGATAAAGTGTCATAGTTGTGTCTAAAAGTCTATTTAAAAATGCATTTTATAGAAATGTTTAAGTTTCACAATGAAGAATTAAGGAATGATTGCTTTTATGCTGCTCACAAACTCAATAAGCCTATAAAATATTCATCAAGTAAGCAAGACAGTTGCTCTCATCTTTTAAAAATCTTTTTTAGCCAGACATTTTTTCATATTGCTACAATATAGTACCATTGGGATTTTAAATCATTAGGAATACCTTTTCTATACATTCCACATTGGTTATATATACATAATTTTAGTTGCATTAGTAGGAGAAATAGTTAACATTGACATTTAAGTGAGCAGTAAGTAATACTGTTCTCAAAACATCCCCCAGATCACCACCTACTTGTTTCCCTATTTTAAATATATAGTAGTTGAGACTAGATTAGTAAATTAACTTCTAAACTGATTCAGCATAAGCAAGCAGTTGTTTGCAGATTCTTATATATGGAAATGATACATTAACAGAAATATAGCTGTCAGATATTTTAAACCATATAAATAGTACAAGCAAGTTTGGAAGTGGAAACGTGATCTATAAGTACCATCATAACTAAAATATATACAAATGAAATACTAAGGCCCAAGGTGCTCATCTTACTGGGGCAAGAAAAAAAAAGAATTTAACCATGTCAATATAATTCCTGTTGGGGTCTAAAACTGCTTTAAAATTAAAATGAGGATTCAACTGGTCAACTCATCTTGATAGACAAGTGGGTCATAGTTATTTAAAATTTTAATATTATTTGTGAGAACTCTTAAAGGTTGATGACCTGCAGTAACATGCAATTTTATGGAAGCAGTAATCTGAATCTCCAAGGGAATTGAGTATGTTAGAGAAAGTTATTTACCAGAGAATGAGCATAGCTGGCTGCTCTAACCTACTCATCTTCAAGTGTGAGATAATCTTCATGGATCACAGGACCCTTGGAATCGCAGCTGTAACACCAAATGGGTAGCAATTCCCTCTAGACATATGAGTGTTCTAGTGCTTTTGCTATTAATTTAACATTGCATCCTCCTGTATTTTTCTAAATGTCAATGAATTATTCTCAAGAAAATAACACTTTAATGTGACAAAGGTGTAAGCATTTTCTTCTTCTCCGGAATATTGATTCATTGGAGGGCTTTTACACTGGGACTGCTTTCGAAGTCTAGGTCAGATAATTGCCTCATAACAAATAAAAGTATTTTTTGGTACTTTGGTCCTCCCTTCAGATAAAGGCCAAGATCTGTCTTAAGCAGAATTACTTTACAGAGTACTATACTGAGTCCAACATATCTATCTTCATTTAAGCCTACAGCAGTCCAGCTGAGAACACATAATGGCTCCATTCATATAAACGCACCCTTCAGGACTCCATTACAGCAAAACAGGCACCTAGAGCTACATACATGTTTAATTTAGTGACAATAACAAAGGCTCTATCCAAAAACTCCACTCAAAGCATGTGAGGATAGTGAAATGCCAGCTAAGGAGGCTTTTCTGCTTGTCTAATTTCTTCTGCATATCTGGAGAGCACTTTTTTTTTCCACTGTGGAGCATAAAAATAAAAACTTAAATGGTACATGATAAAAAGACATGATAAATAGGAATCTGCATTCCTATTATAGAATCCTGATTTTTGATTCTTAATAGGAAAGTCATGTTGAATTACAGTAATCAAGCAATAGTTCAAACAAAAAGACCAAAAATAATTTGAATTATCAAATTACAAAGTATTGCTTCTCATAAACAAAGCTGCACATAATATTCAAACTATTATAAATTCACAATTATTAAGAGCTATTTAAAAGCATGGAAATTTTTACTTCAAAAACTTACAAAGTGTAAGAGTGTGTGGTCTTCTAAAAATATGCCATGTTAAATGTATCATATTGTGGTAAACACATAACTAGATGTATCTTCGTAGTTTTGTATCTTTCCAGATATTGTTCAATATCTTTGTGAAAATTCCTTTGGAGATAAGTAATGTGGAAATTTTCATCATCTGATTTTCTTTCAATTCCTGTCCCATGGCTATCATGATAAACTTCTTTTTCAGAGTGTCACACTATTTATATAAGCTGATATGGAAGAAGCTCTGTAATTTTTAAGCAGATGACTATTCAGTGCACTGAAAAATGGATTTCAAAGCAGTCCCAATACAGCTTACAGTAGACCCCTGTCCACCCAGTGCTCTTCCAACTCATAGCAACCCCTAGCTTTACTGGCCACTGTAAGTATGTAAGTGGGTGGACAGGAGGGGAAGATGGTAAAAAAATGGGAATCTCTTTGAAGGCCTTTTCTTCACTGTAGTCAGAAACATTGCACACCTAAAACTCATGTTAACCATCATCTATGGAATGACTGAAAAGGAGTAACTTGCCAATTGTGCTTCCTTTTTTCACACCACTGAGCCAATACACTTTGGATCTAATGGAATCCAATTCTGGAACCAAGTGCTTAAAATTTGTTTTTCAAAAGAATATGAATCGGTCTTCAACCGCAGGTATTTTTTTCTTTTTCGTGAGTCACCTGTTTACAAACGAAATAACAGTGTATTAAAAAAAGAATGACCTATTAAAGGTAGTATGTATATATGCTCCCTCATAACGTTAGCAATATCCAGAATGAACACTGATGACTTTTCCTTATAAATGGCCATTTATACAGTTAAAAAAAAAAAAAAAGTATGCTTGTATTCAAAAGCAATAAAAATTAAAAAACTTACATATGGGTTTTGATCACTGTTAAAAGGTTTATGTTAGATTCTCTTTCATTTTTACTTCTTTTAACGTAACATTTTATGACAATACAAAAAGAAAAAATATAGCCAAAACCGGTTTGGCTCAGTGGATAGAGCGTCAGCCTGCGGACTGAAGGGTCCCAGGTTTGATTCCGGTCAAGGGCATGTAGCTTGGTTGTGGGCACATCCCCAGTGGGAGGTGTGCAGGAGGCAGCCGATCGATGTTTCTCTCTCATCGATGTTTCTGACTATCTATCACTCTTCCTTCCTCTCTGTAAAAATCAATAAAATATATTTAAAAAAAAAGAAAAAAAAAAGAAAAAATATAATCTAAAAATATTTGCCTAATAAACTGCCAGCATAAGAACTATACATTTTTAAAATTCACTAGGGAGCAATTTTTGTTAGATTGACATTTAGAGGACGGGATTAATACTGGTTTTTAAATTGGTACTTTACAAACAAGGACTGTAAAATTCAAAATAGTTGTGTTTGAGATCTATGAGCTTACCTATGGCACAGGAACATTTATGTAAAAGTTCTGGTACTTATCAGATAAAAGCTGACATGAAAAGAATATAACTTATTTTATTATAGTTCTGTGTTATCTAACACTGTAGCTACATGTGCCTAATGAGCACTTAAAATGAGGCGAGTGTGACTGAGAAAATGAATTTTTAATTTGATTTAAATTAAAATATGAAGCGGTAGAAAATATTTTTTCTACTAAATATAATTTCATTGTTTTGATAGGACATTTCACTTTAACCATTGACTAGCATCCAGACTGAGATGTACTATGCTGTAATTTATACTAATAAGTATAAAATACACCGTGGATTTTGAAGACTCAGTACAAAAAAATGTAAATTGTGTTGTATTATTTTATATTAAAAACATGTTGAAAGATACTATTTTGGATATAGCATGGAAAATAAAGTATTAGTAAAATCAGTTTCACCCATTCTTTTCTACCTTCTTTAAGTATAACTAGAACTTTTAAAATCCTATGTCAGGCTCACATTGTATTTCTATTGGATAGAGTCATTATAGTTACTTCATAAGTTTAAGAAGGACCCCACAGGGCCCTAGCTGGTTTGGCTCAGTGGATAGAGCGTGGGCCTGCAGACTGACAGGTCCCGTGTTAAGGCACATGCCTAGGTTGCAGGCTTGATCCTTAATTGGGGGGGGGGGGCATGCAGAAGGAAGCCAATCAATGATTCTCTCTCAACACTGATGTTTCTCTTTCTCCCGCTCCCTTCCTCTCTGAAATCAATTAAAAAAAAAAATAATATATATATATATATATATATATATATATATATATATATATATATATATGGACCCCACAGGAAACAAATTAGAAACTTAATAAAGTCTATATAACTATAGGGAAGAGTTTTTAAGAGGACGAGGTAGAACAGGGACCTCCACTTTTTACTTCACGAATTTTTGAGAAATTAGCTCTTCAAAGATGTAATCACATTAATGATTTAAAAGCTCTAAGAATGAAGCCAATTAATAACAGGAAATACAAATTACAGCCTTTTTAGCTATCTGTGAAGTATCTAAAGCATTTAAAAATGATTTCCCAAGCCCACACGCAGGCAGTGAAATGGAGCTCTTTCATCAATGCCAGCTCAATCGGCGGAGCATACAGCTCATCTACAGATTGCTTCTGGTGTAGGATATACTGTCTTTTAAAATTAGCTTTGCAGCTACCGGAGCTCATACATTTTGTGGAACTATTTCATTGTTTCTCTCAACATTATACTACATATACCAGTCATTTAAAAAATCATTCAAAAAGAGAGAAGTTTTAGGCAATTTTCAAAGTGGCATTTATCCTGGACATCAGAAATAAGGCCAAATTAGCAGCCAAAAGCTATAAATGACACTTTAATGTAGGAAATACTGTTGCAGTATCTGTGTTGGGCAGGATCTGGTAGGATGGGAAGACGACAAACAGTGATGAGCTGGCGTGAGCAGCTGCTGGGAGGCCATGTACCCTGCCTGGGCCACTGCAGGCAACTGTAATAAAAGGACTAAGCATACTCCTTCTATGAAGGCCCACCTGAGGGATTAACCAATCAGTATTAAGATGGTAGTTTCAGCCATAGGCTTAGCAGCTCACCGAGAAGCTATAAGCAGGAGACAGGCAATAAAAATAGGTAGCAAGCACTGTAATGTGAAAGACAATAAATATCCAGTGTCAAAAAGATTCCCTGTCAAGACACACCTGAGTCTCTAGATACATTCATACACCAAGTAGATACACTGATAATATTTATATCCCTCTGCAAAGCATAGTATACATATACTAGTTATGTACAAGCACAAATGGTTTGAAATTATTTTGGGATCCATAAACAGTAAGTCACACAGAGTGACTGTTAATTAGGACCTCTATAAACAAGGCCCTTGGAAAAAAGGATACCAAAAGCCCAAACCCACAGCAGGACCATGGTATTCTGGAATGTTGGCTCAAGCACATTAAAGGTAACACACAACCACTTAAGAGAAATGTGATTTTCCCCCCACCCATTTTGTTAAATTACTGATCTGTGCAGATGCTGCTGGAGAGATGTGGAACAGGTAAAATTGCTTTTAGTAATATTTGATATCCAAAATAGTATCTTTGAACACGTAATCAATCTAAAAATTAATGACTGTTTGTTTGTTTTGTATTAAATCTTCAAAATCCAGATGTATTCCTGCATACGCATCAGAACTACTTGGTCAGTATCCTGGGGAGTGAAGGCCAGGAATCTGCCCTTTTAATAAGCTTTCCAGGTAATTCTTATAATCAAACATGTTTAAGAATAGTTGTGCTGATGTGCCCTAGCAGGTTTGGCTCAGTGGATAGAGCGTTGGTTGGCCTGCAGACTAAGGGTCCCGGGTTCGATTCCAGTCAAGGGCACGTACCTTGGTTGCAGGCTCCTCCTGGAGGCAACCAATCAATGTGTTTCTCTCACATCGATGTTTCTCTCTGTCTTTCCCTCTCTCTTCCACTCTCCCTAAAAATCAATGGAAAAATATCCTCAGGTGAGGAGTAACAACAACAACAAAAAGAATAATTGTGCTGATGAATATGTTTATTCTTTACTCCCTCCAGGACTATGAGTCTTCCCCTTTTGGTGAATGGTGTGAAGCTGTATACTATTTAACTTACAATATATGTTATCGTTACTGATGCTATATATTTAATATAATTTATAATTACATTACTTTATAATTACCTTATTAAAATGTACTGGAGTATAACTCTGTATTACCCTGGTAGAATGCCAAATGTGTAACCAATACCCAGAGGGGTACTCATTAAGATATTATATGTATAATTTTTATATTTATTATGTTAACTGCAATTTTAATTAAACAATGCAGTAACTATAATAAGCCTAAAAATGATTAACCTCACTTTTAAAGGCTTAGAAAGCTAAATAATCAGATAACACAATTACTTTTCTAGAATGATCTTCGAAAATTCCTTTACTGGCAGCTAATAAAACATCAAAATTCAATATGCATACATTTGTAATAAAAATGCTTCAGTTAGAAAAGGCCTTTTCTGTTTTGAAAGACTTTCTTGGTATTAGATAAGACTATCCTCTTTACTTGGGATATGACTGTACTGCCATATGAAAAACAACATTTACATAGCAGTATCTTTGAAAAGTGCTTTCCTATTAAGTTTCTAGAAACTACAGAAGTAAAATCTGAAGTTGACAAATTTATGACCCAACTACAATTGGCCTGTATAATAAATAATAAACCTCAGGCTCAATATAAGAGACCTCATCACCATAGCTGTGTTACCAACGCTACTGAAGAAAGTAAGACCATTTACTTGTTAGTTTTCCCATTCTGTGCAAGGCAAGGCCTCCTCTTCATCCTCCGACTCAGGGGATGCTTCTTTGATTCTCCTAAGAGCTTCATGGATGCTCCGTGTGAGAGGGTCTGTGTCAGGCAGAAGCGTGAAGGATTCTCTCAAAACTTCCTTCTGTACTTTCTTCAATTTTACCCCCTTCCTTATTTGTGCCAAGATGTTATTACTATCATCTTCATCAGGAAAAGGAGGCAGAGTTCGTTGTTCAACCTTTTTCAGATGAAAACTACCACGTTTCAAGGAAGCTAACACCTCATCCATGGGTGAGCTCACTTTAGAAAATGAAAGAAAACGATTGTAATTAGGATAACACATAAAGTCCAACTACTACAACCTCTAGACTGTAGGACTTGATAGCCCATGACACTGGAAACACCATCTACAAAATGGCCCATGCAGTGTGAACAGAAGGTTCCACAGCCCAGGGCGTCCTAATTACACTTACTAAAAAGAAATTCCAAGATTCAATTCCATGTCAGGTATTATTGGTATTCCTATCATTTCCCAAGTGAGAGAAGGGAACAGATTGGGAGCTAGGAGGTGGTCCTTAGTAGTATCATGGGTGAGACTTCTGAAGGATTTCCATAATGCACCAGCCCAACCTGAATTCAGAAGTGACTGGGTTATACATTTAATTTTTAAAAATTAATTTTGGTTCATTATAGCGATTATACTTTGCATTTAGTTGTTTTACACATGAAATTCTACTTGGATTAAGGTAAAAAATATTTTACAGGATAGTCTTTCAGATTGAAATATGCAAAATGTTCTATATAATATTCTATGCAAGCTAAAGCTCCTTGTGGGCCAAGATTATTTTCTGTTCTTTTAAAAAAAATAGCTTTAACACATAATATGACATGCAAGAAATAACATATTACTCCTTATTCTTCTTTGATTCTTTATATGAAGAGTATACCAAGATCCTCAATAAACACTGTCCTGCCAATGTCACCCTAGTGTGATAGTTCTGACCAAATGACTTAAGCTTTCCAATGTGAATACCTTTCTTGTATTTCCCAGGTTTAAAGTCACTTTCTTACACAAAAGGAGCTGCCTACTATGTATTACCAAATAGATCAAGTATCACTTTAGAAGATTTATTTTTAAAAATATGCCCAACAGCTAAAGGTACACTGCTATGTCTGTAGAAATTTGTCGATATGGGTTGTTGAGAATTCTGCCCTGCTGTGATCTTGAAAACCTATTTGCTATCAAATAATGTCCAGAAATAAAATAATGTATTAAGCTTCGTAAGATCCTATGAAATAAGTCCTTTGGTTATGCCTCACTTTTTCAACAGATGAACATGAAACGATCTCTTTAACTTACCTCTCCTTCTCTGCAAACCTTCAGCAGTCTTTTTGAGCTTCTTCCTGGCACTGACCAGCTGGCTGCTATCAAAGAGATGTGCTGAAGGGGCACTCGCAGATTTAGGGATCCTCTTCTCGTTCCCCTCCACTCTAGGCAGACCTTTCTCCAGTGTCTCTGGGATGTTGTCCTTAGCGACAGGCAGAGGTGGTGGCGGTGGGGGTGGGGGAGGAGGAGGTGGTGGAGGAGGTGGTGTTGGAGGAAGAGGTGGTGGGAGTGGATCTGTGGTAACAGAACCTGGTTCAAGGTCAATATTATTCAAAAGTGAAAGAGAAACAGTGGGGCACAGTTCTGAGGTACCACCACTGAGAGGTAATGAAGTGGCTTCAAGTTGTACTAATGAAGTATCTTCAAGTTGTATGAGGCTTTGGGCTTCTGCTGTCTGTGATGACCCAAGCTTGCCTCTTCCTTTCTGCACCTCTTCACTTTTCTCTTCTATCTGCAGTGCTCCTGGCACAGAACTGCCTTGGTCCTCGCAGGGCACAGGACTGGCGGCACTTCTTGCATGAGCCAGTCGTAATCTGCTTGATTTAAATATAACTTGGCCAGGGTACCTCTAAAAAAACAGAAGTTATCATAAGTGGTTAAATTATGTTAAAACAATTGATGAACAAATGGCTATCTATTCTCTCTCTCGAGCGAAAAATGTTCTTTTGGAGCTTTTGTAATTTTCAGGGAAATTTTTGTAATACAGTGACACAGAAAACCAGAATACCAAAGTGTAGTAACTTTCAAACAGTTATCACCAAACCTTTTTTTTTTTAAAGTATTTTTTTAATATTTTATTTATTTTTTACAGAGAGGAAGGTGATACAGAGTTAGAAACATCGATGAGAGAGAAACATCCATCAGCTGCCTCCTGCACACCTCCTACTGGGGATGTGCCCGCAACCAGAATCTAACCTGGGACCTTTCAGTCCACAGGCTGATGCTCTATCCACTGAGCCAAACCCGTTAGGGCTATCACCAAACTCTTTAACATTTGCTCATCATCAAATCCTTTATCAAGATCTTGTAATCCTCTTATTGACTTAAGCAACTATTCAAAATTGCCACTATTAAAAAAAGGTTTTTACTAAATAAAACTATGAATTTAAACAAAAAAATAATAGGAATGCAAATTACACAATATAAATGATGTAAAACATATATATGCAGAAAGCTAAGGGATTATTAGTCTCTTACAATTATTTTCAAATGCTTACAGATGAAATTTTTGGGAGTACTGACCGACATAACAACTCTCATTCTATATTTTTACTGTAGTGAAACCTAGCATTAATGCATTTGCTTAACTCAAGGCCTAACACCCTTTTCACTATAATTCTAATAGGACTTTATCAAAAGCTTCCGACAGCGGAAGTAAGGCTCCTGAGCAACTTTAGCAACTAAAACCATTCAGCTTAAGCACAGTTCGAAGGAAACATTTAGCTGCTGTGATATCAGTGTCGAGTCATGGGTTTACCTGGTAAGAAAACTGCTGAAGCATTTCCCATGTATGCTGATCCACTCTCTAATTCTGTCACTGATCATTTCCATAGATTACTACCATAGGTTGATGTATGTGGAATCAATAACAAGTTGATGCTTGAAATGGAGAGTTGGCTGTACACTAATTACCTTATCATTAGTTTATAATTCAAGGGGAATCCAGGCTTCCCCGTGGCCTTGCCCATTCCTCTTATACTAGACTGAAGTGGTAGCCAAGGGTCACAGGATATTAATTCTGGAAACAACCGGAGGAAAGGTAGCCATGCAATCAAAACTTAATTACTTTCTAAACAACAAAGGGAAAGCCAAGTTTTTCTCATACAAAGAAATCTTATAGTAGTAGTGTGTATGTAGCAATGAAAAAACAGTGACTGTACTTTTATTACCTGTTTAAAAGTTCGAAGTCTATCCAGCGTTCTCTGTCTTTCTTGACTAACCCAAGCACTTTTTCTTTCTTCTTCATCATGTAATTTCTCTCTCTTCTGGTAAAAAATGAATAGTAATTTAATTGGAAAAAAGAAGAGTTTTCCCAGTATGTCAGGTGGGTAGCCCCGAAGAATGACGCATTAAACAAAATGTTTTATGGCATGAAGTACTATCTGTTAACAAATTATCATTTTAAAATTCACAATGGCAAAAATAATACTATTTTATTTTTTTCATTTACTCCCAATTAAAGCATTTTATTCTGTAAAATAGAATAAAATCTCTGAACTAAAAAATGTTTCATTTTTGTGGCTCTGGCTTAAACAATTTTAGTATGAAATACTTATAGCTGTTAATTCTGCTAACTCAAACAGTGGACCTTAAAATAAATCAGTAAACACTTGGTCAGTAATTTAGATATTACACATTAGGTCAACCAATGTAACCAGCAGTTAGAAAAAAATAAGAGTTGTTCCAGCATTATACATAAATCATTTGCTTTACTATCATAACTTATAGCTGGCAGTTATTTGTACAAAAATTTAAAAATTTTCTCGTATTGTTGAATCAACTAAAAGTGATCTAATTAAGTCTCATTTGGCAGAACAAATATTAAATAAATGAAAAGGCTTTCTAGATAAGCAAATGGGTTATGAAACTTTATTTTTCTGCTGTTTTAAAAAATTGGAGCTACTTCCCACAAGACCAGATAATTTCACATGGAGGTATGATGGTGGTTCCAGTGTGTCATTAATCTGTCTTTCTTCCATTTGTCTGCTGTCCTTTACAAATTTTATCATCCATTATTCTCTTATTCTATTGCTTCTCTCTTCTTTCCCACCAGCTTTATCCTGGACAATATAATTTCTAATGAGACTTACTGCTACATTTGCCTTAGATGATTATATCAAAATCTAAATGATGACTTGAATCTTCAAACTAAAAGTGTACATGAAGTTTCAGGAAACCCTCATGCACAACTGGTAACATTACTAGACTTCTACAGTAAAGAAAGATTATGGATATCCAGGCAGAAAACTCAGGAAAAGACAAGTTGTGGTGGGGAGTACTTACTGGATGGTAACAGAAGGTAACCAAAGTGGGTGCCTGATAATATTCTGTTTATCAATCTGGGTGCTGGTTATATAGGTATGTTCATTTTGTAAAAATTCTTCAAGTCATGTACTTATGAGTTGTACACTTTTTTGTATGTATATTATATATGTATTATGCTTCAAAAAAGTAATAAAGGATTTTTATAACAAAGCATTTTTTTTTTAAGAAAATGAGGACAATGAATAGTCAGGGCACATATCAAAGCATGGAAGAAGTAGGTAGTATTAAAAAAAAAAAACCATCATGAGCAAAATAATTGAAAAGGTTCTGATCAATTTCTATAAACTACAGCTGAAAAGCATTCCATGTGTACTTTCTTGAAGTGAAATTCATGAGTTATGAGTGTAGTTACATAAAGCAAGAATGCAATTTTTAATGGGAAGGATTGACTTGTTTTCTGACCACCATTTCCTTCCCTTACTCCATTTGTCTCTGATCTTGGAAAAAAAAAGTAATAAGCAAGTAATTTTACACTTTTCACTATTCTGTTTTACAGCTTACTATCAAATATTAAAATTCTTTATGCTTACTTACATATTTAATTTGCAAAGATTTCTAGAAGAAAATTTTGAAACAACAAAACTAAAATCTAGGGATCTACATTTTAAACATCTACCATCCAAGAGATTTTGATAGAGAGCTTTAGAACTAGCTCTGAAAAACAATGATTTATCCTGATCTAAGCCAACTTTCATTTTCCTCTATCTATGCATGTTAAAGATGACTAAATGGTTAAACAATTCATTTTCCCACAATGAGATGTTCTACCCAAAGCTGGTATTAGGCAAATGGTATTATGTAGATGACATTTATCTTTGAGATTCCCCAAGTATCAATCTCCTAATTTTTACTCTTTTCCCCATAATACTCTTTGAGAAAGGATTTAATATTCATTCTAAAAGTAATTAGTTATTCCATCCACCAAAGTTTTAGCATTTTATCAGAAGCCAAAATCTTCATGTACTAAGAACAAATTCTCAGGAACCTCAATAACAAGCTGACAGTGCAGGTACTAATGGTGATAATAGAAGGCAATCTCATACACCTATTTTGCTGACCCATTGTCTAACCTTCCTTGGAAACCAGTGACCCAGGAAAATAGTAATGAAATATAGAATTACTCTAATTCATTTACCTATTTTCTAGCTTCTAAGAAAAAGATGAAATATATAGTATATTAGCATTTCTACTGTTTAATGAAATATAAACCACTGTAGTTGACTAACCTAAGACGTGTCTGAAAAGACAACTATCAGAATAACTAGAGGCCCAGTGCATGAAATTCGTGCACGGGGGGGGGGGGGGGTGTCCCTCAGCCCAGCCTGCACCCTCTCCAATCTGGGACCCCTCGAGGGATGTCTGACTGCCCGTTTAGGCCCGGCAGTTCGACATCCCTCTCACAATCCAGGACTGCTGGCTCCCAACTGCTTGCCTGCCTGCCTTCCCCATTGCCCCTAACCATTTCTGCCTGCCAGCCTGATTACCCCCTAACCACTCCCCTGCCAGCCTGATTGATGCCTAACTGCTCCCCTGCCAGCCTGTTTGCCCCTAACTGCGCTCCCCTGCAGGCCTGGACACCCCTAACTGCCCTCCCCTGCAGGCCTGGTCACCCCTAACTGCCCTCCCCTGCAGGCCTGGTCCCCCCCAACTGCTCTCCCCTGCAGGCCTGGGTCCCCCCCAACTGGGTCCCCCCCCAACTGCCCTCCCCTGCAGGCCATCTTGTGGTGGCCATCTTGTGTCCACATGGGGGCAGGATCTTTGACCACATGGGGGCAGCCATCTTGTGTGTTGGAGTGATGGTCAATTTGTATATTACTATTTTATTAGATAGGATAGAGGCCTGGTGCACGGGTGGGGGCCAGCTGGTTTGCCCTGAAGGGTGTCCCGGATCAGGGTGGGGGTTCCCTTGGGGTGTGGGGCGGCCTGGGCGAGGGGCCTGTGGTGGTTTGCAGACCGACTATGCCCCCTGGCGACCAAGCAGAGGCCCTGGGATCTGGGATTTATCTTCTACAATTGAAACTTTGTAGCCTACAGCGGAGCCAAGCCTTCTGCTTGCTCAGTGGCAGCAGCCATTTCTTTTGGGATTTATGTATCTTCTATAATTGAAACTTTGTAGCCTTAAGCGGAGGCCTGGGCCGGCCCGGGTGTGCGGGAAGCTTGGCTTCCTCCATCGCCGGGGGCAACCCTAGCCTCCTGCTCTTTCCAGCTCGGTGGCTGCCGCCATTTCTGTTTGGTTTTATGTATCTTCTATTATTGAAACTTTGTAGCCTTGAGTGGAGGCCTAGGCCAGCAAGGGCAGGCGGAAAGCTTGGCTTCCTCCATTGCTGGGGAAACCCAAGCCTCCCTCCTGCTCTCTGTGGCTGTAGCCATCTTGGTTGGGTTTATTTGCATATTCGCTCCTGATTGGCTGGTGCCAATCAGTGGCTTGTGGGCGTAGCGGAGTGATGGTTAATTTGCATATTACTCTTTTATTAGGAAGGAGGATATACTGCAGACATGGTGAGGTACAGCAATACTGGGGATGGAAGGTTTTGTAAAAGTGAATTAATGATCTTAGCACACTACAAATAGAGGAGAACTTCCTCAACCTGATAAACAACACTTACAAAAACCCCTAAAACTTGCCCTGGCTGGTGTAGCTCAATTGGTTGGAGCATCGTCCTGTATACCAAAAGGGTGCAGGTACTATTCCCTGTTAGGGCATGTGCCTGGGTTGCAGGTTTGACCCCTGGTTAGGGGGCAGCTGATCAAGGCTCTCACTCACATTGATGTTTCTCTCCCTCCCACTTTCCTCTAAGATCAGTGAGCATATCCTCAGGTGAGGACTTGAAAAAACCAACATAAACTTTACAGCTAATATCATACTTAATGGTTAGAAACTAGAAGCTTTCTTGTTAAGATCAGGAAAAAAACAAAGCTGTCCCTTCTGATCAATCCTTTTCAACATTGTATTGGTAGTCCTAGCTAATGCAATAAAAAAAGCAAATAAAAGGCATAGACTGGAACATAAGAAACTAACTGTCTTTATTGCAGAGGACATTGTCTATGTAGAAAACTTGAAGGAACCGAACCAAAAGAAAAAAAAAGAAAACTAGAACTAACAAGTCAATATAGCAAAGTTGCAGGATACAAGGTTGACATATAGAAGTCTACTGCTTTCCAATCTACCAGCAAAGAACAATAGGAGTCTGAAATTAAAAACTAGTTAAATTACCACACACAAAAAAGAAAGAAAAAGAAAAAAAGATAAATTTAGGTACAAATTTAATGAGATCTTTACAAGATCTACATGAAGTAAACTACAAAACTCATAAAAAAATCAAAGAACTAAATAAATGGAGATATATTCCTTGTTCATGGATAGGAAGACTCAATATTGTTGAACTGTCAACTGTTTCAAATTTGATCTAAACATTCAATGCTATCTTTTTTTTTTTTTAATATATTTTACTGATTTCTTACAGAGAGGAAGGGAGAGGGATAGAAAGTTAGAAACATCGATGAGAGAGAAACATCGATCAGCTGCCTCCTGCACACCCCCTACTGGGGACATGCCTGCAACCAAGGTACATGCCCTTGACCGGAATCGAACCTGGGACCTTTCAGTCCGCAGACCGACGCTCTATCCACTGAGCCAAACCGGTTTTGGCTCAATGCTATCTTAATCAAAACCCCAGGTGCTTACTTTATGGTTACTGACAAGCAGATTCTAAAGTTTCTTTAGAGGCAAAAGACTTACATTAATGGAACAATGGAGAGCTCAAAAATAGAACCACATAAGTATAACTAACTGATCTTTTAAAAAGGAGCAAAGGCAATTCAATGGAGAATGGACAGTTTTTTTCAACAAATGGTGCTAGAACTAGACAGCCACATGCAAAAAAGAAAAAAATATTTAGCCACAGACCTTACACCTTCCAAAGTAACTCAAATAGTAACTCAAAATGGAAGATAAGACTTCCCTGGCCAGGAGGCTCAGTTGGTTGGAGTGTCATCCTGTACACCAAAAGGTTTTGGATTTGATTCCCAGTTAGGGCACATACCTAGGTTTTGAGTTCAAGCCCCAGTTAGGGGTCAGGGTGCATACATGAGGCAATGATTGATGTTTCTCTCTCACACTGATGTTTCTCTCTCTCTAAAGATTAGTAAAACAAACAAACAAAAACATATCTTCGGGTGAGGATTAAATAATTAAAAAAATGGATCACAGACCTAAATGAAAAACCATAAAGCTCCTAGAATATAAGATAGGAAAAAATATAGATGATGATGGGTTTGATGATGACTTTTGAGATACATCAAAGGTACGACCCATGAAAGAAAGATTGGTAAGTTGGATTTCATTAAAATTAAAAACTTCTGCCCTGTGAGAGATACTGAAAGGACTGAAAGAACAAGGCACAAATTTGGAGAAGACATTTGCAATAGACATCTCTGCTAAAGGACTATTATAAAGCATATACAAAGAATTCTTAAAACTCAACAAGAAAACAATCCAGTTGAAAAATGAGCAAAAGATCTGGACACTTTACCAAAGATATACTGATGCCAAATAAGCATTATGAAAAGAAGCTCAACATCATATGCCATTAGGAATTCACAAACTGAAACAACCATGAGATACCGCTACACACCTATTATCCTACATAATCCTATCTAATAAAGAGGTAATATGCAAATTGACCATCACTCCAACACACAAGATGGCCGCCCCCATGTGGTCAAAGATGACCGCCCCCATGTGGACAAAAGATGGCAGCCACAAGATGGCCGGCAAGGGAGGGCAGTTGTAGGCGATCAGGCCAGCAGGGGAGAGCAGTTGGGGTGACCAGGCCTGTAGGGGAGGACAGTTAGGGGTGAGCAGGCCTGTTGGGGAGGGCAGTTGGGGGTTACTAGGCCTGCAGAGGAGGACAGTTAGAGGCAACCAGGCCGGCAGGGGAGCAGTTAGGGGTTGATCGGGCTGGTGGCAGAAGCGGTTAGGGGCAATCAGGCAGGCGAGCGGTTGGGAGCCAGCAGTCCCAGATTGGAGAGGGTGCAGGGTGGGCTGAGGGACACCTCCCCCCGGTGCACGATTTTTGTGCACTGGGCCTCTAGTACTAGATAATGGCTAAAATCCAAAACACTGACACCACCAAACACTGGTGAGGATGGGAAGCAACAGGAACTCTCATTCATTGCTGTGCAAGTGCAAAATGGTACAGCCACTTTGGAAGATGCTTTGGCAATTTCCTACAAAGTTAAACGTACTATTACCACTATCATGCTCCTTGGTATTTACCTCCCCCTCCCCCCCGAGTTGAAAATCTATGTCCACACAAAAACCGTATGGTGTTTACAGCAGCTTTATTCATAATTGCCAAAAGTTGGAAGCAATCAACATATCCTTCAGTAGGATGAATGTGGTATATTCAGGCAATGAAATATTATAAAAACAAATGAGCTATTGAGCCATGAAAACACATAAAAGAACCTTAAATACATATTACTAAGTTAAGCCAATCTGAAAAAGGTTCCTACTATATGATCCCAATTAAACATTTTAGAAAAGGAAAAACTATGGAGTAAAGAAATCAGTGCCTTCCAGGGTTTTGGAGACAGAGAAGGGTGCACAGAACATTTTTAGGGCAGTGAAAATATTCTGTATGGTATTCTTAATGAATTATAATATAAACCATGGACTTTGGGTGATAATGATGTGTCAATGCTGGTTCACTGAATGTAACAAATGTACCACTCGTGTGTGGGATTTGGCTAATAGGGAATCTGTGCACGTATGTGCTTTGTGTCTAAACTGCTCTAAATTATCTATAATAATAAAAGCATAATATGCTAATTAGACTGGACAGCTGAACGACCTTCCAGACATCCTTCTGAATGGCGGGGGCCGAGGCAGAGGCGGTTAGGGGCGATGAGGCAGGCAGGCGAGTGGTTGGGGCGATGAGGCAGACAGGCAGAGTGGTTAGGGGCGATGAGGCAGGCAGGCAGAGGCGGTTAGGGGCAATGAGGCAGGCAGGAGAGCAGTTAGGGGCGATCAGGCAGGCAGAGGCAGTTAGGGGAGATCAGGTAGGCAGGCAGAGTGGGTAGGGGCAATTAGGCAGGCAGGTGAGTGATTAGGGGCGATCAGGCAGGCAAAGTGGTTAGGGGCGATCAGGCAGGCAGGCGAGTGGTTAGGGGTGATCAGGTAGGCAGGCAGAGTGGTTAAGGGCAATCAGGCAGGCAGGCAGGCAGACAGGTGAGCGGTTAGGAGCCAGACATCCCGGATTGCGAGAGGGATGTCCAACTGCCAGTTTAGGCCCAATCCTACAGGGACATCCTCTGAGGGGTCCCGGATTGAGAGGGTGCAGGCCAGGCTGAGGGACGCCCCCCCCAAACTCCGGTGCATGAATTTTGTTCACCGGGCCTCTAATACAGTATATAAAAGTATAGTGAACTAATAATAACATCTATATTTTTTAACATTTTAAATTCTATATAGATTTTATTCACTTTGATACATGTAAAAAATCCAAGTTTTGTTCTAAGTCTCCAAGAATAAAAACTTACTAGTTGTACTGTATGATGGGTTCTGTAGTTCTCTTCATTCTGAAGGTGCTGATGGAATTTTTCATTGTGTTTTGCAATACAAATTTCCTATAAACACATAAAACGTGTTTTAATATAAGTGGAACTTAAAAGATTTAAACAACATACCAGGGTTTACGTGGTAAGTCAAATTTTAACATATAACTGCATAGCAAAATATCAAATAAACCACCTCTGGTTTCTCATTTGTAATACTGAAGCAGCATAAGCCAAATAATCAGGATCTTAAAAAGAGTCTTCTATCAAACTATTAAAACTTCTCTAGCATTCCTGATTTCCCTTTTTTGGAGGGGGAGGGATGGGGCAAGGCAGAGTGGAAGAGGGTGTTCTTATATAATCTCAAAGGTCTCTTTCAGCTCTGAAAGTCTGTGGCCAGAATATTCTGTCTTATTGTACTCCTTAAACTGTCTGGGCAAAAAGGATATACAACTCCTGGCTTAAAGTCTGTATTCTTAAACTCTCTCTGATGAATTAAAGAACATGATTATGCCCAGACTGCTTTGAACCATATTATGAAATCTTAAACTTCTGGTCACAGACTTCAGAACTAAGAGACCTAAAAGACTAGAAAGTCAGAATTATGCTCTAATTATGTGAAAACAAAAACGTAATAAATAAAATGGGATATATGTGCTTCTTTACAAAATAATGCACTGCCATTTGGCAATTTTAGTGGCACCACGCTAAATCTTCATTTTCCCTCAGTCTTTTTGGAAAGCCTTCTAGATGAAAGGGTTTCCATTAGTTCCCAACACTCTCGGAGCTATACCAAAGATTACTCTTCTAATCAGAGAAAGGCATCTAAGGAACGACATTTTAAGCCAGTAAACTATTTTTTAAAGCAACTGTTGATATTATATTCTCCCCCCACACTGGGTTAAATCTCTTGCCTAACAAGTATTGATCATGAAGTGAACTTGTCCAGGGCTGTCTCCCTGGGGGGAAAAAGGCAGTCCTATACAGAGATATGATACAGTGGTATACTGACTCAGGCTTCTCAGTCACATAGACCTGATAGAATCCTACCTTGCCCCATACTAAGCACTTTTCCTTGGGTCATTTATTTAACCTTGGTTCCCTTGGTTATAAAATGAGAATACAGGTCCACAATCCCTTACCCAGAACAAAGGTCAGATACGTTTTGAAATTAATTTTTTTTTCAGATTTTAAAAAGGTGATAGGTTACATATATCATATTACCAAGCAACTCCAGCAGGATTCTGAAGCAGCACCCCATAATAACTTCATTTTAAAAGATGAACAAGTATTAGTGACAAACTAGCTTAGAATTATTAGCTATGGATCAAGGATTAGGTAATGAATAAAAGCAAAATTTAAAATTAAGGCTGAATTTCATGAATACATAACTTATTATACCTTTTTATTTCTGAGGTAGGCTTTCTTGGCTGAAACCCGTCCACGTCTTGCTTCCAGCTGGCGTGCTTTCTGCTGAAGTTTATGCAGCTCTTCTCTCTGTAAATGCACCGACGCTGCCATCTCTTCCTTCTCCAGCATGGCCTCCATGCTTTCATAAGTGTCATAGTACACCACTTCATCTCTCTTTTCTGGTACAGAACAGCAACAAAGATATGGTTAAGAGCGTGGACTGCAGACAGAACAGGGTTCTCATCCACTTACTGGCTCTGTAACCTCAGGCAAAGCCATTATCTATAGCAGGGGTCCTCAAACTTTTTAAAAAGGGGGGCAGTTCACTGTCCCTCAGACCGTTGGAGGGCCAGACTATAGTTTAAAAAAAAAAACTATGAACAAATTCCTATGCGCACTGCGGGCCCGGGACGAGTCGGCTGCTAAGCAGGACAGGCAGCGGCACCCGGCGGGCTGGATAAATGTCCTCGGCGGGCCACATGTGGCCCGCGGGCTGTAGTTTGAGGACCCCTGAAAAAACCTAAGCAACCATTATGACCGGCCGGTAGCTATAATGCACACTGACCACCAGGGGGCAGATGCTCAACGCAGGAGCTGCCCCCTGGTGGTCAATGCGCTCCCACAACCAACCTCCCACAGCCCCTCCCCCTTGCTGAATTCATGCACCGGGCCTCTAGTCTCTTACAAAGCATTCAATCTTTTGTGGACTTATGTGGTTAAATGTACATCATACCCGATATAAGTCTTTTGATGCTTTCTAGTTGTGCTGTCAACAACAACTCTTCACACTTCAAGATTTCAAACTGTACTTCATACAACTGAAGTTGCAGATCATAATAATCAGCTTCTAACTGATCCAATCGGGCTATGGCTTCTGTACCACCCTGCAAACTCTGCATCTGTATTGAAAATAAAAATATTTCTAGTTGGTGGGGACAAGAAAAAATGTTATAAGTTCTAATGTTGTAAGTTCTAATTTAGAAATAAAAACTAATCAGACAGGATAAATCCATAAAGCAATTATTCTAAGAAACTTGTGGGCAAGAAAGAAAATTTTTAAAAGACATAAAAACAGTAATAATTAAAACATATGGTTTCAGAAATAACTAGGCAAACACGGTAAAAATAAGGTTTTTAAAGTCTATATTTAGGTTAATAATATATTATCCCAATTATCTTGACATAAATATTAATGGCATCCCTTTTCACTCTCAAAAAGTGGTTGAGAGTTATGCAGTTATCCTGTTCATATAAGATATATGAATACCATTAGGCCATACTTGGATAGACACAACAGAGGGGTAAAAGTCTGCTTAACAGCACACATCAGGGCTTTATTTTGCTCCAAGGTCACACATACATCAGGGCTTTATTTTGCTCCAAGGTCACAGCCTGGCTGGCTTCTAGGATCTGTTGACTGGAGAAGAAGGTGAGTGGATGTGAGCTAGAGCGGCATGACAACTGCTTTCCATGGGAATCCTTGCAATTTACTGATAATGATCATTATTAGTATCTAAGTAAACACACACAGGGTACTACAGGGAACCTAAGGGATTCAGAAATTTCTGTGCATGTCTCATGAAGTAGTTGGGTGGTCTTGAATGAGATTTGCTTGTTGGTTGGTTTTAGTCCTGAAGTGAGAGGGAAGAAATTTTGCTGGGAATCAGTAGGAAAAGTATAAGTTAGATAATGGTTCCATATCTCTCTACTATTTGGCTCTTTGGAAAAAGACAGGTGCAAGAAACTTTTCATGAGTCTGTAATATGGGAATAGTTTTTTGGTATGAGAGAGTAAGTATTCTTCCAAAAACATTTCTTCTAAGAACATGGCACCACTCTTTGGCAGTTTAAGGGTTCAAGCTCAGAAGTTCCAGGAGACTCCTGGCACAGGTATCAATTTGCTGGGAACTAGCAGCACGGTGAGGAGGCCCTGGGCTCAAGTGGCATGCTAAGGGGTAACTAACAAATGAAGTGGGGGGAGAACAAAGAGGAAAATGAGAGAAATGTTTATGAGCTCGAGTGAGACATCACTGGGGCTTCCAGAATCCCAGGAACACACTTAACTGATAGTCCTGGGCAGCCATGGCAGCAGACAGTGAATCCTCATTGCTACAAAATAACCCCTTCTGGCTGGTGAGGTTGGTAAAACATGTTAGCACATAAAAAAGAGTATTTTTAAACAAGATTCCAGCTTTCCTTTACATTTTAGATATCCATATAGTTCAATTCTTTTAATAAAAATTTTGAACTGCAAAACAACAGTTAAGCTGGGGTCTAAATATGCAACATTTAAAAATAACCAGATGAATTAAATACAGTGCTATTTAATTTTATAAACATTTTATAAATAGTTAATAAGTTATCTAAGTTGTAAGTTAGTGATCCTGCTACACTAAGGAATATGAGTAACAAACAATAAATATAAAACAAACCCAAAATGGGTTTAATTATAGTTTCACATATGAAGGGGAATGTTGACAAAATAAAATCCTGCTGCTTTTGTCCTAAGTTATAAAAGAAGAATCTAGGAGTGATTTATTTGCCAAGACTCCCAGTCTCACTTTAAATTATAAACCCTTTACAGACTATCTTGGGGGTCTTGTCCAGTCTTGGAGACCACAGTCCCAGGATACATCTTCCTTTCTTATCGGCACCAACACTGTCTGTGAGCACAGCATTCAAACAGATCGAGTGTGTAATGTTAGAAGGCTTTAATTCTCTAAGTGGGGAATTATAATCAGTGAAACCTTAGTGTGAATCACTAAAGGTATCACTAAAAACCTTCATCTATGATCAGTTCATCAGTGATGCTGTTCAGGTCCAGTGCAGGCTGTTCCATCTTTACTACCTCTAGTTCTCGCCAGCCAGAAGTGACCATTTATCTGCCACTTTTATGACATGTGCTAACTACCAGACTCCTGTCCCATACTTTGGCTAAGGAAGGAAGTTCAAAGTCCCCTGCTGACATACCTGTACATTGTCAGCTGCCTCAACTGCAAGTAGAGCAATACTCTGATTCCTGCCCAGAGCCCAAACACCTTAAAAGCATGAGATGAATAATGATACCAGAGTACAGCAAATAGCAAAGAAAGGAAGGGGTGTTCTTTTACAGCAAGTGATCTCACCCCCAATTTTCTGGCTTAGTGAGTTCTATTCAGAGCAAGGGAGTCCAGAAGTGTATTTGGCATGGCTGGGTTCAAAAGAAGGACAAAACCTCTTAAGAGATAGAAGCACAGACAAGAAATCTGTTAAGTACCAAACTCTGAGCAAACAAACAATAGGGCAGTGATGGGTCTCAGGAAAAGTTAAAGAGATGTAGAGAAGACTTTCATGGGATAAGCTAAGGAGAAGGGGGTTAAAGACAAGCCAGGGAAATCTTGAGAACGCAGAATGGTTTATCTAAACTTCAACATGGTGGGGAAATTCTCAGTAAAAGGCATGGAGAGGTATGCAAAGGCTACATTGCTCCAAATCTCTTCCCTGTTAACATCTGAAATTTCCAGACTGACTTCTTTCCTGGTGACTAATTCAGCTGACAGCCACAGAACTAAGGGAATGGGAATCCAGAGTGGAAGGAGCACTAACTCTGAGCAATGGAGCCATGCAGTGAAGGAAGGTGCCACAGACGGAACCTGGGGGGCAGTGCTTCCCCTGACAAGAAGGAAGCCTAAAGAGCAGGTTAAGTGTTTAAGAAAAAAAGACTATCAGTGCCAATGAAAAAACTCTGTTCAACTTTCACCCTTCTAAACACACTTTTGAAATCAAGACCCCAAACCAAACTGTGACTTCCTAAGGTAACCTAGGTGAGAACGAGCAGCGTGAGAACGAGCCCAATTATACCAATTCCTACAAGGATGGTCCTTCCACTTAGACAAAAGTAGGGAGCACTATTCCAATAAATATAGAAAAGAGAACAAAGAAAAATGTTTCTGCAGTAAATCTAGCAAGGAAATGAAGTACAGGAAGTATTAGTCGATATCCGTATATCCACATAAGTACATCATACACTACTGACCCCACAGATAATCATCCCCCCCCTTCCACAATAATGATATAGTAGTTTTCATGTGTACCTATTTTACTGACCGTACTATATCTTAAAAACAAATGTAAAGTCATTTACATAATGATGGCCCTGTCCTGCCTTTTACCCTACTGTGCTAGAAAACCCCACAACATGTGAGGGGCTGTGAAAAACAGTATCTATGGGTTGAGCCAATATAGTAGCCAACAAATACTCACTGAGTACTCACCACTATGTGAGTTACAGAGAAGATGGCAGTAAACAAGAAATGAAGCAAGGGTTCAAAGAGTAGTCATAAAAACAATGCACAGCATAAGAGAAATAACATTAAAGGCAAGCTCGACAAGCATTCAATCAAGACTAGCCCTTTTATGTGGAAAAGATGAAAAAAACATGAGACTTGTAACTAGACAAACCTGGGGTTCCACCATATCAGCTGCACGAATAGGGAAAATACATACAAGCTGACAGAATTATCTAAACTTCCACATTTCAGCCCTAACCGGTTTGGCTCAGTGGATAGAGCATCGGCCTGCGGACTGAAAGGTCCCAGGTTCGATTCCCGTCAAGGGCATGTACCTTGGTTGCAGGCACGTCCCCAGTAGGATGTGTGCAGGAGGCAGCTGATCGATGTTTCTCTCTCATCGTCTATCCCTCTCCCTTCCTCTCTGTAAAAAAATCAATATGTTAAAAAAAATCCCACATTTCAGAAATATTTTAAAATTGGAAATATCCATAAATTATTTGATGTCGAAACCTAATCTCACAATTTGTAAGAAAATATGATCTGACTTGATATGAGTCCCTATTTATTCCATTTAATATAAATATCTACATGTTTCATTACTGAAATGCTAACACTGGTCCAGTAGTTACATGCCCTCATTTGGCTTTCTAAAATCTAAAAAACTGAGAATTCTGAAACATATCTGGTCTTGGGGTTTCAGATAATGACTTATGGGCTTATAGTGCAAAGGGTTATGATTGGGAATTGAGGTAATACACATAAAGCACTAAGGACAGGGCCTGAAACATTTAAAAAAATTTTTTTTTTGTAACCACTATCAAAATATAACTTAGATAGTAAAAATAGAATTTCATAATTAAGTAACATTAGAGTTTTGGAGTGGAACCTAGCTTTCTGTACTTAAGAGACTGAAATGTCTACTGTACATATATGATGAAACAGACTCTATCTGCTTACTGATAAACAAATTAAAAACACAAAACCAGCCTCTCTGTCTCAACAAGCACCTATGTTCCTTGAGGTTGAAACTTTTTGGAAAGGCCCATACGAAAAACAAATAAACATCTTAAACATGGGAATTACATTTCCCCCACCTCTGTATTCCCTTCCATGATACATGCACAGTTAGCTAACACAGATCACAATAATAATAATAATATCTAATGTTTATTTTTGAGTTCTTACTCTATGCCAGGCACTTTGCTAAATGATTTATATATATGAACTCATAACTCTCCTAGAAGGTATATATTGTTTTTATTTTATAGAGAAGTTAAGTAATTCACTCAAGGTGAGATCTGTAACTCTGTCCAATTTAGCAGCCACAAGCCATTATGTGGCTATTTAAATAATTAAAAATAAAAAAATTCTGCTCCTCTGTCATATATGCCACATATCAGGGGCTCAATACAAATATGGCTAGTAGCTAAGCTTATGGGAAAGTGCAGATGTAGGACATTTCCATCACTGAAGGAAGTTCTGCTGAAGATCTCTATCTATATCATAAGCTCATGCTCACTATAGTATAAGTGCTCAATAATCTCTACATATAAAGAGCCAGCGACCGGAATGCTGAAACGACCGGTCGCTATGACGCCCACTGCGGTCAGCCAACCGGCCCAATCGGGGGTGGGACCGGCAGGCCAATCACCTGTGGCCCCTCCCCCCCCACTGCCCAGCCCCTGATCAGCCCCCATTGGGGCGCACCAGCTGGATCCCCCCCATGCACGAATTTGTGCACCAGGCCTCTAGTTAACTACTAATGACTTAAATAAACTGTCATAGAGGGCTATAACCTTAATTAATCATAATTTAGCCATATGCTTTTAGGAGAAAGACAAAATAATGAAATAAAAGGAACTAGCCTCAGGATTGGTATATATAATCAGCTCAATATTCTAGAAGTTTATGTATATTCATAGAGATGACCTCAAAGAATCAGTTTTAAAAATATGAATGGAAATGGTTAATATCCTCTGCCAAGACAAGAAAGCACATTGGTATATTTTTAGAACTTTCAACCATAAGGATTGGAATCCCAAGGGTTTTCTGGTTAATTCCCTATTAACCAGAGAACATGGTCAACAGAAGGTAACAGTCCACAAATTAATTGAGATATGTGATTTGTTTCATGATGGCATCTTAACTTTAATATCTATTTCAATTAATAACTATAAAGAGAATCCCTTATTTCATTAATAACCATTATTTTAATGATACTTCTAAAAGACATCCTACTCCTAACCCTGTGTGATTATATGTAGCTTAACCTTGTTCAGTGGTTTAAAATGTATCTGATGTGATCTGTAAGTAATAATATCTGAAAGTAAAGATGGACTGTGCTATTGTTTTAAAATCTGGATTGATGGGAAATATACTATTGAAAGTGTGGAATAAAATAGTCACAACTAATTGAACTCACCCTTTCAAAAGTATCGGACCAAAAGGGTAATGATATTTTCAAGAGTTTTTGATGGAAAAATTTGAACACCAGCAGAGAGAGACTCAGATACAGATGATCTGGGAACCCACTAAATTTGTGTGCAAAGCTGTGCATATGCGTATTTCTCTGAGTGCAGGGTTCCTCGCTTTCAAATCATTAAAGGGACAAATTGTGACCTAAAGAGGGTAAGAATGGCTATAATCAAGACTCAGAAACAGTTAAAAAGGAGATAGAGTAAAAGGCATCATACTTATTCTGAATACTAGTGTAAAGAAAATTTAAAATTTAAACAGAATTTTGCTTGCCCAGGTGACATTTCAATGTTAATTTAAAAATTTTGTTTCAAGTTCAGCATTATGCTTATGTCAAATATACTAAATAATTTTCTATTTAATTCCTATTTTTAAAGTCTTTTGTCTTCAAAATAACCTAAGGAAACACAACACAGCAACATTTTTTAAGAGAACAGAAATCTCCCCATCTTTAAATCACAGGGTAGTACTGTATCACAAGGTCTTCACTGGCATTTGTTTGGATGGGTTTAATAACTGACATTTGTTCTGTTTCTCATGAGTAATGTGGTCACCTTAAATTAACGCTAATAAAACTGTATAGTAAATCATCACAGACGCACATAAAAAGCACAATGCGTATATTATATACACACAACAATCATAAACCTGGCAAGAATGACTAACTGGCAGTTTTACCAAAACCTTTGAAGATTCAAACACAATACAGAATGTTAAAAAACAGACATTAAGGTAACAGGATGGCCCCAAGAAAATGACCCCACAGATAATCATCATCCCAGATTCTCAGGGCCCACTGTAGCTTCCTCTACCACCCTAGACCAGTGGTCGGCAAACTGCGGCTCGCGAGCCACATGCGGCTCTTTGGCCCCTTGAGTGTGGTTCTTCCACAAAATACCATGGCCTGGGCAAGTCTATTTTGAAGAAGTGGCGTTAGAAGAAGTTTAAGTTTAAAAAATTTGGCTCTCAAAAGAAATTTCAATCGTTGTACTGTTGATATTTGGCTCTGTTGACTAATGAGTTTGCCGACCACTGCCCTAGACCAATTCCAGTAAGAATAATGTTTCTGCAATAGCAAGTACTGCAATCAGAAACCTTACCCTCAGCAGCTCTTTTAGGCACCCTAAAACAAACATAACAAAAAAGTACTGATGAATACTACAACATGGATGAACCTTGAAAACATGCTAAATAAAACAACCACATATTTTATGATTCCCTATGTTGTCAGAACAACTCAATGTTAGCCTGCTTAGAATAAAGCTAGTCAATGTGATGAAGACGAAGAGTGATACACTACTTCAAAGGCAATAAAGAGCTAGGATTTTAAGTTTCAAAAGTTCTGGAACTTAGGGAAAAATAAAACTACAATTTTAACTCCATTAACAAAAAAATTTCTTTCTAGATCATGACCACAATACCTCATACACTTAAAAAAAAATCCTCACCCAAGGATACTTTTTTTCATTGGCTCTAGAGAGAGGAAGAGGGAAAGAATGTGAGAAACATTTATCAGTTGCCTCCCATACACGCCCTGCAACCTGGGTAGGTGCCCTGACTGGGAATTGAACCCATGACCCTTTGGTGCACAGGATGACCCCTAAAGACTGAGCATCACTGGCCAGGGCTCATATACTATTTTTTAAACAAGAGGCAAGCATATGCACTTTTAAAATGCCAATGAGAACTGTCTTGGTATGCCTCGTAAGCCCAAAACGTTTCATAAAGTTATATTAATACTAGAGGCCCTGTGCATGAAATTGGTGCACTAGGGGGTGGTGGTGGTGGGGGGGTCCCTTAGCTTGGCCTGCACCCTCTTGCAGTCGGACATCCCTCTTGCAATCCAGGTAGGTCCGATCCCAGCCTGGCCTGCAGGGATCGGGCATAAACTGCAGTTGGACATCCCCCGAGGGCTGTAGCAGTGTGCCAAGCGGCAGGCGGCCAGGGAGGAGCCCGAACTGGGACTGGGCGCCGTGCTGCTCATCCCCACCCGCTGCGCCTGCTGCCACTGCTTGGTAGTGGTGCTGTGGAGTTGGGAGAGGCTCCTGCTGCCACAGCTGCCCTCGCCAGCTGTGAGCCCAGCGGGGCTCCCCATGGGAGCGCACTGACCACCAGGGGGCAGCTCCTGTGTTGAGTGTCTGCCCCCTGGTGGTCAGTGTGCGTCATAGTGACCGGTCGTTCCATCATAATGGTTACTTAGGCTTTTATATGCATAGATAAGCAGAGACATTTTGCTCTTCTCTACAAAGATGTACTACTTTCACAAATATACTCAATGTTTTAAAAACCTATTGTTAATCCACAGAATGGGAGCGAAATTTTACAAATTATATATGTATTAGATAAAAGACATGTATTTAGAATATACAAAGAACTTTCAAATTAGTATTAAAAAAAATGTGAAAATGGCCAAAAGATCTGAATGTTTAAAGAAGATATGGTAAGTGGGCAATAAGCACATGAAAAGATACTCAACATCAATGCCATCAGGGAATGCAAGTCAAAACTATGAGGTACCACTTCACATCCACCAAGATGGCTATAAGACAAAGACAAACTGTAAGAAGCATTGGTGGTGATAATGTAAATATGTGGAGAAATTTTAACCTTCTTACACTGCTAGTGGGAATGCACATGGTACAACTGCTTTGGAAAACAGTCTGGCAGTTCCTCAATTGGTTAAATGGCAGTTTCACACTAGGTATATATCAAGATAAATAAAAAAACGTGCACATGAATGTTCACAGCAGCACTATTCACAATAGCTCCAAAAGTAAAATGAATCCAAATGTTCATCAATTGATGAATGTACAAAATGTGGTATAACCATGCAATAAAGTGTCATTTGGCACCAAAAAACCCCCAAACAAAACATAACAAAAAGTATAAAATGCTTTGCTTTCAACTGATACATGCTACAACATGGATGAACCTTGAAAACATGCTAAGTAAAAAAACCACATATTTTATGATTCCATTTAGTAAAATGTCCAGAATAGAAAATTTAGAGAGACAGAAAGTAGATTAGTTATTGCCTAGGTCTGGGGGAGGGTTGAAGGGGAGATGAAGAATGACTACTAATGGACACAGGTTTATTTTGGGGGTTATGAAAATATTCTACAGTTGAGTGTATTGCTAGTTACACTTTAAATGGGAAAACTGTATGGTATATAAAGTATGTCTCAAAATATGATTTAAAAATCATTTTGAGCTACAAAGTACTACAAATCTAATGATGAAGCAAATAATTTTATTCTTATCTAATCATTCTGAAGTATAATTCCTCTCTTAAAATAACTAGTATAAAATCAGTTGCCTAACCCAGCTCATTCTCCTCTGTCCAACAAAAATCCATACTTCTTGCCTCTTCTACAAGTCTATTCAAGATGACATGACTGCAGTGCTATCTGAACAAAGGCACAAGCTCATGTCCATTCTGGAGGAGGCCAGACCTGTGCAATCTGGACCTCAAATTCTCAGCTGCCTAGAAATACCCTGCAACCCTGAGTAGCTTTAAAAGCAGCAATTTCAGGTTATCAAAACATAATGTAAGTTTAGTCTTTCTCAATTTCCTATTGCCTTTCATTCAAACCTCTTTCATTACTAATTAAAGATCCAAATTATGAGAAATGCTTTGCTTTCAATGACCAGCAGTGAAACAAAATTTGAAAACAGTTTCCTGTGTAAAGGAAATGGGTTAAGGATTTAAGAATGGCTTTCAAATCAATTCTCTAGAAACTGCCCAGAATAATCCTATATAATAAAAGGCTAATATGCATATAGACCGAACGGTGGAACAACCAAACAACCGAACAACCAAACAACCGGTCACTATGATGTGCGCTGACCACCAGGGGGTGTGTGCGGAACATGGTGGGCATTGGCTGCGGTGGGATGGTGGGATAGGTGAGCGGGGGCACCAGACCAAGGCAGGGCGCCAGTCGCTGTCATCGGGACGAGCCTCTAGTGGTTACTGAAAATTCTTTGCTCCCGCATGATGTGGCCCCACCTGGCATTCGCACCTGCTGCCGGCGCTGGCCCCACTCCCACCCACTGCTAGTGCCGGCCCCAATAGCTCCACGCCGTCAGCGGGTGTGAGCGGCGGTGGGAGTGGGGCTGCCAGCAGACAGGGGACCGGGGGCTGTGGTGGGAGAGGCTGGGCAGGGGTGCTGCTGAGGATGGGCCAAGACCCGCCCCTGTGCCTACTGCAACCTCCCGGCCCGCAGTTCCTTTCAAGGTGTACGAATTTGTGCATTGGGCCCCTAGTATTTCATGAAAACAAATCTGATCATATTACTCCTTGATTAAAATCTTACAATGACTCTATACTGGTTTTAGGGTAAAATTCAAATTCCTTGGCAGGACATAGAAGGCCAACCCTAAACTTGCTTACTTTCTAACTTCCTTTCTCACTCTCCTTCAGATAACTAGGCTGACTTTTTCTGCCTCTACTAGGACTCCTGGAACATGCAGTTCTCTTCACCTATGACCTTTGGGTCAAAGTGGAATATTCCTCCAAGGGTCCACTTTGCATATTATGATACATGTCTATCTCACAGCTCATTTTCACACTGCCCATGTCTTGCCCCACCATATTCTAAGAGTTCAAAATACCAGGCCTGCACCTTTTTATGCTTAAAAAGAAGGGGGGGGGTATTAATCATGTCTTTATCCCCAACACCTATTATAATTTCTAGCAAAAACATTAAAAACATTTAACAAATAGTTGCTGAATGAATAAACTGAGCGGGGACATTTTAGTTGGGCAGAATTCTAACAAGCAGAAACTGGAGGCAAAGGAAAAAGAAGAGTTAAAGATGACCCTAAGGTTTTGGGCCTGGAGTATCTTGAAGAACCATGCGCCCTTAACAGAAAGGAGAGATATGAGGAAGACCTGCTATATGGGGAAATAAAGGAGTTTGGTTTTAGAAATATTTCATGTATGACATATTGGCCCCAAAAAGTGATTTCATTTTCCTCCCCCAAAATGACTTAATAATGTATGATACAATAAATTAACTATCTATCTCAATAAGGTAAAAAATGGATAAAGAAAAGGAAAAGCAATCCAAAATTTATTTAATAATTTGACTGCTTTTCATCTTTGATATATTTTGAGTTTTAACTCTGGGTACAACGGACAAACTGAATAGTTGTGCCTAAAACATCAAATGTTACTACCTACCATCTAGAACACCTGCTTAGATTCATCCCTAACACTAGATTTAATCTTCATTCACTATTGAAACTATATACTTTCCTGATTTTCAAAAATACTGTATCCCTAGGCCATAACATTTGCTTCTTCTAATACTTAGAGAAACTATCAGCATACACCAATGTAGATATTTAAGTACTCTTTTATAAAAAGCTATTTGTTCTGGCTGAGTTTAATAATAAAACATAAAATATATAACAGTATTTCAAAACTAATGGTTTAGAAGGTACACATTTAGTATACATTTAATGGCTGCAATATTTTCAAGCAAGATTTGGGTATCAATGGTATATCCAGTGCTGTTTTGGACCCAAGGAATACTAAAACCACTGATAAACAGGATGAGAATGAAAAAAAGTTTATTTTTAAAAGTTCATTTTAGGTAGGTTTTAAGAAACCCGTTTCAGGGATTTCTATAGCTTTTTTTCCTTTCTTTTTTGTATCCATGAAGAGAAAAATTGAAGCCCAGTCAAGAAAACTGGACCTCTATTAACCTTGTTTTGTTCCAGAAGAAATAAAATGAAAGTTCCAAAGGTAATGGTCTAAACATAATACAATCAAGTCTAACAAAATGTTACTGCCTTAGGATTTTTGCTAAATTTCCCTAGGCAGTGAAACTTTCTTAATAATTGTCAGAAAGCTTTGAACATTACAGTATAAAAATTTTAAAGAAAGCAAAGGAATTCTAACGTAGACCTCCTTTTTGTCTTAACAGTGCATTGATGCCTATAGTCCCACTGTGATGCTGTGAAAATACCATATGTATCTAACTTTTCTATTAGTGGCACCTCAAATCAGAAGGCCCCATCATGAGTATTATTGTCTAATGGAGTCAGTGCAAAATTAATAGTTGACTGTAGAATCAGAAAAATGTCAGTCTTGTAGAAAGATAAAATTAAATCTTAAGTTTTAAAAAATTTTGTATCTTTCCGTGTTTTTGTTACCTCTTCTTTTAGTGCATGTTTCCTCTGTTCCAAACATATCTCTTTAGCTCGCATCATCTGCAGCGTCTCCTTAGAAACTGCATACTGGAGTTTCTCCATACGTTCAGCGGCTGCTGCCCAAGATGCTTTACCAAATTTCTTCTGATCTGCTCGCATTCGATCGTACACAGCTATTAATAATAATTTTTTAAAAGACATTAAGATATAAAACAACTTGATACTAAAAAATTTGAAAGACTTAGCTTTCACTAACCACCTACTCAAAGATAAACACCCAAATGCTACCCCCATGATAAATTACTTATTAACGGCTCTAAAATATTATTCAACAATATCTTAGATTCTAATGTCTTCAATAAAAATTTTAAATAATCTTCCTCAGAAATAACTTTATGAAAATGAAACCAAGTTGTCAGATTAACTTTAAAAATGCTCTTTCACATATCCAGTGTCATTACATTTCAAAGTTTCTATATAAACTTTATTCTGTGAAGGTTTATACCTTTTTCCTTGGTAATGTTAGTTGAAATATTCAAGATTATTTAAAATTATTTAAATCCTACTAAAATTCACTTCTGTGGTTGACCTTATTTCCTGTGACCTTGAGAAAGTGACTTAATTGTGGCAGGGTGCTCAGGACCAAACCAGAGAGGGTCGGACCTGCATTTACCACCATTTGTCCACCATCCAGAACTGAAATATCACTGCTGACATGTACACATAAGGAACTGTTTGACACTGAAATTGAGACTCAAAAGAACTGTTGGCCCAGAAAGAAACTCACTACAGACTGATTCATTTGCCTCTCAGCATAACCATTATTGCTTGTCTCATTTTTGGTTCTTATAAGTGTATTTCTAGTATCACATGATCTTACTCATCTAGGGGAAATAATGAACAACATAAACTGATGAACAAAAACAGACCTGGAGACAGGGAAGCATCGATCAGACTGTCAAACCTCAGAGGGAAGGTAGGGGAGGGTGGGGGTAAGGGGAGAGATCAACCAAAGGACTTGTATACATGCATATAAGCCTAACCAGTGGTCACGGACAGCAGGGGGGTGGGGGCATGCATGGGGTGGGGTTTGGGATGGGAATGGGGGGGATGAGGACAAATATGTGATATCTTAATCAATAAAGAAATTAATTTTAAAAAAGTGACTTAATTCCAAGAGTTTAAAAAATAGATTCCATATAATTCTCTACATAAACAATGTTATTATCTGTGAATAGGAAGGACTATTATATTTCTTCCTTTCCAAACTATATACATTTTATTTCTTTTTCTCACTTCATTACAACCAGCTAAGATTTACTATATTACATTCAACAGCAATGGCAAGCGTGAACATTCTTGACTTTTTACCTAGTTTATGGGGTATTTACTCTTTCACCATTAACTGAGATGATGCCTTTAGTGTTTTTGTAGATGCACTTCATTAATTTAAGGAAATTCCTTTCTGTTCCTAGTTTGCGGAGCTTTTTTGGCACGTGTTATTATATTTTGCCGAATGCTTTTTCAACATCTACTGATATACTGATCATGCTTTTTTTATTAAGACTAGAATTTCTCAACACCAGCACTTTTGACATTATAAGCCAGAAAATCCTTAGCCATTATGGTGGACTGTCTATCCTGTGCAACATAGAATGCTGAACACAATCTCTGGCCTCTGCTGGCTAGATAGATGCTAGTTATACACTATGCTGTTGTGAAAACCAAAAATGTCTCCAGACACTGCTCCGTGTCCTTTTGTGTAATACAATCACACCCAGTTAAAAACCACTGCTTTAGACCTTCAATACAGTAGAATGCATTGATATGAGCAAAGAAAAACTCCATGTGGTCATGATTGTTAATTTTTAAATACTTTAAAATTTGCCAATATTTTGTTGAGGATTTTTGCATCTATCTATGTAGAATGCAATAGTTTTCTTCTTCTTTTTGTGTACTGTTTTGTATAGTTTTGGAGTTAGGGCATTGCTGGTCTCATCCTAATAAATAAAAGCCCAGGGTTGTAACTTGTAACAACCGATCACGACCAAAGGCTGACCAACCGGAAGTCAGTGCTGGGTTGCCGTGGCAACCTTCACAGCCGCTGCCACAGGCTGTGGGCTCGACTGGTCAGCTCCCCCCAGCCCATGGGAGACTGGCAAGCTGCAGCTGGTGAATCACGGGGCAAAGAGCCCAGGCCGAGCCGCCCCTCGATCACCGGGCGAAGAGCCCAGACCCAGCTGCCCCGAGATCATGGAGCGAACAGGCCAGGCCGAGCCTGGCCAAACTGCCCCGTAATCCCAGGCGAAGAAGCCGCTCTGCTGACCAACCTGCGCTAGGGACCTGTTCGGTTGCGTGGTGCGGAGTCTGGGGTGGGCCTCTAGCCTGCAGCCACGGGAAGTCTCCCTCTCCCCAGAGTTAGGAGCACCAGCCCAGGTCAACCCAGCGGCCTGGTCCTGACTGAGAGGGTGAGCTCCTGCAGGCTGGGGTTTGATCCCCACGCATTAGCAGTAGGAGACCAGTGCCTTTGTTATTGCTGTGTGTCCGGATTTTAATTGGACAAATGCCCGGCGTCCTGGGCGCCAGCTTAGCAAAATCTTTTAGGAGGAGAATTGTCTAGGTTTCCTCAAATTCCCTCAGCCCCTACTCACCCCTCTGTAAAGGCGCAGAACAAGTGAGGCCCCTTAAATAAAAATCAGAGGTCTCCAGCAGCGGTGGGCCTCTCTCATCATAGTCATTTGGATTGGATGGCATTTGAGTATTTATCTAGGCACCATGACAGAGAAACACAAGCTCAAGTCATGATCTCTGCCCTTAAAAAATTCACAATCTTATTAGAGCGAATGGATGATAAAAGCACAGTAATAACATCAGAATGTAAGGAAACAATACAGAGAGAAACAGAGGCAATTGCTAGGATGATTTTCCAATAATTAGTACAAAGAGTATGTGCTGTGAATTAAATAAAAAAAATATGTGTGGAAGTAGCTGCTTCATGAGTATGGCATCCCTTCCTATTTTAAAGGAAGCTGAGTTCCATGTGAACTGTGTACTATGCTATGATATCTGAGGCACAGGACAAGGGAGGCCCTAAGTGTACTATGCTTTGATATTTGAGTCATTCTTTATTGTTCAGTGTGATTTATTTCTGTATGACTCAGTTTGTAATATTTAAATTACTAGAATAATACATCTTGCTATAAAATATTACTAGAAGATCAAATGATCAGGTGACATTTATTGTTATTTTCTATAAATGAACACAATCTCTGGTATGCTAAAGTGATAGGTATTATAGAAATATTCAGATAGGGAGACCTACATACAGGCTTGATTACAAGTGAGGTTTACTATCACAACCCAAATTTATTGCTTAAAAAAAAAAGCAGGGAGCCAACTAGAAACTGAACCAAATATAAGCCCTTGAAGGGCAAATGTAAACTGGATAAGCTTTGCTAATACAAGAACAAGAAAAATTCAGATGCAAGAATGAAAACCGCATTGCATCCACTCTAAGTAGCTGTTAAAGAAAAAGAATGATATACTAGGAAAATACTTAATACAGATTGTAAAGACATTTGTTCAAAGAGGATTTCCTAGAGTAGGTGCTATTTCAGTTAATTTTTTTAAATGTGAAGAGGTTAGCTAAGAAAAAGGTGTAGGGGTCCCGAATTGTAGAGGGTGCAGGCGGGGCTGAGGGACCCCCTGCGGTGCACGAATTTCATGCACTGGGCCTCTAGTTTAATATAAATTGGAAGTGTTCCTTCCCTTTTCTATTTTCTGGAAGAGACTGTGTAGATAGAGCTGCATTACTATTCAGATATTTGGTAACATTTGCCAGTGAAACCATTTGGGCCTAGAGAATTCTTTTGTTGAAAGATTTTAAACTACAAATCCAATAGCTTTAATAGTTATTAAAATATTCAGGTTATTTATTATCAACTTGTATGAACTGTGGCAGTTTGTGTTTTTCAGGGTATTGTTCCATTTCACCTTTGTTAAATTTGCATGTGAAGTGTTGTTTGTAGCATTTTCTTTATTATCCTTTTGATGCCTGCAAGTTCTATAGCAATAGCTCATCTTAATATAATGCATTTTTAAATGTAAAGTATTTTCATGTGTACTTGAAATGGACATGAAGTAGGAGATGACGACTGGTGGCAGAATAATAGAGTATATGTGATTTTCAAAATTCCTTAATCATATTATACTATTTTCCCCCAGAAGACTGAAGATGGGGAGAAACAAGTAATATGGCTTACTCAAACTTTTGCCACCTGCTTAGGCAAATATCTATATTTCAGGACCAGCAAAGATGGGACACGATAACCTTGGTGACTGAAACTATGAGTTTAAAAAGTAGCAATAGCATAAATGTCAGACACTTTTGCCAGCATCTATGCACAAAATCACACACATCAACATTAAAACAAAAAGTATTACTAAAACATACCTTAAAGAACGAAGGAAAGCACTTCATAGTCAAACACTACATGTTAACTATAATTTCATCTATCTAAAGCATTTTGTTAAATCTAAGAAACAAACCATATTTAGTTTATTCTTTAACAAATAAAAATCACATATAATTATTGACAGTTTTTATTATAGCTATCAAATTTCACTTTGTATGGAAGTGAAATATCTACATAAGAACCTGAACACATTCTATACCATATTAATCACCAAAACGGATCAAAGATTTGAAGATTAAAGAATAAAGCTCAAAACCTATTAAAAGGAATAATGTCCTTTCATAATAACAAAGGTAAAACATAAAAAGCCCTTAAGTGAACTGAACAACAAATGTGTAGGACCCAGATAAAAAACAAAAACCAAAACAAAACAAAAAACCTAATCAACTTAAATAAATGGCATGATATACCAACCACATCCCCCCCGCTAAAATTATCCTATAACATCTATTTAATAAATAAAGCATTTACTCTTCCTCATAAATATTAAAATCCTCTTTCAAATCCTAAAACATTATAATTTTGATCAGAATTATATTAGTTTGGGAAGAAATAATCCTAATAAAAAAAGAGTGTATGTGATTTTTCAAAAGGGTTATAATACTATTTTAGTGAAGAATAATTGAGTATAGCCAAGATATTTTGAAAAATAATGAGGAGTTAACTGATAAACTAGGTAATAAATTTTGTTATAAAGTTACAATTACAGTATAAGAACAGAAAAGACAGTGTAGAAAGAAATCTAAATATATAAAAGGATTTTTAGTAGGCTTTAACTATTTGAAGGAACACAGAAACTTACTTTAGAAATTACAAGTTAACATAATTTAAAGATTAAAAAGGAAATCATTCTTAAAAGCTGATGGTTTTTACAAATAAAATTTGTATAACAAAAAATTTTAAAAGAAAATTTAGGAATAGATATTTGCAACAGATGTCAAAACTATACAACTATAACAGAAATATAATAAAAATATCAATGAATATATTAGGAGCTCTTATAGAGCAATACAAAAAATACCATAGAAAAATAGGCAAAAATGTTAACTAAAAAAAAAAAGAATATTCTAATACCAATTATTATATGAGAACAAAAAAGATCAACATTCAGTAACCAAAGAAATGTAAAATTTAAGAACATGATAATATTTTCACTTATCAAATTGTTCGTTTTGTGTGTTTTTATGGCAATGCCAAAGGATGTGGAGAAATCAAGAAAAGTAACCTCATTCTGCACTGGCATTCTGAAGGGAAAAATTACTTTAAATTCAACTTCAGAATATGTGAATTTGATGAAAGAATAACCTGAATGTTAACCTGTACTAACTGCAGGTAAAGAGATTAACAAATTATTAATGTAATGGACGGCCCTGAGTTTGAATTGCATATTAAAGAGCCACTGAAGAACTTCTATGGCCACCTATGGAAGGAAGTTGAAAGAAATGAACCTTCAGAGTTTGTCCTATGTCTCATTTGGCTTGTCCTGATTTGTATCATTTATAAGTTCTAAGAATGTGCTTTCCTGAGTTCTTTGAGTCATTGTAGTGAATTACTGAGCCTAAAAAAAGCTATGGGGACCCCCAAATTGGTAGCAAGTTGGTTAGAAGAGCAGATGGCCTGAGAAACCCCTCACCCCCCAAATGAGGGAGTAGTGCCCCAAATAGTCTTGTTGGAGACTCACCTCTGTGCCTTTAAATTGTGGGGTCTGTAATTGTGAATGATTAGTGTCAGAACTGAATTATACTATATCAATATCCCATTACTAATATATCTAAAAAAGATTGAAAAGATATAACTTTATTAATAGTGATCTTCCTTCCAAACTGTTAGGACTATTAGTGGTCTTTATATACTTTTCAACACAGTTAATGTGAACATAAAATATTTAAACAACTCGTTTTCAAAGTTAAACAAGTATAATTTCATTGGGAAACTTACCTTTTTGAGCTTTAGCTGTTATTTCAAAATATTTGACAGTAAGATCTTGAATAGAGAGCACAGCCATGTGAGCTTTCCGCTGCCAATCAGCATCTTCTTTTTGTAAACTTTCAATTCTTCGGGGACCCAGATAATCATTCTCCATGGAAATCTTTAGAGAGAGAAAAAGAAAAATTAAGTTCTGCCTGGCCAATGTTGCTCAGTGGTTAGATGTCGCTCCATTAACCAAGAGGTCACTGGTTCGATTCTAGGTCAGGATACATGCCCTGGTTGTGGGCTCAATCCCAAGTAGGAAGCATGCAGGAGGCAGCCAATAGATAATTCTCTCTCATCACGGAAGTTTCTATCTCTCTAACCCTCTCCCTTCCTTTCTCTAAAATCAATAAAATAAAACATTTTTAAAAAGTTATTTTCTTTCTTTTATTCATTTCTTAAGCATTTACTGAATGCTTACATCAGGCACTGTGCTTGATTCTAAAACAAAGAATACTTGTTTTCCCTTGCTTTAGAGTGCTTGCTATTAATTAATAACACAAGAAAATTAACCATGTTGATTCAATAAATGGTGTTGGGAAAATTGGACAGATACATGCAAAAAAATGAAACTAGACCACCAACTTGCACCATACACAAAAATAAACTCAAAATGGATAAAGGACTTAAACATAAGACAGGAAACCATAAAAATACTAGAGGAATCCACAGGCAGCAAAATCTCAGACATATGCCGAAGCAATGTCTTCACTGATAGGCTCCTAGGGCAATGGAAATTAAAGAGAAAATAAACAAATAGGACTACATCAAAATAAAAAGCTTTTTCACAGCAATAGAAACCATCAACAAAACAACAAGATAGCCCACTGCATGGGAGAACATATTTGCCAATGTTATCACCGACTAAGGGCTTAATCTCCAACATTTACAGGGAACTCATACAACTGAACAAAAGGAAGATAAACAATCCAATCAAAAAATGGGCAACGGCCAAAACCGGTTTGGCTCAGTGGATAGAGCGTCGGCCTGCGTACTGAAGGGTCCCGGGTTCGATTCCGGTCAAGGGCATGTACCTTGGTTGCAGGCACATCCCCAGTGGGAGTGTGCAGGAGGCAGCCGATCGATGTTTCTCTCTCATCGATGTTTCTAGCTCTCTATCCCTCTCCCTTCCTCTCTGTAAAAAATCAATAAAATATATTAAAAAAAAAAAAATGGGCAACGAACCTAAATAGATACTTTTCGAAAGAGGACATACAGAAGGCCAAGAGACATATGAAAACATGCTCCAAGTCACTAATCATCCGAGAGATGCAAATCAAAACAATGAGGTACCATCTCACACCTGTCAGAATGGCAATCATCAACAAATCAACAAACGACAAGTGCTGGTGAGGATGCAGAGAAAAAGGAGCCCTCGTGCACTGCTGGTGGGAATGAAGACTGGTGCAACCACTGTGGAGAACAGTATGGAGTTTTCTCAAAAAACTAAAAATGGAACGCCCATTTGACCCAGTCATCCCACTTCTAGGAATATACCCCCAAGAAACTAGAAACACCAATCAGAAAAGATATATGCACCCCTATGTTCATCGCAGCACAATTTACAATAGCTAAGATTTGGAAACAGCCTAAGTGCCCATCAGCAGATGAGTGGATTATTAAACTGTGGTACATCTACACAATGGAATACTACACTGCAGTAAAAAAGAAGGGGTTCTTACCATTTGCAACAGCATGGATGGAACTGGAGATCATTATGCTAAGTGAAGTAAGCCAGTCAGAGAAAGATAAATATCACATGATCTCACTCATTTGTGGAATATAATGAACAACATAAACTGATGAACAAAAATAGATCCAGAGACAGAGAAACATCAGACCATCAAACCTCAGAGGGAAGGTAGGGGAGGGTGGGGGTAAGGGGAGAGACCAACCAAAGGACTTGTATGCATGCATATAAGCCTAACCAATGGACACAAACAACAGGAGGGTGAGGGCATGAGTGGGGGGGATGGGCGGCGGGGGGGTAATGGGGGAATAAGGACACATATGTAACACCTTAATCAATAATTTTTAAAAAAAGAAACCAAAAAAGAAAACAAAACAATGTTGAAGATACTGACATAAAATTTGTTCTCCCTTCATCCTTCTCCTATCTTCTTTTTCATCCTTTTTTCCTCCATATATAAACAAAAGGCATTTAGCACACTGTTGTAACTGGTTATTTTGGGGTGCTGAGATCATGAGAAATTTATTTCCTCCTTTGTGATAATTATATTTTCAGTGAGGTGTAGAGTTATTTGTGCCAATAAAATACTTATTTAATAAATTATAAGTAAAATAAAAACAATATTTTAAGACTGATAATACATAAAAACCAACCCATCTACCTACTGAAGGACTCTGGAAAAAAATAACAAAAAATTTAGCTTTGTATTATTTACAAGAGTCATGACTGAAAAAAAAACACACTAAGGAAAGTTGAAAATCAAATGATGGACAGTGATATATGCTAAAATAAAATTCAATGAAGTGACAATATTAATATTAAAGTACATAAAATCACTACACCGGTTAAGTTTAACATGGAAGAAGGGTACAAACCAGCAAAAATATCAATGAACTCTTTATATACATTCCATCCTACTTTATCATATATTGAGAAAAGACTGCCAAAAATGAAATGAGAAGTTAAAACCATATTAGGAACATGAAAAGAAAATATACAAAAAAATGTTGATACACCCCTGGAATACTTTTTAAGAAGTTATCTAGTGTTATATAAGCCTTGATATAAAAATTGATAATAACTTTCAAAAGTAGAAATTGTACAGGCCATATTCTCTTAATTGTGCAATAAATGGAAATTTAAAGAAAAGTCTAAAACCAAAATAAAATTTTAATCACCTGGAAATTTAACACCCAATTGAAGGTAACATTTACTGTTAGCTATAATATACTTGCTCCTTAAACAAATGAAGATTCTTTGAGATAGAGGAATAGTGTACCCAGCACACAGTGAACAATTTATTAGCAGTGTTAAGAAGGACAATGCCAGAGCAGAGGGAAGGGTCAAGAATAACTCCAAGATCACTGGGGGAAATATGTATGTGCAATTGGCATTCCTTAAAAAGTAAACAGTGAAGGGAGGAATAGCTTATTTCAAAAGGAAGACAGGGGATTTCATTTTGCGTATTTGAGATTTGACTTTGCAAAGGTCATGGCCAGAGATATAAATCTGGGTCACCTTGACACACAGAAGACATTTATAGCCATGAGAATAAATGAGGCTATCTAAGGAAGTCACAAGGAAAAGGCTCATGACTGAGCCCTAAGTTCATTCCAGCACTCAGGTTGGGTGAAAAAGTGCATACAGAAACCAAGCCAGAGGTAGAGGGTACACCAGTAAAAGTGTGGAATTACATAAGGAGCAAGATTCAAAGGAGGAGAAATCGATGCTTTCACACACTATTTAGGGATCAAGTAGGATGATAACTAGTATCCAGACTTAACAGCATCAAGATCACTGACCTTAGCCAACAACAGGTCTGGGAAATAAGCAAACTCCCTTTGCCCATTAACTCACATCACATCATCAGATCTCAGCTGAATTACTGGCTCACTTCCATACACGTTTTTTATTCGGAGAGAAATGTGGACACATGTAAACAGTAAATATTCTTTTGAGAGATATGTGAATTGAGAAAAATATGGTGATGCTAAAAAACAATAAGGCTTAAGGTGAGGCCCTTTGCTTTTTGTTTTATTCTAATGAAGATCATGGAGTGGTCTGAGCAGTGAAAAGAAGTATCCAGCAGAACCTAAAGATGCAGGAAAGAGATGGGGCTAACAAGAGTGGGAAAGTCCTTGAAAGATAAGAAGGGACAGGATCAGAGTACTGGTGTAGGGATTTGCTTTTGGCAAAAAGAGAAAGAATTCCTTCATGGCATAAAGAAAGGTAGGTTTTGGGTATGGTAAAGAAAGGATGAAGGGAACTCCTGTTTGATGATCTCTGCTTTCCCCTGTGAAGAAAGAGCCCAGATAAGAATAAGTTGATGCAAGGGAGAGGAGAAGATAAGACACAAATAGCTGCTTTTAGGTGGCAGGATGATAACCACTTAGAAAGATTCATTAAATAGATATTAAAAATGAGACTAAACAGGCCCTAGCTGGTTTGGCTCAATGGCTAGAGCGTCGGCCTGTGGACTGAAGGGTCCTGGGTTTGATTCCGGTCAAGGGCACATGCCCGGGTGGCAGGCTCGATCCCCAGAAGGCGGCCAATCAATGATTCCCATCACTGATGTTTCTATCTCTCTCTCCCCCTTTCTTCCTCTCTGAAATCAATAAAAATAGATTAAAAAAAATGATGAGACTAAACAGTGGTAATGGTGAAAAAGACACACACTTATACACTACTAGTGGAACTATACAATGATTAAAACATTTTTGGGGAAGTATTTTATGATACCATACTTTTTGAAGATATTTAAGACAATACCTTCTAAGAGTAATAACCACAGTATTGTTATTACAATATTGTACAGAGATATAATTTCAATTACATAAAAGAATACCCAGGGAAAAAAGGACAAAGTATGTAAGGTGTATTATTATTGATGTCATCTTTTGGTAGTAAATTATTGGTAATATTTTTCTTCCTGTTTAAAATCTGCATTTTCCAAATCTTCTTCATTATACGTATCTTTTATAAGCATGAACAAGAAAAAATGCTTTTATCTTTTTTTGGGTTCACAAATCATACCAACTAGACAGGCTGAAGACACACTATCCCAGAGGTTTCCTGTTCCTAGTCAAACAAACAATGAGCTCATGTTTTCATATATGAGGCCCAGAAAGAGGCAAAATTATGAGACCTCTTTTTTTCCAGTGTATGGAGGAAGGACAAGAAGTAGAAATATGGTTCAGAACATAAATGTCTTCCTTATTAATTTGGAAACAGAATTATATAAACTCCACTTCTGAGACTATAAAAATAGTACCAAGCAAAGAAAATTAAGCCAGTAGCAGCAGCTTGGATTCTTGATATCCAATTCCATACTCATCTAGACTAGATTTTTTTTTTTTTTTTAATTCTCAGATGATTACTGTATCTCCAGTTTCAAACTTCAGGAGTCAAACTTAAATGATGCTACTAGTGGATATGGTTGGGGTTTTTTCCTTTTAGATTTTCCCATGGCTAATATTTGGAAATCATCTCAATTATATAATTTGAATGCAGAGACTACTGTACTAGGTGCTTTAGAGGAAATATATGAGTAACATGCATGTTGTCCTCCCAAGAAACTTACAATCTAATTGAGGGTGGGAAGAGAGAGAGATCTGTGATGAAGAAATCTGTTTTGAAATGAGGAGACTAGTTCTGCTGTGAGACCTTTAACAAAGGTCTCAATTATTCATTCAAAACGATCATGTATAGTATCTGCTCAGTGCCAGTATTGTAGTAGGCATGAGATAACAAGATATTCAGCCCGGTGGAGGACATAAATACCCAAGTAAAGAATTACAATCCTATATTATAAAAGGCTAATATGCAAATCAACCGAACGGCCGAATGACCAGTTTGCTATGATATGCACTGACCACCGGGGGCAGACACTCAACGCAGGAGCTGCCCCCTGGTGGTCAGTGCTCTCGCACAGGGGGAGTGCCAATCAGCCAGAAGCCAGGCTCACAGCTGGTGAGGGCAGCTGTGGTGGCAGGAGCCTCTCTCCGGGAGGGAGCGGGCCTAAGCTGTCAGTCAGACATCCCCTGAGGGCTCCTGGACTGTGAGAGGGTGCAGGCCAGGCTGAGGGATCCCCCTCCCCCAAGTGCACGAATTTCACGCACCGGGGCTCTAGTTTGAGTGTGAAAAATGTCATGATAGAGTATGCTTAAGATACCATGGGGAGCACCAGCTGTGGAGTTTGGGGTGCAAAGTCTGGGCAGACTTTCTAAAGGGAATGATGAATAAGTAGCATTTTGGCCAAATATTACAGATGGCAAACAGTGTCTCTGTGTAAAAAAGGAATAAAGGTATTTTAAGATCTTTAAGAAAAATTAAAGGTTTGGTGAGAGAGAACTTAGCTATAGGGAGCAGGGTGAGGGGGTAAATGGTAATGGGGGGAAAATAATAAGAAAAAAAATCACTACAAAAAAATAGAACTTATTGAGGTTCATAACTGCAGAAGCTTTGGACGCTAGGGGATAGGATTTTGACAGGTACAGATGGAGAAATAGAACCACCTTCAAAAGGCATGCTGGAAGCAAGAATTAACCTGAGCAAATGCCTAGAGGCAGGTAAGTTTAGTGTATGGTAAGAGACAGACAGCAGTCCAGCCTGGCAGGAGTTTAGGTAAAATAGATAAAGGTAATGGGAGATAGGACCAGAAAAGGAGGTTGTGATCACTATGAGGCCTTTAAATGTCAGGCTGAGGAATTGTACTTAATTTGACAAGAAACAGAAAACCTCTGTGGGATTCTTAGCAGTAAGTGGCATATTTAGACTACAGCTTTGATTTAAGGGTTCTAAAAGACTTGTTTGCTATTACAAAACCATCAAGGTCTGAACTTTTTGTTGTGATTACTTCTGATTTTAAAACACTCAAGTTAAAAAGTATAATATTAGAATTCACAAGTATGGAATATAATTTAATAAATTGAACACTGCAGCCAAAATTTTAAACTCTTATTCAGCACATTTTGAATAGAAATCCTTTTCAAAGACCTGATTGATTAAACTTTGTACCCTTTAAAGAACTTGTACCCTTTAAAGAACTTGTAAGTTTATTTTACCTAAGACCATAAGCTAGGTTACTAAATGTTTTCCCTAACTTTGAAAATCTGAGATGTATGTAAACGGCTTGTCTGTTGGCTCCAAGTTCCACCTTTGCCCGGTGATGCTAGGGTTCAAGCTCTGCAAACCACATTTAGGCTTTGTCAATAGGAAGGGTGGGAGGAGATTTCAGGGTTAAAGGAGGTAACAGAGATTTGCTTCTTCCCATCTGCATCACTTGACTTTACTGTTTGCTGTTCCTGTGAGCATCATCCCAGCCTCACTTCTTCAACCCAGCATCTGCAGTTTTTTCCTGAAGCAGGTAACAGAATCCATTTCCCAGCTTTCCCATCTTTGCAAAACCAGCTTCATTGTGTGCTCCAGCCCCCCAGTCCCACCTCCGAAAGACAAACCAGCACCAGCCCACCAGTGCACTATCCCCAGAGAGCAGGGTCTCTCCACTAGAGCAGCTCAAACACCAGCACTAGGTGAGCAATGGCCTCTTCCTCAGAGACTAGTTTCACCAGGACCAGGCCCATCCTCTTTGCTGATTAATAAAGTACATCTTTCCTGTACACCCCCCCACACCTAGGAGTGGTGGCTGTTTTGGCAATTGTTACCTCTGATATCTTACAGAGTTACATTCTTGCCTTCTTAATGATCTGGTTAATAACTTTATACCTAATTAACAACTGTTTATATTCAAGTCCCTCTGCTGAAGTATCTGGTTTCATTTTCCAAGAGACACAACTATGAAACAGAAATTTAATAAACAGAACAAGCCGTGTTCCAAATTCAAAAATCTTAACTCAGATTATTAGCAGAATTTATTTTCACTTGCACAATTAAACAGTGTACACAGTAGTGAGAAAATTTGCATTATGGCTTTTAGAAGAGAAAAAGTTAACAAAAAATAAATCCAGTCACAATTATTTGAAGATAATTTACACTTTGTTGTTGGATTATCTTTACCTTCACTGTTCATGTATATTATACTTTTCAATGCTGTTTTTTACTGACTTGTGAAATTCAGTAGCTAATGTTTCAGCCAACTGTTAAAAAATGTGATTACAATTGTACCTAAGACATTAAGTGAAGATAGGATACTAAGTTCATTTCCTAACTTGGCAAATTTGAAGATGCACAGCCTTGGTCATCTGGATCATGTGCTGAAACAGTGATACCTCTGTTTTCAATTTCAGAACTAGAAAGAAAACAGTGCCTGTTTTTAGCATGGAAAAAAGAATGTGTCAGTTTAGGTAGCTAGGACAGTGAGACTCATTTATAAATACAAATTTCTTGGCACAAGATTACTTATGATAAACACATCACTTGCTTAGATACCGGGTCTTATGTGTTATTCCCATCTATTGTTAGGAGAGTGGAAAAGAAAAAAACAATTCTTAGATGAAACAAATTTCAGGATAAATTTGCGAATATACTGATGTAGCAGTACCCTTAAATGCAAATTTTCCAGGCCCAGGAGTCATCTGAAGTGACTGTTAAAAGAATGAAATGATTAGCTTTGGCAGCATCTATTCATAAATGTTTATATTCAAAGCAAATATTAGATATAATATTCTCAGGAAAGAGTATAAAATAATACATTTTTTTAAAGGTGAGAGAAATTTAAAGGTAAGGAAACAAATTTAAGATAAGGACCTTAATGTATAGTGGCATTATATAGTTCACAGTGTGCATACTATAGAGTACAGTGCTCCAATGGTATAAAAATTGCATCATGCACAAAAGCACCCAACCATGGAGGCAGAGTAGAGACTGAAATCCAGCCTATGCTTAGCCAAGCCATGTGTAGTGTTGCATCTGCTCAGAGGGGGGCTCTATTCTAACCTGTCAGCTGGGGTCAGGGGTGAGTGGGTATCTTTTTTGTTTCACAAAGACACCTATTGATTTACTTGGTCCTGGAGAAGGAAAGGGGTGAAGGAAGAAGAGCACATTCAAAATTCAACTAGGAGACAGGTCACAAAATGTGGTGGCTATATAAAGGGATTCAACAGTAGAGGATTCCGAGAATTAAACCAATGATTTGGAATCTGAGGAAGCAAAAAACACCCAACCGGAAGAGCAAAAAGAAAAAAGAATCCAAAAATATGAAGATAGTCTAAGGAGCCTCTGGGACAACTTCAAGCATACCAACTATTGCATTATGGCGGTGCCAGAAGGAGAAGAGAGAGAGAGCAAAATACTAAAAACCTATTTGAAGAAATAATGACAGAAAACTTCCCTTACCTTGGAAGGAAATAGACTTACAAGACCAGGAAATGCAGAGTCCCAAAAAATAGAAACCCAAAGAGGCCCACATCAAGACACATGGTAATTAAAATGCCAAGAATTAGAGACAGAGAAAATCTTAAAAGTAGCAAGAGAAAAGTAGTTAGTTACTTACAAGGGAGCACCCATATGACTGTCAGCTGATTTCTCAACAGAAACTTTGCAGGCCAGGAGGGAGTGGCAAGAAATATTCAAGGTGATGAATAGCAAGGACATACAACCAAGATTACTCTACCCAGCAAAGCTATCATTTAGAATTTAAGGTCAGATACAGAGCTTTACAGACAAGAAAAAACTAAAGAAATTCATCACCATCAAAACAATATTACATGAAATGTTGAAGGGTATTCTTTAAAGAGAGGAAGAAGTGTAAGAATGCAAATGTGCACTGCCCATGGATACAGACAATAAGATGGTGAAGGCCTGGGGTGGGGCAGGAACCGGGTGGAGGGGGGCAATAGGGGAAAAAAGGAGGGACATCTGCAATACTCTCAACAATAAAGATTGAAAAAAAAAAAAAAAAGTGGCACAGCCATGGCTGGGTGGCTCGTTTCGTTGGAGCATCATCCTGTATACCAAAAGGTTGTGGGTTCAATTCCTGGTCAGGGAACGTACCAAGGTTTCCTTTTTAATCCACAGCTGGGCATCATATTGAAGGCAACTAATCGAAGTTTATCTCTCTCCTCCTCCTCTTCTTCTGCTTCTTCTTCTCCTCTCTCAAATCAATTTAAAACAATAACAACATATCCTCGTATGAGAATTAAAAAAAAAGATGTGGTCTTCCACAATAGAATACTATGTGGCTGTAAAAAAAGAAGGAACTCTTAACCTTTGTAACAGTGTAGGTTGGACTGAGATTACTATGCTAAGTGAAATAAGCCAGTTAGAGAAAGACAAATATGATTTCACTTACTAGTATACGTGGAATTTAATGAACAACATAAACTGATGAACAAAATAGAAACAAAGGTATGGATAGATGGAACAGACAGTTGTTAGAGAGGAGAAGGGAGGGGCGGACTGGATGAAAGAAGGTGAAGGGACTAGCCAAAGAACATCCTATATAATAAAACCCTAATATGCAAATCGACCAAACAGTAGAACGACTGGCAGAACAACCAGTCGCTATGATGCGCACTGACCACCAGGGGGCAGATGCTCAATGCAGGAGCTGCACCCTGGTGGTCAGTGCACTCCCATAGGGGGAGCGCTGCTCAGCCAGAAGCCAGGCTCATGGCTGGCAAGTGCAGTGGTGGTGGCGGAAGCCTCTCCCACCTCCACTGCAGGCGGGCAGTAAAGAGTGAGGAGTCATGGACTGCAAGAGGGATGTCTGACTTCAAGTTGTGCATCCTATCTAAAAAACTTCTGCCTTTCCTTCCCAATGATGCTATAAATTTCCTCCTATGTTTTCTTATATATAAGTTCTATAACTTGAGCTTTTATGTTTTAGGTCTAAGATAGATTTCAAATTAATTTTTGTGTGAAATATAAGGACTGAGGTTCATCTTTTTTGTGTGGGTATCCAGTTGTTCTAGCACCATTTGTTGAAAAGATTCTTTTCCCAAATGAATTGCGTTCTTACCTTTTGTGGAAAACGGTTATATAACAACTAGAGGCCCAGTGCACGAAATTCGTGCATGGGGGGTGGGTGTCCCTCAGCCCAGCCTGCACCCTCTCCAATCTGGGACCCCTCTCACAATCCAGGACTGCTGGCTCCCAACTGCTCGCCTGCCTGCCTTCCTGATTGCCCCTAACTGCTTCTGCCTGCCAGCTGATCACCCCCTAACCACTCCCCTGCCAGTGTGATTGATGCCTAACTGCTCCCCTGCCAGCCCATTTTCCCCTAACTGCCCTCCCCTGCAGGCCTGGGTCCCTCCCAACTGCCCTCCCCTGAAGGCCCGGTCACCCCCAACTTGCCTCCTCTGCCAGCCTGGTCACCCCTAACTGCCCTCCCCTGCTGGCCTGATCACCCACAACTGCCCTCCCTTGCAGACCTGGTCCCTCCCAACTGTCCTCCCCTATTGGCCATCTTGTGTCCACATGGGGGCAGCCATCTTGTGTGTTGGAGTGATGGTCTATCTGTATGTTACTCTTTTATTAAATAGAATAGAGGCCTGGTACATGGGTGGGGGCCGGCTGGTTTGCCCTGAAGGGTGTCCCGGATCAGGGTGGGGGTTCCCTTGGGGCGTGGGGTGGCCTGGGCGTGGGGCCTGTGGTGGTTTGCAGGCCAACCACACCCCCCAGTGACCCAAGCGGAGGCCCTGGTATCTGGGATTTATTTATCTTCTATAATTGAAACTTTGTAGCCTTAAGCGGAGGCCAAGACAGGGCAGGGCTGCAGAAGCTTGGCTTCCTCTATTGCCGAGGGCAACCCTAGCCTCCTGCTCTCTCCAGCTCCGTGGCTGCCGCCATTTTTGTTGGGATTTATCTTCTATAATTGTAACTTTGTGGCCTGGAGTCGAGTCCTGGGCTGGCCAGGGTGTGTGGAAAGCTTGGCTTCCTCCATTGCCAGGGAAACCCAAGCCTCCCTCCTGCTCTCTCCATGGCCGCAGCCATCTTGGTTGCGTTAATTTGCATACTTGGTCCTGATTGGCTTGGTGGGCGTGGCTTGTGGGTGTAACAGAATGATTGCTAATTTGCATATTACTCTTTTATTAGATAGGATGGGTCTATTTCTGAATTCAGTTGTGTTTCATTAGTTTACATGTCTATTCTATGTCAATACCCCAATGTCTGGATTCTTTATCTTTTTGTAAGCTTTGAAATCAGGTAATAAGTCCTTTAACTTTTATCTTTTTCAAAAATGTCAAGGCTGCTCTAGGTTCTTTGCCTTTCCATATAAATTTTGAAATCTACTTGTCAGTTTTTGTATATTAAAAAATACCATACTGGAATTTTAATTTGAATCCACAGATCAAGTGAGAGCTGATAAACATTATTGAGCCTTCCAATCCATTATTGTTCTCTCTCCATTTATTTAGATATGTTCTAATTTCTCTCAGCCAGGTTTTATAGTTTTCAGTATACAAGACTTGAGTAGAACATGTAACTTAATTTTTAATACTGACCTTGTGATTAAAATTATATATTACTAGAGGCGCGGTGCACGAAATTCGTGCACGGGGGTGTGTGTCCCTCAGCCCAGCCTGCACCCTCTCCAATCTGGGACCCCTTGAGGGATGTCTGACTGCCCGACCGGGATCGGGCCTAAACGGGCAGTTGGAAATCCCTCTCACAATCCAGGACTGCTGGCTCCCAACTGCTCGCCTGCCTGCCTTCCTGATTGCCCCTAACTGCTTCTGCCTGCCAGATCACCCCCTAACCACTCCCCTGCCAGCCTGATTGATGCCTAACTGCTCCCCTGCCAGCCTGATTGCCCTTAACTGCCCTCTCCTGCAGGCCTGGTCACCCCCAACTGCTCTCCCCTGCAGGCCTGGTTCCTCCCTAACTGCCCTTCCCTGCAGGCCCGGTTGCCCCCAACTTCCCTCCTCTGCTGGCCTGGTCACCCCTAACTGCCCTCCCTTGCAGGTCTGGTCCCTCCCAACTGCCTTCTCTTGCTGGCCTTTTTGTGGCGGCCATCTTGTGTCCACATGGGGGCAGCCATCTTGTGTGTTGGAGTGATGGTCAATTTGCATATTACTCTTTTATTAGATAGGATAGAGGCCTGGTGCACGGGTGGGGGCCGGCTGGTTTGCCCTGAAGGGTGCCCCGGATCAGGGTAGGGGTTCCCTTGGGGGGTTGGCGGTCTGGGCGATGGGCCTGTGGTTGTTTGCAGGCCAGCCACGCCCCGTGGCGACCCAAGCGGAGGCCCTGGTATCTGGGATTTATTTATCTTCTATAATTGAAACTTTGTAGCCTTGAGCAGAGGCCAGGGCTGGCCAGGGTAGACAGGAAGCTTGGCTTCCTCCATCGCTGGGGACAACCCAAGCCTCCTGCTTGCTCCAGCTCCATGGCTGCCGCCATGTTTGTTGGGTTAATTTGCATACTTGCTCCTGATTGGCTGGTGGGCGTGGCTTGTGGGCGTAGCAGAAGTACGGTCAATTTGCATGTTTCTCTTTTATTAGATAGGATTCCAGTGGCTTTTAGATTTCTTACAATTTTTTATATTCATGGTCATGTGATCTACATATAAAGAGAGCTTTACTTTGGCTTTTCCTATTTATGCCTTTTTGTCCTTGCCTTGCTGAACTGGTGAGAACAGACAATCTTGCCTTGCTCCCAATCTTAAGGGAAAGAAGTCAGGTATGATAGACTTTTCATACATGCCCTTAGTCAGGTTGAAGAAATTCCCCACTCCTCCTAGTTTGTTGACTTTTACTAGATCCTATTTTTAATATTATGTTAATGAATATTGCAACTACATTCATGAGGGATGTCAATCTGTAGTCTTTTGTTTTCTGTAAATGTCATTTGGCTTGGTATCAGAATAATTAATGCTGGCCAAAAAAATAAGTTGGAAAGTATTCCCTACTTTGTTTTCTGAAAGAGTTTGTGTAAAACTGGTATTACTTTTTCCTTACATCTTTGATAAATCCTCTAAAGGTGTCATCTGGAATTGAAAGTTTTCTTTGAGGGAAGGTTTTAAATTATGAATTCAACTTTGTTAATATAGGGCTATCAAAACTTATATATTTTTCTTTGAATCCAATTTGATAGTAATTTTCAAAGAAGGTTTCCATTTTACCTAAGTTGTAGACTTTATTGACACAAATTTGTTCATATTCTGTTGTTAGCCATTTAAAATCTGTAGAAACTTTAGTGATAGCTATACTTTCAGTAAAGTGATATGTGGTTCTCTTTTTAAAAAATCAATTTAGCTAGTCTTATAAAATACAACAGCACCATTTAACACACTTGTCTGACATACTGTATGAGCTCACAAACTAAATCTAATACTTCTATTTAAACCTTCACAAGGGTAAAGAAGAGTCATAGTTGATTGGGCATTTAGGAGCAATATCACAAAAACAGCAATAAAGCAAAATACCATATTTACCTTTTAAAAAGTTACAAATTTAAAATTTTTTTTTGTCTATTCCTCCTTATCTATATTCTGCTTTCTAGGAAAAATGAAGCAAAATGTGATGCTAGTGGATAACACAGCATGACAAGTAGGTTCAATCAATTTGCTAATGCCAATACTCAATATAAATCCTGATATGATTAATATGAAAGCAAAATGCACAAAGATTCTGATATGGGGCCTCCATGTCATTCAGTTAATTCCTGCCTTCCAGGCAATTTCTCAAATGACAAAAGTCTTTATTTCATTAAAAAATTTGGAGGATATTCTGGTGTCTACAAATTAATACTTTATTTACAAGTTACTATTTTAACCAAAATACCAAGTTTATGATAAACTGACTGACAACCCCAATATTTTTCAAAAGTATTAATAAAGGAGCATATGAGATTCAATTCTGTGCTGCTCTATATCCTGATTCATTAGTAAAGGGAAAAAAATACACAGACATACTTCATTCACCTTTTCAGAATTTTTCAAATATGCTACTCTTCCTTGCTCCCAATCATCAAGTTCCCAGAGTAACTAATTTCTTTTTTTTTAATTGATTGATTGATTTTAGAAAGAGAGACAAAGACACAATGATTTGTGTTTTTCCACTTATTTATGCATTTATTGATTGCTTCTTGCATGTGCCCTTACCAGGGACTGAACCAGCAATCTTGGTTTATGGGGATGAGGTGGTGACGTTCTAACCAACTAAGCTACCTGGTCAGGGTCTAAGTAAAAATGCACACCTGAGAGGGAAGAAAGGTGTGGATGTGTTCCAGAGAGGGCCCATTGCTAATTTCTCAAATACACATTTTTTATATAATTGGTTACAATTTAACCCATTATGCAAAAACACAATTTTCATGTCCTAGATCAGCAACATTTCCATGTGAATTAAACAGAGTAACAGTTATTTGTGGCCAGCTATAAAACCCAATCTTTAAACATTTGTCTCAAAAAATGTAATATATACTTTACACATGAAAATTAGGTATCATGAATTTTAAAGCTCTACCATTAAATCCTTGTAACTTTCAAAACAAGGTCTTTCCAAAACAAATGTTCCCAACTTCTGGTAAAGAAGCCTAGGACTACCTGCTCCCCAAAACATTAAAAGGGACAGCAGGAGTAGAAAGAGAAGTACAGGAAAGCGGGCAGGGGAATCTCTCACTGTATTTATAATTTTACTTTCTAGGATGCTCTCCTGGCTACTCAGCAGAATTATCTTTTGAGATGCTTTAAAATGATTGTTCAGGCTGTATATAGCCCAAATCTATCAAATTAGAATCTTTGGGGACAAAGAACCAGATATGTACATTTTTATAAAGTTCCACTAGTAATTAAAATGCATGGCCAGCCAGGTTGAGAACTATGAAACAGGCAGGCTACTATTTAGGTTTAAAAAAAATACCTTGATCTGCTGTCTTCGTAGCATGGCAAGTTCTCTCATGTCTCGGAATGGCTGTAGTAAATACTGATAGAGTTCCGTTGTGGCTTCTGCAAGGCTGCTGTAGGCTTCATCCTCCATCTGATACAAGTCCAGAAGCTCCACCATGCTCTCTGTATTCTTGTGCTTATCCAAGAGCTGTGGAACAATGAAGTTTTACTACAAAGAAATCCGATTGTGTGTGTGTGTGTGTGTGTGTGTGTGTGTGTGTGTGTGTAAAAGAAATCCAATTATAACAGCCTATAAATATTTACTTTTTGCTCCCTATCACGAGGACATGAGAACCCTGAAACACAGAAGCAAGAGGGAACAAAAAGCTCCAATTGCTCTTTATCCCTCATATCCATGCCTTAGGCCCGAATTATCCTCTTCAAACTGCTTTCACCATATTATTCCTATTCTCTGTATTTTCTAGGACTCCATAGTATTTGTTTAGTTAACTCTTTAAAAAAGTTTTCCATGGTCTAGTACAGGGGTGGGCAAACTTTTTGACTCGAGGGCCACAATGGGTTCTTAAACTGGACCGGAGGGCCGGAACAAAAGCATGGATGGAGTGTTTGTGTGAACTAATATAAATTCAAAGTAAAGGAGCGGAGGGGAGAGCAAGAGAACCCTCCGCTCTTTCGGCTCCGCGGGCCGGATAGAACAGCCGAACGGGCAGGATCCAGCCCACGGGCCGTAGTTTGCCCACGGCTGGCTCTAGTACCTTTCTCCATATTTATTTTCAAAAATTTTTCTTGCTAATCTACAAGATAGCTATCAACTCTTGCCAATGTTATTTTACTAATTTCCCCAAATCTTCTTGTCACTCCTTTCTTCCTCCCAATTTGGAACTCAATTTAACTTTCTTCGTAACTCATGTATGTATCTATGCATATATGTGTGTTTATATTCATTCATTCATTCCTCAACAAATATGGGCTGAGTAACATATTAGGCAGTGGGCTAGGACTGGGCATACAAAAAAGCATGGTCCCTTTCCTCATGGAGTTCACAGTACTTCTCCATTTAAAAACATTACACAAGGAAGAAAAAAAAAGAGAGAGAAAGAAAAAATAAAGACATTAGAGCCCAACCTGCATGGCTCAGTGGTTGAGTGTTGACCTATGACCCAGGAGGTCATGGTTCGATTCCCAGTCAGGGCATATGCCCAGAGTTGCAGGCTCGATCCCATGTGGGGCATGCAGGAGGCAGCCGATTGATGATTCTTTCTCATCATTGATGTTTCTATCTCTCTCTCCCACTCTCTACCTCTCTGAAATCAATAAAAATATATAAAATAAAAACATTATGAACAATAATACATGTTATGAAGAATATTGTTTTAAGAGTATAAAAGTAACACAATAAAATGATGGGTCCCATAAAAAAGGGCGGGAGTTGGTGTTATATAAACTGCGACCTTCTTTAGAGAATATAGAGAAAAGGCTGTCCAAGGAAGTGTAAGCTGAAATTTACAGGACCTCTAAAAGAACCATGTGGCAAAAATAAAAAATATTTTACTTATTTATTCTTAGAGTCCATTTACTTGGTGACAGTGTCATCTGCCTAGCAGCCGTAGGCAAACTACGGCCTGCAGGCCGGATCCGGCTGTTCTATCCGGTTCTCTTGGTCTCCCCTCCGCTCCTTTACTTTGAATTTACATTAGTTCACACAAACACTCCATCCATGCTTTTGTTCCGGCCCTCCGGTCCAGTTTAAGAACCCATTGTGGCCCTCGAGTTCAAAAAGTTTGCCCACCCCTGGCCTAGAGGCACAAAATTCTGCTATTCTTTCTGATGCCTAGAGTTTCCACTACTACCTTCCTTCTCCAACTTCTTGCTTTAGCTATCACATTTTGTTGTACATAATATTATGATGAATATATACTTCGGGATTCACTTCCTTCCCAGGTTCTTGACCAAAGTGCAGCAGCACCAGGGCATTTAGTATTCTGCCTACTATATCAGTAATAATCATGGCAAATCAGATAATCTACATTGTGTAGACTCGCAGGGGTCCTCAAACTACGGCCCGCAGGCCACATGCGGCCCGCCGAGGACATTTATCCGGCCCGCCAGGTGCTGCTGCCTGTCCTGCTTAGCAGCCGACTCATCTCAGGCCCGCAGTGCGCATAGGAATTTGTTCATAGTTTTTTTTTTTAAAACTATCGTCCGGCCCTCCAACGGTCTGAGGGACAGTGAACTGGCCACCCTGTTTAAAAAGTTTGAGGACCCCTGGTAGAGGGTACACACTAGAGAGGCAGGGGATCACACTGAGTCTATAAATGCAGCACAATCTAATAAGCAGTGAAACCATCCACGGAGTAGAAAAAAAATAGATTATGCATGTTGTCAATCCACCCCATTTTACCATCAACATCAGCATCATCTGGGAACTTGTTAGAAATATCGAACCTCAGGGCCAACTCCAGACCCACAGAATCAGAATCTGAATTTTAACAAGATTGTCATGAAGTAGGCATGTCAAAATTTGGGAGTATTCTTTCAGTGATGCTTCAGTGGGTAAATATATTAATATACCCATTTAACTATAATGTGAGGACATCTCTGTAAAGTTATATACATTATGTGTTCCATTTTCAAATACGTGCAGTTATGGTATGTAAATTTTTCTTAAACCTAAAATAATTTTTCCACTTACTTTCTCTCACTATATTTACTATTATTTTACATTAGATCAATTAGCACTGTTTAAAATTAAGCCAACATTTCCATTTCTCATGGAAGAAAAACAAAAAACCTTTGCTCTGAAACCAATCACAGAATGACTTTCATCTTTAGAAGAGAGGTACAATGCTATTCCCTCTCTTCTTGTCTAATGTCCAGCACTGGCCAGGATCTTATCTACAGTACATGGGTCATTCAATGAAGTTGGATGTTTAAAGCCAACAGTGATTACAATCACCAAATTAATTCTCTTCATTCTGATGACATACTTATTGTTTTTATTTTTTAATTTGGTCTTATACTCCTAACAAAGAAACAAAAAATCATGAAGATATTCTGGTTCTTTTTAGAAAAAACTGCTTTTAAAAATCTAATTTAGAATAAACTGAAAAATTACAATAGAAATAGATTTCAATAAGCTGTTATTATTTCTATGCAAAAAGCAACAGCCCTTTTACAGTAAATATAAGCAACAACCAGCAAAGATTCCATTTACAACAACAAAAAAAGAAAAATACTTAGGACTAAACTTAAATCTATTAAGAGCCATGTAAATAAAATGTTAAAAGAGTCCAAAAGACAATGTAAACAAATGAAAGTAATAAAAATATCAATTCTTTATTAATTTATAAATTTCACAAAGTAATAAAAAAGCCTCTTGACATTTTTATGCCATAAGTAAAGTCCAACATTCACATGGAAAAAATAAGAGGATAAAATAAAAATTAAAAAAGGAAAATTCTTTAATAAACTGTATTTGTGAGGAAGGGCAATGGCCTTACCATGTAATATAAATATTTGCTATAAGAATCAAGCACAATAAAGTAGTCAAGAGTTCAAATATATGAAAATTTATTGCATGATAAGTCTGAGTCATTCAAAAAAGCATGTTTGTGTTAACTGTCATTTCATCAGGAAAAATAAGTTGGGTCGCTACCTTATTCCTTTTTTAAAAAAAGTTTAATAAATCTTTATTGTTCAGATTATTACAATTGTTCCTCTTTTTTCCCCCATAGCTCCCCTCCACCCGGTTCCCACCCCACGCTCTGCCCTTACCTGCCCCCACTGTCCTCATCCATAGGTGTCCAGTCTCTTCCCGAATACCCCACACCCCTTTCCCCCCAAGAATTGTCAGTCCACTTCCTTTCTATGCCCAATTCTATTATATTCACCAGTTTATTCTGTTCATCAGATTTTTTTATTCACTTAATTTTTAGGTTCACTTGTTGATAGATATGTATTTGTTGTTCATAATTTTTATCTTTACCTTTTTCTTCTTCTTCCTCTTCTTAAAGAATACCTTTCAGCATTTCATATAATACTGGTTTGGTGGTGATGAACTCCTTTAGCTTTTTCTTATCTGTGAAGCTCTTTTATCTGCCCTTCAATTCTAAATGATAGCTTTGCTGGGTAGAGTAATCTTGGTTGTAGGTTCTTGCTATTCATCACTTTGAATATTTCTTGCCACTCCCATCTGGCCTGCATAGTTTCTTGTAGGGAGAGGTTATAGGGTTAAGCCCCCATTATAGGTTAAGACCTGCTAGCAAAGTCGCAAACAAGTCCCAGCTTGGAGGGCACAGTCCTCTAAGCATAATTACCGTGTTTCCCCGAAAATAAAACATCCTCCGAAAATAAGACCTACTTATATGTTTCCTTCTGAGTGAAATATAAGGCATCCCCCGAAAATAAGGCCCCCAGGCTCTGTCTCAGAATGAAAATTAATTTACCCTAAACTGGTCACTAGGGCCGCCCCGACGGGCATCTAGCAACCAGTGACGTTACGCGGAGTCCTGACGTCACTGCTGTGTGGAGGCGGAGCGGAGGTCGGAGTGAGCGGTGAGCGCGGGGCGGGAGAGAGGAGGAGACTTTCGCAGATGTGTGTAGAAGAACAGGAGGATTAGAGCGGACGGGACGCGGCGAAGGTGGTGAATGCTGGTCTGTCTCTGGTGACACTACCTGATGCTCGCGGCCGCCTTCATGATGACTGAAGGTTCTCAGTCAGTGGCAGACCCTGCTCCAGCCCAGATCCAGGCCCCAGCAAGCCCAGTGACAGTCCCCAGGCAGGCCCCAAGGGGTAAACGTCTGATAAAGGGGTAGGGGGGATGTCTGGTGAAGGTGTTCAGTGGCACAGGGGTGGGGGGAGGGGGATCACTTAAAATGACACAGGAGGATCAGAGGGGGCAATCAAAATGACACAGGAGGATCAGAGGGGACAATCAAAATGACACAGGAGGATCAAAAGGGATTACTAAAATGGTAATCCCCCCTCTGATTCTCCTGTGCCATTTTGATTCCCCCCCTCAGATCCCCCCTGTGTCATTTTGAGTGATCCCCCTCCCCCCACCTTGATACCCCAATTCCTTTTTTTTTTACCCCTAGAAATGAGCGCAAAAAGAAAAAGCTCCGTGGAGTACAAGAAAGGAATCGTGGAAGACTCTTAGGGCCAAAATCTTACTGCTTTCTGCAAAGAGAAGATGTTGAGTATCCGATTGGTCCGAAAATGGCGAGCAGAGTATGGTAACCTCATTGAACAAGTGGACAAGGGAAATGCTAAAAAGTGCAAGTGTGGATATTTTCCGAGCTGGAAGACCTGATCTGTGAATGGGTTGTTGACAGGAGAGCAAAGGCTTTGGTTGTGAATAGGGCTCAGATTCAAGAATTTGCCCTTGCAATGGCACCACAGTTTGATATAGCCCCTAAAGACTTCAAAGCATCACAATACCGGCTGGATAATTTCCTTCAGCGAAGTGAACTGTCTTTAAGAAGATCTACAACATTGTTTAGGTTGGAAGATACTCAAGTTATTAAGCAAGCACTTGCATTCAAGTCCTTTATTGATGATGCTGACTTCTCTAAATACAATCTTTCCAACATGATTGCTATGGATGAAATTGCAGTGTTTATGGGCCAATCATCTCAAACAATTGAACAGTGGGGTGCCTCCTTAGCGTACATTCCCTCCACTGCTTACAAAAGTGCACGTGTTTCCTGTATTTTGGCAATTCGTCTGGATGGCACTAAAATCCCACCTTTAATCATTTCGAAGGGCAAGAAGGAAAAGACTGAACGTGTTTTGGGCGTTTTTATTCTTGAAACTGAAAAAGCCTGGGCCACACAAGCAGTTATAAGGAAGTGGGTCGATTTAATGCTGCCGCTTGTTATGCGAGGGAGCCAAAGCGGTCTGCTAGTCTGGGATGCAGCCAGCACTCACCGTGCTAAAGACATGAAGACATTTCTTCACAAAAGAAAAATAGATCAGATAATGATTCCCGCAGGAATGACGGCCTATCTCCAGACTCTTGATATTGCAATAAACAAGCCATTCAAAGACAATTTGCGCATGGAAATTAATGACTACATTGAAAATAGAATGGAGAGAAATCAGCGTGGAAACTTTGTGAAACCTAAACTGCAAGAAGTTGTGACTTGGGTGAAGAATTCATGGGAGAAAATCACTGACAGTTGCATTGCAAATGCACTGCGAGCAGGCTACCTTGACAAGAAGTACTCATTTAAAGACAATGCTATTGCTAAACATGAGAGATTTGGTCCACTGATTCTGAAAGAAATGGAGTCACAAGAAATTCACCAGGAAATTCAGGAATTGGATTGTTATGATGATGTTCCAGAAGATGATGACATGATTGTCATTGAATAAATGAGTAAATTCTTGATACTGTAGGATTCACAGTTTGGTTTGTGTTGACAACTACCGTACTACCGTATCGTATACAGGTAATAAATTTCCTTTATTTTCATTTAACAATAAATGTGTACCGTATTCTTCTTCATGGAAAAAATAAGACATCCCCTGTAAATAAGACCTAGCGTGTCTTTGGGGGCAAAAATTAATATAAGACACTGTCTTATTTTCGGAGAAACACAGTAAGCTTGATCTTGTGACTGCTCCCTAGATCTTTCCTGGGTAGCTAATGGGCTGTGGGAGGTGCAGCAAGTGCTGCCAAAACAAGTGAAACAAGAACATTGCAAATTACCTTGTTTACCTCTGACTAAAATAAACCATCAGCTTGCAGTCTGGATCTGTTCTGTGGCCTCAGCCAGGCACAGATCCACCTAGACCAGGGGTGGGCAAACTTTTTGACTCGAGGGCCACAATGGGTTCTTAAACTGGACCGGAGGGCCGGAACAAAAGCATGGATGGAGTGTTTGTGTGAACTAATATAAATTCAAAGTAAAGGAGCGGAGGGGAGAGCAAGAGAACCGGACAGAACAGCGGGATCCGGCCCGCAGGCCGTAGTTTGCCCAAGGCTGACCTAAACCCAGCTTATTCTCTTTGTCTGTCTTTTCTTCATCCTTCACCAGCCCTCCCTCAGGCTCGCCGAACCCTTGGCTGTGCTGGCGCGGCACAGTTTCTGTTGAGAAATCAGCTGACAGTCGTATAGGTGCTCCCTTGTAGGTAACTGTTTTTCTCTTGCTGCTTTTTATATTCTCTCTTTGTCTTTTGCTCTTGGCATTTTAATTATAATGTGTCTTGGTGTGGTCCTCTTTGGATTCCTTTTGTTTGGGGTTCTCTGTGCTTCCTGGACTTGTAAGTCTATTTCTTTCACCAGGTGGGGGAATTTTTTGGTCATTATTTCTTCAAATAGGTTTTCAGTATCTTGCTCTCTCTCTTCTTCTGGCACCCCCATAATTCGGATGTTGGTACGCTTGAAGTTGTCCCAGAGGCTCCTTACACTATCTTCGTATTTTTGGATTCTTTTTTCTTTTCCAGTTGGGTGTTTTTTACTTCTTTGTATTTCAAATCTTTGACTTCGATTCTTGCAATCCTCTAGTCTACTGTTGGATCTCTGTATATTATTTTTTATTTCAGTCAGTGTATGCTTAATTTCTAGTTGGTCCTTTTTCATATCCTCAAGGGTCTCGCTAAATTTATTGGCCTTTTCTAGAAAATTCTTGAAAAACCTTATAACCATGGTTTTGAACTCTATATCCAGTCGTTTGCTTTCCTCCATTTCTTTCATTTGTGATCTGTTTCTTTGTCTCCGCATTTTGGTTGCTTCCCTGAGTTGATAGAGTGGCTTTGTGTACTAGGTGTCCTGTAGGGCCCAGTGGCTCAGCCTCTCCAGTTACCTGAGGTGGACACTCTTGGTGCACCCCTTTGCGGGCTGTGTGCACAGTCTTGTTGTAGTTAAACCTTGACTGTTGTTGGTATCACTGGGAAAAATTGACCTCCAGGTCAATTCAATGTGAGGATCAGCTGTGTCTATGCTGGGAGAACTTCTGTGTTGCAGACACCATTATGAGACAAGACTTGCAAAAGCCTCTGTGCTCAGCTTGGATGGGGCGGAGTCTCAGGGCAGAGCAGACAGCATTGGTTTCCCGTCAGCCCTGCCCTAAAAGGCCCCTGTGTCTCAGTGTCCCGTGGTAATCGCTGCAAGCACCTCTGAGAGAAAGCCGCCCTTGAGTTCCGCCCGCTGCCAGACAGTCCAGTTTCTCCCCGAATGTTTCAGGTGTACATTATTCCCTTTACCTATTTTCCCCGCCCCTCTGGCAACTACCAATCTGTTGTCTGTTATCTATGAGTTTGTTTTTATTCTTTCATTTCTTTATGTTTTCTGTTCCACAAATGAAATCATGTTTTTGTTCTTTTACATCTGATTTATTTCACTTGGTATTAATACCCTCAAGATACATCCATGTTGTCAAAAACGGCAATATTTACCTTTGTATGGCTGAGTAGTATTCCATTGTATATATAGCTGGCCTCATGCAGCTGAAAATACGTGTATAACTTAAGTAGATCCTCTGTATATGCAGATTCCCAAACTTAGATGGAAAATACTGTTTTTGATCTGCTGCTGGGTGAATCCACAAATTTGAAACCCAGGGATGTGGATGGCCAACAGTATATTTATTGGAAAAATATCCTTCTATAGGTGGACCTGTGCAGCTCAAACCCAGTTGTTCAAGAGTTAACTGTATATACCACATCTTTAACTATTTTGTCTATTCTTTATCCATTCTACTGATGGACACTTAGGTTGTTTCCATATCTTAGCTATTATAAATAAGGCTGCAGTGAACAAAGGGGTGCATATATCTTTTCAAATTAGTGATTTCATATTCTTCAGTTAAATACCCAGAAGAGGAATTGCTAAATAATATAGTAGTTCTATGTTTAATATTTTGAGGAACCGCCATACTGTTTTCCACAGTGGCTGCACCAATTTACAATCCCACCAACAGAGTTAGAGGGTTCCCTTTTCTCCTCATCCTCTCCACTTGTTATTTCTAATATTTTTTATAATAGACATTCTAACAGGTAGGGGTAATAACTCATAGTTTTGATTTGCATTTCCCTAATAATTAGTGATGCAGAACATCTTTTCATGTGCCTGTTGGCCAACTGTACATCTTAAGAAAGGTTTTATATTCTATCCATTCTCCACTTACCCACACACGAACGTATTTTGGCTTACAAATACAACTTTTCCAAAAGATAAGGCATAAGAAATAAGAAAATACTACATATTTCTCTTTCTGTGCCCACCTACCTATTATTCGTAAGTAGATAAATCTTGTATTGAATCAGCTGTGTTAAGCTACAATTGAAAAGTAGTATTATAAAAGGAATAACAGCTGTATGATCAATTTATAATTACAGCACTTTTCTCAAGTCCCAGAAATTAATTCTAACTGATGGCACAGGTACTCACTTCCAACACAGCTTTACCACCTCAAGACTACAGCTATAAGAAACATAATAACCAGATTAAGGAAGGATAGAACAAGAAAACTGTATTTTAAAAAACGCACAATTATAGTCCTTACAATGAATTATAAACTATCTGTTTATAGTTTTAAAGGCAATAATTCTCTCCTTACAAGAAAATGTACATTCACAGAAGCCCTTTATTTTTTATTCCACTTGAAAATGGAAAACATTCGAGATTATTGTCTATGAAGTTTTAGGAATAGCATAAATTAAAAGAATGAGGGGAAAAAAACAAAATAGTAGCAACATTCCTCAATTGTAAAGTTCCTCAGAGTCATTTACAAGTGATCAAATGCCATGATTCAATAGTAAGACAATCCTCAGACACAGGGTTTCTTGGAGCTCTTCTTACAGAGACACTAAAGTAAATGTTAACATAACAGTTTAGATACTATTTTCTGCCAAAACAAAATCAAGTCATTGTATGTTTATTAAGTCACAGTTCCCCTCTACACAACTATGTGCAATGAAAAAGAAAGAAAATCAATTATTCTATTTAAATATTAACACATTTATATATTATTTCCCACATGCCTTTTATTCTCAAACAGAACAGTACAGCACTTTACAAAACTATTATGCAGCAACTAAACTTAATACTGTTGCAGAGAAGCCCAAGGCATCTCACCTAACACTGCTAATTTATTAATTTGTCTTCTTTGGTATAAAGTTTCATGTTTTCCAACATTAGCTTACCTTAAAACCAATTATAGCTTCAGTTGGCAATCTATTTTAATCTAAGTATCTGCAAATAATGTTTAAGTAAATGAAATGCATTTTAAAACTTCAAAAGATAGAGTTTACTAATAAGCACCAGGCTTTTTAGACTTTTAGACCCTAAACCATTTCCTATAATCCATGATAAAAGAATTCAACTGGTAAAAGAACATAACCACTAATCTGTTATAACAATTTAATTTTCTATTTTGCTAACCCAAACTGACGAAATCCAGGAAATAAACTTGAGCTGCTGACATTTCAGATCATATAAACTACGAAATGTGCAAGGTGCTATAGATAATGCACATTTAAAAAAAAGTAGAAAGAAGCCCTAGCCGGTTTTTCTTGAAGGTAAGAGCAGCCCGTGCACTGAAGTGTCTAGGGTTCAATTCTGGTCAAGGCATGTACTGTGGTTGCAGACCCAATCCCCAATCCTGGTAGGGGCATGTGTGGAGGCAACTACTCAATGTGTCTGTCTTTAATTCCACTTGAAAATGGAAAACATTCGAGATGATTTTCTATGAAGTTTTAGGGATAGCAGAACTATTAATGTTTAAAACACTTCTCTCTGTCTTTACCCCTCCCTTCCACTCTCTTTAAAAATCAATGAGAAAAATATCCTCGGGTGAGGTTTAACAAACAAACAAAGAGTAGAAAAAGAGTTGGATTATTTGGGATTAAGGATGTTTGGAGTGTATAGGAAAAGCCTGAATTTAAATATAGAAAATGCAGATTGGCTAAATTCGAGAAGACACACTGATGGACATAAACTGAGTCAGAACGTAGATGGATTTGAATAAGAATACAACATGCCTGCAAAGGATGATTTCACAAGGGCTCAAGCAGAAACCAACATAATATAAAGGTGAAAAATAGAGATACAGAGGAAAGAAGGGACAGGGGCCTAAGAAAGTAAAGGGTGGAATTATTCCTGCGCAAAAGCTGACACATCTCTCATGCAATTTTAGAAAGTTATTTTATTCTCTGGATACCTTTTGCCCCTGCCTCCCTGATTTAATCCTGATAAGTCTAGGCTCTTAACCTACCTATGAGGTCTTAATTATTGATTCTTGAAACAGAAACAAAGCTCTGCTTGTTGCAAAATTTCTCTAGGGCAAGGACCCACAACTTTTAGCAGGTTCTTAAAGGAGTCAGTGACAACAGTTAAAAACATTTTTTTTTCATGAACCTATGATAATCACTGCACCACCACCCTGGGCCACTTACTACTTTCCCCAGTGCCATTCAACTTGGTTGCTAACTGAGTAATCAATTACAAATATAGGACAGGAAGACACATACTGTGTTTCATCATTGAGTCCCCATCCAGTACCTTGCCAACCAGAATTAGTTCAAGGGAAATTTCTCTGACATCATGATTATAGGACTGCTACTATCCTTGAAAATCTTGGAAGTTTCATTACATTATTATCAGGACTAGAGGCCTGGTGCATGAAATTCATGCATGGGAGGTGGGGGTGGGGGTTCCCCTCAGCCCAGCCTGCACCCTCTCCAATCGGGGACCCCTTGGGGGATGTCTGACTGCCAGTTTAGGCCCTGTGGTATCAGGCCTAAACCGGCAGTCGGACATCCCTCTCACAATCTGGGACCGCTGGCTCCTAACCGCTCGCCTGCCTGATCGCTCCTAACTGCCTCTGCCTGCCTGATCGTCCCTAACCTCTTTGCCTGCCTGATCATCCCTAAACTCTTTGCCTGCCTGCCTGATCACCCCTAACTGCCTTTTTTTAAAATACATTTTGTTGGTTTTTTACAGAGAGAAGGGAGAGGGAAAGAGAGCCAGAAACATCGATGAGAGAGAAACATCAATCAGCTGCCTCCTGCACACCTCCTACTGGGGATGTGCCCGCAACCAAGGTACATGCCCTTGACCAGAATCGAACCTGGGACCCTTGAGTCTGCAGGCCGACGCTCTACCCACTGAGCCAAACCGGCTAGAGCACCCCTAACTGCCTTTGCCTGCCTGATTGCCCCTAACTGCCCTCCCCTGCCAGCCTGATCTCACCCCCAACTGCCCTCCCCTGCCAGCCTGATCTCACCCCCAACTGCCCTCCCCTGCCAGCCTGATCTCGCCCCCAACTGCCCTCTCTGCCTCGACCGCCACCACCATGGCTTTGTCCAGAAGGAAGTCAGACGTCCAGAAGATGGCCAGTCGACCCGGTCTAATTACCATATTACCCTTTTATTAGTATAGATAGATTATATAGAATAGGATTGCTTAAATGGGGGGGTGGTAAAAGCCTTTTTCAGCAGGAGGAGATGCTTTTGGCAGACAAAAATACATAATCCCAGGGACAATGAGGGGATAAGGACACAATTGTAATACCTTAATCAATAAAGGAGAAAAAACAGAAAAAAAAAAAAAAAAACACCACAAAACATAATCCCTATATCTATATCTGGACTGATAGCCAGCCATAAGCACTATACTGCCAAACCTGTCATTAAAAAATTGAACCGCTTTCTTAAACCTTACACCAAACAGCTGTTGCCCTTAAAACCCCTCATCAGCCCCACCTTAGGTTCTGCCTTCGCAGTTCACCCAGATTAGGTTCTGATTGGTCGGTTTCTATGCCAGTCAGTGTCAAAAGCTCTGCCTCCTAGGCAGCCATTGGCTCCTCATAGTTCACCCAGATTTGGTTCTGATTGGTCGGTTTCTATGCCAGTCAGCGTCTCCGGGCCTATCTCCGGGCCTGATCAGAGAGGCGGGGCTGATCAGCAGTCCCTGCGGAGGCCCGGAAAAGAGGCGCTGCTGCTGGCCAGGCCCAAAGAGAAAGAGAGAGGCAAGGGCTGATCAACAGCTGCCACGGAGGCTACGGTTCAGACCCTGCTTCTCTCTCCAGGCCTGATCCGCAGGCCCCTCGGTAGTCAGTGCTGGGTCGCCATGGCAACCCAGCACTGACTGCAGGTCGAACCTTCAGTCATTATGGACCCTGGGTTTTTATATATTAGGATATACAAATCATTATAAAAAGGGGTAACTCAGGACTAGCACTGAGCTGGCTCAAAAGGAAAAGCAATGAAACTGTATCTGTGGGCCTGGGATCTACATTAGGTCTACCTTAGACCTACCAGGTCTGTTTCCTCAACTGACTAGTGAAGACCAATGTCACATAAATTTTCCACATTCACAAAGTACGCTGCTCAACTCTGTTATTGTTTTGTAAAACTGTTTAATCATTTTTAAGCTATTTCCATGTTAATCATTGGTTATTTGTTAATGACTGTTAATTCTAAAATCCAATTTTAGCAAGTATAAGGGCCACTGACAATAAGGACTCATTCTGGTACTTTAAAAATTGAATTTTAGATCCTTTACTTCATATATAAGTGGTAAATTAAACTTCATTTTACTTCTGGGGAAATACATGCTTTTAGTTAAAATGTTAGCTGCATGCAAACGTCATGTACAGAAACCAATTTTAAAAAGCAGATCAAAGAACATCTACTGAGCACCTACTGTGTAAAGAAGCACTGGAGGAATTGAGACATAGGAAAAAGAAAACCACAATAAAATCCATCTTTGTCTCTTAGGGACTTAAAATGTATTTTAAAGAGCAGGAGGGGTTCCCATAAACAGAAAAACACAGGGCAGCACTTACGTATGACATGAGCCTAATGTAACATAACACCTCTCTAATCTCTGCATTTCTGATAGAAATTCCTCTGGTTTCTGACAGTGGTCAGAAATGGCTTTCTACAGGATGACAATCTGACCTGGCCCAGGTAAGAAAGGTAGAACGTAGACAAGCAAAAAAAGCAAGACATGGGGGGAGGAGGGTCCTGTACAATGGAACATGATATATGATGGATTAACCAAGTGAACAATGGTTAAAAGAGCTTGGTTAGAATAATGAAAGGTTCATGTAGAGAATAGAAAGAGTAATACTGTCAAGCTAACTCAAATAATCCTGAATATTAGGAATTTGGACTCTTGTCTACAGGAATGAAAGAGTTCATTCGTGTGTGTGTGTGTGTGTGTGTGTATTTGGAAGCAAAGTATAGAAAGTTTATATTGCAAGGGATGCTGGAAGAAAGCTAAAACTAGTCTAGGGATGAAATAGCGAGAGATTAAGCTAAAATGGCTTTAGGAGTGACATGGGAAAGCAGTAATTAATGCTGAGTGCGATTCCACAGTTCTTCAGTTCTAAAATTCATATTTAACATTTCTGAATTGGTATGCATTTACAAATGAACATGTACATAAAACACAGTGTTGCTTTACCTACGTTGAAAAAACTGTCCCAAAGTGATCATGTGTGTCATAATCAATAAGAACCAACAAACACTGGATTTGGAAGAACTGAATAATTCTGAGAATTAATGGGAGCGAAGCATTTCCAGGGAAATAGCAAAGACTCAGATTAAAAGTGGATGCACCAGATAGAGCCACAGACCAAGTCAGGGATGGCAGATGGAGAATATGCCTGGCCCAGCCACTGTGGCTCAGTGGTTGAGTGTCAACCTATGAACTAGGAGGTGACGGTTCGATTCCCTCAATTCCTGTTCAGGAAATAAAAATCAACAACTTATAAAAATTCAACTTATAAAAATTCAAAAACTATATCTCCAAAACTAAAAACCATGACCTGTGGCACAACAATAATGTGCTGTAATCCTCCCTCTACCAATTATTTCATTGTATTTTCTAAGATTGCTACTTGACCCTAAAGGTACTTGACCTAGGCATGTGCCCTGACCAGGAATCGAGGGAATTGAACCATCACCTTTATGGTGTATATATCCAGCCCTGCTATACTTTTCCAATCATTAAGCTAGAAAAAGGGTTTAGGATTATTTCCAAAAAAAAAAAAATTGTAATTACAGTGCTGTTCTTTGAAAGACTGGGGTAAACTTGGCACATATTTCATATCAATGGCTTCACATTTCAGAAAGTGAACATTATGAGATTGGTTCAGTTAGCCAGATTACCTATATTATATATACAATTCAAAGGTGAGATAAAGCAAAATCTACATTTACTGTCTAGACTTCGTACCCCAAAATGCTGTAATAAAGTATTCTATCGAATAAAATTCATTACATTATTTATAATTAAGAAAACACCAAAAGTATACCCAATTGTCTAAAACCAGATTAATTTTCCACTCCTTCCTAACCAAACATGAATGGTAATTTTCAAATAAATTGACTTGTAAAAAAAAAAAAAAAAAATCAGCATATGCAAATACCTAAATTTTCTAAATAATAAATAAAATTCTGAATTCTTTGAAAAGCGTGCTAAATAAAGGTGGAGAAAAATGTTGACTATTAAACATGTGCCATAAAGACACATTTGTGGTTTCCCCCCCATCCTCCCATAAAGGCAATATTTTAAGTGGTGGCTGGACTTCTTAACCACACAACCCACAAAAATGACTACCCAAAATAGAGGTAAATTTGTACAAGTACAATGAAAAATATTAGAATACAATATTTTGCAAGAGCAAGTATTAAAATACTGGTCAGAAAAATAAAATACGGGTCAGAAATGTCAGCACTTTAAAGAAAGAGGCAAGTTCAATTAAAAAGAATAAGTGAAATAGTCTTATTTCAAGTTTTACGTCTCACAGGCTCAATGTATAGAGTAAAACCTGTTCAAGAGCCCTCCAGGGAGCCAGAGACTTTATAACACACTATTTACAAACATATCCACAGTCTTCACTGTGAGTTTGCAAATAATTTCCTTTTACTAAAATAATGAATGCTACTCATTGCCACAAATTTTTTAAGTTTAAATATTGCTACAATAATAATCCTAGTCCCCTTTCTCTCTTAATCCTTCATTTCTTTAACTCTACCTGTAATAACATTTTTATTTAGCAAACCCAATATCAAAATTCACATGACCTAATATAAAAGAAAAAAGAGGCAGGATTTTCAAATACAAACAAGAAAAGTTAACATCTTAAATGGCCTTCCTCTTCCACCTAGCCAAAAAACATTAAGCCAATTATTTAGTAACTAGAGGCCCGGTGCACAAAATTCATGCATGGGTAGGGCCCCTAGACCTGGCTGGCGATCAGGACCGATCAGGGCCTTCCAGCTGCCGGCCAGGGCCTTCCTTCCCCAGCTGCCAGCCAGAGCCTTCTTCGTTCTGCACTGGCTCCTGGTGATCAGCACAAGTCATAATGAGCAATAGAACTCCTGGTCTCCCAGTTGAACTCCGGAGGGGACAATTTGCATATTAGGCTTTTATATATATAGATGTTATTAGGGGAAGGGGAGGATAATATTAACTATTTGATGTTATGAACTGATTACTTAAAATGGGAATAAACAGTGAGAGGGAGGAGGTATTTTTTAGATTGTAACTTAGAATATACCAAATACCCTGTGAGTGTGGGGGGGTAATCTTTGGGATTACAAGTTTCTCTACTCACAGACAACATTTGTTGACCATAATACACTAGAGGACCAGTGCACCAATTCGTGCATGGGTGGGGTTCCTCTGGGTGGCCTGCAGAGATCGGGCAAAACCTGCAGTCCAATGCACCTGTAGCTCTTACCTGCTGCTCCTGCTCATTCAGGCCCCACTGTGCCTGCTGTGGGTTCGCACCCAATCAGTCCGATCGAGAGAGGCTCGTGCTTGCCAGCCATGAGCCTTGCATCTGGCGCCCTCCCAAAAGGAGTAGCCTGCAGGATTGGGCCGAAACCGGCTCTTCGACATCCCCCGAGCTGTCCCGGATTGCGAGAGGGTGCAGGGCAGGCTGAGGGACCCCACCGGTGCACGATCATGCCGGGGAGGAACTACGAGAGGGCTCCAGGGTGTGTTCAGCCCCATCTCATCCAGTTTTGATCGGACAAATCAGGGTCGGCTGGCCAGGGAGAGATGCAGGAGGTTGGCCAGCTGGGAAGGGACTGTGAGAGGGTTCCAGGGCATGTCCGGCCCATCTCGCTCAGTCCTGATCGGCTGGACCCCAGCAGCAAGCTAACCTACCGGTTGGAGCATCTGCCCCCTGGTGGTCAGTGCACGTCATAGCGACTGGTCAACTGTCTGCCCCCTGGTGGTCAGTGCATATCATAGCGATTGGCTGACCAGTTGACTGTCCCCTGGTGGTCAGTGCACTTCATAGCAAGTGGTTGAGCAGCCTCAGCATATCATTAGCATATTATGCTTTGATTGGTTGTTCGGTTGTTCTGCCATTTGGTCTATTTGCATATTACCCTTTTATTATATAGGACTAGAGGCCCGGTGCACAAAAATTCGTGCACAGGGTAAGGGGGGGGGGGTCCCTCAGCCTGGCTTGCCCCCCATCACAGTCCGGGAGCCCTCACAGGATGTCCTACTCACAGGGAGCAGGCCTAAGCCACAGTCTGGCCTACCTCTGCAGGAGGTGACTGGCCGATCAGATATATAGATACTTTCTGAGGCAGCATGGACTCCTTCCTTCTTTCCTCTATGGTTGGAGAACAGGGATTTAAAAGGTGGAGACAGAACTGTGGCCGGACCTGGGGCTTTTATAGGCAGTGGAAAGAGGGAGAGGGCTGGGGAAAGTCTAGACACATTTCCTTCTATTGTTCTCCCTTCTTCCAGGCCCCTCCGTCCATTTTTCCCTTCTCGTGGTGGACACTCGGGCCTCGGGCCTACCGGAGCCCAGGGATGGTGGTGTTCAGCCCCCTCACTTCTCAGCTGAACGTACCGCCACCTCGCATTTCAAGCGGGGCTGTTTTCAAGTGACTAAAGCGCTGGGAATCCACAGCTCCCGGCTTCTCCCCTCTCAGTTTCCTCCTTGGGTGGGTTGCAAAGCTCACCAAGACGCCGAAGCAGCTCTGTGCTGGGGGGACGGGGGAAGGGGGGGGGGATGCACGCAGGCAGTGTCATGTCCCAGGTCAGGGACACAGGCAGACAGTGTCACGTCCCTGGCCAGGGATGCAGAAGGGCAGCTTCACCTCAGCGCTGGGCAGGACGTTAGTGCTGGGCAGGCCTGGGCATGCCTCCGCTGGGGGCAGAAGTCCCAGCCCCCATCCCCCAGCTCCTGTGCGTGTGCAACCCACTGACTCGTAACAAACAAATTAACATATCACCTCTTTATTATATAGGATGTACATAATCAAAGTTTATAAAAAACAATCATCAGCCAGTCACTATTTATGTTTTTTTCTGATGAAACATTGACCATGCACTTCAATTTGACAATGATTAAGTTGTTTATCAGCCTCACTCCCTTTCTACAGGGATGAAGATAGCCCAGTGGTTAAGAAAGCAGGTGGGAATCAGTCAGGCTTAGATTTGAATCAGGTTCTGTATATTAGGTATGTTATCTCAGGCAAATTTATCAATCTCTTTGAACCTATTTCCTCTACTGCAAAATCCCTACCTCTTGGGTTGATATGAAGATTAATATAAATAAGAGTTAACATTTACCATGTCCATACTACCCAAAGCAATCTAGATTCAATGCAATCCCCATTAAAATACCAACGGCATACTTCAAAGATCTAGAACAAACTCTCCAAAAATTCATCTGAATAAAAAAAGACCCTGACTACTAGTAGCTGCAGCAATCTTGAGAAAGAAGAAAGTGGAAGGGATCACAGTAACAGATACCAAGCTATATTACAAAGCCACTGTTCTCAAAACTGCCTCATACTGGCACAAGAACAGACATATACTAGACCAATGGAACAGAACAGAGAACCCAGAAATCGACCCAAGCCATTATGCTCAATTAATATTTGACAAAGGAGGCAAGAGCATACAATGGAGTCAAGACAGTCTCTTCAATACTAGTAAATGGTGTTGGGAAAATTGGATGGATACATGCAAAAAAATGAAATTAGACCACCAACTTACACCATACACAAAAATAAACTCAAAATGGATAAGGGACTTAAATGTAAGGCAGGAAACCATAAAAATCTCAGAATAAACCATGGGCAGCAAAATAGCAGACATTTGTCATAGCAATATCTTTACTGATAAAGCTCCTAGGGCAGTGGTCGGCAAACTGCGGCTGGCGAGCCGGCCATGGTTTGCCACTCTGTTGACTAATAAGTTTGCCAACCACTGGGATAGGGGCTTAATCACAAGGAACAACAACAGCCTGTAATTACTGGAATCAAGAGTCTAGGTCAGTGGTCGGCAAACTCATTAGTCAACAGAGCGGCAAACCGCGGCTCGCGAGCCGCAGTTTGCCGACCACTGTCCTAGGTCAATGGAAACTAAGGAAAAAATAAACAAATGGGACTACATCAAAATTTAAAGCGTCTGCACAGCAAAAGAAACCATCAACAGAACAAGAAAGCCCACTGCATGGGAGAACATACTTGCCAATGTTATCTCTGATAGGGTTTAATCTCCAAAATTTATAGGGAACTCATAAAACTTAACAAAAGGAAGATAAACAATTCAATCAAAAAAATGGGCAAAGAACCTAAATAGACACCTTTCGAAAGAGGACATACAGAAGGCCAAGAGACATATGAAAACATGCTACAAGTCACTAATCATCCGAGAGATGCAAATCAAAACAATGAGGTACCCTCCCATAACTGTCAGAATGGCAATCATCAACAAATCAACAAATGACAAGTGCTGGAGAGGATGCGGAGAAAAAGGAATCCTCATGCATTGCTGGTGGGAATGCAGACTGGTGCAGCCACTGTGGCAAACAGTATGGCGTTTCCTCAAAAAATTAAAAATGGAACTCCCATTTGACCCAGTAATCCCACTTCTAGGAATATATCCCAAGAAAACAGAAACACCAATCAAAAAGGATATATGCTCCCCTATGTTCATAGCAGCACAATTCACCATAGCTAAGATTTGGAAACAGCATAAGTGCCCATCAGCAGACGAGTGGATTAGAAAACTGTGGTACATCTACACAATGGAATACTACACTGCGGTAAAAAAGAAGGGATTCTTACCATTTGTAATAGCATGGATGGAACTGAAGAGCATTATGCTAAATGAAATAAGCCAGTCAGAGAAAGATAAATATCACTCATTTGTGGAATATAAAGAACATCATAAACTGATGAACAAAAATAGAACCCGAGTCATAGAAGCATCTAATAGACTGTCCAACCTATGAGGGAAGGCGGGGGGTGAGGGGCTAAGAGATCAACCAAAGGACTTGTATGCATGCATATGAGCATAACCAATGGACACAGACAGTGGAGGGGGGTGGGAGTGTGAGGGCATGTGCTGGGGGTTGGGGGCGCCCTGGGAGAGGTCAATGGGGGGAAAAGGAGACTTATGTAATATATTAAACAATAAAGAATTTAAATTAAAAAAGAGTTAACATTTAACAAGTATTTACTAGTCTACATATTTTACATAAAACCTATTTTAAATCACTCTATGAGGCAACAGTATTATTCTCCTCACTTTACAGATGAGGAAGCTAAGGTACTGAAGAGAATTAGGTAGGCCCAAATTCTCAAAGATATTAAGTAGAGGACCAGGAAACAAATTCTTGAAACCTACCTATTAACTTCTATCTACAGACTAACAGAGATAATATATTTAAAGACCTCCCCACAGTGCTTCACCCACAGGAAGCATTCAATAAAGGTTACTGTGATTACTGAAAACCAGAGCCTCATATACTTCTCTACACATAGCCACTCCAGTTAGGCCTTGTTATTGTCCATAGAGGACAAAGATTCACCTAAATAGGAAGGTGAAGAGGAAGAAAGGCTTAAAGAAATAATTTTAGGAATTAAACATTCATCTTGTTAGTACAACTTCAACAAGCTATCAAAAACGAATGGGAAAAGCAGTTTGAATACTGAAACTATAGGGAAAAGCACCAAAAACAACGCACCTTTAAGCTCAGCTAAGAAACAAAGAAAGGACAAGAAAACAAAACACAAAAACAGGAAGGAACACTACTCCTGGCCTCTTCAAATGCCCACCTTCATCCAAAAATTAATTAGGGCTTTTTTAAAGCCTAAAAACCCTAGCAACATTAGAAGTGCTAAGACTTGGATAGTCACATTATTGCAGGGAGACCTAAACCTGGACACTAGCACACAAAACAAGTGGCCTAAGTCCCGACCCTTGCCACACTGTGCCTATAAACTACCCTAAATTCCTTTAAAAGGACACTAACTTCACTTTACAAACAGGAAACTAAAGTTAGAGGATGGTAAGTGACAACCTAAGACCAAGCAACAAGTATCAGAATTAGGACAAAAACACAGATCTTCTTGAGCCATGTCTAATAAATTTTCTTTCCACTAAGCACAAATTAATGACAGTGTAGTGAGATGCTTCTTTAAAAGTACCCTGCCTCAACTAATTCCTACCATCAGGATGACCTGGTAACCAATCTTATTTTCACAAAGAAAATGACCATTCTGTTGTCTTCTCCCAGTGCCTACTTACTTGAAGGCACTATTTGTTGAATAAACTAAGCTCCCCCAAGTCATCACCCTCAAACCTTAAAGTTACAAATAAAATCCCCAATTATTAAAGGAACTTCGTACATTATTCTTAAAACAATTCTCCTCTATACAAAATGTCTAGCCCATTAGGCTTCTTTTTACTTCATATCCTATTCTACAAAACCCTGAACAATGTGAAAATAGTCTATTATATGCAATATGACCAAATAAAATTTTAAATTCTAAGACAAGCATAAAAAGGAAATTCCCTACATTTAAGAAAACTCACAAAATTTTCTAGCTTTTTGCTGAATGACTTCTTCTCTGTTTTATAACTTATATATTGTGTTAAGGCTACTTGGTATTTACAAGTCCCCTGCAACAGTGGTCAGCAAACTAATTAGACAACAGAGCGGCAAACCGCGGCTCGCGAGCCGCAGTTTGCCGACCACTGCCCTACAAGAAGCTTGAAAAGCCAAATGAACTTCACCTCTACCACACACACTCCTCCAAAAAGTACCAAGAATTATTATTATTTTTTAAATATATTTTATTGATTTTTTACAGAGAGGAAGGGAGAGGGATAGAGAGTTAGAAACATTGATGAGAGAGAAACATCAATCAGCTGCCTCCTGCACACCTCCCACTGGGGATGTGCCTGCAACCAAGGTACATGCCCCTGACTGGAATCGAACCCGGGACCTTTCAGTCCGCAGGCCGACGCTCTATCCACTGAGCCAAACCAGCTAGGGCAGCACCAAGAATTATTTAGTCTTTACTGCCTATGCCTCTTCCCCTTACAACTTAGTTTTTTTCCTATCAACAACTGAGGGAATAGGTCAGATTCAGAGGCAGCAGATTCTGGCCTTTTAAAAAAGAGTAAAAGAAGTCATAGGAAACTTTCCATTAAAAACAAAACAAAGCAGACATACATTTAACCAAATAGGGAAGGCCACCTTGTGCTTTTAAGTCCCACTTCCAATAATATTCTACAGTCAATGAAATATCAAATAAAGCAGCAATGGAGAACAGTGAGAGACTGATTAAAGTTACATGAACATTTGGGGAGTGAAGATTGCTAATTGCCAATTCAAACATTCTTCTGCCTTTATGTTTGACAAACTAAACCTCTTGTTCACCTTCTCCCTTCAACACACACACACACACACACACACACACACACACACACCCACCCACCCACCCACCCTTATACTCAAATTACTAAAGTGTCTGTCCAACTTGACCTTGTTTTAGCAAGGAGGAAACATGCCCGATTTCATGTTTGTGAAATATTTGGTGGGCTGGGCATCATGTGATGTTAAATGGCAAGCAGAGAAACAACCACATAAATTAGTTATCAGGAAAACTGCCATCCTGTCACCAGTCTCCATGTTTCTGCTTTACAAAACTGCTAAACTAGAGGCATATATTCATCTTTTTTTTCTATACTTATCTCTTTTTTCAGTGATATGAAAAATGACCAAAAATTTGAGCACAGGATTGAAAAAAATGATTAGTATCTAAGTCATTATTTTAACAGCTTCCAGCTTCAAGTCTTTCATCATAACTCTCAAGAATCCCACAAAATTTACTTAGCTTCATTATTCCTTAGCTGTGTTTAAGTTTGCACTCTTTCTATGGGAATATACAGGCAGAACAGCTCTCTCCACTGCAATACACTATGTCTTTCCCCAGCCTGCTTCTACTATTCATACCCAGCTAATCATGGATCATGGCTCACTGACCTAATGAAGACCAACATCCTAGGGCTCCTGTCACTTCTGTAATGTATATAGTTGGGGTTTCAGCAAGTCTCCAAAGTTTTATAACTAATCTTGGTTTTCCAGAAAACTTAGGAAAGTCATAATTGGGAGGAGAGGTAATAAGCAAACAGTCTTCTTAGAGCTCCTTGCTCCTTCTGTTAAATAACCTCAGAAGTCAGATTTGTTTTTGGCTGAGTCATATTTTTTTGTTGTTAATCCTCACCCGGGGAAATTTTTCCATTGATTTCTTAAAGGAGAGTGGAAGAGAGGGAGAGAGACACAAGAGAAACATTGATGTGAGAGAGACACATCTATTGGTTGGGCCAGGGGAGCGACCTGCAACCCAGGTGTGTGCCCTTGACCTCAATCAAACCCTCAACCCTTCAGTTCTTGGGCAAATTGCTCTATCCACTAAGCCAAACCAGCTAGTGCTAGCTAGCTGTGTCATTTTAACAAACAAATGTCTTTAGGAAAACTAGGGATGGCAGGAAAGGCACACAGTTGGATTAAGATAAATCTATGTTTGAATCTGAATTTGGTCACTCCTTAGTTGTTTAACGTTGACCGAATCTGTGTAACATCTTTAAGTTTCAACTTCTGCTTCAGCAAAATAGGTAAAAACAAAAACACCACTTAGCTCAAAAGATAGTGGGGAGGATTGAAGGAGAATGTGAAGTGCCCAATACCTAAGTAGCCAATAAATTAGTTACATTACCTAAGAGAAATATTGAGTTGAAAACTCTAGAGAATCCTTATTACATGAAAGAGACCATTAACACTTCTTGGAAGTCTCCTTTATAAATACCAGACACTTTGTTGGGCACTTTTTCATACTGTCTTAATTAAATCTTAAAATAGCCTTTAAGTATTTTCCCCATTTCCCTGTTTTAAGAGTTTAAATAACTAAGCAGGTTACAGAAGTGGTAAGTCTATATTCGAATCCAGGTCGTTCTGACTCCAAACCCTGGGTAGGCTCTGGTTACTGTGCGCTTTATGTGGATGGCTACTTTTGAAAACACATGCTATTTCAACTGGAAAGAAGTTAGAATGGAGCACAATTACAAACATAATAAATTCCTAAGTGAACACTGATTTATAGATCTTAATCAAGCCTACCATCATAGTTATTAAGGTTTGTTATCTAAAAGACCACAAATAATAATTTCAAGAATAATTGTCCTTATACAAAAACCATTATTACAAAACCTAAGTCATCAAAGGTAAGCCATAGTTTGGGCCACCCATGCACACACACTATAATACAACCTTCAGCTCTGATCAATGATCTGGGCTATTGCTGAAACCATTCCAAAAGACCTTGGTGGCACTTAATTCATTCAGGGATTGAATGCCTGTTGTATAAATAGCACTATTTACAGTAAACCCTTGTAAAAGTCCAAGACAAACTTACCCTATAATAAATTTGACATTTCATTTATATTCAAGATTGAGGTCTTAAGTGGTATATAATTCGTATGTAATCTAAAAATAAGTTCTAAGTACTGTATAAATTACAGCTCCTCCAAAACTTATTTCCAGTCAGATAACAAAATTTATGAATCATTAACAAAAACTTTTAGCCCTAACCGGTTTGGCTCAGTGGATAGAGCGTCGGCCTGCAGACTCAAGGGTCCCAGGTTTGATTCCGATCAAGGGCATGTACCTTGGTTGCGGGCACATCCCCAGTAGGGGGCGTGTAGGAGGCAGCTGATAGATGTTTCTTTCTCATTGATGTTTCTAACTCTCTATCCTTCACCCTTCCTCTCTATAAAAAAATCAATAAAATATATTAAAAAAAACCTTTTAGCAGAAAATTTAAGGTTTAATTCAGTATTTCACAAGCCAAGGATATAGGAATACTTCTTATAACTCAATTAATCATACGTGTATTCCAAAAATTAAACTCCAATATTGTTTACAAAGCGTATCAGTCATGGGTGCTAATTTACAAAGCACATAATTTACAATTGTGGTTTAGCTCTTTTTGAAAAACACCTTTAGGAGTTTGGTAAAAGCCTTTCTCCAAAAATGCAAACATGCCTATGCATATAAAATGTTACATGCCCATTGAAGTCCAAATATAGTTCTCCTCAATTTATAGGGAACTCACCAACCTCAGATAAAGACCCCTTATTTAGGAAATCATTTACATTTTTAAGAGATCTTTCTCCTAGCTTTTCAATAGCATGGTCCCTTGAGTAATTTACATTTGTCATTTTACACAAACTTATTTACCCACAACTTGACATTAACAGGACACTTCTTCCAAACGCTTCAAATTCTTGAAATACTGAAAACAAACTCTGGTGTCTTTTGTCCACTAATATTAAGAGTGCTCACAAGATGTGTGGCCCTGAACTAGGGGGTGGCAAAGAAGAGAATTCCAAGATATTGTCAAGGCCAGTGACCTTGAAAAGTTTACAATCTATCTGCACAGTCTGTTCTATTTAAAAAAACACACACAACTCCTGTCAACAATTTACTGACCATTTTGAACAAAAACAGGTGTAGTTTTTAAGATGAAACCATTAGCCCTAGCAGATTTGGCACAGTGCATAGAGCATCAGTCTGCGGACGGAAGGGTCCTGGGTTCGATTCTGGTCAAGGGCATGTACCTCGGTTGCAGGCCCTGGCCCGGGCGGGTGCAGGAGGCAACCAATCCATGTGTTACTCTCACATTGATGTTTCTCTCTGTCTTTCCCACTCTCTAAAAATCAATAGAAAAATATCCTGGGGTAAGGATTAAAAAAAAAAAAGATGAAACCTTTACATGGATAGGAAAAGCAATTCTGTAGAAAAAGGGACCAGAAAATATTCACAGAAATTAAAGAAAAAACACAACCAAACAACTAAATTTTTAAAGTAACATATACCTAAGAAATGTCTCTGATTTAGCAAATACACCTAGCTTGAAAAACTATAGCCAATTTCACAAGTTAAGTCAACTTGAAAACTGGAAATACAAAAACATTGAATTAGATGTAATTACTAAACTCAACAGAATAACTCAAAAATGACACATTCTATAAAGATTTTACCTACCAAAAAAAATTACTGCAAAATATTAAGACAGCAAAGAATTTAAGCAGCTGGGGAACAAAAAACATGGCTGGTATGTTATACACCCCCATTATCATCCCCATGGCAGACATCACTAATTAATCACACCACACTTTCCCCCCACTGAATCTCATAATTTCAACAGAACCTTCCAGTAGAAATCAGGAGGGCATTAAAACTGAACCTGTTTATTTCCTTGACAGTTATTTTTAAAATACTATTCAAGCCAACTAAATGAAGCATCAAAAGTTTATGTATTTAATGTTCAATGAATTTATACTAAATTTTATTTATTTTGAGGTGTTTTCCAACACAAAAGCTTCCTTAAAAGTTTAAAAATTTCTTTGTTAAACAGAAAACAATATTATAGTTAATATAACTTTAATTAGTAAAAAATACATTTTAAAAAATGTACACAACCTCCCCCATGAAAGGGTTCTAGAAAATTGCAATTAACTATACTTTTGGCAGCCTTCATTTTTTACCCAATTTGAATTAAAAAAGACAAAATAACTTTTTCTGAGTATCAATAAAATAAAACCAGACATGCCTATAAGACTGTAATATATATGTATAAATATATGTATAACTCAAGTAAGAGAAAAAAGCACTTTGTTCTTGCAATTTCAATGAAATATAGGTCAATATTAGAAAAACTCTGAAGAGAATATATGTGGCCATTTAAGATTTCTGTCCCTTACAAAAAACAATTCTAAGTATAACAGACTCCAGAAAGGAGATGATACCAAAGGAAATAAAAACCCTGCAACGCTAGGATCATATTACAGGTGGGTGATGTTTAGCATAAAATATACTAATTGGAAGGAGTGAAAGCCTGGATCAGGAAGTTGTATGAGAACACTGTGGGATAAGTGAGGAAGAGTTATTTCCTAAATCCTCAAGTCTAGCAAAGAAAAACCATATTCTTAAAACCAGAAGGCTCCAACTTCCTGGCCTCAATAGCAGTATTCAAGTATTATATAAATATAGTCAAGGTTAACAGATGACAACACAATATCAGGAATATAAAAACCATAAAAAGGGGCATTTACCTACCCAAGTCCAACCTCAATTGGTACTGATACTAAAAATAATAAATTGCTCTGAGAAAAGTGTCCATTAGAGGAAACTGAGTATATGTGAAAATACATTTTCAGTTAAGTTCTTACAGAAGCTGTAAGCAAGCATAACCTCAAATTATATATATTTTACAGATTGTAGAGCTCCCTATGTATATCCATTCCAATCTTTCCCCCATATTGCACTATACTGCACGACTTTTTGATCCCTAAGTACAAAAGTATACTAAACATTCCTGCCTAGGGCATTTTTTTCTCCCTAAAACAGGAGTGAAACACGAATTATCTGTAGAGACTTAAAATATTCCTAAAGTGTGTCTAAAACCTTTAAGAATACATTTACAACCAAATATCACTTAGTGCTTTTTCATTTGCACAGGCCACTTATTTGGAGGACAATGAATTTACAATTTGCCTAAGTTGCCAAACTACATATGGAGGTAAAAGCAAACCAACTTTACTCCATAAAACAAACTATTTGGAGTAAATGAGCATGATACCAAGAAATGACACCAGAGTTAGTTAACGCCTGGGTAGTTATTGCTAGAAAGAGATTTAGAGAGCAAAGAGAAATAAATTCTCACTTAGCTTACATTTACGGGGCGCCTTTTTTCAAAGTGGCTTTAATCTTAGTGGCAGTACATAAACAGAGCACTTACAATATAGAAGCTATCTGATAAATGGGGGAGAATATCTAAAGACTTACCAAAGGTTCTTCAGAGGGCCAGTTGAGGAAAGCCAGTTTTCCTACCACTGAAAGGAGTGAAGGGGGAGGCAAGTCACAATAACCCATCGTCTTCCTTTTCCCTTGTCTAGAAAAACAAGTGTCCCAAATGTGCACAGCCTAGACCGAGGCTCCAGCCTTTGGTAATGAGTAACGAAAAGCTATGACTGAAGCCCAAACTTACCTCCTGGATGCGCTTCCTGGCCCGCTGAAGCACTTCTTCGTAGCCCTTCTGCCGCAGCTCGCTAAGGCTTTCGTAATACTCCTCAGGGTCGTCGGTCTCAGTAAACAGTACCTGGGAGAGGATCTTCCACCCGCAGGTGTCCAGGCCATGGCCCAGGTAGACCTGGAGCTGGTAACACAGAGTGTCGATCTCCTGCTCGGTCATCTCCGGGGCGCCCCCAAACAGCACGGTCCACATACCCGAGGGCTCCTCGGGGAAGACTGGCAGGCACGGCTCCAGCTGCGAGTTCACGGAGCACAGCTGCTGGTGCACCGCGCGCAGATCCTGGAAGGAGAAGAGCCCGGCCCAACTGCACTCCTCGGCCGCGGACTCCAGTTCAGTGGCGGGTTGCTCCGGGTCGGAGCGCGCCAGAGACGCTTCGTCCTCCCTCACCATTTCCAGCACCTCAATCTCCTCGGAGACCGCCCCGCAGGCGCTCACTACCCGCACCGAGGACACAGGGACCTCCTTGGGCACCGGTGGGACTGCCGCAAAGGCGGCCCCCGCCACATCTCTGCCTTCAGATCCCTTCCGGGCCGGGGTGGACTTGGCCCGCACTGGGCTCCGGAGGGGGCTCTCTGCCCCTTTGCCGGCTGAATTCCGCAGCAGCGAATCCCCCCGAAGGTAGCGCGTACTCCGCGGAGAGCCGCTCTCCGCTAAGGCCGGGCTCCTCCGGGGCCCCGGACTCCTCCCCGGAGTCGCAGAAGCAGTGGCCTCCGGCCGCCCCTTGCCCGCTGGGCTGCCCGGCCCGCGAGTCCCGTCGGACGCGGCAGCACAGGACTCGGCGCCCCCTCGCGTCCCCGCCTGCTCCCGGGAGCCGCTCCTCTGCCTCTGGGCCGTCCGGTTGTGGCAGGTTATGGCAAACTTGCCCTCGATCTCGTTCCAGGCCACAATAAAGACGAACTTGTGCTTCTCGCGCTCGTCGAACACATGGGGCCGCACAGCCACCCAGTCCGATTCCAGCGTCTCCTCCAGCGCGAACGACATGGTGGCTCCGGCGCCAGGCCGCGGGGGAGGCGACGCTGGTCCTGCCCGCCCGAGAACTCACCGGCTGGCTGCGCCGCGCCCCCCGCTCACCCTCGCCGGGCGCCTTCAGCCATCTTAGCGTCCCAGCCGGCTCTCCTCGCTTGGTCGCCCGTCCTCCCCGCACTCGGACCCGCCGCGCTCCTTTGTGGACCGGCTCGCGGGAAATACAGACAATGCGCGTCCCTGGAGCAGGTAGTTCACATGGTCACGTGCAGCCGGATCTGTTTACAAGCTCCGCACCGTGGCAGCGCCCCGCGCCCGCCCGCCCACCGCGCGAGGCCGCGGTGCGGCTTCTGCGGCGCCCAGGAGGTAAGACGCGGGTCCCGCGGGGCCGAGAAGGCCGGTGGACGGTTGGGGCCGGCGGTGTGTGCGTCTCCGCTCGCCCAGGCCGATCTCCCCGCCTCGTTTTCTTCCCGACCGCGCGGAGCTGTCTGACGGATGGACGCGTCTCCTAAACTCTGAGCTTCGGTATCGCCACAATGTTAGCATTCGGCTGCTGACGTCGGCGGCTCCACGAGGGACGTAAACACCGGCACGTGCCGCACGCTGGTGACGCAGCGGCGGCGGCGCGCACACCCCGCCCGCGCGCGCCGGCACCGCCCCTCAGCGTCTCCCCGCCCCTCCCGCGAGCACCGCGCTCCGACTCTTTCCTTCCTGAGCTCAGCCTCCGCCTCCCACAGGCTGGAGCCGGCGACTCTCAGGCTGTGGGGTCTGAGGGGGTTAGAATGACAGGTGTGCCTCGCGGGCCAAGTGGCCTCCGAACCCCGGGAAAAAAGGAGCGAAGGCTGAGGAACTGAGACTTTTCTAACTCCAGTCATGCTAAGGGGGCCCTCAAATGTAAGTTTGCCTCCATTCCCTGGGGGGAGTCGGGATGGAGAAGTCCTAAATTCTGTACTCCGAATATTACCCGAACCTTGTGATGAACTTTTTGGGTCCCCCCAAACTGTTGGATGTACCCTAACACCCTCGAGACACAATTTCATCGGTGTTTTATTGCTTCAGGTTTCATCATTGTGTAGTTCTTTGAACCTCATTTTGAGATAATTGGTTTGAGCACTTTTGAAGTTGTATTCAATTAGGAGTTCCCAGAATGCACATGCAAAAAAATAAAAATCATGTAAATTTGAAGAATTCTGCTGTTCATACTGAGCTATGATAAAACATTCTTAAAATATCCTAGTGGATCTTATAATCCAGTTTACGTTATTGGCATTTTTTTCTTATTCGTGTCCAATTCATATTGCAGGTATTCTGCATCCGCAGTAAAGTACAATGAGAATTCATTCTTTTACTTTTATACATATTTCAAAAACATATGCAAAATAATTTGAATTAACCGTGCATTGTCAGATATACTTACTTTTACTTCAGTGTTGTCCTGATATCCGACTAAACAGCAAAAGTTTTAGCCCTGTCACTCAGCAGGACATTTTAGACCAATGGATCTGCTTTGACAATAAACGGGAGGGGGGCACTTGGGCTGGATGAGCAAAGAGGGAACAGAACTGGTTTTTAAACCTTTTTGTAGTTCTTTATGTGGAACCACACATTTTCAAAGCTTGTAAAAGAACTTGTGTCAACTCTCAGATGCAAATCAGAGATACACCTTTCGAAAGGTAGGAAGAAAGAAAACCCATCACAAATATGTATCACCATCTAAGCAAACAATAGCACATTATAGAAAAAAAGTTCATCTTTTCTACTGAAAAGTTACTCCTAAAAGTTTTTCTGATAAAAAGTGGACATAATCACTAGGTCTCTTCATGTAATACATTATGGAGAAGTCTGAATAAGAATAAACAATCAAAGAATATGTTTATAGGAAACATTTTTTATTTACATGTATTTCAGTATTTATCCACAGATATAAAATTATGTCTTATCACAGTAGTGCTAAAGAAACTTGACTGGTGGTCACACGGGTTTTAAATATTTTCCCCTAATACTCTGGAGCCACTGTGTTTTGTCAAAAGGATTGTTTCAATGGTTCTTGTTTCCTCTCTCTAAGTAATTGTTACACAAGAAATGAAAAGAAACAAACAAAAATTCCCATGGAAGGTTACTGTAGGACTCTACAATTCTTTGTTTAGGTCTGTAATCTGATTGTCAAGCAAGATCTCTGAGTGTATAAATTACTCCCTGGGAATAAGTAAAGCTACAGAAAAAGCACATACACCATACTGGCTTTGAAAGGGGTTGAAAATGTTTATCTCTTCGAATTTTTTTAAACTGCTGTGAATTGTTAGGTAATCTGGGAAATGCTTTAACTCTTTAGGTCTTTTAATAAAAACTGTACTAGTTTACATAGTGATTTTCAAATTACATAGCATTTTCTTGCACATATTCATTTTATCTTTATAATAATCATAATATAGGTATGAAAGGAATAAATCTTTAAATTTTATGTATAAAAAATAGTTTGGATTGTTAGGTCAAACATCCCGGGATTGGGAGCAGGGGACAACTTGAGTTCAGGGGCCTAATGGACATCTGTTCTAATTAGATTCTCTCAGAAGCAGACACTGAAAAGACAGGAACGTCCAACTGTATTGGAGGGTAGTGGATGGTGTAACACCTGTGAAAGAAAAAGGACTGACGTAGAATTGGAGCTCCAGACCAAAGATTAGGTGTGTGTTTTTTAAATTTTATTTTTCAATTACACTTCACATTCATTATTACTTTGTATTGGTTTCAGGTGTGCCGCATAGTGTTTAGACAATCATAAACTTTACAAAGTATTCCTCCCAATATTTACAATACCCACCTGGCACTGTACATATTTATTACAATATTATTGACTATATTTCCTATACTGTACTTGACATCCCCGGTAATAATTTTGTAACTGTCAATTTGTACTTATTTAAAAAAGATATTTTATTGATTTTTTACAGAGAGGAAGCAAGAGGGATAGAGAGTCAGAAACATGGATGAAAGAGAAACATCAATCAGCTGCCTCCTGCACACCTCCCACTGGGGATGTGCCTGCAACCAAGGTACATGCCCTTGACCGGAATCGAGCCTGGGACCCTTCAGTCCGCAGGCTGACGCTCTATCCACTGAGCCAAACTGGTCAGGGCTCAATTTGTACTTTTTAATTCCTTCACCATTTGCACCCAGTCCCCCAACCTGCTTCCCCTCTGACAACCATCAGTTTCTTCTCTGTATCTCTGAGCCTGCTTCTATTTTGTTTGTTCGTTTGTTTATTTTGTTCTTTAGATACCACTTATAAGTGAAATCATACGGTATTTGTCTTTCTCTGATTGACATTTCACTTAACAACCTCTAGGTCCATCCATGCTGTTGCAAATGGTAAGATTTCATTCTTTCTTATGGCTGAGTAATATTCCATTGTACATATGTAGCACTACCTTTTTATCTGCTCCTCTATTGATGGGCACTTGGGTTACTTTCATATTTAGGCTATTGTAAATAATGCTGAAATGAATATAGGATTGTGTCTGTTCTTTCAAATTAATGCTTTGGATATCGCTGGGTGATAAGGCAGTTCCATTTTTAATTTTTTGAGGAACCTCCATACTGTTTTTTTATTATTGAATTTATTGGTGTGATATTGGTTAATAAAATGATACAGGTTTCAGGTGTGCAATTCTATAATACATCATCTATATATTATATTGTGTGTTCACCACCTCAATCCATACTGTGTTCTATAGTGGCTGCAGCACTCTGCATTCCCACCAATAGTACACAAGGATTCCTTTTTCTCCACATCCTCACCAACACTTGTTTTTTGATGATTTATTTATTTTTTATTTTTTTTTATTTATTTATTTTTTTTATATATTTTATTGATTTGCTACAGAGAGGAAGGGAGAAGGATAGAGAGTTAGAAACATCGATGGGAGAGAAACATCGATCAGCTGCCTCTTGCACACCTCCTACTGGGGATGTGCCCGCAACCAAGGTACATGCCCTTGACCGGAATCGAACCTGGGACCTTTCAGTCCGCAGGCTGACGCTCTATCCACTGAGCCAAACGGGTTAGGGCTTTATTTTTTATTTTAAAAAAAATTTTTTTTAAATATATTTTATTGATTTTTCACAGAGAGGAAGGGAGAGGGATAGAGAGTTAGAAACATCAATGAGAGAGAAACATCGACCAGCTGCCTCCTGCACACCTCCCACTGGGGATGTGCCCGCAACCAAGGCACATGCCCTTGACCGGAATCGAACCCGGGACCCCCCAGTCCGCAGGCCGACGCTCTATCCACTGAGCCAAACCGGTTTCGGTGATGATTTATTGATGATAGCCATTCTGACAGGTGTGAGGTGATATTTATTGTGGTTTTAATTTTCATTTCTCTGATGCAAAGATTGTTTCTTTTTTTAAGTTTTTTTTTATTGACTTCAGAGAGGAAGGGAGAGGGAGAGAGAAATAGAAACATCAGTGATGAGAGAGAATCATTGATAGGCTGGAGAATTCTCTTGTTCTTTCATTTGGGGTGGTTTCTTTGTCTCCTCATTTTGGCTGTCTGTTTGGGTTTGTGACTATGTATTAGGTAGATCCTCTATCCCTCTGAATCTCTAGTGCAGAACTGTGTCAAATGCTGTTTCTGATTAAATAGATCAGGCAACGCCTCAAAACCTCCAGAGACCACTGCTGCCTACAGACTGATAGGATTCTGACTTGAATTGCCCCAGGGTGGGGCAGTTGCTTCTGCCTGGAGGCTAATTGTTATTTTTAGTCTCTTAAGTGGCCTCAGAACATGGTGTTTTCCAATAGGGTGGGTCAACTGTCTTCTCCCCAGGCCAGGCAAATGTCTGTGTGGGAAAGATGTCCTCTGCTGCAAGAGGAAATGGAGGAAATGACTCAGCACAGGAAACTAGGGTCTTCTGCCTTCTGAGCTCTAACCCCTGAGTCGAGCCACGAATCCTGGCTTCTGCTCACACAGCTCTAGTCTACTCTGCCCTCCCTCTGTCAGAGCACAAGGTGGGTGGCTCCACAGGGAATTTTGTGCCTTGGTTCTTTAAGAGGGTGCTTGAACTTTCAGCTATCACTCTCTGGCAGACAGCAACCCCACTGCTTTTCACAGCCAAATGTTATGTGGGTCCCCTTCTCAGTTGTGTTCTTTGCGGGGGGACCCAGCTTGGGGATTAGATCCCAGAGTTCTCAGTGGCAATCCCCATAGCTAAGATATCTCTCTGGGACTTCAGTTGCTGTCTGTGGGTGCCTGGCCAATCCTTTAGCACCTCCGCCCCTCCTACCAGTCTCTATGCAGGTCCTCGGGTGTCAGGGTTCTCTCCTGCAAGTTTTATGTTGTTTATTCGGGACATTTTTCTGTATTTTATTTTATTTATTTTTATTTTTTATTGATTTCAGAGAGGAAGGGAGAGGGATAGAGAGATAGAAACGTCAGTGATGAGAGAGAATCATTGATTGGCTGCCTCCTGCATGTCCCACACTGGGAATCAAGCCCACAACCTGAGCATGTGCCCTTGGCCAGAATTGAACCTGGGACCCTTTAGTCTGCAGGCTGGCACTCTATCCACTGAGCCAAACCTTTCTAGTTGCAATTCCATTTTGTTCCTGGGAGCATGTTTGTGCAGCATCCACTCACTCTGCCGCCATTTTTAATCTCTCCCTGATTGGTCTTTTTAAGGAATAGTGCCACACTGGCGGTTCAGTGTTGCTGCTCTGTTGCTGGCAGCTTGAACATTCAAAGCAGGCAATTACTAGATTGGCCTCCATGAATGAGAGTCCATATTGTTTGACCCAGGCAAAGCCTCCATCTCTGCCACTGTGGACATGTCATATGTTTGCCTTGTCATGCCAGTGAATGTCAACTGTGCAAGTTATTTTATCCACTTGGTTATTTGGTGTCCAGACTATGTAGGTTGCTTTCATTGGGCATTAAAATACAATAAAAGAAATCGTCACACCTTGTGCCCACTGTCATATGTCCATCTATATATCTCTTTCCCAGACCTTCTTGTCTCTGATATTTTAATTTTTCTCTTTCCAGGTCCCTGATCATTATCCATGAATCCATGTACATTTTTACTTTGGGCCATTATCCTTTTGTACAAAGTGGTTGACCGGGTGTACCTTCTGAAGCTCTGCCCACTGGGAAGATTTGTCTTTCACACAGTGTCTCATTACTGTTTTTCACAGCCACCCCTGAATAAGGCTATAATGCAGACAGCATTAACTTTTAGTTTTGCATACTGAATCAGCCTTGCCATAAACCAAGCTAGGAGTTTTTCATCCTCCTTCAGCTGGTTAAATGGGAGGCCCATATGGTCATTTGTGGTGTGTTTTTTGTTTTGTTTTAAAGAATGTTAACATTTTATTTTATTTAGAGAGAGAGGAAGCAAGAGGGGGAGAGAGAGAGGGAGAGAGAGAAACATTCATGTGAGAGTGCAACATCAATTGGCTGCCTCCTTCCCCCTATTGGGGGATGAGTCCACAATCCAGACATGTGCCTTTGATCTGGAATTGAACCAGCAACTTCCTGGTGCATGGGATGGTGCCCAACCAGCTGAGCCACACTGGCCAGGGCAGGCCCATATGGCCAGGACCTGATGCAGAGCCATTTTCTACTCTGAGCCCTAGTCAAAGCTGGCACCTTCTATATATGGGTTGGGCAGTTTTCCTAGGTGTGGAATGTGTTGCCTCCAAAGCCAAAGAGCCTTAACAGTTATTGTGCTTCCTTCATTGTAGTAGTGGATGTATGATGCAGCAATCTGTCCTTTACTTTGAAGGGTGCCATGACCTGCATGGCTGGGTTCAGGATCTGAAGGAAGGGCTGACACACCAATGAAAACACTAGACAAGAAATATTAATTGTTAAGGGGTGGGGGCCATGTGGTGTCTCTTTCGTGAAAAGCACACTGACCTCTGGCTGGTCTGCTTTTTATTTACTTGAATACACATTTGCCCTTTAGCAATGCATACAGGCATATCAAAGGTAAAATTTGGTAAACAGTAAAAGGATTATCAGGTTAGGGAATTGCCTTGAGCCACCACTATCTCAACAGATGAGGTGCTTAGTGTCAACCCTGCTAACACCCAAAGTCCATCTGCCTTCCGCGTTCCTTGGTGCACTCTCAAGATAGCATCAGCAGTAGGTGGCTTCCCACAGAAGGGAATGTCCTGGCTTGCACCTGACCATGGTCTGTGCAGAAACTTTACTGAATTGGCAAGTACTTCAATTTTTATAATTTATCTCCCTCACTCTGGAGTACATGTATCTTACCAAAGTCTCCAGCATGCTAATACCCTCTTACTCATGCTGCCAGATCATCATGATGTCACCAATGTAATGAATCAATATGATGTTTTGCAGTGTGTCCAGATGGTCCAGATGTCTTCAGGCTAAATTACGACAGATGGTGGCAGAGTTAACATGGCCCTGGAGCAAACTGTTTCTGATCTTTCCTGATTGGGATAGAAAAGTACACATTCACCAAATAAATGTTGTATACTATGTACCAGAGACCATATTGTCTGTCCTAACAAAAAAACTACTGGCTGGGCAGCTGTGATTAAGAATACTTCTTCGTTGAGCTAGCAATAGTCTCCAGGATCCATCTGGTCCTTTAAGAGCCAGACCAGCAAATTAAACAGATATTCCAGGGACTTCCATGCCTGCATCTTTAAGAATGGCATTAATCTCTGCCATTTCTCACTAGGGTTATACTTGTTTTTGACTCACTACATAGGTGGGAGGGGTGCAGTTTCACAAGTTTCCACTTTACCTTCCCCTCTATGATAGCTCTCACCAACAGGCCCAAGGTGTGGGTTACAGCCATGTATGTCCATCTCAATTGTATATTTAGGGATCAGGGAAATGAGTATCTAAGCGAGTTCACAGACCCAGTGGACTCTGACTTTGGCCAAGACTCCATTTACTACCTGGCTCCTGTATGCCCTCACTCTAGCCCAGTGCCCATGATTAAATTTCTGGTTGTTAGGTATCAGTGTCAACTTGGACCCTGTCTTCAACAGTCTTTGAAATGTGTGAGTATTCCTCTTCCACCAGTGAATAGTCACAAGTACATGACCCAGATTCCTTTGGGGAAACACTGGGGAAATCATGATGTATTTCAGGGTTCTTCATACTGGAATCCAGTCATTTCTTTAGTCAGTGGGCACCAGGTCTGAAAACTGGTTCAGGTTCAGAATTTGGGCAAGAGATTTGGGGGGATGGAGGGTGTGGAGAGTAGTGCAAAACAACTTCCCCTCAATTTCTTGCTCATCCACTTTTATTCTATTTTGATTATGTAAAGTATTAAGCAGTGCCTTTTGGCTGCTCAATTATTTTGCCTTTGGGGATGCTGTGTTCTATTAATCATCCCCTAACTGGGGACACTGTGACCCTCTGGCTTCTGATGGTGAAATGCCATCATTGGCCTTTCTTGCTCCAGGGCCTTCTCTTCCCATTGCTTTCATTGAGCCAAATTCTGTTATTGCTTCTCCTGTCATTAACCCTGGCCTGCAGAGGAGACCCCCCTCACATTTCTAATGCTCTTGGTGAATGGTGTATTCTTTAGGCCTCCCTGGGAAACACAGTCCTTCTGGCTTCATATAACACATCCATTCCAGCATCCCCACGTCCCTGAGTCTTTACTCCCTCCCTCTTCTGTGTACCATATGAATTCAAGCATTTCAATTCAGGATCTGTGAAGGCCATTCTGTTTTCCAGGTTTCTAGGAGTTACTCTAGCTGCAAGTTACAACATCCTCTAGGGCAGTGGTTCTCAACCTTTCTAATGCCGCGATCCTTTAATACAGTTCCTCATGTTGTGGTGACCCCCAACCATAAAATTATTTTTGTTGCTACTTCATAACTGTAATTTTGCTACTGTTATGAATCATAATGTAAATATCTGTGTTTTCCGATGGTCTTTTAGGCCCTACAGCAGTGGTTCTCAGGTTGTCGTGACCCACAGGTTGAGAACCACTAGCAGGGTCGCCTAAGACCATCGGAAAACACAGATATTTACATTACGATTCATTAACAGTAGCAAAATTACAGTTATGAAGTAGCAACGAAATTAATTTTATGGTTGGGGGGTCACCACAACATGAGGAACTGTATTAAAGGGTCGCGACATTAGAAAGGTTGAGAACCACTGCTCTAGGGTCTTAGCTAAAATATTAAATTATCTTGTCCTGAGAGAGTATCAATAAACAAAGCTAGTTACAGCTTTTCATTATGTCTATAGGGTGAAACTTCGTAACAGCCCTGGCTAGGCAGGTCAGTTGGTTAGAGCATCATCCCGATAGCCAAGGTTGCAGGTTCATCCCTGGTCAAGGCACACAGAATAATCAATGAATGAATGCATAAATAAGGCGAAAAACAAATCAATGTTTCTCTCTTTCTCTCTCAAATCAATAAATAAAATTTTTAAAAAAGAAAATTCCCATAAAAACCCTCAAATTTCATTATCCTATATTTATCATTCCCCTTACATTTCAAATAGCTACTAGGTGTACCAGTTAATGGCGGATTTTGTAATAAAAGAAAACACGATAATTTCAAGAGAAACATCAAAAGTGCTTTATTCTAAGTAATGTCCATCACTAGCTACACATTTCCCCATCTTTCAGGTAATTTGTGGATACCATCCCAGTAGAACTTTTCTTGTTTTGAGGCAAACCATTCAGAGACCCAATTTTCCACTTGTTCGTATGTTTTGAAGTGCTGCTCAGGAAGTGCATGTGCCATCAATTGGAACAAGTGGTAATCTGAAGGGGCAAGGTCTGGTGAATACAGCGGGTGGTTTTGAAGTGTGTGATGGTGCGTCATCATGAAGCAAAATTACTTTGCTGTGTCTTCTGGAACATTCTGGTCATTTCACGATCAAAGCATGGTTCAAATTGATTATTTGTTGTCGGTAGCGTTCAGTATTAATGGTTTCACCTGGTTTTAGAAGCTCATAATACACCACATATTCCTGATCCCACCAAACGCAGAGCATTGTCTTCTGTCTGAAGTGATTTGGCCTTGCAGTCGATGTTGATGGTTGACCTGAATCAACTCATGATTTTGTGCATTTGGGATTCTCAAAATAAGTCCACTTTTCATCGAGAGTCACAATTCGATGCAAAAAAGACTTTCGTGCCATTGAAGCAACATTTTACTGATGACTTTTTGGTTTTCCATTTGTCTTTCGTTCAGTTGATGTGGCACCCATTTCCCTTCCTTTAAAATCGTTCCCATTGCTTGTAAATGATCGGAAATTTTTTGCTGAGCAACGTTTAATCTTTCTGCAAGTTGTTTTTGAGTTTGACATGCATCTTCATCCAATAATGCTTGTAATAGTTGTTCGGTTGACCTGGACATTCTTTGTCTTTCACATCAAAATCATCACTTTTAAAGCATTTAAACTAGTGTTCACAAGTATCTTGAGATGGAGCATGTTCACCATAAGCTTCCCAAAGTATTCAGCAGCACTTTTCTTCAAAATAAAGTAATGAATTATAACTTCCTGCAAATGCTCTTTTTTTGGCACAAAATTCTACATTTTTAAGTGTAAAAATATCTATGATGTTAACACTTTCAGCAAATTTGACATATGAAGTTTTGAAGCTTTTGTCAATACAACAAAGTAGCATACAAATCAAATTGCATATATATCAACATATGTGTAACTCCATCTGTTGAAAAAAATCCACATTATTAACGGGTACACCTAGTAAATTATTGCACCAGCCAGTGCATTCCTTTCTACTGGCACATTATCCTAATTCACCCTCAGTGAAAACTTTAGAAACAGGACTCACCTTTTGCAAGGGGCTCTCTGTGATATACCCATCACTCAGAATGGTATGCTTATTGCTAGTCAGGTGGTGAGTGATCTAGTCTCCAAACCCCATCTTACTTATTGTTTTCTCGGACTACTTCTAGTACCATCTGGCTGGTACTAGATGCTGGCTGGGATCTCTGGGAAGCAGACACTGAGGAAGTGAGGAGTGTAAAAAGTTTATGGAAAGGAAGACCTATGAAAGAAAAGGGGAGGAGGCTGCATGGGTAGAGGGACATCAGCCTGAAATCTCTGCCAGCCCAATGGAGGAACCTGAACAGTGATTGTTAGATGAGATGTAAGCTGCACAGGAATGGCTAGACCTTGGTACTGCAGACAGCCCTGCACAGTCATCCAGTCATCGGATAAGTCAGCCAAGAAGAATGTTATCTTGGCTACCATTGTCACAGCTCATCATAGCCTGAGGGCCACCTTGAGAAGTGCCTGAGCTAGGCTCAAAGTCTAAGGTGAATAAAAAAGGTGCTAATCAGCTGGGAGCTGTCAGCAAAACCCACTTTTTGCAGCTGAATAGAAAGACTTTCTTAAAAGGGAATCTGAGAGAGAGGAGAAAAAAACGGCGGCAGAATAGACAGACGTGTCCTGAGCCATGTCCCAGAGCAGATAGAAAGAACAGCTGAGGGTCGCACAGGAAGTGTCTGTTGGTGAGTTAAGGGACAGCTATACTCCAGGAGAAGGTGGGGGACTGCTGGACGGGGCTCCCCTAACCGGGCAGCCCATTGCTGCTGGGTTCCCTCCTGGAGCCTCCGGCTCGGACACGGAGACCGCACCATATTGAAGGGGAAAGTGGATGTTATTGGAAGCCTGAAAAGCTACAACTGTGGCACCCACCAAACAGCTGCGAACCCCAGAGCACCAGTCCCCAATTGGCGCAAACATGCGGATTCAGAGGAGCTCTACACTCCACCACGGAAAGGTCAGATTTCGCCTGGGATAAGGTGAGGTCTCTGGTCCTGGCAGGACAGAGAAACACACGCACTGCGGGAGCTGGAGGACTGGGGGAAGTCTGCACCTAGAAAAATCCGTGGCTGTTGGGGCTGGCGTGATCTGTGAATGTGGAAGGGGGTCCTCAGAGCTGCTAATGGAGGGGATCTCTAAAAAGCAACCCATTTTGATCTGACGCAGAAGGACAGCCTAAAAATTTTGGGAGTGTGCCGGCTGCTTGGACACAAGGGGGAAAAGGGGACTGCGCAGGCTTGCGTGCAGCCCTGGAGTTCGCACACTTGCGCTTTTCCTCTATGAATCCTTGCTTCTGATTACTGAGCCTAATACATAGGATCACCCAGTTGGGGACACCCTAGGAGACTGCAGGGGAAAGTTGTTTTGCTGGAACCTGGGGATCAGAGCGGGGAGTGACCGTCAGAGAACCAGCTTTGGGGCAGCCCACTCCCACAAACCGGTATTGAGTGCCACAGGGAAAGCAGGATCTAAGCACAGGCTAGAGAGGACCTATAGACCCGGAGGTCAATCCAGAAACCCTGCCACCCTGGGGCTGAATCACAAATTGACTCTTGTGTAATCACAAATAAAGGAATACAAGAAAGTAAGACACACTGCCTGCTAAAAAATCAGGACTAGCTTACAACACTGAGGAGCAGTGGAACGCAGGGAACTGCAATACTGTCCTGACTGGGAAACAGGCGTGCCAAACAGAACAATAGAGGAAGTGAATGACCTTCACTACTGCACATTTTATTTTTATTTTTTTCATCTTTTACTTAAGAAACTAATTTCTTTTTTCCTCAGTTGATTTTACCTTTCTAATTATTACATTTTTATTTTCAATCAGTATTATTACTACTACTATTTTACCTTTTTTTAAAAAAAGTGTCATTTTATTTTTTCTTTATTTGACTTTGAGATTAGTGTTCTACATTCTATTTTCATCTTTCCTTTAGCATCATTCTACTCTATCTCAACTCTACCTTTATGCCATCACTCTCTTCCTAACTTTTCCCCTTTTGTTGTCCTGTTTCTCTTACCCTTTTCCTGCTTTAGAGTTTCCATATTCTTTCTTTTTACCCCCTGTTAAAATTTCACCCTACCTATATACCTAATTTCCAATCCCCTGCTCCGAGTTCATACACACCTCTCTCTTCTCTGTCTTCACTATCCAAAAAATTGTTTTTCTCTCTGTCTTTTTGTTGTTGTTTGCTTGAATGTTGATTATATCAATTTTTTATGCTTGTTGGTGAGATTGTTTTGCTTATTCCTTTTTTTGTTTGCTTTGTTTTTGTTTGTTTTTTGCTTCTGTTTTCCCTCGCCTCGCTTGATATTAGTTGTTGTTTGTAGTTTGTATTCATCTCCAGGTACTTGTTGCTGGCATTTGCTGGGATTAGTGGCTGTTCTATTGGAGTTTTCTCCCTATATATATAGTTTGTTCCCCTTTTCTTTCTTATTCTCTTTCTTTTCTCTCTTACTTTTTTTTCCCTTTTCCCAATTTCATTTTGGCACTCCTTTCTTTCCTTCTTTCTTTCCTTCCTTCTTTCTTTCTTTCTTTCTTTCTTTCTTTCTTTCTTTCTTTCTTTCTTTCTTTCTTTCTTTCTCTTCTTCTTACTCTCCTATCCCCTAATTTGCCTTTCTCTGGTGGTCACCTTTATTTGGGGTTATTAATATCGTGAATACATTTCTGTTCAGTGCCTTGTGTATTGTACCTGGTTGTGTTGTATTTTGTGCCTTTAAATCAATGCAGGAGAGAGAGAACTACATAACCAGACACCCAGAGAAGAGAGACCATGGGGAGACAAAGTAACAGCCTGCATATGAAAGAAAAGCAGGCATCACCAGAAAAGGAAGTAAATGAAATGGAGGCAAGCAACCTGTCAGAGAAAGAATTCAGAGAAATGGTCATAAGGTAGCTGAAAAGAATGGAAGACAAATTCGACAATATGAGTAAGAACCAAGAGGTAATGAAGAAGAACCAAGAAGAAATGAAAAATGACATCACTGCCGTAAAGAACTCAATAGAAAGCATCAAGAGTAGACTAGAAGAAGCAGAGGACCGCATCAGTGAGCTAGAAGACAAGGTAGGAAAAAATACCCAAGTAGAGCAGCTTCTAGAAAAAAAAAAAAAGCAGGAGGAGAGCCTAAGGCAGGGGTGGGCAAACTTTTTGACTCGAGGGCCACAATGGGTTCTTAAACTGGACCGGAGGGCCGGAACAAAAGCATGGATGGAGTGTTTGTGTGAACTAATATAAATTCAAAGTAAAGGAGCGGAGGGGAGAGCAAGAGAACCCTCCGCTCTTTCAGCTCCGAGGGCCAGATAGAACAGCCGAATGGGCCGGATTCGGCCCGTGGGCCGTAGTTTGCCCACGGCTGGCCTAAGGGAACTTTGGGACAACATGAAACAAAACAACATCCGCATAATAGGGGTTCCAGAAGGAGAGGAAACTGAGCAAGGAATAGAAAAACTATTTGAAGAAAAAATGACAGAAAACTTCCGGGATATAGGGAAGAAAAACTCCACACAAATCCAAGAAGCTCACAGAGTTCCAAGCAAAATGAACCCCAAAAGACCAATGCCAAGGCACATTATAATTAAATTGGCAAACACCAACGACAAAGTAAGGATCTTAAAAGTGGCCAAAGAGAAACAGAAGGTTACCTACAAAGGAACCCCCATCAGACTAGCAACTGATTTCTCAACAGAAACTCATTAGGCCAGAAGGGAATGGAATGAAATATACAAAGTCATGCAAAGGAAGGGTCTGAATCCAAGAACACTGTACCCTGCAAGGCTATCAATCAAAATTGAAGGTGAAATCAGGAGCTTCACAGACAAAAAAGGACTAAGGGAATTTATTACCACCAAACCAGCAATGCAAGAAATGCTAAAGGGTCTGCTGTAAAAAATAAAAATAAAATAAAATAATAAAAAAAAGGAAGTGAAGAAGGAACACAGGGGCAAAGAATAAAAATGGCGACAAATAAGTACCAATCAATGATAACTTTAAATGTAAGTGGATTAAATGCCCCAATCAAAAGACATAGGGTAACAGATTGGATAAGAAAACACGACCCATATATCTGCTGTCTATAAGAAACCCACCTCAGAAAAAAAGACGCACACAGACTGAGGGTGAAGGGATGGAAAAAGGTTTTTCAGACTAATGGAAATGAAAAAAAAGCTGGGGTAGCAATACTTATATCTGACAAATTAGATCTCAAAGTGAAGGACATAGCAAGAGATAAGGAAGGCCACTTCATAATACTAAAGGCAGCAATCCAACAAGAAGAAATAACTCTGGTAAACATATACGCACCCAATACAGGAGCACCCAAATACATAAAAAAAACTCCTGGAGGATATCAAGGGAGAGAATGACAGCAATGCAATCATAGTAGGAGACTTTAATACCCCACTATCACCATTGGACAGATCCTCTAAACAAAAAATCAGCAAAGAAACATCAATCCTAAATGACTCACTAGACCAGATGGAATTAATTGACATCTTCAGAACATTTCACCCCAAAGCCACAAAATATACATTCTTCTCAAGTGCACATGGGTCATTTTCAAAGATAGACCATATGTTGGGTCATAGGCAAAGTCTCTTCAAATTCAAGAATATAGAAATCATATCAAGCATCATCTCAGATCACAGTGGCATAAAACTGGAAATCAACTACAATAAAAACAATCCAAAAAAAAATCAAACACATGAAGACTAAACAGCATGCTATTAAACCATGACTGGGTTACCAGAGAGATCAAGGAAGAAATAAAAAACATCATGGCAACAAATGACAATGAAAACACAACAATCCAAAATCTATGGGACACAGCGAAAGCAGTCTTGAGAGGGAAGTTCATAGCGCTACAAGCCTACTGCAAAAAAACAAGAAACAATGGTAATAAATTACCTAACCCTACAACTCAAAGAGTTAGAAAGAGAGCAACAAGAAAAGCCCAGTGTAAGCAGAAGGAAGGAAATAATAAAGATCAGAGGGGAGATAAATGACATTGAGACCAAAAAAACAATACAAAAGATCAACAAATCCAAGAGCTGGTTCTTTGAAAGGATAAACAAGATTGATGAACCTCTAGCCAGGCTCACTAAGAAGCAAAGAGAGAGGACCCAAATAAACAAAATCAGAAATGAGAGGTGAAATAACAACAGACCCCACCGAAATACAAAGGATTGTTAAAAAATACTATGAACAACTCTATTTCAATAAACTGGATAACCTGGAGTAAATGGACATATTCCTAGAGAAATATAACCTTCCAAAACTCAATCAGGAAGAATATAAACATCTCAATAGGCCAATAACTATGGAAGAAATTGAAGCAGTCATCAAAAAGCTTCCAGCAAACAAAAGCCCGGGGCCAGACGGCTTCACAGGGGAGTTTTACCAAACATTCAAGGAAGAACTAAAACGTATCCTCCTCAGACTATTCCAAAGAATTCAAAAGGAAGGGACACTTCCAAGCTCATTCTATGAAGCCAGCATCACCCTAATACCAAAACCAGATAAAGACAACACAATGAAAGAGAATTACAGGCCAATATCCCTCATGAACATAGATGCCAAAATCCTCAACAAAATTCCAGCAAATTAGATCCAGCAGTACATCAGAAAGATCATACACCATGACCAAGTGGGATTATCCCAGGAATGCAAGGATGGTACAATATTCGCAAATCAATAAACATGATACATCACATAAACAAATTGAGAGATAAAAATCACATAGTCATATCAATTGATGCAGAAAAAGCATTTGACAAAATCAACACTTGATAAAAACTCTCAACAAGGTGGGAATAGAAGGATCATTCCTCAACATAATAAAAGCTATATATGATAAACCCACAGCTAACATCATACTCAATGGGCAAAAACTGAAACCATTTCCCCTAAGAACAGGAACAAGACAGGGATTCCCACTATCACCATTCTTATTCGACATAGTACTGGAAGTATTAGCCATTGCAATTAGACAAGAAGAAGAAATAAAAGGCATCCAAATTGGAAAAGAAGAAGTAAAGCTGTCCTTATTTGCAGATGACATGATATTGTACATAAAAAACCCAAAAGACTCCATCAAAAAACTAACAGACTTAATAAATGAATTCGGCAATGTAGCAGGATACAAAATTAACGCCAAGAAATCTATGGCATTTCTATACACCAATAGTGAACTTACAGAAAGAGAGACTAAAAAAGCAATCCCATTTACCATCGCACCAAAAAAATTAAGATACCTAGGAATAAACTTAACTAAAGAGGTAAAAAACCTATACGCGGAAAACTACAGGACACTGAAAAAAGAGATAGAGAAGATGTAAACAGATGGAAGAACATACCATGTTCATGGATTGGGAGAATCAACATCATTAAAATGTCCATACTACCCAAAGCAATCTATAGATTCAATGCACTCCCCATTAAAATACCAACAGCATATTTCACAGACCTAGAAAGATCTCTCCAAAAATTCATCTGGAATAAAAAAAGACCCCGAATAGCCACAGTAATCCTGAGAAAGAAGAACAAAGTAGGTGGGATCTCAATGCCAGATTTCAAGCTGTATTACAAATCCACTGTTCTCAAAACTGCCTGGTACTGGCACAAGAACAGACATATAGATCAATGGAATAGAATAGAGAACCCAGAAATTGACCCAAATCACTATGCTCAATTCATATTTGACAAAGGAGGCATGAACATACAATGGAGTCAAGACAGTCTCTTCAATAAGGGGTGTTGGGAAAATTGGACAGATACATGCAAAAAAAAATGAAACTAGACCACCAACTTACACCATACACAAAAATAAACTCAAAATGGATCAAGGACTTAAACATATGATGAGAAACCATAAAAATACTAGAAGAATCCACAGCCAGAAAAATCTCTGACATATGCCGAAGCAATTTCTTCACTGATACCGCTCCTAGGGCAATGGAAACTAAAGAGAAAATAAACAAATGGGACTACATCAAAATAAAAAGCTTTTGCACAGCAAAGGAGACCATCAATAAAACAACAAGAAAGCCCACTGTGTGGGAGAACATATTTGTCAACGATATCAACGATAAGGGTTTAATCTCCAACATTTACAGGGAACTCATGCAGCTTAAGAAAAAGAAGATAAACAACCCAATCAAAAAATGGGCAACTGATCTAAATAGACACTTTTTGAAAGAAGACAGAAGGAAGGCCAAGAGACATATGAAAACCTGCTCAAAGTCACTAATCATCAGAGAGATGCAAATCAAAACAACAATGCGGTAGCGGTACCATCTCACACCTGTCAGCATGGCTATTATCAACAAATCAACTAATGACAAGTGCTGGCGAGGATGCGGAGAAAAAGGAACCCCTGTGCACTGCTGATGGGAATGCAGACTGGTGCAGCCACTGCGGAGAACAGTATGGAGTTTTCTCAAAAAACTAAAAATGGAACTCCCATTTGACCCAGTCATCCCACTTCTAGTAATATATCCCAAGAAACTAGAAACATGAATCAGACAGGATATATGCACCCCTATGTTTATAGCAGCACAATTCACCATAGCTAAGATTTGGAAACAGCATAAGTGACCATCAGCAGATGAGTTGATTAAAAAACTGTGGTACATCTACACAATGGAATACTACGCTGCGGTAAAAAAAGGAGTTCTTACCATTTGTAACAACATGGATGGAGATGGAGAGCATTATGCTATGTGAAATAAGCCAGGCAGAGAAAGATAAATGTCACATGATCTCATTCATTTGTGGAATATAATGAACAACATAAACTGATGAACAAAAATAGATCCAGAGACAGAGAAACATCAATCAGAACGTCAAACCTCAGGGAAGGTAGGGGTAAGGGGGAGAGATCTACCAAAGGACTTATATACATGCATATAAGCCTAATCTATGGACACAGACAACAGGGGGGTGGGGGCATGAATGGGAGGTGGGGGGTTATGGGGGAATAAGTACAAATATATAATACCTTAATCAATAAAGAAAAAAAAAAGGAATCTGAGTAGTGCATGTTCATGGCTACTCATTTTAGTATTTTAAGTTACATCTATTATGGCCAGTATTCTTATTTTACAGCTCCCAAGTGGTGAGAGTGAGAAAAAGGGGAAAAAGGAGGCATGAAAAATGTGAATCTCTGTAAAGTGATACCTGACTGCTCCGCCACCAGTTTGTAAGACACAGTAGGTCACTCTGCACCCATTCTCCCTCAGCAAGAGGTTGCTTTCCCAGAGGGGATGCAAGAAAACACCATGTTGCCCAGACAGTGTAGCTCAGTGGTTGAGCTTCGACCTATGAGCCAAGAGGTCAGGGTTCCATTCCCAGTCATGCCTAGGTTGCAGGCTCAATCCCCAGTAGGGGGCGTGCAGGAAGCAGCCTATCAATGATTCTCTTATCATTGATGTTTCTATCTCTCTCTTTCTTACCTCTCCTCTCTGAAATCAATAAAAATATATTTAAAAAGAAAGCACTGTGTTCACAGGAATGGAGACAAAAAGGGGAATGTGTCTTCCTGGTCCTTCTCATCTATCATTTCCAAAAAATAAGTTTCACCTGGTGTGGAGCTCACACTTCAGGTTGCATCATCCAGCCCTTAAGAAAACCAAAGTTTGGGCTCTGCACTGTGGTGTTTCAATCCAGCCTAGACATAGAGGGTGGCTCAGCACCAGTAGGTTCAACAAACACCCACAGATAGGAGCCAGCCACACAACTCCACAAAGGCAGCAGCGGTGGGTGGTCTGGGATTCAGGCAGTGCTTTCTGAAAGAAAGGTAGTTGAATAGAGCTGAGAAGGTGAACTAAGTTTACGTCTGATAAAAAATTGAATTTTCATGTTGGGCTGTACCAAAGAGGAGTAGCATGCTTAATTTAGGACTTCAATATTTCTTTAAAGCTTAAAATAAGTATTCCTTAAGTATTATTATTAATGCAACATGTGTTCATATGTCAACATGTAGGCATATTTGAAACTGCAAGTAATCTGAAACAAGAAACTTTAAATATTACTGAGATGCCACTTAAAACCTTGTATCTCTTTTCATACATTTTCTTTTAAAAAAAAACATTTTATTGATTTTTTACAGAGAGGAAGGGAGAGGGATAGAGAGTTAGAAACATCGATGAGAGAGAAACATCGATCAGCCGCCTCCTGCACACACCCTACTGGGAATGTGCCCGCAACCAAGGTACATGCCCTTGACCAGAATCGAACCTGGGACCCTTCAATCCGCAGGCTGACGCTCTATCCACTGAGCCAAACCGGTTTCGGCTCTTTTCATAAATTTTCTATGCTTATTTACAAAAAGAAGATCCTACTATAAGTACTATTTTATAAACTATCTTTTTCACTTAATGTGTCTTGAAGATGTTAATAAATATGCATCTTTTAATATCATTTAAAGACAATCTTTGGCCTGGCTGGAGTGGCTCAGTTGATTGGAACGTTGTCCTGTACACCGAAAGGTTGCAGGTTCGATTCCCATTCAGGGAACATACCTGAGTTGGGAGTTCAGTCCTGGTTGGGGCATGTACTGATAGCAACTGGTCAGTGTTTCTCTTTCACATTGATGTGTTTGTTTTTTCTCTCTCTCTAAAATCAATTAAAAAAAAATATCCTCAGGTGAGGATTGAAAAAAAAAAGAATACATCAATGAATGCATAAATAAGTAGAACAACAACCTCAATGTCTCTCTCCCCTTCCTTTCTCTATCTAAAAAATCAATTACAAAAATAATCTTTATATTCTAAATTTTATTTCTCTTTTCATTCTTTATGTCCTGTCTAGGGAATCCTTTGAAACTCATACACTTAATCACTGTGTTACTTAAGATTCTCCAAGAAGTAGATACCAAGATGGGATTAGATGTGCAAGAGCTTTTTTGTAAAAACACCTGTGAGGGAAATAGTGAGGAAGCAGAAGAAAGTGCTGGAGCGCTGGTACATTGTGAAGGAAAGGAGGAGAATGTAATGCAGTGTAAGGAAGTTTTTGATAAGGTAGAATCCTCTAGTCCAGTGGTTGGCAAACTCATTAGACAACAGAGCGGCAAACGCGGCTCGCGAGCCGCATGTGGCTTGCGAGCCGCAGTTTGCCGACCACTGCTCTAGCCCGAGTAACCCACGTCAGAGTAGTTTGGTGTCTCAGAGCAATAGGCCTGCTTGAGTTTCCCTGCCACAACTCAGTTACTGTTTAGGAGCAGCCTGTGGGAAATGTGGTGGATTCATAATGCAGCAGCCGGGGCATCAGTATTATGCTCAGAGATCTGAGAGGCAGTCTCATGGCTGCCACAAACACCATCTGTGCTTAAAAAGCACACACTCGATACTATTCATTCATTGATTCGTGACACATCAAGAGCAAAATATGAATACAATGTGGTGCTCACATTCTAGTAATTGGCTTCAGTTTTAGTGAATTATTATGAATAGTGTTTCAGAAATTAGAAACAAAAATAGACAGATTTCCAAAATCCCCTGAGGCAGATCTTCACAGTATGGCTTTATTATTTGGTTTGAAATGATTTTTCATATTCTAGGGTAAGTTCTGAGAATGGGGTTTGGGCTCTTCCTCTTTCCGTAGTACTCATTCCTGTATTTATCTTACCTAATGCAGAAAATATGGGTGAGTTTAACATAATAAATTAAAACCTAGAATGTGGAACAATAACTGCATTTCTAAAAGATGTTTTTGAGTGTAAGAAGTACACATCCCCAAGTACACAATTTTCCTTACTTTCCTATCATGTATCCTTTATTTTATATATATGATCGTGTATTAATTTTCTGTGGCTGGTGTAATAAATTACCACAAACTTTGTGATTTAAAACAACAAATTTATTATCTTAAAATTCTGGAGAAGAGAAGTCTGAAATGAGTCTGGGCTAAAGTCAAGGTGTCTGCAGGGCTGCATTCCTTCTGGAGTGCCAGGGCAGTGGTCGGCAAACTCATTAGTCCACAGAGCGGCAAACCGCGGCTCGCGAGCTGCAGTTTGCCGACCACTGTCAGCTAGGGTAAAATCCATTTCCTTTCCAACTTCTAGAAGTTGCCCATAGGCATGTAGCTCTTTTTATCTTGAGTCAGCAATGGTGGGAAGAATTCTTCTCATGGCACGCCACCTTTCTTCTGAGACAGACCCAGCTTCTGTTGTCATATGTTTCTCTGATTTTTGACTTCTGCCTTCTTCTTGCACTTTTAAGGACCCTTGTGACTCTATTGGGCCCACTATGATAATCCAGGACAATTTATTATTTTCAGGTTGACTAATTAGCAACCTTTATGCCATCTGCAATCTTAATTCCCCTTTGCCATTTAATCTTACATATTTCCACGTTTCACAGATTAGCACATGAACATCTTTAGGTGGGGTAGGGGAGGAAAAGCATTATTCTACCTACCACAGGCCTTATAGCCAAGGACTCCAAAACAATATCAGTTAAAAATAGTTCTGGTGTCTTAATTTTCTTCTGGACATTCGTGGGAATGGTTCTAAAGGTTTATTATTCTTAGGCTATTTTTCATAGCATTTAGTAGCTATACATGATCATATCAAGGAAGTTATCTTTTAGTCTTATGGCCCTCTTATATATTACTCTGTAATAAATCATCCAAAACTTAATGATTTAAAACAACATTTTATTATTATCTGTTTGTCTCTGTAAGTTGACTGGCTTAGTTGGGTGGTTCTTACTTGGAGCTTACCCAGGCTGGATATCCAATATGGTTACTATTTCACTCACAAACCTGAGGCTTTTGTGCTTCTCTGTGGAGTCCCTCTCTCCCACAGAGTAGCTTGTAGTATGTGTTGAGATAATCACATTTTTCTTCTTTAATATGTGAATGTTGGCAGAGTATATGTATTTATTAATTTTTAAAAATACATTTTAATTGATTTCAGAGAGGAAGGGAGAGGGAGAGATAGAAACATCAGTGATGAGAGAGAATCACTAGTCGGCTGCCTCCTGCACGCCCTGCACTGGGGATCAAGCCCACAACCTGGGTATGTGCCCTCATCGGGAATCAAACTGGGACCTCCTGGTTCATAAGTCCACTCTCAACCACTGAGCCACCAGCTGGGCTGTTGGCATAGTTTAATGTACAGGTTGTTTTCTAAGATGCACCCTTGGGATCAAGACTTGTGAAAGGAAGAGGAGGGAGGAGAAGTGGGGAGATGGAGGCCATCAAGCTGTGGTGGGGGCCTCAGCGTCCTGACCTCATGGAGCTCTAGCAGAGTTGCTCCTGCAATGGGCCAGGTGTTTATGCATTTACCCAGTCATTTGGATATAGGTTGTCCCTGGATGGGTGTGACCTTGGATGAAGCCAAAGAAATTCCCTAAGTGGCTGAAGGTGAATGAAAGCTGTACAGTAGTTTCCTCCCACCCCCCTTATCCAGTGGGGATGCATTCGAAGACCCCCAGTAGAAGCCTGAAACTGTACGTAGTACTAAATCCTATTTATACTGTTTTCTCCTATGCATACATAGCTTTTCCCTTAAAGGAGTCACTTTATGACTTCTCTTTGGCATATCCGAGTTACCAGCATCACTACTCTTGAGCTTTGGGGCCATTATTGAGTAAAATTAGGGTAACTTGAACACACACCATGTGATACCTAATAACCCAGATGGATACTAAATGACTATAGGATGGGGAGCGTATACAACCTGGATACATGCTAGATGGAAGGATGGTTCACACCCAGGCAGGAAAGAACGGGGCAGTAAGATTTCAGCACACTGCTCATAATGACATTTTAAATTGTTTATTTCTGAAATTTCCCATTTAATATTTTTGGACCACAGTTGGTTGTGAGTAACTGAAACTGCGGATAAGGGGGGACTGCTATGTATAGCACTCTCAGCAGCTGAGGCATCACCCTCCTTGAAGGAGGATTTGGGTTCTGCTCTCCAAGTCTCTGCCACAAGGTTCATAGTACAGTTGACCCTTGAACAACACATGTTTGAATTATACTGTCCACTGACACTTGGATCTTTTTCAGTAAGTATTCAGCCCTTCCTATCCCCAGGTATTACACCACATATTAAATCAAATGTGAATCGACCTGTATTTTTTAAAAATATATATTTTTATTGATTCAGAGAGAAAGGTAGAAGGAGAGAGAGAAACTTCAATGATGAGAAAGAATCATTGATCAGCTGCCTCCTGCACACCCCACAATGGGGATTGAGCCCGCAACCTGGGCATGTGCCCTTGACCAGAATCGAACCTAGGATCCTTCAGTCTGCAGGCTGATGCTCTTTCCACTAAGCCAAACCAGCTAGGGCTCGACCTGTATTTTCTATCCGTGGTTGGGAATGAAGAGGGCCGACTTTTTACACTGTTATCACCATTTTATTTAAAGGACTTGAGCATCTGCGGATTTTGGTATCTTGGGGTATCCTGGAACTAATTCCTCTGGGATACCAAGGGACTACTGTAGTTAAGTTTTGGGGGAATCAAAAGTTATACATGGATTTTCACTTTGTGGAGGGTTGACACACCTAACCCCTGTGTTGTTCAAGGGTCAGCTGTAGTGGTATTTATAATAGTAAAAACTGTAAACAACCTAAATCTTCATTATACAGTAATTAATAAATATATGTAGCATAGTCATATGTTAGAAAATTATACAGCAATGAAAATGAGTGAACTAACACTATATCCATCAAGAACTAGAGTTACTGTCAGAATGGTTAAATTTCATACATATGTTGTTAATTGAAAAGAAAATCACATAAAAAAAAGCACGTGTATTATTTCTATAAAATTTAAGAGCATTCAAAATACAACTATATATTTATGGATCAGAAATATGTAAGAAAAGTATTAGAATATTCACAGGAATTTTAACCACTAAATTCATCATATGTCTAGGAAGGCAGGGTGGGCACTAAGATCAGGGAAAGAGGTTCAGGGAATTACATATGTATCCATAAATTTTGTTTTTTTTAAAGATCTGAACTAATATGCATTATAACACAATGTTAATATATGATGAAATTTTGTCTTGAGCACATGAGTGTTTAATATATTACTTAATTTTTTGTATTTGAATATATAATCAAATTAATAATATTTTTAAAATACCATGTCATGCTCTGGCTGGTGCTGTTCAGTGGTTAGAGCGCAGGCCTGCGTACTGGAGGGTCTTGAGTTCAATTCCCGGTCAAGGGCACATAACTGGGTTGCAGGTTCAATACGTAGCCCCACTGTGGCAGCACTGTAACGGAAGCACTGCTGGAAGGGCTCACAGGAGGAGTGGCCAGTAGGAGGAGACCCTAAGGGTAACACTGCTCAACAGCGCGCTTAGAGAACTCTTGAAGTGGATTGGATGTCAACCTGGTGGACAAAATGTTTTTATTTAATTTATTTGTAAAAGTTTATGTGGTGATGGTGTGGCTTCCCAGAATGGGCAAATAGTCAAGTCAAAAGACCTTTTGAGTTTTCTTCTGCCAGGAATTGGGGAAAGGGGTGGACAGGGACACAGTCTAAGAAACGACACGTGCTATTATAGGCATAGCTGTCTTATTTCTTGGAAGAGATGAATAAAGGTGGGCAGATTAGCTTGGTGTCATCCTCTTAGGCTATGGCGCGTGCAGGGGCAATGGGCTGACATCTGGATGCCCAGGGTGGGCTGCATTCTCACTTCCTGCCACTTTCCCTTGCAGAGGTAAGGAAAAAACGCTATTGAAGATGAAGGGATTGTTTCATGATTTCCTGCTGCTGAGAATAATAAATGTCTTGTTACAAATGTGACAACAGTTACTTTTAGGTGCCATGGATTGATGTCAGTGTGGTCAATTTGGGACTAAACCACCCACCTTCAATTTGTACAACAGTATTGATCTATAGGGCTACACTTCATTATTGTTCAAGTGCTCTGTTAAAAGTTGTGTTTAATTTCTAAAGGTTAGAAAAAAGCAAAAAAAAAAAAAAGGTGCTAAAATTTTACCCCTGAGCACGCTCAGTGAAACTGGTCAAGCAAGCATTTACAGTGCCATGCTTTTCAAGCCTATTATTTCTCATAGAAATGCTGCCCTATTTGTCTTCCCCAATGTATAGTGTGATTTTTTTTTTAAATTTTATCTTATTAGGGGTGGGGTAGGATACCTGCTGTTAAGAAAATGAACAGAAAAATTTGAACCCACACACTAGGGGGCTGGGGAATCTGCACAAGAACTGGGCTGGTGAAGCCCAGCACCACACTGCAGTGGGCTCCCAGTCCCTGTGCTCCACTCAGGCCCAGCAGCAGAGATGCTTGAGGTCCTCTTGCTTGTCACGGGGATTCCAGAGTTGACCAAGGAAAGTTATGTGGCCCTGGAAAGAATGGCGCTATCAGTGTCCGTCTTAAAGGGGGGCTAGTCAGGAAGCAGTCTGGGAGTGCACGGTCATGGCTACCTCATGAAGATGTGTGGCAGGTGGCTCTCAGGAAAAATACTGAGTCTGGATCATCCGTATGGCAGTTGTGCAGAGGGGGATGACAGCTCCAAACTAGAACTGAACTGCTCTCCACACACTTTACCTGCGCAGTGATGAGGGTGGCCAGTCCCTGTGTGAGTGGTAGGTTTAAAGAGAAGGGGGTGATTTTGCTTGCTCCGTTTGTCCTTGGGCTGCTCAAGCTGAACAGTATGTGACCACTGTTTTCAAGGGACCAACCCAACGTGGCTGGTTTGGTTCAGAGCTTGTTTCATCCCTAGCAGTGAGTGCCTTTTGGTCTGGAAAGTTAGCTTGTCTCATAACACCCACAGCTAGGACATTCTCTATGTAATTATGAATTACGTTTGTTTTACATTAAAAGAGAATGTCTGATCACTAGAGTTTGTCGGTGTTGGATTTTTCCCACTGTGAGGTTCTAAAACTTTGTTTGTTTCATAATTAATATTAAAACAATTCATGTTAGAGATCCTTTCAATATGAAAGGTTTGTAATGGAGACATAACATTTTATTGTTTATAATAAAAATCATCTATACAGAAAAAAAAAATACCACCCAGCCCCAGTCAGGCACATGCAGGAAACAACCAATCAATGTGTTTCTCTCACATTGATGTTTTTCTTTCTCTCTCTTCCCCTTCCCTTATCCCTTCCACTCTCTCTAAAAATCAATGGGAAAAATATCCTTGGGTCAGGATTAAACAAACAGAAAAAAAATACCATGTCATTAAAACAAAATTAATTATAACTAACATTAACATGGCTATATTTCAAAAGGAATGTTAAATGGAAACAAGAAGTTGGAGTACGGTGTATACATTATGATGCCATTTTAATTTTTAAATAAGCAAAATGACATTCTCTATTATTTATAGAGTTACACTTATGTGGTAAAGATATTTTCAAATAAAAGGGCAGGACCCTCACCAAGATCCAAATAGTGTTACCTTTGAGGAGAGAGGGAAATGAGTAGGATCGGGAGGGACATTAAAAGGACTTCCAGATATTCACATTGGCTAAACCTAGGTGTTGAGTTTATGGGTGTTTATTATATTATTTTCTCTGCTTCTTGGTATGTTTGAGATAGTTCATATTTTTAAAGCATTTAAACGTTCCATTCCCTATGTTTATAAAGTAATCACCTAAGTATATGCCATCACTTGGCATGAATAGGAAAGGAAAAGAATGCCTTCTATTAATCTGCAATTGCCATATTTTCTGGTATATCCTTTGCTGCACCAGTGTTTTTGTAAAACACTGACTTGTGGCACTGATTAAAGTCTACTCCCCCAAGGTTTATGTGCCCAGTTGTTTTTGTGGGTGTTAAACCACATTGCTGCAGAGGGAGAACACTGGTGTTCTCAGGAACAAGAAATTAAAAGAAGTACAGTAGGTAGTTAAGTCTGCTAAGGCAAGCCCTATATTCTACCCCCTCCCCCAATTTAAAAAATCCAGACTTTAACCAGTTCAATGGAGAAAGGATATCTATACTAATAAAAGGGTAACATGTAAATTGGTCACGATGTTCTCACAGTAACAACCAAACAGCAGGCTGTGTGGGGCGACCAGGCCGGCAGGGGGGTTAACGAGGGACGACTAAATGACTGGCCAGCAGGCTGCTGGGGTGACCAGGCTGGCAGGGAGAGCAGTGAGGGGCAACCAGGCTGGCAGAGGGGGGCAGTTGGGGGTGACCAGGCCATCAGGGGGCAGCAGTTAGGGGCAACCAGGCTGGCGGGGGTCAGTTATGGGCGATCAGGCTGGCAGGCAGAGGCGGTTAGGGGTGATCAGGCTGGCAGGGGGGCAGTTAGGGGTGATCAGGCAGGCAAGCAGGTGAGCAGTTAGGAGCCAGCAGTCCCGGATTGTGAGAGGAATGTCCAACTGCTGGTAGTTGGATATCCCCCAAGAGGTCCCGGATTGGAGAGGGTCCAGGCTGGGCTGAGGGGACCCCCCCTTCCATGCACGAATTTCATGCACCGGGCCTCTAGTTAAGTTATAATTGTTCACACCCTTCTTCTTCTTCTTCTTTTTTTAAAATATGCAATGCTTCACGAATTTGAATGTCATCCTTGCACAGGGGCCACACTAATCTACTCTGTATTGTTCCAATTTTAGTATATGTGCTGCCGAAGTGAGCACTACACCCTTCCTTCTTATTCTCTGATCCGAGTTATTTCATATATCTCTGTTTTATATAGCTGCCATCCTCAGTTAAGGATTTTGTTTTTGTCTTTTTGTTGAACTTAGTTATCATTTCCATGTATCCACCTAGTCCCCACACTAGTCAGTGTTCCATAGTTTTCCATCTTGATAATACACTGCAGTTTGCTTAGCCTTACTGCATTGTTGAACTTTTGAGATTTTTCCAACTTTCCAGAATTATAAATAGCATTTCTATGACCATCTTTGTACAAACTATTTTCTTTCTGGTCATCTCCTTGAGGTATAATCCTAAAGTGGAATTAAGCCAAAGGGTATGAACAGTTTTATGACTTTAAATTAATATTCCAATATTATATCTATTTATCTTAGACTCAACAATATTGGGTTTACACATTTAATATATTTTCTAAATTTACTAGGAATATAATGATTATTAAAAGCCATTTCTTTGTTTCAATTCTGCAATGTGGGCAAGGCTGGGTGGGGACTGCTGTGTTTTTTGTTTTGTTTTTTAAATATATTTTTATTGATTTCAGAGAGGAAGGGAGAGGGAGAGAGAGAAACATCAACTTTGAGAGGGAATCATTGATTGGCTGACTCCTGCACGCCCCCTACTGGGGATCAAGCCCACAACCCTAGCATGTGCCCTTGACCTGAATCGAACCCAGGACCCTTCAGTCCGCAGGCCAACACTCTATCCATTGAGCCAAACCAGCTAGGGCTCCATGTGGTTTTTGCTGGGACAGCTTGACTGGGTCTGGAGGATCCAAGATACTTGACTCACATGTCTGGCACCTCAGTTGCCCCTTTTGCTCCAACAGGGAGGTTGGACTCAGGAACCTTAAGAAAGCAAAAGCCAAAGCTGCCCAGGCCTGAAACTGGCAGGATGCCATATTGCTGCATTCAAATGGACAGAGCCAGCCAGATTCAAGGAGAGAGGAAATAGACTCCACTATGGATGAAAAGGAATGATATGTGTGAACAGGGATGGGAGGTTTCAAGCAGGGAAAATATGCTGATCATGTGGTAGACAAGTAATATCAGTTGGAATCATTGAGTGAAGGAACAAATGAATGAACAAATGAATAGATTAATAAAAACATAGAACAGAAAGTATTTTAAAATATATAGACAGTACATAGACAATAAAATGTTTAAATCTTTTCTTTAAAGGGAATGTATTTAACAGCAGAGACTGACAACATTCAATTTTGTACCAAAAGAGAGACTGAGGGAAGCAATGGATATTCTACATCAAGACAGATTGTGTCAGGCCAGACCAGAGTGTGTGAGGCGGGCTCATTTCAGTGAGACCAGGGGGAAGTAGCCACAGCAGTGTCTAAGGCAGGCAGGACAGAGATCAAGTCTGGAGAGGTCAGCTCTGGGAATTTGGAGCAAGAGCAGGAGCAAGAAGTGATGGAGGTTCTGCAGGACCAGGCAGTAAGTTCAGATCAGCGAGGTCAGATTAGCAAGGACAGGAACATGAGAAACAAAAAGGAGCTCAGGTCAACAGCAGACAAGATACTGGCCATCAGCATCAAGTGCAGTGCTTGACCTGGGCATTCTGCTTGGCTAGTCTGATGCTGGGTAGGGCCTGGAGCCTGGGTTAGGGCTGGGCAGTACCTGTGACCTAGAGAAATTCCCAGGGAGGGATGGCTGTGTGAGCCTTTAGCACCTGCAAGGTGGGTAAAGGGATCCAGGTGGAGCATTGCAGTATGCACCACATGTGGAATTGATGATTGGATGACTAAGGACGAGTAAAGTGATGAATCCAGAAATGATAGGATACACTGCTGAGTTGGTGAGAAGGGATGAAAAATGTGAAATTAGATGGTGAAAAGCATTTGAAAAAATTCAAGCTCCATTCTTAGTAAAATCCTATATAATAAAGAGGTAATATGCAAATTGACCATCACTCCAACACACAAGATGGCTGTCCCCATGTGGACACAAGATGGCCACCCCCATGTGGACACGAGATTGCCACCAAGGAAGGGCAGTTGTGGGCAATCAGGCCTGCAGGGGAGGGCAGTTAGAGGGGACCAGGCCTGCAGGGGAGGGCAGTTGGGGGTGACCAGGCCTGCAGGGGAGGATAGTTAGGAGTGACCAGGCCAGCAGGGGAGGGAAGTTAGGGGCAATCAGGCAGGCAGGCAGGTGAGTGGTTGGGAGCCAGCAGTCCTGGATTGTCAGAGGGATGTCTGACTGCCTAAACGGATCGGGCCTAAACGGGCAGTCAGACATCCCTCGAGGGGTCCCAGATTGGAGAGGGTGCAGGCTGGGCTGAGGGCCACCCCCGCCCCGTGCATGAATTTCGTGCACTGGGCCTCTAGTATATAAATAAAAATAAACCTCTTAATAATAGAAGTAGATGGATGCCTTCTTAACATGGCAAAATATCTATATTTCAACCAAAGAGTTAAAATTATGTTTAGTGGGAAGCATCAAGCCCCTTCCCTTGAAAGTCAGGGACAAGACAGCGATATTCATATTCACCGTGATTATTAACATGGTTCTGGAGGTAGTAGCTAATGCAACACAAGTAAAGAAATAAAATATATAAAAATGGGAAATGAAGAATAAAATTTTCATTAGAAGCATAAAGATAAATTGTACCTATCAAATTAGCAAAGATAAAATTATTTGATATTCACCTGGTTGGTCATAATGTGGAGAAACAGGCTCTCTGATACATTGATAGTGAGACAGTAAATGACTACAGCCTTCTCTGGGAGACAGTCTGACAATAGTTATTAAAATTAAACACATGTATTTAAAATTAAACGCAATTTGGTTAGAGCATCATCCCCATACGCCAAGGTTGCAAGTTTGATCCTCATTCAAGTCAGGGCACATATAAGAATCAACCAATGAAGGCATAAATAAGTGGAACAACAACCCCCCCCCCTTTCTCTTTCTCTCTCTAATAAATAAATAAATAAACAAATAAATAAAATACAAATATATAAGTTTATTAAATTCAGCTGGGTTTATTACTGCAAAGGAAACAACCTAAATGTCCATCAATAGGCACAGATTAAGTTATAGTCCAACCAGGAGATAAGTGCGGTGTAACTTTTAAAATGAATGAAGAAGATTTGTTTGTAGTAATATGAAGTGACTAGAGGCCTCGTACCTGACATTCGTGCACTGGGTTGGGGGCGGGGGTCCTCAACTCAACCTGCAGGGAGGGGGCCTAAGACATCCTTAGCACAGCCATGGAGGCAGGAGAGGCTCCCGCCACTGCTGCTGCGCTCGCCAGCCGTCAGCCTGGCTTCTGGCTGAGCGGGGCTCCCCCTGTGGGAGCACACTGACCACCAGGGGGCAGCTCCTGCGTTGAGTGTCTGCCCCTGGTGGTCAGTGTGTGTCATAGCGACCGGTCATTCCACCGTTTGGTCAATTTGCATATTACCCTTTTATTATATAGGATTATTAAAATATATTGTTGAATAAAAAGAATTAAGATGTATGCTCTGCTATTTTTGGTGTTTTTAAAAAACAACAACATACATGCATAGAAAATCTCTAAGGAAACTGATAACAATAGATGCTTCCAGAAATTTGAACTGGGTATTTGGAGAATAAGATAAAAAGGAAACTTTTAAAATTACATTGTTTTGTACCTTTTGAATTTTATGCCTAGTCAAAAATTAATATAAATAAATAAAAGGACAAAAGAGATGGACCCAAATCAAGCAAGTATTTAAAACAACACAACTGACAACAAACTTTTATAAACAGCAACTGTAGGAAGAAGTCATTTCCTTTTCCAAAAAAGGCAAAATAAGGAAAACTATGGATTAATATCTGTAGGAAAGTGTGTCAGAGCTGAATTATAGAAATTTATCCCCCTTCAGCCTATAGCTGTGGGGGAAAGGGGATATTCCTTTGGTGTTTTGTCCAAGAAAACAATTGTTACAACATTCTCTGGGTTCTAATCAATTTTTTATTTTATGGCTTGTAAGGGCTTGTCTCCTAATGAGCTTGGGGTAAACACCAGGGTGCACCACTCCTGAGCAGGCTAGCAGGCAAACCAGGCTCCCAGGCTCTCAGTGTTTGCAGAGAGGCTTGTTTGGGCTGAGGTGTGGCTGAAGCCACTTCGGGATTATACACCAGCAGAAAGGACAATGACATCCCTTGTGCTCTTGTTTAATGTGGCAAGCATGAGGGTGTCTTGTGTGGCTCAGGGATAAATGTGCCTTGGCACAAAGCAGTCTGAGCATAGGTGAAAGCTACCTAGAACCTGGAGACCTTGATAGGGTGGGTGGTCACCACTCTCCTAGGAAACTGAGTTTGGGGGTAACACATCCAACTGAAAAAAAAAAGGGGAAATTAAGCCAGTTCAAACCTGTTTACTCAATGGAAAATTCTTACTGTTGGCCTTCATAGGGTTTCAAATAGATCCCTAACTACTACAGACTTTACCCTTATTTCACTGCCCTTTCAATAATTATTCTATTAGAAACAAGAACCTCATGGAGGCCACTTTTTCATTACTGGAATGCAAGCCCCTTTGCCATAGCAAATCATACAGATATGTCTCTGCATGCTCATGATGTAGTTTTAATAGCATGTATTATGGGTGGCCTCTATAAGCAATTGTTCCCACTATCTTAACTTCTGCCAGAAAGAGTAGCTCAGATTTCAGCTTCTGCCTTCTGTGGTCATTCACCAGAATTCAAATTAGCTCCTTGTCACAGGTCAAGTTGTGTAGGTTACTGGCTGTACAGTTTGCAGCTAATTCACTCTGGCAGGCACGTCAGGAAATTATGCTGTTCAGCATCAAATGTTCCACAGGAACATTACCGGACTTTTTCTATGGCTGAGAGGCTAAATTAATGATACCTGCTCTAAAAGTTTTCCACATCAAGCTTATTTATGTATACCAGGCTCTGCCCGCCCAAGCACCAGTGATAAGACGATGAATCCCATGCAATTCAAATTTGTATGTTTCTGGTACCTCAGCCAGATACTAGAATGGAGGTAAAGGTGATTCTTGAGGGAGAATTCTGGCTTTGGCTCAGGTATTCTGCAGTTCACCTTCCTTCAGAGCAGAGTTTGGGGCAAGGTTTTCAACTTGCTTAACAGATGTTAGCCTTGCCCCCTGCTTGCCTGATGTACAAGATGTAGTATCTTCTATCAGTCAGCAACATAAAATCCTAACACTACATTCTAGTTGGAGAAGAATCCTGGATTGTCATTATTTTACTTTCTTAAAAAGTTAAGCAGAGAAAAATGACTTTTAGTCAAGATTGTTTAAGGAGCATGTTATCCATCTACTTTTTGGTGACTTTTAAGAGTTGTACTTGTATCTCATTAGATTGTTGTAAAGCTATATATTTATGCAACATTAACTAAGTCCTCTCCAGATTCCCCATTATTGAGTTTATCTTTTAGAGAGTGCAAGGACCAAATTTGCTATGAAACTATTGTCTCCTACAGAAGGCATTACATAATGTGTTTATTTTAGGGTTTAGTAGTAGGGGGAAAAGCCCTTCTGAAAAACTGGTTTCTTTATTTTCCATTCTAGGAGCAATATTGGATTAGTCTTCTTTTTCTGGTGGCAGAAATAGAATTAGTAATCTTGCATAGTTGCCATGTTAGCTTTTGGGGCTAGAGTATATGCTTCCTCTTCCTTTTTATAACTTTGGTATTATATTTCTGTCCCAATAAATGTGTTCATATGTGTCTCTTATTGAAAGTTACTGTATGGTCTATATTTAGTTTTAGAAAAGGTAGGGCTATGAATTCATATTACCATAAAATAATTTCATAAAACAATATTATGTTTATTTTAAAAGATAACAACTATAAAACAATAACAAAAAACAAACAACAGCAGATTTTACCCACACAAGAAACAAGATTTTAAAAATAAAAAAATGTCTGATAAAGAAAAAGTACTCAAGATTTGATTTGTTTCATTCATCCATTCATTCTAGAATTCATTCATAACAGTTATATATTAGATAAACTTACTGATTTTCTAAATGCATTAGTATGCTCCATGTTGGAAGTTGGCATCTATACTCTTCTGGGAGATTCCAGGAAAGGATAGAAATTAGGAAAAGGACAGGAATGGGGAGGGCAGTAGGTGTTCTACATCCATTAAAATGTATGCATACCAGTTTAACCTGCCTTGGTGGGTCAGGTCTGACTCTCCTGGCCTGGTTCAGCAATGATGTAGACTCTTTGAGGGCAAGAAATTCTACCAGGCATGAATGAGCTAAAATTTTCTATTAAATATTTGATGGTGGTGATCCAAGTATCCCAGGGCCTGAGCTCCGGCCCTTGTCCCCATGTTCCCCTTGTTAGCAGATGATTGCCCCATCTCTGGTGACCTAGACAGTGGTCGGCAAACTGCGCTCACAAGCCGAGCCGCGGTTTGCCGCTCTGTTGACTAATGAGTTTGCCAACCACTGGGATAGGGGCTTAATCACAAGGAACAACAACAGCCTGTAATTACTGGAATCGAGAGGAAGCTGTTTCCCAGAGAGCCTTTAGCTTGTGTTGGGTATAGGTCTTGGAAAAGAAATTCACACCCTTTCTCCACCCAAACTCCATGTCTGTAAATATAAAGTTAGCTATGTTTTTAAATATTATGCTCTTTAGAATACCCATAAGTCTTCAACATTCCTTTCCCTTAATTTTTCATAGCTGTACATGAGACAATGTAATATGAAAATGTTCTTGGATATTTTGAAAGTTTGTGATAGAATCAACATATCACACATTTTAAAAGAATCATAACATTGGGGGATCACTCTAATTCACTGGTTCTCACACTTTAGTGTGTGTCAGATCATCTGGAAGCCTTGCCGAAATCCAGGTTGCTGGGCCTACTTTCTAATTCACTAAGTCTAAGGCGGGGGCTTGAGAATTTGCATTTCTAACAATTCCCAAGTGATTCTGATGCTGCTAGTGCAGGATCACACTTTGAGAATCAGGGCTCTAGTCCAGCTGCCCTTACCCAATTGTCTGTCTAAATGCTGGTTGCAAATGTGCACAGCGGCCTCGGGAGTGGGAGACTAACTAATCTGGTGACTGTGTGACCTGCATTATCTGCAGCTGGTGGCTGACTGCAAAATGAAGCAATTAAAGATTAAGACATAACTCACAGGAAATTAACATGAAGCACCACTGAGTATAAAACCCATAAAACTGCTAGCATTCCCTTGTGTTGGTCACATACGTGCATCCTGCTTTGCTCTGCTGTTCTCCCAGACATGGATGAGACCACACCCAGAACAAATAAAGCATGGTCTGTCTCTGCTATGAGGTCACATAAGGTCATAGGCAGACAAGAGAATGGTAGTAAATACAATAAAGTAAGATTCTGGTGCTGATGATAAAGAAAAATGCTATTATATTAAAATTAACTTTCTAAATATCCATACTCAGTCTGTAACTTTAGCAGAGTGGAAATCTGAATTTTTCTTGCCTTGAAAGAGTGGCTTCTTTATGCCAAAATATTTTCTCTCTGAATGTTTTCTATGAGTCAGAACTTCACATGACTATTTCCTATGGATTCATTATTGATTTTGATGGTAATGATTAGAATACAAATCTGAAGCATATTATAAGATAAATATGAATTTGGAATATAGACTGATGAGGTAGAAACAAGCTGAAATTTCATAATGCTGATTAATAATTCATTTAACTTCTTAATATTTTATATATTCGGATTTCTTATATACCCTCATTTAAAAATTTTAAGTTGATTAGCACCAGGTAAAATGAATTGATATACAGTCTAGAAAATCTGGTTGGATTGATTTGCCAAAAATTAGTTTGAAGGCTTTCTTCCTATTATGTCCCTTCTTATGAGGTCACAAAGTCACTTTTCATATCACAGACTTCCCCAAACAGTTACTTATTCCTGATGTTTTCTTTGAGTAATCAGAACAAAATGACAGTTTCTTTTTTATTCATCTGTCTAATCTTTGAGTGTTATTTGTCTGAATCTATTCCATCTGCTATTCATAATGATTGCACTTATGCATATGACTTAGGATAGAATTGATTTGAATAAAATTTATTTACATTTAAATTACTACTCAGGAAGATGGAATGTAAGAAGTTTGACTATAGCTTCCTAGATCTTACTTGACTTAATCACAATATGGTTCTCAACTTGCAAATAGATATAGTTTCATTTTTAGGACAATGCTATACATTTTGAGTGATAATTGATTTTGATAATTTCTCAATTTTTTTGTTATCTAATCATGAAAATTAAGCATTTGAAACAAATAGGTATGAATTTATTGAGAGGGCAAAACATCTCTAAGTCAATAAGTTTATCATGATTTTGTTTGGCATGCTATTTAATAAAGAGGGAATATGCTAATTGACCATCACACCCTCACAAAGATGGCGGTGCCCACAGCCAATAAGGAGGGAATATGCTAATTGACTGTCACGCCCTCAAATATGGCGGCACTCAGTCCCCTCAGTCCCTCCAGAGTCCCCCAGTCCTTTCAGCCCTGCTGGGGGCGGGGGGGGGGGGTGGCAGGCGCACAGTGCAGCCGGACCCGCCCTCAGCCCCCCAGCCGCTCAGGGCAGGCCCAAGGCGCAGGCAAGCCTCAGACAGTGGCTGCCCAGACGATGCCCGAGGTGCAGGCAAGCCTTGGATGTCAGCTGCCCAGCCAATGCCCGAGGTACAGGCAAGCCTTGGATGTTGGCTGCCCAGCCGCCCAGGGCCAGCCCAGGGTGCAGGCAAGCCTCGGATGGCAGCTGCCCAGCCACCCAGGGCCGCCCGAGGCTCAGGTAACCAGGGCCGGCTGAGGCTTGCGCTGCCGGCAGTGGCAGTAGCAGAGGTGTGATGGGGGCGTTGCCTTCCCCTGATCACCGGGTCACCTCCCGCCCCTGAGGGCTCCTGGACTGTGAGAGAGGGCAGGCTGAGCTGAGGGACCCCCCCTCCAGTGCATGAATTTTCATGCACTGGGCCTCTAGTATTATATGATATGTTAATATATAAACCAAAGCACACACACAAAAATGTACATATATATAAATGTTATATTTGATTAAAACAAATATGCTGAAATTTTTCTAAGGATGCACAAAAATGTTGAAATTAACATAATTTAGAGAATATGTCTTACACCCTCATCCTCTGACTCCTTGGGGACTGGGTACAGCACAAGGAGTTATGCAAACTCATGTTTGCCATTGTTACTTTGCAGAAATTAACATAGGGGATGAGAGACTTCTTGCTGCAGAATCTAATCTTGCATAAAGAAAGGGAAAAAGGCTGCAATTTCAGATTTTGGGCCTGGTATGTATACAGAACAATGAGCTAGGTGTGTTAACCTTGGAAATAGCTCAACAGGCAGATGCTAGAACTACAACTAACAGTGATGTGCCCTGCCCTCTCCACTGTGGATCTGGGTCTCTGTGCTGATCCTTTTATATATAGAAAGATATTTTGTTCTTTAATATACCTTACCATAAATATACTACCTTTGAGAATTATTGTTTTTCCTTAGACGGTATCGAGTGTGTGTGTGTATGTTAATGTGTGTGTGTTTGTGTGTGTGTATTTCACTTAATACTCACCTCCAGAATGTAGTAGAATGAAGGACACATATTCTAGTTACACAGAGAAAAAGACTAGAGAGGCCCAAATCTTGGAATAATGAAGCTCATACTGGGCTGTCCTGGACTATCTCAGACATATAATTGCCACATATTGATTGGACTTGAGAGATATTTTTGTTTTATCAGCAAGATATTTATAAATCATTTCTCAGAGTGGGTTAACATTGCAGAACTAATGTTACCTACAATAATAGCTAACATTAAGAGCTTGATAGGTATTAACTCACAAGAAGCTTTCACAATGACCCTGTGAGGCTTATTATCTTAATTATTCAGAGGAAGAAGCTGAGGCACAGAAAGGCTAAGTAACTTTATTTATTCCCCTCAGTGGTAAGTGGTAGAGCTGGGACTAGGCCCTTCCTAGTCTGGTTCAAGAGCCTGCACTCTGTGGTACATATATGAGAGAGAGGGAGAGGGAGAAGAAAAAGGAGAGGAAGGCTTTGAAAATAGAAAAGCTCATTAGAGGCACAAGTTCTGCTCAGGGTGGCAGCTGTTTTTTTGTTTGTTTGTTTGTTTTTTTCTTTAAAAAAGTGGGCAAACTGTCTTAGGAAGGGTAATGGGCTCCTGCCTGGGCCCTGCTGATGGAGATGTTCAGCCAGAATGTGTTCTGGATGTCACATCTCAGGAAAGCCAAGTAAAACTTCCTAGAGAAGAACAGTAGAACTGATAAGGACATGGAACAGGTTCTACAGGAAACAAGAATAAGGTACTCAAGACATTTCCCTCTGATGGCCCCAACTCCCAACCCCATTAGAGTTAGCAAAAGATAAGAGAATTACTGTTCTAGAAGTTGGGAGTTATGATTTTCTTGGCTATTTCCTTAACCAGCTATGTGGACGTGAGCAAGCCTCTGAACATTGCTGGCCTTGGTTTCCTTATTCTACAAGATGGATTCTGGGTTTCCAGGGAACAATTTATATACCAAGGTAGCATAGGGTGGCAGTTAGGAGCACTGACTCTGGAGCCAAACCACCTGAGTTTATAACCCAGTTCTTATTTAACTTCTCGGTGCCTACATTCTTCCTCTGTAATATAGGATAATTGTTCCTATTTCATGGGATTGTTGGGAGAAACAAAGGGTTAGTACATATACATTCTTTTTCTTCTTCTTCCCCCCCGCCTCACCCCCCGCCCAAACCACCAAAAGAAGTTCTACAACTTGATGGGTATTTGGGGGACTGATGCATTGATGGATTGATTAATATTTTTAGTTTTCTTTTTAAATTTTTATTTGTATTGATTTTAAAAAGAGAGGAAAGGAAAGAGCAAGGGAGGGAGGGAGAGACAGAACCATCAATTAGTTGATCCACTTATTTATGCATTTATTGGTTGATCTTGTATGTGCCCTGACCAGGGATTGAACCCACAACCTTGGCATCTCGGGACAACGCTCTAACCAACTGAGCTACCCGGTCAGGGCACATACATGCTTTAGAACAGTGCTTGGCACATAGTAAGCTCTCAATAAATGCTAGCTATTAACACTATGGGTATCTAGTACAGTTTCAGAATTCTCTTTGTAACTGCATTCTGTCTCCAAGCAGGGATCCCCTAACTCTGAGCTACTGTTTAGTCAGGATTCAAGCAGGTGTATTCAAGAGTTGGATCAAGAGAAAAAGAAAGAGGGACGTTAAGGCTAGAAGAAGGGCTGAATAAGTTAGTACACACTGTGTAGAAATCGGCAACATTTGCATACTGTGTGTGAAACTTGTTTCCCTATGCAAAGTCAACAACTGATAATGAGCTTGGGCAGCTGGAGGTGTCACCTTTCAGGCGGGTCCCACCCCCTCCTCTGCCACCACCTGTCTCCCTCCCACCTTCCCACATTCCACTACTCTCCTTTTCCTGTCAACATTGGCCATCACCACTACCTGCCGTCATAGTATCAAGGGAGGAATCCAGATGCCACTCAGAAAGTGTTTATCTCTGCTATGTCTCAAGAGAGGAGCTTCATGAGTTCAAGGCATTGCTAGAGCTGGATTTATCTTCCTGAAAAGGGTGAATGAAATGAGATAATTTTTAGTTGAGATTATTAGTATATCAAAATTCAGTTTTAAAGCCCTCTATGAAACAAACAGAAGTCCTATGAGGTTTTCCTTAAGGTATACTCAAGTTGAAACATGTCATTATAGACCAAGACTTATAATTTAAATTATGATATACTCCTTAATTTAAAATATATTCTCCTTAACTTAGAATATATTTTTCTTAAAGCTTTAAATTTTAGGAATGAAACTTTTGAGACCATTAAGTTCTAAGTCAGAATTTTTTTTAGATGAGGAACTAAGAGGAGGTGAGGTGAAGATACTTGTCCTTCACATAGCTAATTAGCAGTGTCGGGATAAGAACAGAATTTTCAGTAAAAAATTATTTTCCTTATATCACAGAGGGCTCCTCCTTCAAGGTAATTATTGTTATTACATTTTAAAGGGTTCCAGAATGTGAGGACAAGTGAAATTAGTGGCATCAACAGCTCATGTGGAATGGTGGATAAAGGTATAGGGTCTGGGGCCAAACTGGGAAGATGGGAATTCTGTAGTCTGCTGTTACCAGCAGTGTTATCTTCAGCAGGTTATTCCACCTCTCTGTAAAGCCACAGTTAACCTGATTGAAAATGTTTTAATCTGTAGAGTGTTCTGCTCTATGTTAGAGACAGAATAAGAATTAGATGAATGTAAGTCAGGAACCATTTATGTATTTACATGCTCAATAATTGTTAGTTATCATTTCTGAAAGACACACTAAGAAGTATCTGCTTCAATTATAGTTCTACTTTTGCTAAATTAAGAATATTTAGGAATGTCTACATCCTGACTCCTTTTTATAGGTCTTTCCCTCTTTAAGAATCTTGAGAAATTAGAATTCTCTTTCTAATTCCATCCTGTCCCCACCTCAGTTCAAGCAGATACTCCCCCAACTCTATAATCCAGACAGAGGATAAAAACCTGGGCAGAGCTTGATCTTAGCCATATACCTAGTGTTCAGACCAGTGCCTGAAAAATAAATGTTTGAGGGGGGTGGGAGGGCTGGGTGAAAAAGGTAAAGGAATTAAGCAAAAAACAAAAAAACAACCCCCCTCAAAACAAACAAAAAAACAGACACAGACAACAGTATGATTATTGCCAGAGAGAAAGAGGTGGAAGAGGACAAAGGAGGGGGGGCGGGGATAAAAGGTGGCGGAAAGAGACTTGATTTTGGGTGGTGAGCACACGATGCAGTATGCAGATGATGTGTTATAGAATATAACACTTGAAACCTGTAAACACTTGAAACGTCACCCCCAATAAGTTCAATAAAAAATTGAAAATTAACAAGTGAACAAACAAGACAGAGAAACAAAAACTCATAGACACATACAACAGTATGGTAGTTAACAGATAGAATGGGGTGGGTGAGTAACAAAGGGTAAAGAGGGTCAAATATATGGTGAGGAGGAAGGCTTGACTTTGGGGGGTAAACACACAATGCAATATGCAGATGATGTATACAGGTTTGTACACTTGAAACCTATATACTTTTATTAACCAACATCACCCCAATAAATTTATTTTTTAAAAAGAAAAATAATTTAGAAAAAAATAATTGTGAAAGATGATTACAGTAGTATCACCAGAATTTTGATATAGGAATGGTTTAGTGATGATCATCTGGTTGGGACTGGAGATTAGGAAACTTGAATTGAAATTAAAATTGTATTTGCTGTAGGAAATTATGGTAATTAAAGGGGTGTGGCTAATATCCCCTCATGACAGCCCTTGAAATCACCAGTGAATGAATATATGAATGAATGAGTAAAGGAATGAATGAATGAATGTAGTAGAGCTAGAGCTGTTTCAGTAGACCCCACCACTGAGGTACAACCTCCAAGCAATACCAGCAGTGGGAGGGTGGGTCTCAAAATGGGAACTGAGATGGACCACTTTGATATAAATTGGGTATTAATGTATCATCTTTACCTGTCCACAACCCTAGACTGGAGAAGTCCCCATTTCAAGAATTATACAAAAGATGTATTCAATGCCATTGCAGGAAGACAAACAACTTATACATGGCCTTTCACCTAAGACTTGTGCCCTATGATTTGAAAACAGTGTTCTAGAGTGTGTATATTTACTGTCATTATTCTCAACACTTTTTAATTTTTCTTCACTGTGGTATGAGATTAATAAGGTAACCATTTTATATCTTGATGTAAAAGAAACTCAAGTATAAACTATTATTGTCATTTTTATAATCCAGAATGATCTGGATGAAGTAGTGTATTTAGATACCTAAATGATAATGGAGAGTTTGTGCTGAGTTTTTAATTTATTTGATTGATTTGTTGAATTTTAAATTAATTAGATTGTGAATTTTTAATTCACATGGGACCAAGAATTACATGTCTTCTCTTTGTTGACAAGCTTTATCTTCTCCATGCAAGCCCAGTCTCTACCTTTTTGCTTTTATTTTTCTATCTGGAACTTGTCTGACTGGTCTTTGCTTCTGAAGACATCAGGTTACTATATATGAAAATCTTGGCATTCCTTGCTTGATGACTGCATAAATGACTAATTGCATGTGAGGCATATTATATTCTTGTTAGGTAACTTCATGTATTCCAGAGAATCACTAGCACATTACAGCATTTTGTTTCTTTAAAAAGGACTACAATATTTATTAAAGTAGAAAATTGTTTTATTCTCTTTCCTTTCTAGAGGTTTTAGTTTTTTAGTCTTCAGAGTTAGACTTCTTTCAGTCATTTGAAAATGATTTTTGCCTTGTTATTGGGGCCTTTTTGGCAAACACTGCCTTTTCACTGGAGCTGAAACATGGTTTGATTTCTTTTTATTGTTTCTGAGTTTGTTTACCAATGTAATTAATATTGTCAAAACTGTTCTTGGAATAGAGCTTAATCCCTCAACTTTTGTTTCTGATGCTAGGATGATTAGCTTTGGAGAAATAATTTTTTTAAAAAATTGTGTGCCAGACATATTAGCGGTGGTTATTAGCATTCCTTACCTTCCTGCTTCTTCCCACGTTTGTTTACATGCTCACTCATCCATAACATCTCAAAATTAATCACTATTCCTTCAGTCTGGAGAAACTTGAGAGGCCTATTTTCTAATGAACTTCTTCCTACAAATGGACCATAAGAGCCACTTGCTGACACAAATTCACTTTTCTAAGAAAAGGAAGTCACTGTTTTTAACATGGCACTCCTTAGCTAGTCTTAGCCAGGATATTTTATTCAAATATCCCCATTTAAAAATATTAGGATAGTTAATAAAAATTAATTTCAGCAGTGCTGCTTTCATTCTATATGTCTCTTCTTTCCTTTTACTTAACCTTTTGTGACCCATTGGAATTTTCAAGTCCCTTAGTAAAAATATTCCCACAGTTTGGTATGCTGGGGCCTTTGACTAACAGGACCTTAAGTGTCAATTGTCCTGTTAAAACTTAGGTTCCATTGATGACAGATTTTGTAATAAATTGTGCAAAAAATGAGTTACTATTTTGTTAGTGTTTTCACCAAAAGGTGGCATTTCTTTTCTCTTTAAGGGCATCTAATTTTAAGTTGCTAAAGACCAAAATTTCAATCAATAAAAGTTATTCTATTAATTTGGCTTTCCCCCCACTATTTCTATATTTTACTTATTTAATTGTTGTTGGTTTTTTTTACCACGAAAGTTATGATTTCATCTCCGTCTACTGTCCTCTTCTTCACATTCCTCACTCTGTAGAAGACCAGGACAGAAATTCATGGAGAGTCTGACGGAAAGGAACGGAGAAGAGGGAGAGGCTTAGGAGGGTGAACAGCTGGTGAGCGGGTGGAGTAGTCCTGCCATCAACACTTGTGAGCTCTGCTTCCTCATCTAGCTAACCTGAGGAAGCTACTAGTAGATGAGTTTGTCATTGGCCACTGCAGCTTCCTTTGGCTTCTTCTCATGACTTCAAGATCATCCTCAATTGCTTCAGAAGGCAATTGTTTTATTTTCCTTGTTGGCCCACAGGGTGATTCTGCCACTGTAGCTGCTGGCCTGGCATCGTGGAAATCTGACAAGCCTGCCTTGCAGAGACCTAACAGATGGGCTTCTTTCTCTTCTCTCCTTTATTACAGTCAGAGAGAGGCCCAGAGGAAGAAGCTGCAGGCGTAGAGTCACCCTCTACAAGGGAGCTCTTGTGAAATTCACTCTACAGGGAAAACAATACTATGGGGGTGTCATTTTCAGTTGTGCTGTTGCTGGCATGACAATTTAAACAGTTCTGTTTCCCTGATCTGTTTTGGCTTGGTTTTCACTCTTGCATAATGCACATGCTGGGTTCTTCATATTGTGGACAGCAAAGAGTCCACGGATACCTGGGCTCAGAGAGCTGCAGTGTTCTCTAGTTTTCTGAGTTAAGCAGAATCGAAGATAAGTATGTATGTATGTATGTATGTATGTATGTATGTATGTATAAATATAGCCTCATATTTTTATGGCTAAAACAACACAGCAATTTTAAAGGTCAGTTGTAATAATTATTATATATTTTAGCTATGCTAAAAATACATTAGTTCTTGACTCTAGGTGCTCATTAGAATCAACTGGGAACTTTTCAAATTATTGATGCCCAGATCTTACTTTAAACCAATTGAATCTAATCTAGAGTGGTGGCACCCAGACATTTGTATTTTTAATAAACGGGTCAGATGGGTTGAGAACCACTGGTAGAAGATAATACTGTTAAATAACCAGGTTACTCTCTAACCAGCTTATGAAATACGTTTTCCTGGTGAATCTTTCCCTGGATAAATTTCTCTCCTTAGCCCCAGAGGTAATCATTAGCTTAAATTTTGGTGTTTATCATTTCTATCCAGATATTTAAGCTTTTACCACATGTGTATGTGTGTTTGTAACAATAATATGGTATGGCATTTATAAGTTTTAACAACTTTGTATAAATGAAATGAAGTCATATCTAGCTTACTGAAGATTTTTGTGCTCAAGATTTATTCATACCCCTTTTAAAGCACTCTGTGGGCCTTTTGCTAATGATCCACTGAGCTGTGAAGAAAGGTCAAAGTAAAAACATCACTTTTGGGTGAAGCAGCAGCATATTGTGTTGTTTTGCTTCAATTGGTGGTGTGACAAGGGGGAAAGAAAGAAAGAAAAAAAGAAAGGAAGGAAGGAAGGAAGGAAGGAAGGAAGGAAGGAAGGAAGGAAGGAAGAGAAAGAAAGAGAAAGAAAAAGAAAGGAAGGAAGGAAGGAAGGAAGGAAGGAAGGAAGGAAGGAAGGAAAGAAGGAAGGAAGGAGGGAGGGAGGGAGGGAGAAAAAGAAAGAAAGAAAGTAAGGAAGAAAAAAAAAAAGAAAAGAAATGGAAGAAAGCTTTAAAAAAGACTTACTCATATTGATATATGTTGTTTTAGCTCATTGTCACTAAGTATAGTATCCTATTATATAAATACTAGGAGCCTGATGCACGAAGATTCGTGCTAGAATGGGCTTTCCTTTCCCTGGCTGCCGGCACCGCCTTTCCACTCCGGCCCAGCCCCTTTCTGCTCAGGCCCCAGAGCCACCTCTTTCCGCTCTGGGCTGCCTCTTTCCATTCCAGCCCCGCCTTCCCACGCTGCCCACAGGCCCTGAGAGACCAGAGGTGGGGCAGAACGCCTGCATCATCACCATGCGTCCTGCCCCTGTCACTCAGTGCCTGTGTATGCAAATTAACCACCATCTTTGTTGTGTTAATTTGCCTATCACTCCTGATTGGCTGGTGGTGTAGTGGAGGTACGTCAATTTTCTTCTTTGTCTATTATTAGGTAAGATTAAAACATTTTTTTGAATTGAGCCATTTTAACAGAACTATTTCCATTTTGAGGTATTTTTTCCCAGTTTTGTCTTTAAGCATACATATATTAATAGTGAGCAAACAACAAGTACTGGCAAGGATGTGGAGAAAAAGGAACCCTACCTAGTACATAGCTGGTGGGAATGCAGACTACAACCACTATGAAAAACAGTATGGAGTTTCCTCAAAAAATTAAAAATGGAACTGCCATTTGACCCAGTGATCCCACTTCTAGGAATATATCCTAAGAATCCAGAAACACCAATCAGACAGAATACATGCACCCTTATGTTCATAGCAGCATTATTCACAATAGCTAAGATTTGGAAACAGCCCAAGTGCCCGTCAGTAGATGAATGGTTAAAAAAACACTGTGGTACATTTACACAATGGGATATTATGCAGCTGTAAAAAAGGAAGGCTCTCTTAGAGGCAGCATGGATGGACCTGGAGAGTATTATGCTAAGTGAAATAAGCCAGTCAGAGAAAGATAAATATTACATGATCTCACTTATATGTGGAATCTATTGAACAAATTAAACTGACAAACAAAATAGACCCAGAGACATGGAAGCATGCAACAGACTGATGAATTTCAGAGCGGGGGCGGGGGGGGGGGGGGCAGATGGGAAGAGATTAACCAAAGAACTTATCTGTATATATCCATAATTCATGGACAGACCATAGTGCAGTGAAGGCCTGGGGAAGGGGCAGGAGTAGGGGAAGGGGGTCAATGAGGGGAAAAAAGGGGACATCTGTAATACTTTCAACAATAAAGATAAATTTAAAGATATAGTGATAATTCCATAATAACTCAACTTTGGGTGCTTTTTAAAATTTATTATAAACTTCTTTCCATATTTCATAATGATTATTTAATTACTACATAATTTCCCTTCATGTTTATTTACCATAATTTACCTAACTATACCCCTAATATATTTTGTTCAATTATTTCCCTAGAATAACTTTCCATGAGTAGGATCATTGAATCAAAGGCTTTGAATGATTTTATGATTCTTGATACATTTTATAATATAGTTTTCCAAACGCACATTTACCATCTCTGGTTTAACACTAGATGATTTTGTTTCATTAGAGAATATAATATTGGGAATCCTTCTTTTGGAGAAGCCATACTCTTGGTTCCAAACTCTTAGAACAAATCAAACACTGAAGAAAGTTCCCGACATGGAATCAATTTAAATATATTAATATACAAAGCTAAATGGGATCACAAATACATGAGAAATAGCAAATAGATTGCATAATAAATCTTTTCCAGATGTGAATGAACACTGATAATTGAAAATCCCAGACTTATGTTGCCTAAACTCTTTACTAAACCTCAGCCTTCTCACCTGTAGAATGGGATTATAAGAGAAATAATAATAACAATGAGTAGCACAACAACATTTTTACAGTTGTTATCACGTGCTGAGCACTATTCTAAACACTTTACATATGCTAGCATTGAATTTTCCTATCAACCGTATCATGTAGACATTATTATTATTATTCCTATTTTATAGTTGAGGAACTGAAGCACAGAGAGGCTAAATGACTTTTCTAATATCATATAGCTAGTAAATGCAGAGCCAGAATTCTAACTCAGACATTCTGGCTCCAGAGTTTACACTTATAATCACTAAGTAAATAAGATGGTTCATATAAATACCTAGTCAAATGCCTGGCACAAAGTAAGTACTCAATAAGTGCTTGATATTTTATTATTATGTATTTTTTAAAAACCAACTGAGTTAGTACAGAGACTTAATTAATTTAAAAGCTCTAGAAAACAGAGTCATGAGTGGAAGTTTCAGCAAGGCAAATTTTGAGTCAATAGCAATAGTCAATAGCATCTTGGGCACTGGTCAGGAAGGAATAAGGAGAAACTGAATGGCTACTTGTCAAGAACATTGTAGAATAAACTTCTGCATCAGGTGGGTTGCTGAATTAGATGACCTCTAAGACTCTTTCCAACTATAGGATTCTATTTTTCTAGGTCAGAATCTTATGGTGGTTGTTTTTTTCTACACAGTAAAGCTTCATTTGTTTTCTTTAATATTAGTTTCAGTTTATGATCCTTGTTGATGGTATTTTCATTGTAATTATCTGAATCATTCAACAAGGAGAGTGTGGCTTTGTTGTTTGTGTAAGTTTTTGGCAGTCTATTGTGTTGTAATGTTTGATGTGTTACAACACTTGAACATTATAATGATGGGTGCTGGAGAAACCAACATATAAACCTGTAAGTTACTATGTTGTGATGGTCAGCCTCCTAGCAGGCATCTACTGGGTTACTGTCACTTGGCTAAATCTCCTTTGGAATCTGTCATCTTTAGCTATCAAGAGAACATTCAAATGTTTATATTGAAATTGCTTATGATGGAAGTGAGTTGATGTCACATAACAATTTGCAAGTGACTCAGGGGTGTTCCAATGAGTTTCCTGCTGGGAAGGGGAATTGCTCCTTGGGAGAAGTACTGTAATAGTTTTGCTCAAGTCTTGGGGAAGCCACAGCTGCCCTTATGATTTGCATTCCCTTTGGATTTCAGCCTGGGCAACTGTTTTGTCTTTCCTGTTATATCTTAAACAATCCTATAGAATAATACACAATTTTATATGTCAACTTGATGTCATTTCTCCCAAAAGGGTGATTATTTAAAGGGCATAGTCAATTCCATTACAAAGTTGTTGCTGGAATTTATAGCAGATATACTGGACTGTCTCTGTACTTAGAAAACAATTTCTCCTTAGTTATATGTTGTTGTCTTTAATTTAATGTTTTACATTGTGCTGAATGCAGTTACTATGGAGATAGATGAAAATAGGCATAGAGTTTTGGGTGTCAAATTGTTAACAAATTTACTATGTTAAAATAGAATGTGGAGTCAGAAGGAAGGAAGATAACATTCAAAACAATATTATGAGATTTCATCTATAATGTAGAGGGGAATGGGAAAACCAGAGAGTAGATAGGGCTTTATTCTTTATCTTAAGATTTTCCAAAATCTTAAGATAAGTAATTTGAAGTGTTCCTTTTTGAATATTCACTGAAACACACAATTTGCCTTATAAAGAAAATAATCTCCTTATTTAGTGGGATTTGACTACTTTCAATATGAATTTAAACAATAACTCTCCTAAAACAAAACTTGTTATAGGTTGACTTCTATTTATAATGGTACTTTCATGCAAATAGCTCAGGTATTTACATTATGCATATCAGTATTTATACTCTGTGTTTAACTTAGAAACACTGTAACTCAAATTTAAAAAATGAAAAAGTGCCATTTTATTTTGAGTAAGCTATAGTTTGCTTTGTAATCTGACTAATAAACAATTATGAGTACACATTTGGGGAATCTTGCTTTTCAGAACTTCTAAGAAGGTGGCAAGCTATCTGACAGTAATTATAAGTGTCATTATCTTTGTGTTATTCATAATGAATCCAATAGGATGAGGGTGGTGTCTTTATAGTCACCCACAAATTTGGATTAGAACCCTTAAGTCTGGAATGACAGCAGTGGGCAATAAGAGTGATTGCTTTTTTGGAATGTAAGTAGCATTTTTAAAAGAACTTGTATTATTTACATATATAAAGTAAATATTGAAAGATTGGCTTAGGCCAAAAATACCCAAGGTAATGTTGTAGGACTGGATAGTAAAAGGTTGGGCTCATATTATCAACTTTTTCAGACAGAAATTTTCTTTTTTATCATGTCTACTTAAGATGAAAGTCAATTTTTTATTCAAATAAAACAGAAGAGCCCCTTGATCCAGCCCCAGAGGGGATTGAGCTGAAGGAGCTGAGTATAGGGTCTACTGGACTGGTGGAGGGCCAGTCTAAAGTAAGTGAGTCTGACCAGGCTGGTGTTGAGCTGAGGGGACAGTCCTAGCTCTTGGGGAGAGAATCATTGCTTGTGAGACCCGCCTTCCTGCACCTGGGTCCCTCCCTTTCCCTCAGCGAAGGCAACTTCCTGGACCCCAGTGCAACCATGGCTGAAGAACAACTGCTGGTCGAATTGTTTGTAAAGGCTAGCAGGGATGGGGCCAAGACTGAGAGCCCCTTCTCCCAGAGACTCTTCATGGTGCTCTGGCTCAAGGGAGTCACCTTCAGCATCACCACCACTTACACCAAGAGGTTAACCAAGATGGTACAGAAGCTGTATTCAGAAGGGCAGCTCCCATTTCTGCTGTATGGCAACGAAGTGTGCACAAGTCACCAGCAAGATTAAGGAATTTTTGGAGGCAGTGCTGTGTCCTCCAGGTACCCCAAGTTGGCAACTCTCAACCCTGAATACAACACAGCTGGCCTGGACATACTTGCCAGATTTTCTCCCTACATCAAGAATTCAAACCCAAGCCTCAATGATGATATGGAGAAGGGGCTCCTGAAAGCCCTGAAAGTTTAGACCTTTACTTGACATCTCCCCCCCTCTCCTGCCCCCAGAAGAAGTGGATGAGACCAGTGCTGGGCATCTCTCAGAGGAAGTTTCTGGGTGGCGATGAGCTCACTCTGGCTGAGTGCAGCCCATTGCCAAAGCTCCACATAGTACAGGTGGTACGTAAGAAGTACCGCGGATTCTCCATCTCTGAGTTGTTCCGAGGGGTGCATCGGTACTTGCCCAATGCCTATGCCTGCAGAGTTCATCTCCACCTGTCCAGACGTTGAGGACATCGAGCTTATCTATGAGCAAGTGACCAAGGCCCTCAAATAAGCTCCTCCTGAGCTAGCTCACCCCCCTCCATTTTTCTGCACAAAGGCTCCTGGTAGTTTCCACTTGGCTACCCCTTGGACACACTCCAAAATGTCCAGTGGGAAGTGAATTCTCGAGCACTTGTGCAGGACTGCCTTGAGGATGAAGGAAAGGAATGGGAGATCTGGGTGAGATTTTTATTTTGGGGTGGGGTGAGATGGGTAGGACAATGTATTTCAGTAATAAAATGCAGAATGAAGAAAATAAAACAAGAAAATTAAGAACCATAATGAAGGGAGTTGACAAAAATTTTTTCCAAGAAATGACAAATGTATATTATAGCCAAGTAAAAATCTCAATTAATATTACTCTTAAGCAAATTATACTTTGACAACATCTTGCTACATGTTAGAGATTGTATAGTTATAAGTATGAAATTTGAAACTTACTTTGACATATTCCATTTTGTGTAACATTTGGAAAAAATATGCTGAGCATAGCAGTTTATCATTTATAAAACAAGGCAAGGAAATTTAATTTAGAATCTTCTTCTGGTAGATTAGTTGAACAAACAATACTTTCCTATAGACTGAGAAGTTGACACTGGCCTTTGCCCATGGTAAAGTCCTGAGTAGGGACAAGGCACCCAATTTTGAGATGTAAAAAAAAAAAGAGTGTTTCTCTTCTCTGCTGGGGAAGGAAGCACAAAGTGATTGAGACAGCTTGAGTTTATGCCTCCTATTTGAAAAAGTCCTTCTTGCACAGGTATTTCTCTTTGCTTTTAAAACCTTCTGTTGTGGAATAACCCAGCCAGATGGTTACTTGACAAAATACATTTTTTTAAAAATGAAGGAATAGCTTATAAACAATGACGTGCCAACAAATTAGACAATCTGGAAGAAATAGTTAAATTCCTAGAAACATATAATCTTCCAAATTGGAATCAAGAAGAAAATCTGAACAGACTAATTACAATTAATGAAATTGAAGCAGTAATCAAAAAATTTTCAAGAAACAAAAACCATGGGCTAGATGGCTTCACAGGTGAATTTTATCTAACATTCAAAGAAGAACTAAAACCCATCCTTCTCAAACTACAAATAATTCAAGAGGAGGGAAGAATCCCAAACCTGTTTCAGGAGGCCAGGATTATATTGTTTCCAAAACCAGATAAAGACACTACAGAGAAAAAAATTATAGTTCAGTATCTCTGATGAACATAGATGCAAAAATCCTCAACAAAATATTAGCAAACTGAATTCAGCAATACATTGATCAAGTGGGTTTTATTTCTGGGATGCAAGGTTGGTACAATATCTGCAAATCAATTAACATGATACATTACATAAAGTAAAGAATACAAATCATATTATCATAACAATAGATGCAGAAAAGCATTTGACAAAATCCAGTACCCATTTATGATAAAAGCTCTCAGCAAAGGGGGAATAAAGGGAACATACCTCAACATAATAAAGGCTATATATGACAAACCCACAGCTAACATAATACTCAACAGGGGAACAACTAAAAGCATTTTCCTCAAAATCAGAAACCCAGAGATTTCACTTCTGGGTATATATCTGAGGAAACCCAAAGCATTAATTCAAAAGAATATATCCACCCCTATTTTAATTACAGCATTATTTGCAATAGCCAAGACATGGAAGCAACCCAAGTGCTCATCAGTAGACAGATGGATAAAAAAGTAGTGCTACATATACACTGAGTGGCCAGATTATTATGATCTCTGAACGCATAATAATCTGGCCACTCAGTGTGTGTGTGTGTGTGTGTGTGTGTGTGTGTGTGTGTGTGTGTGTGTGTGTATGAGGCCTGGTGCATGAATTTGTGCATGGGTGGGGTCCGGCCAGCCTGGCCAGGGGGAGGGGACATGGGTGGTTAGCCAGCCTGCTTGCTGGTCGAACTCCTGGTTGAGGGGACAATTTGCATATTAGCCTTTTATTATATAGGATATACACTGGCCAGATTATTATGATCTCTGAACGTATAATAATCTGGCCACTCAGTGTATATGATGGAATACTACTGGGCCATAAAAAAAGAATGAAATCTTAGCATTTGCAACAGCATGGAGGGACCTAGAGCATATTATGCTAAGTGAAATAAATTCGTCAGAGAAAGACAAATACCATTTTGTTCTTTAGATCCTAAAGAATAAAATAAACAAAATAGACACAGACCAGAGGGAAGGGAGGTTGGGGGATTGGTAAAATAGCGAAGGGATTACTAGTAAGATGTACTAAGTGGTAGTTACAAATTCGTCCTAGGGATGTCAAGTACAGCGAAGGAAATATAGGCAATACAACTGTAATAACTATGTATGGTGCCAGGGAAGAACACTTTGTAAAGTATATGATTGTCCAACCAAGTATATGTTGTACACCTGAAACTAATACAAAATAATACTCCTTGTAAACCGTAATTGAAAAATAAAATAAAATAAACCAACAATTAAAAAAAATGCACGGAGGGCTGCTCCATAACAAGGTTGGTATGGAAGAGTTCATGTTATTGGGTTGAGTCCTGTGAATCACTGTTGCAGAACGTGAGGTCAGTGGCCTGCCTGCTGAGATCCCAGCAGTAGTGAAGGGAAGTCTGGCCAGTGCCATTTGGGGGGCAAAATTGCCTCATCATCATGGCGGCCTTGCCCGCCCTACTTCTTTTCCCACCCCATCCCTCCAGTCAGCCCAGATTGGCGGCTGCTTATGCCCCTCTGAGGAAAGGAAAGGTTTCTCCTCTGCTCACTTTTCGATGGTGCTATAAATTCCTCTTAGGAACCAGAGGAAATGGAGCAGGAACCCCTGCATCCAATGCACTTGGGATTCCACAGATGAAGTTAGCGACTTAATCCAGTCTCCTGGCAGTGATTTAGGCATGAATCAAAGGATTTAGAACTGGAAGGGGCTTTAAAAACTTGTCAAATCCAACCTTTTCATTTTACACGTGAAGATCTGAGACTGTGTGAGAGCCACAGAGCTAATTAGTGCCAGAGAAATGGGACAAGAACCCAGGTCTCCTGAGCAGAGTCTTGTAAATGGAAGAGCATGTCATCATATCAGATCTGTGGGTGTAGCCTCCAGGCCAGTGCTCATTCCAATGTGTAGTTACTAAGTGATGTTGGTAGAAAACATAATTTTAGATGGGGTGATTTCAGGCTTCATATTTAAAGAAATGAATCGTGAATTTGTCATGTGCAAATGAGAGCCAAACAATTCTCTTCACACCATTTTATAAAACAATTATAAGCCCCACAGCTTTTTCTTATTGGAATGTGTCCTTAACTGAACTCAAGATTAAACACTTCACCTTTGATCCCTTTGAATGTCTTTCACATGGAGGAAGCTAAATTTGAAATCCTGAATTCTCTGCTCCATATTTAGAGATGATTCCCTTTGTAGTAGATACTTTTTATCTGAGGTTTAAGACTAGACAGCTGTGTATCCATTTAACAGGAAGACCTAAATTTTGTCCCATCTAGGCATCCTGCCCAACTTGCAAAATAGAAATCCTTGCCACTCTTTTTTTTCATTTGGCCTGTTATATTTTGTGTAAATTTATACAAAGTAAAGAATGTTCAAGGAGCAGAAACACAGACAAAAACATTTCATTATTAGCCTCCTGGAAGCAAAATGCATTGCTTTGTTCCTGCTCTCCATAAACACACAGAGGAACAGAATGCAGATATTGGTCCTATGAAAGTTTTAAATCAGGAGACTTTTTACAACATTGCTTACCTATTGTGTGCTAGACATTTTTTTCCCCATATGTTCTTTTATTCATTCAAGGAAATGTTTTATTCTCCTTCTGGTTTGTAGTTGTCATAAAAACTTATTCTTGGGAAAGGATTTTATGTTGATTATTTATATTTTAGTTTATGTATTTACCCCATAAATATCTCTTGAGCAACCATTATGTGTCAGACAGTATGCTAGGTGCGTGGATACAGTAGGGAGAAAGCAATTAGGAAAATTCATGCCTTTATGGCTTAGATTAGTGAGACAACAACTTAAGGAACCTTTGAAGGAGATGAACGAAGTGCTAGGAGACAGGGGGGTTTGACCTGCTCATAAAAGTCAAAGAAAGCTTCACTGTAAAATGATGCTTGAGCTGAAATGTGAGGGAATTGAAGTTATCAAGGAGGGAAGAGTGATTCAAATCAAGAAAACAGTATAAGCAAAGGCCCTGTAATAGTAGAGGGCCAAAGAATATAATATGTATTAAAATTTTTGCTTTTTCTGTAATATGGTGAATAGGTTTCACTGGGTTTTAAAGGATACAGGTAGACTGAGTAGGAGTTACTAAAATAGACAAAGCTTGGCTAAAATGGTGGAGAAGATAGAGGGAAACAAGTAATTTTGACAGAGTTGGGGAATGGTTTGGCCATGGAGGTGAGGGAGAGGGGGTGTCATGGATGACTTCTGGCTTTCAGGCTTGTTCAATGGAATACTAGTTCACTGAGGTGAGCCACTGTGGAAGGAAACCAGGTTAGGAGTATTGGTGAGTATGGGTAGTGGTAAAAGCATGAATTCATTAAGGTTGGGCACTTTTGAGAATCTCAAGAGGATAAGGTAAGTTGCCAGTTGTATAGTTAAGTTTGAAGTCTGAGAAGACAGAGACTTGGACTGGAGATATAAATTTGTGAGTCATTTCTGTATAGGTAGTAATGAAGAAATTGAATAGAGATGAGAGCACCGGGGGAGAGAATATTTTAGAGTGAATCTGAATAAATGCCTTGCTTTCCTCTGGGATGTGCCTTTTAAGCCTTGTCTAGGTCCAGAATAAATAGCCTTGATTCCTGCTCAAGGTCTTTCAGCAGTTGGAAAAACATATGAATTGGGCAGAAATGTCCTTAACATTATGCCAAATAGGTGGAATCTGCTGGAATTGTTGAAAAGTCAACCCAAAAGACATGAACAATATTTTTTAAATCTTTTTAAAAAATTAAGTTTTAGCTATGCTTGGAAGGCAGATAGTGCATATGGAAAGAACAGGTAAAATGCAGGTAAACCACAGTAAATCAAACACTGATTAAAATGATCAAAGATGTCCTTTTTAATGTAAAGTAGTTTGATTAAAACAACCCGATTAAAATGATCAAAGATGTCCTTTCTAATGTAAAGTAGTTTGAAGATATGTTTTGTGTGAAGATTGAATTAACCTCAAACATCTTTTTTTTAATTTTTAAAAAGAAATTTTAAAGTTGATTTTAGAGAGGAAGGGAAACATTGACCCCCATACTGGGTATGTGCCCTGGCCTGTGTGTTCACTGTCCTTCATGATGTGACCTGTAATTAGCCATCACAGGTAGGAGAGCTGTAACTCTTAGTGTTCTTGCTCTTGCCCTCTCTGCCATGGAGTGGTTGAATATTCCTTCCCTGTCTTGTTAATTTTGAGTTGAGAAATTATCCTTCCAGATAAAACAAATATTTGTTAATTATCTACTATGTGGTGGGCATTGTGCTGGATGTTTTCATCTTTATTATCTTATTTATTAGGTGTCACTATATTATGAGGCACTGTGAAGAGTCCAAATAGGTAGGATCAAGTTTATCCTCAGGGTGCTTATGGTCTGGTTGGAATGAAGAGACAAGAAACCAGAAAACAATTAGTATTTAATTGTTTATATAAGTGCTATTCAGGTTAGAATAATCCTAACAGGCTCCCTGGAGGAGGTAGGAGTTGATTTGGGCTTTGAAGGAGGGAGGAGGTTTGGAGAAGCAGAACTGGTGGGGGAAGGGACATCCGAGAGGAAGAACAGTCTGAGAGGATGCCAGGCTTGGTAAAGCACAAGAAAGAGTGGAGCCTGACTGCCAGCTGGAGCTACCCCAACAGAGCACCTTCCTTAATGATCTTGATGCTACAGCTGATGCTTAATGCCTGGAACTTTTAAATCAACCAGGTAAAGAGAACTCATTAAAGTTTTTCTTTTAATATAAAAGTAATATAACATTTTATATAATATTTGGGAAAATACAACTGGTTATAAAAAAAAGACAATTTAAATTACCCCTAACCCCACTACTATTATTAATATTTTCGTATATAGGCTTCTGGAAAACTTTGTATGCATACAGATGGACAAACTGACACACAAAATCAACCAACAGATCCCTGAAAACAGGATTTTCTATGATAGGTATTGTTACAGTCACCCAATGAAATACTGTAAATAAAAATATTGATGGATTTATGAACTATGAAGTGCTTCCACACAATGAAACACTAACAAACTGTTTTAAAAAGATGTATTGTTTTGAAAAGATGAAAGGTAGATGTAGATTTATACATCTATCTTTCACCTTTTTTAAACAGTTTTGTAGTATTTTATTGTGTGGAAGCACTTCATAAGTATATATACATATATACTTTTATACAATAAATTCCATAATATATTACTAGGTGAAAAAAGCATGTTACAGAACATTATTGAGGTATAATTCACTTATTGGCATTATTTTAATTTTTAAACAACATAACTGAAATATCAATAAGGATATTCCCATATAAAAACTAAGGGATTATTTCACTTAGCATAATGCTCTCCAGTTCCATCCATGCTGTTGCAAATAAGCCAGTCAGAGAAAGATAAATATCACATGATCTCACTCATTTATGGAATATAATGAACAACATAAACAGATGAACAAAAACAGATCCAGAGACAGAAAAGCATCGTTCAGACCCTCAACCTCAGAGGAAAGGTAGGGGAGGGTGGGGGTAAGGGGGAGAGATCAACCAAAGGACTTGTATGCATGCATATAAGCCTAACCAATGGACACAGACAACAGGGGGATGAGGGCATGAGTGGGGGGTTGGGGGGGCATTGGGGGAATAAGGACACATATGTAATACCTTAATCAATAAAGAAAAAAATACGTAAAAAAGAAAGCTATGGGACTAATAATTATGTGACATTTTCCCATTATTAAATATTCTTTAAGCATAACTTTTCTATTGGTTATGTAATATGTCATCATATGAGCATGCAACAATTTACTTAATCATTCCTTTGTTGTGCCAAGTTTTACATTATTATAAAATCTTTCTCTCACACACACACTTTTAAAATATAGATTCCTAGAACTATTGAGGCAAGGGAAATAAATGTGTTTGAGATTCTTGCCAAATTGCTTCCCAGGAAGACTGTCATGGTTTTTCCTTTCTACCAATTGTGTACAAAAGTACAGGTCTCATTGTACTTAAAATAGTTTAAAATTCCTTTGAAAGTTAATAGGAGAAATAGTACTTCATTGTCATTTGTATTTGTATTACTAATAACATTCAAGATTTTTTGTTTATCAGCCGCACATGTTTTTATTTGAATAATTTAATTCTTAACATTTATTTATTTTATATTAAAAATTAATAGACTTAATTTTAGAACAGTTTTACATTTACAGAAAAATTGAACAAAAAGTACAGAGATTCTCCACATCTCCTTTATCCACTCTCCTCTCACTTTCCCCTGTTATTAACATCTTGCATTAATATGGTACGTTTGTTTTAATTGGTGAACCAATATTGCTACATTATTATTAACTAAAGTCTACAGTGGGTTCACTCTTTCTGTTGTACAGACTGTGGGTTTTGACAAATGAGGACATATATGCACCATTACAGTATCATACGGAATAGTTTCACTGCCCTAAAAAATTCTCTGGGTTTATCTATTTATTCCTCCTTCCATCATAACCTCTGATAACCGCTGATTTCTTTATTATCTCCATGGTTTTCTCTTTTCAGACTGGCTTCTTTGGGCAGTATGCATTTAAGGTTCCTCCGTGGTTTTTTGTGGCTTGAGAGCTTATTTTTATGGTTGAATAATATTCAATTGTATGGATATACCATTTTTTTTTTTTTTTTTTACCTATTGAAGAATATCTTGTTTGTTTCCAACTTTGGGGATATAAATAAACTCGCTGTAAGCATTTGTATCTAAGTTTTTGTATGTATGTAATTTTCAACTAACTTGGCTTAATACCAAGGAGTATGATTGCTAAATCATATGGTTAAGAGAATGCTTAGATTTATAAGAAACTGCCAAACTATCTTCCAAAGTGGCTGTACCATTTTGCATTCCCACAAGCAATGAATGATAATTGTTGCTTAAATTACATTTAAACAATATATTAACAGCAATAACAAGAAAAAAATCTTTGCAGAAGCTATTTATCTATGAAGAAGAACCATTTATGCACAGAGCTTTCTTCCCCACAGCTTACTGATCACATTTCAATAATTTTTTCAGTGGATAGAGTTTTACTTCACTGTGAAGGATTTGGCTGTAGGTAAATTCCTCCAGAATTCTATGTGTTTTTATGTTGGATGTTTTGAATTCTTGTTTGTAATAATAATTAAGAATTCTTTTTTAAGTCTTAATAAATCCATATGTTGCACTCAATAACACCACATAGAACACAAGTCAACACTTTGCTTAATTTGTAACACCACAGTAAAATCTTTCACCAATCAATTTTGCATGTAGGCAAAATTAACTTCAGTATGTAAAACAACCACAACATTTTGAATTGAATTATTTTTAGGTTCATGCAGTGAAGGATTCAGTTGTCCTTGCACCTGTACCAGGGAACTCCCAGGACTGTATCACAGAAACAGATTCATTTAATCATAGGTTCATGAGCTAGCAGGGGTGGGCAAACTTTTTGACTCGAGGGCCACAATGGGTTCTTAAACTGGACCGGAGGGCCAGAACAAAAGCATGGATGGAGTGTTTGTGTGAACTAATATAAATTCAAAGTAAAGGAGCGGAGGGGAGAGCAAGAGAACCCTCTGCTCTTTCGGCTCCGTGGGCCGGATAGAACAGCCAAACGGGCCGGATCCGGCCCGCGGGCCATAGTTTGCCCACGGCTGAGCTAGAGGGACTCTCAATGTGCTTTTTAGTTTAGTCATAAGCCTGACCCAATTTAAGTCACATCCAACATAGGATGCTTGCCCTAATCTAAAATTCCAGATATTCTATTCTACTGAAGCAGAAAGGTTCACAAGGTTTTTTTTTATTTTTCGATACATTCTTCCTTAGGCTAACCCAAACTTCTTCACCTGCAGTTAGAAAATCATTTGTTTGTGTTTGTTTTTTTGTTTGTTTCAAAAGCAACCATGAACATTTCTCTTGAAAGTTGCTAAGAAAGTAGGTCTTAAATGTTCTCACCATTACATAATCAACAACAAAAAAAGTAATTATGTGAGGTGAATATTTTAACTAACCTTATTGTGGTAAACATTTTGAAATATATATAGGATGGGGCAAAAGGAGGTTTACAGTTGCTCATATGGAAAATAATACAATCTCTCTCTATATATATAAGCCTAATATGCAAATTGTCTCTCTCTCTATATATAAGCCTAATATGCAAACCCCATGGAGTTTGACCAGGAGACCGATAGCTCACTATGACATGCGCTGACCACCAGGGGGTGGCACAGAACAAAGGAAGGCCCCAGCTGGCAGCCAGCAGCCAGGAAAGGGAGGCCCCAGCTGGCAGCTGGAAGGAAGGCCCCGATCGGCCCTGATCGCCAGCCAGGGCTAGGGATCCTACCCGTGCACGAATTTCGTGCACTGAGCCTCTAGCAATTAATTAGTAATATAAGAATAAACTGTTTTGTGTACTCACAACTGTAAATCTACTTTTGTCCCACCCAGTCTGTGATTCAAATCATTACATTGTACACCTTAAACTTACACAATGTTATGTGTTAATTGTATGTCAATAAAGCTGGAAAAAATGTAAATCCTTTACATACATAAAGACATATTCCCTTTCCCCCTGGCTTTTGTGTCATTCTTAAATAAGACTTTCTTTTATTTCTGGATTTTTCTAATCTTTTTTTTTTTTGCATGAGATTTTTAAAATTGAATTTTGGTTAATAAAATGATATAGGTTTCAGGAGTACAGTTCTATAATACATCATCTGTATATTGTATTATGTATTCACCAACCCAAGCCAAGTCTCCTTCCATTACCAGTTATCCCCCATACCCTCTTCTACCTCCCACTACCCCCTTTTCCTTCTGATAATTACCATACTGTTGTCTGTGTTTGGGAGTTTTTTTTCTTAAGCCTTCACCTTTTTCACCCAACCTCCAACCCCTTTCCCCTCTGACAGCTGTCTGTCTATTCTTCTTTTGTGTATCTATGAGTGTGTTTCTATTTTGTTTGTTAGTTTATTTCATTCATTAGATTCCACATATAAGTGAAATCATATTCTCTGACTGGCTTATTTCACTTAGCATAATATTCTCCAGGTCCATCCATACAGTCACACAAGGTAAAATTTCCTTCTTTTTTTACGGCCAAATAGTATTCTATTGTGTAAATGTACCACAACTTTTATATCCACTCATGTACTGATGGGCACTTGGGCTGCTTCCAAATCTTGGCTATTGTAAATAACACTGCAAAGAACATAGGGGTGCATATATTCTTTCAAATTAGTGTTTTGGGTTTCTTCCAGTATATTTCCAGAAGTGGAATTGCTGGGTCATAGGGCAGTTCCATTTTTAACTTTTTGAGAAAACTCCATATTGCTTTCCACAGTGGCTGTACCAAGTGGCATTCTCATCAACAGTGCACAAAGATTCCTTTTCCCCCATATCCTTGCCAACACGTGTTGTTTGTTGATTTATTGATGTTAGCCACTTTGATGGGTCTGAGGTGATATCTCATTGTGGTTCTAATTTACATTTCTCCGATGATTAGTGACGTTGAACTTTTTTTCATGTGTCTATTGGCCATCTGTATGTTCCCCTTGGAGAACTGTCTATTCAGGTCATTTGCCCATTTTTTAATTGGATTTTTTTTTTTTGGTGTTGAATTTTTAAGTTCTTTATAAGTTTTGGATATTAGCTTCTTATCAGATGTATCTTCGGCGAATATGTTATTTCATTCATGGGTTGTCTTTTCATTTGGTTGATGGTTTCCTTTGCTGTGCAAAAACTTTTTAGTTTGATATAGTCCCATTTATTTATTTTTTCTTTTGCTCTGCTTGCCTGTGGAGATATATCAGAAAAAATATGCTCTGAGAGATGTTAGAGATTTTACTTCTAGGAGTTTTATGGTTTTGAGCATAACATTTAAGTCTTTAATCCATTTGGAGTTTATTTTTGTGCATGGTGTAAAAAGGTGATCTAGTTTCATTTTTTTTTTGGATGTATTTGTCCAGTTTTTCCAACACCATTTTTAAAAAATATATTTTTATTGATTTCAGAGAGGAAGGGAGAGAGAGAGATAGAAACATCAATGATGGGAGAGAATCATTGATTGGCTGCCTCCTGCATGCCCCCTACTGGGGTCGAGCCCACAACCCAGGCCTGCCAAAGCAGCTAGGGCTCCACCACCATTTTTTGAATAGACTATCTTTACCCCATTTTACATTCTTGACTCCTTAGTCAAATATTAATTGACCATAAAGGCATGGGTTTATTTCTGGGCTCCCAATTCTGTTTCATTGATCTACATATTGTTTTTATGCCTGTACCAGACTGTTTTGATGACTATGACCTTACAGTATAGTCTGATATCAAGCAGTGTGATTCCTCCCACTTTGTTCTTCTTTATCGAGATTTCTGTGGCTATTCAGGGTCTTTTGTTTTTCTATTATTTTTGAACTTGCATATTTGTATCTTTCTAAACAATTTAGTTAACATTTATAGAGCAGCTACTATGTGCCAGATATTAGACTAAGTTCTAGGAATTTTTTTAAGGAACTATAAAGAATAGGAGTTGGCACACTTTTTTTCTTTAAAGGACCAGAGAGCAAATGTCTGGGGTTTTGGGGACTATACAATCTCTGTCCCACTACTCAACTCTGCCTTTGAAGTGCAAAGGCAGCCATAGACAGTAAGTAAACAAATGGACATGGCTGTGTGCCATTAAAACTTTTTCACAAACACAGGTGGTAGATCCCTGTCTAGGAGATCACTTGTACTCTATTTTTTTTTTTAAATATACTTTATTGATATTTTATAGAGAGGAAGGGAGAGGGATAGAGAGTTAGAAACATCGGATGAGAGAGAAACATCGATCAGCTGCCTCCTGCACACCAGCTGCCTCCTGCACACCTCCTACTGGGGATGTGCCCGCAACCAAAGTACGTGCCCTTGACCGGAATCGAACCTGGGACCTTTCAGTCCGCAGGCTGATGCTCTATCCACTGAGCCAAACCAGTTTTGGCAAGATCACTTGTACTCTGAAACAAATTAGGATATAATGTTGCCCAACCTGTATGGCTTAGTGGTTGAGCCACGACCTATGAACCAGGAGGTCATGGTTCGATCCCCAGTTAGGGCACATGCCTGAGTTTCGGGCTGAATCACTAGTGGGGGCATGTAGGAAGCAGCAGATCAATGGTTCTTTCTCATCATTGATGTTTCTATCTCTCGTCCCCTCTCCTTTTCTTTCTGAAATATAATGTAAAGAGTACTCTACATTACCAGTATAAATGTGGTAAGTAAACTCTATTTGCAGTATGAACAACTTGCTGTTGGAATATAGTATAGGGAATAATACATTTTACCGGGGGCTGCTGAACAAGGATTTAAAGGATTTCAGGAGGAAGAAAGGATTTCAAAAAGAGAATTCCAACTAGTGTGAGCAAAAGCTGTGAGCATGAAAGAACATGTCAGGTTTGGGAAATCTTGAGTTCTTTTGTGGCTAAAACACAGTGTGTTTAAAGGAAGATGTGGGGGAAAGCTATGCTGGAGCCAGATGTGAAAGGTCCTGAGGCTAACCACTGGGAACTGGATTTTACTAGTAGCTGTAGGCAAAGATTGGGACACAATCAACTCTATTTAAAAATGAATTCTGGAGGTCTACACCATGCGGAGGGCATTTTAGAGTGGGAGAGAGTGGAGGCAAGGAGACAAGTTATAAAACCATTTCTGCGGCCCAACTGAAGCTTGAACTGAGGAAGTGGCTTTGGGATAGAAAAGAGACTTTTGGAGGATGAATTAACTGGCCATAATAACTGAATGATTGTTTCTGGAATTCTGGGATGATTAACTGGTTGGTTGTGTGCCAGTTATTTAGTACTTAGATTTTAGATTTGCTCTCTGACCCCTTCCCTGCCCTTCCTTGCTTTGTATCTCAGGGAACTGACCACCCCACCCCCTTCCCCGCAAACTACAGTTCCCAGCTCCCTTGTTTCTGGCTTCTGGTTAAGCACAGCCAAATGGGAGTTGGCAGAGGAGAACCCAAGGGATTTCTCCCTCTCTCCCCATTCCTGTGGCATTAGCAGCAGTGGCTGAGTCGCCTGTGTATATCTAGCTCCTACTGTGGTCCAAGGTTCCAACTTCTACTTGGAGACTTTGGCTCTTTGGCATCAAAACCCCACCTCTTCTGTGTTGTTTCAGCCCTAGCGATAATAGTGGCTTTCTGCCATTCCTAATCTCTGGGTTGCCTCACCTTCCTCTGTTTTCTCTTTTAGCTTTTCTGACATGTTTGTAACCCATTCTCCAGGTTAAATTCCTTCAATTGAACTACCTAGCATAGGTTCCTTTTTTCAGACCAGATCCTGACTGATTAAAAATAATCAGCCTTAACTCCTGCTCCCTCTAGTGCATCCTTCACAAAGCTAGACAGACGAATTTTTTTTCAAATTAAAAAGTTAAAATTAATTTCACCGAATTAATTTCTGCCTCAGGGCCTTTGCACTTGACACTCCTGCTGGGAATGCCCTTTTCTCAGCTCTTTGAACGTGTTGTCTTCACACAGGTCTCTGTTTTCATGCCATCTCTTCAGAGATACCACCACCACTCACCTCCTTATTCTGGTTTGTGTTCTTCATCACATGTATCACTCTGTGAAATTATATCCTTTGTATATTACTTCTTTAAAGTTGAGGGTGGAAAAATTTGCCTGTTCACTTTTCCATTCTCAGCACCTAGTATGGGCTCTGGCATATATTAAGGATGACATAAGTATGTGTCGATTAATAAATGAATACTTATGAAGTGGCAGGTACAGGAGATTTTACCTTCATGAGGTATTGTTTATCAGAGGTGCTTTGTATATTTTATTTTTATTACTTTATTATTTGTTTTTATTATTGGACTTTTATGCTTTCTCTTCCTGAAACGTCCTCTCCCATTCTATCGTCACTATTCATCTTTCAAAACAGGTGGAATTCTTTCCTGTAGGAAACTTTCTCCTCCTGATTCCACATATGGAACTCACTTTTCCTCCTTTTGGGTTCCATCAGCAAGACTACATTTTATTGCATTTATTTAATATTTGTCTCCTTTTCTAACCTCTTAAGGAGAGGTAAGACTCATGAGTTTTCACTTCGATAACTTCAGTATCTAGAATAGTGCCTAACACACAGTTGCGTTTAGTAAATACTTGTTGCATAAATGAATGGAGTGGCAGGTACAGGAGATTTTCCAACTTCACATTTCTATTTGTTTCCATAAACTATGAATCACTGGGAAAGAGAAATGGTTATATACCTGTAAAATGGGGAGGATGGTACCAGCCTCACACCATTTGTGGGGAAGATTGAGGTAATGAAATGAAAACTTCTAGGAAAGTATAAGTATAATACAAATAAAACCCATCATTCCTATATTATGTGGAAAGGGTTTCTTCCATTGACAAGATACATTCTGATGTGAATGTCAGTTTTACTCAGTACTTGTCTACAAGAAAACTTAAAATTTCTAGAATTTTCAGGATGATTTGGGAAGAAGTTGTCTTTATGGAAGTAAGGTTAAGATACACTTCGAAGAAAACATCATTAAGAGCACATGCTTGCCTTTTTAAAGGTTTGTTTAATCCTAGGATGAAGGCTTTCTGTTAAATTTTCTAGGGATAAATCTACAGAGACCATAGGTAAGAGAAGTACACACTTAGGGAGGCCCTCACCCTACAGCTAGACTTAGGTGCTGGTCCAACGTGGGCAGAGTCATGCACAACATGAACCCAAGTCCCTAATCCAACACCGTGAAGGACTGATTGTTATCTGAGCACTGGAGTATTGGGTCCTGACAGGTGCCCTCTTGCTTTTGTGCCTTTAACTCAGCTATTTTCAACCGGTATGCCACAAGAATTTTTAAAACATGCAATACCAGCCCTAGCTGGTTTGGCTCAGTGAATAGAGCATCAGCCTGCGGACCAAAAGGTCCCGGGTTTGATTCCGGTCAAGGGCACATACCTTTGTTGCAGGCTTCTCCCTGGCTTGGCCCTGGTTGGGGCACGTGCAGGAGGCAACCAATCGATGTGTTTCTTTCAAATAAATCTTTCTCTCTGTCTTTCCCTCTCTCTTCCACTCTCTCTACAAATCAATGGAAAAATATCCTTGGGTGAGGAGTAAAAACAAACAAACAAAAAAACATGCAATACTTGACTATTTAATCAGGGTCACTGACTTCTTTAGATTGTCAAAATAAAAATGACAACAGCCTACATAATAGCTCTCCTGTGTGACTGAATCAAAATTACACCTACTTTTTTTTTGTTAAATTGGCAAAAAATATATTTTTTTGGTGTCGCAGAATTTTAGTAATTAGTTCATGTGTACCATGAGATGAAAAAGGTTGAAAAAAAAAATCACTCCTTTAACTCGTTAGCTCCTGCTGCTGTCACTTAGAGAAGAAAAAGGCAAGGTGAAATGTATCATCCACTCTTTCTACCAACATCTTTATCCTTTGCTATTCTCAGGTCCTTTGTACACTGAGACGCTATTTTTTTCTCCAGCCATATTTTACATTGGAGTAGCACTAAGTACATAATTTATATTAAGCAAAAACCAGAAGGGAGAAACAGATTTTTTTAAAAACTTTTAATACATTTAAAACAGAATTAAAAACTTTAGAAACATTTTAAAGTATTTAAGCATCAAAGTGCTTTTTATAAGGATAAAACTAATGACAGAATGTTGGTTTTCATCCAAGAATTTCTTAAAGACAAAAGCAGTCAATTAAAACACACCTTGATTGATCCTGGGGGCTGTGGGTGAGGACATTGGGTTGAACTGGGAGCCTCTAAGTAAAATTGATTGTGGTCTCAGAATTTAAAATGAATTCATAGTGTGCTGAGAAGCTTTCTCCCTTTGTGTCACCCACACTGCCCTTCCATGAAGGTGGTCTTAATCATAATTTCAGACATAATTTAGTTTAAACACTTTTTAAAAATCCCAGTTTTATTAAAATAATTATGAATATTTTTGCTACTGCACAGAGCCAAGTTTTAAAAGAAACTCAAGTAGACCTTAAAAAATTAAAAAGAATGAATTACCTGCTTCCCCCAGCCTTTTAAAAATTAAGTATTCTGAGAAAATATTATATGTGAGTGGCTGGCATTTAAGCATTAGTTGCTCTTCTTGTGCTGCCACACTTCTATGTTCATTTCTCTCTCTTTTTAAAATACAAAATTGCATTTAATTGCATGTTTCTACATCCATTTCCCTCATTAGACCTGAGCTCATCTGAGCCAGGACCAAGTCTTACCCCTCTTACGTTCCTCAGTGCCTGTGTTATGAGAGCGCCTAGTGTAGAATTGTTTTTCAATAACTACTTCTTGAATGAATGAAACATTTTAAGATCTAGGCCTTTGTTTGACTCTCACCCTAATTATATAATTTTTAGTTCATAATAAGCACTAGCTCTTAATCAGATCAAAAGATGCCCAAGCCCACTTCTAGTAAAAGAAATACAAATTAAAACTACTACCTTTTCATCAGTCATATTCCTGCATATGTTGTAACATAGTATCAATACTTTGTTAGTTTGTACACTAATATTGCTTCTAGAAAGGCATTTTGGCAATATCTATCAAAATTCCAAAAGAATATGCCCTTTGACCCAGGAATTCCACTTCTAGGAATTTGTCTGACAGATATTCTCCCACAGATGATACATGTAAGAAATTCACTGTGGCATTGTTTATAGTAGCGAAAGCCTGGAAATGACCTAAATATCCACCAAGAGGTGACTAGTTAAATAAATAATGGTACATGCATGCAATAGACAACCTAATCCAGAGGAAAAGAATAACGAGGCAGCTTTGCATATATTGATATGGGGTGATTGCTAAGATATGGTATATCGCTAAGTTAAAAAAAGAAATTCAAGACAGTATGTAATATGCTACCACATATTATTTAAGTAATGATAAGATAAATAGACACATTTGTATGTATATCATAGCTATCGCAGAATGGATTCAGAAAACTCTAGTAATATTGTTTGCTTCTAGTTCTGGGAACTGGGTGGATGGGTAACAGGGAGCTATGATCTGTCACTCACAACACGAATGTTCTATTTAACCTACATGTTTGACCCTTTACCATTTTCCCATTGCTCTTAGGATTAAGTACAAAATTCTTCTCATAGTCCACAAGGTGCTTCATGGCAGGACTCTGCTCTACCTCCCCTGCCTCATCTCAGCCCTCTCCCTCATTGTTTGGTCTGCTTTCAGTTCTCTTTCCCCTCTCATGGCTTTTGCAGATGCTGTTCCTCTGCCTGGAGCACTCATCCCCTCCACCCTCGCCTGTCTAATTTTCCTAGTGGTCTTTGAGACATCAACTTTGTTTTTGTTTTTTTTTTAATTTGTCTAAGATCTTTATTTTGTGATATTAATATTTGTTTTGTGAAAATCTTATTGTGCACTTTTTTAAAAAAATAAATCTTTATTGTTCAGATTATTACAGGTGTTCCTTTTTTCCCCCTAGCTCCCCTCCACCTGATTCCCCACCCCACCCCATGCCCTTACCCCCCCGCCACTGTCTTCATCCATAGGTGTAAGCTTTTTGTCCAGTCTCTTCCCGCACCCCTCACACCCCCTCCCCCCTGAGAATTGTCAGTCCACTCCCTTTCTATATCCCTGATTCTATTATATTCACCAGTCCATACTGTTCTTCAGATTTTTTATTCACTTGATTTTTAGATTCACTTGTTGGTAGGTATGTATTTGATGTCATTTTGTTGTTCATAATTTTTATCTTTACCTTTTTCTTCTTCTTCCTCTTCTTAAAGAACACCCTTCAGCATTTCATGTAATCCTGGTTTGGTGGTGATGAACTCCTTTAGCTTTTTCTTGTCTGTGAAGCTCTTTATCTGACCTTCAACTCTGAATGATAGCTTTGCTGGGTAGAGTAATCTTGGTTGTAGGTTCTTGCTGTTCATCACTTTGAATACTTCTTGCCACTCCCTTCTGGCCTGCATAGTTTCTGCCGAGAAATCAGCTGACAGTTGTATGGGAGCTCCCTTGTAGGTAACTAACCGTTTTTCTCTTGCTGCTTTCAAGATTCTCTCTTTGTCTTTTGCCCTTGGCATTTTAATTATGATGTGTCTTGGTGTGGTCCTATTTGGATTCCTCTTGTATGGGGTTCTGTGTGCTTCCTGGACTTGTAAGTCTATTTCTTTCACCAGGTAGGGAAAGTTTTCTGTCATTATTTCTTCTAATAGGTTTTCAATATTTTGCTCTTTCTCTTCTTCTGGCACCCCAAAAATTCGGATGTTGGTACGCTTAAAGTTGTCCCAGAGGCTCCTTACACTATCTTCATATTTTTGGATTTTTTCTTTTTGTTTTTCTGGTTGGGTGTTTTTTGTTTCCTCATATTTCAGATCTTTGGTTTGATTCTTGGGGTACGTTGATCTACAGTTGAGTTTCTGTATATTCTTTATTTCAGACAGTGTATGCTTAATTTCTGACTGGTCCTTTTCCATTTTTTTGGCATTCTCATTAAGGTCCTTGAAGGTCTCACTAAGCTCCTCGGAGGTCTCATCAAGTTTCTCGGCGGTTTTTAGAAGATTCTTGAGTAACCTTATAAATGTGGTTCTGAACTCTATGTCATCCATTAGTTTGCTTTCCTCCATTTCTCTCATTCGTGACATGTTTTTTTGTCTCCGCATTTTGCTGCTTCCTTATGTTGATGGAGTGGCTTTGTGTGGTAGGTGACCTATAGGGGCCAGTAGCTCAGCCTCCCCAATCACCTGAGGTGGACGTTTTTGGTACACCCCTTTGTGGGCTGAGTGCAAAGTCTTGGTGTAGTTAAGCCTTGATTGCTGTTGGTACACTGGGAGGAATTGACCTCCAGGCCAATTGTCTGTGAGGACCCGCTGTGTCTATAATGGAAGAACTGCTGCGCTGGAGACACGCTTATGATGCAGGACTTGTTTCAGTGGGGCTTTGGTGCTCGCTGAGTCTGCCTCTTGAATGTATCACTTATGGATGTGAGGAGTTGAAATCTGGTGTCTCACACTGACCACTAGGTACACTGGCTTCTGGATCTCCAATGGGGTGCAGGTCAGCTACTGTCTGAGGCCACCCAGCAGGAGCTACAGCAAGAACTACAGTTTTCTCCTCTTTGCTTGGAGTTTGGAGGTTTTGGAGCTGTCTGACCTGGGCTGCAAGTTTGCTGGGTTAAGCTGCTATAGGGCAGGCCATTCATATGCTAAAGCCGCTGCTTGGAGCTTGGGTGGGTTCGTAGATTGTGCAGGGCGGGGTCTCAGGGCGTGACTAGGCTAGGGCGTGGCAAACAGTGATGGCTGCCAGTAAGCCGGCTCTGCGTCTCCGACCGTGTCCCCGCATCCCGCGCCCCAGCACAATAAACAATTGTTCCTGCGTGCAGCCCTGCAAGCAAGCCTCCCTCACTTTCTGACCCCACGGCAGACAGTCCAGCTTCTCCCCGTAGGAGGTTGGGTCCCCCGCGTCTCCCCAGAAACTGGAGTTCAGAGTAATCGGGAGCTTATCATGTTGAAAACAGCAGCGCTTTCAGTCACCCGTCGCCAGCCGGATTCGCGCGTCTCCGTACCTCAGCTTTTCAGCGCTTGTGCACCCCTCAATGCTGTTTGCTCTTTCCTTCTAGTTGTAGAACTTCCACTCAGCCAGCTTTCCCGTGGTTCTGGGTGATAGACGTTCTGTCTTTTAGTTGTAGTTTTGAAATTGTTGTGCGAGGCAGCAGTTTAGGTGTTTACCTATGCCGCCATCTTGGTTTCTCCCCGAGACATCAACTTTGAGGCTATTTCAGCAAAGTAACCTTTGCTACCTCCCAGACTAGTGTAGTCCCCTCGTAGATGCTCCCATGGCACTCCAAACATCTCTTTCAGTAGCTAACACTACAATTGCAATTAATAAATTATTTGCGTGATGTCTGTTTTCCTTACTAAGCTGTGCCTGTCTTGGTTACCTAGCTGCTAGGTCCTAGCAAAGCAGGCACTCCTAACCACTTGTGGAAGGAAGACTAGAAGGATTGTAGGAATGAAGGTGGGAGGGAGGGAGAAAATAGAGAAGGTAGCCAGTAAGGGAGGGAGGGAGGGAGGGAAAACAATGGCACTGAAACCATTGTAAAGAGCTATCCCTAAGTGTGTTCTTCATTAGTAATTAGTTTGTGGGCTTACTAGTCTCAGATTTATTTGAAAATTATATTGTTAACTGCGTGGCCTTAGAATTTCTACTTCATAAAAATTGGGTATATTGTTTTTTTGGGTATTTTGTTTAGTAAAAAAAGGTTTATCATCACTGATGGATTTTTGTTTTACTTTAGCCTAAAAATCATGTAGTTCTGAATATCTCTTCTCTTACCACTGAGAGGCAGTAACTTTTTACACAGAAAGCAATGATTTCTGTCTTTTATGAGTGGGGAAGGTGTTTCAATATATATGTGTTATGACTTTAGGCTATTTTAAATATTCCATGTATTTTTACAATGATGCTGCTATTTTTAAATATGTCAAAGACCTAAATATAAACCCTGAACCAATAAAATACATAGAAAAAAAACATAGGTACTAAACTATGGACCTTAGTGTTAGAGAAGATTTTATTTTACCTTAAGAGCATGGGAAGTAAAAGCAAAAATAAATGAATGGGACTGTATCAAACTCAAAAGCTCTGCACAGTAAAAGAAACCACCAACAAAAAAAGGCAACCAATTGAATGGGAAAAGATATTTGCAAACAACACTTCTGCTAAGAGGTTAATATCCAAAATTAATAAAGAACTCATACAACTCAACAACAAAAAACCCCCAAACAATCCAATTTAAAAATAGGCAGAGAACTTAAACAGGCACTTCTCTCAAGAAGACATACAAGTGGCCAACAGTTATATGAAAAGATGCTCAACTTCACTAGCTATTAGGGAAGTGCAAGTCAAAACCACAGTGGGATACCACCTCACACCTGTTAGAATGGCTGTTATAAAAACGACAAGTAATAACAAGTGTTGGAGAAAAAGGAACCCTCATACACAGCTGGTGGGAATGTAAATTGGTACAGCTACAATGGAAAATAGTATGGAGGTTCCTAAAAATATTAAGAATAGAGGTCCTATATGACCCATTAATCCTGCTTCTGGGTCTTTGCCTGAACAATTTGAAAACATTTATTTGTAAAGATATATGTACCCCTATGCTCCTCACAGTATTATTCATGGCGGCCAAGACATGGAAACAACTAAAGTGACCTTCAATAGATGATTGGATAAAGAACACATGGTACATATATACAATGCAATACTACTCAGGCATACAAAAAGATGAAATATTGTCATTTGTGACAACATGAATAGATCTTTAGAATATCATGCTGAGCAAAGGAAGTCAGATAGAAAAAGTAAAAAAACATATGATTTTACTCATATGTGGGATATAAAACTGAAAGCAACAAATGAACAAAAAAGCCAAGCAAAAAGAAACTCATAGACAGCAAGAGAACGGTGGTTACCTGAGGGAAAGGGGGCTGGGGAGAGTAGAAAAGGGTAAAAGGGGCTCAAATATATGGTGATGGAAGATTTGACTTTGGGTGGTGAATACACAATGCAATATACAGATGATGTATTATAGAATTGTACACCTGAAACATATAATTTGATTAACAATTGTCAACCCAATAAATTTACTAAAATAATAATATATGATTAAAAGAGAAACTAAATATGAATTCAATGCTTATTAGTTTGTACTTAGATTGAGATCAAGGTTCTTCCCCAGCCTCTAAGGCCCTGAATGAGCTGGCTACTGCCATCTTTCTGCTCCAACCTTGGCCTTCTCAAGCCAACATCATTTCCCTTCAAAGCCTTGCCACCTATTATTTCTTCCTGGAATGCTGTCCTCACTCAGGTCTCTGCTCCAATGTCAGCAACTCAGAAAGGACTCAGAAGGGGCCTGCAGATGAAGAGCTCTGACACTTAAGCTTCATTACCTTCAGACTCGGTGCTCCTCTACCTTCACTCCCTGCAGTGTAAGCCAGCAGGGCACACAGGCTGTGCCCCCAGAGGCTCTCCCAGGCTTGGCTGGGAAAGGGGCTCAGTAATTTGTTGAACAAATGACTAAATAAATGTTAAATTGGATTTAGTATCAATCTCTAGAATTTGTTCTTGGAATTTATGAATGTTGATTTTTCATAAGAGCCATTTTAATTAAACTTGATTGCATTTAAAGTGTTCTGAGCACTAATTGTGCTAATAGGATAATTTTCTGAAATGGCAGCTTTTACCTGACATCACAATGTGTTCATTTCTTTGACTAGAAGTTTTGAAACAGTAAAGCCACAGATTCTGGAGAGTTTGCATGGACCTCAGATCTTTGATATAGCAGCTTTCAAATTTTCTTGCTGTATTAGCTTCCAAGATAATCCTATCTAATAAAAGAGTAATATGCAAATTAACCATCACTCTGCTACACCCACCAGCCATGCCCACCAGTCAATCAGGAGCAAATATGCAAATAAACCCAACCAAGAGGCTACAGCCACAGAGAGCAGGAGGGAGGCTTGGGTTTCCCCGGTGATGGAGGAAGCCAAGCTTTCTGCCTGCCCTTGCTGGCCTAGGCCTCCACTCAAGGCTACAAAGTTTCAATAATAGAAGATACATAAATACAAACAGAAATAGCGGCAGCCACAGAGCTGGAAAGAGCAGGAGGCTAGGGTTGCCCCCAGCGATGGAGGAAGCCAAGCTTTCCGCACACCTTGGCCGGCCCAGGCCTCCACTTAAGGCTGCAAAGTTTCAGTTATAGAAGATACATAAATCCCAAGAGAAATGACTGCCACCACAGAGCAAGCAGAAGGCTTGGCTCTGCTCCAGGCTACAAAGTTTCAATTGTAGAAGATAAATAAACCCCAGATACCAGGGCCTCCGCTTGGGTCGCCAGGGGGCGTGGCCGGCCTGCAAACCATCACAGGCCCCTCACCCAGGCCTCCCCATGCCCCAAGGGAACCCCCACCCTGGTCCGGGACACCCTTCAGGGCAAACCAGCTGGCCCCCACCCATGCACCAGGCCTCTATCCTATCTAATAAAAGAGTAATATGCAGATTGACAATCACTCCAACACACAAGATGGCTGCCCCCATGTGGACTCAAGATGGCCACCACAAGATGGCCAGCAGGGAAGGGCAGTTGGGAGGAACCAGGCCTGCAAGGGAGGGCAGTTGTGGGTGATCAGGCCAGCAGGGGAGGGCATTTGGGAGGGACCAGGCCTGCAAGGGAGGGCAGTTGGGGGCGATCAAGCCTACAGGGGAGGGCAGTTAGGGGTGACCAGGCCTTCAGGGGAGGGAAGTTAGGGGTGACCAGGCCTGCAGGGGAGGGCAGTTAAGGGTGACCAGGCCTGCAGGGGAGGGCAGTTAGGGGTGACCAGGCCTGCAGGGGAGGGCAGTTAGGGAAAACAGGCTGGCAGGGGAGCAGTTAGGCATCAATCAGGCTGGCAGGGGAGTGTTTAGGGGGTGATCAGGCTGGCAGGCAGAAGCGGTTAGGGGCAATGAGGAAGGCAGGCAGGTGAGCAGTTGGGAGCCAGCAGTCTTGGATTGTGAGAGGGATGTCCGACTGCCCGTTTAGGCCCAGTCCCACCAGGATCAGGCTTAAACAGGCAGTCGGACATCCCTCGAGGGGTCCCAGATTGGAGAGGGTGCAGGCTGGGCTGAGGGACACCACCCCTCCCCGTGCACGAATTTCGTGCACTGGGCCTCTAGTAATAATAATAAAAAAGAACAAAACAATTGATACCTTTACACATTTTCAAGTTATTAATTTTTTAAATCATAAGTTTTTTGCAAAGGATGTAATTTCTAATTTAATGTAAATTGACACTTTAAAAAGCTAACTGTATTAATTGGAAGCACAATGCCAAGTTAATTTGATTTCTGCCTGCTTTTATCCCTTTTAAAAAATAGATTAATGAGCTCTTCTGTAACAGTAGAAAATAATATAGTATTAATTTTTCTCCCTTAAATCTGTATTCTCATTCCATTCCTTCTTTCCCTCTCAATGTCATATATGTATATGCCTAAAAGTCTTCTATGGATAGACCCATCAAACTTTTCCACAACAAAAATATGTGTATATATTCAAATTTAAAATTTTAAAGTTTTTTGTGATAGTCTCAAAGTATTAAAGGTTTCTTCTGCATTGAGTTATAATTATTGTTAACAGAGACTATATAAATATATGACAAATTTTGATATGTAATTATGAATAGTAAAATTTTATTAGAAATACATTTCTTAATTAGATGAGTGGAACTATTTTTTTCAATTAGTTTATGTATCCATGTTTGAATATCATTTATTGCTAGAATGAAAGTTTACCATCAATTCCATGTCCCTTGTTTTATAGATATGTTCTGAGAAACCTTATTCACATGAGTAAGCAGATGGAAAAGAAGAATATTCTGTTATAGCACTATCACTCAATTCTATGAACTCCTTTCAAGTTTTACATCAGGAATTATATAGTAATATATCATCAGGAATCATTATTAATGCACTGTCAGCTAACATGTCCTGCTTCAATTGTATTGATAGAAAAGAATTAGGAACTACCTGACTTGCAAAAAGATTAATCAATCATTGAAGTCATTCACTTTCTCAACATTGGCATTTAGGAGTCTCCCTGTGTTTGGTGCCTCAGAGGTTTTTACATTTCAGGTTTTACTATGCAGTGTAGAAATATTTGGGATAAAGTGAAAGGTATGCATTTAAAATTTTTTTATGGTGGTGGAGAAAAGGAAAGATAGGAAAGAGAATCCACAAACATCTGGACCATAGGTGTATTTTTAGGTAGATCAACTGCAGGAAACAGTCCTTTCAAATGCAATTTGAAGATAGCCAATTGATTGCTGTTAAATAACTTCTGTCTGCGTACCAAAGAGGAAAGTCTTGGAGTTACATCACAGTTAGAAGACCATTATCAGAAGCAGGATCAGAGGTGTACTTTTCTTTTTTTATTATTAAAAAAATTTTTTTTTATATATAAAGCTGGGGACAGTGAGACAAGGAAGGGCTTAGGGTAGAAGAAGCAACAGGAGAGAGTCTAGGTGGGGCTGCTGTCAGCTCACTGGAGTCAGAGAAAAGTGGGGAGGAATTGGGGACAGGCTTAGGGAGTTAACCTTGGATGAGCTGCTGCTGCCCATTGCTCCCCTAGATGCAAGTCTCCTGGGGACCCTTAGAGCTTAGGAGATGCACACCTGTGGGGGAAGGGAAAGGCGCGGGCATGCTCCCAGGAGGGAGACCAAGCAAGAGGTGTGCTTTTCAGTGGTCATACCACTAACCCATAGCAGACCTGGATGGGACCCAGGTTTCCCCGGACCATACACCTTTCTTAGTTCTTCTCTCTTATAGGAATAAGTGTATTTCTTTTTAAAAGAAGGCTCAATTTAAATTAGCTTCTAAAGCTCCAGCAACTTCAGTCAATACCAAAATATGAATAATCTGTAGAGGAAAAGGAGTGTTTGTTTCTGGAATTACACCATATACACTTCTAAAGTCTGCAATTTATTCTTGAGATGTACTTATTTAGAAGCTTCATACTTAACAACTATAGTAATAGTATCAAGGGTGATCAATACAATAGTCAAAGCAATTGGTAAAATTATGATTATTTATAATCACATCCACCCAACATAACACACTCTTAAAAACAAGCAGAAATTAAAATACTAATTTGGTGATTCAGTTTCAGTCCATTTAGCAAATATTTATTAAGCGTCTACTATGTGCCAAGAAGATACTGACTGCTAGAGATTTTGAAATTAATTCTAAGCTAATTAGCTTACTGCAGGAAGGTGTGCACATGGTGAGTAAGAGCGGCAGATGCTGGGGCCACCTCTGGCTTAATTCTTGCTCCCTCCTTTTAGTTTAGTGGGTTTAGGTAAGCCTCAATTTCCTCTCATGGAAAATGTAACTAATAATATGTAGCTTCTAGTGTTATTGTGAGGCTCAAAGAGATAGTTACATAACAAACAGGAAATGGTAGTTATTTTTATTCCTCATTCCACCCCAACACCTTGTGTGGTGTTTGCACATAGAGTAGACTCTCAATAAATGCTACTGAGTCACCAAATAACAAATATTTTCATACACCATTCCATCTGTAAACAAAAATATGGTTTTATTTACAATATTTAGTCCATTCTAAATATTAAATACCTTTAAAATGTTTTTTTTTCTGCCTTATACTATTCAATGAAGTCATATATCTCACTTTCAAAAAGGTTTCTATGTATTCAAACATTTCCCATCAAAGAATGTCCTAGAAATACATGAATCTAGTGGGAAAACATTTCAGTCTTGAGAATTCCCAGGTGGAAATGGGAAACCAATCCATAGTGCTTGCTGAGATGAGAGTTTACAGGCCCCTGGAGGATATAATATAGTCATGTACCAATAATGACATTTCTTTCAGTCAATGATGGGCTGCATATATGTTGGTGGTCCCATAAGATTATAATGGACCTGAAAAATTCCTATCCCCTAGTGATGTCATAACTACAAATATTACTCATGTGTTTGTGGTGATGCTGGTGTAAACAAACCTACTGTGCTGCCAGTCCTGTAAAAATACAGCACATACAATTATGTACAGAATATACTACTTAATAATGATAATAAACTGCTATGTTACTGGTTGATGTATTTACTATACTATACTTTGTATCATTATTTTAGAGTGTACATTTTCTCCTTTTAAAAAAACTTGCTGTAAAAAATGTGTTGTGTTATGCTGGCGACAGCCTCGGCCATCTGTTTCCTGTCTCCTGATTGCATCATTTTCTCTTGTGCTTGATTTAATCTTATATTGTTTTGTACAGTAACACACTGTACAAGCTTGTAGCCCAGGAGCAGTAGGTTATATCAGATAGCTAGGAGTGAAGTAGGCTATGCTGTCTAGGTTTGTGTAAGTGCCCTCTATGATGTCTGCACAAAGATGAAATCACCTAATGACACATTTCTCAGAATATAGCTGAGTCATTAAGTGGCGCATAATTGTATTGTCAGCACATTTTTTTTGGTGCCAATTTGGGGGCTGGTATGGTGGTATTAAAGGGGCAACTCGTCCCTTTTTCGAGGTGAATTGTCCAAGTTCCAGGCCTTTAGGGCTGTCCCTAGGATCCCTGTCTGTTTGCTCCCTCTGCTTGCCTCTGCTCTCACTGCTCTGAGTGTCCCTCCAGAGACAATGCTGACAGTGTGTTGGTGGGAGTGTTGGGAGTAAGAGTCCCACATTCTGTGTACATGTAGTACTTTAGCTTTTAACACACTCTTTACATTGACTTGGACCCTATTCCTTGCTCTTAATCATTAAATAGTGTATTGGGTTATTAAAACTTGGAAACGTAAATAAAGCCTAGAAACTGGAGACAGGCTTCTTAATTACTCTGCCTGGTTCCATTAATCCAGTCCTGAGTGTGCTTGAGGAAATAAAATGTAAAGTTTCCTTAGAAAAAATAAAATAAATGTCATTATTTCTAATATACTTCCTTTCATATGCAAAAAAAATTTTGGTTAGTACTTTGGGTGATGTTGGTATTTCCCATCTCCTGTCCTATTTGAAAACTTCAGCCCAGCTGCTGACTGGTATAAGCAGTTGAAGAGAATAATTAGGAATTTGTTTTGTTCTCTTTCCTAGCTCTGCTTTTCATTCTCTGCATGCCTACTCTTGCCCACAAACCCAAGGCTACAGTCTTCCTCGCTAACACATATTTCTGCCTACAATGCACCCACTGGTTAATGTACACAGCTCTGATTCATCTTGACAGTCATATGTTTCCGACACGTGAATACCTCCAGTCAGTCACCTAGAGACACTTTTCTATAATAATACACATGTTTTATGATGGTGCTATGTATCACCCTCATTTTCCAGACATAAGATATGACAGATAAAATTCTGGTTTCTTGTCCTATCTCCTTAAGATATTTGTACTTTCCCCTCATTTCTTTTTATGTGTTATAGCAGTCATATTTAGTGTTTCTAACCTTCCCAATGTTCCTGCAGGTATTTTATTGTCCCTATGTTTTTTTCCTTTTCTAGTTTGTAATACAATAATATGTTGTCCTTGTAATATATTAGTCAAAGGCGATTTCTGTGGGGCCATATAAATAAAGTAAATAATGAACCATGAAACCGGCAGTGAAAAGTGTGACAGTTACAGGAACAGAACTTTAACCAAGAAGGAATAGTTGGCTATAGGGCTGGCTGTATTAAAATAGGTAGAGTGTGTTTTTTGGCTTCTTGTTCTCTGCAGCTTCTTCATTCTTTCCTCACTACCTGCAGCATCCCCTGTCTACTTGGAAGCTCGATACTTTTATGTTTCCCAATTTCTAGTCAGGGAGAAAAGCAACCCACAGAGGACAACCTTTGGGGTTTCTGACACATTCGCTGTATCTCTGCCTGTCCTTTAACTCTGACTCCCTCACTCACCTGGTAGCCATTATGATATTAGATGATTCACCCCCAGCCAGGGCTGATTGGCCCAAGAGAAAACATCTAATCCAAACTGCTAATTGAATTCTTTCTCCACACGTCCTGATTCATTTTAAAACTTCAAATTTGATCCAAAGCTGCCCAACTCCTGTCAGCACAGGAAGCTCATGGCCCAGTGACTTCTGTGTGATTTTTTGTTGTTATTTTGTTTTGTGTATGTCAGTGATGAAGAGAACACACTTTTCTCTCATAAACACCTACCTTCTTCCACAGTGTACCCCTCTAGCATGGGTGGTGGGAGGAGGGTGAAGGGAAGGATGTCTTCTGGGTGAAGTTGTAGTCTGCACTTCTAATGGAGCTCATTGTGTCTGAAAGACATGGGTGGAGGCTTTTTAAGGACTGCAGCCCAAACAATACCAAGGGGAGGCCTTGGTGGGATCTGGTGACTCCAAGCCTGAAGCCTCCCATCACATTCCTCTTACTTCATGCCTCTATGGTCCTTGACGAGCCTGCAGCCTCCAAATGGGTACACATTCCGTGGCCCCAACTCTGGCTTCTAAGAGGAAGTAAACAGGCTCATGCTCTTTACCTCTGAGGAACTGGGAATGTGAAGGTGTGTTCATTGGCTCCTCTATTCTGATCACACCATCACACATTTGGCCTCAATGCTTATTCCCTCACTGGTAACTTGAGGTACATTGACAAGACCAGTGCTTGCCAGTCATGCAACCAGGGACTAAGATATCAGGCTTCTTTCACCTAGACACTCACCAACTTGCAGTGGTTCCGTTGAGTTCTTCTCCTTCAGCTTTGGAGAGGAGGCTAATCAAGAGACCAGATTATCTTTCTCCCCCACTAGAAGAAGTCTAGACATTTTTATCATAGAACTTGGTGAAGCAGTCTCATCTCTCTAGCCCCTGGGAATACAGGTGTCTCCCATTAGCAACTGGTCCCTCTTCATTTCAGCTCAGAGACTTAAATAACTTTTCTCAATACAGCACTAACCCTGCAGTGATCCCTGCATTATTCTGCTGTGAGGAGCAGGACTAGTTCTCAATCAAGACTCACACCATCAGGTTGCTATACATCTTCTTCTAGGAGGTCTCTATGTCTTGCAACCAGAGTCCTAGCTATTATACCATTAAATCAATTAATACTTATTCATATATTTATAGTTTTCCCAGTGATATGCATTTGGTAAGGCTGTAGGTTCCCATGACCTCTCCTCTGGTTCAATTAATTTGCTAAAGGGGCTCACAGAAATCAGGGAAACACCTACTTACATTTACCAGTTTACTTAAGGATATGATAAAGGATACAGACAAACAGTCAGATGAAGAGATACATAGGGCACAGTATGGGAGGGTCCCCAGCACAGGTGTTTCTGTGCCCATGGAGTTGGGGTGCATCTTCCTCCCACTGTGGATGTGTTCCCTAACCTGGAAGTTCTCTGAACCCCATACTAATGGGATTTTATGGAGGCTTCCTTATGTAGGCACAAATAGTTATTAACTTCATTTTTAGCCCCTCTCCTCTCTCTGGAGGATGACAAATGGGAATGAAAATTCTAAGCTTCTAATCATGCCTTAGTTTTTCTGGTGACTAGCTCAGATTTGATAGCTGTACGGGAGCCCACCTAGAGTAGCCTCAACAGAACAAAAGATGCTCCTGGTGCTCTTATCACTTAGGAATTCACAAGGGTTTCAGGAGCTCTGTGCTGGGAACTGTTACCTCACAGTAGGGAAATGAGCAGTCTGTGTGAGATGGAGCTGTAGCAGAGTTAGGTCTCAGAGAAGATCTTGATTCTTCAATATTATTGAGGCTTGGTCTCCAGATGGTTGAGTAAAATTTTTCAGAATTGAGTGAATAGTTTGTTTAGGATCCATGGCTTAGCCTATGCTGAGCAGGGTCATAAATTAGCTAAACTCAGGCTGATTTTGTTTATATGACACCAAAGTTTGGGAGAAAGAGTTGAATTTGAATGTTTTTGTGCAGAGCATGCTGTCTCCAGTTTACCCTAAGACCCACCTTAAGGCTTAAAACAGAGATGCTTTATACATTTTTAAAATATTTATTTTTAAAATGTTCAATTAAAATTGACAGTCAATGAATTTGTGCACTGGTGGGGTCCCTTGGCCTGGCCTGTGCCCTCTCGCAATCAGGGACCCCTTGGGGGATGTCAGTCTGCTGGTTTTGGCCTGATCCCCGCAGGCTAGGCTGAGGGACCCCACGGGTGCACGAATCCGTGCACTAGACCTGTAGTATACATATAACATCTTTGGTTAATCTCTTCCCGCCCTCCCTCCCAGCCCCTTCCTTCTGAGATTCATCAGTCTGTTCCATGTTTCCATGTTCCATGTTTCCATGCCCCTGGTGGTCAGTGCGCATCATAGGTACCAGTTGAACGATCCAATGGTCCAATGGTCCAATGGTCGGCCGGTCACTTAGGCTTTTATATATATAGATTAGTTTCAGGTGTACAGCATAGTGGCTAGAAATTTATATAATTTATGAAGTGATGCCCCTTGATAAGTCTAGGACCCATCTGACACCATATGTAGCTATTACAATATTTTTTACTCTATTCCCTATGCTGGACTTTACATCTCCATGACTATTTTGTAACTACCAATTTGTATTTCTTAATTCCTTCACCCTTTTCACCCAGTTCCCACCTCCCCCTCCCATCTGGCAACCATCAGTTTGTTCTCTATCTATGAGTCTTTTCTGTTTTGTTTGTTCATTTATTTTTGTTCTTTAGATTGCACATATAAGTGAAATTATATGACATTTGTCTTTTTCTGTCTGACTTATTTCACTTAGCATAATACCCTGTAGGTCTATCCGTGATGCTTCATACATTTATATTACCTGCTTGGCCTCAAGACTTGTTTCCTTAATGTTTTAGTATGAAAAATTCCAGAATACAAAAGTAAAGAGAATGGTATAATGAATGTCTATATCCCCATATAACATCACCCAGACCTGAAGACTTCTGATCTTGGTATCCCTGGGGAGATAAGAAAGGACAGCATAATCCATTCCTTTGCAAAAGTGTTTTCCCTGGAGTGGCACACTCCACTCTCACCCCTACCCTGACTTACTAGTTGTTCTTTGTGTCTCTATAGAAGCATGGTCTTTTTATACACTTTTTTCTCATAATCATTCAATGCATGTTTGTTAAGCCCTTTAAGTGTGCCAGGCCCCCTTATAGGCACTGGAGCTAGAGCAGAGATCAAAACAAACAAGGCCCCTGTCCTCAGAGGACTTACAGCACAGGATGGAGGAGTCAGACAGGATACAATACATAGATAAATAAACAGGTCGCGTGGAGTGCTATGAAACACAAAAGCAAAGCTATTGACAGAGTGTCTAGTCGAAGTGTAGGGGACGGGAAGATTGGGTGGGTGGGGCACTTTAGGAATTCAGAAGGGCTCCCTGAAAGGGTGCCATTTGATCTGAGACATGAATGACAAGAAGGTACCACATGTGAAAATCTAGAGGGTACCATACTCCAGGCAGAGGGAATAGCCAGTGCAAAGACCCTGAGGTAGGAATGAGCTTAGGAGCTATTTGAAGAACAGAAAGAGGTGAGCAGGATGGAGATATTTCTCAGGGAATCGTTAGGGCACCTTTGCCTTCCCTAACAAGGCTTTCCTCTGTGTCTTCACAGCACTATTTGTAACATCTGTTGTAGCACTTAACTCCTTTAGTGAGGACTTGTCTCCCACATGGTCCAGGGGCTGACCACAGGCTGGGGGGGTGTCATTTTTATCTTCATACCTCCCAGCTCTTGGCCCAGTGTCTGGCCCATAGAAGATGCTCAATAAATATTTGAGGCATAAATGCGTACATATAGAAAAAAAGAAGAAGATGGGAATCCGGGAACATGGGTTTTAGACTCAAATATAAAAGTAACAAGCAAATCACAAAAATTTTCAGCTCCTAAAATTTTCTTTACATGTCTGAGAGAAGAAGACAATGATGTATTTTTGTAGCTACTTGAGTTTCCTTCTTTCTAGCAGAGGTCTTCCAAACATGCAATCATTTTCTTATTCATCAAATATTTATTATGTTCTTACTACATCCAAGGCATCGTTCTAGGCACTTGGATATGGAAGTGAACAAGGCCAAGACCCTGACCTTGAGGAGTTTATATTCTAATTTGAGGGGAGATGATGAAAAAACAAATATTTTGTGAAATGTATAACAAGTGGTGACAATTACTGTGAAGAAAAATAAGCAGAATAATGTGGATAGAGTGTCAAGGAGAGTGCATTGCTATTTTACATAAGGCAGTGAGGAAAAATTAATCATTTTGAGGTTCTCTAGGAATTAGATGCCAAGAAAGACACAGAAGCACAAGATGTAAGGTGTGTGAAAATGCTTGTGGATGTTTAAAGGGAAAAGGGAGCAGGAGTAGCCAGGCAGAGCCTTAGCTTGCAATGCAGGTCTGACACCTGTGGAAAGAGAGGAGGAGGAGATAGGATTGGGCAGAGGTTGAAGCTGAATTGTAATGAAGATCCAGAAATGCCTTGGCCAGCCAGTGGAGAGCTCTGGAGAGAATACTGCCTGTCAGAGTTGTCCTTTGTCAGGTCATGTCAGGGTTTTGCACCCTCCTTTGCTCAGGCACCTGGTGAAGGCTGGAATAGGAAAAGTGTGACCTTGAACAAAAAGGTCCTCTGCAGCTTTGACCTTGAACGAGCTGGACACTGTGATCTTATCACTCACAGCTGGGCACGCCGTCCTTCCTTGAAGGGGCATCTGGGTGGCATAACTCAGTGTCTATGACAGGAAGCAATTGGAAGGTTTTGAATTGAGGAATAACATTATCTACATAGTTTTTAAGAGAATTTCCCCAGATACTTTATGGAGAATAAATCTGAGGAAGACTAGGGAGGAAGCATGGAGACTGATAGAGAAACTTATTGCGCCATAATCTAGGAGAGAGATGATTAATGGTAGGGAGATAATTAATGGTAGGAAGGAAATGAAAAGTGTTTAGATTTTTGGATATATTTTGAAGGTAGACATGACAGGCTTTGTTGATGGATTGAGAGTGGGTGTGAGAAAAAGAAGAGTCCAGGATGACTTCAAGATTTTGGCTTGAGCCTTGCTGGTAGCTCACTTGGTTAGAGTCTAACCGTTAGACCATCATCCCAATATGCCAAGGTGCAGGTTTGATCCCTGTCAGGGCATATATAAGAATCAACCAATGGATGCGTAAATAAGTGAAACAGCAAATCTCTCTCTTCCACCCCCCCTTTCTCTCTCTCTAAAATCTATTTAAAAAATTAGTCCTGGCTGGTTTGCTCAATAGATAGAGTATTGGCCTGCGGACTGAGAGGTCCCGAGGTCGATTCTGGTCAAAGGCATATGCCCAGGTTATGGGCTCAATCCCTAGTGAGGAGTGTGCAGGAGGCAGCCTATCAATGATTCTCTCTCATCATTGATGTTTCTATATCTCTCTCCCTCTCCCTTCCTCTCAGAAATCAATAAAAATATATTTAAAAAAATAAATAAATAATTAAAGGTTTTGGCTTGAGCAGCTGGAAGATTGGAGTTGCCATATTGAAAGATAGGAGAACCTGGCTGGTGTGGCTCATTGGTTGAGTGTCAACCTATGAACCAGGAGGTCATGGTTCGATTCCTGGTCAGGGCACATGCCCGGGTTGCAGGCTCGATCCCCAGTGTGGGACATTGATGATTCTCTCTCATCATTGATGTTTCTATCTCTTTCTCCCTCTCCCCTCCTCTCTAAAATAAATAAAAATATTTTTTTTAAAAGAAAGACAGGCCCTAACTGGTTTGGCTCAGTGGATAGAGCGTGGGCCTGCGGACCGAAGGGTCCCAGGTTCAATTCTAGTCAAGGGCACGTACCCTGGTTGTGGGCACATCCCCAGTAGGGGGTGTGCAGGAGGCAGCTGATTGATGTTTCTCTCTCATTGATGTTTCTAATTCTCTATCCCTCTCCCTTCCTCTCTGTAAAAATCAATAAAATACATTTTAAAAAGAAAGAAAGAAAGACAGACAGATAGGAGATACTGTGGGAGGGGCAAGTTTAGGTGGACAAGGGTAGATCAGGACCTTATCTTCAGAGTCAAGCACCTTATCTTCAGAGTCAAGCTGGGCTGCTGCTAGCTGTGAAGGGCCCTGGGAAATACTTCTATGGGAAAGCAATTGTCTATATAAGCAATTTGATTTATAAATGTATTTGACTAAAAAGGTAGTTAAAAATTCATAGGCCCACATGAGGTGCAGTGATCTGCCACATGGATTGAAAGGAGCACTTCTGTGTTTGCTCCTTGTCCAGTTGGTGCATTTGAAGATTACCATCTCTTCTTATTGACAAAGAGGAACTGTCTCTTGTTCTTTATTGTCAAGTGTGCAACTTTCATATCTTCCACTGAGAGAAAAAGAGAGCATTGCTATTATTACTCTCAATGCCATGGTTCTTTGGACACCATTTGTATTGAAACAATATAGATCTTGTTTCTGCAGCTCCAAAATAGCGTTTATTTAATGCTGGTGACATCAGTACTCCTGACACTACATCATTCATGGTGCAGCCTGTGAATACTGGTTCCCACGACCCTCAGAGGTGACTGCTGTGCTTTGTGGATGACGACCACAAGTGCACATCTTACCCAGAATATGTGGGAACATGTGACTGACAATTCACTTTATGACAAGTTTCTGATAAAGTTACTATTGGGAGTTTTACAGTGTAAATGTAGAGGAGTACATCTTCTAACCATGTTGGTAGGCCATAAATAGTGCTTTCCTAAGTGTGGTCTCTTTCAGTATTGATTGTGCTCCTGCCTTCCACGTACCTCCCTCAGGAGGCAGTGCTAGGCGGGAGATTCCATTTACTCCAGGAATGTCCATCCCTTATCTGGCACGACTTGATGAAGACCAGATAGCACCAGGTCCATAAGAGGCCAGAGGACATTGATGGGAATAGCCTGCTGATATTGTGGGGCAATGTCTGGAAAACCCTCAGAGGATCAGGCATGGCCACTTCTGGAGGAGGCCTGATTGTGTGGCAGAGCCTGTGGCGGGGTGGAGTGACTATCAGGTGGTGGTGGTGGTGGGGAGGTAGGGAGTGGTAGTGTCTGGAGAGGGACCCACAGGGTAAAGAACATTGCCACCCCTGCCATCCTCAAGTGCTGTGGACCATGGGCAGCACTGAGGTGAGAGCCCCCACAAGTGAGAGCCAATGCAGGGCCCCTATTGGCCACTCAAGGGAAGGGCTGGCAGTGGGCTTTCAGTGGCCCAGAGACCTGAACGTGTCTTGTATCTGGCATGAGCCATACAAAAACAGAGTGTCAGCTCTATCCTGGGCAGCCAATCTCACCTGATTCAGAAACAATGCACCTGCCAGTGGGAGCCATCCTATCACCAGGTGGCCCTTCTGGAATTGGGGCTAACAAGAATCCCAAGGCTTTGGGTGGCATTTGGTCAACACCAGGAGCGAGGTGGAAGTGGGGACATGGAAAGGGGATATACAGGGTCAATGAGCACCCAGAAGGGAAGAAACCAGGACCAGGTCTCGTGCTAACCTGTCCAGGCTGGAGACACCTCTCCCAGGTGGCACAGCTGGCCCTGGTGGGTCCTAGCCATTAGAGAGGGCCTTAGAAAGTGTTGCGGCAGGCTACTTTGTTGAGGCAGAAAATGTTGCATGGGTTCTGGTGACCAGAACCTTTAGATTAGAACCCACACAGGACCAAGACGTTATTCAGGGGCACTCTGCCTGAATAACGACAGGAAGGGGCTCAGGCCCTGGGCAGGGACGGCCTTGGGTCTAAAGGTCAAGGGCACATTTTTGGGAATGGTCTAGGCCAGTGGTCGGCAAACTGCGGCTCCATATGCAGCTCGTGAGCCATGGTTTGCCTCTCTGTTGACTAATGAGTTTGCCAACCACTGGTCTAGGCTGGAGATGTAAATCTGGGAGTCATCAAGCTTCTGAGAATGGCTTTACAGAGAGAAAATATTCTGAGGTTTCTAGCTTCCAAACTCCACCACCTTATTATCAAATACGAGAAGACAGTTATCTCCCTTCCTCGGTGAAGAACTCTAAATAAGAATTACTCATGCGATGTTTCTAGAACTTCCATAGCTTGTGCAAACCTACAAAGAACTATGAGTCCTGAAAATAGAAACAGTTCATAATATGAAAAACCACAGACCCAAATTTCCTTAGGAAGCAGCCCCTGTGGGGAGAATGACATTTTCATTCCCGGTGCCAGGCTGAGTGGAGGCTAATAACATCTTCCTTGCCCTCTGAACAGTGCTATTTGTTTTAGTGTGCCATCTGTTTAACCGAGGGAACAATTAATTAACAATTAAGTCTGCTGGAAACATATTACCACGTGGCACTCAGTAATATTTGTTGACAATGATGAGGCTATTGCTTATTATACCATTAAATTAGAAACTTAAATTGGAGGTTTTCGCAAGGTGTTAGAGATCGCAGTGAGAGAGAGGGGCAAAGCTAGAATTTACACCCTGAATTCCTGATTCTAAATGTGTTCATTGCAAAAAATAATAAATGTATTCATTGCCTTTTCTACTACATTGCATTAGTGTTTTGGGGAAATGGCTGAATTCCACTAAGCCAAATCATATGGTGAGACATTAACCTTTCCAAAGAACAGTAAGATCTCATTAAGTCAAAGTAATTGGAAGAATGGCCAGACTGAATTGGGGTGGGGGGAAAGGGGGTAGTTTGAAATATTTTCTAAGATATTCAGCTTTTTCCTTTCAAGGCTATGTAGTAAACTGGAACAAATAACCACAAAATGGGGCCAAGCAGAGGTCTCGCTGAACCTGCTTGAAGGAACAAACAGGAATAATTTATAAATGGTACATTAATGATTTGCATATAAGTGAAGACTGCAAAAAATATTTTAGGCATTTGGGGAAATAGATTTTTTATTTATGCCAAAACATTTTATTAAGCTAAACGTTCCCCTTGAAAACTGACTTTATGTAGGAATTTACATAGGGAACTTTCACAAATATGTCAGTCAAACCATGTGTTAAAATTATTGTGCATTTGGTTTAGTGGCGTATAAATGAACCCGTTTTGCTGTACTCAAATTGTTTGGCATTATTTCTATGCTCACAGCAGCACAAATGCTGACATCCATCTCTCTCACTTTTCATCCCTTAAGTTTTCATCTATCCCAGGCTAACAGAATGCCTTTAGCTGCTTGAGAACTAGAAGCATTTTCTAGCTCTTCCTTTTCTCTCACCACACTCCCACCAATTTTCGCCAAATGACCCTGTCCTTCCTACCACCATTGGTGAGAAGTCTTTGTATTTGGCTGCCTTTCATTCGTTTTCTGTTCAAACAGTAAACATTCATTTGTTTCTGGAGGTGTTCAGAAATATTGGGTCTTGTTATCTCTTACCCATGTTCTTTAACACACTCCCTTTCAGACATTCTACTTCTGAAGCAGTTTATGGGGCTCCTCTGTTTTTCTCTCTTTAAATTAACTTCTCCACCCTTTATTGTGTAAGAATCAGAGTTGTCTACCTGTCAGGTAACACATGGAAGGTTCCAGACTGGCCAAAGTTATGTTATTGACTAACAGAGAAGTGATTTGGGAAAATAGTCTGTATAATGCTCACAGCTAACCAATGTGGTCAAAGCTGGGAAGAATGAAGCAAGCTGGGGAAAATGGGAATCTGGTTGGAGACATAAAAGGTTTTCCTTGATGGGTGAGTTGCCATGGATATGATTCAAAGGTCCACATATCTTAGGGAAAAGACTGAACAAAAAGAGAGGACTACAGATATTTTTGCCATTTAATGTTACAGTTCATTCTGATGAGATAGCTTAGGTTCAAAGCAAAATAGAGCTCCCCAGGAATTCCCTGCTGGTGACTTGCTGCCCCCCTCTGGAGAAGTTGGGAACTGAAACTTTTAATCCCTTTCTGTCTGGATTTGTCTCACTGTAGGTCTGTCTGCATTGGCATTATTCTCTTACCAGAAGGCGCTTTGCTACATGTAATGAAGTGTCAGGCCATAAATTGCAAACAGTTTATTCAGTGAGCTTACACTGACTCTGAGTAATGCAAGGATCTTTATTTCCTGGCCGGAGGATGAACTCAGTGTTTTGATCCATCTGTTCTGGTTCCACTCCTCTTCTACCTAGAATCCAAGCTAAAGCAGCCTTGGACTAGCAGTTCTTCCTGACTTGGTACCCTGCCTCACTTAGTAATCTTATCCTTAAAAGGGAGAGTTTAGACTCATGATCTCTAAGATACCTTTAGCTCTGATTCCATAAAAATATATTTACCAGTGAGAAACATTTATTTAACATAAATAAACTATGAGTTATTAAATGAGCCTTCCCTTTTAATGAACAATATTTTTGGAAATAAAATGAATGCACTTGGTGGATAGGCTGAATTTCAAAAATTTCAAAATATGAAATATGCCACTAGGAGGCAGTGTTGACATATAGTTCATTCAAGCACCTCTTCAATAGAATTCCTTTTGAGGGAATGTTTTTCAAATCAAAGGATATAAGAATGATTAGAAATTACAATGTTTTGTGTGGCAATAAAGTTTTGAAAATAATATCAAAGGGGAAAGCATCTTACATAGCACTAGGACAATAAATCAAATAAAAGTTTCTATCATCTATGAATGAAAAAGCATTACATATTGAACCTAATTTGAGAGTGAGAAATGGTAGATAGCAACTTTGTAAAAAAAAAAAAAAAAGACATTTTGCCCTAGCTGGTTTGGCTCAGTGGATAGAGCATCGGCTCGTGGACTGAAGGGTCCCGGGTTCAATTCTGGTCAAGGGCATGTACCTCGATTGCAGGCTCAGTCCCTGGCTCCAGTCAGGGCTGTGCAGAAGGCAACCAATTGATGTGTCTCTCTCACATCTATGTTTCTCTCTCTGTGTCTCTTCCCCTCCCTTCCACTGTCTCTAAAAACCAATAGAAAGACCAGCTGGTGTTGCTCAGTGGTTGAGTATCAACCTATGAACCAGGAGGTCACAATTTGATTCCTGGTCAAGGCACATAACTGGGTTGTGGGCTCAATCCCAAGTAGGGGGTGTGTAGGAGGCAGCCAATCAATGATTCTCACTCATCATTGGTGTTTCTATTTCTCTCTCCCTCTCCTTCTCTGAAGTCAATCAAAATATATATTTAAAAAATCAATGAAAAAATATCCTCTGTTGAGGATTAACAAAAAAAGTGGCATTTTATTCTCCTCTAATTTTACCTCAGTCATATGTAGCCTCTGAGAGTTGTGCTGCTTTGGTTCTATTTCTGTGCATTGGGGGGTGAGGGATGAATTGCTAATTATCTTTGTAAGAACATTCTAGAAACTTCATTTCCTTTTTAATACTGCTGCCTTCTCTTTTAAAACTCCAGCATACTTGTGAAGAAGGAAAGTATTATTACTTTTTTAATTGATGGATAAATTGAGGTATAGAGATTTCATATAGGACTTAGCAAATTAGAAAATGAAAATAAGAACCTAATATCACCAAGATAGTCTTATTGCTCTTATGTTTTTAATAGTTGAAGAAATTACAATTTTTAAATAGCTAACCAACCCAAGGATGTTTAGAAAGCAGCATGAACTCTTACCTAATACATGAAGGGTAGCCCTGGTTATTCTAATGGTCTTGCTCTCATAAGATCATATATATTATCAAGTAAAAACATATTTATCAATCTGGATAGAGTTTGGAGAATTTTTTTTTCTTTAAATTATCCTTTTTTTTTAAGCTTCCAAAGTAACACATACTTGTTGCTCTTCAGGCTTACCTACTGGAGGCATTTAGGTGGATTCAGTTTGGGGTAGAATGGAGAGGGCCTAGATACCAATCCCTTCTCACCCCCTCCCTATTGGCTGGTGTGTTCTTAGCAGTAGAAATGGATCAGCAAAAAGAAAACAACTCTGGAACTCTGAGAGCAGGACTCTGGGCTTTGAATACTTATTGATCAGTGATCTAAGAGTAAACTTAAATAGGAAAGTCTCCATAGCTGAAGTGTCCCATAGCAGTGGTTTTCTAACTATGGGCCAAAACCTGTAAATGGATCATAAAATCAATTTGAAGGATCTTGACCAGCATGTTTTATTAATAAAATAAGATGGAAAGAAATGGAACACAAAATACCAGAATAGACCACACATTTTATTTCAGTGGTTGTATGGTATGTGCCTTACTGGGTCATTATAGGAAATTGTATTTCTTGCTAAGGGTCATGTTCTAAGGAGCTTGGAAGTCACTTCCCTATATCACTTTATCTGTCCCTATCTGGTCACTGAGCCATTTATGACAGTTCATGTCTAATCCTCCTCACTAGCCTGCAAGCTTTTGGAAGTGGGGCTTAATGTCAGAATTACTCTTCCTTGGCCACAGCGATTTCCTTAATACCTTCTACACAGTGGGTTCTTAGTAAACCTGCTTAAGATTTACTTCATACTTATTTTGCTTCTAAGGAAACTTCTAAAACATACTTTTAAAATTGTCAAGTGCTATCTGTAATTCTATTTTGTTCAGCTCATAACAATTTTAAGTATAGGCTAGCGTTGATAGGAGCATTGTATTTTAACCATCTTTTCCTTATTTGTAAGAACTGTGGCCCAAACATAGAAGAATTCACAAAATTGGGTTCCACTGAGGCTACTACGCAGATTTGTATTTCTGTTTTTCAAAGAGCTCTCTCAGCTGCTGCTCAGTTGTGGCTTCTTTCTGCTGCATCAGCATGGAGGTTCCTTTGGTTACTCCCCAGGCATCCGGCTTTGACATTGAAGGGTTGTACGGCCTGCCTGAGGCTATCCGAAGGTTCTCCCAGTATTCCTTCCTGGCCCTGGGTGAACAAAATACACATTAGACTCCTCCCTGAGCCGATCTCTGTGTCACTGAAGTAGAATACTTCCATGGCGCCCTCTTTGCACTCTTGAGACTATATATCCATTAAAACACATTTATTAATCTGTACTCAAACTTTTCTCCCCTCAGAGTCTATATGTCTAAAATTATTTTGAATTTTCTCTTTTAACATATGCATAGGGATCAAAAGCTAAGAATCAGAATAGGGACATTTTCTGTCCGACTTACCCTACCTCCCCAATCATTTCCTCATGACCAGCTGAGCCCACATTTGCTGCTCTTCTCACACCAGCATCACCTCCACACTCCCACTCCGTGGACCTGCCTCCTTCTCCTTTTTCCATTGTCTCCTCTAGCTCAGGCCTCATCACGTCTGGTATTCTAGCAAAGGCTTCCTCACAGGTTTCCATTTCAAAGCTGTTAAAACTTGCTAACTTGCAAATCTTGTCCTGGACCACTTGCCACCCTCCAGGCTCCTCATTGCCATTGGGATGAGGTCATACTTAGCTCATGAGCATGAGTAAAAGGCTGCCCCCTCTTTCCGGTTTGTATCTCCTACCAAATTCTGTCTCTGATACTCTCAAACTTCCAGTTTTTCAGTATGCCATTCTTTTCCACCTGAGTGCATTTCTGTAGGCTGTTTCCTTATCTGGCAGTGTAGTTCACCCTTCAAAATTTAGCTTGGGCAGCAGCTCTCTTACAAATCCTTCATTAACCCCTCTGCCTTTTGCCCCCATGGGCCATTAGCACACACTCCACAAACCTGTGCATATCTTTATCTTTGGACTTTCTATGCCAGTTTGAACTTACCTGTTTATCTCTCTTCATTCTAGACTGTTAACTCCTTGAGACAGGGTTGTGCCTTGTCCAGCTTGTTACCTCAGTGTCCACAATAATGTTTGACATAGTTGTGCTCAATTAATGTCAGCTGAACAGAGCAGACCTGCTCCCTCTGCTTGGGATGCTCCGCACCCCCTTCTCTAGCTCGTCCCTTCTGCTAAAATATCTTTATTTTAAGGCAAACATAGTACTTCTCTTCATTGTTTTTTTTTTCCATGTTTCTATTATTAAAGCAGTTACCACAGTATAATACATTGGTTTTCTTATCCATTTTCCCCAGTATACTGTGAGAATCTCTAAGCCAGAGACCACAGTCTTTCTTTTTTCCCTCCCCTTTCCCTTCCCCTTCCTCTTCCCCTTCCCCTTCACCTTCCCCTTCCCCTTCCCCTTCCCCTTCACCTTTACCTTCTACCACAGCTTTCCATTTCTCTACTCCTAGTGCCCTGCACACTGCCTGACATAAAATCTGTTTATTATTCATCTTCTCCATTAGACTGTAAGCTTTGTGGGCAAAGACTTTTTCTACCTTATTCATCACTCTATTCCAAGCTCTGAGAATTGTGCTTGGCACAGAGCAGGCACTTAATAAGTATTTGTTATACTTAAGTCTTAAACAATCAATGTTAGGGTCCACCACATGGATGGTGCTTTCCTAGAGCATGAAATCATACTTCACTGCAACTTACATTACTTACATTCTATATTCCTAAAGCCTTCTCTAGAAATTGTTCCATCAGGATGTTTTAGAGACATCTCTGTGAGATAATTTAAGGAGAATAACTGACTCTTTATCATCACACAGCAAATTAGTTATACTCTTTATGATGACCTCACTTGGACATATTCATAATTAATCTACATGAGTTTGGTTTGGCAAATATAGTTTAAAGGTTCTTACCTGGCTCTAATCCAGGGTTTGGTGTGCATGTCCAAACCACTTCCCCAGCTGCCATGTTTTTCTGAAGCTGGTGGCAAAAAGCCCCTTTCTGGGGCCAGCTCCTCTGCAATCGCCCTGATGTGGTAGGGCTCGAATCCACAGCACCCGCCAATGAACCTGACCCCCAGGTTGTAGGCCTCTCTGGCGTATTTTTGAATGTCCCACCTGGTTGCGACTCTGGGCTCCAGTCCTGCAATAAATGACATTTTGACCAAATTCTTTCTTAAAAAATATTTTAAATGAACAACCATAGTAAGTATGTAATCTTCCATAAATAAGTTAAATAAGTGGTCAATATTTAATTCTTAACTTTTCAAAACTGTTAGCTACTTTGTGGATATATATATCCAGTTTTAAATGCTGTGGTAACCAGCTTTCAAGATGAACCCTGTCCTCTGATACTCTCTTCCTTGCATAGCCCCCGCCGGCTATATCAGGTTGGACTGCGAGACCAATAGAACATGGCAGAAAGGATGGCCTCTGACTTCTGAGGTTACGTTGTAGAGGACATTATGCTCTCTGCCTTGTGCTCTTGGAACCCTTACCCTAGGGAAAGCCAGGTGCCATGTTGTGAGAACACGCAAACACCACAGTGGAAAGGCCAGGAGCTGAGGAACTGAGGCCTCCAGTAAAGACAGCAAGAAACTGACACAGACTCCCAAGAGTCAGCTAGAGTGCTTAGAAGTAGACCCCCCAGCTTCCATCAGGCCTTTAGATGACTATAGCTCTGGCCAATGTCTGGACTGCAACCTCTTAAAAGACTCTGAGCAAAAACCACCCAACTAAGCTGTTCCTGAATTAATAATGCACAGGAACTATGAGATTGTAGATACGAAGTTTTACAGTAATTTGTTATGCAGCAATAAGTAACACAAATGTCTTGCCATTCTTCTTCCATGGTTCTCCTAGAGCAGTGGTCGGCAAACTCATTAGTCAACAGAGCCAAATATCAACAGTACAACAATTGAAATTTCTTTTGAGAGCCAAATTTTTTAAACTTAAACTTCTTCTAATGCCACTTCTTCAAAATAGACTCGCCCAGGCCATGGTATTTTGTGGAAGAGCCACACTCAAGGGGCCAAAGAGCCGCATGTGGCTCGCGAGCCGCAGTTTGCCGACCACGGTCCTAGAGTGATTATTTTATAATATCTTACTTCTCTGAGGGTCCCTATAGGATACAGAATATGGTATAGAGACCTTAGAATGGAAGAGGAGGTTGGCCATGCTCAGGCCCTGCTGATATCTCTGGGGTTGATTTTCAAGGTAGACTCACCCCCACTCCCAAAACACACTAAAAGACTTTATTCTTCTGCCTAGGTTGCAAGAGTGCTTTTAATTCACTGCTTGGTCTATTCATTCAAATTTGTCATACAGTAGCCCAGTGATATCTTCCCTCCACCCCCAAACCTGAGCAACATTCAAAATAGGAGAAAAGGATCTTGGAGGTTACCTGGTTCTAACCATCTTATTTTTCTGATGAGAAAATTAAGATCTAGAGGAACTAAGGAATTTTGCTAAGGTTATACAACTTATCAACAGAGCTGGAACCAGAATGAAAATCTTTGCTGATCCCACCTATAAGGGCATCCTTACTAACCCTCAAGTATGACTAACTCCTTTTTACTAACCTACAAGTATGACTAACTGGTTGCCTATATAGCTGTTGGTTCAGTTTTTATTTTACATTTGAGTTCAGGTCGTCTTTGTTTGCTGATCCCTTCTTTTCCTTTTATGACTATCTAATATCAAGGGATTTGTGGCTGCAGGAAGAAACGCTGGGAGCTAGAGTTGAGGAGATAGGCATACATTTCTTTACCATGATACAGCTCTATGGGCTATAGATTTATTTGGAATTTGTTAAACATAAAGACATCAGAGACAGTGTGTAGAATGTCTGTCTTACCAAAGGGGAATTCTGGAAGATCGATAAATCCTTGTTTGCCACAGTCAGGAGTGTGGTAGGCCAAGGGCTGACTCATCAGGTGGGCTTTCAACCCGGCAGCCTGCAGGCCTTCTTTCATGAGCTTCACTGTTTGCAAACTAATTGTGGGGTCAAAATGGCAGTTCACACCAATGATGGAAGCTCCTGCAAGTGAGAAGAACATTTTAGGTTTAGGGATTCACCAGAATACCAGGAGGCCCAACCCTCCTCTCTTAATCAGGTAAATTTGGAAGTATAGCATTTGATCCCTGCTCTCTGCAAATCTATCTTACCTTTGTGCAAGAAGGATTGCTAACAGGCAGCAAGCACTTTCTGTGAAAAGTGCTTTGAAGAGTCTGGTATAATTGAAGTGTCATTTATGCACACTTGGCTGTCCATCTTTTTTTTTTTTTTAATCATTATTAGAGTTGTTTTTTCTTACTTCAAATTTTAGTAGTCAATTTTTCAATTTTTGACATTAATATTGCAAGCACGATAATTTTTCAGCACTCCCAGCTGCTAGATTGTACCCGTGTTTACCATACCACTATCTGAGGAATAAATCAATGTTCCCTTTCATCAGGCCAATGTAAGTGATATTGCTAATCCAGCGTCCCGGAGCAGCAGAGCTGATGCCACAAGCTGTGGTATCCAGTGTTCAGTGGCAGGTGCCTCAGTGGTCCTCCCTGGCCTGGGTCTGCAGTTTGCACTTTATCCTTTTTCTATCAGGCCGCCCTTATGGTCATTCCTTTGAATCAGCTTTTGAAGGGGCACCTGTGACCTCAATCTTACCAAATCCAGTAATCCCTTCTCTGTTCTCATTTACTCTACCTTTCAGCAGCATTCAATCTATTGGATCCCTCCCTCTTTCATCAACACTCCCCTTCCCTTAGCTTCTGAGAACTTCCCACACTCCCTAAGTGTTGCTCCTATTGATCTGGCTGCTTTTTGGGGGTGTTACGTGCCCACTCCTCCTAAAGGCTGGACCATTCAACCCTGAGTGTCCCAGGATCCCATATTCTGCTCTTCACCTACACCTTCTTTTCAGCACCAGGGCCTTCAATACCATCTATATCTAGAACTCCTCTAAATTTCTCTCTCTAACCTGACTTTTCCTTTGGGTTCCAGACTTGTATATTCAAAAGCTTACTTAACATCTTCACTTGGATCTTGACTACCTTTTTTTTTTTTCTTTTGGATGATGTGCTGCCAGAATTTTTCTTTCCTTGCCTGACTTGATTATGCTAATTAATTAATCATATGTTGGCTATTTATTGGATGTCTATTAGGTAAAAGGGTCCTTGTAAGGGGTTCTAGAGAAATATAAACATAGGACATAGTCCCTGACACCAATAATTTTATACCTTAGCACAGGGCTTTCAGGTTTGCTCCATGAAAATAAGTTCTATGATCCATTAAGTTAGACAGTAGCTGTTTACTATATCCCCTTCTTGGACATTGCCAATATACCTGAACATATCAAAGGCTCTGAGAAGTTCTGTTAAAGAGACTTGCTTAACTTGGTTTAACACAGCATTTTCTAAATGTATTTGACTACATAACCCTATAACACTCCATAGACTAGAAAATGTCAACTGAGGATATTCTAAATGAGGGGTATAAATAGAAAGTGTTATAGTTCCCAAGAAGATGGGGTGATACTTGTGGTAGGGATGATTATATTAGGGTACGTGGAGATAGAATTTGAACTAACATTGGAAGATATACTTATTAGATGGATATTAGATAGATTTATTAGGCAGATATTTATTCAGGACCTACTATGTAATAGGCACTGTGCTAGGACTTACTATGTAATAGGCACAGAGTACTCAATGCTGAGACAAGGGAGTGTCTACCCTCTTAGATTTTACAGTCTAGCAGGGGTCCTCAAACTTTTGAAACAGGGGGCCAGTTCACTGTCCCTCAGACCGCTGGAGGGCCGGACTATAGTTTAAAAAAAAAAAACTATGAACAAATTCCTATGCGCACTGCGGGCCCGGGACGAGTCGGCTGCTAAGCAGGACAGGCAGCAGCACCTAGCAGGCCGGATAAATGTCCTCGGCAGGCCGCATGTGGCCTGCGGGCCGTAGTTTGAGGACGCCTGGTAGTGAGAGAGTCAGACATTAAAGCAATATACAAATGAGATAAGTGGGAAGTGCTACAACGGATATAAACAGGGTACAGTGATTTCAAACACTGTGGCCACCTACTCCGAACAGAATGATGAGAGAAAGATGAGACACAAGCCAAGAATCCTTGCTAGTTAACAATGGCGATGATTAAGGTCTCTTCTGATCTTTCTGAAACAAGTTCATTTCCACCCCCCCATTTCTATACTGATCAAAAATTAGTATTATAAAACTTTATTCCTAAATAATTGTTATTGTCAATGACAAGTAAAAGTGACTTCCATGAAATATCAGGAGCTGGATAAAAATCAGAAATTAAAGAAATAGCCAATCAAAGTCTCTTTACAGAGTGAGTTGGCTCTTCCACTGACACTGAGCTATTCCTTGGGTTTAAAACGAGGCAGATTTGAAAACAATCGGTGTTTTCCCGAATTGAAATGAAATCCAACATTAGGAATGAAAATTATATAAGATAAATGAGGTGGTCAGTATTTCATATCAAAGGATTTTTAAAATTTATTACGTCAGTTACAAAAAAGCAAAGCATACCAGTAACTTACAAGAGTGGAAAAACTGGCAAAGAGGGCAACTGATCTAATCGTTATTAATGTTTAAAGACCTCAACTGGGGATAAGTTTAAAATAAAACACAAATTTTCTGAATGCTCCTTTTGAGTTGCCTAAATTCTTTCCCGTTCCTAATTGTTAAACCTTCAGCATAGGCCTACTTGCTCCTTTCAAAAGACTGGGGTGTGTGTGTGTGTGTGTTTGTGTGTGTGTGTGTGTGTGTGTGTGTGTATCTTTTTTTTTTTACATTTTTCTCTTTAAGACTCAATAATATATCAATAGTCCTAAAAAAAAAAGTAAATTAATGGTTTTCCTATTAATAAAAGTAGTATATAGTGATCCATAGATGGACCTACATTTGTATGTTATTTTAAAAGTGTCACTAATTGCAAACTGATTACAATCCATCCTCACCTGCTTTGACCAGGCGCACTGCACACTCTCCAGGGGTCACACCGTGCAGGTCTCCCTCGGGGCCAATGCACATGGTCGCTGCCACTGGCTTTCCAGAGCCTTTCAAGGCTTCGACCGCCCACACGGCCTCTTCAACGTGTTCAAAATACTGAAATACAACAAGTACTTTTAACCTTGTTTCTCTAGAACAATTTTGAAAATGCATTCTATTGCTTAATAATTAAATTAGATGAGTGATTTTCAAACTCTGAGTTTGAAATGTTTTGAATATTGAGAATTTGAAATTGAGAACCATTAGCATGTTTTAAAACAGAATAGAATGGTGATTTCTCACTGTGAATTGCAGTACAAACATCTGAAAAACACTACATTAGATTAACTGAATCAAATTTAGTAAAAGCTCTAAATTGGAAAAAGATTTCAAAACTAAATATTACTATTGCTAGTCATGATTAGCACCTAATCTCACATGGTCCTCATGAAAGCAGAAGGCAGAGAAAATGGACTAAGTGCACTTGTCTCATCTTTGATCATGTCTTTGTTTACCTCTGCAATCAAGAAGTCCACATTCTTCTTCATGAAGACCTCTAACTGTTGCTGAAATACTTTTTTAACTTCAGTTTCACTCTTGCAGCTGAGGTACGAAGGTGTCTGACTCACGCCTCCTGCCACCAAAGCGTCTCCCTCATCAGCCACTTGCCGGGCGATGTCACAAGCTGCTTCATTGACTTTCTGCCCCTAAAATGGTGAGTATATGATACATCTACATTTTTATGTGAAACTGAAACAAAATTATTATTCAAATGTCCCCATCTCAGTTGTATGTTATAATAATGATTTGATTCCAGAGAATGACAGTGATGGAATGGTTCAATGCATTACCAAGCTGAGCAATTTGCAATGACAATAACAAAATAAATCTAATGGTGGTATCTAGGACATCACATTATACCAAAGATCTACGAGAGGGTAAAAGTCTTTACATAAAAAGATCTGGTATCTTCCAATGCCAAAGTTGCACTTAGAAGAATAGTGGTGATAAGGATGATCATTTGTCTTTAAGACAAATAAAAATAAAATTCAATTAAAGTGACTACAGAATTCATGTCTTTCTGTATGTTCTCAATTAACAGATAAATGTAACACAAGTAAGGTCTTTTCTAATTACTTAGACATTAAAAATGAACACATCCTCAAGAAACCCCAGTGCTGTAGGTCACAGAGACCCATGGAATTTTGAAACTGTCTTTTCATCGTAGAGATGAAGAAATTGCCCCCTTGATAGGGTAGGTAGATGCCTTACCCAGCATCACACAGTTCATTGTAGCTGAGTCAGGAAGATTCCAGGTTCACTGACTTCTTGTACCTATGACTTTTCCCCTATACTATAACATATTAAAAAAACTGATGATGAAAAAATTTATAAGGATACCCACTTAGGAGCCTGAAAGAATCATTAATCATTAAATATCTTTCTGCCACTTTGGGGGACTCCAGATCAAACCCAAGTATTATTCACACATATCTCATTGTTGTATTATTTAAAACTAGTGGCACAGTGCATGACATTCATGCACTGGAGGGGGGTCCCTCAGCCCAGTCTGCTCCCTCTAGCAGTACGGGATCCCTTGGGGGATGTCCACCTGCCGGCTTAGGCCCGTTCCCCACAGGGAGTGGGCCTAAACCGGCAGACGGACATTCCCCGAGGGGTCCTTAGCGCTGCTGCAAGACGGGAGAGGCTCCTGCCACCGCCCTTGCACTCACCAGCCTTGAGCCCGGCTTCTGGCTGAGTGGCACTCTCCCTGTGGGAGCGCACTGACCACCAGGGGGCAGCTTCTGTGTTGAGCATCTGTCCCCTGGTGGTCAGTGCGTGTCATAGCAACCGGTTGTTCTGCCGTCTGGTCAATTTGCATATTAGGGTTTTATTATATAGGATAAAACAAAACTCTGCAGAGGCTCAACGTTTTTCTCTGTCAGAACTTTGCTGATGATGTGTGTCTTCTGCACTCTTTTGAAAATGCCGTGTATGGTTTACTCACGGATATTTTCTCTGCCACGTAGTTTCCCCTGTTCTCCAGCTTGTCTTCACTCGCATAAAAGGTGAAAGTCTGCATGACATTGGATCCAGCTCTGAGGAATTCTCGGTGAAGCTGGCGAACTGGGAGATTCAATAAGAGAGGCACTAATTGTTATCAGTTTATTAACCCAGGTTCTAAGATAAATATGAAAACATCTTAAATTCCTGGTTGCTTGGCATTCATGCCTCCTGTGGGGTAATTGAGAGGTGATCTGGGGTCTCTTGCCAGGAAGAAGAGATTTCTACCATGGAGTGGGGTAAAGAAAAGAGGGAGGTCCCAGAGAGGGGGAATCATTTCAGCGTTTTTGCCAGGTGAGGAGGTAGGGAAGGGCATCCTCTACAGAGGGTACAGCCTGAGCAAAGACAAGGATACAGAAACAAGCATGGCCTTTGGGGAACAGCAGGTAGTCTGAGCCGCTGGAGGTGAGGATGTGTTGGAGAAGTGGCGGTAGGTGCAGTTGGAAAGGTGGACTGGCAGACAGTATGAATGGCATAGCACATCATCCCAAGGAGTCTAGGCTCCAGACCACAAGTGTTGGGGCAAAACCAACAGTTTGTAAGCAATGGAGTGATGTGATTAGCTCAGCGTTTCTGAAAAATGAGTGGGATGAGAATTGGAACAAGGTTCCCAAACATGTCCATGATGAATGCCAAAAAGCAAAGCTTTCCCAGGTTAGAGGAAACATGATAGAAATTTTTTCCATGTAATAAAGTGTATTCAAGTTAAAGAATTATATAACCTTTGCTTTAAAATAGTGATCCTAACCCCTGGTTGCCCAGTAGATACCCTGTAAGCTTTTAAAAAGTTATAAATATGAGGGTAATCCCACAGATATTCTGATTTAATTGGTTTGGGGCCAAGCACAGACTTTTTTTTTTAAAGGTTCCCCAACTAATTCTTATTTCAGTCTTGAGAACCACCATTCCTAGAGAGTGGGAAAACGCTCATTTTATAAAATGGTAGACTTAGCTGGTATTTGCGTTGTCAGGGGAATTAACTGGGCAAAGTAAGAAATCAGTGATCCAGTACCGGCCCCTGACATTTATTTTGAAATTCCAGAGGCCTATAAAATCCAAAGGTCTGGAAGCAACTACCCTGGAAGCCAGGAAGTTAGTAGGACACTGGCGTTCTTAGCCCTCAGGGGCTAAGACTGGAGATGAGTCTGGCATCTTTGCATCCCAGGTGCCTACTAGACCACAGAGAACATAGGAAGCTTGGTTTTTGTTTTTAAATGAACAAATAAGTGAGGCAAAGAAGCTTTTGAATTTCAGAAAATGGGTTTCTAAGCTTGAAGCCAAATCTTTGTTTTTAAACCATGGAAACTTTAGTTCTCAATGGGAATGTAAAAGGATGCCTAAATTAAGGGGTTTGTACTTATTTTAATTAGCAACAGAGCCAATTAGAAGCATCTTCTGTGGAGTCCCCATGTATGAATCACATGAGCTGCTGCAGCTGGAGCAGGGGTGCAGAAAACTGGACTACATCTGAAATATTTTTGTAGGACTGGTACCTGGGCTTCACTTTTTTGTGCTGGAAATGGTGAGAAAGGGAAAGTTATGCTACAGGTCTATAATCCCTTATCCAAGGCATTCTGGGACTAACTGCATCTTGGAATCCAGAATTTTGGGGATTTTAGAAAGCGATTATAGTATACAGTATATGCTATATATTATCTAACACTCTCATTAGCCCCCCCCCCAATCAAACACATTAATACTTATTTTATATCAAAATATATGACTAAGCACATTAAAGGGAATACAGTTATAAATATCCTCACATTAGTTCAGGTCACATTTTGCCTCCAAATGATTTTGCTAAAAATTTATTATACCATTGAAGAAATACTGCAAAATTTTATTTGACCTTTTAGAGTTTGCTGTGGAATTCCAAAGACTTGCATTTCTCAAGTAAATTTACAAGGGTAATATCTAACTATGCTCTGTGCATATATAACTGGGAGATATTATCTATATACATATAAACTCCCTCAGGTTCCATCCCACCTCCCTCCTAGCCATAAAAGATTTGTGGTCAAAAAAGTAAGTGAGAATAGGTGTATGGGTATAGGTGCAGGATAGGTAGATAGTCAAATTTCAATAGGTTGGGCAAGTATACAATGCAGTTAACTAGTTGGCACCTATACAGTGGAGGACGGCCTATCTGTAAGGCCATGATTGATATTGTACCATGTACCATTTAACTTAAAGTGGTTAAGGAGGGAAGGTGGACATATGCAGGCGAATGGTAATAAGCACTAAAGTGGGAGGGAAGAAGGGCTGAGGGTTTTGATGAGATTGGGGAGAGGCAGTGTTAGAGAGAGTGAGCAGAAAAGATAGGAGGTGCTGGTCAAAGAGTGAGTGCTGGTAATTGAGATTTCATAGATGGACAGCTATTGATGATGGCTAGGTCTAGGAGTGGGCTGCTGAGGGGTGAGTGGAGGAAGAGTTCAGTTGGAGATGAGGAGGAGATCAAGGCACTAGCAGAAAGAGTGCTGCATGGATTATCTGTATGGACACGGAAGTTACCTAGAGAGGTGAGGGAGAGAGGGGCAGAGGAAGGCAGAGAGCCAGGTACTAGACTTACCTACAGTGAGGGTCAGGACCAAGTGGTAAACATAGGTGACAATGATATAGAGGACTGTTTTGCTTATTCAACATGTGGATCCATATTTACATAGGTAGCACAGTGCCCAGCAGGCATTAATAAATATTTGGAAAATGTGGCATGAATGTATCTGTTTGATGGTATGCACCTAGACTTGAGTCAATATAGTGCTCTTTTATGAAAAGTTCAAATAGAGCAAGGATGGGGAACCTTTTTTCTGACAAGGCCATTTGGATATTTATAGCATATAAAATTATCAACTTAAAAATTAGCCTGCTATATTTGGTCAAATATTTAATTAACTCACCCCTAATGCCTTGGAAGGGCCAGACCAAATGATTTTGCAGGCCTTACATGGCCCGCAGGCTGGACGTTCCCACCCCTGAAATAGAGCAAGGCACCAACCTGCTTCTGGGTGCTCCACAGCAGCTTCCGGGGTCCAGGGGCCTGCCTTCACATAGCCCCTCTTCTCCAGTGCAAAGACAAACCCTCCATCTCCAATCACAACCTCTCCAGCGTTTAAACGTTCAAGGATGCCCTGAAATTACAGATGGGGGGAGGGGAAGAGCTACTTGAGTTTTTTAGACAATTTTCTATCTTTAATTTTAGATAATTTATCTTTAACTTTTGCTATCATATTCTTGAGAAATGTTATTTCTTTAGAATTCTAAGAAAAGTACAATGTATAGTTTATAAATTCATGGTACTGTCTATAAGGCAAACAGCCAACATGCTCATATAATGAAAATTTGTGTATGCATGTGTCGGGGTGGTGGTCTTTCAGGACACGTTAAAGAATTTTGAAGAATGTGGGAGGATGTTATGTTTGAAGAAATACCTAAAGAAGGATTAAATGAGGAGGATTTGTTGTAAATCCTCAAATGAAAACTTAAGCACACATTCTTAAAATGGTGAAGGCTAGTCTTTCTTCTTCTATAGATAAACTAAGGAGATGATTAAAACTGACAAAGTTGAAGTGGCATATAATACTAGTAAGGCATTTTGAAGACTGAAAAGTTAGAAGACACTTGATAAGGAAAGGATACAACATCAAAGGTGGTCAAATCCCTTAAAGTTTTCTATCTTTGATGTTAATACTCAGTTTCTGCAATAGCAGCTATGTTATGCTGTCCAAGAGGTTATGAGTATGCGTGTTGCACTCTATAAGTGCGACATGACAAGAACAGGAGAAAGACAAGTAAATAAAGTATTTGTCAACTGATTTCCAGCCCAATCTCCATACTATTCCAATCATTTACAGTACTATGCAATAATTACCCAGACATTATTGTTTAATAGATGTATTCTGAACTGAATATTTTTTCTTTATTTTTAATTTTTTAAAATATATTTTTATTGATTTCAGAGAAGGGCGAAGGAGAAAGTGATAGAAACATCAATGATGAGAGAAAATCATCTATTGGCTGCCTCCTGCACACCTTCTGTTGAGGATTGAGCCCACAACCTGGGCATGTGCTCTGACAGGAATTGAACTGTGCCCTCTTGGTTCATAGGTCAACACTCAACCACTGAGCTACACCAGCCTGGCTGACCTGAATATTTTTAAAGGGCTTTGTAAATTAGAAAGTAATTTTCTAGTGTAACTATTTCTTTTTAATTTAAAAGAATCATAGACTTTAACAATAAAAAATACCTGCATTCAATTTAGGTCATTTCCCCTAATTTTATAAATGAAGCATTAAGGCCCAGAATCTAAAAATTTACACAAAGTCTGCCAAGTGGGGAGTATAGGGCCTCCTGATTCTTTTATTCATAAGTCGTATCTAGATTCAATTTTAAATGGGAGTGGGGAGGGTTGGACAGCCCTGAAAAGACTATGAAAGGAGTAACTTGGAATGTACTTACCTATTGTGTTCCATTTATTACCAATAACAGTGGGTAAAACGAATGCTGAATATACACTAAAATGTAGCAGATGGTGTTCATAAGTCTTTTCCAAGCTGTTTTTAATGAACATATGTTAGCTTTGTAACATATATTATAATTTTAAACTCAAAAGTATAGACATATTATTGTCTATGTTTTAACACTGGCATATGCATGGAAATAAGGTCACCAAAGAAACTTTTTTTCCATTTTATGTCTATCTTCTGCTTATAAAATTCTTTAAAGATAATCCTTTAAAATGTTTCATTTTCTGAGTTTGCAGTTGGTTAGAATCTATGGCTATGAGAATGGAACCAAACCAAAAAAAATTTTTTTTAAATCTCTATAGGAATCATCCTTTCCAGTCTACATCAACTATTCATTTAGTAGATTTATGGACTGGAAAAGATTCTCAACCTAATTTGCCTCTCACCATCTTCAGCATCTATTAATGCTGCATGGCATTTAAAAATTTTAAGTGAATTAGCCTTTTTCTTTTGTGGAGGTCTTTTTAATTGGGGGATGGCTGGCAATGAGAGGATGAGAGGTGGCCCAGCCTCATGGTCCTCACAGCTAAGCAGGTACAGTTGGCCTGGCCCGGTCTGCCTAGTGCTTTGACAACTAAAGGTCAAATATATTCCCTCTCCCTGTATCCTTTTCTTTCCATACACCCAGCCACAGTCTTGAGGTCGATCTCCATCCATCTTCCACCAAACTAGAGGACGGCCGACAGCCTGAACCAGAACACTGGTCCAACAAGAGAAGATATGAGCTTGTTATTAATCAGGTGCTGGAGATGCTGTTTTAAAAATCTTAATAACAGCCCTTCCACAGTATCTTACGGCCTCTGTGCCCATTTTCGAGGCCCTTGTGGTGCACTTTGTCTTCATTGCTGAAACCAAACTGTGGGAGAAAACGTACCATTGTCCAACCAAGCTGCAAATATAACCATGAAGGAGGGAGGTACCCGGAGACCCCACAGTGGGGAGGCGCGTGCTGGCAACTGTCAGCGCCCGCACCAGCCCGTGGGGCTGGTCCAGGGTGCAGAGGGGCGCACGCGCAGCGTTGGTGGCAGGGACTGTGGGAGGGCAGACACACAGGAACCCCGGGAGGGAAGTCCCGCCTGTAGTGCATGCAGGACTCAGAATGTTGGGAGTCTCAGAGCTCAGGGGGCGCCCTCGAGTGGGGTGTCAAGAGATCTAGGGAGCGGTCTGGATGTGGGCAGGAATGAGGGGCTCAGAGGCTCCTTGGGTCTTGCAGGAGAAGTTCTGGGAGCACCTTCTCACAGCCCGGCTCGAGGACGCCTCTGCATTCCCGAGGGTGGGAGATTCGGATTTGGTGGAGCGCCACCTGGAATCTTGACTGGGAGGAGAGCGCCCTGGGTTCCCCAAGACTCACCCTTTTGGCCTTTTTACCCCCAATGGGTGCCATCTTCGTGGTGTCCGGACTGAAACTCGGCACGGATGTGGACCTACGAGGCCTGTGTGTCCCCTTGCGAAGCCCAGAGCTGCCCCGCGGCTGCAGCTGGGCTCTTTATACTCGCTGCTCCAGTGTGGGATGGTTTCCCCAGCCTCCTCGCGGTCCAACTGCCGGCCTCGGGCAGGGAACACGCCCACCAGCCTTTTATTGAGGCCTGCCTGCTGCTTGGGAAGTTGCCTCGCTGAGACGACGGGAGGAGGTGATCGAGATTGTTCTCCCAAATGGGTGAGAACAGCAAGAAGTAAAATAAGAAAAAATAAATAATAATAATGAGGTCACCACTCACTCAGGCTTCAAATTACCTGCTCACAGTTCCTCTTTGCCCTTCGTGGGTCCCTGATTCTGATTCACTTATCCCTTGCCTGGGATCATGCACCATTATTTACATAAGCCACCTGTCAAGGACTCTACAAATTCCATTCATGCCCAAATATTTGTCCAAGGCCAGGGTACAAGATTACTGGGTGAGGAGGCTTTGCCCTGGAAGTCAGCCTGAGCGTCATGTGTGATATACGTCCAGCGGTTACATAACGGAACACAGATACAGCATTTGCAGAAAGAACCCATACAACCCTGAATTAGTGGGTATGTTTACAACTACCTTCTCCCCTTATATCCAAACATGCCTTGCAGTTTCTAATACAGGCGTTTTTAATAAAAATATCTTTGCAATGTTTAACCAAGTCAGACTTTTAACATTTACCCATGATAGTGGAAATGTACTTTAGAGACTTCAAAATTCAGAGAAAATAGCCGAAACCGGTTTGGCTCAGTGGTAGAGCGTCAGCCTGCGGACTGAAAGGTCCCGGGTTCGATTCCAGTCCAGGGCATGTACCTTGGTTGCGGGCACATCCCCAGTAGGAGGTGTGCAGGAGGCAGCTGATCAATGTTTCTCTCTCATCGATGTTTCTAACTCTCTATTCCTCTCCCTTCCTCTCTGTAAAAAATCAATAAAATATATTTTAAAAAAAAATTCAGAGAAAATACTATGTATAAAAACGTATAGACTAGCAACAGTAGTTATCTGCTCATGTGGAATTAGGGCTTGCTTTTATTTTATTCATTATGTTTTACTGTACTTTCCAAAATGTCTTTATAATAAGAACACATTATTTTAAAAATAATTAGAACATTACTTTTTAAAATGTACAACAGGAGAGTAAATAGCCTAGAAAACAACTAAAAAGCCTGAAACCAAGTTCACACTCTTACCCAAAATAAAAGCACAGGAGTAAATTTTGCATATGGGACAATAGTCTCCATTTCAACATATGCAAAGAACATTACTGTAGCAAATGATGAATCAATGCACATATGTTTAAATAATGTGTACTTGACATATAACTGAGAAAGTAGAAAAGTCCTTTTGTTTCTGATAATGGTCAAGTTTAAAATGGGGGGGAAAAAAAAGGAAGGATGACGGATGAGTACATGTAATATAAATAATCTAATATTTCACCTGCCTAGCAAGAGTGAGGAATGAGGTAATGCCATCCTTCATAGTAACTAGATTTTTGACCATTAAAGCACTAGAGTATCCAAGTAGGTACTAGTTTAGTTGGTTAATGCATTAATTGCATATAGGAGTAACCTGGTGAATATTGGTGAGATGAACAGTGAGCCCAGCTCAGGCTGCAGGAAGGAGCTACAGTGGTGGGTATCAGGTGCTGGGGGGCGGTATCAGGGCTCTGACAAGAAAAGCTGAAAGCAGACATTCTCAATTTCACAATTCATCCAAACTCAGCAAAACTTAGAAGAGATTTTAGACGAACAGCATTTAATTTAAAAATAAATTGTGAATTTTTAATAGATAATGTAGACACACATGGCAGAATTTTTAAGTCTTTCCCTGGCTGCTGTTCCCAGTACAAGTCTTCCTTGAAGGTAACCTCTCTTGCCTGTGAACTATTCCTCCGAGGAACTCTATGTGTATATAAGTGTGTACATGCATAGATAAGGATTTGTATGTAAATGTAAGGAATTTTCGTTATTTAAGCACTTATCTACCCCTAACTTTTCCAAAATGATTTTATAGACAGCTATTGAAATATATTTGTTTTTCCTCAGCCTTTCAGTTCATCCTAATTCCCCATACCCACCCTAGTGAGGGCCATTTTAAAAAATTTCACCTACTATTTCAATAATAAATAATAATAATATCTACAGCTCACTGAGTTCACAGTTTCACTTACTATGTGCCTGGCACTAAGCCTTTTACACACACAGTATTACTTACTCCTAACAACTCTGTGAGGTGGGCACCCCCTCTTTGTACTCCAAACCATGAACTCAGAGAGTTGGAATAGTTACCAGCGTGAGCTCTGAAGTTCCTTTGCCCCATTCCCAAAGGACCAAGTCCGCTTGGATACCCCCTGGGAGCGAGTTCTGTCATAACTGTTCTTGGGAGGCTGCCCATGTTCTTTGTGCTCTTCTAGAGCAACGAGATGAGGAAGGTCATAACACTGAAGTCTTTGGCCTCCTACACAGATGTTTGGGGTGGGAGGTAAATCCTGAATGAAAGAGAAGGGTTAGAGCTAAAGATCAACCCCTCAGTTTTATAACCTCCAGAGTAAGGTCTTTCATTAGTACTTTGCTTTACTTATAACCCCATTTATTCATTCAACAAACATTTAAGTACCATTTCTACAATGTTTCAAACACCATGAATTATTGGAGGTAAAGGATAACTCCTTTTTTTCCAAGGGGTGGTGGGGGGAGGGATACACACCATCTCATACAAGTTAAAATGTCCCCCTTTCAATATGTAGAGGGGAAAAATATCAGGACTTTTTGTTTTTCATTTAAAAGTTGGAATCATCTTTTAAAGTGCAAGTGGCTTTTCATAGGTCTCTTCAGATTAAAAATATTTCATTTAGCCTTTACAATCTCTGAAGAGGGTTTATGTTTTAACACCATGTAAAACAGTATTTGCAAACTGTTGACATGGAAATGGGCCCACCTCTGTGTTTCCTTGGGCAAGGCCAGTGATTTTTAAAAATTGCATGTGAATTCCTTTATGTGGAGCTTTCCCTTTGCCAGTCTGACCAGACCCAGTTGTCCTATACTCTCATTCACACATTTACCTTAACTTAAAGGCATATGATTTTTCAACTTCTGCTGTAAATGTATTTGGGGTTATCAAATACATGTGAGATGTCCTTTGGTCTGAATTCTACCAAATAGACCCCAAATTGAAGGTTTTACTTTCCTTATATTTTCCTCTTGCTCTAACCCTGGTTGCTATTGTCCAGGGTCATACTAAAGAGGTGGTGAACATGGGCTTTTCATCTAAAATCCTCTTCCCTGGGTGCACAGCCTTTTCTCACTTTATCTTTTCTGGTGGTACTTTATTCCCTCTGTCCATTGCAATGGCCACACTCACCAGTTATCCCCCTAGCACATCAGGTGTATCAAACCACCTTACACAATTACTCCCTTTTTAGAGCCTTGGTTTCTTCATATGTAAAATTCAAGTTGAAGCTAAGTGACTTTTCAGATTTTCTTGGTAAGTGGCTTCACATGAAGTTGGTTTGGCATTAACTAGAGCCGTGGTCGGCAAACTGCGGCTCGCGAGCCACATGCGGCTCTTTGGCCCCTTGAGTGTGGCTCTTCCACAAAATACCACAGCCTGGGCGAGTCTATATTGAAGAAGTGGCGTTAGAAGAAGTTTCAGTTTAAAAAATTTGGCTCTCAAAAGAAATTTCAGTCGTTGTACTGTTGATATTTGGCTCTGTTAACTAATGAGTTTGCCGACCACTGAACTAGAGCGTAAGATAAATGTCTTTTCCCAGGGTGCTCTCTTTGCTTTCCCCTGGCAGTTAACAAGTCTTCCTTAGGCTGGCTCCGAGGGTGCCTCAGTTTGTGCCTCCAACTTCTGCTCATTCCTAGTTCCTAGAGTTTTTCTGTTTGTTTATTTTGTTTTGTTTGCTGGACTATTCAGGACTTCCTTCCACTGCAGGTAAAAGTGCTTTTCTCAGCCCTAGCCGGTTTGGCTCAGTGGATAGAATGTCAGTCTGCAGACTGAAGGGTCCCAGGTTCAATTCCAGTCAAGGGCACATTCCCGGGTTGCTGGCTCGATCCCCAGTGAGGGGTGTGCAGGAAGCAGCCAATCAATGATTCTTTCTCATCATTGATGTTTCTATCTCTCTTTCCCTCTCCTTTCCTCTCTGAAATCAATAAAAATATTTTTTTTTTTTCTAAAAAGTGCTTCTCCCAGAGCTGGCAGATCTGGCAGCTTGTACAGTCTCCTGGGTTCCACAGGGGAGTCCTTAAGTCCTTTTCCAGTGAGTTCTGGTCACCCCCCAGGTTCTTAAACTGTCCTCCCAGCATGGCAATTGCATCCCAAGTTCTCTTTCTAGCTCTGGAAATGTCTCTCTTCTCTCCCTCCTTTCCTTTCATGTTTTCTAACAGCTAATTATCCTGTTTTCTGTGATCATGTGTCATTTTGCTTCTTTTATAAAACAAGACAAGACAAATCGGGGGTCATACAATTAGTTACCAAAAGGAAACAGTCTGCCCTGTCAAGGCCATCACCCACAGATGCACCAGGACTTTTGGACTGTGTGTAACCCCTGGGTTGTCCTGTCATTCTGAAACTTTGTTGTTGTTTAAAATGGATATTGGAAAGAAAAAGCCATGATTTCCTGGGATAGGCAATCAATCTGGTTCTGGTGGGGTGAGATGTGGTGTCCAGCCCAAGCAAGGTTAGACATGAGCACCATGCTGAGGAGCTTATATTTGACTAGAGGCCTGGGCACGGGGTCCCTCATCCTGGCCTGCTCCCTCTTGTAATCTGGGATCCCTCGCGGAATGTCAGACTGCCGGTTTTGGCTCGATCCCTGCAGGCTGGCTGAAACTGGCAGTCCGACATCTCTGAGGGATGTAGTAGTGTGCGAAGCTGCAGGCTGCCAGGGAGGAGCCTGAGCCTGGGCTGGGTGCCGCTGCATCTACCACTGCTCGCTGCTCGGTAGCACTGCCACGGAGGCGGGAGAGGCTCGCGTCACTGCAGCTGTGCTTGCCAGCCGTGAGCCCAGCTTCTGGCGCCCATCAGCTGAGCGGCGCTCCCACTGTGGGAGCATACTGACCACCAGGGGATAGCTCCTGCATTGAGCATCTATCCTCTGGTGGCCAGCGCATGTCATAGCAACCGGTCGACCAGTCATTTGGTCGTTTGATCACTTAAGCTTTTATATACATAGATGGGAAAATCACTACTAGGTTGGAACCAAAGATTCCTCCTTCCCCTTCTTTTCTCATAAAAAACTTGATATTTTCCTTATCGTTCTGTACATAACTGTTTGAACACCTGGGTGGAAGCTTGTGTAAATGTTCCTCAGAAGACATGTATGAAAATGTTTATAGCAGCACACTCATAAATAGCCCAAAGTGGAAGCTATCCAAACATCCGTCAACAATAGAATATATTAATGAATTGTGCCTTATTTACACAATGGAATGCTATGTGAATGATTCACTTATAGCTACATGCAACAATATGGATGAGTCTCACAGATAGTATTGAGTAAAAGAAACCAGACACAAAAGACAATACTATAAGATTAGTTTATATAGTGGAAAAAAACCCACCAAAACAGGCAAAACTAAGCTACGCTGTTAGAAGTCACAATATTGATTACTCTAGGAGGCGGGGGGAGTGACAAGGAAGGAATGGGGTGATTCTGAAGTGCTGGCACTGTTCTATTTCTTGATTTAATGCTGTGTACATGAGTGTGTTCAGTTTACGAACGTTCACCAAGCTATACATTTACAACATATGTGTTTTTTTGGTATGTATCTTATACTCCAATAGAAAATGAAAAGCAAAAATAAAAGCAACACAAAACAGCATCTTGGCCTTTTGTAGATCCCACAAAAGGCCCATTAAACAAACAAACAAAAAAATGAGAATAAGCCAGTCTAGATTTTGAATACAATCATTTCACTGGTGGTAGGGAATGATTTAGGCAGACAGTATTAACTCCAATAGTTTCCTTGTTATAAAAGTAATCCATTTTGAAAATAAAAATAAATTTAGTACTTAATATATGCATAAAGTACCCCAAATTCAAAAGGTTATTGTTAATGAGATTATGCAATCATAATCTAGAATAAACAATAAAAAGGAAAAATTAAAACACTATTTCAGGGTGTTGGTTTCATTTTATTTTTAAATACTATTAGGTTAGCATTGCATAATGTGTAGAAGATGTATTTTTTTAAAAGTTAATTACTTTAATTTTAATTAATTAGTTAATTAAAATAGGTAAGACATTCACTTGGTTCAAACTTTTAAATGTTAAAAAGGGTATCCTGTCCCTTGGGTACTCAGTTCCCCCCACCCAATCAACCAATGTTCCAGTTATTTTGTGTCCATTCAGAAATATTTTATGCACATGCAACAAATATGCTTAAACACTTTTGCCCCCCCCCCCATTTAACCAAGCACTGGTGCACCACAGACACTGTCTCCACCTTGCTTTTTATATTTAACAGTATATCTTCACAATTACTTCATATTAATAGACAAAATGCTTTCTCTTTTTGATAGCATAATATTTTATTGTGTAATATATCAGGACTTGTTTAGCCTGTTCCTACTGATGGACAGTAACATTATATCCATGCTTTGTTACTTCAAATAAAGCTGCAATAAATAAATAGCTTTCCACATACATTATTTCATACATTTGAATAAATGTTTGTCTGGCAAATATGGAAAACTAGTTAACTTTGTATTATCAGGCATTCATTTGCTTTCTCCTGTTTTAATCTGGGTTCTTTAAGATTCAGGTCAAAGTTTTCCTTGGGAAATCCTTCCCTGACCACCCTTTCCCAATTTCACCCCGGAGTAGAACTTTGTGTGGACTAGGGAACCCAATCTCCCTCCCAAGTAGGAAAATGTATTTCAAATCTCAAAATATCTATAAATTTGTAAACATACTTCAGAACACAACGAAGAACTGCTTATACCTAAAAAGTTTTAGCTATAAAATATTGAAGAAATCAATATGAAATTAAAGACCAGAATGTTTTAAATTGGGATTCCTGAGATACATGTTTGGTTTCATGTAGTTTATCTGGGATTCGACTCTGGGAACCCAGAGTGAAAAGGTGGGAAAAGTAAGACAGGGAAAAGGGTAGGGTCTATATGTGTTGCCTGTGGCAATTGCTAGCTGTCGGCCATTTTGAAAAATAAAAATAAGTTTAGTATATTGAATTGTCTACTTGGAAGGTCAGGATGCTGGAGCACTAATCCACTGAATCCTTTCCCCAGCGATTGAAGTTTGTCCTGAGGACATTGTCTCCCTCACACTTTTGGTTGTTTGCCAGTGGGAAGAGGGGCCTGCAGCTGCACAGGAGAGGGCCCTGGGCCAGTAGGTGGGATGAGTCACAGCCGTGGGCAAACTACTGCCCGAGGCCGGATCCGGCTGTTCTATCCGGTTCTCTTGCTCTCCCCTCCGCTCCTTTACTTTGAATTTATATTAGTTCACACAAACACTCCATCCATGCTTTTGTTCCCGGCCCTCCGGTCCAGTTTAAGAACCCACTGTGGCCCTCGAGTCAAACAGTTTGCCCACCCCTGGCTAGGAGGACACTGTAGGTGCCAGGTGAGTCTGAACCACAGGGAACTGGCCCCCTCAGCTGCAGGTGAGATTCAGTCAGAGATGTGGAGGGCATGGGACAGGGCTGGTGCCGTCTGTTTAGTTATGTGATGAATTGAGTGTACAAAATGGCAGGCATCCCAGCCAGCATGACTCAGTGGTTGAGCATCGACCTATGAACCAGGAGGTCAGGGTTCGATTCTGGGTCAGGGCACACACCCAGATTGCGGGCTTAATCCCCAGGGTGGGGCATGCAGGAGACAGCCGATTAATGGGTTTCTCTCATCATTGATGTTTCTGTCTCTTTCTCCCTCTCCCTTCCTCTCTGAAATCAATAAAAATCTATTTATTTATTTTTTTAAACGGCAGGCACTGCTGTGGCTTGAAATTCTGGTCTGGAGTTCCCTACAGTGTCAAATAGGGGAACTCATTCTGGGTGCTTAGAACTATTAGCTTATTTGTACAAGGCCCCAAATTGTATTGCATAACAAGTCTGTGAGATATCATTCTCCTGACTCTTTTTTTTTTTTCATTGTGATAAGATATACATGACTCAAAATTTGATTTTAACCATTTTCATATGTGCAGTTTAGTGGCCTTAAATACATTCACACTTTTGTGTAACCATCACCACCATTCATTTCTTGAACTTTTTTTATCTTCCCAAACTGACACTTACTAGTAGTGCCCATTAAACAATAACTTGCCATGTAACCTTCCCCTATTTGCTGACAACCACCATTCTATTTTTTGCCTCTGAATTTGACTACTCTAGGTACCCGATATAAGTGGAATCATACAATATTTGTCCTTTTATAACTGGCTTATTTTACTTAACATGATGTCTTCAAGGTTCATAACGTGTCAAAATTTCCTTCCTTCTAAAGGCTGAATAATATTCCATTGTATGTGTATACCACACTTTCTTTTGTTTATCCATCCACCTGTTGATTTAAGCTTGGATTACTTCGATTTTTTTTTTTGACTACTGTGAATAATGCTGCTATAAACATGGGTTTAAAGATATCCGTTTGAATCCTTGCTTTCAATTCTTTTGCGTATACACCCAGAGTGGAATCATATGGTAATCCTATTTTAATTTTGTAAGGAACCACCATACCATTTTCTATAGTGGCTATACTATTTTACATTCCCACCAAGAGTGCACAAGGGTTCCAATTTCACCTTCTTCTCACTGACACTGTTTACTTCTAATTGGTGTCCTTGATATTTCATTGTGGTTTTGATTTACATTTCCCTAATGATTAGTAATGCTGAACATCTTTTCATATGCTTGTTGGCAATTTGCATGACTATTGAAGTCCTTTGATCATTTTTAAAATCAGGTTTTGTTGTTGTTGTTGTTGAGTTGTAGAATTTCTTTAGGGATATTAACCCTAATCACATATATAATTTGCAATTATTTTCTCCCTTTCCTTGGTTTGCCTTTTTTTCTCACTCTTTTTTTGTCTATTTTTAAGATGTTGGGGCTTAAACTGATTTAGTGACTTGTCAAGATCACAAATATCTTTATTGGAGCCACTGGGACTTGAACATGGGCCTCGACTCTTTACCTACTTTCCTTTTTGACTATTTTACCCCAATCCCTAGCATTTGGTTACATTGGCATAAAATATAGTTTGACCTGTGGCAATTGTTACTGTATAAACAAAGTGCCGAGTAACAAAATTTTAGCTTGTTCTTTGGATGACCCAGGCTCTTGCTGCTATCCTTTTAGTCCTCCTCGCCCATCAGTCCGTGGTGATGCTTATATAGATACAGAATGCACCTGGCTGACTTTAGTTACATTAATTAGCTAACTAATTAATTTACTTTATTTTCTCCATTATGTCCTCCTTAAAACGTTCTATTCTGTTTCTTAAGGTGTTTTTAAGAATCAGAACATATTTTCCAAAGGCCATTTATTCACTCTAATAATTTCTTTAAAATGTGGCAGAAAAACCTAGCCATGGTTGTCTCCATAGGAGCAAGCTTCCATGCTCTGAAAATTTTAAAGCACTAATGATAGTACTGCTGGCCACTGCCTGCATTTGTGCCTGACACAAGGTAGGCCTCCAGTAAATATTTGTCAAATGAATGCTGCAATGCCACAACAAAGGGAGAGAATTTGTCAGGAAAGTGGGCTCAATTGTTTAATTTACCAGGAAAAAGGAGCAGTATTTTCTACATTATGGCCTCTGTGGAAATTGGTTTTATTTGTCTCATTCTTCATGTCTGAGCTTCGGGATCCCACATACCTGGGAGGAGCCAGGAATAAATCTCTCCAGAAGAACACAGCAAGCCTAAGTAGGATATCTGGCTGGATGTTGAAGGGAACCAGGCCTTGGGCCCTTTTTTAAAAAAAAAAAAAATTCTTTATTGATTAAGGTATTACATATGTGTCCTCATCTCTCCATTAACCCCCCCAAGCCCCCCTCCACTCATGCCCTCACCCCCCTGGTGTCCGTGTCCATTTGTTAGGCTTATATGCATGCATACAAGTCCTTTGGTTGATCTCTCCCCCTTACTCCCACCTTCCCCTTCCTTCCCTCTAAGGTTTGACAGTCTGATCGATGCTTCTCTATCTCTGGATCTGTCCCTGTTCATCAGTTTAGAGGAAGATAAATACCACATGAGCTCACTCATTTATGGAATACTAGTGACCCGGTGCATGAAATTCGTGCATATTAAGAGGGGATTAATTAGAGGAAATAATTTAATATTGCTATTTGCCCTTTCTTTATAATAGAAGTGTCAGAGATTAAAGAAAATTAGTAAAATGTATATGAAAACCTTCCTCCTGTCAGAGTCTGGGGCTCACCACAGGACCCAGAGTCAAGTCCCCACCCACCCACATGCACCTCAAAATCACGTGAGACCCAGACCTGGCCAGCCCCCCCCCCGCCCCATTGGGCTAGATCCAGACCGGCCAGTCCCACCCTTGTCAAGTCCTGCTGGGCAGGGGCATAGCCTCAGGTCCTGGTATAGTGCTAGGATGGGGGGTGTGGCCTGAGGTCCCCCAGCCCAGACCGGGGTGGGGGGCATGCCTTGAGGTCCTCCGTCAAGTCCCGCCAGGTGGGGAACACGGCCTGAGATCCCCTGTCAAGCCCTGCTGGGTGGGGGGCATGGCCTGAGGTTCCCTGTCAAGCCCCGCCAGGTGGGGAGGTGCAGCCTCAGGTTCCCCGGCCCAGCACCAGGAGGGGGGTGCAGCCTCAGGTCTCCCGTCAAGCCCTGCTGGGCAGGGGCAGGGCATGAGTTCCCCCGACCCAGCACTGGGGGTGCCCCTTGAGGTCCTCTGTCAAGCTCCACTGGGTGAGGGGCACTGCCTGAGGTCCCCTGTCAAGCCACACCTGGTGGGGGGTGCGGCCTGAGGTCCCCTAGCCTGGTGCTTGGGTGGGGGTAGCAGCCTGAGGTTCCCCATCAAGCCCTGCCGGGTGAGGGGTGCAGCCTGAGATCCCCTGTCAAGCCCTGCTGGGTGGGGAACATGGCCTGAGGTCCCCTGTCAAGCCCCACGGGGCCTGGGGAGGGCATAGCCTCAGGTCCTTGCTGATTACTCCTTAAGGCTCCTTATGGGAACTTGGCCTCAGCTGTGGGTGCAGCCATCTTTTGTGACGGAGTGATGGTCAATTAGCATATTCCCTCTTTATTAGATAGGATAATGGGCCCTTTTGATGAAAGTGTCCTGCTTCCCCACTGTATTGTGAGAGGTTCTGAAGAGGATTCTTGAAAAAGCAATGAAACTTTGGGGCCTTTCAACATGATTTCTTTTCAACAATGACCCCTTGAGTAAATCACTGCACATCCTGGGCCTCCACTTCCTTTCATTCACAATAATAGAGTTGAACCAGAGAGAGATTCTCCTGGGGCCCTGAAATGCTATATTACTATTTTAGTATTCAATTTGAAAGATAATATGGAAAAATAAATTGAGCAGGTCTAAGAGTTAAATATAAATAAATACTCTATTTTAAATCACAGTCTCCTGGTCATTAAAGATTCTGGAAAGCTCAAATAGACTTTCCCCCCTCTTTTTTAGTTTTTATTTCAATTACTATCTCTAACATAATCTCAGTTTATGACCTTAATCTATAGAATAAAAACCCAGAGACTGTTCTGGCAGAATGACCAGTCTCTATGATGTACACTGACCACCAGGGGGCAGACACTCAATGCAGGAGCTGCCCCCTGGTGGTCAGTATGCTCCCACAGCTGGAGCACTGCTCAGCCAGCTGCGGTGGTGGTGGCGGGAGCCTTTCCCACCTCCGCTGCAGCGTTAAGGAGTGGCAAGCCAAGCAGTAAGGAGCGAGCAGGTGGGTGGTTAGGAGAGAGGGGTCCCGGATTGCGAGAGGGCGCAGGCCGGGCTGAGGGACTTCCTCCTCTCCCCTCACATGAATTTTGTGCATCGGGCCTCTAATTATGTAATAAAAATGATATATATTCACACATATAATTAAATTCTAATGTGATAGCATCATAGGGGTAATTGTAGTCAACTGAATATTTGATTTCTATTTGTTTATGTGACCATGTTGTCTGGCTGCCTGCTAACCTTCGAATATTTTTCTATGTATTGGTATATACTTTCCTATTTTAGGAGTCCTGCCTTCCCAAGGGAGAAGCCCCAAAACTCAATTTCCTGACAGATAGGTTGTAGCAGGCCTGTGACTTTGGCCCTATTAGTCAAGACACATGAACTTGAGAGTCTGAGAAGCAAGCTGGTGATGAAGTAGACATCAGGAGGAACCCCTTTTCTGACCTGGGTTGTGGCCAAGGCAGCAAGTGATGGATGCAGGTCCTCATAGCTACTGTCAATAGTAGGTTCACACACAAACTGCTGTGAGTGTTGTTCATTGACATCAGCCTGACTCTGGCCCTCCTGGAGGTTCTGTGAACTTCCATATTACCTTCACTAAATCATTTTCCTGCTAAAACTCGACAGAATGGATCCTGCTGCTGGCAAACAAGAGCATTGACTGGAAGAGTTTATTTCCCAAATAGTCTCTTATATACCCAGGATCGAAGTATTTACTTCCCAAGGCCAAAAAATGATCTTTGTGGTAACTGTCCTTAAACTCAGTTATTTAGTCCATAAAGTAATATGACTGGTGCTTTAGTAACAATAATTTATTCATTCAACAAATCTTGTGCTCAGAGTTGAAAGGCTATGGTGATTTGTAAGATATAAGCCTTGTCTCTGAAAACTCACATCTGTTTTAAAGCTGAGCTTCTATTCTTGGGTGACTTAATAATTATAATAATGCTTAACATTAATGAGTACGTACTGTGCTTGCACATGTGTTAACTCGTTGAACCTTCCCAAAGAGTAGGTACATCTATTATTCCTACTCATGAGGAAAGCCAAGACTCTTGCTTGAGGCCATAGAGCCAGTAAGCAGCAGAGCTGGGATTCAAAGCCAGGTGGCCTGGCCCCAGACCCACATCCTTAACACCCCTCTAGGGCAGTGTGCTCGCGTCGCTGACAGCATTTTGATTAAGATACTACCATTTATATGCTTCATCTTTGAAACAGCTTCTTTCTCATTATAAAACTGAGAATCTATCAGCAGTCACTACTGAACCAGGAAAGAGTAAACATTCCTCCCTTCTTTTTAAAGATAAAACCGTTCACCCCAAATGGACCATAACCTTTCCCTCAGTGCCCTTGGGCACAGCTGAGTGAGACTAGGACTTAAAAAAACACACCACACACACACACACAAAAAAAAAACACAAACAAAAAACTAAACGCTTCACCTCCCGCCCTTGCTCTTTCCTCTTTGTGACTTACTCTTAACACAATAGCAGAGGGATCCTGTCCCTTCCCTGTTCAAAACCCTGCACTGTCCTCTCCTGTTACTCAGAGTAAAAACCAAAATTCTTGTTAAGACATAAATTCTCACATAATTTGACTTTGCTTACTTCTCAGATTGCATCTCCTGTGAGGATCTCCTCTCCCACAGTGCCTGGCCCCCAAAAGTCTTAATAATATTTGTTGAATAGAGTGAATGAATGAGTGAATGAATGAGCAAGTAGGTAAGAAAAAGAACTACTTTCCAAAGGGAGTGTAGGGAGGTATCTATTGCCTCTAAAATCAGAATATACAGTGTATCTGTTCATTATAGCAACTTGTAAGTCTTCTTCAGCATGGAGAGAAGCCCGTGGGTACTAATTTTTCTGAATCTCCTAGCTGGAAAAGTATGATTTACCAATTTTGCTGTTACTGAAAGTGGTTTAGAATAGTATGTCCCACACTCATCTCTTAGAGAAACAGTTAAAATGGCTGTGTTGGCTTTACTTTTTCTAAGACTTTAAAATGGCATATTTTAAGTGGCAATGATATATTTTAAAATCTTGTTTAATATTTTAAAATGTTTTATTTGTTTGTCTAGATTCCACATATGAATGAAATCATATGGTATGTGTCTTTCTCTGTCCGAGTTATTAATTTAGCATTATACCCTCAAGGTCTACTCATATTGTCACAATTGGCAAGATTTCATTCTTTTTTATAGGTGAATATATATATACTAGTAGCCCTGTGCACAAATCTGTGTGCCGGTAGGTCGCTGCTGCCCTCCTGTAGCTTCCTCCGCCCCCCTCATAGCTTGCTGCCCTGCCCCCTCCTGTAGCTCTCCACCTCCAGCTTGCTTGCTGCCCTGTCCCCTCCTGTAGCTCTCCGCCGCCGCTTGTAGTTCGCTGCCCCACCCTCCTGCAAATCCGTGATCTGGTCGTTACCTAGTCAGTCGGTATGCCTCACGGTGTAACGGGTAATTAGCATATTCCTCTCTTATTATATAGGATGCCACAATTTCTAAATCCATTTATCTGTTGATGGACACTTAGTTGTTTCCATATCTTGTCTATTATAAATAATTAGAGGCACGATGCACGAAATTCGTGCAAGGGTAGGCCTTCCTTCCCCTGGCTGCCGGCACTGGCTTCCCTCTGGCACCTGGGCTTCCCTCACAGCCCCAGCTTCGTCCGGAAGGACATCCGGTGTAATTAGCATATTACGCTTTTATTATTAGAGATGTTGCAATGAACAAAGGGGTGCAGGTATTTTTTGAATTGGTGTTTTCATATTCTTTTGATAAATATCCAGAAGTGTGTATAGTTAGATCATGTGGTAGTTCTGTTCTTTTCTTTTTTAATTTTTTTTTAAATATATATTTTATTGATTTTTTACAGAGAGGAAGGGAGAGGGATAGAGAGCTAGAAACATTGATGAGAGAGAAACATCGATCAGCTGCCTCCTGCACACTCCCCACTGGGTATGTGCCCACAACCAAGGTACATGCCCTTGACCAGAATCGAACCTGGGACCCTTGAGTCTGCAGGCCGACGCTCTATCCACTGAGCCAAACCAGTTAGGGCAGTAGTTCTGTTCTTATTTGAGGACTCTCCATAGTGGCTGCCCATCAACAGTATATGAGTGTTTCCTTTTCTCCACATCCTCTCCAAACACACCTTTGTTGAGTTCTACATTCTGCCAGGTACTGGGAATACAACAATTAATAAGATATTTTCTCTGCCCCCTCAAGTCAGGGGCAGGTAAGTAAATAGGAATGATCAAGGGAGTATTAAAACTACATAGTATTTGTCCAGCCGGCATGGCTCAGTGGTTGAGTGTTGACCTATAAACTAGGAGGTCACGGTTCCATTCTCGGTCAGGGCACATGCTCAGGTTGCAGCTTGATCCCTAGTGTGGGGCATGCAGAAGGCAGCCGATCAATGACTCTCTCTCATCATTGATGTTTCTATCTCTCTCTCCCTCTCCCTTCTGCTCTGAAGTCAATAAAAATGTATTAAAACAAAAAAATGACATAGTATTTATTCATGATACACTTAGGGTACTATGGAAGTTCATAGGAGAAATATAATGACTAGCAGGCCAATCACTAAGTAAATGTTATTTGAATAATGAATGGATGAGTGAGCGACTGAGTGAGTGAATAAATGAATGAATGAGGGAATATAATTGGTATGAGAGTACAGAACCTGCAAGGCATGTAGTCATCATCGAAGGAGAGATGCTTCTCCAATTTCACTATTTTGAATGAGATGAAACATGACTGTGGGAGTGCCAGCAATGCTGCAGTCAGCATGTCCAAGCCACTTGGCTCAAGCTCCAATAAAATGGCTCTGATGGGCAAAATTGCACCCTTCTGAAGCTCTTTTCAGGTTTTTCATAATTAATTAAATAAAATATGTGCTTGTCTTCAAGGCAGCTGACTGTACAGCCAAAATGGATTGCTTAACGTTGCCTATGATTTCGCATAAGGTATCAGATCACAGCTGTGATCATGGCGAAGAGGGAATTGTTTTTCCTGCTGAACTTCGCTCCTTAGTTTCAGCACACCTCTTGGATCCCTTACATGGTCTCTGTGCCAGTTATTTGCTAGTATGTATTGCTGATTCTACGCACGGCACAGCAGGGTTTATCAGAGGGACATTTACTCTTGATAAGTCCATGGTACGGTAAACATTTGCTGTGGAACTGGAAAGAGCTAGTTCAAGCCAGTTCTTAGTTTCCCTGGTCAATCTTAAGTTTTTATAAACAATTACCTTTTTCTTCATTTCTTCCTACTGAATCAAAGTCATAGAAATCTTGCCTTTAAAAATAATCCTCATTTTAATACACTAAATTGCTTAAAGTAATTATAAATAAAATTTTAATGTTTTAGTATGCATTTTTAAAAGTTGAAGTTAGAATTGCATGATTTGAAATACTTTTCCCTGATATGTTTTTATTATTATCTGAAGAATGATCCAGTCACTATATAATTGTGGGGTCTTTCAATGTAGGAAATCTTTCTCTTAAAGAGTTTCCTTTACTGGTTACCTGTAAGTTTTATCAACTTCCATCTCATCAACATTCTATTCCAGGCTTTACACGCACTTTATCCCAAATGAAATCAGCATGTTTAACAGATCCAGGATTACTTTTGTCTTATCAATAATGGTCAGACAACAAGTTAGCAAAGCAAAACAACACACAATAAAGTTTTTAAATCTCTTCTTGAACACAATTTCCAGTGTCTACTCGCTGTTTCATCAAATGGGTATAAACTACATTACTGCTCAGGCCAATCTTTATGTCATATCTCATCTTCTTTTATTACCCTGTCTGCATATCTTCTTTTTTTAAAAAATTACATTTTTATTGATTTCAGAGAGGAAGGGAGAGAGGGAGAGAGAGATAGAAACATCAATGATGAGAGAGAATCATTGATTGGCTGCCTCCTGCATGCTCCACACTGGGGATCAAGCCACAACCCGAGCAGATGCTCTGATCGGGAATGGAACCGTGACCTCCTGGTTCATAGGTTGACACTCCACCACTGAGTCATACCGGCCGGACGGTCTGAGTACCTTCTTCAAATTCCTTTTCCTTATTAATTTCCTTATTTGCATCTTTCAATTCATGTCACTTCTATGACTAACAAACTCTAAAGAATATATTTTAATTTTTTTTGTTGTTGTTATCTATCACAATTGTCAATCGGAAAAGCTGAATGGCTTGACTCTTTCTAAAAATCTAAATGAGTGGCTCTTTAACTAATATGGACCTCAAATGATTTTCATTTTTTGTGAGCCAAGGGACCTAGATTTTAAAACATTTCCTTAACAACCACCATATATAATTCCTGTTTATTTACTACACCACTTCTAAACTATATGGTATGAAACTGGGTGAAAGTTTTCATTCATACTAGTGCAGACGCAGGAAAGATTGAAGGACGGCTCCTTCTCCCCATGTAGCCTCTTAGCTCTTGCTCTTGCCCTTTTACATGATCTTTATCTACTAGACAAACTGTTACTTTGTCTACTAGACAAGTGTGAGCATTCACTCTCACACTGAGAAAGAAAAGCAAGAGTCTAGAATATAAGTAATAAATATTTGTTATTATTTTCAAAGAAAGAGCCATAAAATTTTAAACACTATAAGAGGTATATTATTTTTATTAATTTTCACAAGTTGATACATTATTTTGAAAAACAGAGAGAAATCGGTACATAGAAAATAACACAAAGGTAAATCAAGAAAATATTAAACCAAGATAGATTTGAACTCTGACTTTTTAAAAGTCTTCTGAAACTGTTTGTTTTTACTTATTTTAAACAGTAAGTATTTATTTGAGCATCTATTATTATGCCTAGCACAATGCTAAACACTGTAAGGAAAAATATAAAAAGTATATCACATGGTTCTTGTCCCTAAATATTTTGTAATCTAGCTATTTATTATTATAAAGACATTAAAAAAACTCCAGACCCTATCTCCTGTAGGTAAAATCATCTTCAAAAGTAATCACTTTGGAAGGTTATACAGTTAGTTCAACAATCCTTCCATTGCTCAAAATGGTTTTTGCTTCTTTTCCTTCAGGACTGCCTTTGGAATCATTATACAAATAATTTAAGAAAAGCAGGCTCGGTGTGTTAGTTCAGAATGCCACTTCATCTTCCTCAAGCACCTAGCTTAGTCACCTGAATTAATCACTAGGTTCGTGCTCAGTGACTTCTGGTTGTTTTTTAATCTCTAATTCATCCCAAAGACAAGTTTTGCTATTCTTTTTTTTTTTTGGGAAAAAATAAAATTATTTTTTATTTATACCTTACAAGTTGAAACTCCTAGGTCAGAACTATTATACATGATTGGAATAAACTCATGCAGTAGAGCAGTCTATTGTAACCAATGTCTATTACCACATTCTGTTGTTGGCACCTTTTATCACTTTAATAAACATGACAACCATATGTGCTGGGCACTATCATTACAGCAAACAGGGGCAGACCTGGGACTTAAATTCAGGTCTGTCTGGTTTTCAAGATTGTGATATCAATTGCTATTCAATTAGCTGCTCTTAAGCCTCTAAGGATTTTTTTTGGTTTGTTTTCTGGTTTTTTTTTTTTGTTTTTTTGTTTTTTTTATTCTTGATAACCTTCAAAACAATGTACTGCAGAATTCCTGGACAGTAAATACTGAGAACAAGGAGCCCTTCTCATCACCATTGTGTCCTCTGCAGCATCCGTCAGGAGTGGGATACTTGCATGTAGGATTTCACTGAAGGGCTGCCTCACATGAGCTGTTCAGCGGCTGGAAACATCACAGTGGGCTGATGGTAAAGATGAGGAGGGGTCCAGATGAGGTTTGAGGGGGATTTCTTTCTGTTCTATTATTCCAGGGTTTTCACTACTCCTTAGATGTCTGGCTTTGACAACGAAGGACAGAAAGGTCTGCCAGAAGCTGGCAGCAGATTTTCCCAATACTCCCTTCTAGCCCTGTGTTTTAAAAAATACATAGTGAATTAATTTAGAGATTTGTATCATATATATATATCCAATACATATAAGTTAGGTGAATAATCAGGATAAACTAGAGATTCAGTTTCAACATAAAGACAGAACAACTATGTTTATATCCATTCATGCCAGGGGTCTTTCTCAAATTTCTATCCTCAGTAACAATCATAAGGCTTTATACCACCTGTCAGAAAAAGACAATTTGTTTGAGTTTTATAGACTTACTAGAGGCCTAGTGCATGAATTCGTGCACCATTGGGGTCCCTTGGCCTGGCCTGCGGGATAGGGCTGTGAAACCAGCTCTCCGACATCCCCCGAGGGGTCCCGGATTGCAAGAGGGCACAGGCCAGGCCGAGGGATCCCACCAGTGCACGATTGGGGCCAGGGAGGGATGCAGGAGGTTGGCCAGCCAGGGAGGGACCGCAGGAAGGCTCCAGGGTGTGTTCTGGCCCGTTTTGCTCAGTCCTGATCAGCCGGACCCCAGCAGCAAGCTAACCTACCGATTGGAGAGTCTGCCCCCTGGTGGTCAGTGCACGTCATAGTGAGCAGTTGAGCGGCCTTAGCATATCATTAGCATATTATGCTTTGATTGGTTGAACGAACGACCAGACGGCCGGACACTTAGCATATTAGGCTATAGGATATTCATTCTGAAATTTCTATCAGGGTTCTACTCAATATTTTAGTGCAATGACAAGTCTATGAAGATGGGTTTTTTTTAAAAATATATTTTTATTTATTTCAGAGAGGAAGGGAGAGGGAGAGAGAGATAGAAACATCATTGATGAGAGAGAATCATTGATTGGCTGCCTCCTGTATACCCCTACTGGGGATTGAGCCCACAACCCAGGCATGTGCTCTTGGTTGGAATCAAACCTGGGACCCTTCAGTTCACAGGCCGACTCTCTATCCACTCAGCCAAATCAGCTAGGGCTATGAAGATAGTTTTTAATGTAATGAGGCAAAATATAATTCTTCAAAAAGTAACTAGAAACAGAATTCAAATAACTTTGTTAGTATTTATTCCCTGCTTTTAGAAAAAAGAGTACAAAGGTTCCTTGTCACAGACCTTTGTGTTAAATATATTTTTACAGTTATTTTCCCCCTTTACTTATGAAACAATGAATAAATAAATATGTTGGGATGATAACAATGTCAGAAATCTGGGTGCATACAGGTTTCTGTGTAATCACAAATGTCTGTAAACAGCATGTTTGGGAGTTCAGTGTTCAAGGAGTGTGTGGCTTTACTCTAGAGAATAATGTTTTCTCTTTAGTGGCTAATGCATTTAAAGGTCGCCTGGACAATGATAATTAAAATAAGTTGTTTCTCACTTATTTGAAGGATTTTAATCATCACCAAAGTATGCTTTCCTCCTTTTTTAATTATACTTATACTAGAGGCCTGGTGCATGCATTCGTGTACCAGTGGGGTCACTCAGCCTGGCCTGTGCCCTCTCACAATCTGGGACCCCTCGGGGGAGGTTGGAGAGCCGGTTTTGGCCCGATCCCCGTAGGCATGATCCAGACAGGAGGAAGCCCGATCGTGTGCATTAAGCGTCCATCCCCTGGTGGTCAGTGCGCATCATAGTGACCAGTCGACCGGTCGTTTGGTCGCTTAGGCTTTTATATATACAGATTGAGTACTTTTTTTCTAAGTATGATATCTATAAAAACCATCTTCTCTAATAAATATCCATATCTCCCCAAAAAATGTTTGGATAAGTGATTTTACAATCTAAATAAATTTACTTTAGCAAAGTCATTCCATTCAAAAATGAAGAGTATTGCCGAAACCGGTTTGGCTCAGTGGATAGAGCGTCGGCCTGCGGACTGAAAGGTCCCGGGTTCGATTCCGGTCAAGGGCATGTACCTTGGTTGCGGGCACATCCTCAGTGGGAGGTGTGCAGGAGGCAGCTGATCGGTGTTTCTCTCTCATCGATGTTTCTAGCTCTCTATCCCTCTCCCTTCCTCTCTGTGAAATATCAATAAAATATATTTTAAAAAAAAATGAAGAGTATTCTAAATCCCAGTGAAATGGATAAAGAAGTATAAAATGGGTTAAATATATACTAGCACTGAATAGAAAAGAGGAGACAGCAGATATTGTGACTAGTTTTTGGAAGATGGAAAAGGAATGACATTCTATTAAAGAGAGAGACAGAGAGAATCAGAGATGCAAATAGAACAGTAATTTCCTCCCCTTCTCCCCCCCGCCCCAATGTCATCAATGATGAAGTAGATTGATTGTAACAAATAGTATAATTTAGAAATAAGGAGATATTAGAGAAGGCAAAGACCTGTTATTCTTCTTTCAACAATGAAAAAGAAGTTAATTAGAAATTTATAGAAAACCGAATGTTGTACAAAGAAAGTCACAGTTCAAGTATGAAGTAAATGAAAATATGATATGGATTTGGACTATGGATGAAATGTAAGAGAAGAAACTCAATTTGACCTTGATGCTTAAAACTCTCCTACAAGTGGTTCAAGTTTTGTAAAATAGGATTATAACTCTTTCTCCATAGTTTCATGCTTACCACTTGGTTCTGCAGTGAATGTTTAGAAAATCATGGGACCAGGATAATAAGTTGGAAATTTTATTGGAGGCATCAAGATAAGAGAGATATCAGATGTTAAAACAAGACAGATGCTCTGCAGAAGTTTCAAAGCAGGTGGCTAAGAGCCAGTCAGATGACTCACCTGACTACACTGGCCAATCTGGACCACAGAGACCAATGGGCCAGCTACTTCACTTATGAGCAAAGAGGGTGCAGTTAAATTGGGATCAGGCCACCCTCTCAGAGTTTGTCTGCATAAAGAAAAGGTGAAAGGGCCTCTAACTAGTTTTGAGTCTAACTAGAGTGAGCCAGTCTGGAAGTATTTAAAATCAGGCCCATGAGAATCACCAGGAAGGACAATGGGACTCACCGGCCCCCCTCCCCTGCCCTTCCCCCTGCCCCTAATAGGGCATATCTGGAGTGACCTACTGGAAAAGCCAGGACCTGAAGAGGAAGCAGCAGAGAGAAATGCAATGCCTCTGGCATGAGAATTACAGGCAAAGGTTCCCAGCAGAAGCCTCTGAAGAACCAGGACTGTGCCCAGGAAGGTCTGCCAGGCCCAAAGAGTGTGGTCTTCTTATTGAGGCCAGTCAAGTAATGCCAGTTTACCCCTCTTTCTATTGTTTCTTCTCTCACTTTGAATCTGAAGTCAGAAACCATGGTTAGTAAGTTGGGAAGGGAGGATTGGAAGCAAAAGACTGAGAAAGAGAAGAATTGTCTTCTGGAAAAAGGGGGATTTTTTTAAGTTTGAAACATGTTCCAACTTTTGATTTCACATGGAACTGAATGTTTAATTATTGAATTATGTTGGTTAAATTAAGAGATCTGTGGGGCTTTCTATTGCCTCAGACGAACTACCCAAAGAAGTCCTGGGGCATGTCAGTATTTTCAAAGAGAGACAGAGGAAAGAAGTCACCCACTGAGCAGGTTTAAAGAGACAGAGGAAGATAAAAATAAAGCTGTGTTCTGATTTGTATTTTATGAGTCCTGCTTGTTTAATATGACAATTACAGTAATACTGTAAATGTTATTTACTAGCTTTACATTTTTAGAATAAACTTACAGACAAATCTTAGAGGACTTAACTATAATTACAGAGCAGAATACAATGGTTATGAATCTTGATAATATAAAAGTAATGGTATAACTTAAAGAAGCCAAGAAGTAGGTGAGAGAGAAAAAGTAGAGGGTAGAAGGAGTGGAATCAACAGATATTGCCTCATATTGATGGATTAAGAAATAAGTGGTTAAATATGAAATTCAAACTTATAAAGACAACCAACAGAAAAAATAAAAATGTAATAAGTCAAATTAGGAAAAGGAGAACACAGAAAAGGGGAAGATCATGTGATTTAAATTCCTCAGCTTTCATAAAGGGTAATTACCACTTAAAGTTGATAAAACAAGAAGTGGAGGTACAAGACTTCGAAACACAAATGGCAGAGTATCTCTGGAACTGAGACTGGTGTCAGGAGGGAAGCAACTTTTACTTTTCATTTTATACAATTCACTTCCTGAATTTTCATTATCATAGGCATGCATAGTATTTGCAATAATAAATAAAATAAGATTTGAGGAAAATAGTGTTATTAATGTAAAAACTCCTACCTGGCTCTAATCCAGGGTTTGGTATGCATATTGAGGCCACTTCCCCAACTACCATGCTTATCAGAAGCTGGAGGCCAAAAGCCCCTTTCTGGGGCCAGCTCCTCTGCAATCGCCCTGATGTGGTAGGGCTCGAATCCACAGCACCCACCGATGTACCTGACCCCCAGGTTGTAGGCCTCTCTGGCGTATTTTTGAATGTCCCATCTGGTTGCAGTTCTGGGGTCCAGTCCTATAATACAATAGTTATGGCATTTCTGTTACCATCTCCATTTTCAGATGATAGATGCTCTGATGAGTGGTTTTTTTTAATTAAAAAACTGTAAATTTTAGATTATACATTCTTCAGCTAGCTCATTTTTGGTTAACACTGAATGTTTTTGGCTTAGGCTGTCTTGAATTTAAGACTGAACCATAGTTGTTCATTATAGCTGTTTCCATTTTGTCAGGAGAAATCTCAGGGACCTCTAATATGCTCCTTGAGCTTACCAAAGGGATATTCTGGGAGATCCACAAACCCTCCTTTGCCACAGTCAGGTGTGTGGAACCCCAGAGACTGCACCATCAGATGTGCTTTCAACCCTGCAGCTTGGAGGCCTTCCTTCATGAGCTTCATTGTCTTCAAGCTGATCCTGGGCCCAAATCGGCAGTTCACGCCAACGATTGAAGCCCCTATACAAAGACATAAAAAACATTTATATTTTTTAAAAAATATTTTTTTACTGATTTTAGAGAGGAAGGAAGAGGGAGAGAGAGATAGAAACATCAATGATGAGAGAGAAACATTGATCGGTTGTTTCCTGCATGTCCCCAACTGGGGATTGAGACCCAACCTGGGCATGTGCCCTGACAGGAATCTAACAGTGACCTCCTGATGCATAGGTCGATGCTCAACCACTGAGCCACACTGGCCAGGCACATTTTACTTTTACTTTTTTTATTTTCTGACAGTTAGAAGGTGCCTTAGAGGTTACTATCCTTATCTACCTCCCAACTTTTACAGATGAGGAAAACAATTCCAGTTCATTTTTTTAGTTATGAACTGCCCTGACAATGTTAAGCAAACTTTGCTAAATTTCATAAACAACAACTAAGCAGCTTATCACACTTTGAGTCCAAGTTACCTGCTTTCACCAGCTTCACAGCACATTCTCCAGGTGTTATGTCATTCTTGTCTCCCTCTGGGCCTATGCACATGGTAGCTGCCACAGGTTTACCGGATTCCTTTAAGACTTCCACAGCCCACACAGCTTCCTCAGCATGCTCAAAATACTAAGAAAAATTTCATTTCTTTCTATTGGTCCAAAAATAAAGCAGATTTTGAGTGATAGAATGTAAATGTTGCAAAACCGTTGTTATAAAAATAATATGTAATAAAACTTGCTAAGGAATGTGTCTCTCTCAGACTGACTAAAGAATACCTTTCTGAGTAAATATTTTAATTCCTTTAACAATACAGGGTGGGGCAAAAATAGTTTTACAGTTGTTTGTATGGAAATAATGCAATACTTAATAAATAATAATACAATAATAAACTCTGTGTTTCACCTTCTCAAAACTATAAACCTACTTTTGCCACATTCTGTATATAGATTTCCACTCATATGTCATCTAAAAAACACAAAGGTTTTAAAGTAATTGAGTATTTAAAAAACCATAATTTTGAAGGAGCAAAAGTTAATGAATTTTGAACTCATCTTTTATGGAACTGGAGTAATAATGAATAGTTACTACATCAGAGTGCTTTTATATTCCCTTCTAGTTAGATATTCATAAGTGTTCCATAAAGGAGGATTGGAAATATGATTATTTCCCCAGATGAGAACACTGAGGCACAGAGTGGGGAGGGATACCTACTGAGTTTCTTTGTGAATGGTGGACAGGACACCCTGTTTGATAAATATATGACATTTGCAGGGGTACCTCTCAGGAACTCCCTTAAATGCCACGGTCGAAAAGCTGAACTTAGGTGAAGAAAATCTCCCTGCTTCTTCCTTCTCCACTTAGAAACAGATTCTGCAGAAGCAGTGTGTGAGGATGACAGAGAGTCAAAAGATATGGGTGTGTCTGTGCTCTGCTATAGGTGGCCCTGAGCCTTCAGAAGGCTGAGGAAGCAAGGTTTTCAATAGGTTCAATAGAGTGATTGGGGAAATAGCAGTTGGTAGGCTATTGTCCTTGTTGAGGTGAAGGCTTGGATTGAGGACTTGACTCTAGCAATTGTAATGATAAATGGTGAATGAGGACTTTTTAATTTTTGGAAGAGTCAGGAAGAGAATGTTTTGGGCCTACTATTCAATCAATGACCGATTCTTACTGTTTCTTTCTTTAAAATATTGCTCACATGTTATAATTTGAGTGGAAACAGAGAGGCAAGAGGGAGCAAGGATGGAGGAGAGCAAGGGAACTACTGGTACTGAGGATTATTGGTGGGATCAGGAGGAGCCTGAGCATCCACCTACCCCCAGGGCTTTAATCCCTTCTGTAGCCTGTACCTCCTTCAGGGGAAGATACTCCCTGAATCACTGTCCCCTTTCTCTGACCCCATGTTATAGTGTCTCCTGAGAGTCAGCTGCTGCAACTACCCTGACCTAGAAAAGCAAAAGCTAGGCCTCTCCTGGGTCGGTCCTTGGGCTTTACAGAGAGCAGAGCATCCTAGTGAGAGGATGTTGACTGTAGTGCATTTAAATAAACCTTTGACCATCGGAGGAAATGAGGGCATAAGGCAATCCAATACACATATGAAAGTTGAAGACTGTTCAGTTATACTTGTCAATAAGTTTAACACTCTCCATATAACACTAGACTTACCTCTGCAATCAAGAAGTCCACATTTTTCCTGGCAAAAACCTCTAGCTGTAGTCGAAAAAGTCTTTTAATTCTTGCTTCATCCCTGTCGTGTTTATATATTGCTGTCTGGCAGATACCCCCTGCTACCAAAGCATCACCTTTGTCAGCCACTTCTCTGGCAAGGTCACAGGCAGCAGCATTTACATCTTCCCACTGAGGTTAGAGAGCAAGAAGTAAGATGGTGAGCCTGGCATTTTAAAGGTGTAATACAATCTAAAACAAAGGGGGGAATGAGCAAGTAAGATGAGAAGTTGCTGGTTTTAACTGCAATTCGAGAAGATCAGCAGAGTTGGGTACAATCTCCTCTACTACCAGTGAGGTTTAATTCCATTATTGTACTTACCAGTACCACATTGGATTTTAGCATATTTGTTTGCCTCCCACACTTGACTGTGAGCCACTTCAGAAAAGGCTCTATGCCTTTGTACACTCTTTGTATCTGGCATAGGGATTGCACTATAACAGGCACTCAATAAGTGTTGGTTGGTTGGGCATTAACATTTATAAGTATTAACACTTTACATTTGCAGAATATCTCACAATGCTTCCACATTCTTCACCATATTCACCTTTCTCAACAACCCTAGGCAGTTTAGCATAAGTTATCTCCATTTTTTCAGAGAAAACCAATACTCCATGCAGTTAAGTGTCTTACACAAAGTCACACAGCCAATAGGTGGCAAAGTTGGGTATTCAATTCTTCTCATTCCAAGGCCACTGCTGTGAGCCCTAGGACCATCCTTTCTCCAGATGGACAAGTCAGAAAAGAAGAATGTGAAATAAGGAGGTAAAAAGAGCATCTATAAAATGTTCTTTCTTTATATATATTTAAAAAATAGCACAGAAAAATGGCTATGTCCTTCCAATGGCCTGTTGTTTCCCAGTCCTATACCCTCCCTTCCCCTAGATCAGTGGTCAGCAAACTCATTAGTCAACAGAGTCAAATATCAACAGTACAACGATTGAAATTTCTTTTGAGAGCCGAAAACCGACTTGGGCCACGAAGTTTCAATTGCACTGTACGTGCGCGCCCGCACGTGGTATTTTGTGGAAGAGCCACACTCAAGGGGCCAAAGAGCCGCATGTGGCTCGCGAGCCGCGGTTTGCTGACCACTGCCCTAGATAAAGAGAAAGAAAAAGCTCATTTATTTACTATATGTGCACCTACATAATAATTAATTACTTAACAGATATTTTATGTGGAGTTTGTAGTAACACATCAGGTCAATTCCACAGCTTCCCATTGAGAGGTTATTTTTATTATACATGGTCTCTGCCCACCCACCCCCCACTCTGTCCCCCAACCAACGGCACTATTATTTACCTTGCTTTCCAACTTTTCTTCACTGGCAGAAAAGGTGAAAGTCTGCATGACATTTGCTCCTGCTCTCAAGAATTCCATGTGAAGCTGACCAACTACAGTGTAGTTTTTTAAGTTGAAATTAAAACATTAAAAATCACATAAGCTATCATTTTCAGCAGCGGCAGCTCACCCACTTCTCTTCCAATCATACACAATTTCAAATCTAGTACTTATAAAAAGAATTGTAGGTTAAGGTCAGTAAAATTCAAGGACAGACATAGCAAAGACCATACCAAATCAGGGCTGTTTGGAGTAGCCTCATATTATCCTGCTGCTGGGCCTCACAGCTTGGTGAAGACTCATGCAGAGATTAAAGCTTAGTTGGCCAATTGTTCTTGGTCTCTTGGTCTAGAGAGGGCTTATTCAGTTTCCAGTGTCATGAAGAATCTAGCTGGTCTGCTTACAGTCCTCAAAGTAGAATGAGGAAACCTGTGTTTATTTCTTCACACCCACCCCCCCAACAACAGAACCTGGCTGTCTATTGTCTATGCTCTGTTAAGCTGGTAGATACCATTAATCATCCTTACCAAACACACTGTTATACTATAATATGCAAATTAACTAGAAGGATGAATATGAAGCAATAATAGTTTTACTATATTAAGGAAACTCTTAAATATCCACAAGGTAAATATTTATGAGACACATAGTAGGATGTGTATTTTAGTAGTCCCTATATATAAAGATGCAAATGTGTGTGCATGGTGGCGGAAGGAGAAAGAGGGAGAGGGGGAGAGAGAGATAGAGATAGAGATAGAGATAGAGATAGAGATAGAGATAGAGATGAGAGAGAGAGAGAGAGAGAGAGAGAGAGAGAGAGAGAGAGAGAGAGAGAATGAGAATTTCTTCTACTAGTATTTGTTCAGACCATGTACTGTCACTGTCTCCACATCTTGGCTATTTTGACAAGTGAAACAGTCCTTAGAAATCACATGCTATTATTTTTTTATCTTCTCTCAGTCAGATGTGCTCAAAATGTCACCCAGATAAGTACTCCCAGGGATGCTGGCACTGACCTGCGTCTGGATGTTCTACCGTGACTTCTGGAGTCCAGAGCCCAGCCTTCACATAGCCCCTCTTCTCCAGAGTTATGAGGAAACTGCCATCTCCAACCACAACCTCCCCACTATCCAGACGTTCCAAAATACCCTGAAGGAAAAAAAGAAAAATCACCTAAGGCCCCTCTTTTCCCCCCAAAAAAGCAGTTTCTAATTTTCAGAAAGATAGTATGTTGTTCTCACAGCTCCTGTTCTGTTAAAGCCATCAATGTTTAATAATATTTCAGAAAGATTGGGTACACTATTGTTTCTTGGACAATCCAGGTACTTGTTTAGTGCAGAGTGCTGTTACTGTTATTTCTCATAACATTTAATCTGAATCAAAATGTAGAGAAAATGATGATTCCATAATAGTTATTTTGGTTGTCAGTATGTTTGTGGCAGACATTGCTAGTTGCTTAACTAATTTGCATTTTCTCTCCTCTTCTTTGCTAATGTATTTTGTTTGGGGAGACAATGCTTCCAAGTTTAAAAAACTTCTCAGGGGTCCCTTGCTGTTGGGATGGCCATTTGACAAGTGCTGACCAGGGAGACATGGGTGGAAGTCTGCTGAAGATTTCTGGAAAAGTATTGCTTTCCTGACACAGATGTCCACTCCCTTCCATCCTGACACTTTTTCCTTCCTGAATGGAATGTCACCATAAGCCCTGGAAATATAGCAGTCATCTTGCCACCATGCTACTGAAATCCGCATGCTAAGGCTGGTGAAGCAGAAGGGTAGCAGCAGCCTGGTGTCTTAATGACATCTCTGAGTAGCTGCAGCAGCCATGGATTGCTAGTCCTCTTGTTAGGTGAGAAAACCTCATTTTTGTGAGTAAACCACTAAACATAATGCACTCAACATTTGATAATTATGCCCTATATTTTCCAGCATGTTTGTATACATGCGATCATTTGGTACTCCCAACAGTTCTGTGAGTGAGGCAGGGCATTTTGCAAATGAGGAAACTGAGGTTCACAGAGGCTATGTGAGTTGCCCAAGATCACAGAGCTAAGTAAGTAACAAAGCCTACTTCAGATCTTCTAAATTCCTAACCTATTCTTTTCCTATTTTACCACCTTTCTCATCAGCCCACTCGTAAATTAAAGTCTGTATCCAGGGCAGCTATCTAAGGGTTATGGTTTCCAAGGTCTAAATTTTGCCTCCCTCAGATACCTGCATGGCTCACCTTCTCACCTCCTTCAGGTCTTTGGTCAAGTGTCATCTTCTCAGAGAGGCCTTCCCTGAACACCTGTGACAACTGCAAACACCCCATGGCGATCCCTATCCCTCGTGTATAGACTGCATTAACTGACGATACACCGTTTTAGTGAAAATACAGGGCCAGTTCATGTCAGCCCTGCCTACAGCTGGACACAGAACAATGCATAAATGGGGGAGAAAAGCTTCCAGTTCTCTATCTAATCCGTCATATCTGCAGTCCAGAAAGGTACATCAGAGGCGCTGTACCAGGCTACCATATCCACACCATCTCCATTTTCCTATGGAGGGAAGCAGAATGGAGCCCTGCTGTGTTAACCATAAGTGCTGTTTGACAGAGAGAGAGAGAGTCCCTAATTCTGGATAGCCTTCCATATTTCATATCTAAAGATGAATTTTAGCTGAATGGGGAAGACATGTTAACATTTACCAGGATTCTCACCTATCTCTCTACTCCCTCCATAAAATACAGTTTGCTCTTTTTGTTTTGCACTTTGAAACATAAAAAAGGACGGAAGCTTTAAACTTTCAGTGAGACCTTCCCACATGCCAGGTGCAGTTCTAGGCAAGCGGGATAAGCATTGGAATAACTCAAGGTCTGTGCCCTCAAGAAGCTCAAAGTCTGGCTTCCCTGGGGAGGGCCAGTGGGTCAGCAAATCATCCCAAGACAATGTAATAGATAAATGCCACAGAGGGGTACAGAAGAGAGAATTAGAGGTATAAGTCAACTGTATAAAATACCATCTTGAAAATCTAACATACTTCAATGAACTATCTTAAAAATCAAATTTAATAGTACACATCAAACATTTTTAGAAGGAAAAATATTGGTATACAATTTAGGTGTTATTAGTTAGTATCTCACTGCCCATATCCAAACCAAGTGGATCTATTTAACATGTCTTATATATGTCCCCTCACTCTCACCGTGCCTGGATTATTGAAATGATCTCCAGTTCTCTCCAGCCCCCTTTTCTATCTCCCATTGCTGCCATAGCAAAGCCTTGCCTGGCCCAAGCTGATTTGCAATAACCTCTCCTTTGTGTCCTGCTGAAGTCCAAATACCCTCCATTCCTGCATCCATTGCCTGCACTGCAGTATTTGCTTACTTACCTGTCTCCTCTGTGTGGCTGTAAGATGTTTGAGGCTCAGGTACCTTGTCTCTAGTCCTACTACCTCCTACAGCACCTAACAAAGAGTAAGCCCTTGATAAACTATGCAGGGTTCACAGACAGACAAGACCGTTTTGAAAATGTCACATGTGTCACATATGCTACAAGTTTGGTCCTGAGAAGAAGAAGAAAAAAAAGATACTCTAATAGAAAATTTGCTAGGGTTTTAAGAAAATTATAGTACATATTTTGACGGTGTCTTCATAATACCAAATAAACATTTTCATCTGTTGTCTAGATGTTTGTCCAATATTTTAAATTTGCCAATTTTCTAAAATGCCATTAGCAAAATAAATGAGTTGTTAAGATTTGAATTCAGAGCATCTTTTAGCCCCTCCTTCACTGCTGTACTCACCACCCCAATTACTATACCCATATGATCTAAATATAGTTTGAGAATGACAGGACCATGTAAAATAAAGAACACTGTAAACTTATAACACATTTATATTTTCGTTCCATCTTCCCTTTCAGTTTGGAGTGATCCTACCTGGGACTTGATGATGAGCTCTGAGAGACAGTTACACCCCCTTTCTGCAGATATCAGTATGTGGACGTCAGGATTTAGGATCTGGCTTCAGGGCACCTCTATTCATACCCAAAGGAGCCCACCAACTTCTCCCTGTGGCAGGAGGCAGCCAGAGACCCAAACTGCCTAAAATATCACCCCTTATGCCTGAAAAATGCCACTGCATTTTAGGATTAAATGGGACTGCTCCTTTGGATTAAAGATACAATTGGAGGTGCCCTCTGTGGCAATTAAATAAACTCTTAAAATGCACCTGTTAGCTGAGAAGAGAAGTGGGATAACTCCTTCCCACTAACATTTTAATTTTAACTCCCAGGTACCCATTAACATAAGCTTGGTGTTGCAAGAGTAGATGCCAGGAAGAAATTGAACAGAGATGGCATATTTTCAAAACCTTAATAAAAATGAACTGTAAAAGTGAACACGGTATTAGAGAAAGTTTAGAGAAATTAGCACAATGTTCTTTGCTTCTTTAAGTTTTTATTACATCCATTTTCTTCAATGCCCATATTTTACTTTTATAATCAGAAAAACATGTCCAAAATGATTTTAAGTTTTTAAGCCCATATTCCTCATCTTATGTAACTACTACCATTATTGTGTCCTTCCTTAAGGGGTGTGTGTGTGTGTGTGTGTGTGTGTGTGTGTGTGTGTATATATATATATATATATATATATATATATATATATATATATGGTTGCAATCAGTGTGATATATCTCCTTTTGTAAATTAACATTGCCAAAGCACTTTGCCTGCTTCCATACTTAGCTCCTTAATGGGCTAACAACTTATTAAGTGGACGAACCTTTATTTAGGGAGCCCACTACTGTAGGGCGTCCTGATTGCTCCTAACTTTTTAGTATAAATCAGTTGGTGGCACACATTTCTTTTCCATGCCAATATCACCCCATTGTTCCCTACCATCTTTTATGAATCTCAGGGATCAGGTGGGCTGCTTTGAGAGGTTCTGGGCATGTCCCGTGTCCAAATTCATGGCCATCCTAATTTTATTTTGTCACCCCTTCTTCCCACCACTCACACACCAGGTGTAGAAATGGGTGAACAAAGCCAAGAGCTGGGGACCATACCTGGAAAGGGGCTGGAGAGAAAGAGCCTGGAGACCTGGGCTGCCGGGTGGGATGAGACAGAGGGGTCCCCAAGCACCCTCCCTCCACACCCCACTGAGGGTCTGGCGCTGCCTGAGCCAGGACTGGTTTCAGGCCAGCCGGCAACTGGGACAGCCAGAGTGCGGCCCTTCTGGAACCCGAGGGCAAGGAGCTCTGGGGCAGGAGAGCGAATGCTGTGGGTGCGGCCAGTGCGGGGAGAGGATGGGAATGTGGCCTCTGAGTCTGAAGGCGCAAATCCCCGCTCCACTCTGTGTTCGTCCTCTGACTCTCGGGCCTCAGTTTCTTCAAGTGTGTAAGGGGGACAATTGTGAAGATGAAGAGATAATTTGCTTAAAGTACTGGGCGCAGGGCCGCCCCGAGTCAGGGTTCAACAAATGGTACCCAGGTTTGTTATCTTGTCCTCACACCCAAGGCCTATCGCCACCCGCCTCGCGATCCGGTAAACCGAGGCCTAAGCCGTCCGGGTGCCTTGCCGTGGCCGCAGAGCCGGCTGGGGCTCCAGCAGGATTTGCACCCGGCGCTGGGAGCGCCGCCGCCTGAGGGCTGAGCCATCGCGGACTTTGGGAAACTCACCTTCTTGGCTCCGGCGGGTGCCATAGCGCAGCGGCTTTGCGGGCGCCGGGTGGCCGCGAGCGCGCTAGTCCAGGAGCCCGCCCCTTGCCCGGGGGAGGATCTCACGCGGCCCCAGGCGGCCCGCCAGCCTCCGCCTCGGAGCCGGTGTCCGTGCTCTCAGCTTCGCCATGCTCCGCCCGGGAGTGCAGTGGCTGCGGGGCCTCCCGCTGCGGGGCTTAGGGCTGCCTGGCTCCCCGCGCCGTCCGCTCTCTGTCGGCGGCCACGAAGGGTGAGTGCGACTGAAGGGCGGGAGCGAGGGGCTAAGGCGGACTCTGGCCTTAGGGGTGCTTTGGCTTCTGAAAAATGGGCATTCGTATTTCTCCTTGATTTATGTTTTCTTTTCCATGCACTACTGTACAAAGTGATACAGAATCAAAGGGTTCCCAGTGCAAAGTCTCTTCAACTCCAAAACCCTTCCCCAGTCACCTATTATAGTGCCTTTTGTATCTGCCCAGAGAGGATCTATGTGTCTGCAAACACAGGTGTATATATGTTCTTCTGTGGCTCCCTTACACATTGCTTTTTACAATATGCCTTGGAGAAGCTCATGCTTCATAAATGTTAAGCCACTGAGCAGTGGTTTTAATTAGAGAAGCATATACACGGTGAGAGGAAGTTAAATGAGGAAGAAAGTTTTACTCCATCTGGGTCTCTTCAACCTGGAAAACAGTGGAGGGAGGTGACCCAAGAATTATGGGTACTAAACTTCATGATGATTATGGTTTTTCATGGGATAAAATGATCATAAGTATGTCCTTGAAATAGAATGAGAAAAATTATTCTCTAGGTCCTCTGGAAAAAAAAAAAAGAATTCACCTGTTCAATTCTTTAGCTATATTAATTATCTATAATGAACCAGAATTATATGGAATGGGGCTCAAAGCCTCCTCCTCCCTCCCACAACCAGGTTGCTTAAGATATATATATATATATATATATATATATATATATATATATATACATACATACACACACACACACACACACACACACATATATACACACACACACATATATATATATATATATATATATATATATATATATATATATGTTGTTGTTTTTTTGTTTTGTTTTTCCCTCAGAGAGGAAGGGAGAGGGAGAGACAGAGAGAAACATCAATGATGAGAGAGAATCTGATTGACTGCCTCCTGCACGTCCCCCATTAGGGATCAAGCCTACAAACCAGGCATGTGCCCTTGACCGGAATCGAACCTTGGACCTTTCAGTCCGCAGGGTGATGCTCTATGCACTGAGCCAAACCAGCTAGGGCCTAAGTTAGATTTTAGATGCCTTAAAAAAAAACACCAAAACTGTAGCTACCATAGTCTAGACTAGGCCCTAGCCAGCTGTGGGCAAACTACGGCCAGCGGGCCGGATCCAGCCCGTTCGGCTGTTCTATCTGGCCCGCGGAGCCGAAAGAGCGGAGGGTTCTCTTGCTCTCCCCTCCGCTCCTTTACTTTGAATTTATATTAGTTCACACAAACACTCCATCCATGCTTTTGTTCCAGCCCTCCGGTCCAGTTTAAGAACCCATTGTGGCACTCGAGTCAAAAAGTTTGCCCACCCCTGCCCTAGACAGTGGTCGGCAAACTCAGTCAACAGAGTGGCAAACCGCAGCTCACAAGCCGCATGTGGCTCGCGAGCCGCAGTTTACCGACCACTGGCCTAGTAGATCTACTTTCTTCTTCTTTTTTTTTTTTAATTGTCTTCCAGAAAAGACAACCCACCCTTACCTGCAGAAACAAGATGGAAAGACAGAGCAGAGACAGTGATCATTGGAGGTGGCTGTGTTGGTGTGAGTCTGGCTTATCACCTGGCCAAAGCAGGGATGAAGGATGTGGTCCTCCTGGAGAAATCGGAGCTCACTGCTGGATCTACCTGGCACGCAGTAAGGAAAGCACCTCACAACTGTCATATTCACTGAGTTGTGCACTAGGGCAATCAGTTTCCTTCCCATTCACAACACCCCGCTGCTGCCTCTTTAGAGTGAGTTCCCTTTCAACAGTGTTTCATTTTGGTTGGCACACTTCCAGGTGGTGGTCAACATTGAGGCTGTCTTTATCTGGAACATATGGCTTCTGGATTCACATCCTAGCTCTGCCATTTTCTACCCAAGTGACTTATGGCAAATTACTTAAGTTTCTATTTCCTGGGATGAGTAAGGCACCTGGATGTGTAAAATGGGATTGTTAATAGTACCTACCTGCTAGGATTGTGATGAAGATTGAGTTAATGTGTAAAGCTACTCAACAAATGTAAAGTGTTTAGTAAATGGTATCCTTTGTATCAAAGAACAGCCGCTGGGTGATCCTGAATAAGGCGGAGACCTCCACCTACAGTCCCCTCACCCGGCTGTAGTGGTCCTTTTCATTGACTTATTTATTATTTTAATTTTGTGTTGTGAGAGAACAGCTTGACTACATGAAGACTTAAGTAGGAGGACTGAGAACAGCTTTTGTGTTAAATAACACATGCAGCCAAGTCAGTCTCACATGTTTGATGGTATAAGCATAATTGTTCCAGTGCTATAAAGTAACTGGGCTAAAATGGAAAGCTGCTCAGGTAAATGAGGTGATTGACACTGCTTTCACGCTGTCAAACCAGTTATTTCTGAAGTCAGCTAAGGATGGGACAGTTTTATGACTGTCAGTACAGATTCCTTTTGAAAGAAGTGTTAGGCAGTGTTAGCTCAACTTTCAGTCATTAGCTTTCCTTTCTGTCATTCGCTTTCTACTGTTGAGACAAGAGAAAACCCTGCTTTTAGGGTTTTCATCCAGACCTGCTCATCCAGACCTGCTCATCCAGTCCTGGTGTGGGCTGGAGGTTGAGCACTGAAATGGCTGCCTGCCTCTCGTTGAGTGTGGAGGAGAGTGCAGCCCAGATTTCAACCCAGTTGGCTCCAGAGTCTAGTGGCCACAGAGTCTGACCATGTGATTGGATGGAGGCCCCTAGAAAAATCGTAGCACACCCATCTTCTCTTTCCTCTCCGTCTCTCCCCTCAGTCTGGGAGAGAGGCCCAGGCACCTAGTCCTCCTGAGTGTAATTTCAGAACCTTCACAGGCACACTGTATTTTGTTTTGCCAGTTCTCCCTCAGCTTGCTTCTTCCTACCTGGAGACAGGTCCAGGAAGCCACCAACACTCCTGGCTCTTCTCCCCTCCCTGAACTAGACTCTCTATGTAGGCGTTTTACTATCATGGAAAAGAAAGCCTGTGTATCTCCTATAGCTCTCCTATACCTTCTCCTTGCTAGACATTCAGTCACTCTTTCAGCAAATATTTTCTGAGAGCCTATGGGTCAAGCCAGTGCTTTCAGGGAAGGACACAGCAGTGAACAAAACAAAGTCCCTGCCCCCATGAGCCACACTTGGGTAGGGCAGACAGAAAACACACAAGCAGAGCTTGGGAGTAATCAGTGCCATGAAGAAGAGGGTAAAGGGATAAAGAATGATGGAGGAGGAAGAGTCAGGAGGCTATTTTAAAGAGTAGAGACAAGGTAGAAGTGAGTGAGTGAGGGGGTTGGGAGGCTGTCCAGGCAAGAGCATGTAGGCAGAGGGAAATTTAGGCACGTGGAAATATCCTAAGTGAAAGGCTTACACCCTTTAACACTTTCAGCTTGTTAAATATTATTAATATTTTAATTACTTATTTTCTCATTTATATTTGATTGACTTGATGTGGCCTGCATTATAGAATAGATTACTGAATTCCCTGCAATTTTACTTCTTAGACATCCCAAGAATTAAAAATAAAAAAAAAGCAACATACCCTTAACCTAAGTTCTTTTAAGAAAAGTGGGCAAAGTTTTTAATATGCTAGTTTCTAGTTAAAAGTTAACTGTGCAAAACAATTTCCCTTAAGCAAAGAGATAGATAACAGAGTGAGTGGGAAAGGCATTGTCCTGGTTTGTGAACAAAGTATTATGCAATGGTTCACAAAATTGGATTCATGCAGTGTGGGCTCAAGATGGAGTCAGGCAGCAGAAGCCAGGCTACTTGGCCCCCAGAGAAATGAAGGAAAAGAGGGTTGCCCTGGGAACTCAATTCTATGCAGTTTTGCAAGTCAAGGAGGCCTCCCTCTGAGGAGCGACATGAAAGAAATCCCATGTATTAGGAATTTTTAACACAGAAATATTTGCAGCAGATATGAGAATGTGGAAGGTTAGGGAGCCAGTTAAAGGGGCAGAATACAAAAAATAAAGGCAGTCTCACTGAAGTATAACATGTGCTCAAGTTAAACATGTCTGGGAGTATAGGAATCGGTGCTTAGGCAGGAAGGCACAGCTTGCCATGTGAGTATTCAAAATGAAGTCACAAATCCAAAAATCCTGAGGGTTTGCTGAATTTCAATGAGACTGCTTTGTCAGCACCTGACACTACTACTAATGTGGAGCAGTTCTTGTGGGGTGGGGGTAGGGAGAGGATTGAATGAGAAGCAGTTTTGGAGCTTGGGGTCCCCAGGAGAGGCTGCCCCTGGGGATGGTAAGAAAGTGGGTGGTTTGGAGGGTTGAGGACTAAAGATGAAAGATAATCCATACAGTGTGTCGAAAGACAATATTAGAACTTTCTATTTATTTTCAACTAAAAATGTAAGAAAGAAATTAAGTGCTCCTAGTGTTTCTAAATAGCCCTTACCTTTGATGTGGGTGATGTATTGGTTATTATTCCAAGGGACTAAGTAAGGGAGAGGTGGGAACTTTAAATGGGAGTGTCCTCACTTGTTCTTTGGTCTTCAGTCTGTCATGACATATTGCAGATCAGGTGTTGTAGGACACCACCTTTGTGATTCATTTTATAGAACCAGGGCTTTAAGTAAAATAATGGGTGATGAAAGGGGGAGGGATTAACCTTGAGAGTGTTGTACTACATGGAGATTTGTTGGTATCATTGTAATAATTAAAAGAACTGTGAAACTTTAAGTTTTTCTTTTACAAAAAGACAGTGTCCTAAAAAATAGACACAGGACACAGGATACAGTCTATCCTTTCTGCCTTTTTTTTTTTTTCAAAACAGTCCTGTTGAGAAGAGAAAAATGTTGAAAAAGGATCTTTAGAAATGTTGACATTATTATTATATTTTTCTGGCCAAAACAATATGTATCACCTACAAAAACTTTCATATATGCAAAAGTTACGTTTTTTAACCCATCTAAAATGTTTTCAACTAAGGAGTTTCAGTGGTATTTGTACCCATTTATTTAAAAATATAAAAATGCAATACCTTCCAATTAGCTTGTAACAACAACTGATGAACAAGAGAACATGAAACATTAACAGTCACACTTCAATGGAAACCTTATGTAGGTGTGATTGGGATGGAGGAAGTGGTGTCAAGATGCAGAGAGTTCAGACAAGAGAGGGCACTTCTCCCATGAAGATCTCCATATCAATGACAGCCAGCTTCCCCAGCTATCACAGCCATTCAAACCAGTCTCAAAATACAACAAACCTAGATGTAGGTCTGCACAGTGCTGTTTTACCAAGGTTAATCCAATATTTATTTTTAGTAATAAAGCATATTAATCACATAGCCCTTGCCAATATATAAACTTAATATTCCAAAGCTTTTCTATACAATGAACAAAATAATTTTTTAAATATTTAATTCATTTCTAGTTGTTTTTCTGTGTTTTATGATCTCTGTTAATTTAATGATACATATTTATATATCACATGAAAATCAGGACATGCACATATTTTATAGGGTGTGAGTACATGAATAAAAGATTTGGAGCCTCTGGGATACAGGATGGCTTGAGATTGGTCAATGGGCTTTTTGAGGCTGTTGAGGTTCATGAAAGGGGGAAAGATTATTAAAGAGATGGATAGGACTGCATCACTAGCTCAATTGATGATTTTTCTAACTCCATCATTCTTTTCATTAATTCATTATTAATAGTTAGTCTACTATAAAGAAGACGTTTCTTATTTACTTAATCATATCATAAGAATTCATAAATTCTTATTTTCTTCTAAGGGCTATAGTTTCTACTGATTATTCGTATCTCTGATTTATCTTCCCTATTTTAACTTCTCTGCCAACTATAATTATTTTCTTTCTTCAAATCAAATGTAAACCTTTTTCTTGTCTTCCTTAAAGACATCTGTGACCTTTCCAGCATCTTTTCTTCCCTTGGTTCTTATGTCTTTATATGTTCCAGCACTTAATCATATGCTTTTGATTTTATTGCTTTAAGTATGAAAGTTTCATGATTCAATCAGACCATAAAAATCTTGAAGGATAAGAAAAATATTTTCCTCCTTCTCCAAACTTCCCATTTAATATAACCTTGCTGAAGATTAGAACAGAAAAACATTTTACATAAATTAACAATAACTACCATGTGAGATATTACATTCGGATAACTTACAATAAAAGCACAGATATGGTTGACCCTAAATTTTAAACACAGATTAAAACACAAAAACCAGTTAATAAAAAATGTATAGGATACAAAATATTAATAATAATATTATAATTTCATGCCTGGCAAAATAAATTAAGCTCAGGACTTACGTCTAACTGTCCTAGCAGCAAGGAAACTAGAGTAGTATGAGCTTTTCAGTGGAAACAGGTACATTATTTCACTATGGTAGACTAACTTTTCCTTGACCAGGAACTCCTAGAAAAATTTCTTCCCTAAGTGAAGAAATTGGGCTAAATTTTTTTGAATAACAGTTTTATAAAAACTAACTCATGTAACTCTTTCAGATGAAAGATTATCAACTCCTTCTATGAAAATAGCTTTCTGTGGTGATGTAGTATAGATGGTATATAACTTTCTGGCTTAACCTAGGTTAAAATTTAAAGTATCTTGAGGAGTGAATGGTGACTAAAAATTCTAGTTGAGTGCTCATAAATATCAGTTTCCTCAAATGATGGGAGCTATAGGAAAGACAAAATTGAGTTCTCTAGCAGATAAATGAAAGCAGGGATTCCCTATATTGAACTAAAAAAGTTCATATGCACAAAGATACCAAGCATGTAAAGGAAAGTAGAGCATTTGACTGAAAGTTAAGGAGCCCAACTTTTAGTTCCATCATAATGGGGCTATACTATGAGAGAACTTACAAGCTGGACCAGGATTTTCTCAAAAAAAAGTAGCTGTGCATGACCTGGCCAGTTTGGCTCAGTAGTTAGAGCATTGTCCCGTGAGCCAAAGGGTCACAGGTCTGATTCTTGGTCAAGGGGCACGTACCTCTGTTGTGAGTTTGATTCCCAGCCCCAGTTGAGAGGCCCAATTGATGTGTCTCTCTCATATTAATGTCTCTTTCTCTCTCTCTCTCCCTCCCCCCCTTACTCCCTCCCTTCCATTCTCTCTAAAAATCAATGGGAAAAAATATCCTCAGGTGAGGATTAACAACAAACAAACAAAAAGTAGCTGTGCATATGTCCAAATGTTTGAACAAGTACTTGATAGAAGCCCGATGATTCTAGTCAATAAGGATTAATGAACCTTTAAATGGGGTGTGTGTTTTTTTAATTTAATAAATCTTTATTGTTCAGATTATTACAATTGTTCCTCTTTTTTCCCCCCATAGCTCCCCTCCACCCGGTTCCCACCCCACCCTCTGCCCTTACCCTCCCCCCCCCCCCCCCCCCCCCCCGCACTGTCCTCATCCGTAGGTGTACGATTTTTGTCCGGTCTCTTCCCGCGCTCCCCACACCCCTTTCCCCCCGAGAATTGTCAGTCCACTCCCTTTCTATGCCCCTGATTCTATTATATTCACCAGTTTATTCTGTTCCTTAGGTTTTTAATTCACTTGATTTTTAGATTCACTTGTTGATAGATATGTATTTGTTTTTCATAATTTTTATCTTTACCTTTTTCTTCTTCTTCCTCTTCTTAAAGAATACCTTTCAGCATTTCATATAATACTGGTTTGGTGGTGATGAACTCCTTTAGCTTTTTCTTATCTGTGAAGCTCTTTATCTGCCCTTCAATTCTGAATGATAGCTTTGCTGGGTAGAGTAATCTTGGTTGTAGGTTTTTGCTATTCATCACTTTGAATATTTCTTGCCACTCCTGTCTGGCATACATAGTTTCTGTTGAGAAATCAGCTGACAGTCGTATGGGTACTCCCTTGTAGGTAACTGTTTTTTCTCTTGCTGCTTTTAAGATTCTCTCTTTGTCTTTTGCTCTTGGCATTTTAATTATGATGTGTCTTGGTGTGGTCCTCTTTGGATTCCTTTTGTTTGGGGTTCTGTGCACTTCCTGGACTTGTAAGTCTATTTCTTTCACCAGGTGGGGGAAGTTTTCGGTCATTATTTCTTCAAATAGGTTTTTAGTATCTTGCTCTCTCTCTTCTTCTGGCACCCCCATAATTCTGATGTTGGTACGCTTGAGGTTGTCCCAGAGGCTCCTTACAGTATCTTCATATTTTTGGGTTCTTTTTTCTTTTTGATTTTCCAGTTGAGTGTTTTTTGCTTCTTTGTATTTCAAATCTTTGACTTGATTCTTGCAATCCTCTAGTCTGCTGTTAGATCTCTGTATAATATTTTTTATTTCAGTCAGTGTATGCTTAATTTCTAGTTGGTCCTTTTTCATATCCTCGAGGGTCTCACTAAATTTATTGGCCTTTTCTAGAAAATTCTTGAAAAACCTTATAACCGTGGTTTTGAACTCTATATCCAGTCTTTTGCTTTCCTCCATTTCTTTCATTTGTGATCTGTTTCTTTGTCTTTGCATTTTGGCTGCTTCCCTGAGTTGACAGAGTGGCTTTGTGTGCTAGGTGTCCTATAGGGCCCAGTGGCTCAGCCTCCCCAGTTATCTGAGGTGGACACTCTTGGTGCACCCCTTTGTGGGCTGTGTGCACAGTCTTGTTGTAGTTAAGCCTTGATTGTTGTTGGTATCACTGGGAGGAATTGACCGCCAGGCCAATTGGCTGTGAGGATCAGCTGTGTCTATGCTGGGAGAACTTCTGTGCTGGAGACACCCTTATGAGACAAAACTTGCAAAAGCCTCTGTGCTCAGCTTGGATGGGGCAGAGTTTTAGGGCAGAGCAGACAGCATTGGTTTCCCATCAGCCCTGCCCTAAAAGGCCCCTGTGTCTCAGTGCCCCAAGGTAATCGCTGCAAGCACCTCTGAGAGAAAGCCGCCCTCAAGTTCCACCCGCTGCCAGACAGTCCAGTTTCTCCCGGAATGAGTCTGGGTCCCCAGAGTCTTACCCGGAACTGGAGTTCAGTGCAGTCTAGAGCTTTTGTCTCCCTCCTGCTTGAGAAAGCCAGCCGCATACTCAGTTGCCCGCTCTTTCCATGCGCACGCCTCGGTACCTCTGCCTTCCGCAGTTCCTCTGAGTCTCAGTGTGCTTTTCTCTTTCCTGACAGTCCAGTTTCACCCCGTAGGAGTCTGGGTCCCCAGAGTCTCGCTCGGAACTGGAGTTCAGCGCAGTCAGGAGCTTTTGTCTGCCTCCCGCTTGAGAAAGCCAGCCGTGCACTCAGTTGCCAGTCCTTTCTGTGCGCACATCTCAGTACCTCTGCCTCCTGCAGTTCCTCTGAGTCTCAGTGTGCTTTTCTCTTTCCTTCTAGTTGTAGAATTTCCACTCAGCCAGCCTTCCTGTGGTTCTGGATGATGTCCGTTTTGTCTTTTAGTTGTAATTTTGAAATGGTTGTGCAAGGCAGCAGTTTAGGTGTTTACCTATGCCACCATCTTGGTTTCTCTCCAAATGGGGTGTTTTTGAGTTCAGGAGAACCAATTGTCCACCACTACTATAGAAGAACCTTATAAATACTCCCAATCAGATTTTATTTGATGAACTTTCCGGGTTACATTAGCTGCAATTTGGGGCCCTAGACACTTAACCAAAAGAACTTGCTTCATATAATTGCTTGGGATTCTTTATCTGGATACTACATTGCATCTTAGTTGATAAAAGGGTTTTTGGCATGCTAACATTTAGATATTTTTTTCCTGAGAGTTATTATTTATTATTTATTCAACAAATAATTGTGGGATACAATCTATGTGCTCATCAAACAGGTAAAGCTATTACAAAAGTCTGTTCACCAAATCACTAGGCTATAATTTCTAGCAACATTTCAATTTTTGAATTTTGGAAATTTCAAAGGAAACAGGAGGGCTGCTGCATTCAAGGAAATGGTGGGGATTGGGTCAAGGAAAACTCTGTTAGTCTATAGTCCTTCCCCTTAAGGGAACACCCATGATTTGCTGGTTTGAGTTCATATTATATACCATCTCCCCATATTCTTCCTCATGGCATATGTTCCTAAACTTCCTACCAAATCAACCCATTTCTGAATTTTCAAACAACCCTTTTCCTAATAACTTTTAGAGATTTAATATATATGTTCATTGGCTGGCTCTGACATTACTGTTCAAACTGTTCTTACAACCGTGTAACAAGCCTTATGTTCTGGATTTGCTCAACTGCGGCTGATGTGTTCTTATTTCAAGGGGCTGGCTGGTGCTGCTCCATTTCTTGCCAGCAGTAAGTTCCTGCTTAACAGATAAGCTATCAACATTTTCAGAATGTTAATTTTTTTTTCAGTATTTCCTTTCCTCTTCACTTTTAAGGCAGGTTTAACAACTTACTTTCACCCTGGAATAAACTTGAAGAAAATACACTACGATAGCATCAAACTTTATGAGAAACTGGAAGAAGAAACTGGACAGGTAAATGCATTTAACTTGAAATTGACTTTTAGGTGAGTGTCTTAGAAATATGTAAGATCTCTGAAGGATTTTGACATTATCATGTATAGCTGTGTGTGGTGGCATCAAGGGTATGTGAAATGTTTAATGTGGTAAAGAAATCTGATAAGAGTTTAAGGTAAGAACCTCTGAAGTTTGCTCTCAAATCAGTTTGAATTCTTGAAGTGTATTACCCATGTAATTATCCACTCTTCTCGCTTTTTTTTTAATGAAGGAAGAATACAAAGCAGCAGCTTTCAAAAATACCTTTAGTCAGTTACTATATCTAGAAACTAAGAAATTAGAGCCTTTCAGCCACCAGATGACAAAGGATCTGACAACGGTGCATGGCATACTGTCACATGGCTTTGAAAAGTACTTCATTAAAAGCCCCTCACTTTTATTTTTATTTCTTCTCATAGTTATTAGCATTCTGAAAATAAACTGGCAGGCTTAGAATATCCATGGGCCAGTGGTCAGCAAACTCACCCGCAGTTTGCCGACCACTGCCATAGGCTACGACTGAAGTCTCCTTAAAATCCTCGTGCCATTTCCCTGGCCTAAAGCCATCAAATGGCTCCGCATGGTCTCTAGGACAAAGGACAAAGGAGGAGGACCTGCACAGCTGAGCCCTGCCTGCCTTTCCAACATTTGCTCTTACTTCTCTTCGCTATGCTCAGATGCTTCAGCTCTTCTTAATTACTTACAGTTCTGGAATGTGCTGGGCTCTCTGCCTGAAACAACATTCCTCTGGCTCCCATTTCAGAACTTACCCTCCATCTTTTCTGGGGGTCATCCCCTTTGAGAAGCTGGCCTTGACTTTGCCCACCCAGGCCGAGCTGAGGCCATGTCACTTGGTTCTAAGAATATTGGTGTATCCCTCTCTATAATGCCCATCTCTCTATGGTGGTTGTTGCTTCACTGTTTGGTCTTCCCTACAGAGTATGAGCAACCTGAGGGCAAAGATTGCATCATTTATTTCTGTAACCCCAGGGCCACGCTGAGTGCTTGGCCAACTGAAGGACTTCGATTAAATGTCAAATGAAGGTTTGTTTCAAGTCACAATATCATCGCTGCAGCATTCTGATTCTTCATATTCCTGCCTCAAATCCTTTGTTTTCCTCTTTTCCGCATAATTTTCTTTCACTCCGTACATTAACACTATCATATGTTATTGTATTATGCAATTAGTTCTCTGCTTCACCTGAAGCTCCATACAAGCAGGGTCTTTGCCTCTCTTGTTCATAACAGCATCTCTGGGGCTTAGCATAGTGCCTGGCACAGAGCAGGCAGTTAGTAAATAGTTGATGAATTAAATGTTTCTTTATAAGATTCAAATATGTTTATGTAGTTATCTCTTTCACTGGATAGTAAATCTCTTATGTTGTATATCTACATTTCGTAGTATGGAAGAAGAATCATGTTTCAATGCCAAATAAGGATTTATTGATGTGTGTTTATTGACATTATTATCACAGGTGGTGGGATTCCATCAGCCAGGTAGTATCAGAATTGCTACAACTCCTGTAAGGGTAGATGAATTTAAATATCAAATGACTCGGACTGGCTGGCATGCAACAGAACAGTATATTATTGAACCTGAGAAAATTCAAGAGATGTTCCCTTTACTCAACATGAACAAGGTATTTATCCTAAGGGCATTTTCACTATTTATTGACTGGAATTAAGATTAGAAAAAGTTATTTGAAGTTGTTAATTAAAAATAGAAAAACTTTGTACACACGTTTTAAATGGCAAAATTAAATGATTAATACTGGAATTTGGGTAAATTACAAGCTGAGCTACTGTGTATGCCAAGTGAAATATGAAAAGGTAATGAAAAATTTTATTAGTTTTCCACCTATGACAACTGAGGAAACATACTCAATACCTTTCTATTACTGTGTCCCCCAGATCTGGGGATTTCCTTACATAAACCTTGTGTTTGAGAACTATAAATAAAATAATAACCTGGGATGATAAGTATATATCATCCCAGGAAAGATTGTGTTATTAAAATTTTTTACAAAATCAAGTGTAGAAGTACTACTATATTGCTACACAAATATCCCCTAGCTCATATGTATGCTTCCCTGGAAGGCTCTATGCCAGATATTTATCTAGTTTTAACCAGATTTGACGAAAAGAATCCACTTGAAAATTAAGTGCCTTTTTTTTGCTGGGTGATAATCCAATTTTCATAACAACAACAATGACTGATTATCTATACTAATAAAAGGGTAATGTGCTAATTAGACCCGGGAACCTTCTGGACATCCTTCTGGACAAAGCCATGGTGGCAGGGCCAAGACAGAGGCAGTTAGGGGCGATCAGGCCAGGAGGGGAGGGCAGTTGGGGGTGATCAGGCCGGTGGGGGGGGGGCAGTTGGGGGCGAGCAGACAGGCAGGGGGGCAGTTGGGGGCGATTAGGCTGGCAAGGCGGGGCAGTTGGAGAAAAGGCCAGTGGGGAGGGCCAGTTGGGGGCGAGCAGGTTGGCAGGAAGAGTGGTTAGGGGCGATCAGGCAGGCAGGGGGGTTAGTGAGGGACAACGTGGGGCGACCGGGCCGGCAGGGGAGGGCAGTTGGGTGCAACCAGGCTGGCAGGGGAGGGCAGTTGGGGGCAATCGGGCCAGCAGGGGAGCAGTTAGGGGGCAATCAGGCTGGCAGGCTGAAGCAGTTAGGGGCAATCAGGCAGGCAGGCAGGCGAGTGGTTAGGAGCCAGCAGTCCCAGATTGTGAGAGGGATGTCCAACTGCTGGTTTAGGCCTGATCCAGATTGGAGAGGGTGCAGGCTGGGCTGATGGGCAACCCTCCCACCCCCCATGCATGAATTTCATGCACTGGGCCTCTAGTATGTTACATAAACAGGAAACTGTAGCTTAGATGGTTTACATAGTAGGTCTAAGCTCATCCAGCTGGAAACAGCTGAGCAGAGATTTGAATTCTCTGACTCCTTTGTACATACTACCTAAAGGTACCTGGTAGGGCTGTTGAGGGAAGCAGAGGGTTATGCTTCTCCCTGGTGACTCCTGCAGCATCTCTGATACCAAAGGATTTGTATCATTGATCTGGGTGCTGGGGTTGTTTGCCCTTGTGAGTCTTTACAGGCTGTTGGTACTACCTTGTCTATAGTGTTGTATGATGCCACTGTGATGGCAGACTGATGTGGCATTGCATTGTCTACATTGAAATTCCATCACCGCTCCTAGAGAGGATGTGCTTATATCTGTGTATATGTTAATCTTGGAATACTTTGCTGGAAGTTCTCATCATCAGATTTTTCTCAAGGGCATTAAGTATGGAGACATGTTGGAAGAGTATTCTCCATCTCTGGGGCAGGATGCCAAATTAAATATACCCATTATAAAACACCAATGTGACATTTGAAAGGTTACAGTAATATGAATTCCATTAAAATCGAAGTCTCTTGCACTAAACCTATAACAAGAGATTGGATTAGTAATCAAAAACTTCCCACAGAGAAATACCTAGGCCCAAATGACTTCACTAGTGAATTCTATCAGACATTTAAAGAAGAATTAATACCAAGTCTTCAAAAACTCTTCCCAAAATAAAAGAGAATTCAACCCTTCCCAACTCATCTATGAGGCCAGTATTGCTGTGACATGAAATCCAGACAAAGATATCACAAGGAAAGAAATATCAGTATCCCTTATGAATATTGATGCAAAAGTTCTCAACAAAATACTAGCAAAGTTAATTCAGCAACATATAAAAAGGAGTATGCAGCATGACCAAGTTGAATTTATTCCAAGAATACAGAGTTGGGTTAACATCTGAAAATCATCAGTGTAGCACTACATTAATAGAATAAAAGGCAAAAACAGATGATCATCTCAATAGATGCAGACAAAAAAGTTGACATCGCCTGGCTCATATTTGGTACACAGTAGATTTTTGTTTAATGGCTAAGTCTAAGACCTAAATATACCACTTCAGAGTATTCACTCCTATTTCACCTGAGTTTTGTTCTAGTTTCTTCCATAGTACTAGCCTCAAGCCCTACCACAAAGTAGTATTCAAGAAATAGTTGTTGAATGACTGAATTAAGTTTATATTTTCCTGACACCAGGTATATATTTAGCATGTGAATTTACTAACAGTATTAAATAATTAAATATAAATATTTGATCAGTTAGTATTAGATTTAACTACAAATGTCAGAAACCAATAATATTTAGACAAGATAGAAGTTTATTTCTCTTTTACTTAGACAGTCTGGATTTGAATGCTAGTTGTTTTCCATGAAGACTTCCAAATCATTGCTCTGTCATTCCTAGGGTGTGACTCTTCTGTTCTTATTCTAAGTGGTAGCTAGAACTCCAGCCATCCTGTCTGCATTCCAGACTGGGAGATGGAGGAAGGAGCAAAGAAGAAGGGAGAGACAAAGGACTTATGCCAGTTGCCTTTTTATAATGGTTTGTGGAAGCTGCCACATGACACTTTCATTTGCATTTTATTGACCAGAACTTAGTAATAGTTTTATCTATCAACTGGAGCTAATAGCTGCCAACTATTGGAAATTGTTCTTAGCATCCACGTGTCTAAATAAACATACTATTGTTATTTCTATGAGGGGGAAGGAGAGGATGGATATTGAAGATAATTGCAAGGCTCTCTCAGCCTGTCTACTTAACTCTCAGTGTACATCCTGCCTAAGTGTGAGCTTTGATACAGGAAAATGACTGATTAATCTGATGCCTCAATGCATTTTTCAAGTCCAGTTTTTTAAACATTTGCTGGTGGATATAGTTACACCGAATAATGAGTACATATTCATTTGAGTATTGATTTTTTTATGATCGATTTAGATTTTAGCTGGACTGTATAATCCTGGAGACGGTCATATTGATCCTTACTCTCTAACTATGGCTCTGGCTGCTGGGGCTAGGAAATATGGTGCCCTTTTAAAATATCCTGCACCGGTGACTTCTCTGAAACCCAGGTCAGATGGAACATGGGATGTTGAGACACCACAGGGATCTATGAGAGCAAATAGAATTGTGAATGCTGCAGGTAAGTGTCATATCATTTTTTAAAATTAGTGAGGTTCTTTAAGAGGCAAATAAATAAGATATTATCCCATAAAGTAATGTTTTATACTATGAACGTTATTATAAAACACTGCGATGCTCCCAAGGTAAACATTTTGGCTGTTTCTAAGCTACAAAGCCCTCCCTTCATCACTGTTTTCTTGGTGGAACTACCACTCTGTCCTTGGTTACCTATAAAAACTTGATATCTTTGCTCTAACCGGTTTGGCTCAGTGGCTAGAGCGTTGGCCTGTGGACTGAAAGGTCCCAGGTTCGATTCTGGTCAAGGGCATGTACTTTGGTTGCGGGCACATCCCCAGTAGGAGGTGTGCAGGAGGCAGCTGATCGATGTTTCTAACTATCCCTCTCCCTTCCTCTCTGTGAAAAATCAATAAAATATATATTTAAAAACAAAAAAACTTGATATTCTTTTCTGTGCTCCATTTTGTTTTGCTCCAGGTCATGTTTTGCCAAATTATGCTCTTTTTTCCTTTCTTATGTTCACTCTTTCTTCATACTTATAATCAAACTCTAGTATTTGCATTCATGAGCATCTTTGTTCTCAATTTGCCTTTTTAGGGCAGATTTGATCATTGTGTTCTCTCTCATCCATTTCTGAATACTTGACTCTAGTCAAATAACGTTGAGCCCTTTTCTTCTCAGAACATTATTAAACATACTTCATAGTTTTTTCTTAGGTTGCTCTGTTACTGTTTAGATTTAGAGTAGAGTGAACCCAAAAAGAGTATTTGATATAATCTAACTACCCACTCATTTTTCCATTTATGGAGACCAAGGTCCAGAGAGGTCATGCCACTTGGCAAAGTGACAGTTATGTCACAGACAGGATTTGGACCTGAGTCTTTTGACTCTTGAGTTAATACTAATACGTCATTTGCCTGTGAAGTCATTTTCAGCTATCACACATACAAAAACAAATTCTTGTGCAAATGAAAATGCTTATGCTGATTGGGCTAATACTTTACATTTACCTATAGTTCATAATGGTTAACTTAAATCCTAAAATAACATGAAGCAGTAACTGATTATTTTCTTATGGTCTGCTCTTTGCATCAGTGTTTAAATTATACAATGAAAACAATCTTTATTACATATCATCTCAAATGATATGCCATGGACATGCTAGAAACATGGACCTTAAGATTTTTCCCTCTAAATTGTAACTTTGATTGATTTTTTAAAAAACAAAACACTCTTAGTGGTTCTAGAAAATATCATGTATTCAATATTTAAGAGTTTAAATTAGTATTTATGAATCTTTCTAACCCATGTCCCCCATTTGAAAAGCATAAAAATCTCATGCCTTCTTTGATATCATTTGAAATTCAAAATTCAGTAATGTAAAATGACTTGCCTAAAAATTAAAAGCAAAGGCATAAAATATTGCTTTCTTTTTGAACTTCACTTGCCCCACCCCTGCAAGCCCATGTGATATCCCCCTATCCCTCACGGTCCTTGGGCACAACTAGTTTAAATTCTTCTGGATTATCTAAGGCAAAGACATGATTCATCCTTTTTTTCCCAAGTAGCAAGGATTCTTTGTAATCCTGTAATGTTCTGTATGATCTAATGAATTCAGCCCCTAAAACATTTTACTGTTTTCTAAGTGATAGCAAATACTAAACAAGCATGCTCGGCCTTCCAGGTCAGCACCCGAGGCAGACATTGCTAATCAATCACTGCACTCCTTTCTGATGGGCTTGAACAAACCTCACCATTTTCCTCAATGCAGTGTTTCAGGCAGCCACACACTCCCAACTGATATTTTGAGAAATAACAAAGAAGACCTTAATTTAACACATTTCTCTAATGTTTTCCAAAAATTGATAAAATTTTGTTTGTATAATTCATTGCCATTGTAATAGGTTTTTTTTGTGTGTGTGTGTGTGTGTGTGTGTGTGTGTGTGTGTGTGTTTTGTTTGTTTTTTTTTTTTGTCCTAAACCACAAACTCTAGGCATAAGAGATCAGTGAAGAGAAAGAAGATCTGACCTAAACCCAGGGTATTGGTTACCAGATGAAGTACATATTCTGTCAGCTATGAAATCTTGTGGGGTGGTCAGGGCAGGGCCGGGCAATGGCAGGACATCCTAGAGAACAACTCTTCTGGTGTTGGCCTGTGAAAGCAAATCTTTGGAATTAGGTTGACAGTGTGGCCCTACATGGAGTGGTAAACACAGGGCCATGCCATCAACCTAATTCCAGGGGCTTGCTCTCCCAGGTCAGCACCAGAAGAGCTGTTCTCCAGGTCATCCTTCTTTTCCGCTTTGTTCTTGAAGCCTCTTACACAGCCATTTACTCCCTTTCCCATCTCATTGATCACTCCAGGCAGCTTCTTGTTGAAAGTTGTATTAAGAACTATGCTATCTCACCCTGGCCAGTGTGAAATAGTTTATTGAAGGTTGCCCCATACACCAAAAGGTTGTGGTTCATTTCCCAGTTAGGGCACAATGAAGTGGCATGCAGAAGGCAGCCGAGTATGTGTTTCTCTCCCACTCTCTTCCTCTCGCTCTAAAATCAATGAAATCATTTTAAAAAGTAAAAGAACTATGCTATCAAAACTCAAGTTCATAAATAAAAGCAATCATCTGCAGGAGGCATTATGCTAACAGGACTTGAGAATGTGTCTGATGGAATTTCCCAGAGTTACTCAGTGAGGCCTGTTACCAGGATGTCTCACAAATTCAGGTGAGGCCCTCAGGCCAGCTCTGAAATCGAATTGAAGTAACCAGGATATAGACTTGGAAATATAACCAAAATGTCAAAGTTGTAAAGGCCACTATTATCTACTCAATTGTATGATAATCTGCTAGAAGTTTCTTTACGTGGGGTCATAACCAAAGGCTGTTGAGTCTTCAGGATACCTGTGGGAAGGAAAGTCTAAAAGTAAAAAATATGCCCCTTTGCTGGTGTGTCTCCAGCACTGTCCAGTGTAGGGGGCTTTCTCCACCAGAGACAATGCATTGCCAACCATGTGACCTGGACAGATTACTCATTTGTAAAATGGAGATAACAGTGTCCATTTAAAAAAGTTATTATGATCAGTAAATGAGCTAATAATGTAAAGTACTCAAAACAAGGCTTACCGCAGAGAAAACACTAAAACTTAAATATAATAATGATAATAATTATTATGGTTATAATTACTTCCCTGAAAGTCTGTGACCTGGTCTGGGAGACACTAGCATCACGGTACCATAGCTTTTTGGTACCAGCCTTAAGATTACCCAAATCCGGGGGGAGAAACCAAGATGGCGGCATAGGTAAACACCTAAACTGCTGCCTCGCACAACAATTTCAAAACTACAACTAAAAGACAGAACGGACACCATCCAGAACCACAGGAAAGCAGGCTGAGTGAAAATTCTACAACTAGAAGGAAGGAGAAAAGCTCACAGAGAATTGGAGGTACGGCAAAGGGGCTTTGTGCGCGCAGAGAGGAAGGGCGGCTGAGAGCTTGGCTGACTTCCTCTGGCGGAAGGGGGAAGGAAGCCTCGGACCGCGAGCTGGGAAAGGCAGAAGTCTGAAGGCGCACACGGGCCAGTGCGCACAAAGGCTGCGGAGGTAGCCATAGACTTTCCCTAGTGAAAGGGAGTCAGAAGATCCTGACTGAGCCCCAGTTCTGACTGCAGTGAACCCCGGTTCCAGGCGAGCCCCTGGGGACCCACGCTCTTGTAGGGGGAGTCTGGACTCTCGGGCGGAGACTCAGGAGCCGGGGAAGGCGGAGGACTGAAAGTGCGCACACGCGCCGCGCCGGTGCACACAAAGGCTGCGGGGGTTGCCACAGGCTTTCCCTAGTGGAGGGAAGTCAGAGGATTCTGACTGCACCGAGCCCCAGTTCTGACTGCAGTGAACCCCAGTTCCAGGCGAGCCCCTGGGGACCCACGCTCTTGTGGGGGGAGTCTGGACTCTCAGGCGGAGACTCGAGCTGGGGAAGGCGGAGGACTGAAAGCGCACATGCGCGCAGGGGCGGGGCTGACAGGAAGCCAAGACTGAGACTCCACCCCATCCAAGCTGAGCACAGAGGCTATTGCAATTTGGCAAGTCTAATCCTATAAGGCTGTCTTCAGCACCGGGCTTCTCCCAGCATAGACACAGCTGATCCTTACAGCCAACTGGCCAGGAGGTCAATTCTTCCCAGTGATACCAACAACAATAAAGACTTAATTACAACAAGGCTGTACACACAGTCCACAAAGGGGTGCACCAAGAGTGTCCACCTCAGGTTAACTGGGGAAGCAGACCCACTGGGCCATATTGGAAACCTAGCACAAATATCTACCTTACCAACTCAGGGATTCAGTGAAAATGCGGGGTCAAAGAATCAGATCACAAACGAAAGAAATGGAGGAAAACAAACGACTGGATATAGAATTCAAAACCACCGTTATAAGACTTTTTAAGAATATCCTAGAAAAGGCCGATAAATATAACGAGACCCTCGAAGATATGAAAAAAGACCAACTAGAAATTAAACATACACTGACTGAAATAAAAAATATTATACAGAGACCCAGAAACAGAATAGAGGAACACAAGAATCAAGTCAAAGAATTGAAATACAAAGAAGCAAAAAACACTCAACCGAAAAAGCAAAAAGCAAAAAAAAAAATCCAAAAAGTTGAAGATAATGTAAGAAGACTCTGGGACAACTTCAAGCGTACCAACATCAGAATTATGGGGGTGCCAGAAGAAGAGAGAGAGCAAGATACTGAAAACCTATTTGAAGAAATAATGACCGAAAACTTCCCCCACCTGGTGAAAGAAATAGACTTACAAGTCCAGGAAGCCCACAGAACCCCAAACAAAAGGAATCCAAAGAGGACCACACCAAGACACATCATAATTAAAATGCCAAGAGCAAAAGACAAAGAGAGAATATTAAAAGCAGCAAGAGAAAAACAGTTAATTACCTACAAGGGAGCACCCATACGACTGTCAGCTGACTTCTCAACAGAAACTATGCAGGCCAGACGGGAGTGGCAAGAAATTTTCAATGTGATGAATAGCAAGAACCTACAACCAAGATTACTCTACCCAGCAAAGCTATCATTCAGAATTGAAGGGCAGATAAAGAGCTTCACAGATAAGAAAAAGCTGAAGGAGTTCATCACCACCAAACCAGTACTATATGAAATGCTGAAAGGTATTCTTAAAGAAGAGGAAGAAGAAAAAAGTAAAGAGAAAAAATTATGAACAACAAATACATATCTATCAACAAGCCAACCTAAAAATCAAGTGAATTAAAAACCTGAGGAGCAGAATAATCTGGTGAATATAATAGAATCAGGGGCATAGAAAGGGAGTGGGCTGATAATTCTCAGGGGGAAAGGGGTATGGGGGGGTTCATGAAGAGAATGGACAAAAATCATACACCTATGGATGAGGACAGTGGGGGGGAGGTAAGGGCAGAAGGTGGGGTGGGAAAGGGGTGGAGGGGAGCTATGGGGGGAAAAAGGAGAAATAATTGTAATAATCTGAATAAAGATTTATTTAAAAAAAATAAAAAAATAAAAATTTGACACGGTATTGAAAAATACAAAAAAAAAAAAAAAAAAAGATTACCCAAATCCTTTTACTTACTCTATGATCAATCAGTACCCCTTCTGCTGGTAAATTGACTTCCCAAAAAGCTTGGTTCCCAGATTTCAAAAATACTCTAATTAGATGGTCTTAGAGGGGAGCTATATTTTAAACAAGTACTGTATTGTCTGTACTAGATGGTCTGCAAAATATGTTTTGAGGAACACTACTATAGAGATGTTCCTACAGGAGAGAGGATGCAGTGACTTCGTTCTTAAGAAAGCAGAGCTGAAGAAGAGTTTATGACACTCCTGCTCTCTTGGTGTGCAATCAGCTAACTTGTCTTTAGTGTCGCTTTAAAACCTGCTTCATTCTCCCTTCTTTTTATCCCTCCTGTCAGGTATTTATTATAATGCAAGCTTTTTCTTTGCATAGTGATGAATGTTTCTCTTGACTTCATTTCCAATTGCCTCATTATGCCTGACATAACTTTGTAAACTTTACTTAAGAATTTTCCTGACATGATAAATCAGAAATGTGATTGGATCATGCCAACATGAAGTCCAGTGTTCAGCCCCAAAGAATTGCCTAATTTTGCCTGATACTTTGCATCAGTGAATGTCACTGTATAAACCATCAGTGCCACTGAATAGACACTAGAACCAGTAAACTTGTCCACAAACCTGTACCCTTCATTTTAGTTCCATTTATATCAGTCACTGAATTTTTTAAAATGGAAGTCATTTCCAAAGTTCATTTTTTATTGACTCTTCTGTGGTTTTCAGTTGATAATGGCATATTTTTTAGGTGATTCCTCTGCATTTGTCTCTCTTCCTTTTGCACTTGTTGGATGGGTGATCTAGCAGGGGTTGAAGTATAATCCTGGCTAGATTTTGGTTAAATTGATTGACATATAGAGGAGACAATGCCAACAAACACCACCCCCATAGGATAAAAAACATAGACTTGTCCATGGAGTTTCAAGTAATATATGATACTTAAGCATATGTTTCCACTTTATTTTAATGATGTAGGGCATTATTAAGCAAGCAACTAGACTCAGAAATTATAAATATGTTTGAATAGGACAGAATTTACTTTATTCAATTTATGTTTTTAATTGAACAAATATATTGAGGAAATTGCAGTGCTTTGAATCACTAACTAAATATTTGGGCTTTTTATATTTTAAAACTCTAATGCATGTAACTAGAATATGACTTTACTGTATTTTCCTGCAAAATCCTGACATTGATTATTTACATATTCCTGTCAGCACAAATAAATTAAGTTTCTAAATTATTTAAAGACCATAAACAGCTTTAATGCCCACAGGTAAGATTTTTGGTTTACATATGGACACCCCTTTCTGGGACTATTATACAAGTGTAACCAACTTATCCGTTAGCCCAAAATATAATAACAGAACACAAGAGTGATGTTTATATGGCTAAATAGAAATAAACATTTGTACATAAGAGTGCATAATTTGGGTTCCCAGACTGACTCATAATTGATGATTCTGTATTTAGCTCTGGACTTGATAATGACTTCAGAACTCCTTATTAGATTCTGAAAAAAAAAAAAAAAAAGCAGAAATAAAAATGGTTACAAAGTTAGAAAGTGAAACCCCTAAAAGAAATAACTTAAATAAAATCACCTAATCATTTGAATGATTACTCAAAATTATGAAACAAACAAGAGCATAGATCCCCTTTTCCCGCCTCCCAAATGATCCGTTGGTGAGTGAGGCAGAACCAGGTCCCCGACGAATAATCATTATTAGCATTTTAGATTTTAAAATACCTTTCTACAAGTGAAGGAGTCTTGGATTTTTTTTAAATAAAGTCTTTCTGTAGCAAGAAAAGCAGTAAGATGGGATCACTCCCGAGGGAAGGGGGGGGGGGGCGGTTGTCCCCTTGTGACCTTGGGCAGGTCTGTTTCCGTCTCTGCACTTTAGATCTACGTCTGTAAACTGAGGAGTCACCCTGAGGGTTGGGAGGGGGGATAATCAAGGCTCCTTTCTTCCACAAATTATCTGGTTCCATCTTTTGGAAAACACATTTGTTCCCACCAATAGGACAGCCCCCATGTGCACTGTGAAGTGAGAAACATTGCTTGAGGGAATCCCCACTGTTTATAAGCCCACTCCCCTTGGCTGTGGTACCTCTTCCCTCCTGCCCTGGATTCCTGGTGCTTTTCTGCCCTTTCTTTGAAAGGAAAGATCTTACAAGATTAAGATCTTACAAATTAAACTTTTAAAATAACAGAGAAAACTTAATGTTATCTCTCCCCTAGTATATACATGATCAAATTTTAAAATAACAGAACAATTCTGTATTTGTGGAATTTTAGGCATCCACAGTTTGGGGAAAGGAGGGCCTGGGGAACAGAGGGAACTGACCTGCAGGGCTTTATTCATGGTTATGATGTTTTATGTTACTCACATCCACACGGGGCCTCTTTCATGCCTGGTCATCCCTGTTCTACAGGTACAGTCAGCTCATTACTGTCTTTCTTATCAACATTGGTACATTTTATATATTCGGATTATTTATTTTTTCCTTCAAATATATTTTTTGTGCGTTTTTTCTGCCCACCTTTGCTTGTGGGCAAAATACTTTTTCAGGAACAGAGTTTTCTTAGATTTTAGAATTATCTTCAAACCTCTGGGCAATGTACAATATTGTCTTGTCTTCTCTTTCCCCATTCAATTTTGCAGTGACAAAGAAAAGATCATTATGACATTCTTTAGACTTTGCCATGAGTACTGAAGTCTTCTAACTATCTTATGCTGGCAGCCTCTCCTCCAAATAAATGTTGAACAAATGTTTAAATAATTGCAGTTGAAGGGAGAGCCAGACTGTTCACTGGCCCTGAGCACCCACATGTTTTGGTCGAACCCTGCTGATCTGTAGGTCTCCAGGCCACTGACCCAACATGCAGTCCATGGGAGGAACAGAAGAGGCTGGCTGGCTGCTGTGTGGGAAAATCATCAGTATTGGTGGACACATTTTTTTTTAGAAGGTCACCTGTGGCCCTGACTTCAGCCACAGTGCCTTGTAGGACTGAGTAGATGACTGCACTCCACGCCCTCAGATATGTCTGGGAGCGAGCTCAGGGAGAGAGGCCTCTGTGCCATTCCTCCCCTGCTGAGTGTTAGAAGGGGTCTAGAATCCATCATCTTAGATCTGTGTCAGATGTGGTGACATTTAAAAATGACTTTTTATTTCAGGATTTTGGGCTCGTGAAATTGGTAAAATGGTTGGACTAGAACATCCTCTCATTCCGGTTCAGCATCAATATGTTGTTACTTCGACTATCCCTGAAGTAAAAGCTTTGAAACGAGAACTCCCTGTGCTCCGTGACCTGGAAGGCTCTTACTACCTCCGGCAGGAAAGGGATGGGCTCTTGTTTGGTCCATATGAAAGTCAGGAGAAAATGAAAGTTCAGGACTCCTGGGTCACCAGTGGAGTCCCTCCAGGTAGGTGTAGCCAATGGAAGTGTGTGCATAGCAGGCATGTATGTTTTATGTCCCCCGTGGCTGAGGGCTGGCCACAGAATAAGATGATGCCATTGGGGGTGAGGGGTTTGAGGTAACCTCTGTTCTCTTCTCCCTTTGAATAATCACAGCAGGGAGTAAGGAAAGAGAGAAGAGGCAGCTGGTGGTGGTGAAGCTGAAGAAACATGCTCCCCACTGCTTTGGAAGGCTCTAGGTAATTTTTACCTGCCCACACCCACCTCCAGCATCCCTGCTCTTTCCTCGCTCCCCCTTCTGCTGTGTCTAGTGTCCAGATGTAGCTGCTACTATGCTTTGACAGCTGGAAACAGGACAGATATCAGAGACAGGATATCCAGCCTGCTAAGAAAGGAAGCCTTGGAGTCTATCATAGAGCAGGGTAGGTTAGGACTACACACTGAAATGAAGCCTACCTACTGCATAAGGTGATGAGGAAAAGGCTCAGGCCTCTGTGCTAAACAGGAGGCACCACTGTTTCTCTTTCAAGTTTGGAAGGGAAAAGGACCTCTTCCTGGTATTCATGGAACATTTCTACAGAGCCGGGCTAAAGATTGGGTCAATGAAGGAGGTAGCTCAGGTCTTAATCTATAAAAGGAGTTAAAATGTCACTGAGACACAGTTATTATAATGTGAAATGGAGGGATTTATACTTTCTAGAATTACACTTTGATAAGCTACTTGAGATAGGGACTGAATCCCTCCCTACTATTCCTTAAAGAGTGCTTCTGTCCATGTCACAAGTGATCAATAAACTGCCTTCAACAGAAGTTGGGCCAGTTACCTGAGGGCTTTAGTTTTACTGAGTGTGCTGTGCACATTTGCACCTGAGCAAAATAGCTCCTGACCCCTGAGGGATGGCTGATCTGCCACCTGAGAGCCTCCCTCTTGGCTCTGCCCCATGCTGGCAGCCTCTCCTCCAAATAAATGTTGAACAAATGTTTAATAATTGCGGTTGGAGGGAAAACCAGACTGTTCACTAGCCCTGAGCACCCACATGTTTTGGTCGAACCCTGCTGATCTGTAGGTCTCCAGGCCACTGACCCAACATGCAGTCCATGGGAGGAACAGGAAAAAGCTGGCTGGCTGCTGTGTGGGAAAATCATCAGTATTGGTGGACACATTTTTTTTTAGAAGGTCATCTGTGGCCCTGACTTCAGCCACAGTGCCTTGTAGGACTGAGTAGATGACTGCACTCCAAGCCCTCAGATATGTCTGGGAGCAGGCTCCGGGAGAGAGTCCTCTGTGCCATTCCTCCCCTGCTGAGTGTTAAAAGGGGACTAGAATCCACCATCTTAGATGCCAGAGTAGTTTTCCACTTAGCCCAGTGTCCTGGCATGACTTACTAAACTCCCATTTGCCCTCACCTGGGCAGATGAAGCAGATTTTTTGGTTTGTTGAAGGATAAAAGATCTCTCTTAACAAACCAAATAATCGCTGCTTATTTTTTAAAATTGTGATTGGATTAAATACTGAAAACTGTTACCATGTATAAATTTAAATTTTCTATAATTAATTATCTTACTGTTTTAAGAAATAACAATTCATTATCTTATTGTTTTAAGAAATAGCATTATTGTTCTTAATAATATAGTGTTTACCCATCTGTTGGTAGTGAATGTCAAGTTTAGACTTAAAAAAGAAAAGAGGAGCCTGATCAGCATGGATCGCTGGTTGAGTGTCGACCCATGAACCAAAAAAGTCTCCAGTCCCTGGTGGGGGCACATACCTGGGTTGCAGGCTCAGTCCTCGGTAGGAGGAGGCCGATCGATGTCTCTTTCTCATTAATGTTTCTAGCTCTCTATCCCTCTAAAATCAATAAAAACATATTAAAAATATATATTAAAACAAGAGGGAATCCTTTCTAACAGGCCATCCTGAAGTGTATCCCAGTTCAGATATTTAAATCACATTAGAGAACTTGTCCATGAAGCTGTGGCATCCTGATCAATGGTGTGTCCTTTCAGGCTTTGGAAAGGAACTCTTTGAGTCAGATCTGGACCGGATCATGGAACACGTCGAAGCTGCCATGGAAATGGTTCCGGTCTTGAAAAAGGCTGACATCATCAATATTGTCAATGGTCCTATCACCTATTCTCCTGACATTCTGCCTATGGTGGGTCCCCATCAGGGGCTCAGAAACTACTGGGTGGCTATAGGCTTTGGGTGAGTATCTCCATGTAATTCAACATGTGCTATAGAGTCGTGTCTTTTAGATAAGTCTTGTCCCATAATCTCAGGTCAAAAGTGGAATGGGGGCCCTGACCGGTTTGGCTCAGTGGAAAGAGCGTTGGCCTGTGGACTGAAGGGTCCCAGGTTCGATTCCGGTCAAAGGCATGTGCCTGGGTTGCAGGCACATCCCCAGTGGGAGGTGTGCAGGAGGCAGCTGATCAATGTTTCGCTCTCATCGATGTTTCTAACTCTCTATCCCTCTCCCTTTCTCTCTGTAAAAAATCAATAAAATATATTTTTTTTAAAAAGTGGAATGAGGGAAAGGGACAGAGCATTTTTCCTTTCATGACCAATGAAATGGGAGTAATAAAAAATGTTAGTCTTAAAACTCTGACTATATAATGGTTTCATCACTTGTATAGGTTTTAAAGATTTGCACACAGAAAAGCAGTGATTTCCTGGAACTTCCTCTTTGCATATTTTCTGCCATTTCCATTATTTGTGTCTTTTTAGGGCAGTTTGCCCCAACATACAAGGATGTTTTTATAATACAATGTGACACAGATAATACAAAAAATGAAACGTATAACATACCTGATGCTGTTTTCACCATAGTTCATGTTTGCCCAACATGATTTGCTTTTTCTTGGTTCCTCAGGTTGCTTACTATTTATGATCCATCACCCATTTCAGATTTCATCTCTAATATTTGTGCCATTAATTTGGTGAATATTAATGTCAAACCCCATTTACTATCATATCACAACTTCTAATATTCTATTTTTCTTTCCCATTTTATTTGGATATTTATTCAACTAACATCTAATGACTGCCGGTGAGTGCTAGATCTTGGGCTGCAGCTGAGCACAAGGCAGTGGGGTCTGACCAGAGCTGCAAGCCTGGTTGGGCTGCTGTTCTGCCGACAGCAGAGAGGCTGTGGTCTGAACTAAGGAAGCAGCAGTGAGGACTGAGACAGGAGGGACAATTACTTAAATTTGGTGATTAATTACATTAGGTCTTGACGGAGAGATAAAAATAGCACATGATGGCAACCTTTCTAACTTGACCCCTGGTCGGATGCTGAGGACCATGGGTAGAGAGAACCAGGAAAATGAGTGTCGTCTTTTATAGGTTGGGTTTGAAGTGTTAAGTTTATGTCTCTGGAACATCCAGAGGAAGAAAACAAGATGGAGATATGGGACTGGAAGGTGTAATGTCACGGAGGGCTTAGGTAATCACCTATGGAGTCTTACAGGCATGTGCATGTGGAAGTGTGTCTCTTGTACGTCACTTATATATCTTCTTTGGAGAAGTGTCTATTTGTATCTTTTGTCCATTTAAAAAAGTTGTATTATTTGTCTTTTTATCATTAAGTTGTAGGGTTCTTTATATTTTCTAGATACAAGACCCTCATCAGATACATGATTTGCAAAATTTCTCTCCCATTCTGTGGGTTCTTTCACTTTCTTGATAGTGTCCACTGAAACACAAAGTTTTTAATTTTGATGAAGTCCAGAATGTGTTATTTTTCTTGTTTTTCATTAAATTAATTGGAGTAACATTGGTTAATAATATTGTGTAAATTTCAAATTTACAACTTTTTGCTATGACATCGTATACTTTACTGTGTGCTCACCACCAAAGGTGAATCTCTTTCCATCACCATATATTTGATCCCCTGTATCCTTTTAATACTCCTCACCCCCTGTGGTAACCACCATAATGTTATCAGTACCTATGAGTTTGTTTTGTTTGTCTGTGTCTTTTGTTTTATATCCCATATATGAGTGAAATCATGTGGTTTTTATCTGGAGGTTCCTCAGAAAATTACAAATAGAACTACTGTATCACCCAGTAATCTTTCTTTTGGGTACCTACCTGAAAAATTTGGAGACACTTATTTGTAAAGATATATGTACACCTATGTTCACTGCAGCATCATTCACAATAGTTAAGGTATTTCTCATGTAATATGATGGGATGCTCACATTAGCTGCCCCTCCCAGCGTATCTCAATTATCCATCCCATGGTTCTGAAGGCCAATGGTGCCCCTATCTGGCTGAGCACCACGATCGCCTCAAAGGAATGTTTAAAATCATAACCTCAACTTTATGGTTGGTCACTTGCATGTGTTTCATTCTCCTTTATATGTTATCTAGGAAATTCCTGTTATTTGTCTCTAGAATCCGTGAAAGATGTGTTGAACTGGAAACCAACAAGCAAACAGATTCCTGGAGACCACTCCTATAGATTCTGACTCAGTAGTCTGGAGAGGGGTCCAGGAATCTTTATTTTTATGTTGTTTGTTATTCTAGTGCAACCAGACCATAGGACAGGTATTTGTCAACTGTCTACATATATGCCCGTGATCATTTACCTCACAGATTACCCTCAGATATAACGGTGTTTTACTTTTGTTTCATCACAATCTAGTAAGTTTTTCTGCTTCTTGGTGACTAACACAGTGCCCCCCAAAATGTTTAATTAATTATATTGAATTGAATCTAGTTTTCTTGGCTTAGAACTGAGTATAAACAGCAAATTTTAAGAGGGGAGAGTGCTTTAGAGATGTAACATCTGTCAGTTTAACAGTCACAGACACTCAAAAACCTAGCAGCTGGGCCTTTGAGAAGAAACAGGTTCTGCAGATTAATGCTAGAGATGGAAGAAGAATCTAACTGTCCTCATCATGTTCCCTTTTACTTCATACATTATTTCCTTATGAAAATCTTATCAACTGGGCATCCTCTGTTGTTACAACAGCCACCACGTATTGCTTACCTACTACGTGCTTTTAAATGCCACGTCCATTCATTCTTCATCAACACTATAAAGAAAATGAGCACATAAAGAAAATGAGAAGATTAAAGCTCAGGGTGGTTACACAACTTGCCCAAGGTCCTGCAGCTAGTAGTGGCAGAACAAAAATCATACCCAGATCTCCTTATTTTATGCTTTTAGCTACTAAAACAGGGGCTCTCGATAGAAGTTTTGTAACCCTTAGTTATGTGGCATTTTACATATAAATTGGTGATGGTTAGAGAGTGGACATTATTAAAAGTTTTTCTTTTTAAAAAGAAATTAGATTTGATTCAGGATTATCCCCTAATACTAGCACCCTGCCCCATTTGTTTGCTCATGGGCATTGTTGAGAGGGAAAGAATATGATGGTATAGCAATGAGACCAGAGGAAACCAAAGTACAAACCTGGCTATGCTCAAGGAGTCTGCCAGGGATGTGAATTCTGTCACGTGTATCTTGGCTGAAAAAAAAGATATAGAACCATCAAAGTCAAGTCCAATAAGAGGGAGTATACACTGGGGTCAGATGACTGAATTTTCATACTGAATCTGCCCTTTATTGTTGTGTGACCTTATTTAACACATATGTGCGGATTGATTTTCTCACTGGCAAAATAGAGCTGCTAAAGAATTAATCAGTTGGTACATGTTAGATGGAAACAATGCCTGGAAAATGGTAAACACTTTCAATAAATGTCAGTAAAAGTTTATACAGTTTCAAGTCTTGTATACAGTACCTCTAGCTCTCAAAGATGGCAACTGTTGTATTTCATACATTGGGCCTCGGTAAGTGAATAAACATTTTAAACATGTCTTTCATAATTATTTTAAGTACATATTTCATAATTTTTCTTGCTTTCTTAAAACTTAGATTGTGGATAATTTGGATGGCCCGTCTTTCTTCTTTAAGCTATCAAGAGAACTACCTATTGCTGAGTTTTTATTCTGCTGGAGAAATAGCCTTCTAACACATTTAGGCACTTGCTTTTATCAAATAACAAACCTGGTAAAAGTTAGTTGACATTTCCAATCTTTGCTAAGCTCCTCCCAAGCACTTAGAACCTGGCTGTTAAGGTGCTGTGATTTGAGTCCTGTAATTTCTTGCATTTAGAGGTCTGCTCATGAAGCTCCTTTTCGTGGCCATCTCTCCATAAGCCCCTGCTCAGCCAGTTCCCCAGAAGCCTCTCTTAAACCACAGATGAACCCATGGTAAAGACCTTCACTACACGAGAGTGAGTGGGAGGAACAGCACACAGCCAACATTAAGCTATGATCCCTCCATCTATATCACATTATTTGCCACAATCATGTTCTTGGTTTTAAAGCATCTTCGTATGGAAATAAAAAACAAGCCCATCTTCTACACCAAGTGACCCATTAGTTACAAAATACAGGAGCCAGTGTTCCTTTCTGCCTCCTCCCCACAAGTCTCAGGGTGAGTGCCTCTTGTGTGAATGCTTCTAAGATAATGGCCCAAGACCCTGGCACAGAACTAAATTGGTCCGAGAAGAGATGAGCATCCCACTCCACAGTGTACAAGTTTCTTCAAATTTCCAATCACAGCTCAAGAGGGCTGATCAGGTGTCAACTACATCTGCCTGTTGCTTCCTTCACCTCATTTTCCTAAAGTGAGCATCCTTACTAGCTAAGAGTTGTAGGCTGCTTTGCATGTATGTATCTCTTGAAACTGTGGAAACAAACTAGCTACAAAGTCAGGTGCATTTAATTTGGATGCCTAAATATGTTTTCTTTTTGAGGAAAAAGTATGATAGCCTAAAGATTATGAATAGCACAGAACACCCCAATTTTAAGGCCCTAAAAAATATTTGGACATGTTTTGTTGTTTGAAAATAACACGTGTCAGTAACAGCATATGTATCTCTGTATTTGAAAGATATGGCATAATCCACGCCGGCGGGGTAGGGAAATATCTCAGTGACTGGATCCTGCATGGAGAGCCTCCTTTTGACCTAATAGAATTGGATCCCAATCGATATGGCAAATGGACAACCACTCAGTACACTGAGGCCAAAGCAAGAGAGTCGTATGGATTCAACAATATTGGTAAAGTTCAAATTTACTGTGTCTTCAGAGTGTGTACAAAATGGACTTGCAGCGCCTCTGACTCTAGATGCTTTTTGTTCTGTGCATTTTGGTGGGAGTGGTTAGGGAGTCTGAAAAGCGTTGTGCCTCTAAGATGCAACAAGAAATCTATGTTAATGTATATACTTCATGTGCAGAGTGCATCAGTGATTTTCGGCTTTAAATTCATTTTGACTTTCCCCTTTGATGATCAATATAAAAATGACAGCATTGAGGGTTTTATTTTACATCAATTTAATACAGGTATATGCTTCTGGATTTTAAGTGCTGTTCTCCATTTTGTGAATCCCTTCAAAGTATTTGCTAGCTTTGGTTATATTCTGTTAAAGTCCTGGATTTCCTTTTTCAGTTGGGTACCCTAAAGAAGAACGGTTTGCTGGGAGGCCGACTCAGCGAGTCAGTGGGCTTTATAAAACCCTGGAGTCTAAATGTTCCATGGGATTCCATGCGGGCTGGGAACAGCCACACTGGTTCTACAGACTGGGCCAGGACACCGGGTACATGTAAGTAAATGACTTGACCTGCCTGGGGCTCTGACTGCAGAATGCAATTTCAGAGGTGGGATGGAGGGACATCAGTGCCGATTCCCCTCCCACCCTATCGCTCCACCTCATTCCTACAACATTTACTTTCTGGCAGTGGAGGCATTAGTCTATCCCACGTGACACTGGCCCACATCTAGGACCCATTTGGCCCCACGAGCCATACACCAGCCCCGGTGAAGCCTCCTCTTGGCATTTCCCAGGAGCTCAGAGGAACCTTCTCACCCCCTCCAAATCCTCACATGCCCTCGGTTGGCTCCTAAAGGTTTGTCCCAGTTTAGGATGCCTGGTTGAATCACATAGTATGGATATAGTGTGGAAGTATGGGTCTTCTAGTTAGCAAGGAATAGCTCAAAGCAACTACCTCCCAGTGTGTGTACACCAAGTCATGCAAATTGTATGCACTGTTGATAAAGGAGGAGAAAGGATCATTTCCTTAGCATTTAAGGTTAATCTAAAACATAAAGACTGTCGCTAAAACAATTCTCTGAACTCCTCTAAAGTTGTTGCCTTTGTTTTACTTGGATTACATGTCATCATTGTACTTGGGATTTATAGTGATTACATACTTTTTTCTCACGAGAATTCATAACCCAAGAGAAGACAAATAGCAAATCTAGAAATTAAGTTACCTTTTTTTATTGCGTATTTAAAAACAGTTTTGATGTCTGCTTTAACACCAAACCTAAATGGTGTAAAATATAGTAGAAGGCTAGTTGTTGATTACTTTATTTGGGCTCCCCAGGCAGCCAGTCTAGATTATCTGGGGGCAAAACATTGGTTTGGTTTTTCCTAAATGACTCAGATAAATGCTAGATCTATTCTTAACCTTGTACTGTTTGGATCTGGCTTGTTTCTTTTACTATTTTAATAATTAAACTACTGAAAACTCATTTTGCAGACTTAGCATCCTCCTCTGAAGTTAAAATACCACATTAGGAGTCCACTTCATCAAGTAGAAGGGACCCTGCATAATGAATCAGAGACCTTTGTTCCAGGCCAGCTCTGTCAGTAAATAATGCAAAGCCTTGGAATTCACGTTTTGTCTTTTGTCTAAAAAATGAAGATGTTGGATCAGATCCTTGCCTAGTCCAGGTGTAGAGCCTGTGAATGCAGAATATGGCCTCACCGAGACCTGCTGCATCAGAAGCTGTATTTTAATAAGTGCAATGATTCTATTTGCATTAATGTTTGAGGAGTGCTGAACAAGATAGCTCCACCCCCATATGTTTTGAATTAGGTCCAAAAAATTAGCATTTTTTAAATGCTCCTTAGGTGACCACAGGACTGGTTGACTTCTAAGCTCTCTTCCGGATTTGAAAGCCCACATGTCCTATCTTACTTTCTAGTTAATAAATAATTTACTCACTATGAAATGAGTTAAAAGGGACATATGAGTAACTTTAAAAAATCAGATTCCAACATATACATGTGATTTGCCGAGCAGAATTTTAGGTTGCATTTTTTTCCCCAAATAGGATTTACTAGATGAATAGAGTTAATTAAAATATCCTTATTCTGTAATTCTCTGAAAATGTATGACAGTTGTTTTATGACAAACTTTGTGTTTCAGGCCAAGTTTTCGCCGTACAAACTGGTTTGAGCCGGTGGGCTCTGAGTATAAACAAGTTATGCAAAGAGTAGGGGTGATTGACCTGTCACCATTTGGCAAGTTTAACATCAAAGGCCAAGATTCTACTAGATTGTTGGACCATCTCTTTGCAAACGTCATTCCAAAGGTAAATAACCTTATAATGGTACAAGGTTCAGGACTGTGGCCTGTTTAACTCTATCCCCTCATTTAAAACAAAAAAATAGAACCCCCCAATATGTTATTTTAGTCCACTAATGTGAACACTAGAACTCTTCAACTGATCAAGAGTATTCTAGCTAATTTTTTAATTTAAATTTTTATTGAATGAGTTATCATCCAAGGATCTTACGAACTTTTCTTAATTGTGTCAGTAGGAACTACAACTTTGACTGAAGTATGATTTTTATGACAAATAATTGTAATTTAAACTGAGAACTTTAAATTAATCTTGGACTTAGGTTTGTAAATAATTCATACAAGTGATATAAATGATAAGATTCAGATGTTTTTCATTGTTGACACTCACATTTTTATTTTCATGTTGGTTTAAAAGGGATACATAAGATTTTTGTTTCATCCTGAGATAATTTTAAATTCTTTTGTGCAGGTGGGTTTTACAAATATAAGTCACATGTTAACACCAAAAGGTCGAGTGTATGCTGAGCTGACTGTTTCTCACCAGTCTCCTGGGGAGTTTCTATTAATAACTGGTTCTGGATCAGAACTTCATGATCTTAGGTAAGTGTGCACCAAGTAAGATAACTGTGTATAGATTAAACATTGACTCAATCTTAAACTGAGTTTTTCTTTCACTAGTAGTTGAAAGTACAACTTTAGTTCTTTTTTTTTTTTTTTAATATATTTTATTGATTTTTTACAGAGAGGAAGGGAGAGAGACAGAAACATCGATGAGAGAGAAACATTGACCAGCTGCCTCCTGCACACCCCCTACTGGGGACGCGCCCGCAACCAAGGCACATGCCCTCGACCGGACTCGAACCCTGGACCCTTCAGTCCGCAGGCCGACGCTCTTTCCACTGAGCCAAACCAGCCAGGGCCAACTTTAGTTCTTAAACCTTGTTGTTTCAAATAAACTTCATGTCTATACGGAAATTATTTAAAGTGAGGGACCCTGTCTCCACCCCCTTCCAAAAGGGAATTCCTGTAGTGGTTCTAATAATATCACCTCCTGTTTACGGGCATCATCATTGTGTCAGAACTCTTTTTACATATTATGTTAACTCTCTTAATAGATATGTATTTGCATGGTATATACTGTTCCCGTTTTCAGATGAGGAAACTGAAGTTTGCATTAAAGTAACTTGCTGAAGCCAGTCTTTTTTATTCTGATGCCCACATTTAGTACAGGAAGCTGCCTCCCTGGGTTATCTTCTCCCTTTTTCATGCTTTGTGCTCTCTGGTCCACAGTTGGATCTAAATTGTTGACCTGTCAGGTTGATCCTTCACATGAATCTCTAGAATTTGGAATATTATTGTTTACTAAATGTCAAGCTAGGAGTGAAAAGGCATAAAAGTTGGGCAGGAGAAATCTTGACACTGACAGATTCTCACTCTAGTTATAAAATGTTGCAAATTAGATCCTCCAATCCAGGATGTATTGGGAGCTGTTTTGGTAGTAGCTTAGCTTTGTGTAAATCCAGGCGATCCTTTTACAATAGACCTGTGTAGTTCTAGGGACTGCTCAATAAATCATAAACAAACTCTATAACCGGGTTCTAATAACTCATCAGGACAGAAATTGAAAATAGTCTTTAGAGTTTTTATATTTTCCTTGGGATTGTCAGAGTAATTCTGTGTCTGATGGCAGGCCCATTATTGACTTTTGGCAGCATGAATGTGTCTCCTGTGTACAGGTATTAGAGAAAATTTGGGTTTAAATTAATTTTTGAAGATTGAGTCATTAGTTTAAATACAATAGGGCTGTCACTATTTAAAGTAATTGTGTGCCAGAGCTCATTTCAATTGAAGGATCCTTCTGTACTGTGAAAAATTACCCCCAGTTTATATAAGCAGGTGGTTTACAGAGAATCACTTAACATGTCTGGGACTCAGATTCCTCAACTTTAAAAATTAGGTGATTATATGAAATGATGCCCTGGGGACTTCCTGGTAATTCTAGACACCAAATATGTCTTCAGAGAAATAATATGTTACCAACATGCATTATTCAAGCAAGATTTAACACAATGTTTATGACTCAAATGCAGATGGATTGAAGAAGAGGCAGTCAAAGGTGGATATGATGTTGAAATTAAAAACATAACTGATGAGCTTGGAGTCCTTGGAGTTGCAGGGCCACATGCAAGAAAGGTCCTTCAGAAACTGACCTCTGAAGATCTTAGTGATGATGTCTTCAAGTTTCTTCAAACCAAGTCTTTAAAGGTTTCCAACATTCCTGTCACTGCTATTAGGATATCTTATACTGGTAAGAATCAGAAAATAATTTAGAGTAAAATTTAAAAGAAGCTACCAAAAATGGTCTCTCTCTCATCAGTATAATTTTGGAGAAAGATTTCTCCTGCCCAACTTTTATGACAATTCTGTCTCTGCACTTTTAGCCTGAGGGATCATTCCACAAGTTTCCAATTGTTCTATAGCAGCCTACCACTTGTAAGAGTAGATAAAAGAATGGGAAGATGATGGCTGCTGGAACAGTTGGAAGGGTTGACAGAATATTTAGGCCGGCGGACTGTATCTGGGAACATTCAAGATCATCTCCCATAGAGACCATCTTGAATGTATCAGGCACTTCTCTTGCAGCATTTCTGTTTTCCATCTTTCTTTCTAGGCTCTAAATGTATTGAGGAAATCTTCATATAGTACCTAACCTTGCACATAGTAGGTATTCAGAACAGAGTTGAATGAATTTTCTTCAGCTCCCCATTGGTGCTCTGGGCTCACATCTAACTTCCTCTAGACCTCCTTGTCCCTTCACAGAAAGAGTACTTGGTGCCCAGGCATTTGTTCAAGTACATGTTGCTCTTGCTCTGGTGGTGTCCTGGAAAGGCACATCACCACTAGCCCTCAACATTGGGGAATAAGGAGAACACATAATACGAAGGCTGTAGCCCTTCCCTGGCATATGTGTACCTCCCCCCGCTCCTTCCACCTAACCTTGGCTAAGTAGTGACCAGACTAAAGCACGAGCAGAATGAAAAATAAGCAGACTGGGTTGAGTTTCATTTCCTTTGGTTTTTGCCTATAGCTCTAATGGTGAAAGAAATGACCAAGTGGGAGAGAAAGGGGGAGTAGGAGGAATTAGAGACTATGACTGTCCCACAATGAAGACCATTTGAATAAATGTCAAGTGCCTATATTTTAAGTCTTGTGATTTTGGGGCAAGAAGTTGGGAGTAGAGTTTCCTAAACCTTGAACCCCTTATCTGGATAAACTATGCCATGCGAATTACTCAATATCATGAAGCCGGTCAAGGGTCAAGATGAACTCCTCCTGCACTATAGTCTTTCTACGTCATGTGAAGAGGTGTCCTAGATACCGCCCTCTGAGTGAGAGACAGGATTGGGCAGGAATTTTGCAGTAGGTTTTTGTTGCATTTTTTTTTTTATGAACTGTTCTTTTAAAACTTAGCAATGTCTATGTTGCATAAATGGCATCTCTCCATTTATTTATGTGTTTTAGCTAATGCATACTATACCTTGTGACCATTGTTCTTACTCTGATGTGGCACTTGTGGGGTTTTTTTTAGGTGAGCTGGGTTGGGAGCTGTACCACAGACGAGAAGATTCTGCAGCACTGTATAACGCCATCATGGATGCAGGCCAGGAGGAGGGAATCGACAATTTTGGCACATATGCCATGAATGCCCTAAGACTGGAGAAAGCTTTCAGAGCCTGGGGGTCTGAGGTTTGAAATGCCAGCATCTTCATTAAAATTTTGTTTATCATATCTGATTTTTATAAAAGGGCTAGTTTTATTTTTTTCATTCTTTATTTTTATAAGGGCTAGTTTTAACTGCGTTAACATGGGCTCTGACTGTAAGAGAAGTTATGTATTATTAGGCAACTTTATTTAATTAGAGGAAGAGGTTTTTCTTTTCAATTTCGCAGTTGAAAGTTTAGTGTAATTATGATGTAATGTTTATTCTGCCAAATTCCTCCTCTTGGCAAAGAGCCCTGGACACTGTCTCTGACTGTGTGTGGAGCTGTAGCTGCTCTGAGGGAGCCTGCCTACCCTACACAATAGGAGGATCACCTTTTAAATTCCTCCTCCTCCTCCTCCTCCTCCTCCTCCTCCTCCTTTTCCTCCTTCTCCTCCTCCTCTGCCATGCTGCCCATTCTCATTTTCTTCTTAGCCTGTTTGGGGAAATAACAACAAACGGGTTTTTTTCTGAGGAGCACAGTTGATGGTCCAGGATGTGTTGTCTAGCGTACTTCTACCATTGATAATGGGAACTAAGGATTTCTATTGTATCGTTACACACCATTTTCATATGCATCATGTCATGTACCTTCTCAGTTCTCCTGATTATTGCTGATTCTTGGACAAGGGGTTGGGGCTCAGGGTATCCCCATTCTTCACCCAGTCACACTAAGAAACAGTAAGCAATGTTGTCCGGGTTACATGAAGTGGCCAAACTATGGTTCAAACTCGTTTCTCCTATTATCTCCAGCATGGCAGGCTATCTCTGGACCCCTTAATTTTTTCAGATTCCTGGTTGTTTCCTTAGAAGACATTGAGGTTTTAGGCTTGAGAAGTGAGATGAGGAAAAGCTGTAAAGGGTGTACGTTAGAGAGGGGTCTCTTGGGTCTGAATTTATCCTCCAGCACACATGTGGCCTTGACTCTCCAGGGCCTCTGTTTACTTTTCTATAATATAGAGATAATCTTTCTCCTACAGAGTTATAGATATTAGTCTATAAAGTGCCTAGCATATAATAGAATGAATTCAACTGGAGAGCAAAGGGGGTTGGGAAGCCCAGGCAGGGCCCCCTGGGCAGTTAAACTATGGGCAGAAGCAAGTGGGCTTTGAGGTGGGGAGGGCAGCCTCCTGGAGCCACTGTAAGAAGGGCCCTGGGCCGGTGGGCATTTTGCAGGAGAGATGTTCTATCAAGGGGTTCCCAGCCTACAACCGGGGCCTTAGATAAGGATGCAGCGGGGAGAGTCCCCACACTGCTCCCCAAGGAATGAAGCCACAGAAGCAGTCCTTGGAGTCCGGCATTTCTCCACCCTCCTCCACCCTCCTGCCTTTTATTATCCCCTGCCTTTTCTGGGAGCCATCCTCCTCTTAACAACTTTTCTCCATCCCAGGTCCCTGATTTCCCAGCAGTGCCAGCACGCCCTCTAGTGGTATCATAGCAGTAAATATTCTGGCCTTTGTTTTAATCCCTCCCCCACCCCCTACCCCCACCCTCCAGGGAGAAATTCTAAAACTTTGAGCAGATAAAAAAATAACTAATTCAAGTTAATTAGAAAATATGAGACCACATTTTATATAATGTGAAACAAGCTTATATTACACATTTGATTTAGGTTAGTGCTGATGTCGTTTTTCTTAAAAGTTTGCCTACTTTTTATGAGGTTTAGACAAGTTCTCTTGGAGCAAAAGAGATAAATACCAACAAAATAAACAAACAAGCAAGAACATTAACTTCAGGTTTAGTCTCAAGTAGTTGTGTTAGCTTTGACTGGAAGTATATTGTAATAACTCAACTGCATTAGAAAAGACTGAGGCCCATCTCTGTCCAGCCTGCAGGCTCCGGACCCAGCAGCCAGCCCTGGCGGCTCATCCTAGCAAGCAGTCACCACTTAGAGGAGACAGCGTAAGGAATTCATCTTATTACCAGTGGCATTTAAATATTTATGAGATTTAAAAATTGTAGCTGCAGTTCTGATTCATGGATCTTCAAAGAAGGCAGAAAACATAGGTTCTACACAAGGGGCAGGTTGGGCAGATTTGAAGACAGACTAAAACAGTAGCTGGAAAGATAATGGTGAAGAAAACAGTTGGGTCCTGCTCTCACAGAACTTGAAGTTTAGTGAGGAAGAGAAAACCAAAGAAGCAAGGAACTGCTAAGTGTTAAGACCTGTTTGAGATGCAGTGGTGTCAGTAAGGCCTCAGTTTCCTGCCTTCAGCCCATGCAATTGGATAGCTGCTGCTTTCATACTCTCATACATGACTGCTGTGACTCTCCACCCTGCTGCCCCTGTTCGCCTCGTATCAGTGACACTGGCACAGTAGCTCCAGAACAATGCTTGTCTGTTAAATTTCACCACAGTTTTATGAGTTGCTACCATCTATGTTCGTTATAAGCAAGTTCATGCTCTGAATTCCTAAGGGAAGTGTATCAGCAAATTAAACAAGGCTGGCCTTGGACTGGGATTGCTGAGCTGTTTAGGACTTTCTGTTGTGGCAACCTTCCAGAAAACCACCTTTTTTTGCTGCACATGTGTGTGGAGCAGTGCTGCCTTTTGGTATGGGCTCTCTGTGTATGTTTGTTCAGACCGTCCTTTCCTACCAAATGCAGCCGCAGATTCATGGCAAACACGTCTTCTGGCTCAGACTACTGCTGGTCATCTGGTGTGGAGCAAGTGCGCGTAGCATGCTGACTTGCTCATCACTTTTGTAGTGGCAATTTGGGCTCAGATGTAGTACAGAAACTCCACTGGAACTCTGAAAACACAGGTGATGTGCTTCATATGATCACTACTGCAGCAGAATGACCTAGACCAGTGGTCGGCAAACCGCGGCTCGCGAGCCCCATGTGGCTCACGAGCCGCGGTTTGCAGCTCTGTTGACTAATGAGTTTGCCGACCACTGTCATATACTACCCTTTACCTCTTTGCACACAATATGCCACAATTGCCTAATCCTCACAGCTTCCAACTACACGGTAACATTTAGTCTAGTCCAGTGGTTTGCCGACCACTGGTCTAGGTCATTCTTCCTTTGGTTTTCTTCCTGACTTATATCCCTGATTTTCATAAAATTTATTTACTGGTGGGAGCCAATTTACATGGATTAACCCTCTAGGACAGGGGTGGGGAATCTTTTTTTTTTCAAGGGCCATTGGATATTTATAATATCATTCCCAGGCCGTACAAAATTATCAGCTTAAAAATTAGCCTGCTATATTTGCTCAAACACTTAATTAACTCACCCCTAATGCCTTGGCAGGGTCAAACCAAACGATTTTGCAGGCCTTATATGGCCCGTGGGCCAGACATTTCCCAGTCCTGCTCTATACATTGCTCCTTGTCCTGTTAACAATGAATGAACATATCTACTTTCCGGAAGTGTATGATGAAAGGATAAAATAGTCCTGAGATGATTATGATTCTCAGGGATTGGGAAAATATTCATAAGTTACTTCTTCTGCTCTGAAATTTTCAACCAATTAGTCAAGGCTGACAGTGACATTGATGGGTCCTGATAACCAAGAAACCTGAATTAAGCCATTTTATAAATTATTTTAAAGGATATCTTTAAGAGGATCAGGTGAAACATTTATGCCTATACTCATTTTTAATCCCCAAAAATAAAACCAAAGGACTATTTAAAAAAAAAGATTGAGAGTTCACGTCTGCTTTTTCCTTTTATCTTTCCCTAAATTCCATAGAAATCATTTCCCTACCATCTGCTTTCCCCTCTACTTATCCTGAATCCTGGCTAATTGTAAGATAAGCAAGTTACTTCATAACTTTTCAAAACCTAATTATGCAAGATTATTACATAAAAGTATATGAAAGTCTTGTTTCTGGAAGGAACATCATGTTGTGGTATCGCTCAGCTATTTATTATAATAAAAGTCATGGAAACAAACTGTGAGTTTTAGTTTCTACTTTGCTATTGAAATAACTGAAAGGCTACATTTGAATTTTAGATTTTAAAAATCACTTTAAAGACCAGTAAATAATTATCCTTTTTCAGAATTTATATTTAAAATAAAAAAGTATTTTCTTTCCAAAAAAACAACACGAAAACAAAGAAACAAAACCATGAAAGTTACTGAAATTATTTGCACTCATCTAAGACTTAAAATGTGTGCTTCCCTTTTAGATGAACTGCGATACAAATCCCTTGGAAGCTGGTTTGGAATATTTTGTAAAGCTAAATAAGGTATGTTTACATTCCAAAGTGCACTTGAAGTAAATCTTAAAATTATGCTGTTTCATGGCAGAACCTTGCTTTAAAATTTAACCAAATGTGATTATAGGACAAATGAGTTGAACAGAAATGCTAAGCATTGCTCAAGTGTGTTATATTAAGCTATCTCAAAATTTGATGTCAGGTCAAACTATTGCATTGTGCTTGTAGAGGTAAGATAGCTGAATCCACATTCAAAGACTAAATCTACATTCTAAGATAAAAATTAGTCAGGATCAGATGTCAGCAGACATCCTTGAAAAACCTGGAGACTTGTGCAGCCACACATCAGCAAACATGCTGATGAATGGGCTCTCCCTGGTGCTCACAGCACAAAGCAACCTCGCCTCAGCACATCTGTCCATCTGCTTTTAAGCATCTTTCTATGTAACTGCAACATCTGCGTATAAGCCAATGACACATTTCAAATACGTTCAGCATAAAACAGGTATTTACTGAGAAGCCAATACAGGCCCAAAGAAGCATAACTGATACTGACATTCTAAAGGGAACTCCTATATCAGTGGTTTTCAAAGTGCATTTAGCAGACAGAACACATCAGCAGCATCTGGGAGCTTGTGAGAAAGCCAATCACTTGGGTTCCATACCAGACGTACTAAATCAGAATCTCTGCGGGTCAGGCCAAGAAATCTGTTTTACCAGACTGCAGGGGGTTCTGGTGCACCTACAGTTTGAGAAACACCACCCTACTTAATTATTGTGGAAAAACATATTGAGGACAACTTATTACAGCTTAGCTTAGCTATATAAGCCCTATAAAATATATGTATGAGGTTATCCCATTGTTTGGATGGAATGTTGTGTCCCTCCATAATTTGTGTGTTAAAGCCCTTAATCCCCATAATGCTCTTTGGAGGTGGGGCTCTTGTGAGGTCATTAGGTTTAGGAGATTCTGAGGTGGGGCCCCCATGTTGGAATTCATATACTTATAAGAGAAAGAGCGACCAGAAGCTTTCTCTCTGTACATGTAAGGACACAGTGAGAAGGCCAGGGAGAGGACACTTACAGGGGGACTGGATTGACCGGCACCGTGATCTTCCCAGTCTCCAGAACTGTGAAAATAAATTCCTGTTGCTGAAGCCACCCAGTCTGTGGGACTTTGTTGTAGCAGCTTAAGCTGACTCACACAGCCATTGAACAGTGTTTTGCTCACTATGAGAACTCGATAGAGGTGCAGTTAGGCTGTAGGTTGGAACAGCAGCTGCTGCTGTTTGGGATACTTGTGAGAATTTCAATAACAAGCTGTTCTGCCTTAGGTGCTATTAAGCTAAAATAAAGGCTATTCCCCATCCTATGGAAATATGTGAACACATGCATATGAATCAGGCTAAGGAACTTTTTTAAAAAAAAATCTTTTTTGTTGAGATTATTACAGATGTTTCTCTTTTTCCTCCCCTTTGCCCCCCTCCACCCGGTACCCACCCCACCCCAGGCTTTTGCCACCCTATTGTCTGTGTCCATAGGTAATGCACATATGCAGGTAAGATCTTTGTTTAATCTCTTCCTGCCCCCTCACCCTCCTTCTCTGAGAATTGTCAGTCTTTTCCATTTCCATGCCTCTGATTCTATTTTATTCACCGGTTTATTCTATTCATTAGATTTCTTATTTGTTTATTTTGATTTTTAGATTCAGTTGTTGATAGGTATGTATTTGTTGCAATTTTGTTGTTCATATTTTTTCTTTTTCTTTTTCTTCTTCTTCCTCTTCTTAAGGAATACCCTTCAACATTTCATATAATACTGGTTTGGTGGTGATGAACTCCTTTAGCTTTTTCTTGTCTGTGAAGCTCTTTATCTGATCTTCAATTCTAAATGATAGCTTTGTTAGGTAGAGTAATCTTGGTTGTAGGTTCTTGCTATTCATTACTTTGGATATTTCTTGCCACTCCCTTCTGGCCTGCATAGTTTCTGTTGAGAAATCCGCTGATAGTCATATGGGTGCTCCCTTGTAGGTAACTAACCGCTTTCTCTTGCTGCTTTTAAGAGTCTCTCTTTGTCTTTTGCTCTTGGCATTTTAATTATGATGTGTCTTGGTGTGGTCCTTTTGGATTCCTTTTGTGTGGGACTCTCTGTACTTCCTGGACTTGTAAGTCTATTTCTTTCACCAGGTAGGGGAAGTTTTCTGTCATTATTTCTTCAAACAGGTCCTCAATATCTTGCTCTCTCTCCTCCTCTGGCACCCCTACAATGCAAATGTTGGTATGCTCTTTATACCATCCTCACATTTTTGGATTTTTTTCTTTTTGCTCTTCTGGTTGGGTGTTTTTTGCTTCCGCATATTTCAAATCGTTGATTTGATTCTCAGAATCCTCCACTCCACTGTTGAATCTTTGTATATTATTCTTTATTTCAGTCAGTGTATGCTTAATTTCTAACCGGTCCTTTTCCATTTTTTTTTTTTTTTGGAGGTATCTAGAAGATTCCTGAGTAGCATTATAACCATGGTTTTGAACTCTGTATCCAGTAGTCTGCTCTCTCCATTTCTTTCATTTGCGACATGCCTCCCTGTCTCCGCATTATGGCTGTTTCCCTGTCTTTGTTTCTATGTATTGAATTGAGCTGCCATGTCTCCTTGAATTGGTAGAGTGGCCTTGTGTAGTAGGTGTTCTATAGGGCCCAGTGGCTCAGCCTCCCCAGTCACCTGAGCTGGGAGCTCTAAGTGCACCCCTTTGTGCGCTGTGAGCACAGTCTTGTTGTAGTTGAGACTTGATTGCTATTGGTGTCACTAGGAGGAATTGACCTCCATGCCATTTGGCTTTGAGGACCAGCTGTGACTATAGGACTATAGTGGAGAGCTGCTATGCAGGAAATAACCCTATGGACTTGCTTCAGTGGGGCTTTGGTGCTCACTGAGTCTGCCCCTTGAGTGTGTCGCTTATGGATGTGTAGAGTTGTAATCTGGTATGGTCTGACACTGACCACTGGGTACATTGGCTCTTGGGTCTCCAAGGAAGTGTAAGGCCAGTCACTGCCTGGGGCCACCCAGCAGGAGCTATAGAGAGATATGCAGATTCCTCTCCTTTGTATCAGGTTTGGAAGTGCCCAGATGAGGCCCAGCTATGAAGCAAGGCAGCCTGGTGCTGGTGCCAGGTCTTGGGTCTTTTATTGATAAGTTTGGGGCTCCCCGACCCAGCTGCAGCTTGTTTGAGAGATTTTACCCTGAGCAAGGAAAGGCCATTCATATGTAAAAGCTGCTGCACACAGCTTGGGTGGGGTTGTAAATTGGATGAGGCTGGGTCTTAGGGAATCACCAGGGCGGAGCAAACAGAAATGGCTGTCAATCAGCCCTGCAACAGGGGAGGTCCCAGCATAGGAACAATGCTCCCTGCAAGCACCTCTGTCTGGGAGAAAGCCTCCTCCCCCCCAACCCCACCCCCCACCCCCCGAGTTCTTGCCCCAATGCCAGACAATCCAATTCTTCCTCATATGTGTCTGTGTTCCCCAGAGCCTCGCCCTGGTGCTGGAGCTCAGAGAAGGCAGGACCTGGTAAGTTCAGTTCATGGTGCCGGCCTTTTAAGAGGAACAGCTGGGTCTCTAGCAGCCTCTGTGTCACTGAGCCCCAGTCAGCACTGGTTTTTACAGCCCGTAGCTCTTATTGCCCGTAGGGACTTCTTTTCCCAGTTCTGGGACCCTGGGCTGGGAGTCTGGTGTGGGGCTGGGACCCCTTGCTCCTCTGGGCGGCCTCCACAGAGATGATCTCCCTCCCGGTTAAAAAAGCAGCACACGTGGGTGCTGGATCAACTTGTTCCATACCTCTGTATCTCCTCCAGTCTCAGTGTGTTTCCTTCTTTACTTCTCTACTTGTAGGAATTCCATTCAGCCAGCTTTCCAGCTATTATGGATGATGGTTGTTCTGTATTTCAGTTGTAATTTTGATGTGGTTGTGGGAGGCGGCAAGTACAGACACGTACTTATGCCGCCATCTTCCGAGATCTGAGCCTAAGGAACTTTTTAATGCCCTGCATCAGTTCCCCAATTCTGAGCTAAGATATTAACATAAACATGTATATTTACAGTATTAGATTTTAGGAAAAAGAGCCTCCTCCTAAAGGGACTATCTTTTTGTGCATATTTCCCTTGACTTTTATTTTTATGATGTACCATCTGCCTCCAGACCAGAGAAAGCAGGTGCTTGGAATTTAAGCAGACCCTAGCAGCAGATTGCTCCTCTGCTCACAGAATTTAAAATAAGGATAAAAATGACCTGGCTCTTGAAAGCACTAAAGTTCTGTTGTTGGTCACCATTAGATAAATAGATAACTCTCCCTTTCACTTCAGTGTTTGGGTATTATTGTTTGGGAATAAGGCACAGATAAATTATCACTCCGTATTGAAAATGGGTTTTAGAACTCCCTTTATGGTTATAAGCAGGTGTGGATTGCATATTTATTAGTTTCTCTAAAATTATTTTAATAACCAAAGCCCAGCTCAGAACTAAGTTTAACAAATAAATGATTTTGATTTAGGGTGTGTTTTTATGATTTCTGAATTGTTGCTCCTCATTCTGGTGTCACAGAGTTCATTTCCAATGCTTCCATTGGTGAAGGTCCATGTAGCACAAGGACCTGGACCTCCCTGAGCCTGTCTTCCTCAATTATGTTGACTCAGGTGGTCAGTGGGTATCACCCTAGCCATATTGATGTTTGCTCATTTCTAAACAGATAAATAGATTGAATCAACTTTGTTTAGATCCTCAATACTTGATTTTATTGCTGTTTACTTTATTGCACTTCACAGATGTTGTGATTTTGGGGTTTTGTTTTTTTGTTTCTACACATGGAAGGCAAGGTCTCAATACTCGAGTACTGCAATAAAGTAAGTTGTAATCTTTCCGCTGGTAGAGTCTTGCCTTCCATGTGTAAAAACACAGTATCAATGAAGTGCAATAATGCGAACAGCCATAAAACCAGGTATGCCTCCCTGGAGAATTCCCTGCTTGGCCCTTAAGCATTTACACAAAGACCGTATAAGCCATAATAATGAGAAAAATGTAGAGATGTCACAGTGGCGAAGGCCTCTGAAGATCCCTCAGTCCCACTTCCTCATTTAAGGACGAGGACACTGAAGCACAGAGAGGCAAAGAGAACTACGTGCTGTCAGTAGGGTCAGCCCAGGTTGAACTCTGACCTCACTGTAGTGCTTTCTCACCCATCACTTTTCCCAGCAAGGTCCTTTCCCATAAAGAGTGTATCAGCCTTGAATAACTGCCCAGGAATTCCTTTTTCTGGGAACATATATCATAGAATTTACATGAACTACATTTCATTAATTAAAACCCCCATAGTCATGTTTTGTTATAACAAATTCTGTGTTTTATGGTAGGATCAGAATAGCTCTTTTGCCCATTTTAAGAAGGAAAATAGGTGGACTGAGGAGATGGATCATTAGGCTTCATTAGAGTGAACTGAATTCTTGTCAAATTAGTATAAAAGTAGGGAAAGAAAAATGGAATATGGAAGAAATCTTGGATGGCCAAGGAAGATGGTGTGATAGTATTTGCCTTCCTTACTTCTTAGAGTTGTTTGAGCTTCCGTTTCCCCATGGCATTGGCTTAACTCAGTGGTTGGCAAACCGCGGCTCGCGAGCCACATGCGGCTCACGAGCCGCGGTTTGCCGCTCTGTTGACGAATGAGTTTGCCGACCACTGGCTTAACTGAAGTAGTAAACATGTGCACACAATTCATTTATCTGGCCAACATTTATTAGGTTTAATTTATTAAACCCCTTGCTAGGCCACAGGTCTAAAAGTTACAGCTATAACTCCTGGGTGCTCTCAGATCTCGTGAAGCTTGAAACACATGGTATTTCAGGAACTAATGCTGTAGGAAACATTCTTAACATTAATTGTGAAAATACGGTATGGCCCACAGGAGGAGTTCAGCTGTACAAAACAGTGCCATCTTGTGGAGAGTGAGCACAGGGCCTGGAAAGGAAGTGTTAACCAGAACTGTGATGCAGGTGAAAATAAAGAATGCTTGTATGTACTTTTAAATTTCCTCAGCTAAAACCCCTGTACCTGAAACAACTCATATTATTGTTCTTACTGGTATTAGAATTTGTTCCAAAGGAAGTTACTTTTTGGGGAAAAAATGTGTTTTTTTTTTTTTAATTTGGAAATGAAAAAAATGCATTCATCAAGAGCAAAAGGAAAATCAGCCGCCGTAAAATGGAGTCATATGTATTCTTGGAATTTTCCTCTTGGAATTACTGAATCTTTGTTCATTTCCAGAGAACCTCAGCCAAGTGTCACGGAGAATCAAGTACTAAGTGTAACCTGTTTAAGCAGATCAGAATATTTTTTCTATAAAATCCCCCACCCCTTTCTTTCTCTCCCTGTCTTTTCCTCTCTTGGGTTTCTAACCAGAGAAATGGAATGAAATGTAATATATATTAATCACAAGTTAGAAGACAATGTTAATTCTAGAAAATGCAGGGTCTCTCTTTGTAGAAAAATTATTTAAAGCATAACTATTCATGAAGCAAAATAAAACAAAAACCGATATAGTAGCAAAGAGCTTATCACCAGCCCTACTACATCCCTAAGTATTCAATAAATATTAGCATTTTAAAAACATCAAAGTGGAAATAAATCATGTTGACAGACAACAGGTTAGAAAGGAATTTTTAATATGCTATAGTGGTAAAAGTACCCAACTCTGTTGGGGATATTTTAGGTAAGTAATAGTAGGAATTGAGGAGGCAGAAAATTTTCAGTGTCTCTCAGTCTTGACTGTGTGTTAGAATCATTGGGAGTATGATTCTTTTAAATCATATGATGATTTTTTTTTTCCTACTTGCAAACTGTATTTGCCACCGTGCTCCCCCAGTAAATGGAATTATAACTAGAGGCTCGGTGCACGAAATTCATGCATGGGGGGGGTGGGTTCCCTCAGCTTAGCCAGCACCCTCTCCAATCTGGGACCCCTCGGGGAATGTCCAACTGCTGGTTTACTGTCAGTTGAACATCCCTCTCACAATCCAGGACCACTAACTCCTAACTGCTCACCTGCCTGCCTGCCTGCCTGATTGCCCCTAACTGCCCCCACCCCCCTCCCTGCCAGCCTGATCACCCCTAACTGCCTCTGCCTGCCAGCCTGGTTGCCCCCAACTGCCCCCCTGCTGGCCTGGTTGCCTCTCACTGCCCCCCTCTGTGGCCTGGTCGCCCCTCACTGCCCACCTCTGCCAGCCTGGTCGCCCCATGCAGCCTGCTTTTCGGTCATTACTGTGAGGGCGTCCTGACCAATTTGCACATTACCCTTTTATTAGTATAGATGATATTGCAAAGGAGCTACCACCATTCTGCACACTATGTTCATCAGAGCATTCTCTTATTTTTGTTTTTATTTTTAAAATTTATTTAATTTGCTTATACCATTCACCTTTTCACCTAGTCCTCCAGTTCCCCTCCCCTCTGACAGCTGTCAATCTGTTCTCTGTATCTATGAGTCTGTTTCTATTTTGTTTGTTAGTTTATTTTGTTCATTAGATTCTACATATAAATGAAATCATATGGTACTTGTCTTTCTCTGACTGGCTTATTTCACTTAGCATTATACTTTCCAGATCTATCCATGCTGTCACAAAGTGTAAGATTTCCTTCTTTTTTATAGATGAGTAGTATTCCAGCTTTTTTATCCACTCATCTACTCATGGCACTAGGTCTGCTTCCAAATCTTGACTATTGTAAATAGTGGTACAGTGAACATAGGGGTGCATATATTCTTTCAAATTAGTGTTTCGGGTTTCTTCCAGTATATTGCCAGAAGTGGAATTGCTGGGTCATAAGGCAATTTCATTTGTAATTTTTTGAGGAAACCCCATACTGCTTCCCACAGTATCTGCACCAGGCTGCATTCCCACCAACAGTGCACAGGGTTTCCTTTCCTCCACATCCTTGCCAACATTTGTTGTTTGTTGATTTATTGATGATAGCCATCTGAAAGGTATGAGGTGATAGCTCATTGTGGTTTTAATTTGCATTTCTCTGATGATTAGTGACAGTAAGCATCTTTCCATATGTCTATTGGCCATCAGTATGTCCTCTTTGGAGAAGTGTCCAAGTCATTCCCCATTTTTTAATTGGATTGTCTGTTGTTGGTTTTTGGTGTTGAGTTTTATAAGTTCTTTATAAATTTTGGCTATTAACCCCTTATCAGATGTATCATTGGTGAGCATGTTCTTTCATTCAGTGGGCTGTCTTTTCATTTTGTTAATGGTTTCCTTTGCTGTGCAAAAACTTTTTAGTTAGATGTAGTCTCATTTGTTTATTTTGTTTGTTTGTTTCCCTTGCCCTAGGTGATATATCAGAAAAAATATTGCTACAAGAAAGGTCAAAGACTTTACTGCTATGTTTTCTTCTAGGATTTTTATGGTTTGGAGTCTAACATTTAAGTCTTTAATCCATTTTGAGTTTATTCTTGTATATGGTGTAAGAAGGTGGTCTAGCTTTTTTTTTTTTTTTTTTGCATGTATCTATCTAATTTTTTCCAACACTTTTTATTTAATAGATTATCTTTATCCCATTACATGTTATTGCCTCCTTTGTCAAATTCAAAGGACATAAAATAGCTAAAACAACTTTGAAAAAGAAAAACAAAGTTTCAGGACTATCACATCCTGATTTAAGCTACAGTAATGAAGACAGTATGGTATTAGTATCAAGAAAGACAAATACAGGCCCAGCTGGTGTGGCTCAGTGGTTGAGCCTCAACTTATCTACCAGGAGGTCATGGTTCGATTCCTGGTGAGGGCACACACCCTGATTTTGGGCTCCATCCCCAACAAGAGGCATGCAGGAGGCACCTGATCACTGTGTTTCTCTCATCATTGATGTTTCTAGTTCTCTCTCCTTCTCCCTTCCTCTCTGAAATCAATAAAAAATATATATTTTTTAAAAATTAAATTAAAAAGATAATCCATAGCTATTTTAAAGCTATAGTCTCAGTGCCCTAGAAATTTATGTTTTGCAAAGACAAGAATAGCTACTTATATAATTAATTTGGCAGTGACTCATTAAAGAAATGTATTTCTGTTCTCAGGTCATCTTGAAAGCACCAGTTTCAATCACAGCACTTACTTTCACACATATTTTCCTCTCTCACTCATAATTAATAATTTCCTTGGGAGGAAAGCCCCGTAAAATGAGAATGAAATGCCACTGCCCTACTTTAAATCTTCCCGTTGGGCACCAGGTTAGCTTGGGAGAGAGACTTGTCTCTAGAGGCAAGTGTCCCTCTTCTCTGTGTTACAAGTGTGTGTTCCTTATATTTAATTAGGTTTCTGTTGTTTGTTACAGTATTGTTTTCATCCATGTCTGAGAATAATATTGCTGACAAGATCACTTCCTAATTTAGGGATATGTAGATGTAGATGTCAAATTTCATTAGTATTAACCTTCAGGGTATGTTCAAATCCTTTTATGTGGTACAAAAATATTATGTGTAGTGAATATATTTCAAAATAGGTTTGGGCTACCTCGGAATAATTTAACAGAAATATTCTTTTGAGTATTTATATCAGCTGTGTCTGCCAATGATAGTCTCCAGGTACAGTCATTAATAAAATATATATGGATAAAATCTAAAGCTGCTGACTTATGTTGCCATGTAACTGAGCGTTAACTTTGCTGGGCCTTTCTCTTCCATAAACAGGGGTAAAACTGTCTCACAGGAACGTCATGAGGATTAAATGAGCTTGTGAATGTACAACCCTCAGTGTACAACTAGCACAGTGTCTAGCACATAGCAACTGCCTAATAAATTGTAACCATTATTAATATTATTTCTTTTTTTACTGCTTATTACTTTAACTAGAGGCCCGGTGCATGAAATTCGTGCATCGGGGGTGTGTCCCTCAGCCCAGCCCGCACCCTCTCCGATCTGGGACCCCTCGAGGGATGTCCGACTGCCCGTTCTTCGGGCAAAATGGATTAAAGACTTAAATGTTAGACTCCAAACCATAAAAATCCTAGAAGAAACGGGCAGTCGGACATCCCTCTCACAATCCAGGACTGCTGGCTCCCAACTGCTTGCCTACCTGCCTTCCTGATTGCCCCTAACCTCTTCTGCCTGCCAGCCTGATCACCCCCTAACCACGCCCCTGCCAGCCTGATTGATGCCTAACTGCTCCCCTGCCAGCCTGATTGCCCCTAACTGCCCTCCCCTGCAGGCCTGGTCCCCCCCAACTGCCCTTCCCTGCAGACCCGGTCGCCGCCAACTTCCCTCCTCTGCCAGCCTGGTCACCCCTAACTGCCCCCCCCCTGCAGGCTTAATCGCCCCAACTGCCCTCCCCTGCTGGCCATCTTGTGGTGGCCATCTTGTGTCCACATGGGGGCAGCCATCTTGTGTGTTGGAGTGATGGTCAATCTGCATATTACTCTTTTATTAGATAGGACAGAGGCCTGGTGCACGGGTGGGGGCCGGCTGGTTTGCCCTGAAGCGTGTCCCAGATCAGGGTGGGGGTTCCCTTGGGGCGTGGGGCAGCCTGGGTGAGGGGCCTGTGGTGGTTTGCAGGCTGGCCATGCCCCCCTGCAACCCAAGCGGAGGCCCTGGTATCTGGGATTTATTTATCTTCTATAATTGAAACTTTGTAGCCTTGAGCGGAGGCCAGGGCCAGCCAGGAAGCTTGGCTTCCTCCATTGCAGGGGAAACCCATGCCTCCTGCTTACTCTGTGGCCACAGTCATCTTGGTTGGGTTAATTTGCATACTCGCTCCTGATTGGCTTGTGGGCATAGCAGAGGTACAGTCAATTTGCATGTTTCTCTTTTATTAGTGTAGATGTTTCTCTTCTACAAGGAGTATTCTGGGGTTGTCTCCCCTTTTCCTATTTTTTATGATTAGTTGATACCTTATGTCCCTGCTTAGACTTGGGTAAAATTATGAATTTGGGAAAAATTGAGTTACACTCCCTTTCCAGTGCATCTCATTCCCTTCAACCCCTTAGCACCTGCCCCAACAGCTCTCACCCAGCACCCCCAAAAGGACCCATTTCTGAAAGCTTTGGTTGTGGCCAACTTTCTCACAGCGCCCCCAAAGGTGTAGCAGATACTGGCTTAAGTAGCAGAGTGGAGGCCCCTCATAGTACATGAAAATAACACAGCTGGGACTCCTGACAGCTTCATTCTTAACCAGTTTGTCGATTTCTTTGGCCAAGTTCATTCACTTAGACTCCCAATCCACCATCTATGGATTCTTGTGAAGATCAAATTATAATGTAAGTGCAAGGACTTTTAGGAAAGGCTATGCAGATAATAGCCATTATGAAATCTCGTCTTTCACAATTCAGTTCAAACTACTTCTTCAAAATTGTTGCTGACAGAATGCTACCCCAGCCCCACTCTCCCACCCCAGAATTGATCATACGCTTTAAAAAAAAAAGGCTAATATGCAAATTGTCTCCTCAACCAGGAGTTCGACCAGCAGGCAGGCCAGCCAACCGCCCATGTCCCTTCCCCCTGGCCAGGCTGGCCGGCCCCCACCCATGCACGAATTCATGCACCGGGCCTCTAATACACACACACACACACACACACACACACACACACACACACACACACACACTGAGTGGCCAGATTATTATGCATTCAGAGATCATAATAATCTGGCCGCTCAGTGTATATCTTTAATTGATTTCGGAGAGGAAAGGAAAGAGAAATAGAAACATCAATGATGAGAGAGAATCATTGATTGGCTGCCTCCTGCACACCCCACACTGGGAATTAAGTCACAACCTGAGCATGTGCCCCGACTGGGAATCTAACTGTGACCTCCTGGTTCACAGGTCAGCGCTCAACCACTGAGCCATGCCAGCCGGGCGATCACTCTTTCCTGAGCCCTCATTGCACAGACCCCTATCATAGCATCCGCTTGTTTGTATTTCTGCCTTCACACATTAGACATTCTTGTCTTAAATTTATAAAATACTGTGATTTTTACACTCCCACTGAGCAAACAGAACCAACATTGAGTCATGTTTCAAACTGGTGTAGCTGATTTGTATGCTATAATGTATCCTGTTCTACCATGTTTCCAGTAATCTCAAACTGTTCTCCTTTCCTCTGATGTATTGAAACAAAAAAGGGGGGGCATCAGTAAACTTTCAACAATAAAGATAAAATTTTTAAAAACCGAGGAGATACAAATAATTTCAAGACCTGACCTGTTGTGACGTGGAGGGAAGAGGTCACATTTTAGCAGGGCCTCCCAGAAACTATGAGACCATGTTCTACTTAGCTCCAAATAGCCCATGCCTGACACAGCATATGAAACATAGCAGGGCAATAATAACAGTTGAATAAATAATTAAAAGAAAATTACTTACTAGGGACTCGGGAAGACCACAAACTTTTAAGATCTAAGTGAATCTCTAACAGTAAAGATTCAGATTTCATAACAGGAGACAAAGAAATAACAATTCTCCTCCCCCTCCTCCTCCTCCTCCTCCTCCTCCTCCTCCTCCTCCCCCTCCTTCCCCTCCCCTCCTCCCCCTCCTTCCCCTCCCCTCCTCCCCCTCCTTCCCCTCCCCTCCTCCCCCTCCTTCCCCTCCCCTCCTCCTCCTCCTCCTCCCCCTCTTCCTCCTCCTCCCCCCTCTTCCTCTTCCCCCTCCCCCTCCCCCTCCTCCTCCTCCCCTTCCTCCTCCTTTTCTACCTCCTCCTCCATCTCCTGGCACTCCATAAGTCATACTATGTAGTATGCATTGCCTCTCTTATTATTGTAAGAGCTTTTCCACACCAAGTGTGAGGCCATACAGGAACTCTAAAAAGCACACCTTGCCAAAACCGGTTTGGCTCAGTGGATAGAGCGTCAGCCTGTGGACTGAAAGGTCCCAGGTTCGATTCCGGTCAAGGGCACGTAACTTGGCTGCGGGCACATCCCCAGTAGGGGGTGTGCAAGAGGCAGCTGATCGATGTTTCTCTCTCATCGATGTTTCTAACTCTCTATCCCTCTTCCTTCCTCTCTGTAAAAAATCAATAAAATATATTTAAAAAAATAAATAAATAAATAAATAAAAAGCACACCTTGTCATGTAAGTCTTCTTTTTAAAAGATAGAAAAAAAGTGTTGCTGTTGTTATTGAGTTCTTTCTGTATTTAGATATCCAAGTCTGAACTATAATGAACATTGGTTTGTTATGACTTTTATCATAAATTTTTCCTACACACGAATTTAAATGAATCAAGCTTTTCCTGTGGGTTTGTTTTGTTTTTCCCTAGCAGTCCTGTCTTAAATAACATGGGGTCTAGTCTTGATTTTTTTTCCTTTGGTTTCATAATGAAGCTTTATGATTGGTTCTCACCATCTGGATCACACTGGGGAAGGGGAAAGAATTGGACTTTTATTTTGTAATTATTTTAACCTTGGGCGATGGAAACTTCCTTTAGCTTCCAGTGCAGGTCAGCAATTTAGAGTTGCAATATCCATAGAAATCATATTTGTTGTCCTGTCCTAGAAGTTTTCCTGTCCTAGAAGTTCTGAGTTAGTACAGGGTGGAACTGGGCGTCTCAGGCAGAGTGTGTGAGGACCCCTGCCACTGCTTAACCAAGAGGTTAAAAGGACTTACTGCACCCAACCCCAAATGATGTGTGTGCAGGAAGAGCTGTATAAATCCTAAATGTTGGATTTAGGATTTATACAGCTCTCTTAAAATTTTAAATTTAAGAGTGCAGAGGACATTTTTGGCATGAAATGTTTACTCTCTTCTTTGGCCAATGGAAAAATTTAAATTCTTTTTCCCTCTCTTTTCTTTTGAGAGTAGTCTGTATATGAGAATTGTTTTGAGAATTTCATTTTCCACATTGTAACTCTAATTAAATCTCATCCATAGAGATGTGATTTGTATGTCACTAATGCCCCCTTTCCCCGTAAGATAGGAGATGCTTGTTTGAGCACACTTAATGTGGACTCTTCACCCCCACATTCCATCCTTTGCATTCTTACTGCTCTTAGCCCCTGACTGGTTTCTCACACTTACCTGGCATTCTGGTTGGATAGAATTGTATCTCCTTTATTTGCTAAGTGTCTCCACGGAGGAGTCATTGCTCACCTGTTTGTTGTAAGGTGTTATTAATAGATGTGAAAGTCCTGAAGTTTGCATGATTCCTACTCTTGCTGTGTTTTTTTTTTCTTTCACGTATAAGATTGGACTCAAGGTTATCCCTGGAACAATGTCACTCTCACTCACTCGCCTTGCATTGGGAATAACCCTGAGTGTGCCCAGAGGAATGTGTCAGGAATAGGAATGTCATCTGTCATGTGTTGCATGGAGGGAGAAACAAAAGGTTGAAAAGCTCAATGTTAGAGAATAAGCTCTTTGATCAAAATGTCTGCGTCTGACTAATTTTGTGTCTGACAAATTTCCCAGATGAATTAATGAGTACAACCCAATAGGTGAATACGTTCCCCAGACCATTATTTCAAAGAAGGAAAAGACGTGAGGCATTTTGCAGTTGTTTTTGGCATCACATTTCAAAAAGTGAATTTCCTTCTTGTAAAAGGCTTACTGCACGTAGAAACTGAAGAGGGCTTTGCTCACTGCCAGCCAGGCCCACCATCCAGAGCCACTAGGTACAAGGGTCACTTTCATAACCCACCATTGCAATATCACACCTTATGTTTCTCTGCCAAGTGGTTCTGGTAAAATTGTTATCACAAGTTATTACCCTTAAGTCTAACTTATTCAGAAGGAATAGGTGGCTGATATTGTCATTTGAGGACTGAGAAATATTTGTCTACACATTTGATCCAATCTGTATTTTTATTGAATGTGTAATTGGTGAGAAAATAGCAAAGACAAATTTAAATGCTTGCATCTCTAACCTTGTCACAGCGTCTGAGCATTCATTCATCATCATTATCTTGGATTTCTGTAGCCAGCAGACTTCATAGGAAAGCAAGCACTGAAACGGATTAAAGCCGAGGGGCTGAAACGGAGACTGGTCTGCCTCACCTTGGCCACGGACGATGTGGATCCGGAGGGAAATGAAAGCATCTGGCACAAGGGCAAGGTGAGTGCTGAGGCCCTCGATGCAGGGGTCATGTGGCTTTTCTGCAAGGGAAACTCTCCCTGTCTGTTTCCTCTTAGAGCTTTTGCTCTTTATTTATCTCTCTGAGGGACGACACACTTGACTTCTCAGCTGACATTCGAGAAACAAATCAATTAACTAAAAGAAAAACAAAGTGCTACGCATTTTTGAAAACATAAAATTCATATGCTTTGATTAAAGAAAATAAACCCAAGAACGTGAAATACATTAGACAATGAGGAAAGTATTTTAGAGGATAAAGTTATCTACTCGTTCGCCACATCCCTATTTGTGAATGCAAGAGATAGATTTTATATAAAGAATTTGGCATTCTGACTTAGCTTCTTTCAGAAGAAGGCAACTCTAACCTTATCACATTAGCAGGAAGAAATTTCAAATGAAAGCTTCCATGACAATAAGTGGTAGAACCTTAGAAAGTAAGGTGGACAGTAGAAACCACTTGGCTCTTTGGGAAGAGTAAAATTATCTTCTTCTCACTTTGGAAGGTTACATTTTTTCACCCTTCAGTAAAATCGGGTAACTCACCGAGGGACTTCATTTCCACCACTTTGATGACTGTTTGTAAAACCCAATTTGGCTCAAGATTTTGCTGGTGTTACCAGGCAGATGGAGGGCACTCGGAAAGGGCAGACACAGGGCCTTCACCTAAACAACTGGTCCGTATTGAGCAGTGTCTGCTTGGCCAATACCCAGCATCTAAGAGAGCCCAAGCCTGGGTTTTTTGCTCATGCACTGCAGCCTACTTAAGATTTGTTTCCATTTCCTCCATCTTTTCAGGGAAAAAAGAGCACTGGAGGTCGGGAAGGCAGTGGGATCAAATATCGGCCTTTGGATTACTAAAGAAATGGCCATGGACTGAGGTGTGGGTCAGCTGGACATAGAACTAACATCTACAGAGTTCCTACTTATGTGCTGGATGTCTTTTATGTACTCCCCAATCTGATTTTACCACACCCTTCTCAGATACATATGATCCGCTTCATTTTAATGAGGCTGATCATTTTGATGAGGCTTTGGGGCTCAGAGAGGTGAAATAAGTTGCCTGAGGTTACACAGCTCGTGATTGATGGAGCTGATTTCTGTCCAACTGTATAGTTGGACTTTGAATTGCTTATCCTGTCTTCTAAGCCACGCTGAATACCTCAATTTACTCTCTTCTCTGTCTCTGCTGATGTCCCACTGTGTCCTCTGCAGCACTAATTATATACCCCAACTCTTGTGATCCGAGTAGCAGGTGGATGTTATTAGACACTACGAAGCCAACAGACTTTTCTCAGATCTCAAGCTCTTTCTTAAGCCCCTCACCTAGAAATATGCTGTTTGTTCTTCTGTTTGAACCATTCCTACTGTTCCCTCACTGCTTCCCCTTCCTCTTTCTGTTCTAAACGTCTTTGTCAGCCCTCTTTTCCTAATAGGCTCTTCCTCCAGTTTCAACCAGACTGTTAGCCATCTTAAATATGATACCCAAGTTAAAGTTAAAAAAAAAAACAAAAAAAAAACCTGGACACCTATACCCCAAATTTACCCATTGTCACATATTAATTATATCTCAAAGCTGGGGGCAGAGGAAGCCTTGGGAAGCCCCAGTTCTGTTTTTGAATCTTCCTTTGCCATATCTGTGCACTGAGTTTACATGCTCTACTGTTCATCTTTTCTACTATATGCCATCTGCTTAATGTACTTATAGGATCCTTTATTGATAACATATCTCTTAAATTTGGTGCTTAATAGGGTCATGGACCACCCTCTTTGATCCTCTTTATACTCTAGAATGGTATGAAATCATGTTTGCTTTTTATTTCCTGACTTTGTCTGGACTTTTACAGCCTTTGGTATTTGCTCTTCCATTCTTGCAAATGTTTTTATTTAGAGAGATAGGGTAGAGATGTATTCATATTCTTATCAAGTTTTAATCAAGTGTTTACTCTGTGACAGCAATATTCTAGGGATGCTGCAGTGAACAAAATAGGCAAGAATCTCTGTCCCCGTGGAGTTTAGATTCCAGGGGAAGGAGAGAGAGCATGAACATAATAAATAAGTGTCATGTCAGAGAGTGATTAGTACCCTGAGGGAAAGTAAAGTCCAACTGGGAGATGGGCAGTGCTAGACAGAGGGATTATAATTTTAAATAAGGTTTATTTAAAAACAAATCAAAGCCCAAAGTTGGGAATGGGAAGGGGTTTCATTAGTTATAAAAGCAACTTTGCTGGTAAGTAAGTTTTGAAGAAGTTTATGAAGAAGGAAGTTTGAGAATTTAGAAAGTCGTCTTTTTCATTATTCATAAACTAAAATACAGCAAAAAAAAAACAAAACAAAAACCTACAAATAGCATCCAGTATGTGACCACTTTCAAAGGCCATTTACCATGTTATCTTCTCTACGTCAGAGGCATCTTCAAGTCTCAAAAGAGAAGAATGAGAAAAGGATAAAAATAAATGAGGCTTCACATTGGTAAAAAAAAAAAAAAAAAGGCCAGTTTTTGATTTCAAAAGAATATGAGTGAGTGTGTCCTAGGCAGAGGGAGAGGGCAGGTTGTTCTTGGGATTTGCTGATAAAAAACAAGCAATGAATTTAATTGAATCTGGAGGATTTTAAGGTATAGACAACATAAGATGTATGCTAGAAAAAAATCTTTTCCTGGCTGTTTAGTAACAGGATAAAAGGAAAGGCCAGACTTCTAAAATATTTTGGGCTACTAACTCCTCGGTTAGAGAGAAATTAAAGGAGAAATGAAAGTAGCAGAAAGCAAAGCATTCGACAAATGTTTTTAAAATAGCATTCACACAATAAATATACTATTTCTTTAACTTACTAATGCAGAAATCACTGCTGGGATTTTAAGAGGTAGGAAGTCCTGAGGAAATGGTGTACACAGTCTCAGAGTGATTGTGGGGTTTTGACCCAGTGAGTTAGGGGGTTTGGCCAAGAGACTTGCCCAGGCCTCTTCCTGTTTTCTTAAGATGCCCAGTAAGTCAGGTTAACTTTCCTAAGAATCCAGACACAGATCTCTGTTTTACAGACTGGGAAGTGAAACCAAAGTTACCAAGAAAGACGTTCAAAAGCAGTGTTTAAAACTCCAACCGCCTGACCCAGCTCACTGTCTTAGATCACTTATCTAAAGGAGAAAAGCAATTTTAAAATGTGTTTATCTCAGCAATACTTTGGCAGTTAATAATCTGCAAGAGAGAAGCCTTTACTAATGAATGAATACATTGATGTTTGTTTGTTTGTTTTTAGCCAACCAGTTTTCACCATAATAAGTTGGGAAATGATATGGAGAGCTTCTGATTTGGGATTTCAACGCAATAATTAACAACCGGGGCTGCAGAGATAGGAGTCTATATTTAATGTCATAGAAGTGTAGCATCTAAAAGACTAGATACACTATCATAAGACTGTTGACTAGTGGGTTCTTTGCGGAGGCAGCTGAACGACCACCAGGCTGATGCACGTCCATGAATGTTTGGGGTCATCAGCCCTCTGTGCTAGGAAGGGAGGCTGGAAGGATTCGTGCATGTGTGCAGCCAGGAGAAGCCATGTGGAGCAGGGCTATAAACCAGGTTTTGCTTTTGTTGTCTTCCTTTTACATTTTTAAATGTGGTATTTTAACCTGACATATGTATTTACATTTTAATCTGCTTTTCCTTCCCTTTCAACCTTTCCTTCAGATCTGGTTTCCATTAATCTTCTTATCTTCTAATCAGCATTGTCTTATAGATTTATTTCTTTATTTTGTAGCTTAAAGCTTTGTTTTCCTCTCCTGAGTTTGATTCCTTGTCCAGTATTGTTCTCTGTTTTGCCTTCCCAAGTTATTCTGTTTCATCCTCCTTAATTTGGATTGTTCCTGCCTAACACTGTATTTCCACTCATCCTGAAAAGTTGTCATCCTCCATCTCAACCCATCTAGTTTCACTGCTTTGAAAGTGTAGAACAAATCCTTGCTTCATTATGTTGACAGTCTTGATTTCATGTTATATTTTCTTGTATTTCTGTTAATTCCTTGACAAGGCTGGAACTAGGCCTGTGCTAATTCTCTAGAATGTACAGAGTAGAGCTAGAGAGGGTAAAAGTTAAAATTTATTTAAGTGCCTAGCAATTTCCTGGAATTGTTAAATGCTAGTTGTAGTCATAAGGAATGTTCACTTCCCATTGACTATATATATATGTGTGTGTGTGTGTGTGTGTGTGTGTGTGTGTGTGTGTGTGTATAATTGTTTGTTTTTTGTTTTTTTATTAATCCTCACCTGAGGATATTTTTTCCATTGATTTTTAGAGAGAGTGGAAGGAGGGGGAGAGAGAGAGAAACATCAATGTAAGAGAAACACATTGATTGGTTGCCTCCTGAATGTGCCCTGACTGGGGCCAGGGATCGAGCCTGCAAACAAGGTATATATCCTTGACTGGATTCAAACCCAAAACCCTTCAGTCCATGGGCCAATGCTCTAACCACTGAGCAACCAGCTAGAGCCACATTAACTATCTATATATATAAAAAGCCAGCAACCATAATGCCTTCAAGACCAGAACGACCAGTCGCTATCATGCCCACTGTGGCCAGCAAACCAGCAAATCAGGGGGTGGGGCCAGCCAGCCAACCTCCCACGGCCCCTCCCCCTGGCAGGCCCACCCCTCATTGGACTCTCCCACTCTGATTAAGGGCAGGGCAGGACGGCCAAACACCTCCCCCTTACCCCCAGCCAGTCCTGCCCTAATTGGCCGCCCTACCATAATAGGCCTGAAGCCCCTCCCCGCCAGCTGGCCCCACCCCAGATCGGCCTCCCCACCCTTATCAGGGGCAGGGCTGGCCAGCCAATGACTCATGTCCCCTCCCTCAGGCCGCTGGCCCCTGATCGGCACCCCCCACCCCTTTTGGGGGTGGGGCCAGCCGGCCTACTGCCCACAGCCTCTTCCCATGGCTGGCCCTGTCCCCAACCCCAATCAGGGGCAGGGCCTGACAGACAATTGCCGCGGCCCCTCCCCCCCAGCCAGCCCAGCCCTGATCGGCCCCGATCAGGGTCAGTCAACCTCCCGCCATCTCCTCCTCCTGACAGCCCAGCCCCAATCCGCCCCAATTGGGGCCAGGCCGGCCGGACCCCACCCATGCACAAATTCGTGCACTGGGCCTCTAGTATATTAATAGTTTAATTGAGCACCATTTTGAGCACATTTTCTGAACCCCCTCAGGGATAATTAGCTAAGTTTGCATTTGGGTTTTTAGATTTTCTCCCATTTATTTATTATTGCCATACTGTTTGATAATAGAAGAGAATTTTTTTAAAGTTTAAATGAAAATATTTTATTCTTCCTAATAGATTTCTTGGCATGAAATGAGCAAAATACTGCCAGGCATTAAAAAACTAGATGTTATTATTTAAAAATAAAAAATGTCAAAGTAATATAGACATATACTTAGAGAATTATTTTTCATAATTTGTACATTTTTATTAATTTTTCTCAAAAAAGTGAAGTTCTCCTCCTGGTATTATACCCACAGACAGCATATCATAAAACTTTCAGATTGTGAGTTGAATCTATAATGTGTTTCCACTGGGAGGGGGGAGCACAAAGCTGTGACCCGGCTGCTGAAGATCGCTAGGTCTTGTTTTTCAGGTGGTTGGCAACACGACCTCTGGAAGCTACAGTTACAGCATCCAGAAGAGCCTGGCTTTTGCATACGTCCCCCTAGAGCTAAGTAAGGTAGGACAACAAGTGGAAGTTGAACTTCTAGGCAAACATTACCCAGCAATCATCATTCAAGAACCCTTGGTATTGACAGAACCAACCAGAAACCGACTTCAGAAAAAAGGTGGAAAGGACAAAATTTGAAAAAGACCTTCAGAAGCCAACTGAATTACGGTTGCTACATGACTGTACTCAAAATTATAATTGATTTATGGGTAAACAGGAAACAAATGATTCAAAATCATCAAAATCCAGATTTAGAATCTTAAAAACTTTCTCCTGTTTCCTCAGCAAGATAGTATAATGGATTAGTGCTTGCCATTGTTTCAAATGAAGAAATTAGAAATGACCATTTTTATTATTCTATATTGTTTCTTATGAAATTCAATCAGTAAAACATCTTGGCATTTGCTAATTAGTATACAATCATTGTTACAACAGAATTAAAAGAATTAGAAGAATTTTAGGAACATATACATATGGTTATTAGATGAAAACAAATGAATAAATTATGTTTTACATAAAAACAAATGCGATACTGTTAATGGATTTACTGCATTGAGAAATATTTTCTTAGTTGATAAGGAATAGTTTTAATTTCTCATAATATATCTTTAGTGAAAATAGTATAATTTAATATTGATATATAACACCTTATTCAGTTCTCTGAAATATTTATTTTCTTAATAACTTCCCTGAAAGCAGCTTTATGGTACATTATTATTGTCCTTTCAAAGGCTGTTTTAGAAAAGAAATTGCAAAAAAAAGAACAGTCTTTCAAAGGAAGCGATACTTATAAACCTTCTGAAATGAAGCTGAAATATAAATAGGTTGTGCCAGTACAAACATAGTTTGAATACTGAACACCTCTCTTTGGGAAAGAATTAATGCAAGTTGACATCACTCTGTGCTGTTCTGAATATCATTTCACAAAGTATTTGACAAATCAGATCAAACAAGAGCTTAAGAGTTGTGTACAGCAAGAAAAAAGATTCATTTAGAAATGCATCTTTGATATACTTCTTGAAATTATTTGGCCTTATTTGACTGAGTAAGTCACATTTTTTATAAAAGGTAGTTGATTGTTTATAATTTGTTATATACTTGTTACACATTTATTGAACTTTTCTTAGGTATTCAAGAAAGCTGAATATGAAGCGTGATAAGATTCTCTAATTATTACACATTTTCAAATAATTTCTTGCAAGTTTTGAAAAGGTGTCCAGTTTGCATTTTAAGTGTTTCATAACAGTAGTTATATATTAGAACACCCCAACAGGCCATTCGTTTCTCTTTGGAATGTCTTCTTAAATAAGAAATCTTGGTAACAAACATTTCCTAATTATCAAGAATTATCCAGACCTTATATCTTAGTTCTGGTATTAGGTGCTGGTTAATGATATTGAATGGGAATCAAGAGATCCCTATTCTCATTTTCTGACTTTCTGTAGCCCTGTAACCTTGGAATATCCACTTACTATCGCTGGATTCCTCTTCTGCAAGGTAGACTCTTCTAGGTTCTTTTTTTTTTTTACACTATAATAACAAGAGGCAATAATAAAAGTACAGTATTGAATTCATGTCATACAGTTAATATAGGATTAAAACAGACCAATAAAAGAATGGAATGTTTAGATGAATATTAAACATTTAAAGAAATCCTATCCACAGTACATAAAATAAATTTACATCCTGATTTCATTCAGAAGTTGCCCCCATTCCTTCTTTGTTGTGTGTTAGGTGCTATTAGGTTTTGCAGGTCACCCCAGCACCCCACTTCCACTCAGCCAGTGGTCCTGGCCTAGGTTTGACCAATGACCTACAAACAACTTGGCAATGGAAAGATGAGCCAAGTTAACCAGATTTTCTCCCACATAAATTTGAATTTTATGCCTGAAAGCACCCTAGTATGTGTGGGAGCCGTGTCTACAGCTTAGAAAAAGGTTCTCGAGGATATGATGGCAAATGACGGACACTTGCTTCTCTTGAGCTTGGAAAGCTTCTTGGAACTGCGAAAGCATTTCCAGTCCACACATTCTCAAAACGTTTATGGATGTTATATTACTAATGGTCACATCCTAACTAACCTGTCTTTATCCTTTTCTACAGAAAGGGAAGGTGACAGAAAAAAATATTTTAAAGTAAGTTGTGTGGAACATTGAATAGGAGACAGATTAGATTTGGGAATTTTGGTGCAAGGACATGGTGCATATTTGAATTGAGCAAAAAGAAAGGTTGACATTAGGGAACACAGCAGCTATGAAAAGAAGAAAGTTTCAGTTACGCAAATAGCATCCTTTAGCCAAGGTCTCAAAAAAGCTGGGGACCAAAAATTCAGTTAATTATACTTTTGTCTGATTATCTTCATATAACAATTAAAATGATCATCCTGTCTTCATTTATCTCTCTGCCATCAGTGAATCTTTAGAATAGGCCAGTAGTTTACAGATGCTACGGAATATAAAAGGGAAACACATTACCTAATTATATTGTATCCAGGTATGATTTTGTGAGTATTAGCATGTCATGAAGCAAGGTGGCAAGGTGGTATAAAGGATACTGGACTGAAAGCCAGACGACTTGCTTTTCCCAGCTCTGCCACCAACCAAGCACAAATCACATAATCACCTACTAAAAGCCTTCTCTGCATTGAAAGTTCTATGAGTAACTACTTTCCTTGGCAAAGTATTCATTAGTCTACACTGCAGACCAGGCACTGGAAAGCAGTGAACAGACATGGTCCTTGCCTTTATAGAGCTTACAAAGTAGAGAGGATAAACATTTAACCAAAACAACAGCAAATGGTATATTTAGTCACAAAGGTGCCATGAAAGCTAAGGGGAGAGAACATTTTGAGGCGAGAATGGCAAACAGTGTCAAAAGACGAAAGATGTAAGATTAAAGGCTGAAAATGCCCATTGGGTATCAGAAAGCAATTGCTGCAAGTAAGAAAATACTCCATTAACAGCAGTTTAAGCAATTACTTATTTTATTAAATGACACAAGAAATCTAGAGGTAGGCTCAATGATATTAAGTATCTCAATTCCTTTTTTTCCTCCTCCCCACACAACACTGTTTAGTATAAACCTTTTGTTGTTGCAATTGTTGATGTTTTGGTCATCTATCTATCTACCTATCTTTCAAATTAGCATATTTTTATTACCTACCTTCATAAATATTGTATTCTACATGGAAATTAAAGAACCCCAATAATATTGCGATAGGTTTGCATGGTGACAGATGATTATTAGACAGTGGTGATTACATTTTAAGGTATATAAATGTTAAGTCCTTATTCTGTACACCTGAAACTAAAAAAATATTGTATACCAACTATACTTAAATAAAAAGAAAAAACCCTTAGTTATACCATAGGCCCATAATACTCACAGACTCAGCTGCATGTATTCATTTCCAAGTAAGTGCTTTAGTGCTAGAATCATTCATGTTTCTTCAGGCATAGTTTGGGCCTTCAGTGCCCATGGAACCAGTTATCCTTTAAACAATAGGTTTGAAATAAGGACAGCAGAGTGATCGTAAATACAAAGAGGCAGGTTCAGTTTCCTCAGTTCTGTCATTCTATGTGATCAGTTAGAGTTTCTATTTATGTTTATTATTTGCATTATGAAACAGAGGACAAATTTGTGAGGCATAATATTGTGTTCAGTAAGTAAAAAATTTTAATTCATACATGAAATATCTTACTGACTTTGAATATCTTCAAAATTCAAATTTCTTTTTTTTTAAATTGTTAATTGGGTTAAAGTTAAAGGAAGAACTAATAAAATATAATGCTATATCAGTAATACAATTTAATAGTTACCTAAGTTGTAACTTTTCAGTAAATTATTAGTGACTGGACAAATTATTTACATAAAATACTATTATATCAGATTCTAATCAAAGGAACAGTATGTAGGAATTGTGGAGAAGGCAATTAACTAGAAAAAAATCTAAGGAAATGGTCGTTTATTCAGAAAAAGCAATCAAATTTCAAAAAATGCCAGGTAAAACAACAAAAGATGCTGGCCTTATACTGCTAGAAGAAGTCAAGAGAGCAGTATTTGAATGCCTTGATCTTTTTCATCAAATGATGTCAATGTTTGTTATCATTCAGCCATCTCCTCTGATTTTAGAAGATAAAGAGCAACTTTAGAAGTATTTATCATATTTAATAGAAATGTATGATACATTTTCTGATAAGGGCATTTCAGTGGAAAAATTTTAACTGGAGATATTTGAAAGTTACTATGATTGTTCCCAAGGGAACAAAGATGTAGACAGTACTACAATTTCTGGAGTTTGTTGTTAAAGGACATTTTTATGAATCTCTGCCAAACTTATTACGTTAAAGTCTTTTTCTAATTATTGTACATCTGTTGGTCATTTGAAAGAAGCTTTAGAAATTAAAATCTTAAAATGTTCTGTAATCAACTATGTGCAAAGATAACTGGACAAATCTGGCTCTACCATCTATTAAACATTAATATGTGAAGCAGATTCATTTCAGTGAAGTCACTGCAAAGCTTAAGACTTAAAAATAGAAAAGGTACTTTATTACTTACAGATAGTAGACCAATTTATCACAACAGCCCAATATGTAGATATATTTTCCTTTTTAAAAAAAACAACACATTAAATTTGCCCAGCCATCGTGGCTCAGTGGTTGAGTGTTGACCTATGAACCAGGAGGAAATGGTTCGATTCCTGGTCAGGGCCCATACCCAGGTTGTGGTCTCAATCCCCAGTATGGGGCATGCAGGAAGCAAGTGATCAATGATTCTCTCTCATCATTGATGTTTCTATCTCTCCCTCTCCCTTCCTCTCTGAAATCAATAAAAATATATTTTAAAAAACATTAATTTAAAAATATTAACCTCTAGCTTTTTGTACTATAGTATTTATTTTATGTCTATTTTTCTTATTCATTTGTTGTTGTTTTTTAGTAGGAGAATATTTTTCACACTTTAAATTTCTCTTCTGGTCATTATTATTCATTTTATTTCATAATTATTACTAAAAAATAATTGTGTCATATGAAAAAGATAGGGTTTTTTAAAAAAGTGATCCTCACTTAATCTGGTCATCTCACTAGCTGGTCATTCAAGACGGCTTCTTCATTCACATGTCTGGCTCCTCACCAAAGGTGACTATAACAGCTGGGGCTGGCAGAGCTTGTCTCTCCATGGGCCTCTCCATGTGACTAACTTCCAGGTAGGTCAAAGGAGGGAACTTACCTGAAGAACCAGTAAGGGATGCCAAGGTGATACTTGGACCATAGACAGAGGAGCTGCCAATGGGAGCTGGAACCACAGAAGAGATTCAGCTATGCTGCTGAAGATGCTACCCAAAGCAGAAAGAATGGAAGAAACACCCCGACTTCTCTCTTCCTCCCATTCTCCCAGCTCTTACCAGCACCTCCCATTTGCTGAACCTAACTGGAGCCAAGGAGGTAAAGGAGCCCGGGACATGTAGTTTATAAGATTTGACCTCTCCTCTGATACAGAGCAGAGCAGAGCAGAAGATCATGAAATGGATTATATAGCAATAGACAAAGACCATCATATAACACAAACATAATCCATTCAGCCCTGGCCAAAGGGGTCAGGTCAAGAAATGCAAACATGTCTACTAGGATGGAGGGAAGTTGTGGCATGGGCTAATACACTAGTATTTCTGGGAGGTGTTGAGATTTACTTTTCACTGTATGCCTCTTTAACTTAACATTTTAAAAAACTATGTACATGTTTCACTTTTTAAAAGCTATGTATATATAAAACTTTCTTATCTAGCAAGAGTAGATTCTTACCTTCTTGGTCATACAACATGACTATTTTAAATACAGTGTTCACATTGGTTGAGATATTGAAGCACGATTGGAACGAGTTAGCTTAGAACTGCTTAAGAAATTGGTGTGTGATGTAAAAAGTTCAGTACAGAAAACATGAATGCAATTCAGTTGTATATAATAAATATTGTGTGAACATGAAGGCTTAGGTTGTGTGAAAAGTAAGGAGAAGGAATGAAGAAGTGAGACAAAGTGCAACACCAACATCCTCATTCTCGATCTGTTAACTTGGTGGTTACATGGGTGCGTTCACTTTCTGAGAATTCATTGACTGATTGACTGATGTGCACTTTTGTGCGATCTCATACACAAAAACATGCTATGCCAAAATCTCTCTATATGGTACTATTTCTACTCTACTCTTGCCTTGTTGTTTCAAGGAGGTAGGAGGTGATAAGCAATGGACAATTTGAGGGGGTCAAAGGAGTTTCAATTTGAGTTGGCCCCAAACCGTTCTTTATCCAAATTATCAATTTCTAAAAGTTGGAGAATATTAGAGCTAAAAGAAATTTTTCATCTTCTTTTTTTAATCTGACCCTTTCCTCCTAACACACACACACACACACACACACACACACACACACACACATACACCAACACACAAAACAAAACCAACACTAAACTGAAGATGCTTCTTTCAGAGAATGAGCTTCCTGTGTGCTTGGAACCTTGATGATTGTTAATGCAGTGATAGTAGTTAGCTCTGAGAGTGGTTATGGCTTATGCTTATGACTACTAGCAACTAGGAGAACACTCATCTGCAAGTCCAATGTATGACCTTACAGGCCTTTAAGAAGGTCCTCTGCCCCCGCCCCCCCGCCACCTCACTCAGATATGGTAGAAACAAATCCATTCCAGATCAGTTTCCAAATGTTTTGTGAAAATACTTTCATAGCTGGCATCTAAAGTAACAAAGTTTGGCTATTCTTTCTGAAGTTTGAGTCTATCTCCTTCTGGACTGTTCAGGGTAGTAAATGGGGCAACGAGGAACACCAACCACAATTTACCACATTTGGTTAGTGTACTTCAGGTTTTCTCTCTAAGAAAGACCTCTTGCCATCCTTATCTCTACTGCAACGGTTAAGCGTTTAGAGATAGTGCTTAAAATCGCTTAACCTCTGTGTGCAACATTTATCATATTCAAAGGCACTGAACCAAAAACAGGTTGAGGGAAGCATTGAAACCCAGGTATCCTGACTTCCGAGCATAGCTTATAGCCAATTAGCACCATGCCAAGAACCAAGGGCACTGCAAACCGGAGAAACCAAGAGACAAAGGATCTGTGTGATTTTCTTAGTGCATGGCCTTGACAAACATGTTCACTGAGGGATATTTCTTCTTGGCACCCTGTTCTCACTTATAATGCATTTTACTTTTTGTTTAAATGTAAATTATGTTACTAATATTACTACTAACAAAATACTATTAGAAATAGGTAATATATGCAGACTTAACATTTAGAAGGCATAAAGGGTATACAATGAAAAGTTCTAGTCTCTCTCCTATACCTGTCCTTAACCATTCTACCCAGAGACAACTAATGCTATTCTTTCTTCTGTGTCCTTCTTAAGATACTCTATAAATAAGTAAGCATCTCTCTTAATATATGAGTGTATATATATATATATATATATATACACACACACATATATATATGCACATATATACATATATTTTTAAGCAAATGAAAGCATTCCATAATGTTATTTGCTTAACTTTTAAAATTTAATGGTATATCTTACTATTCCATATCATCATTTTAATTGATTGTTTAGTATCCCATAATTAATTTGACCAGGCCCTACTATTTGCCTTTTTCTAATAAAAATAAGGCTAAAATGAATATCTTGATGTATATAAAGTTTCTTACATTGAGTATATTTGGAGGATAAATTCATACAACTGGATTTGTTGGGTTAAAGTGTATGTGCATTTTGACATATATGCAAAATGTTTGCCTTATAGGTTGTGTCAAATTTCATTTCTGTGATTAATATATAAGAGGGCTTGTTTCTTTACACCCTCCTAAAAGCTATATGTTATCACTAGTATCCATGTTATATTATTGAAGTTTCAATTTGTATTTCTCCTTTTGATGATATTGAATATCTATTCATGTATTTAATGACCACTTTCATTTTCTTAAAAAATATGTTGTTATTGATTTCAGAGAGAGGAAGAAAGAGGGAGAGAGATATAGAAACATGGATGAAAGAGGAACATCAATCAGCTGCCTCCTGCACACCCTATAGTGGGGATCGAGCCTGCAACCTGGGCATGTGTCCTGACTGGGAATCGAACTGGCAACCTCCTGGTGCATGAGACAATGCTTAACCAACTAAGCCACACTGGCTGGACTATATTTCCTTTGCTATAAACTATTATGTTCCTGTATTTTTCCCACTTAAACATTAGATTGTTGGTCTTTTCTTACTGACTTTAGGAATTCACAGATATTAACTTTGGGTTAAATAGGTTTTGTGTAGGTGAGAATACAAGCCATGTGTAAGATCCTTTCTATACAGAAAAAATACATCCCAAGTTCCAAGCACCCCTCCTACCAAACAATTAACTTTCATACCCAGTTGTGAATTAGGAGCTGCTTTGATTTCCGTCCTAACTTTTACAGCTTTGAACTGATTGGAAGGTTTTTTTTCTGATAAGATTACGTACTGGGAAAACCCTAAAATAAAATCAATGATTACACTAACTTAAACAGTAAAATAATTCAGTACTTGGTGAAATATAAGTTACCACACAGAAATCAGTAGTCTTCATTTCCGCAAATAATTATCTGTTAAAAGATAGAATGGTAGAGAAAGCCTCCTTTCAATAGCAACAGGAAAGATAAAATATTTAGGAATAAATGTAACAAAATTGATATGAGGAAAATTTTAAAACACTTTTAAAAGATACAAACATAGACTTTAGTAGTCTCTGGCCAGGTAGCTCAGTTGGTTAGAGCCCTGTCCCGATGTGTCAGGGTTGTGGATTCGATCCTGATCAGGGCAAATGCGAGAAGCAACCAATGGATGCATAAGTAAGTGGAGCAGCAAATTGATGTTTCTCTCTCTCCCCCTCTCCCCCTTCCTCTGTCTCTAAAAAACGTTTTTAATTAATTTAAAAAGTAGGCCTTAATAAAAGTTAACATTTTTAAAAATAGGACAGCTTAGTATCATAAAGATTCAGTTGTCCTTAATTTATACATTTAATGTATTTTCAAGAAAAATATGCAGAAATAGCCAGGAAAACATTAAAAATATAAAGCTGTAAGGAGTCACTATTCATTCCATACCTTAAAACATTGTAATGCTTGTAACTGAAACAGTGTGTACTGGTGCATTAGTCAACAGAGACGCCAGTGGAATAGAACAGAAAGCCTAGAAATAGAGCCAAGTATATATGGAAATTAAGCGTATGATAAAGGTGGCATCTCATATCACTAGAGCAAAGATAGACGTCTTTATTTTCTTATGAGTGGTGCTGGGACAACTGGATAATCATTTGGAAAAAGATAAAATTAGATCTATATCTCACATCATGCACAAAAATAAATGCCAATAGATCAGGGAACTAAATGCTAAAACTGAAACCGTACAAGTCCTAAAAGAAAACATGGTTGAATTTTACTTTAACTTTGGTGTAAGGAAAGTCTATGACTCAAGTCCAGATGCAATTCAAGAAAATGTTGATAAATTTGACTACATTAAAAAAATAACTTTGGCATGTAAAAAACACCATAATACAATGTTTGACAATTGACAAACTGGGAGAAAATATTTGTGATATATTTTACAGTTAGGTAATATTTCAAATATATAAAGAACTCTTAAAATTGAGGGGGAAAATACCCAAAACACAATAAAAAAAAATGACACAATTCATAAAAAAGATATAAAAATGACCCTTCACCATATGAAAAGATGTTTAACCTTACTCATAACAAGAGGAATTTAATAACAAATATAAACTACCCAGAGATACTATTTCTCATATCAGGTTGGAAAAAAATGAAAAAATAGAGTACTTTTTAATAGCTGGAGATAATGAAAATTGGTACAACGCATACACCTATGGAAAGGGAGAAATAGAATTGAAGGTATTCACTATGAACCAGTGGTTTTTTCTATAGATCTGTATCGATACAGTATGTAGGTGTGAATATATACTTATGTATGTGTGTCTGTATATACCTACATACATCCTAGTTCCTATCTTTATCTAGTGAGACAGCCTCGAAGCAACGACAGCCCGGTAGCAATGAGCACACCCATTGCACAAATCTTGGTTTCTAGGTGCCACCCTCTATGAAAAGGAATCAAGGTTCCTTGGAGAAATGTCTGGTTCCAGGGTTGGGGAAGGAAAAGTACAAGATGAACCTAGACTATTTTGTTGTATCAAAAAGTAAGGACGTGCTCCAGGATTAAAGAGGACATGCCAAAAAGATGTGAGAGCCAGGCTAAAGAGGCTCCCACTGCCCAAGTCAGAGGAAATTTGCGCACTGAAATAATTACAGCAAAGTATTACAGCATATCGATGAAAAGGAGAATTGATGAGTTCATGGTGATGTAAATAAATGGCCTTTACAGTGGAAAGGCAAGTAATAAAAAAGGAATGACTGATTTAGAAAATCATCATTTGTTAACTATATTGATAATTTATTGAAGCAAGAAGAATTAGGGGATGTTAGAATAAGCAAAAGTTTTAAGAATAACAGAATATACACATATTCTCAAAGTATCTCCCCATAAAATACTTAACTAATGCCAAGGGTAAAATAGTATCTTTGCAGTGGCGAAGGGGCCACCTGAGCAAAGTGTTCAAATAATAGTGCAAATCAACATCATGTACCTCTTAATATGTAGCATCAAGAACATACAATATCACTCTTGCGATATTTCTACACAAACCCATAACCTAAGTCTAATCATTGGGAAATGTCGGACAAACTCCAACTGAAAAATTTTACAGTAACTAGTTTGTCATGCACATTAGAGTGTTCGATATACGGATGAAAAATAGAATTAACTCTTTTTAATGAACTCATTTGCACACTTCCAGAGCACTGCTGGAATAAGCTTTTATTTGAAAATGAAGGACATGAGAAAGCTCACTGCAAGTTTAGCTAGTTTCAGAAGCAGCTGCTGCAGATTAGCAGCCATGGATTGGGCAATGAGATTTTTATCAGGAAGAGTAGGGAGGAATAGTTACGAGAGAGGACATGCGAGGGCCATAGTTAAAAATTCTGTCCTTCATGGTCTCCTAAAGGGTCTTCTTCACATGGAATTTCCAAGTCCTAACATAATGAGAGTCAAACAGCTCTTTAAAATTATTCTTTTTAAAGCTACATTTAAACATTTTCCTGCTAAATTTTATTGATTTACCAGAGTTGAAAAGTTGATGTACTACAAACTAATCTACTTCACACAAAGAAAAAAAAAATATGTAAGTAAAAGGGAAACATTCAATGTGTTCAAGGATAGTTTTCAAAAAAAAGATAAAATCATGACCTTTATACAGACATGAAAATGAATACACGTTAAATATTTTAGTTAACTCATTAATGAGGAAACTGGTACAGTGTTAAACCAGTTCAAAGGACAATCCAAAGAACAGATCAGGAATATTAAATGTGCAAATGGAGGTAAAAACTGTTTTTTCCATGGTAATGGGGGTGAGGATGGAGGTGAGGGTGAGGGTGGAGGTGGGGGTCATTCCACTGGATAGAATTCATTTGCATAAGTGTAAACAAAAATTAGTTTCCATTGCTATCAGTTATCTACAACTCTTAAAGCTGTAAAATAACTCCCGTGGAATCAGATTCATTACCCTGAAGGGATGCAGTGCCTAATTTTTTTTTTACCCTAATACACCTGTTATCTATCTCCAGGCATGGCGTATGCAGAAAGTCTTGGATGGCAATGGGAACATACTGGTCATAAGGCTAACTTCCCCATTCAATGAGCATGTGGTTAAAGGAATTTCCTTCCATTTACAGATTATTTCAGGCAAATGAGATACTATAGTTTTTTGGTTTACTACTTGATTGTTGGGGAGTCAGCTCTGAAGGGGCTCATATCTGGACAAGCTAATGAGCTACTGAATGCCCACACAGTGCCCCCAAACAACCCCCAGGGAAGCCCAAGTAAAACTGCACCTTCAAAAGGGCACTGTGCAGTCGGAGTGTGTGAACCCCCTTTTTGCTAGTGGGGAGGAAATGGCTTCACAGGTGTACACTATTCATAAACAGAATCTGAAACATAATTTTTTAGACTACAGTACTGCCTTATTGTCCTCCCACCCCCACGAGGCTGGACTTCTGCTAGAAGATTCTGCCACTCCCTTTATTTTTTTAAAATATATTTTATTGATTTTTTTTACAGAGAGGAAGGGAGAGGGATAGAGAGTTAGAAACATCGATCAGCTGCCTCCTGCACACCCCCTACTGGGGATGTACCCGCATCCAAGGTACATGCCCTTGACTGGAATCAAACCTGGAACCTTTCAGTCCACAGTCCGAGGCTGTAGCCACTGAGCCAAACCGGTCAGGGCCTGCCACTCCCTTTAAAACATCGTAGCTCAGGATCTGGAGACAGAACTGAGTTTAGGTTAGGTTCAACCAACTACAAGATTGTTTATTCTGAAAAACAAAACAAAACAAAAACAAACGGACATTATAATTCCTAGCTGCCAGATTTTAAAAGGGCTTGAAAATACTTTGTAAACTGTTAAGAACAACTCGGTTCCTCCGTTAGGATGCACGGTGCCAAGTTCATAGCTGGAAAGGTCAGCGATCTTAGCCCCTATCAGCATCAGCGTGGTGTCCCCGGCGCCGGCAGCAGCGCCCCCGCTCGGTCCACTGGCTCCGCCCCGCCTCGCCGGCCGGGCCCGGGGGAGACAGCGGGGCGCAGGGGCCCTGCAGCCAGAGGCCCTCTGGGTGAGGTCCCGGGGCGGGGCAGGCCGGCCGCCCAGTTCCTGGTTCTAAAAGCGCTGCCGGAGGCTGGTGGCGCCACAGGCGCGGGGCCCGCGGGCGGCGAAGGATGGGCCCGCGCTGCGCGGCGAGCCTACCTCGAGGCCCCAGCCCGCGGCCGCTACTCCCCGCCATCCTGCTGCTGCTGCTGCCGCTGCTGCCGCTGCCGCCGGGCTCGGGCGCCGGGGCCGGCCGGCCGCCCCACCTGGTCTTCGTGCTGGCGGACGACCTGGGCTGGCACGACGTGGGCTTCCACGGCTCCAGCGTGCGCACGCCGCACCTGGACGCGCTGGCGGCCGGCGGGGTGCGCCTGGACAACTACTACACGCAGCCGCTGTGCACGCCGTCGCGGAGCCAGCTGCTCACCGGCCGCTACCAGGTACGCAGCGCCCGGCGGCCCGGCCCGCGAGCCTCCGCCCAGTGGGTCGGGAGGCCGGGGCCAGGCAACTCAGTCCCCCGAGCTGCGTCCCGGCGAGGCGGCTTCTCGCCCCCGCGGCGCGGTCTCCGCGCCTCTCGGGCCTGGAGTCCGCGGCGGGCTCTGCGCATGCCTGCCCGAGGCGACCCGCATTCCCCACCCCCTCGCCCCGCCTCTTCGGGTGGGTTGTCGGTATTTCGTTTTCCGATGGTCGGGGTGGAGGGTTTCTGGGGAGTGCTGGGTGCTAGGTGCTGGGCCGGCGGGAGGGTCGGAATGGACTCTGCGGGGCGGCCCCGAAGTGGAGGATGGAGAGGGAGCTGGCGGGCGCCTGTGTGGCAGTGAGAGGTGGGCTGCGCGAACCTGGGGCCGAAGTTCAAATGCGAGCGCCCTCAGTGGGTAGCACTCCGGTCCCCTGTGAACCCAGCGGTCATGGGTTGGGAATGTCCGATCAAAGATTAATGTTTTCAAGTTTCTCGGGCTGCTGACATTTCAGATTTAACCTGTACCCATAACCCCTCTGAGCATCCTCATTATCTCTGAAAGCTTCTCTTTAAAAACTTCTCCGTAGTTAATAGAGAAAAGTATACTTGTAGAGAGTGTGCATATATGTTAGATAATTAAGAATATCGAGAATATTTGTATAGTGCTTTACTGTTTTATTATTTTATTGATTGATTTGAGAGAGAGAGAGAGAGAGAGAGAGAGAGAGGCCAGCATACGCTTATTTATGCATTCATTGGTTCTTTCTTGTATGTGCTTTGACCAGGGATTGAACTGCAAACTGGGCATATAGGGACGATGCTCTTACCAACTGAGCTACCTGGCCAGGGCTGCTTTACTGTTTTTATTATTATTTATTTATTTATTTATTTATTTAAAATATATTTTATTGATTTTTTACAGAGAGGAAGGGAGAGTGAAAGAGAGCTAGAAACATCGATGAGAGAGAAACATCGATCAGCTGCCTCCTGCACACCTCCTACTGGGGATGTGCCCGCAACCAAGGTACATGCCCTTGACCGGAATCGAACCCGGGACCCTTCAGTCCGTAGGCCGACGCTCTATCCACTGAGCCAAACCAGTTAGGGCTTATTATTATTTATTTTAATCCTCATCTCACCCCTCACCCGAGGACATGTTTTTTGTTTGTTTGTTTGTTTGTTTGTTTTTTTAATGTGTGAGAAAGGAAGAGAGATACATCAACCAGTTGCCTCTCTTATCCGCAACCTAAATATGTGCCCTGACCAGGAATCGAACACACAACCTTTTGGTGTACCAGCCAACAGGGCCAGGGCTGCTATACTGTTTTTTGTTTTTTTAAAATATATTTTATTGATTTCTTACAGAGAGGAAGGGAGAGGTATAGAGAGTTAGAAACATGAATCAGAGAGAAACATCCATCAGCCGCCTCCTGCACACTCCCTACTGGGGATGTGCATGCAACCAAGGTACATGCCCTTGACCGGAATCGAACCTGGGAACCTTCAGTCTGCAGGCCGACGGTCTATCCACTGAGCCAAACCAGTTAGGGCTGCTATACTGTTTTTAAAGTTAATTCTTGAACAGCCCATGAGGTAACTTATTTTTAATCCCCTTTACAAATGAGACAATCTATAGAGGTTCTGTTGGCAGCTTGGAGAAAGGCAACAGACACTTGTGAGATGGGACTGGGGTCTCATAGGAGCCAAGATTCATTATAAGAGAACGTTTATTTAGAAACTCAGAGGTGGAAGAAGTGACTGGTAGAAGAAATGGGTTGCGGAAATAAATTGCAGAGGTGAAAGAAGGGCCCTTGACGCTCAGGAATGAAGAAGATAAAGGTAACTCACCTGGGTGGGGGCTGGGGAGAGGAGGAGGGAGTGGTGAAAGGAAAAGGCACAGGCCCGCTCCTGGGCCAGGGTCCCCGTCCTAAATGCTCTTAGGAGATTTTAGGGGAAGTCCCAGGGGAGGATCTCAATAGACTATTCATCGGTTTTCCAGATGTGTCTTTTCAGGGTCCTGGTCTCTACTGATTGGTCAGCTCCAGGGGAGGGGGTCATTAGTCATCACCGCTGGCTTGGTCTTGCTGCTTTTTTAGGCCTGGAGCTGAAACAACTGCGGCCTAGAAGTTATCCCTAGGGAGGAAAGGTGAGGGGTCTAAACCGCAATATGCTGGGATAGGAAAGGTTACCCTGGGGACAAGGTCCCATCTCGCAGGTGTCTGTTGCTAGGCTTTCTTCCATGGTGACCTTCTGTACCTGGCCCATCCTCCTTGCTCTGCTCATGTCTGTCTACCTACCTACCATCGTTCCATGACATGTTCAGAATCACACAGCTGGAAAGTACTTAAGCTGGGCTTATGCCTTTCCTGCACCCACTGGTGATCTCAGACCTCTAAAATTGGACCTTTTTTTCTTAATCTGAATATGATTGACATTTTTATAAGATCCTGATGTTATCATGACCATATTAAATACAATAAATGGGAACTGTTTGAGATCACATGCATACCTTCATATAGGTATATGTACTGTCTATTTAATAAGCATATTTTGAGTCACAGGGGATATTCTTGAATACTGCCCTCCCAAATCTGTGTTCCTGTAGCCTTTCCAATCAACCCTAGCCTCATGTGTTGTAGTGTACCCGCATCTTACAAAGGACGCCTCAAAAAGTTGAATTATGGAGTCATTTATTAAAAGCCGGTGGCATAGGAGGGAGCAAAAGCGCTCCAGACCTCGCAGCCCCGAACAGCTTGCCACATCTGGCTTATATTGGCAGAATATCACAGAGGTATCGATTACATCTTTGGGTCTGGAATGAGGAACCTGTTTCGCGAAAAGCATTCTTTACAGAAGCAAAAATTGAGCAAGTTAGTTATCTAAAGTATCTACGAATCACTGAATCAACAGAAACACATTATCTGGGACCACCGGAGCAATTTAGAATAATTGTGCTGTCCAGATTCCGGGACCACTGAGTCAACCGGAATGCATTATCTGTAGCTACTGAGGCAATTTAGGGTCTGTTCTGATTCTGGGACCACTGAGTCAACCAAAACTCAGTTATCTGTAGCTACTGAGACAATTTGGGATAATTGAGCTGTCCTGGGTCCCAGAAGAATGTGCTTCAGTAACCAGTGAGATCACAACCAATGGGATATTCAAACCATCATCCATGGAGTATTGGGATAGCATACATAAGTTCAGAAAATCAAAATAACTTTCTATTGTTTTAGCAAACAAATAAGTACAGAACCCAAACAGCAGTTTCTACCTGAGATGATTGCTCCCATACTTCAAGTTTGCCCTGAAATCAAGAAAAGGGAGCTGTTTACTTGTAATAAGATTTCCACAGTGGTCTGAAGACTTCTAGAAACAGAAAAGAGAGTTGTACTACAGTGTGAGAAATAGCTGTAGCCAAGGTTTGCAATGGAGATAAAGGATGGTTTCCTTCACCACCAGACCTAAGTACTCTCCACAGTTCCAACTTTGGCTGCTAAGTATAATCAGGAATATCTATTGTGATGCATATCTTACCCTGGATGCTTTGTAGGGCTAACGGGGTATTTAAATAAGAAGGGAAAGGAGGGAAGGCAAAGTTTGCCCAAAATGGTTCTGCATTTGCTCTGAAGCAAGAGAACTAAACTCAAATTTCAGAAGAATGGGAGGGCCATTCATTTCTCTAACTTCCTCCTTTCCAACAGACTTGAATAGGAAAGCAAATGCCGCACTTCAAAAACGCGTTCATATAATTGGCTGCTTTTGTCCTGTCCCTTAACCTCCTCCTCCCCGACCAGTCACCAACATTTCATCTGGGGGGAAAACACACACACACAAAACCCACGCGAATTTAGAGTACCCTGTAGTTAAGAAGTGAAGGCAGGCTAGAAGCTGGATATTCCAAAACAGTTTAGAAACCACTCGGCATAGCAAGCCAGCCTCCCCAAGCATTTTGTTTGACATTTCTTCTGTTTTATTCTCATAGAGTTTATGAGACCCAATTAGAAATTACCTTGAGTTAGAAAACATCCTCTTTTAAAGGAATCACCGTTTCTCAAAGGGTTAAGAAGCCTCATTGTCCTCAGATACTACATATTGGTACTGTCCTGAGCACTTGGATACATTCCCACAGAAACTCGATGAAGTATTACTGTTATCAGTCCTATTTGATAAGGGAAACTGAGGCTCAAGATGTTAAGAAACTTGCTCAGTAGCGCAAGGCAAGTAAGTAAGTGGTGGACCAGGATTTGAACTGGGCAGTGTGGCTGCATAACCACTACACTATATTGCTACTTAGAGTTATTAAAAATATTTCCTGAATGATCTCTATTATTTTTGGACATTTAGGTTGTTCCTCAACATTTCAATTAAAAAAAAAAAAATTCACCCACCACATTTCAGGTTAGGAATTGCCCATGTAAAATGAAAATAGGGAGAAAAGTTTAATTTCTGAAACAAGTCATGTGTTGTGCATAATTTAGACAATAAAATGAGGAAAATGTTTTTATTTTAAAATTAGGTACTTGAAAGAACTAATTAATAGCCGCATCTGTGGATTTAGCAGCCATGCTTTAACATTTAGAGACTCCCCCTTCCCATAATCATTTGACTTGAGATTAGAAAAGAAAAGCATAAAGTGATAAGCAAGCCTAGACTGACTGATGGAACTTTATATTCCCAAGGAGTTCGGAGTTTTAGTTTTTCAGCTTACTAAAGTATTTAGTTGAGTGGAACAGTTAAAAATTATGAGATGTGAATTTCATTCTTTGCTGGGTCAGTCAATCTACAGACTCGGACCTCACTTCTGGAATATATGGGAATTGAGCTGATAAGGCTCTAAATTTCTAAGGCTCTTGTGTCCATTAGAGCAAAAGTCTGGCTTGAACATTATCATATTCACTATCGCCACCTACTGGTAGAAGGAGAGATTAACTTTGCTCAACACTTTCAGGGTACTCCAGTTGCTTGTTCTGCTGCTAGAAACTTGTTCAAACAAAAACGTGAATTCAGCCATTTCTATTTAGACCTTTAATTGTTCAGAATCCTCACATATGAACCTTTCTTAAGTCTACATGCTTTGTTTAAAAAATGCATAGAGTTTTGGAAAGGGAGAAAGGGATACTGATCAGATGAGGTAAGAAATTACCCATATATTCAGGTTTCTGTAAACTGGAATTCAGGTATCTGTAAATTTAGGCCAGTGTTCTTCCCACAGCCCTATATGACTCATTCATTCATTATTTTTTAAATATTTTTTGAAATCTATATTTTATTTATTTATTTTGGGTTAGAAAATACATTCACATGGCTTAAAAATTCAAAAGTTACAAAAGGGCTTACAGTGAAATCTTTTCCTAACTACACAAACATTCTCTTCCTTAGGTATCCAGTTCCCCATCTTTGCAGGCAAACAATGCAATCTGAATTATGTAAAATGTATTTTCATATACAAAAACACACACATACATGAATATTCCCTTCTTTTTTAATATGGAGAAATATCTACTCATATCCTCTGCTTACTTTTTTATTGTGTTATTTGTCTTTTTTTTAATTTAATAAATCTTTATTGTTCAGATTATTACAATTGTTTCTCCTTTTCCTCCCATAGCTCCCCTCCACCCAGTTCCCACCCCACCCTCTGCCCTTACCTCCCCCCCCACTGTCCTCATCCATAGGTGTACGATTTTTGTCCAGTCTCTTCCTGCACCCCCCATACCCCTTTCCCTCTGAGAATTATCAGTCCACTCCCATTCTATGCCCCTGATTCTATTATATTCACCAGTTTATTCTGTTCCTCAGATTTTTAATTCACTTGATTTTTAGGTTCACTTGTTGATAGATATGTATTTGTTGTTCATAATTTTTATCTTTACTTTTTTCTTCTTCCTCTTCTTAAAGAATACCTTTCAGCATTTCATATAATACTGGTTTGGTGGTGATGAACTCCTTTAGCTTTTTCTTATCTGTGAAGCTCTTTATCTGAACTTCCATTCTGAATGATAGCTTTGCTGGGTAGAGTAATCTTGGTTGTAGGTTCTTGCTATTCATCATTTTGAATATTTCTTGCCACTCCTGTCTGGCCTGCATAGTTTCTGTTGAGAAATCAGCTGACAATCGTATGGGTGCTCCCCTGTAGATAACTAACTGTTTTTCTCTTGTTGCTTTTAATATTCTCTCTTTGTCTTTTGCTCTTGGCATTTTAATTATGATGTGTCTTGGTGTGGTCCTCTTTGGATTCCTTTTGTTTGGGGTTCTGTGCGCTTCCTGGACTTGTAAGTCTATTTCTTTCACCAGGTGGGGTAAGTTTTCTGTCATTATTTCTTCAAATAGGTTTTCAGTATCTTGCTCTCTCTCTTCTTCTGGCACCCCCATAATTCTGATGTTGGTACGCTTGAAGTTGTCCCAGAGGCTTCTTACACTATCTTCATATTTTTGGATTCTTTTTTCTTTTTGCTTTTCCGGTTGAGTGTTTTTTTGCTTCTTTGTATTTCAAATCTTTGACTTGATTCTCGCGTTCCTCTAGTCTGCTGTTGGGTCTCTGTATAATATTTTTTATTTCAGTCAGTGTATGTTTAATTTCTAGTTGGTCCTTTTTCATATCTTCGAGGGTCTCGCTAAATTTATCGCCTTTTCTAAGATATTCTTGAAAAGCCTTATAACCGTGGTTTTGAACTCTATATCCAGTCATTTGTTTTCCTCCATTTCTTTAGTTTGTGATCTGTTTCTTTGTCTCTGCATTTTGGTTGCTTCCCTGAGTTGGTAGGGTAGATTTGTGTGCTAGGTTTCCTATATGGCCCAGTGGGTCGGCCTCCCCAGTTAACCTGAGGTGGACACTCTTGGTGCACCCCTTTGTGGACTGTGTGTACAGCCTTGTTGTAGTTAAGTCTTGATTGTTGTTGGTATCACTGGGAGGAATTGATCTCCAGGCCAGTTGGCTGTGAGGATCAGCTGTGTCTACGCTGGGAGAAGTTCGGTGCTGGAGACAGCCTTATAGGATCAGACTTGCAAAATTGCAAAAGCCTCTGTGCTCAGCTTGGATGGGGCGGAGTCTCAGGGCAGAGCAGACAGTCTTGGCTTCCCGTCAGCCCTGCCCTTGTGCGCGCCTCCAGACCTCTGCCTTCCGCGGCTCCCCTGAGTTTCCGCCTGACAGTCCAGATCCCCCCCGTAAGAGCGTGGGTCCCCAGGGGCTCGCCTGGAGCTGGGGTTCATTGCAGTCGGAACTAGGGTTCAATGCAGTCAGGAGCTTCTGACTCCCTTCCTCTAGGGAATGCCTGTGGCAACCTCCGCATTCAGCTTTCTCTGTGAGCACTCGCGTGCGCACGCATGCTCCTCCAGACCCACCGCGGCTCCCCCGGGTCTCCGAGTCTCTGAGTCTCCATGTGCCTTTCTCTCTACCTGACAGTCCAGACTCCCCCTGTATGAGCCTGGGTCCACGGGGTTTCGCCTGCAACTGGGTTTCAGTGCAGTCGGAAGTGGGGTTCAGTGCAGTCGGGGGCTTCCTTCCCCCTCCCGCCAGAGAAAGTCAGCCAGGCACTCAGCTGCCCTTCCTCTCTGTGCATGTCTCCATACCTCAGCCCTCCTTTGCCGCTCCTCTGATTCTCCGTGAGCTTTCCTCTTTCCTTCTAGTTGTGGAATTTCCACTGAGCCAGACTTCCTGTGGTTCTGGATGATGTCCGTTCTGTCTTTTAGTTGTAGTTTTGAAATTGTTGTGCGAGGCAGCAGTTTAGGTGTTTACCTATGCTGCCATCTTAGTTTCTCCCTTCTATTTGTCTTTTTATTATTGAGTGGTAAAAGTTCTCTATATATCCTGGATATTAAACCTTTTCCAGATATATAATTTGCAATTATTTTCTTCTATTCTGTAGGTTGTCTTTTTACCTTTTTGATGGTATCCTTTTATATAAAGGATACCATTTACTTTTCTTTGGTTGTACTTTTGTTCTTTCATTTACTTTTCTTTGGTTGTACTTTTGTTGTCATATCTACAAAAACCAGCCTAATTCAATGTACAAAGGCTTCTATGTTTTCTTCAAAGAACATTGTGGTTTCAGCTCTTACATTTATGTCTTTGATCCATTATTAGTTAATTTTTGTATATTTTTTGAAGTATGTGGGTACATATTGATATCCAATTGTTCCAGTACCATTTGTTGAAAAGACTATTTTTTCCCCATTGAACTGTCTTTGTACCCTTGTCAAAAATCAATTGACCATAGATCTATGGGTTTGATCTAATGTTTATCCTTACATCAGTACCAAGCTGTCTTGATTACTGTAGCTTTGTGGTAGGTTTCTGAATCAGGAAGTGTGAGTTCTTCAATTTTGTCCTTTTTCAAGATTGTTTTGGCTATTCTGGGCCCTTTGTATATTAATTTTAGGATCAAACTTGTCCATTTCTGAATTTTGATAGGGATTGCATTGATCTGTAAATTCGTTGAGGTGTAGTACTACTTTAACAATATAGGCCTTCCAATCTATGAATATGAGATGTCTTTCTCTTTAAGTCTTCTTTAATTTCTTTCAACAATGTTTCGTAGTTTTCGGCCTACAAATCTTGCACTTCTTTTTTTTTTTTATACTTATTTCTAAGTTTTTCTCTCTTTTGATCTGTTGTGAATGGAATTGTTTTCTTAATTTTATTATCAATTGTTCATTGCTAGTGTATAGAAATGCAAGTGACAGTTATGTATTGATGTATATCCTGCAACCTTGTGGAACTTACTAGTTCTATTTGTGTATGTATGTGTTTGTGTGTACATGCTCTTTATGATTTTCTCTACAAGATCCTGTCATCTACAATAGAAATAGTTTTACATCTTCCTTATCAATCTGGATACCTTTCATTTTATTTTGTTGCCTAATTGCTCTGAGTAGAACCTTCAGTACATTGTCAAATGGAAGTGGCAAAAATGGACATCTTTTTATTCCAGATTTTAGATAGCTTTCAGTCTATCACCATTAATTGTAATGCATGCATTCATTCATTCTTTCATTCCACAGATTTTTATTGAGCAACTATTTATGCTGGCACTGTGTAATACACTCTGGATTGCCTGGTGCTTATAGTCTGGTGGGAGTGAGGGTAGAGGAAGCAATTATCAAGAGGCAGGGGTGAAATAAACAGAAACCAATGAGGAAGGTGAATTTAAATGGCATGGCAATACATATGGGGAAGAAAACAAAGCAGGTCAAGGCGTAGTGACTCAGGAAGGTTTCTCCAAGAAGGTGATATAGGCAACGGCCTGAATGAAGAGAGGAGTCAGCCATGGAAAGATCCTGGGAAAAAGAGTTTACACAGAGGGAGGGACACCAAAGTGAAGGCCCAGAGGCTGGGAAGAGCTCCTTCTAAGAATGCGGGGAAGGCCACAGTGGCTGAGTGAAGGAGGGTGTGCAAAGCAGGTAAGAGCCCAGCGAGGGAGGCAGGGTCTCCCGGTGCCTAATACTGTCTGCACATGATTAAAAGATTAAAACTTGTTTCGGTTTTCATAGTAGTGTTACATTGAAGACTACTATTTACTAAAGAATATTTTGAATGTTCCAAATAAATATATTTTAAGAAACCACAATAAAATGCCATGTGACATTCTTTGTATATATGTAATTCTGGTTAGAATTAAACATTTTTAAAATAAGGAAATACATTAAAAAGTTTCCAATATAAAAGATTTAAAAAGATATATATAGATATATAGATATAGATATCTATATCTATATCTATATTTATATATATATGAAAAAAAAAAAGATCTTTTCATCCTGTCCCCTGGCCCTTCTTCCTATCTTCCCATAGGTAGCCCATTTCTTAGTTTATTGCTATCCTGTGAAGGCATATTATGCAAATAATGAAATAGATTTTATATTTACTTTCCCCTAGTTTAAATTCTCAAGATTACAGAGACTGCACCAGTCTGCATTCCCACCAGCAGTGTATGAGGGTTCCCTTTAAAAATGGAACTCCCGTCCTAACCGGTTTGGCTCAGTGGATAGAGCGTCGGCCTGCGAACTGAAGGGTCCCAGGTTCGATTCTGGTCAAGGGCATGTACCTTGGTTGCAGGCACATCCCTAGTGGGGGGTATGCAGGAGGCAGCTGATCGATGTTTCTCTCTCATCGATGTTTCTAACTCTCTATCCTCTCCCTTCCTCTCTGTAAAAAAATCAATAAAATATATATTTTTGGAAACAAAAATGGAACTCCCATTTGACCCAGTGATCCCACTTCTAGGAATATATCCTAAGAGATCAGAAACACCAATCAGAAAGAATATATGCACCCCTATGTGCATAGTAGTGCAATTTACAATAGCTAAGATTTGGAAACAGCCTAAGTGCCCATCAGCAGGTGAGTGGATTAAAAACTTATGGTACATCTACACAATGGAATATTATGCAGCTGTAAAAAAGAAAGAACTCTTACCATTTGCAACATGGATGGACCTGGAGAGCATTATGCTAAACAAAATAAGTCAGAGAAAGATAAATATCACATGATCTCACTCATATGTGGAATCTGATGAACAAAAATAGACCCAGAGACATAGAAGCATCAAACAGACTGTCAAACCTCAGTGGGAAGGCAGGGGAGGGAGGGGGGAAGAGATCAACCAGTGAACTCATATGTGTATATGCATAACCCATAGAGACAGACAATAGGGTGGTGAAGGCCTGGGGTGGTTGGGGGTGGGAGAGGTCAGTGGAGGTGGGGGAAGAAGACATATGTAATACTTTCAACAATAAAGATTAGAAAAATATACATATATCAATTTAAAAATCCTTAAAAGAGTAGGGAGATAAGACAGATGCTGTTTAATGGTACACATTAGGAACAAGTAGTAATACAAGACCTAGAAATCTAATGCACAGTGTATGTGAATGTAGTCCACACTACCCTATATAATTAAAGCCTAATATGCAAATTGTCCCCTTGGGCGGTCATTTGGGAGTTTGACCTCTCGCTATGATGTGCGCTGACCACCAGGGGGCAGCGCGGAACATGGCGGGTGTTGGCGATGTGGCGCTGGCAGCAGGTGGTAGTGGAGGCGCTGCCGGCCCCAATGGGCCCCGACAAGAGCAGGACCAGAGCGGGTGAGCGGGTGGCGCCAGGTCAAGGTGGGTGCAACTGGGGGTCCTGATCGCCCCACAGATGGCAACCAGGTGCAGTGGGGGGCTCAGCCCTGATCAATCGCCCTGCAGGCAGGATGGTGGAGCAGGTGAGGGGGTGGCGCCAGGCCAAGGCAGGGTGCCAGGCAGGGCTGCGAGGCTGGGGGCGCGAGCTGGGGCCCAATCTCCGCAGGCCACCCCGAAGGACCCCACCCGTGCACGAATTCATGCACTGGGCCTCTAGTTGTATTATAATTATCAAACTTGCTCAGAGACTAGAGCTTAATGATTACAACCACTAAAAGGAAAGGATCATTATATAATGCAATGGAGGTGTTAATTTTCACTGCAGTGCAATCAGAGTGCAATGTTTAAATCTATCAGATTAACGGGTGGGTACATCTTAAATTTACACAATATTATACGTCAGATATCTCTATATTTAAAAAGCCAGTGACCGGAATGCCACAACGACCTGAATGACTGGTCACTATGACGCCCACTGCGGCCAGCGAACTGGCCCGATCGGGGGATTGGGCCGGCCAGCCAACCTCCCGCAGTCCCTCTTCCCGGCCGGCCCCACCTGCAATGGGCACCTACTGCTCCCATCGGCCTGCAGCCCCTCACCCTGGCTGACTCTGCCTCTGATCACCCCCCCCCCACCCCAATAAGGAGTGGGGATGGCTGGCCAACCTCCTGCAGCCCCTCCCCCTGCCCGGACCCACCCAAATCGGCCCAAGGTCCCTCCCCCCAGTCAGCTCCACCTCCTATTGGCCCCCGCACTCCAATCAGAGGTAGAGCTGTCTGGCCAACCACCCATGGCTCCTACCCCAGGCCGCTGGCCCCAATCGGCCCCCTCTACCCCATTCGAGGGTGGGGCCGGCCGGCCCACAGCCCTTCCCCACAGCTGGCCCTGCCCCTGATCCATCCCCCAACCCCAATAGGGGGTGGGGCCTGCCGGCCAATTGCCCTCAGCTCCTCCCCGCAGCCGGCTGGGCCCTGATCGGCCTGGATCAGGGCAGGCCCGCCAGCCAACCTCCTGTCGTCTCCTCCTCCGGACAGGTCCAGCCCCGATCTGCCCCGATTGGGGCCGGGCTGGCCGTACCCCACCTGTGCACGAATTCGTGCACTGGGCCTCTTGTATTTCAATAAAATAACACATGTAATAAAGATGTTTATAAAAGTGGTTAAATATACAAATAAGTCGTTCAGCTTTTGTAATAGAATTTGTATAATGCTTGTAGTTCAAGTTGAAGACTCAAAAATACTAAATTTCCATATTCTTACAAATTGACCTTATTCAGTACAAAGTATTCATTATATTGCTGCACTAGTACACTCTTAAAGCATGGTTGTTGTTTTGTTCTCAGGTCGGACTTCTCCACTCGATTGCCTTGCTTATCTCTGGCCTAGAGAAGCACTCAGTGTTGAACAACTAAATGAATGAATGTGCCCTGAAGGAGCTCACTGTCTTAACTGCTTAGGGTTGACAAGTCATTTCTAATGCCCTTGCTTCCTTTTTAAGAAATTATAAAGATTAAAGGGCAACAAAATTGGTAGGCCATAGTGGAAACACTTCCTTTTGGGAAAAAAGTAAAGTGACTTTGGTCCTCACCTGGGAACATTCTTACCTTGGGCACTGAGGGGACCACTCCACCAGAACTCTATAAACCTTGGCGGAGAATAGAAGCAATGAAAGATGACGCCAAGGTTTTGTTCTTAAGGGACCCAAGCCACATTTCTCTTAATCACATCGATAAACAGACAAGACACTATCACAGCTTTTCACTCACCCCTGAAGCAGAACCTTGGACAGAAAATATAAGGAAGGAGGCTGTGCAGAGCACTGTGGGTAATTTTTTTACTTTTGCTTCAAGTCTGCTTTAAGAATGTGAGCAGATAAGACCCATGGCTGCAACTAGGATTGGGTACTGCATACTGTGTGGCTTGGAAAGGAGACGGGAGTTCTGCCCACGGATGCCCTCACCTCCCTGCTGCTTTTCCTCACTGTTCTCCGTGCCCTGCCTGCCGTTGTTTATCACCCTTCCACATGCCTGCCTCTCTGTGGATTCCTGTCCCTGGTCAGTTCTCTCCTGGACTCTAAGATTAGAAAAGGATTCACAATACATTCTTTGTATACATGGCAATAAATATGGGGAAGAAAAGAGTGGAAAGAGGAGAAAAGAGCTGGGAGAAATGGGGGGAGTGCTTGGGGAAGGCTGCATGTCACAAATGGGGAGTGTTCTTAGGACCCGGCCAAGGCATCCAAGGAGAGAGAGAAGAGGACCCCGTAGTCCGGAGGCCAGAGGTGCCTCCGAAGGGAAAGCACTCATCAGTCTTCATTCCTGACTCTGTGGGGAGGAAGGAGGATGCATTAGGTCCATAGTAACAAGCAAGATGGCCGCTTACAGAAACCACATCACGGTTCCGAAGCGGGGCCCTGGGTGACTTGCTCCGATGTGTCTTTTGTTTTCCCTGAAGCCAGGAGTCCTTTAGAGTCCCGAGGCATTCTCAGAGGGCAAGGGGCATCTGGAGACCTCAGTCGATAAGTATCGATGATATTTCAGATACATAATTCCATATTTTACTTCCCACGTAATTGGAAACGAGGAAATAAGTGTGGGGCTGAGTGGAATATGACCCATTGACTTACGGGTGGTATTTTTTTTTGTTGGTTGATTTTTGAAGTTATTTGAAGAATCCCTTTTAGTGTAATCTGTTCCTGTCTGGTAATCTCTTTGTTTTTGTTTCCTTAATCATATCACTTTACTAAAAATTACTTTTCTTCTATATTTCCCTCCCTTTTCATTTTGGGCTTTTGACCGGATTCATTATTTAAACAGAGGAAGGCACTGGAAACAGTTTTTGCCTTGTTTATTCTTTTTGCAAACAACATCCCTTTGTGGGTTTAGTCAGAGATTTTTACTCTTTGCTAATCGACACCAAAATAAATAGACCCTTAAAGCTGTCAGTGACACCAGCCAGTTCTGCAGCCTGAGTTCTGCAGGACCAGGCCAGATGGCAAAGCCAGGCCCCTAGCACACATAATGTGTGTCTGTAGCTCTTGGCTTCAGCAGCCCGGGCAGCTGACCGCTTTTTAGAAGGCTTAACGGGGGAGGGAGCAGATTCTCCACCACCCATTGGTTCTGTAGGGCATCTCCAGGAATAAACCCTCAGGTGGCGAGAGTGGTATAGTGTACTGGCCACCGCACAGGCTGGATTTCCTGAACTCCTGTTCTGTGATATGTTCCAGTCACGAAGCTTCCCTCTAAGCCAGGGGTGGGCAAACTTTTTGAATCGAGGGCCACAATGGGTTCTTAAACTGGACTGGAGGGCTGGAACAAAAGCATGGATGGAGTGTTTGTGTGAACTAATATAAATTCAAAGTAAAGGAGTGGAGGGGAGAGCAAGAGAACCCTCCGCTCTTTCGGCTCCGTGGGCCGGATAGAACAGCCGAATGGGCCGGCTCTAAGCTCTCTGTTGTGAAAAATGGAGCGGGAGAGCTTGCCCATTTTTCTGAATTTTCAAATCGTGTGGCAGGAGGTGTCGCACAAATACACAGGTGCAATGAGGGTATGAGTTCACCTTGCACAAGTCACACTGACAGGACAGAACCTTCATCTGTTCAGCTGGGTGTTATCTCAGCACTGTGGAGGTGAGGAGAGAGCATTCGTTGTCACGTGTGTAGTGGAGGTTCGTCTACTCCCCGGGAGAGTTTATGGTAAGTGTAGCTGAAATATTGTGCTTTGAGCTTCCAGATAGGTAATTAATCAGCAGACTGCCTGGACCTCTGAAAGAGGGATTGTAAGAGATTCTGATGTGGAAACTGCCTCGTCTCTTCCCCTCCTCATCCAAAAGATTGGGTCCAAGAGATTGTTTTTTTTTTTTTCTTTTAAGCTCATGAGACTACACTGCTCGTATCTTCTTAAGTCTGCAGAGGACAGGATAACCCACAGGATCAAAAGAATTTTTATGTGCAACAGAACATGTAAACAAGGATTTCTCGTTGGTTATCTCACAGAAAGAACCCAGAGACAAGCCAGGTCCTTCCCTGAATTTGCAAACCCTTGGCCTTTGCAGAGGGAATCTTGATGGTCAACTAAAATTTTAGGAGAAGCTGGTTGTTGTTGTTTTAAATATATTTTTATTGATTTCAGAAAGGAAGGGAGAGGTAGAGAGAGATAGAAATATCAGCGATGAGAGAGAATCATTGATCAGCTACCTCCTGCATGCCCCCTACTGGGGACTGAACCTGGGACCCTTCAGTCCACAGGCTGATGCTCTATCCACTGAGCAACCCAGCTAGGGCTAGGAGAAGCTGGTTTTTGAGAGAGGATTTGCTTTCATGAAGAAGGGACAGCTACCCATGGTAGAGAGAGAGACTAAACCCCTCTGAACTTTCATGTATTAACTATAGGACCATCTCCATTTACACATCCTCTCATTGAAGATGGGTGATAGAACGGAGTTGTTTTAGATGCTGTAGCATTTAGAAGGGGGGTGTTCGTTTTTTTCTTTTCATTCTTCTTGGTGCGCTATTATCGTCCTGCCCCATGAAACATGGCGTGGCTCTGTAATTCTGTGCTAAACGGGAGTGCTGGGTTGGAACCAGCTCAGCATTTGCCTGTTTACTGCTTCTCTACACATTATGGCTTCCTTACTTCAAATAGTGTTCGCACAGACCAAAAACATGTTTTTTGGCCGTCATCCAGATTTTGGCTTCCACTCCCAGTAATGCCATAAAAATGCTGTCAAATAAATTCTCAGGAACTGAAAGGAACAAATTCCCTGCCCCATATGATTGCAGATAATAGAAGCAGGCTTCAGCTGACCACTTGGCTTGGTGCCTGTAGCCTAGGAAACCGATCGCACTGCACCCCTTGGTACTGCCATACAGCCGTCAGTATTTATTCTCTGCCTGTGATGGATGAGCGTTCTGTGTGAGAAACTTGCACACAGCATTTATCTCGACTGGGCCTTTTGAATTCCATAAAATATTATCTTTCATTACCCTGCTCTGGTGCCAATTGGTATATGTTATGAAACTTTTGAACCCAGGATTGATTTTCTGTTGATAAACTTCTAGCGTTAACCATAGACAGGATCCTTCTGTGATCTGGTGTGTGTGTGTGTGTGTGTGTGTGTGTGTGTGTGTGTGTGTGTGTGTGTGATTTGAGAGAAATGTTTCCCTTTCTCACCATGGTTATTGTAATGTCCTTATCATTCACAATCCCAGCTGGAAGGCATGACACATGCAAATTAAAATGATTTAAGGGGTTTTATTTACAAAAGGACTATTTAAAAGGTGTGAATGTATGAGGGGATGGGAGGGCTGGTGTATAACCCAGTGGAGCTATTTCTACCCCTAGAACAGCCGTGGGCAAACTACGGCCCGCGGGCCGGATCCGGCCCTTTCGGCTGTTCTATCTGGCCCGCGGAGCCGAAAGAGCGGAGGGTTCTCTTGCTCTCCCCTCCGCTCCTTCACCAGCAGCAGTGTTAACATGGCAACGTCGGGAAACACGGCCGCAGCTCCTTCTTCTGAGTGGGTGGATTTATATCCGCCCATTCAGTAGAAGGAACAACCTCTCAATCTTCCAGAGCAGCCGTGGGCAAACTACGGCCCACTGGCCCGTTCGGCTGTTCTGTCCTGCCCGCGGAGCCGAAAGAGCGGAGGGTTCTCTTGCTCTCCCCTCCGCTCCTTTACTTTGAATTTATATTAGTTCACACAAACACTCCATCCATGCTTTTGTTCCGGCCCTCCGGTCCAGTTTAAGAACCCATTGTGGCCCTCGAGTTAAAAAGTTTGCCCACCCTGCCCTAGAACCAAATGAAGGAACGGAAAGGGAACCTTCGGGATCTAGGAGAGCGACTTGTGGAGCGGAAAGGCCAGCAGTAGAGAGCCTGGCAGCCCCGGGCCTTTCATCGCTTCCCGGCCTCCAGGCTCCTGTCAGGGCTCCCCGGACTGAACCCAGTCAGCAGCCAGGAGGTAAGGGAGTCCTTTGATTTGGTCCCCACAGGTCAGCTTCCCAGGTGGAGAGCAGGACAGAGGCAGAATGTGGATTTGGAGGGCAGATGGAAGGCATCTGCCACATACCCCACCGTAGGTATCAGTTATTTCCAGGAGAGACATAAAAATCCCACTGGAACAGCCCTGGCTAGTACTTCTCAGCAGTTAGAGCATCAGCCTGCGCACCAAGGGGTTGAGGCTTCAATTCCCGGTCAAGGGTGAGTACCTGGGTTGCAGGTTCAATTCCTAGACCTGGGCTGTGTGTGGGAAATAACCCATCTTTGTGACTCTCACATCGATATTTCTCCTCCCTCCCCATCCTCCCCCCTCTCTTTTTCTTCTGCCCTCCTTTCCATTCTCTCTGAAAATCAATGGGAAAAAAATATCCTCGGGTGAGGATTTAAAAAAAAAAATCTCACTGGAACACTTAAACTCACTTTTATTTTTAAATGGCTTTTTGAGGTATGATTGACATATAAAATAAACTGCACATATTTAAAGCATACAATATGCCCTAGCTGGTTTGGTTCAGCGGATAGAGTGTCGGCCTGCCGACTGAAGGGTCTCAGGTTCGATTCTGGTCAAGGGCATGTACCTTGGTTGTGGGCACATCCCTAGTAGGGGGTGTGCAGGAGGCAGCTGATCAATGATCTCTCTCACCGATGTTTCTAACTATCTCTCTCCCTTCCTGTCTGTAAAACATCAATAAAATAAATTAAAAAAAATAAAGCATACAATATGATACATTTTGATATGTATATACCTGGGAAGCTGTCACCACAAACAGGATAGCAAACGTATCCATCACCGTCCAAATAAACCCACTTTACCTTAATACTTAAGTTATTCCTCAGGTTCTCTTAGGAGGATGTAGAAAGGTATTATGAAATCAAGCAATAGCAGGTGCACTTCTGACTCTGGAAAGACACACCAAAACAATGAAATTCGAAACGATATCCAAGCTTATGAGAATGCTATTTAATAGTAAGTAGCTTATAATAAATTAGGGGGGAAAGATTGTGAGTTTGAAAGGGTTTGGTTTTTGTTTGGTCTCTATGTTGTATCTGTTTATTGCTGTATATTTAAAACAAAGTGACAAAGCTCTGTGAATCTGTCTGATGGGAGTATTTGACCCCGAGGAAAGCAATGGTGCCAGCACCTAGCAGTACCAGCAGAGCCATATACCTGAGCTCCAGTTACCCACCTGAAGTTCATACGCACCACACCGCACTCCTGGGGCAGGCCCAGTCTTAGTGCATGTTCTCTACAATGCCACCCAGCTCCTCCAGGTGAGAGGGTGTGATCTGTTACAACGATGCTTAAGTTATTACCATGGTAACTGTTGCGTGTTTAGTATGTGCTTGATGATAGAGTTTTGTGCTATTCTTCTTTAATAAAAGGAAGCAAATCATTTGCAAACACATTTTGGTTTTTACCTTTTATTAATTACTAGTGCCCCGGTGCACGGATTTGTGCACATTGAAAGGAAATTAACTAGAAGGTGGCTGGCAGGGCAGGACTGGGTGAGATGGGCTGGACATGCCCTAAAGCCAACCTCCCATGGTCCCTCCCCGGCCGGCCGCACCTGGGGTGGCGCCGTGGCTCGAAGGGCATCTGCAGAGTGAGCTTGGTCCCTCCGGCGGGTGGGGTCCCTCAGCCTGGCCTGCGGGGATGGGGCCGAAACTGGCTCTCCAGCATTCCCTGAGGGGTCCTGGATTGCGAGAGGGAGGTTCTCGGGTGACGCATCCCAGAATCGGGCTCCCTCCTCTCTGGTTCCGGGGTGCTTCACCCAAGAATTGCTGTTGCCAAGTCACGCAGCTCAGCAGCTCTTGCATTTACCATCTGCCCCCTGGTGGTCAGTGCGCGTCATACCTACTGGCAGGTCGGCCTGTCGCTTAGCCTGTTATATATATAGACTAGAGGCCCGGTGCATGAAATTTGTGCACAGGGGTGTGTGTCCCTCAGCCCAGCCTGCACCCTCTCCAATCCGGGACATCCCTCTCGCAATCTGGGACCGCTGGTTCATATCCGCTCACCTGCCTATTGCCTGATTGCCCCTAACTGCCTCTGCCTGCCTGCCTGATTGTCCCTAACCACCTCTGCCTGGTGGCCTGATCACCCCTAACTGCTCTCCGCTGCCATCCTGATCGCCCCTAACTGCTCTCCCCTGCCAGCCTGATTGCCCCTAACCGCCTCTGCCTGGCGGCCTGATCGCCCCTAACTGCTCTCCGCTGCCAGCCTGATTGCCCCTAACCGCCTCTGCCTGGCGGCCTGATCGCCCCTAACTGCTCTCCCCTGCCAGCCTGATCGCCCCTAACTACTCTCCCCTGCCAGCCTGATCGCCCCTAACTGCTCTCCCCTGCCAGCCTGATCGTCCCTAACTACTCTCCCCTGCCAGCCTGATCGCCCCTAACCGCCTCTGCCTCGGCCCCCGCCACCGTGGCTTTGTCTGGAAAGATGTCTGGAAGACGTCCGGTCTAATTAGCGTATTACCCTTTTATTAGTATAGAATATTAACTGTATTTCCTATGATGTACTTTACATTCCTGTGACTATTTTGTAGCTATCAATCTGTACTTCTTAGTCCCTTTACCTCCTTCATCCAGTCTCCCAACTCCCCTTCCTTCTGGCAACCATCAGTCTGTACTCTGTATGAGTCTGTTTCAGTTTTGTTTGTTTGGTTATCTTGTTGTTTAGAGTCTACATATAAGTGAAATCATATGGTATTTGTCTTTTTCTGATTTATTTATTTCACTGAGCATAATACACTCTAGGTCCATTCATGCCGTCACATGGTAAGATTTCATTTCTTTTTTATGGCTGAGTAATAGTCCATTATATATATGTACCACCACTTTTATATGAACTCATCTATTGATGGGTACTTGGGTTGCTTTCCTATCTTGGCTATTGTAAACTAGAGGCCCAGTGCACGAAATTTGTGCATGGGTAGGGTCCCTAGGCCTGGTCGGCAATCAGGGCCAATCGGGGCCTTCCAGCTGCTGCCCGGGACCTTCCTTCCAGCTGCCAGCCAGGGCCACCCTTCCCTGGCTGCCGGCTGCTGGCCAGGGCCTCCTTTCCCCAGCTGCTGGCCGGGGCCTTCCTTTGTTCTGCGCTGCCCCTTGGTGGTCAGCGCATGTCATAACGAGTGATTGGTCTCCCAGTCGAACTCCCACGGGAACAATTTGCATATTAGGCTTTTATATATATAGATAACACTGTGATGAACATAGGGGTACATATACTCTTTTGAATTTTTTGTTTTGGGTTTCTTCAAATATATACCCAGAAGTGAAATCACTGTGTCATAAAACAGTTCCATTTTTAATTTTTTGAGGTAACTCCATGCTGTTTTCCACAGTGGCTGCACTAGGCTGTGTTACTACCAACAGTGCACAAAGGTTCCCTTTTCTCCACATCTTTGACAACACTTGTTTGTTGATTTATTGATGATAGCCATTCTGTTAGGTATGAGGTGATATCTCATTGTTGTTTTAATTTGCATTTCTCTGATGTTTAGTGACGTTGAACATCTTTTCATATTGGTCATCTGTATGTCCTCTTAGGAGAAGTGTCTGTTCAGGTCTTCTGCCCATTTTTAATGAGGTTGTTTTTTTGGCGTTGAGTTTTATAAGTTCTTTATAAATTTTTGATATTAACCCTTTATCAGATATATCATTGATGAATAGCTTCTCCCCTTCAGCAGGTTGTCTTTTCATTCTGTTGATGGTTTCCTTTGCTGTGGAAAAACTTTTTAGTTTGATATAGTCACATTTGTTTCTTTTTCTGTTGGTTTCTTACAGGGGTCCTCAAACTTTTTAAACAGGGGGTCAGTTCACTGTCCCTCAGACCGTTGGAGGGCTGGACTATAGTTTAAAAAAAACACTATGAACACATTCCTATGCACACTGCGGGCCCGGGACGAGTCGGCTGCTAAGCAGGACAGGCAGCGGCACCCAGTGGGCCGGATAAATGTCCTCGGCGGGCCGCATGTGGCCCGCAGGCCGTAGTTTGAGGACCCCTGTGAATCAAGGAGATATATTAGAAAAATGTTGCTAAGAGGGATGTCAGAGATATTACTGCCTAAGTTTTTTCTAGGAGTTTTAGTTTTGAGTCTAACATTTAAGTCTTCAAGCCATTTTGAATTTATTCTTATATATTATGTAATGCGGTCTAGTTTCATTTTTTTCATGTATCTCTCCAGTTTCCTCAGCACCATTTATTGAGTAGATTGTCTCAACCCTATTGTATATTCTTGCCTCCTTTATCATATATTAATTGACCACATAGGTGTGGGTTTATTTCTGAGCTCTCTATTCTGTTCCATTGGTCTATATGTCTGTTTTTATGCCAGTACCATGTTGTTTTGATTACTGTGGCCTTGTATTACAGTATGAAGTCAGGTAGTGTGATATGTCTAACTTCATTCTTCTTTCACCAGGTTGCTGAGACTATTTGGGGTCTGTTATGGTTTCATATACATTTTTGAATTATTTGTTCTAGTTCTGTGAAATATGCCAATTTTGGTAAGAATTGTGTTGAATTTATAGATTGTTTCATGTAGCATGGACATTTTAATGATTTAAATTCTTCCTGTTCATGACCACAGTATATGCTTTGATTTATTTGTATCTTCATTTTTTTTTCATCAGTATCTTATGATTTTTTTGAGTACAAGTCTTTTATTTCCTTGGTTAAATTTATTCTAAGGGTATTTTATTTTTTTTATGCAACTATAACTGGTATTGTTTTCTTTCATTCTTTTTTTGTTAGTCCTCACGTGAGGGTATTTTTTTCTTTCCTTTCTTTTTTTTGCAGTCTCTGTTTTTGGCACATATTTTTTGCTCTTAATATTTTTAACATTGTATAATTCATTTTAAAATTAATCTTTATTGTTGAGGTTATTACAGACATCCCTCTTTTTTCCCCCCATAGCTCCCTTCCACCCGGTTCCCACCCCGCCCCTGGCCCCTACCACCCTATTGTCTGTGTCCATAGGTAATGCATACATGCATGTAAGATCTTTGTCTAATCTCTTCCTGCACCCCTCCCCCCCCCACACACACACTCCCTTCCCTCTGAGAATCGTCAGTCTTCCATTTCCATGCCTCTGATTCTATTTTATTCACTGGTTTATTCTGTTCATTAGATTTCTTATTTGTTTATTTCAATTTTTAGATTCAATTGTTGATAGGTATGTATTTGTTGCCATTTTGTTGTTCATATTTTTTATCTTTTTCTTTTTCTTCTTCTTCCTCTTCTTAAAGAATACCCTTCATCATTTCATATAATACTGGTTTGGTGGTGATGAACTCCTTTAGCTTTTTCTTGTCTGTGAAGCTCTTTATCTGACCTTCAATTCTAAATGATAGCTTTGTTAGGTAGAGTAATCTTGGTTGTAGATCCTTGCTATTAATCACTTTGAATATTTCTTGCCACTCCCTTCTGGCCTGCATAGTTTCTGTTGAGAAATCAGCTGACAGTCGTATGGACACTCCCTTGTAGGTAACTAACTGTTTTTCTCTTGCTGCTTTTAAGATTCTCTCTGTCTTTTGCTCTTGGCATTTTAATTATGATGTGTCTTGGTGTGGTTCTCTTTGGGTTCCTCTTGTTTGGGGTTCTCTGTGCTTCCTGGACTTGTAAGTCTATTTCTTTCACCAGGTGGGGAAGTTTTCTGTCATTATTTCTTCAAATAGGTTTTCAGTATCTTGCTCTCTCTCTTCTTCTGGCACCCCCTTAATTCGGATGTTGGTACACTTGAAGTTGTCCCAGAGGATCCTTACACTATCTTAAGATTTTTGGATTCTTTTTTCCTTTTGCTCTTCTGGTTGGGTGTTTTTTGCTTCCTCATATTTCAAATCATTGATTTGATACTCTGGATCCTCTAGTCTAGTGTTGAATACCTGTATATTATTCTTTATTTCAGTCATTGTATGGTTAATTTCTGCCTGGTCCTTTTCCTTTTTTTTTCCTTTGGCATTCTCACTAAGGTTCTTGGAGGTTTCTAGGAGATTTTTGAATAACCTTGTAACTGTGGTTTTAATCTCTATATCCAGTAGTTTGCTTTCTTCCATTTCTTTCATTTGTGACATGTTTCTTTGTCTCTGCATTTTGGCTGCTTCCCTGTGTTTGTTTCTATGTATTGGGTAGCTGCTAAGTCTCCTTGACTTGATAGAGTGGCCTTGTGTAGTAGGTGTCCTATAGAGCCCAGTGGCTCAGCCTTCCCAATCACATTCTAGGTGTACCTCTTTGTGGGCTGCAGTCTTGTTGTAGTTGAGCCTTGATTGCTGTTGGTGTCACTGGGAGGAATTGACCTCTAGGCCAGTTGGCTGTGGGGACTAGCTGCAACTACAGTGGGAGAGCTGCTGTGCAGGAGACACCCTTATGGAGCAGGACTTGTTTCAGTGGGGCTTTGGTGCTCATTGGGTCTGCCCCTTAAGTGTGTTGCTTATGGATGTGAAGAGTTGTAATCTGGTATGGTCTCACACTGACCACTGGGTACACTGTCTCTTGGATCTCGAAGGAGGTGCAAAGTTAGCCACTGCCTGGGGCCACCCAGCAGGAGCTACAGAGAGATCTGCAGATTTCCTCTTCTTTGTATTGGGTTTGGCAGTGCCCAGACAAAGCCCAGCTGTGAAGCAAGGCAGGCTGGTGCTGGTGCAGGGTCTTGGCCCTTTTATTGATAGATTTGGGGCTCCCTGACCCAGCTGCAGCTTGTTTGACAGGTTTTTAGCCTGAGAAAGGACAGGCCATTCATATGCAAAAGCCATTGAGCACAGCTTGGGTGGAGTTGTAAATTAGGTGGGACGGGGTCTCAGGCATTCACCAGGGTGGAGCAAACAGAAATGGCTGTCAGTCAGCCCTGTACTGGGGAGGTCCCAGCACAGGAACAATGACTGCTGCGAGCACCTCCATCTGGAAGAAAGCCCCCCCTCCTCTCCCCCCCCGAGTTTCTGCCCTGGTGCCAGACAATCCAGTTTCTTCTTGTATGTGTCTGGGTCCCCCAGAGCCTCGCCTGGCACTGGAGCTCAGAGGAAGTGGGAGTTTGTAAATTCAGTTCGTGGTGCTGGCCTTTTAAGAGGAGCAGCTGGGTCTCCAGCAGCCTGTGTGTCACTGAGCCCTAGTTCACACTGGTTTTTATAGCCCGTTGTTCTTACTGCCCATGGGGACTTCTTTTCTCAGCTCTGGGAGCCTGGACTGGGCATCTGGTGTGGGGCTGGGACCCCTAGCTCCTCTGGGCGGCCTCCGCAGAGGCGATCTCCAGATTAAAGAAGTGGCACACTTGGGTGCTTGGATTAGCCTATTCCTCACTCCCCACCTCCTACCAGTCTCAGTGTGCTTTTTTCTCAGTGTGCTTTACTTCTCTAGTTGTAGACTTCCATTCAGCCAGCTTTTCAGTGGTTCTGGATGATGGTTGTTCTGTATTTTAGTTGTAATTTTGATGTGGCTGTGGGAGGCAGCGAGTATAGGCATTTGCCTATGCTGCCATCTTGGTTCTCTGAGGAGAATTTTTTTCCATTGCTTTTTAGAGAGAGTAGAAGCTAGGGGGAGAGACAGAGGGAGAGAAACATCAATGTGAGAGAGACGCATCAATTGGTTGCTCTTGCATGTGGCCCAACAGGGGCCAGGGATCAAGCTTGCAACCAAGAATATGCCCTTTACCAGAATTGAACCTGTGACCCTTCATTTGTGTGTGGGGGGGAAGGGGCCCAGAGTTCTAACCATTGAGAAAACTGGCTAGGGCTGGAATTGTTTTCTTAGTTTCCCTTTTTGATAGTTTGCTTTATTGGTGTATTGTGGAGAGCAGCTACAGCGTTTGGACAGGTTCAAGCATTGGACTAATGAGAGGGCACGGTCTTCTCGTGGCAAAGCCATGTGTAAGTCCCAGCTTGGAAGGCAAAGCCCTCCCGGCACAATTATAGTCAAAGGCTATAGTTGTAAGCTTGACCTTATGGTCCGAACCTGTGGTCCCAGGTGGCTGCAGGTAGGCTGCCTAAATGAGGTAGGCTGCAGGAGGTGCAGCAAGTGCTGCCAAAACAAAGCTTGATAGAGTTCAGGTGCATGTAATTGAGTAGATTCGAAACCTTCAAGAACATTGTAAACATCTTGACCATGCTCTTACTTTGCCTTGTGGAATCTGGCTATACAATACTCAACTTGCAAGCTGTGGCACTGTCTTTCCATCCGAGAGACGCATCCCACCTAGCCCCAGCTTTATTCTCTTGTCTGTCTTCTTTAGTCCTTCACTGCCCCCCCTCAGGTTCACCCCTAGCCATGCTGAGCGCGGCACAGTGTATAAAAGTGCAACCAATTTCTGAATATTTATTTTGTATCCTGCTACTTAACTAAATTTATTTATCAGTCCTAATAGTTTTTGGTGGAATCTTTAGGGTTCTCTATATACAGTATCATGCTATCTGCAAACAATGACAATTTTACTTCTTCCTTTCCCATTTGGGTGCTTTTAGTTTTTTCTTCTTTTTTTTTTTTTATATTTTATTGATTTTTTACAGAGAGGAAGGGAGAGGGATAGACAGTTAGAAACATCGATGAGAGAGAAACATCAATCAGCTGCCTCCTGCACACACCCTACTAGGGATGTGCCCGCAACCAAGGTACATGCCCTTGACCGGAATCGAACCTGGGACCCTTCAGTCCACAGGCCAACGCTCTATCCACTGAGCCAAACTGGTTAGGGCTTTTTTTCTTCTTGTCTGATTGCTGTAGCTAGGACTTCCAGTACTATCCTATATAATAAAAGCCTATTATGCAAATTGACCAAACAGTGGAACGACCAGTCGCCATGATGCGCACTGACCACCAGGGGGCAGACGATTAATGCAGAAGCTGCCCCCAGGCCAGCCAAGGCGGGTGCCAGCGGGGGCCCCCAGATCGCCCCACTGGTCGCCCCCAATTGCCCTGCACAGGGTGGTGATCGGCGGTGCAGGGCGGGGCCAGCAAGTGGGTGGCACCAGGCCGGCCAAAGCGGGTGCCAGCAGGGGCCCCCCGATCACCCCACTGGTCACCCTGTAGATCAGCCCTGATTGCCGGCCAGGCCTAGGGACCCTACCTTGTTGGAGACCGGGTGTAAGCTGACAAGGTCCTTGCACCTGAGGGGACTAGCAAGGCTGTCCCCTACCCACACAGTTTTCCCAGGCTTGTTTGGATGGCGGTTATCAGTAGAATGAGAGCAACCTTTCATAGCTTACCAAGAAGTCTGTAACTGTTTACTGAGATTTGCTGTACTGAGAATTTGTCCTTCTGCTCTGTCTCTCCCTTAGAGATTAAGAGGAACAAAGAATACATTCTTCTTGACAGACCTCCTATTCAGTGTTTTGTGTATAAAAGGCATTACGCAGTTAATAAACTTGCTGCAGTCTCTCGATGACCTGTAGTCCTCCCGATCCCACTTTCCTGTCTTTCTTTCTTTTCTCAATTCCCACCTCCCTACCTCAGCTCGGTTCAACCTGTCAGGCCGGCCCTGGCACTACCTGTGCACGAATTTCATGCACCGGGCCTCTAGTGTTGAATAAGAGTGGTGAAAGTGTATATTCTGTCTTGTTCCTGATTTTAATGGAAACACTTTTAGTTTTTCCCTGTGGAGTATGATATTAGCTGTGGGTTATATACTAGAGGCCCGGTGCACGAAATTCATGCATGGGGGGCCCCTCAGCCCAGCCTGCACCCTCTCCAATCTGGGACCCATTGGGGGATGTCCAACTGCTGGTTTAGGCCTGACCCTGGGGACCAGGCCTAAACCGGAAGTTGGACATTCCTTTCACAATCCTGGCCTGCTGTCTCCTAATCGCTCACCTGCCTGCCTGCCTGCCTGGTTGCCCCTAACTGCCCCCCTCCCCCACCAGCCTGATCACCCCTCACTGCCTCTGCGTGCTGGCCTGATTGCCCCTAACTGCCCCCCTGCTGGCCAGGTCACCCCCAACTGCCCCCTCCCTGCCAGCCTGGTCGCTCCTAACTGCCCCTCCCCTCACCGGCCTGGTCACCCCTTATTGGCCCCCCCCACTGGCCTGTTGGCCCCCAACTGGCCCCCTCTGCCGGCCTGGTTGCCCCTAATTGGCCCCCCTGCTGGCCTGGTTGCCCCCAACTGGCCTGGTCACCCCACGCTGGCCTGGTCACCCCACGCAGCCTGCTGTTCAGTCGTTTGGTCATCCCTCACTAACGCCTGTGCCGGCCTATTCACTCCACGCATCCTTCTTGTTCAGTTGTTTGGTCGTTCCTCACTAACCCCCCTGCTAGCCTGGTCACCCCATGCAGCCTGCTTGTTCAGTCGATTGGTCGTTCCTCACTAACCCCCCTGCCAGCCTGGTCATAGGCAGCCATCTTGTGAGGGCGTGAGGTCCAATTTGCATATTACCTTTTTATTATATAGGATGGCCTTTATTATGTTGAGGTATCTTACCTTTATTCCCACTGTGCTGAGAGTTTTTATCATAAATGGGTGCTGGATTTTATCAAATGCTTTTTCTGTATCCTATCTAATAAAAGAGTAATATGCAAATTAACCATCACTCCGCTACACCCACGAGCCACGCCCACCAGCCAATCAGGAGCGAATATGCAAATAAACCCAACCAAGATGGCTACGGCCACAGAGAGCAGGAGGGAGGCTTGGGTTTCCCCGGCGATGGAGGAAGCCAAGCTTTCTGCCTGCCCTTGCCGGCCTAGGCCTCCACTCAAGACTACAAAGTTTCAATGATAGAAGATACATAAATCCAAACAGAAATGGCAGCAGCCACGGAGCTGGAAAGAGCAGGAGGCAAGGGTTGCCCCCAGCAATGGAGGAAGCCAAGCTTCTGCAGCCCTGGCCGGCCCAGGCCTCCGCTTAAGGCTACAAAGTTTCAATTATAGAAGATACATAAATCCCAACAGAAAAGGCTGCCGCCATGGAGCAAGCGGAAGGCTTGGCTCCGCTCCAGGCTACAAAGTTTCAATTGTAGAAGATAAATAAACCCCAGATACCAGGGCCCCTGCTTGGGTCGCCAGGGGGCGTGGCCAGCCTGCAAACCACCACAGGCCCCTCGCCTAGGCCACCCCATGCCCCAATGGAACCCCCACCCTGATCCGGGACACCCTTCAGGGCAAAACAGCTGGCCCCCACCCATGCACCAGGCCTCTATCCTATCTAATAAAAGAGTAATATGCAGATTGACCATCATTCCAACACACACAATGGCTGCCCCCATGTGGTCAAAGATCCTGCCCCATGTGAACACAAGATGGCCACCACAAGATGGCCAGCAAGGGAGGGCAGTTGGGAGGGACCAGGTCTGCAAGGGAGGGCAGTTATGGGTGACCAAGCTGGCAGAGGAGGGAAGTTGGGGTGACCAGTCCTGCAGGGGGAGCAGTTGGGGGGATCAGGCCTGCAGGGGAGGGCAGTTAGGGGTGACCAGGCCTTCAGGGGTGGGCAGTTAGGGGTGACCAGGCCTTCAGGGGTGGGCAGTTAGGGGAAAACAGGCTGGCAGGGGAGCAGTTAGGCATCAATCAGGCTGGCAGGGTAGTGGTTAGGGGATGATCAGGCTGGCAGGCAGAAGCGGTTAGGGGCAGTCAGGAAGGCAGGCAGGCGAGCAGTTGGGAGCCAGCAGTCCTGGATTGTGAGAGGGATGTCCGACTGCCCATTTAAACGGGCAGTCGGACATCCCTCGAGGGGTCCCAGATTGGAGAGGGTGCAGGCTGGGCTGAGGGACACCCCCCCCCCCGCCCCGCCCATGCACGAATTTCGTGCACCAGGCCTCTAGTCTATTGATATAATCATATGATTTTTAGTCTTCATTTTGTTTTTGTGGTGTATCACATTAACTGATTTGCTGATATTGTACCAACCTTGCATTCCAGGAATAAATCCCACTTGATATAATGTTTTTAATGCAATGCTGAATTTGATTTGCTAATATTTTGTTTGAGGATTTTTTTTATCTATATTCATCAGGGATATTGGCCTATAATTTTCTTTCTTTGTAGTGTCTTTATCTGGTTTTAGAATTAGGATAGTATTGGCCTTATAAAATGAGTCTGGGAGTCTTCTCTGCTATTGACTTTTTGGAATAGTTTGAGATAGGTGTTAGTTCTTCTTTGAATGTTTGATAAAATTTATGTGTGAAGCCATCTGGTCCAGGACTTTTGTTTGTTGGAAGTTTTTTTTTTTTTTTTCTGCTTTGATTTAATTGGTTGCAATCAGTTTGTTCATATTTTCTGTTTCTTTTTGACTCAGTTTTGGAAGATGGCATATTTCTACAGAAGCTCCTTCTAATTAAACACTAACTCCTCGTGTGTATGGATATTGGAACACTTTTTCTTGATAGGTCCATACCTCTTATTATGGCTACCTTTTTGAGATAGGAAGTGAAAACTTAAATTAATGGTTTCTAATATAGTGTCTTGATAAATGTTTATTAACAATATCTAATGTTTGTTAGAGTGCTTTTACTCATTTATTTTTTCAATTTCTTTTTATGTCCATTAACTTATTTGACTAAGTGAGTAAGGTGCCTTCAAAAATAGCTTTAAGCCAGCCCTGGCTGATGTAGTTGAGCTAGTTGGTGGTGGGGGGGAGGGGGGCGTTATCCTATACACCAAAGGGTGGTGGGTTTGATTCCCCATCAGGGCACATCTCTAAGCTTTAGGTTCCATCCCCGGTTGGGGCGTATGGGAGGCGACCGATCGATGTTTCTCTCTCAAATCAATAAAAAAATTGTGTCCTTGGGTTAGGATTTAAAAATAAAATAGCATTAAGCCAGTGCAGGAATACAGAAACATTCCTGTACTGCTGATGTGTCCAATAAATTGGGCAACCATTTTATCTGCTTGTTCAGAATATTTCAACACCATTAATTCATAATTTTGTTTATCTCTTTAAGATCCACACGGGTTTACAGCACCAAATAATCTGGGCCTGTCAACCCAGCTGTGTTCCTCTAGATGAAAAACTCCTGCCCCAGCTCCTAAAAGAAGCAGGCTACACTACCCATATGGTCGGAAAGTGGCACCTGGGAATGTACCGGAAAGAATGCCTTCCAACCCGCCGAGGATTTGATACCTACTTTGGTAATGGAAATGCACATGTTGCTTTAACAACTCAGACTGCAGCCATCTCATAAAACACACCCACGTGTAATCGAATGAAATACTGTAACTGGAAACTTGAACACAGAGTGTGCCAGTCAGCACCACCGTGGGGCCACTGCCTAATGCCACCTCCATAACCGTGGCTCATGACCCCAGGGGGAGGCAGTTTTCTTTGCCAGGTTACTTAATGCCACGTTGGAGCCTTTGGAAAATTTGCTACCTTCACATCCCAGACCATTGTACTCTTAGAGAACCTTACTACCAAAAGGGGTTACAAAACGATTTTTTTTTAATTGCAAGCAAAACCCAATACAAGAATATTTCCTTCACAAAGGTGTGGAATATTTTTTTCTCCCTGTGAGCTGTGTTTAGAGGTTTTTTTATGTGTTTTTTTAAAAGATGGTGGAGAAGATTCTTTTCTATTGGCATTCTTCTCCCTTTCTTGGAGATCTGTTTTTGAAATCACTAGATTGGGGAAAATAGATAAAAAAATAAAATCTGAGGAAAAGTACAGATAGTAATAGGAAGGTTAATAAGAAATTGTAAGTATCTTATGAACTTGAGAGATGTATAATAACTAACATGAAACCTAAAGTTTGTTTTTAAATATGCCCTCTTTAAATCTGTTGAGAGCCGTCTTAATTAACAACCTGTTTATTTTGACAGTGGCTATATATCTTTGCCAGGTTCTTTTTCATACTGCTCTATCTTTCTATCTAGCTATTTCGATACCTACTTTCCTTTTTACATATTCATTTATTTTCAACTTGCCATATCTGAAAAGGAATACATATTTCAGCATAAAACATTTACAAATAAGTAGAATAAAAAATTAGGACAAATAGAAAAGGATGGAACAGTTGCTTGGCACAAAATTAAGAAAACCATTGCATGGTTGTAGGTGGGCTTCACATTCAACTCTGAGAGTTGAAATATTTTATGTCCAAAGCAAAAGAAAAAAAGGGTAAGTCTATAAGAGTCACATTATTTATAAGATAAATGGAAACCAGATGTTCAGGAAGAGTAAAGCATTTTCTGGCTCTTAGACCTGAGAGAAATTCCTCCTTTGGGAGAAGGTAAGGTGGAGAGCGTCCTCAAAGACATCATTTTAGTAATAAAGTGGTGGTTTTCTTACAGATGTTTCCTGAGGCATTTTCTCTTATTCCAGCTGGGGCCAGAGCACTGAAGTGCATTTCAGTAAAAGTGATTTCATGGGGCCCAAACAATGCAGTCGAAGCATGTAGCTTTGTAGCGCTTGTTGGGATCAGGATTAAAGTTGAGCTGCAAGGACCTCAGACGTGAGACCCTGTGTGCCCCGCGCCGTCCAGGTTCTCTAGCAGACATCACTAGTCAATCATGGCATTCTCTGTGTGTGAACTGGACACATCCTGAGCATCCTTAAATAGCTGTTCAAGATCATACTGGATGTAAGACCTCTGTCATTTCAGAAGTTCTAAAAGAAAAAATAGCCTGTATACCCTTTGAAATTTTTCAGTCAAGTCTTTGCTAAAATATGGATCAGTACCTATACTGTGAGAAGAGAAAAACTATGGATATTTTTTAAAATTTTATTAAAAACAAGTTACATATTTAGAAATTCAGGGCTTGGATGGACAGACAGATCTCACATTCCTATGGATTGGAGACTTGCAAATAAGGAAGGGGTAATGACATGCAGCTGCCATCACTGTTATGCTCCTGATGTTCTGTAAAAAGCAGTCAGATAATTATGGGGCTGGTTGCAAAACTCTGCAAATACACTGCACACCATTGAATTATATACTTAAGTGGGAGACTTGTATAATATGTGAATTATCCTAATATATAAAAACACTGAGTCATAACGACTGGTAAGGACCAAGGCTCAACCAACCGGAAGTCAGTCCTGCAGTCATGGCAACCCAGCGCTGACTGCTTCCGCTGCAGGTGCAGTGCCCCAGGACTAACTGCTGAGGGGGCTGCAAATCAGCGCCAGAGAGAGGCCTGAAGAGAGAAGCAGGGACTGATCCATTGCCTCTGTGGCAGCTTTTGATCAGCACTTGCCTCTCTCTTTCTCTCCCAGTCTGGCCAGCAGCTGCACCTCTATTTCTCTCCAGGCCTCCACCAGGGCTGCTGATCAGCCCGGCCTTTCTGATCAGGCCCCATTGATAGGCCCAGAGACGCTGACTGGCATAGAAACTGACCAATCAGAACCAAATCTGGGTGAAGTGTGAGGAACCAATGGCTGCCTAGGAGGCGGTGCTTTTGACGCTGACTGGCATAGAAACTGACTAATCAGAACCAGATCCAGGTGAACTGTGAGGAGCCAATGGCTGCCTAGGAGGCGGAGCTTTTGATGTTGACTGGCATAAAAACCAACCAATCAGAACCAAATTGGCCAGCAGGGGAGGGCAGTTGGGGACAACCAGGCCGGCAGGGGAGGGCAGTTAGGAGCAACCAGGCTGGCAGGGGAGGGCAGTTGGGGGCAAGATCAGGCTGGCAGGGGAGGGCCATTGGGGGCAACCAGGCCTGCAGGGTAGGGCAGTTGGGGGGCGAGATCAGGCCAGCAGGGGAGGGCAGTTGGGGGTGAGATCAGGCAGGTAGAGGCAGTTGGGGGGCGAGATCAGGCCAGCAGGGGAGGGCAGTTGGGGGCGAGATCAGGCAGGTAGAGGCAGTTGGGGGCAAGATCAGGCCGGTAGGGGAGGGCAGTTAAAGTCAATCAGGCAGGCAGGCAGAGGCAGTTATGGGCGATCAGGCAGGCAGGCAGGTGAGCGATTAGGAGCCAGTGGTCCCAGATTGCGAGAGGGATGTCCGACTGCTGGACATCCCCCAAGGGGTCCCTGATTGGAGAGGGTGCAGGCTGGGCTGAGGGAATCCCCCCTCTGTGCACGAATTTTGTGCACCGGGCCACTAGTATCTCAATTATGCTGTTAAATAGAGCTGTCGGAGATTTAGATGTTCAAAAAGTATTTTCTCTTTTTTCCCCAAAAAGCCTAGGCTGCCATCTTCTTTAAGCTCGGCATGTAAGTTCAAATTTGTGAATCATTCTTATGAGAGAACCTCTATGGGATTGTAACATGGATGCTTGGTGTCAGTTTGGTCAAGTATGTGAATAAATAGTTGTATTTCTGGAATCCTATTTGTAATATTTTTTTTTATATTTGTAGTTCATCCTCTTTTAATCAAGTATATTCTATGCATATTTTCTCCCAAATGATAAAAATAGTTTACATTTATGGATAAGAAACCTGAAGTGATTTTCTGCAGGACTGATACCTAGTAGTTAATAAAAACCCCAAATAGAACCCCTATGCCATGACCCCTTTCTGAACAGATATAGGGGCTGAAACTATTTTTGTGGACACATTCCTTTCTCTATTACATATTAATTAGCAAACCCATTGGGTTTCCCTTTCTGTTTTATATGTAGGAGAAAAATTACCATTTAAAACATTATCTTAAGACCATTGTTCACTATATTCAGAACCATGAATTTAGTGAATCATGGAAAAGGAGGAAATTAATAAAGAATGAATTGATTTATTGTGTAAGCTGTGTAAGGCTTTTAATTGTGATTATAAAAAACATTCAGGACTGGGAAAGGGCTAAGCCAATTTATCATCCTCGTTTTAAGGTTAATAAGCAGTATTTGTCAGGCGATAGATAGCTTAGAGTCCAGCACAGCTTATTTCTTTTTAAAAGCTTTATCAAGGTGTAATTCACATATCATGCAATTCACCCAATTAAGGTGTATAACTCAGTGATTTTTTTAGTACATTCACAGGGTTGTCCTCACAATTCTAATTGTAGAACATTTCCATCACACCCCCAAAGAAATCCCATGCCCATTAGCAATCACTCCCTATTTTCCCCCAACCCCGCCAGCCCTAGGTGACCTCACTAACCTAGGCTTTTGTCTCTAGTAGATTTGCCTATTCTGGACATTTTGTATGAGTGGCATCATACAATATGCAGCACAGCATATCTCTATTTATAAAAGGCAAATATGCTAGGTGTCCGACTGGTCGATCAGTCGCTGTGATGACCACTGACCACCAGGGGGCATACACTCCAACTAGTAGGTTAGCTTGCTGCTGGGGTCTGGCCGATCAGGACTGGGCGAGATGGGCTGGACATGCCCTGGAACCCTCCTGCGGTCCTTCTCTGGCCGGCCGGCCCCGATGGGCTCTGATTGGGACTAGGCAAGACAGTCCCCGATCAGCCCTGATCGCCAGCCAGGCTGAGGGATCCCACCTGTGCACGAATTCGTGCAGTGGGCCTCCAGTTTTAATATATTAGGAAATTGCGAAGCAACTGTTTATTGAGAAAACTCATTTCCTTCCATGGTTAATTATGAGATAGGCAGTTAATGCCATTTAAATTATGAGATAGACAGTTAATGCCATTTAAATTTGGGGTGAAATTGAGATCACAATAGGTAGAAAAGTCTAATCTTAGTGCTGCACATTAGTTTGATCATTTGGCCCTGTTATGTCTAGAAATCCTCCGTTTGGAAAGGTTTGTGTCTTTGACCAGTGGGTGTCAGTGTCTGACTAAAGATGATTCCTCTTAGAGCCACTTCTATAAATAACCTTGAAGCCAGTCTTCGAAGGTCAATGTCAAAATTATTCTGTTCCTGCATTCGTTTATGTGATCACCTCAGAATAAATACTTTTAACAAGTCACATTAACCATATACTATTTTAGCTATTAGATAGCTTTAAAAGATTAAGATGTTATCACCTTTACTGAATTTGAACCCTGACTTTTTAAAAATGCATTTACTTAGAATCACCCACTTTGAGAGTTACATGATAGAGCTTGTGTGCTAAAGACTTGAGTGAGGAATGGATTTGAATTTTTTTACAATTACACTTTAATGCCATCTGCTAGAAAATATAGAGATGTTAAGAAATGGTGCTCTGATTAACCTTTTCGTCGGATTAGCTTTGTCGTGGGTAATCAATTGCCTTAGGCAATTAAATACTGGAACATCCGTTTAACAAGTTTTATGCCATGCTGACTACTGTCATTTCCCATTCTTGCTGTAGGATATCTCCTAGGTAGTGAAGATTACTATTCCCATGAACGCTGTGCATTTATCAACGCTCTCAATGTCACACGATGTGCTCTTGACTTTCGAGATGGTGAGGAAGTTGCAACAGGATATGAAAATATGTATTCAACAAACATATTTACCGAAAGGGCTACAGCCCTCATAACCAACCATCCACCAGAGAAGGTAAGTCTTGCCTCTTTATTGATATGAAGATTGTGTTCAGAGAGGGTCTCCACAGATGAGTGTAGGAAGAGGCAACTGTCATCAAGGGAAACAGCTAATACATTCTAAAGGGATTATTTTCAAGTTTTAGAGTGCACTAGTATCACCCTGGGAAGCTTGTTAAAAATGAAATTCCTGGAGCCCATAAGAGTCTGATCTCCCATGTCTGCGGGAAATACGTACCCCAGCATTTTAAAGAAACTCATCAAGGATGATTCTGGTTAAAATGGTTCCCAGATTACACTCTGAGAAATACTGTATCTATAGTGTTTTAGTAGAAATATAGTTTTATTATTTGGTGCATTATGTGCACGTGCTATAAGTAATTAGCAAACTGGCATTTAAAAAAATGATAGGCTTATGTACAGGATGAGGTTTTATTATGGCAAACTTTCTATTAAGAGATCACTAAACTTTAGTTTCAGGCCAAATCCTCTAACTTTGTATTCCTCCCCCACACTCAAGATCATTTTAGCTATTCTAGATATTTTGCAAACCCTAGATATTTTGCAAACCCTAGATATTTTGCATCCTCTAATTTTAAAATCAGTCCATCAATTTCTTAAAAAAAAAAATTGCCTGCTTGGATTTACATTTCATTAAATCTATAGACCTTGGGAAGAATGGATGTCTTAAGAATATTGAGTCTTCCAACCCATAAACGTGGCATACGGATGAGCTTGTTTTTTACATTTACCATCCTGAAACCATTGTATACTTCATGTGCTAAAATCTTTTGACTTATCTATAGGTAAAACTAGAAGAGTTTGAATAGCCTTAAACATTTTTTTTGCTAGCCTAAAGTTAACCACATGAGCTAAAGTTTAAGCTGAATTCTCTGGATTTAGCTTATAAATGCCTTTAAAATGGGTCAAATATTTGTGTTGTCAGATATTGGGCTCAAAATATAGCTTTATTAAGAACTGCATTAGCATACCCACGAAATTAGACCTTCAGAGGGACCCTGCCAGAGCAGATCACAGAACTGGCGGTGTTGTCTGGTTCTTCCCATTTCCTGCACTTTGCTTCCTCGACAATTACTGAAGGTGCTCAGTGCAGATCACAATTTGGATTCCAGTTTATGTACCTGTGAGACATGGTACCTGGCTGCTAACTCCCTTTTTGATGTGGTTTCTTTGTGGCTCAGTCTTGCCGCCTTTTACTCAGTACGAGGAGTCTTCCCTGGCTTCTGTCCTTAGCTTTGCCACACTTTGGGCTTTTTATCCCTGTTTCATACTGACAGCTTGCTTGGCCATGCTTGCTGTGGAACATTCTCTCAAATATGGAGACATGAAGACTTTATTTTATGGTTATTGTATGTGTTTTATTTTAAACTAGAGGCCTGGTGCAGGGACTTGGTTGGGTCCCTCGGCCTGGCCTGCAGGGATCAGGCTGAAACCGATCTCTGGGTCCGGGGTGCGGGTGAAGCAGATTTGGGCCCCAGCAGCTACCTAACTCGAGGCCGATTCCGCGAGGAATCAGGCTCCCTCCTCTACTAGTTGGAGCGTCTGCCCCTACTGGTCATTGTGCATCATAGCTACTGGGTGAACGGTCGAACGGTTGGCTAGTCGCTTAGGCTTTTATATACATAGATTTTTTAATTGATTTTTACTGAGAGAGAGAAAAGCATTGATTTGTTGTTGTTCCACTTACTTATGCATTCCTTGGTTGCTTCTTGTATGTGCCCTTACCAGGGGTCAAACCCATAACCTTGGTATATTGGGACGACACTCTAACCAAGGGAGATACGTGACCAGGCTTAGACATATGCAGATTTTAAATCTAGAGCTACACCAATATTCAGACAGTTGAAAAGATAACTGCTAGATAGTTGGTTTACATTCTAAGTTTTCTTCTGTATGCTTGGCATTTTGATACAGCTAAAAACCCAAAGAACAAGATAAGGTCTTAATGGAACTGTAGTCTTTGTCCTGTCCTTTGAGGTAGGCACTATGTTGCAAATAAGCAAACTGGCTTAGTGAAGTTAACTAACTTGTTCAAGGTCACAGAGCTATTGAGAGTCAGAATCAGATTTTAAACCCACACTGTTTTTCTCCAGAGCTCAATGCACCCCCATCCACAGTTAATATCCACGACCAGAGATTGTGAGCCCCAGTGTATGACTCATCCTGACAGTATATTGGGATCATCTGGAACGCATGTAAGAAATACCAATTCCGAATATTGTGGTTTATCGGTCCAGGGTGAGACCCTGTCATTGGTATTTAATTACCTCTCCACCCCCACCTCCCACCGGCGATTCTGATGTGCAGCCACTTTTGACTCCCCTCAAATGCAGATTGGAAGCAGAAGCCAACTGCCTTTTACAGGTTCACAATATAATCGTGGAACTATGGTATGCCTACAATAAAAATTAGTTCCCATTAAGGAACAATGGAGAATTCTCTCACAGTGCCCGTAACATTAGGCGGATAAGAGGAAGCAGCTGGGGTGAACTAGTGCTTGGTGTGTGGGCTGCCTTAACTGGTGTAGTGTGGACAGCACAGGAACTGAGGACAACAGTAGGCACCAGAGCTCACAGCCACCCAAGCCCGTGGTGTTAGTGTGGTGCTGCTTAGAGATAACATCAGGAAATTGCCAGGTGAGAGGGTGGTCATTTTTCTCTCGTATCTGAAATATTCTGAAGCCATATCCAGCATTCTTAACATCCTCAAAGTAAAGTTTCAAGCATAGACATGAATGAATGAAATAGTCAATAGCTAAGTGATAGCTCAGAAAGTTCCTTTAAAATAGCAAATGCAGATGTTTTCATTTTCAGTTCTCAGTAAAATGATGTCACCCCAGTTCCAGGAGCTGCACTTTATCCCAATGTTGAATCTTCTTTTTTTTGGTCTTTTTTATTGAATTTATTGGGGTGACATTGGTTAATAAAATTATGTAGGTTTCAGGTGTACAGTTCGATAATACATCATCCGTATATTATATTGTGCTCACCACCCCAAGTCGTCTCCTTCCATCACTATTTACCCCCTCTTTACCCTCTTCTACCTTCCCCCACCCTGAATCTTATCCTGTGCTAATCCCCAAGTGCTCTATATATAGACTGTAGCATAGGCTTGTTCTAGGATGGAAATCATTAAAGAAATTCACACAAATCCACAAGCTAAAAGTGTCTCCATTTTAAAGAGCACTTGAGGGGAAGAAGCTTATGGAGCTGTTTTGTAACAGAAGGACATGGTGCTGGACTCAGGGGACCCTGCGGATAGCCATCACATGTGCTGGGAAGCAGTGTCCCTTCTCCTTTTAGGCAAGATAATTCTGTCAGTGCTAACACCACAGTGTGAAAGCAACGTATTCATAACATATCTTTTGGTTAAAAATAGCCCCCTCAACACTTTGCAGAATAAAAATAAATGCTTTCTCACCCATCTAGTCTACTAAAAGCATCTTAAAGCAAATGCAAATTTCTGGTGGTAGACCCTTACTTTCCCTGACACAATTTGAGAAAGGAATGTCTTAATTTGGAAGTCAAAGATAGAATAACAATGTAAAAGCATATCATATGCTTTTTAAATTTATTCTTTAAATTAGAAAAATATACTAAAGAAATGAAAACAAGACTTTCTCACTGAAATTAGTGTCTTGGCATGGTGAGGATATTTAGAGTAGAAGACATAATAAGAAAAGGAAATAAACCCCTAGCATCTTATGAATATGCTAATAACTGTAAGTAGTAATGTGATATTTTATGTAATACTTAAACCTTTGGTCATGACTCACATCTAGGATTCCATTATCTAGTCCTAAGAAACCTGAAAGGGTGCAGCTGGGGTTGGTAAAGATGGCAGCTGTAACTGCATGCTTAGTGTAAGGATCTGGACCAGGGGTGGGCAAACTTTTTGACTTGAGGGACACAATGGGTTCTTAAACTGTAGCGGAGGGCCGGAACAAAAGCATGGATGGAGTGTTTGTGTAAACTAATATAAATTCAAAGTAAAGGAGCGGAGGGGAGAGCAAGAGAACCGGATAGAACAGCCGGATCCGGCCCGCGGGCTGTAGTTTGCCCATGGCTGATCTGGACCCAAGAAAGAGTGAGGGAGAAATCTGGGTTCAGTATAAACCCAGAGGTCAGTGAAGGTCAGATTGGGTACAGGACTCCAGTGTTTGGAATCAGAATTTCAGGTCAGAATGTGCCCTCAGGTCTCCAGAGGCCAAGGCTTGATTGGGTTAGAACTCAGGTCAGTAGACACGGTGGTACTCAGGAGCTCATCCTCAGGATGTTGGCTGCTGATTTAGGCCAACAGAGGCCCTGGCTGGCAGGTGAGGGGCAACTGGCTGCTGTTAACAAGAAGGGCCTTAGGACGAGTGGCTGTAGGTGAGTCCTGATTATGGTTGGAGACCCTTAGAGCCCTAGGTAATTGTTCTTCCACTGGGCCACCATGGTGTACTAAGAACAGTACTCTCTAAAATGTTCTTAACGTTAAAAACAGTATAGAAACGCCTCACATCTGGCACTGTCGGGAAATAAGATGCTTCACAAATAAAGTTCACCTCGTGAGTGCTGAAACCTTATTTTTATTATATTGGATGGAAAAACTCTAAAATGTGTTCACGGTCCTCGCCTCATTAAATGCGCTGCACCATATATCATTCTGCCTCCGCCTGGTGACCCAAAGCCCTGTTGATGTGTATGAGGCCGTTGGTCCGCACACTAAGTGACCCTAGGTTACTGCTGATGAAATGGGAGAAAGAGAACCTGCTTTGGTCAAGGAATACCTTCAGTTATACTTGTAAGTTATTAGGATCTGGTCGGCAAGTAGTGTGAGGCCTTTGCATGGCCTGTGACAGTCACAGGATGGGCTGGGCCTCATCCTCAGAGGTTGTTTTCACGCCCTCTTCTCAGTTACGCCCTTCTCAGAAGCCTCATGCTGGAAAAAGGGGGTTGCTGCAGTTTTCTAATTTTAGCCCCTCGAGAGTGATCGTCACGCCCTTAGCCATGAAGGCATAATTATTAGAAAGATTTTCAGGTAATTTTTTTGCTATTTTTAACCAAGTGAGTAGAAGAATTTCTATACTAGATATGTATAAGGTCCCCTAAGGATGGTCCCAGAATTATTATATATTCCTGGCATGGTTATAAGAACTCGCCTCCACAGCCCTCACCTCACTTGCTGGCCAGGACCAACCTCCCTTTTGCCCTTTCTCTCCATCACCAGCCACATGGGTTGCCATGTTGCGTATCTTTTTAAACAGGGAGGCTCCTTTCAGATTTCTTCCACTCTGCCCATTGTAGAAAACCCAGACCAGAGTCACAAACTCTCCTGTTTACCAGAGTCAGGCTGCTTACCCAAATGAGTGGAGCCACTCACATGGCACAGTGGGGACTAGAGAAATGGCGAGCGTCTGAGACTGGGGTCTCTGCTTCTCATACTCAGCTGCTTGTTACCAGATGGAGTGTGGGTGTGGAGTTGTCAGAAGTTGTGATTTTTTTCAGGAAAATTAAAACAAGACAAAACAAAACAGATTTTTATGTGATAATTCCCGATTTTTAAAACTGCTTGCAATTGGGCCTGCAATTTGTTGTAGCCTTACATTTTTTAACCCTATCTAGACCTTGGCTGGTGGCTGGGGTTGGCTTAGTCGAGGGCTAAGGACCAGACGGCTCCTCCGACCACAGTCCCTCACTGCCTGTCAGGCCATTGATGCCACTTCACGTCCTTCCCTCCAGACATCTCAGCCCAGTGTCCTTCCTCAGCACCTGGACACAGCATCCCCTGGGACTCTCTCAGCCGGATCAGGAGGAGCGCAGGAGTGTCCGTGTGACTTGTGTGGAGGCCGAGTGGGGCTAACTTAGTGCCAGAGCTTTAAAGCTGACCTTTGGAGTTGGAATTTGGAATGTCTTCCCATAGAAGTAATGTACAAACGAAGCACAGGTTCCACCGTATCCTGGTTTTCATTCCATCGCTTACTTCTTTAGTTAAATAGGTTTTGAAGTGATTACTTTGATATTTAACAGCTATTTTGAACACTTTGATTTTGGGGAAAAGATGTTTCTAACTGCCAAAGGACTGAACTACAAATAACCTATTTGAGTGCTGTACATGTATACTCCGTACTTTACCGCAGGGGTATAGAATAGATAATTTAAAACAACTTATCAGCAGTGAAGAATGAAATATGAGACACTCATTTCCAGTCTGCTTTCTGACTTTTTCTTATTCATTTATGAGATTTAATGCCTCAAATACTTGAACAGAATTATATATTTATTCTTGGGTTGGACTAGTTGTCTTTTTGAGGGTTTCAACTCATTAAAGAATTCTGTAGAAGCACAAAGAAGAGAGAGCCTTCAGAAAGGCTCATTAAAAATGAGAGGCTGACCTGGACTACCACTAATGTTAAATGCTGTAAATTGGTCTGAGAGGTAAAATAGAATCAATGCTTCACACTCCTTTGTTAGTTTCCAGAAATTAAATTGGCCTTATGTTTGGTCCTAGATCAAAGACTAACAGGGCATGGTATTCACTTGCTTTTTCATAAAAACATCAAAAATCCCTACCCTCTACTAAAAGGTGTGAAATTATTTTTCAACTGGAGCAAAACGTTAAAGCATCTATTGGTACATATCCACACTATAATACTGGGGTTTTCAATAGGAAATTGCTCTGCAATTAATATGAACTTGGGCAAGTCTAAGCCTCAATTAACTTGCCTGTAAAATGAATGTAACATAGGGTGTTTTGGAGTATTAAATAAGATGGAATATATACATCTTTATAGTATCTAGCACATAGACATTTCACATATAGTTGTTATGATTGATATAATTATTTGTTTGGATCAGAGCCTTCTAGGCTATTTTAGAACTCAAACTTTTATTTTTAGTCTTTTATCATGTGTCTTTTGTTACATTTTTAACATCTTTATTGAGACATAATTCACATACCATAAAATTCAGCCATTTAAAATATACAATTCAGTAGTAAACTCAGAGTTATGCAACCATCACTATCTAAGTTTAAAACATTATCATCACCACAAAAAGAAGCTCTGTGCCTATTAGCACAGAATTTATGGCTGATAATATTCCTTCTATTGCTGAGTATTGCTGGAAATACATCACGTTTTGTTTACCTGTTCATTAACGGGCAGACTAGAGTGAATAATGCCGCTGTGAACATTCGTGTACAAGTTTTTGTGTGGACGTAGCTTTCATTTTCTAGGAATGGGAATGCTGGGTCATACGGTAGCTCTATGTTTAACAATTTCAGGAACTGCCAAATTGTTTTTCATATTGGCTGCACCATTTTTTATTCCCACCATCAGTGAATTAGTGTTTTGATGTCTCTACATCTTCATCCACACTTATTATTTTCTGGTTTTGTGTTATACCTCCTAGTGGGTGGGAAGTGGTATCTCAGAGTGGTTTTGATTTACATTTTCTTAATGACTGATGATGTTGAGGATCTTTTCATTTGCTTATTGGCCATTTGTTATCTCCTTTGGAGAAATGTCTGTTCAAATTCTTTGCCCATTTTGTAATTGGGTTAATTGTCTTTATTATTGAGTTGCAAGAATTCTTTATATATTCTCCCTACAAGTCCCTTATCAGGTACATGTATGATTTACAGATATTTTCAACCCATTCTGTGGGTGCCTTGATATTAGTTTTTTTAATTGATAAATCTGAACCTCTGTGTATTCAATGCTTCCATGCCCTCCTGACTGATTTGCACAAACTCTCTTCCCAGCCTCTGTTTCTCTACCTTGCTCTCCAGTCTGTCCACGAGCCCCTTCAGGTCCCCGAGGAGTACCTGAAGCCATACGACTTTATCCAAGATAAGAACAGGCGTCACTATGCAGGAATGGTGTCCCTTATGGATGAAGCCGTGGGAAATGTCACCGCAGCCTTAAAAAGCCGTGGGCTCTGGAACAACACGGTGTTCATCTTCTCCACAGGTAAGCCTGTCAACAGGAAAATCATCTCTTGGCAAAGCTTAGGACATTGTATTCGATGAATGGAATGAAGACAAATTGGAGCATTTAGCGGTTCCTTATTAAAATGAATGCTAACTGCAAGAGTGAAGACATGCTCATAATGGATAGAAAGATGTGTCTAAGGAAAAAGAATTACAGGCTTCCCCACCTTTCTTCAAATATCAGAATATTCTGGGAGTATGCTTGACAACAAGTGCTTTCTAGGTTAGTAGGAGAAGGCATCACTCATACACAGGCAGCTGGGCACCGACTCCTTGGACTGGCTTGTTCTCAGCAATCTCTGTAGCCAGGCTCTGTCAGGAGGACTTCTGCTGACTGCAGGGGGCTCTGTGTCAGAGACAGATTGTGACATTATGAAGACAGATAAGAAATGGAGCCATTTAAATCTAGGCTAGAGCCTCCAAGTATAGATTTTTTTATATTAAAATTTTCTGACAATGAAGTTATGCATGTTGATTATAGGAAAAACAGAAAAGTAGAAGGAAGAAGTTTCTTGAAAATCATTTTTATTATGGCGATGTCATTCCGACTTCTAATCTGTTATATGTAGACATAGTTTCTATTCCCTAGGGATGTACTTTGGGTATAGGTCTTGGTTTATTCATTATGTTGAGTACTCGAAGAGTACTTCCTATCGGAAAATGCTAATCCTTTTTTTTTTTTTTATAGGAAATGTCTTGTATTATTTATGGCAGAATTGTTTGACCCTTCCATCCTACCTTCCTCCTAGCCTGCCTTCACAAAACTCCTGTTATTTGGATATTGCATTAATCCTCTAATATCTCTCTCTCTCTCTCCCTCTCTCCCTCTCCATCTCCCCCTCCATCTCCCCCTCTCCCTCTTCCGCTCCCTCTCCCTCTCCCGCTCCCTCTCCCTCTCCCTCTTCCTCTCCCGCTCCCTCTCCCGCTCCCTCTCCTTCTCCCTCTCCTCTCCTCTTTTCTTCATCATTATTTTCTCATTATTATTTTATAACCATTCTATTGAATTTATTTTAACGACCATAGTATTTAATTATCAAGGACTCTTTCTTGTTTTCTGATAATTCTTTTTTGTGTGAAGTTTTTTTCCCCCCACTTTATGAATGCAATTAATAATTTATTTCTCCAAAGCCTGTGCTCTTAACCATTATGTGTATGTGTGTAGATGTGTGTACATACGTGTGTGTGTGTACACATACGTATATTTTTAAGTTTGCTTATACTCCCAACATTGTCTCTCTTCCTTCTAAGGTTGTTTGTATCTTTGTTTTGGTTTGCATTTCATGAAGGAGCTTTCTCAAATCTCTAGTGTTTCTTGGCTACAACCTGAAAATTTAACTAGAAACTCCTAGGGTGAGGTTGCGGTTTGTAACCTGGTGAGTTTTACTGTAAAGTGACTATTGTAAGGGGTGTGAAGTGGCATGTTGAGGAATGAATCTGGTTATTGTACTCATAGTTTTTTGTGTGTGTTTTTTTAAAGAGTTAGTTTGGTGTGCTTTTAATCGGGCATGGTTTTTGAATCTAGCAATTATTGTGTGCTTACACATGTTCGGGACATAGTTCTAAGTGCTTTACGTGAATTAGTTAAATTGATCCTCACAATAGTTCTCTTGCAGGTGTGAGAACTGAAGCACAAAAAGCTGAGTAACTTGCCCAAGGTCACACAGCCAGGCAGAGCCAGGCATCAGCCTTTCTGGCTCCACTGCATCTCCTGCCTCTGAGGTGATGCAGATGATGGTCTGGATGTTCTTATTGGTCCTCATGACATAGCAGAGCTTTCTGCATGGTGTGCTGCAATACCAATCTCTCGAGGAGCCTGGGCAGGGCCAGGGGCCACCCTGAGCAACCTTGTTCAGCTGCTTTAGTGCTAAACATATACTATAATTTTCTAAGTATTCCCTGTTGTGGAAAGGGTTGCTATAACAGTTGTTTTTCCTCCAAAACTTACTCTTCAGAAAAGAGGGAAACATCTTATATACTAGTACAAGTCCGTACAAGACTTCTCGCATACTGAGTTTCTCTCAATTGGCTTTATGTCGAACAGCCTAGAAAGCACCTTGATCAGTGTTGGTACTGAATACTTACAGAGGTCACTCCCTGAAAGAAGCAATAACAAAAGAGGTCAAGAGATTTATACTCATTTAGTAATTATTCCTGGGAAATAATCTCAGTGATAAGTTTATAAAACAATCTTTGTTGTAGAGATCAGAGTGATACAGTTTAAAGATAAATTATTTCCTGAAACAAAAGCATGTATTAATGTATCATATACAGACTGAAAGATGGTAGCTCTGGGAAACTGCCAAATATCTCAAAGTGGCTCCTGTGACAATGGATACTGATGTCAAGTAGGCATGGGAAGAAGTAGAATAACATATTTTCATGATGTGTGAAAGTGTGGAAAAGAGCAATATTTTAAGATGTTTTCTTATATGATTTCAAGTGTGTATACGTAACTTTTAAATAGATAGTTGACTATTTTATAAACATCCATATTATATTTATTCAACTCAGCAAAAATAATTTTTGGAGCTTTTCACTAAGAAAATGGGGATTACTTTATAATAAGGTTGTCTCACTATGATATCCTATATAATAAAATCTAATATGCTAAGTGTCCGGTTGACCGGTCGGCTGTTCAACCAATCAAAGCGTAATATGCTAGTGATATGCTAAGCCTGCTCAACCGCTCACTATGATGTGCACTGACCACCAGGGGCAGATGCTCCAACTGTAAGTTAGCTTGCTGCTGGGGTCCGGCTGATTGGGGCTGAGCGAGACGGGCTGGACACACCCTGGAGCCCTCCCACAGTCTCTCCCCTGCTGGCCAACCTCCTGCATCCCTCCCTGGCCCCGATCATGCACTGCTGGGGTCTCTCGGCCTGGACTGTACTCTCTCACAATCCAGGACCCCTCGGGGGATATTAGAGAGCTGGTTTTGGCCCGATCTCACAGGCCAGGCCGAGGGACACCATTGGTGCACAAATTCATGCACCGGGCCTCTAGCCTATATAGTAAGAGCCTAAGCAACCGTTACAGCAGAATAATTAGAACGACTGGTCTCTATGATGCACACTGACCACCAGGGGGCAGCTTCTGCATTGAGCGTCTGCCCCCTGGTGGTCAGTGCACTCCCACAAGGGGAGCACCGCTCAGCCAAAAGCCGGGCTCACGGCTGGTGAGCGCAGCTGCCACAGTGGGAGCCTCTCCCGACTCCACAGCAGCAGGTGCAGTGGGCTGGGATGAGTGTGAGTGGCACCCAGCCCCGATTTGGGCTCCTCCCTGGCCGCCTGCCATTTGGCATACTGCTACATCCCCTGAGGGGTCCTGGATTGTGAGAGAGTGCAGGCCAGGCTGAGGGACCCTCCCTCCCAGTGCACGAATTTCGTGCACCAGGCCTCTAGAACTATCTAATAAAATAGTAATATGCACCACAGGCCCCTCGCCTAGGCCACCCCATGCCCCAAGGGAACCCCCACCCTGATCCAGGACACCCTTCAGGGCAAATCAGCTGGCCCCCACCTGTGCACCAGGCCTCTATCCTATCTAATAAAAGAGTAATATGCAGATTGACCATCACTCCAACACACAAGATGGCTGCCCCATATGGTCAAAGATCCTGCCCCCATGTGGACACAAGATGGCCACCACAAGATGGCCAGCAAGGGAGGGCAGTTGGGAGGGACCAGGCCTGCAAGGGAGGGCAGTTGTGGGCGACCAGGCCTGCAGGGAAAGGCAGTTTGGAGGGACCTAGGCCTGCAGGGGAGAGCAGTTGGGGGGGACCAGGCCTGCAGGGCAGGGCAGTTAGGGGTGACCAGGCCTGCAGGGGAGGGCAGTTAGGGGCAAACAGGCTGGCAGGGGAGCAGTTAGGCATCAATCAGGCTGGCAGGGTAGTGGTTAGGGGGTGATCAGGCTGGCAGGCAGGCGAGCAGTTGGGAGCCAGCAGTCCTGGATTGTGAGAGGGATCCCAGATTGGAGAGGGTGCAGGCTGGACTGAGGGACAACCCCCCCTCCCCCCGTGCACGAATTTTGTGCACCAGGCCTCTAGTATATATATATTTTTAATTAAATCTTTATTGTTGAAAGTATTACATATGTCCTCTGTTTTCCCCCCATTAACCCCTTCTAGCTGGCCCCCATCCCCCTCCCCAGGCCTTCACCACCCTATTGTTTGTGTCTGTGGTGACACTATGATATATTAGTAGACATATTAGTCTTGGATCATGTTTGCTTTGTTGGGCTGTGCTAAATCCAACTTCATCATATATATGCATTTTTATTATTCTGCTAAATTCAATTTGTTAGAGGTTTATTTAGGATTTTTGTATTGAGTCAGGAGTGAAAAGTTGGGGGGGGGTTGCTTTTTCTCTCTGTGTCAGGTTTTGTTGTCTTGGTTACGCTCACTTAATAAAGCAGTTTGGGTGGTTTTTCCATTTTTTTCTCTGCTCTAGAGCAGTTCACAGGCTGTTTGAAAGATCTGTCTGGGTAAGCTGGTCCCTGAAACCATTTTTGGAGGCTTTTTTTTTTGTTGTTTTAATTATCTTCATAGTTTAGATTTTTGCTGAATTATATCTAAGCATGGGTCTTTAAAATATTTTAAAATTAATTTTGCCTGAAATACAGTGAACCCTTTGATCTCTATGCTGAGATTATTTTTCACTCCAGGAAGTTTTCCCTGTTCATATTTTAGCTTATTGCTTTTGTTCTGCTTGATTTGTTTCTCAAAAATATCTTTCATTAGTAGGTTGAAGCACTGCCTCAATGTCTCACTCATCATTTTCTGTGTTTTGTCCTTTTTCTCAGTCTTCTGGATCCAGCTCCTCTGCATTACATTTTTGCAATTTTAATCTGCTCTTTAATATCGCCAGTGTAGATTGCTATTGATTTTGTTTTTAGTTGCTTTGCAATCCTTTGTTTGCCTTAGTCAGTTCACCGGTCATGTCATTAAACATTAAAGCTCAATGTAACCTTGTGAAATAAGTTTCTTCGTCTCCAGTCTATAAATTTACTAGAGGCCCCATGCACGAATTCGTACACAGGTGAGGTGTCCAGCTGGCCCGCCCCAATAGGGGCCCATCAGGCTAGGCTGGCAGGTGGTGGGGAAGAGGCCCCAGGCAGTTGGCTGGCCGGCCCCACCCCTGATTAGAGTGTTGGGGGCCGATTGGGGGTGGGGCTGGCTGGGGGGAGGGGCTGTGTGTGGTTGGCTGGCTGGCATGCCCCCAATTGGGATGTTGGGGGCCGATCGGGGGCCGGCCTGGCCAGGTGTGTGGGGGAGCGATCGGGGCCTGGATCAGGCTGGTTGGCTGCTGCAGTGCATGTCATAGCCACCAGTTGTTCCAGTCGTTCTGGTCGTTCTGCCGTTCCAGTTGCTGGGCTTTTATATATATAGATAAATGAAGAAATCAAAATGAAAGAGGTTAAGTGCTTTTCCCATGGCCACTACTACTCTGAATGTTTTTCACCCCAAATTCACATGTTGGAATATTAACTCCCAATGTGATGGTGTCAGAAGGTGGGGCCTTTGGGAGGTGCTAGGTCATGAGGGTGGAGCCCTTGCGAATGAGATTAGTGCTTTTATAAGAGACCCCAGAGAGATCTCTAGTCCCCCTCTTCCATGTGAGGACACAGCAAGAAGGCACTGGCTGTGAACCAGGAAGAGGGTCCTCACCATAGGGCAACCATGCTGGTCTTGCTCTTGGACTTCCCAGCTTCCAGAAATGTGAGGACTAAATTTCTGTTGTCTGTAAGCTAACTAGTCTGTGGTATTTTGTTATAGCAGCCTGGATGGACTAAGAGAGCCACTCATCTAACAAATGGAAGAGTCGGAATTCAAACCTAGATCTTGAGGTCTATACCTATTAACCCCAGTCAGTTGTACTTTTGCATCTCACCTTTCCCTTTTACCTTATCCCATTCTCCTTTATCTCTACTTCTGTTCATAGAACCCAAGCTTTTCCCAAATAGAGCTTCTCTGAAATCTTTATTTCTGTAGTAAATCATTACCAGCTACATACTCTTACTCTGAGTATAGCTATGAAGGGTCTGCCCACACGGTGTGTATGGTCCTCTTTTGGCCCGTGGTCACTGTTTCCTGATTAATCACTTCCCAACTCTATAGCTGAGGTCAGCTTGATGCCTACCACTCACTCAATGCCGAGGGGCCTATAGGTATGGAGTCTGCCATATCTACTGAACCTGATGACCTACTTTCAGCTCTTTGGGCTACCTGGTTCTTTGACAGGCTAAAATGACTCTAATATGCACAGCTATTTGACTCTTCCTATTTCCATGCCTTCAGGGCTTTGCTTTTGGGATCACTTCCCAAGATACTGTGTGCCACCCTGTCACACTCGTCTTCTCCATTTCTTTCTGGGAGTTGTGATTTCTAACTGCACATAGAAAGTTGAGGAGGTCCTACTTCTCTGGTCATGTAAAAAATTAGCAATGTCCCCTCCCAGGCTGCCTCCCTGCCTCTTTTTGGGTAGGTGAGGTGTCTGTGTCAGGAGGCAAATAGGGTAGGCCAGCCCTTGTTTCCTTAGCCCAGCGTCTTTAGCCCTTAGCTCATGGGAAGTTCTCCAGGATTCTGGCATAGGTCTGTCTATTGGTCTTGGTGTCTCACCTTGTGATGGGTTTTCATCTTACTCTGTGTCTTTGTTATGTTAGGGTATTAGTTAAGAGGAGTGGCACTAGTGACTATTATGAAGATCCCATTTTAATTTGGGTTCCTGTCACCATGGCTGATCTTTATAGTTGCTAAACTTCAAGAATCTTCAAAGAAATTTAACCCTGAGTAAAATGAGCTCGAATTAGAGCCACCTCTGGAACAACTAGGTCATGAATTAAAATTAGGAAAACTGCTTATAAAACCTTGAAAACTGAGATTGATCCTAGCATCTTTTTAAAATATATATATTTTTATTGATTTTAGAGAGGAAGGGAGTGGGAGAGAGAGAGAAACATCAATGATGAGATAAAATCATTGATTGGCTGCCTCCTACTGGGGATCGAGGCCGCAACCCGGGCATGTGCCCTTCACTGGAATCAAACTCGGACCCTTCACTCCACAGACTGTGATGCTCTGTCCACTGAGCCAAACCAGCTAGGGCAATCCCAGCATCTTTATGCAGCTATTACAGGCACACTTCACTTCATTGCACTTCACACATGTTGCATGTTTTGCGAATTGAAGGCAAGACCATCCACCAGCAAAAGGATTACAACTCACTTTATTGCAGTGGTCTGGAACCAAACCCATAATATCTGTACTAGAGGCCTGGTGCATAAAAATTCATGCACCGGAGGGGGTGTCCCTCAGCCCGGCCTGCCCCCTTTCACAGTCCAGGAGCCCTCAGGGGTGGGAGGCGACCCAGTGATCAGGGGAAGGTGACGCCCCCATCACACCTCTGCTGCTGCCACTGCCGGCAGCGCAAGCCTCAGCCAGCCCTGGTTACCTGAGCCTCGGGCAGCCCTGGGCGGCTGGCCAGCTGCCATCCAAGGCTTGCCTGGGCCTCAGGCTGGCCCTGGGCAGCTGGGCAGCTGCTATCCGAGGCTTGCCTGTGCCTTGGGCCAGCCCTGGGTGGCTGGGGAGCTGAGGGGACTGGGGGACTCGGGAGGCGGGTGGGCCTAGACTTGCCTCATGCCTTCTGCCCCGGCGGGGCTGAGGGGACTGGGTGCCACCATCTTGTGGCTGTGGACGCCACCATCTTTGAGGGCGTGGCAGTCAGTTAGCATATCCCCTCCTTATTAGGTGTGGGCGCTGCCATCTTTGAGGGCGGGACAGTCAATTAGCATATTCCCTCCTTATTGGCTGTAGGTGCTGCCATCTTTTGCGACGGCATGAGGGTCAATTAGCATATTCCCTCTTTATTAGATAGGATATTTACATTAACTCTTCTCACAATAACCATTTCTTTACATTTAGAGGAAAGATTGATGATAAGGAGAAACTTAATTTGCATTTCTTTCCCTGGAAACTTTTTTCTGTGATTATTGACAATGTCATTGCCTGAAATAGAATTTACTAATGTGCTATGACCATGTTATTAAAACCCAAGGCAGCAGGATCTGGATCTGGCTGATCATAGAGCAGTAACTCATTTTTTCCACTTTTTTCACTTCACATAGAACTGCTCTTCTTCATAAGCATAGAAATACTAGGTGCATCCAAACAAAAAAATGTGGAAGCTATTGCTATAGAAAACCCTGAGACAAACTAGCTCCTTGGTATCATGCTTTTCACACCTGCAATATATATATATATTATATATATATATATATATACACACAAATAATTATTTAAATATATATTATACATATATAGGAATATACATACACATGCAACTATGTATAACATATGTTTGCCAGAAACCAATTGGGGTTGAAGTTTAGTCTCCCCTAGGTAGTTTTCATTTTGGGTAAGTGCATCCATTTCTAGAAACAGACTCTTTAAAAAAGCTAATAAGAAAAATTTCAATTTAATTATTCTGCTTTCCATGCTCTGACTGCATGTAAATTACAACCTTGATAGAATAATGTCTCCCTGCCTCTTTTCAGGTAGGGAAATGTGTGATTATTACTGCTGTTAACAAATATTGCTCATCTTATTGCAAACATAGTATTCTCTTCGTCTAATACAAAGGTTGCCCTTCTATTTCCTCTGATAGGATATGATCAAAGTTCAAATCCCAGCTTTCCTGCCAATTAGTTGCTGAGACTCTAGCCTCAGTTTCATTATTGAATGCAGGTTGGCCGATCTTTCATTCATTCATGCAGTCTCTCATTGCAGAGAGAAAGACAAATAGGACATAGTTCCAGTCCTTAGGAAACTTGCAGTCTAGTGAGGCAGACAAGCGAGTGCATTATTATGATGCAATGGAAGTGTATTTGGATGCAACCCAGGGCACTGTGTGCTCGTGGTAGGAGCACCTATCAGAGCCTGGGGGCGGTGGGGAGCCTTTCTGAGAGTTAAAGGCTGGGGATGAGATGGTCAGATAAATGGTGTGCTGGTGGGAAAGAGCCTGGGCGGCATCCTCAGCTATGAGCAATGAACATGAGCAAGGGCAGAGTGGAGAACAGTCATGTATTAGGAGGTTCAGCGGGGCTGGAGCCCAGAGTACAAGGTGGGAATGGTTAGATGTGAAGCTGGAGAACATGATGTAAGTCCTGGCTCAGAGAGGAAGGAGGTAGAAGGTGCTCTGAAGGCCGTGGGGAAGCATCGGAAGGTTTTAAGTAGGATCATATTTTCATTTTAGGATTAGTGTGGAGGATGATTGGAGGCAGACTGGCATTTTAGAAGGTGATGGTGGTCAAGAGGGGTAGAGGGTAAGGAGTGCCTGAGTAAAGGCAGAGAGAAATTTGAAGGAGACAAAAGGACAGATTTAAGAAATGCATAGGAGAGCGTAGACAGTTGATTTGAGAGTCCTTGTTACTAGGAAAGTTGAGGTGCTGTAACTCTGTGCTTTCAGAACTTTCATCAGGACTGGTGATAGCCGTTGGTGGACCCATCCCTTCTGTTGGCAATGGGGTGCATTTGCAGAGAGTTGGAAGAGTGCAGTCCGTGGCCAGAGTGCCCGTGTAGTCCACAGATTTATAGTCCAGTTGAGACTGGGGCAGGGTCCATAATGGTACTGGGAAATTGCAGAAATGGCTTTGGCTGTCACAGTGTTTTGAGGGTGAAGTCATGTGAAGGACCAGCCCTGCAGTGTTCAGGCAGCCCTGCACAGTGGAGACATGTCCTGCCCCAGAGGGTCAGGACACCGTCCAGGAGCACTGACTGGACCCTGTTCAATAGCAAATTTTTACTGAAACCAATAGAGGCATTTATTACAGTCCCTAAACTTTTAGCATTTATTTTCTGAGCTTTCACAAAATTATATGTAGGTTAATATCTTAAACAGAGCAATAAAGAGTCTGAACTAATTTGTCTAAATCTTATGTCCTTTTCTCCCTTATATATAGAACTAGAGGCCCAGTGAATGACATTCGTGCACAGGTAGGGTCCCTAGGCCTGGCCAGTGATCAGGGCCAATTTGTGGGGCAACCAGCGGGATGATTAGGGGGCCCCCCTTGGCACCTGCCTTGGCCGGCCTGGTGCCACCTGCTTGCTGGTCACACCCCTGCCACCGCCGCCAGTCGCCTCCCTCTGTGGGGCAACTGGCAGGGCGATTGGCGCCCCCCCCCCCCCCACTCATACCTACCTTGGCTGTCCTGGGGCCTGTGGTCTGGGGGAAGCTCCTGTGTTGAATGTCTGCCCCCTGGTGGTCAGTGCACGTCATAGTGACCAGTTGTTCTGCCATTTGATTGATTTGCATATTAGGCTTTTATTATATAGGATTCCCTTAAAAACTCATACTGGAGACCTTCATGGTTTTAAATGTACTTATGCAATTGACAGGCTTGTTAAAATATTATAGAAATTCTGTGCCAAAAATAAAGTAATCTGAGTGCTGGCAAACCAATCTCACAAGGTTCTTCAAACACTTAAATGAATTTCTGACAAAGCTAAGGAAGACCTATTAAGTGAAGAACCTGTAGAGTGTGTCCACACTGTCTTTCTCTTTGCAGTTATCCCTTTATTCAGCACATCTACCATAGAGGGAAATAATAACACATGGCTCAAAACTAGGAGACTCTTTTTTCCTAGCCAAAAGTCAATCCATTTCACCTCTTAAATTTTTCTATGTTAATGTTCATGCTGAAAGCATATTGGATCATTTTAAAATTTTATCAGCAATAGGTAGTAATACATACAGATTTGTTGACTTTTATTGAGAAATAATAATAACCAATACATTTTGATAGTCCCCAGAACAGTCTTGCATTTGCATTCTCTTCAACAAACCATTGACTCCACAATCCTACAGTTTCTAAGGCAAAAATCTTTCTCAATCCCTGTTTATCAAGATCTTCAATGTTTTATTATATTGCTTATTGCTTGTGTGCTGTAATACTGTATTTTTGATATTATGACATTTTCAGCATGAGAAGCATGAAAGATTCTTTATTTTCCCACTTCTATAAGGTGTGGCCTTTCCCTGAGTGTATAATTGGCCTATGAGTTTATAAGTGGCCTCCCTGAGCTTATGATGAATGAAAAATACATATTGAACTGAGCATATTTATTGACTAAATTGCAAGAAGCTTTCCAGTTTACTTTCTCCTCCTGTGTTGCATTCCATTTTAAAGGTCACATTTAAGATGGATCCATTTCTTACATCATACATTCCTCTCAGAACTCATTGGAGCCAAAATTCCCTATGAAGGCAAGAGGAATGTTAGGTTGGACAGATGCTCTGGAGAATGAAGGAAGGTGAGAAGTAGGTTCCTTGTAGAAATAATCCAATGGGAACCATAGTCACAGCCAGAGGAAGGGGCTGACGTAAAGTTGGGTCACCACAAGCTCTGGATGCAAATACATAGTCGGCAGCTGGAGGATGAGAGAAGGAACCAAATGGCCTAGGAATTATTACCTTAGGAATCAGCAAAAAGTAGACTGTATCTCAGGGTTTTTGGTCTGGAATTTCAAAATTCACTGTCATTATTAATAGATGGAAGAGACAAATTTAAGTAGGTTTCAAAGAAGGCACTAATTATCTGTTGAAAAAAGCTGTGTATTGTTTATACTCATATCTTCAAGAATATAAAAATAGGGATTTACTCTGTAGCAGTTTTCTTAGGAAAAAAGAAAAAGAGTGGCTAAATTTTAGCTCCTAAGAACCCAAACAGTGTCATTCTTTCCTATTTTACAGTCCACACGTGGGATTCCCCTCGAGGGAGTGGTAACTGCTTTATTTATTTATTTATTTATTTATTTATTTATTTATTTATTTATTTAAGCAAGGCATTTGGTCGAAAATTAGAGTTCCACGGCTAGCTTTTGCTGGTGTTCTGTCCCAAATTCCTCTCTACTTGGGGTTTCTACAATGATTGCTGTGGTTTTCTGGCTTGATCTGAGGCCCTTGCTTCGTCAGCGGAGGAAAGACTGCTGGCTCCTTCCTTCCCAGTAGTTTATGGCCCTTGCTCTTCAAGGCGGGCTGGGAAAGAGTGCCCAGGCTCTTTGCGGGAGATGGCCCTGCTGGGCTTGGCCTAAACATGCGTTGCTTTCAGAAGCATGAGATCCCCCCCACCAGGCTTAAAAACAATCATAAAAATATATTTGAAAAAATCCCCATCGCTTCTCTTGCTGACTTTGGCAATTAGGTACAAAGCATCAACAGAATGTTGTATACAGAAATTCTGCCTTCCAGGCTTGTTCCCTTCTTGCAGAACAATCCTTAACCTTGTGGGGCTCTTTTCTCATGTTTTCTTAATGAGAAAATATTTCAGAGATTATTGGCACCACAGGTTTCTTCCTTTCCGGGGGTTTTTGCTCTTAACCAACTGTAATCTCTATGATCTCTTTTATATTTTTCCTTCACAGTATGGGCCACATCTAATCAACCCTTCCTAGGATGACTTTTCCAAGTACAGTGATTTTTATTTTTTTGTTGTCATTTCCATCCTAGAACACTTCCTTATTTGTGTGCATATACCTTTTCAAATTAGTGTTTTGGATTTCTTCAGTTAAATATCCACTCTCTCTTAAAAAAAAATTAATGGAAAAAATATCCTCGTATGGATTAACCAAAAAAATAAATACATGATCGTGATAGAAAATGAAAAAAAAAAACTATTAAAAGGTATATTGCAGAAAGTGGAAATTATTCATTATCATTACCTAATATCCAAAATACTGCTTTCCCTGTTTCCCATAGATTTTTGGGTTGTTGTGTGTTCATTTTCATTTGATTTCTTCCTTGATCTCACTGTTGACCCACCCAAACTAAATAGTTAACTTCCTATGTGAAAATTTCTCTGATATTAAAATTGTTTGAAAACATAAATTTTTATAATAGCAGTCATTTGAACAAATCATGATTTGGGTGACTACATCTTGAAAAGAAATTATTTTTGGCTAAAATTTTGAGTACCTTAATTTTATATGTTCACATAAAATACATAGTGGTAGAGAATAATTGTGATGTATGTAATGTACATTTCAGCTCCCAATCACAAATGTGCAACACTTAGCCTGTGTTGAAATGTGAACCAAGAGGCTCTAACTCACTTTTTAAAATAAACTGATAGGAACCACTACATTTGTGTTTGATTATAGTATAAGAAATTTGAGCATCAATTGAAATAAATAGGTTCCATCATACAACAAGACAGGAAAAATACTAAGTCCACGCAAACTGTTTTGATTTTTTTAAATTTACTTTTCAATTATAGTTACAAACAATATTATATTAGTTTCAGGTATATAACATATAACTTATGAAGTGATCACCATGGTAAGTCTTGCACCCATCAGACACCATATGTAATTATAATACTGGAGGCCCGGTGCACAAAATTCATGCACTGGGGGGGGGTGGGGGGCTGTCCCTCAGCCCAGCCTGCACCCTCTCCAATCTGGGACCCCTCGGGGGATGTCCAACTGCCGGTTTAGGCCCGATACCTAAACTGGCAGTCGGACATCCCTCTTACAATCCGGGAATGCGGGCTCCTAACCACTTGCCTGCCTGATTGCCCCTAACTCGCTTCTGCCTGCCAGCCTGGTTGCCCCCTAACCGCTCCCCTGCTGGCCTGATTGACACTAACTGCTCCCTGCCGGCCCAGTTGCCCCCAACTGCCCTCCCTTGCAGGCCTGGTCAGCCCCAACTGCCCTCCCCCGCAGGCCTGGTTGCCCCCAACTGCTCTCCCCTGTGGCCATCTTGTGACAATGTGGGGACGGCCATCTTGTGAGGGTCAATTTGCATATTACCTCTTTAATATATAGGACTAGAGCCCCAGTGCATGAAATTTTGGCATGGGTAGGGTCCCGAGGCCTGGCCAGTGATCAGGGCCGATTGGGGCCTTCTGGCTGCCGGCCGGGCCTTCCTTTGTTCCGTGTCGCTCCCTGATGGTCAGTGCACATCATAGCGAGTGATCGAACTCCTAGTCTCCTGGTCGAACTCCTGAGGGTACACTTTGCATATTAACCTTTTATATATATAGATTATTGACTATGCTGTACTTTATATTCTGGTGACTATTATTATAACTGGCAATTTGTACTTCTTAATCCCTTTCACCTTTTTCGCCTGTTCCCCCATCTGACCATCAATTTATTCTCTGTATCTTTGAATTTGTTTCTCTTTTGTTTGTTCATTTATTTTGTTTTTAGAGTCCACTTATCAGTGAAATCATATGGTATTTGTCCTTCTTTGTCTGACTTACTTCACTTAGCATAATACTCTCTAGGTCCATCCTTGCTGTTGCAAATGGTAAGATTTCATTCTTTTTTATGGCTGAGCAAATATTCCGTAGTCTATATGTACCACATCTTTATTCATTCATTTATCCATGGACATTTAGGTTGCTTCCATATCTTGGTTATTATAAATATTGCTGCAATGAACATTGGGAGGCATATGCCTTTTCAAATTAGTGTTTTGGATTTTTTCAAGTAAATCTCCAGAAGCAGAAATGCTGGATCATAAGACAGTTCCATTTTTACCTTTTTGAGGAACTTCCAAACTGTTTTCCATAATAGCTGCACCAATTTACATCCCTACCAACAGATCATGAAGATTCCCTTTTCTTCACATCCTCATCATCACTTACTGTTTGTTGATTTATTGATGATAGCCATTCTGACAGGTGTGGTTTTAATTTGCTTTTACCTGATGATTAGTGATGTTGAGTATCTTCTCATATGTCTATTGGCTATCTGTGTGTCCTCTTTAGAGAAGTGTCTATTCAGATCCTCTGCCCACTTTTTAATTGGATTGGGGTTTTTTTGTTTTAGTTTTTTGTGTGTTTTTTTTTGGTGTTGAGTTGTATGCATTCCTTATATAATTTGGATATTAACCCCTTATTGGATGTATCATTGGTTAATATCTTCTTCCATTCATTAAGTTGTCTTTTTTTTATGGTTTTCTTTGCTGTGCAAAAACTTTTAGTTTGATGTAATCCATTTGTTTATTTTTTCTTTTGTTTCCCTTACATAAAGAGCCATACACAAAAAATATATATATTGCTAGGAGTCATGTCAAACAGTTTACTGCCTATGTTTTCTTCTAGGAATTTTATGTCTTACATTTAAGACTTCATTCCATTTTGAGTTTATTTTAGTATAGGAGTGAGAAAGTGGCTTAGTTTTATATATATACTAGAGGCCCAGTGCATGAAATTCATGCACTGGGGTAGGGTGTCCCTCAGCCCAGCCTGCACCCTCTCCAATCTGGGACCCCTTGGGGGATGTCCGACTAAACCGGCAGTCGGACATCCCTCTCACAATCCGGGAATGCTGGCTCCTAACAACTCACCTGCCTGCCTGCCTGATTGCCCTTAACCCGCTTCTGCCTGCCAGCCTAATCACCCCCTAACCGCTCCCCTGCCAGCCTGATTGATGCCTAACTGCTCCCCTGCCGGCATGATTGACACCTAACTGCTTCCCTGTCGGCCCGATCGCCCCCAACTGCCCACCCTTGCCAGCCTGATCACCCCCAACTGCCCTTCCCTGCAGGCCTGGTCCCCCCCAACTGCCCTCCCCTGCAGGCCTGGTCGCCCCCAACTGCCTTCCCCTGCCAGCCATCTTGTGACAATGTGGGGGCAGCCATCTTGTGATGATGTAGGGGCAGCCACCTTGTGACGACGTGGGGGTGGCCATCTTGTGACAACGTGGGGGAGGCCATCTTATGGTGGCCTTCTTGTGATGACGTGGGGGGCGGCCATCTTGTGACGCGAGGGCATGAGGGTCAGTTTGCATATGACCTCTTTATTATATAGGATCCACTTTTCCCAACTTTTTGTCTGTGTCTTCACCTTCTTGATGATACTTAAAATAAATTAAAACTATATTTCAGAAGCCTGGCCCTCTTCATGGTTTTGGCTGGCAGGAGAAGGACTGGTTGATGAGGGAGATTCTGCTCTGGCTGACCAGGAAACTTTCCCAGAGGGCCCACCAACTCACCTGAGTCCTGTCCCATAGCTCTCTGTGTGTTTTCAGTAACCATGAAAATGCTTTTAAGTGATTGAAATGATACATTGATTTTTCTTTCCAATTCCTTGACTATTCTTTCAGCAAAGCTGCTTTAAACATAATTTCTGATTACATGTGTGGTGTTTACCAAGAAATGGGAATTGGTAGTGGTATTGTGAATTGATCCCAGTAGAAAAAATTTCCTCTGAATGCAGGAACCTTAGTCAGATAGTTGGAGAATCTCCCGTCTGAACTCTGCTCCATGTTAGAAGCTCAGAACATACCTTTTCCTTGGCCTTGTGATGTCAGCTTGTCTGGTTGAGTGAAATTGCTGTTGCAATTATTTGGATGGATGCAGTGCTGCCTGCCCCACCTGCTGTGTTGGTAAACCTGAAACCATCATGGCAGATATGTTTATTTGCTTTCCCCTGAAATGTGCTGCCCCTTTTTACCTCCTGCAGATAAAAACTGACAGGTCCTTTTCCTGCCAGCCAAAAACAGTGATGGAAACCAGGTGGAAGATACGGCTTTTAAAATGTAGTTTTAATTCATTTTAAGATCCATAAAGTAGGCTGAGTCACAGACAAGCTGTGTGCCTCACCAAATCACTCCATGATCTCACTTTCCCTCTGGCAAACTTTTTTCCGTGCAATATGGTGATATCACGGGGTGTCAGGAACAGCTTGCTTGAGAGGAGTTTGCCTATGAGCTGTTAAGGCTGCCAGACAGCATCTCTCTAGTCCGTCTTCTGTCTCTTTACTTAGTCTTCAGAATCACATGGTCTTCATGTACTACAATAATGCTATTAACCACCCTCACAGCAACCACATACTTGTAGGTAGTGAAGGCCTGGTCACGTGACCATTCACCTGAAGGGTAGTTTTAGAATTGACGAAAACCTGCGTTGACTCCTCAGCTTCTTAGAATGGATACTTTGAATGAAACCACTGGAATCTCCAAGATGACATTGACCTTACTCTTGTGTACTGAGGTGTCTATTTTAGATTCTCTCAATTACCTCCTTTTCCTGTCTTTTTAATTATTATTGCCAGTGAAGTAAAATAATATGATAAGAGATTTGAATGGGCTTTAGGAAAAGAGGTTTAGTGATGGCTTTGCTTCACATTAGCTGTGCAGTTTCTCCCACGCCATCAATCTTTCTTGAGCTCATCATTTTCATGTGCCCTCTGTGATATCATTTGATACTCTGTGGTCCCATTATGGAAACTCAGACACTCTTTTCTACTGGGCAGAGCATCTTCTAAGCAGATTCACAGTCTTCTCTGTATTTATTTCCAAGTCACTTTCTGATTCCGCCAGGATGAGAACCACTGCTACAGAGTATAGGCCCAGGGACTCACTATTGTAAAAATTTTTCCTTTGCCATATATTTTTCATCCTTAAGACAAGGACAATTTACCCTTAAGAAAATAATGATTTTTATAATTCTTCTATAACTTAATCCTCACAGAAATTAGGATCCAGCCATTTCCCCTTTGTGTGACTTTTATGAATATTTTGCATTTTCCATTTGTGTTCTTGCTTATTTTCCATTCTCACTATTCATCCACACTTGACCAGTGGTGATTCAAAAGAACAACAGAAGCCCTAGCTGGTTTTGCTCAATGGTTAGAATGTTGGCCTGCGGACTGAAGGATCATGGGTTCAATTCTGATCAAGGGCATATACCTTGGTTGCAGGCTCAATCTCTGGCCCCCGTCGAGGAGCACGCAGGAGGCAACCAATCAATGTGTCTCTCTCACATCAGTGTTTCTTTCTCTCTGTCTCTCCCCTCCCTTCCAATCTTTCTAAAAATCAATGGAAGAAATATCCTCGGGTGAGGATTTAAAAACAAACAAACAACAGAGTGTACTGAGGTGTCTGTTTTGGATACAGAGTAAAGCTGGTTGACTTTTATGTACCAGTATTGAAACTGTCTCTGGAACGATGGTTTTCAAAGTATGCTCTCGGGAGCAGCAGCATCACCATCACCTGGTGATGTGTTAGAACTGCAAGTTCTCAGGTCCTGCTCTGGACCAGAAACTCTGAAGGTGGGGCCAGCAATCTGCACTAGCAAACCTGCCAGGTGGTTTGATACATGCTATTGTGAGAGAGTTGTTCTAGAGAGATTTTATGTTTTCAGGTAGTAGAATTTTTTTAAGTGTGTTTAGATAGTTTTGAAGTAATCATTGTCCAAATTTACATGCTCTGGAAATAGGAGGGATATTACATCTCTAAAGGCGATATTTCCCTGCCTTCCTATCTTTTTGTACTTTAGAAGTTTTAATTTTTTTTTTTTTTTTTTTTGCTTTTAGAGAACCTACCAATATCTCTTCCTGTTTGTACAGTGAAATTTTAGTCTTAAGTTCTATTATCATGGAAGATTTAATAATCAGTGCTATTTAAGTAGTCTTGTTATATAGATGGAACAGTGACTAATGAAACATTTAATTTCTCCTTGTTCATTTGTTTATTTTTCATTGAAACTTCCAGATGGCATTCTTTTTTTAGAATATAGACAAGGTTTATTTTTTAAAGTTACCCAACAAATCTGTTTGTTCTGTAATAGACCTAAAGATTGTTCTTGTCAGAGAGAAGTTTTTACTAAGTTGAGTGCTCTCTGGAACAGGCATGAACATAGCTAATATCCTGAATTAAGTGATGAAGAAGAGGCGAAGGGCATCTGGTCCTAAGTGAGAAAACCTTGACCCAGAAAGTGGCAGAAGTAGACTTGGAGTGCAAGGCCCCACGCTTCCAGTCAGTGGTCTCTGCATGCACATCGCTGCCTTTAGGATTACACCGTTCCCCAAAGTGGCTGAATTTTTGTCAAGAGCTTGATCCAAGTGGGATCATTTATTTATTTGCTTTTATTTTTATTTTTTTGGTAATATATAAAGCATTTGCAAGTTCTCTCAAGGGCAACACATAGCTTCATTTAACTCCGTCAAGCCCTCTCACCTCTGTAAATTGCACCAGGAAATTCAAGGTCTAGCCAGAGGCCCCCAAAGAGTTAAAAAGACAACCAGCCTGCAGCGTGGAAGAAACTGATGTCAAAAACAGATGTTTCTCTGCAGGCCTTGCTGGATTGGTAAATCGGGATAAAGCCAGCATGTATGCATGCGAGTCAAAAAAAAAAAAGTCTTGGCCAGGGCTGCGGAGAAACGCAGTGTTGTCCCTCATCTGCAATTCCTCTTCACTGCTTCTGCATGGGAGCTCTGCAGAGGGGCTCCCCGGAGACTGGCGGCCCTGACACTTGAGCCATTAACTCAGAGCGCCCTCTAATCTCTTGTTTTCATTGTTGGTGTTCCGGCTGAGCTGCCCGCACAGACTTTGCCCGTTTTCATTGGCTGCGGGGATTGTTATTGGAGTGGCTGACAGCTGTCTGCCAGGCTGTCTGAAACCGCCTTCCTGTGCTCTCTGCCGCCGCTCAGCTTCACAGCACTATTGTTCCTGTTGAGCCTTTTTCTTAAAATCTTTCCCAGCTGTATCCTGATATGGTAAACCACTTAAATTAGCTCCAGATTGTTCTGTTTATTTTATGTTAGATAAGCGACAAAATACAGTCCCAGCAGCTGGCCAGAAGGAGGGGGAATGAGGTGGGGGGACACAAGAAAGGTCTTTTACAAAAGATAGAGTTCCCAGGCAAAGCCGTGAAAAGACACAAATGTGATGCAATCACGCGTCCTGCATTTTACATGTGATCCTGATGGGCCGGCTAAGCAATAACTGTATCTGAGCACAGCTCACTCCAGGGGGAAAAAACGAGACCCCAGCATGAAGTCACACTAGGAGAAAGCAAAGTCTCCATTATGGGAACTAGACACATGATCTCTGTCAGGTTGGCTGCCATGTCCTGTCAGCTGTCCAGGTACCCTGCTTGATGCGCTGACTGCAGCAGGATCCCCTGTTACGTTTTTAAAACCGTTCTTCCATATTGCAATGCATGGTGGCTGACAGGCTGAAAGCTGGCAAAGTTCACCAGTCTCTTTATCAGCTCAGCATTTGAAAATGATCCTTCTCTGCTGTCATTTAAAGCTGGAAGTCCACAGACATTGAGTCCCCAGTACAGGTATTTTCCGCACAGCTGCGAGTGAACATGCACAGAGGACTGGGCCAGTGGTCGGCAAACTCATTAGTCAACAGAGCCAAATATCAACAGTACAACGATTGAAATTTCTTTTTAGAGCCCAAAACCGACTTCTGCGCATGGGCCACGAAGTTTCAACCGCACTGTACGTGCGCGCCCGCACGTGGTATTTTGTGGAAGAGCCACACTCAAGGGGCCAAAGAGCTGCATGTGGCTCACAAGCCGCAGTTTGCCGACCACTGGACTGGGCCCCTGTTTGCTCATGCAGGCCATCTGTGCAACTGCTCCACCCTGGCCGCGCCTCCTTTGCGGTTGTCTGCTCACAGGGGCGCTCCATGCAAAGCCTTTCTGAATACTTAACAGAAAATATATTCAGATAGAATAGATACTGTCTAGAATGAAGATAATGCCTTTGTGATTGTAGGAATCAATCCAAATAAAATATGAAAATAAACTTCCGAATGCTTTAACTCAGCTGAAGCAGATAAACAATTCCAGGAGCCAGCTGAGTTACAACAATTATTGAGAATTTTGTCTGGGGTAACTCCAGACTCCCCAGGAAAGGTCTTCTGATACATTCTAGCTCCACCAGGCTTCCAGTCCTCACCCAGAACCACGTCCTCGAACCCCTCTCTATCACAGTGACAGGAGAGGAGCAGGTAGAACAGGCCAGGAGTAATAAGGTGCCCTGGAAACTGCCTCTTAGTTTCCTTTGGGGGGAAATAAACTCAGCATGCAATTAAAGGGGCACGAAACCAACTCTGTAACAATAATTACCCCATTGAGCCCCTTTTCCTCTGCTGAAATGTGCCTTTTCCTTTTCCTCTCCATCAAGGACCAGCACGCAGCCAAGTGGCCTCCATGTCTCCTTCTCTAATTCCCCAGTTGTCCTCTCTCTCCTCTTTCTCTGTATCCTTTTTAGTCTTCATTGTGGATAGTCTTGTATTTCTCCCATGGGCCAGGCTTTCCACAGATGACATGTCCCCTGAGAGCAGAGACCCTGTATTGAACCTCTAGTGTCTTTTCCCGCAGTGTTGACAGTAGCCATGGGCACCGAGCAGATCTTAAAGCCTGTCTCAACATTTGCTTCTGTTATTCTTACCTGACGTGAGGTGTCATTCATCTGCTTCTATATTAATTCAGGCAAAAACAACAACACAGAAGACCAGGCACTGGCCCATTCTCATTAAAATCATGAGCACATCCTTCTGGTGCTGGGCAGGCTGGAGGAAGCCACCTAAAGCCTGTATTTCTCATGGACTCCAACTAAAACTCTGGACAATACAGAAAGCAACTGCTTGCACACCTGAAAAGTAAACAAAAGCCGCCAAATGGTGAATGGGAATGAAGTCAAAGCTTTATCAATCCTTGTACCTGGAGTGCATTTGTGGGGGTGTTTTCTCTCCTGTCTCCTGCCTTTGGCCTAAGGGCTGATGTCTATAGAGAACTACGCAGCAGGCCCGGGCAGCGGTCTCCATGAAAACTCCCGATTTCCAGCCAGAGGTTTGGGAAGGGGTCCTTTGCTGGAGAATATAGGGGACTTCCCATTTTCTCTGTTTCTTTTTTCTCTCCCAACTCTGCCTCAAGTCCAGTCCTAATTAAGGATTTTCATTGCTTTTGTGGTGGGGAATTTGGTCACCTAAAACCCCAAAAGAAGATTCTCTCTGACCAGAGGGAAAAGGAGCCACCTTTGTCCAAAGAGTGTGGGAGAATCCCATTATTTTATCTCTCTTTTCTTTTGTTGCTTTGCTCCCAAAGGCAGCTGCAGTTGTGCAGAAGTGCATGATAGAACAGGAGGCTAAAATCTGAGGGAAACCTGTCTTTATGACCAGAGGAACCAGGAAAAAGGAACCCCAATGACTGGAAAGTTAGGGGGGACTCAGAGAGGAGGGTGCTGGAGAAGAGGATCCCCTGATTCTGTGTGTGAGCTGACATAAGTCATAGTCTCACCTCCGAGGTGTGCATGTGCTGCCCAGACCCAGAGAAGCAAAGCCAAGGCTTCAAGAACTCAACTCCGACGTAAAGCACCGCTCAGGTTCCAGACTAACCCCTAAGAGTTACACATGCGGGGCGAACCCAAACAGCGTAGCAAAGGCTTTAAAAACTAAACTGGCATTAAAAGCATCACTGTCCGCAGAAGGGGAGTCTAAACTTTGAGTGTGACTCTAACTGGGTTCATTATAACCATTCCTCAGAAAATAAAGTTGAACACTCTTTAAATGGAAAAATAGAACTTCTCAGCAGAGAAATAGAAAGAAAGAAAAAGACCAAATTGAAATTGTAGAAGTAAAAAATGCAGTATCTGAAATTAAAATTTTACGCTATGGTCCAAGTACCAGAAAGAAGATGAAAGAGGACAGGGTCAGTGAACTTCAAGATAGGTCAGTAGATATTACACAATCTGAAAGAGAGAAAAAAGAGAGGCACCCTGGCCAGTGTGTTCAATAGTTAGACGTCGGTCCGTAGACTGAAGGGTCGCAGGTTTGATTCCTGGTCAAGGGCATGTACCTGGGTTTCAGGTTTGTTCTCCAGTCCTGGACAGGGTGTGTGGGGAGGCAACCTATTGATGTGTCTCTCTCACATGGATGTTTCTCTCTCTTTAAAAATCAACGGGAAATATGTCTTCGGGTGAGGATTAATTAAAAAAAAGAAAAGAAAAGAGATAAAGAAGAAGAAAGAGGAAAAAATTGAACTGAGTTGCTGGGAGGGACCTATGGAGCAATATCAAAAGGTCTAACATTTATGTCACTAGAGTTCCAGGAGAGGAGAAATATTGATGTAGAAAAAAATATATGAAGGAATAATGTCTGAAAACTTCACAGATTTGGTGAAAGATACATATATAGATTCAAGAAGCCCAGTAAAATCCAATCAGGATAATTCCCTCCCCCCGCCCCCCAAAAAAAACTACACTCACATTGTAATCGAACTGGTGAAAACCAAAGGTGAAGAAAAATTATCCTGAGAGCAGCAATCCCAATCATGGGGATTTACCCAAGAGAAATGAGAACATGTTTATATAAAAACCTATACCCACATGTTTATAGCAATTTTATTGGTAATTGCTAAAAACTGGAAAGAACTCAGATGTGCTTCAGCAAGTGAATGGGTAAATGAAACTGTGGTACAACTCTGCCATGGACAGCTACTCAGCATTTAGCGAACCGTTGATACTGCCCTAACACGCATGGCTCTCAGATGTATGATGTTGAATGAAAGAAGTCAGACTCAAAGGCTTAAACACTTTATGATTCTATTTACATGACATTCTAGAAAGGGCAGAACTTCATCAGTGGTTGCCAGGGGTTAAGGGTGGGGTGGAGGGTTTGACTATAAAGGGGCAGTGCAGGGGAGTGATTCTGGGGTGATGGAACCATTCTGCATCTTGATTGTGACTCTGGCTATGTGACTCTATTTGTCAAAATTCACACAACTGCATGCCAAGACAAGTGAATTTTACTGGATGTAAACCAGAAAATAAAAAATAAAAGAGATCACTAGGACACCATTGGTACATGATAGGGTTAATACAACTTCATGACTGACTACATGAAGGATGGAAAAGATTCATATAATCTCCTAATTATTTTGAAGTCATTTTCCACTTGATTCCATATTTAAACTTGCAGGAAGCCAAAAAAATGGAACAAACAATGAGGCAGTCTCTTTGTGTACATACAAAAAGCTTTTCAGAAATGAATTTTGCATCTCACATGCCAGGCAGATGTTTTGGAGGGTCAGCTTACAACAAAAGGCCCTGATGAAAAATTGAGGTATGAGAGTAGGGGTCTGCACAAGAAAGGGAGACACATGGATTCCAGAAAGGATCTGCTGTTGTTAAAAAAAACACACACACAAAAAGCCAAGTGAATCTGATGGACTGGTGAAAACAAGAACAAAGGACCTGACATGTCCTGGAAGCCCTGGGTTTTGAGAATGAGGGTGGGATTTTGAATGCCTTGTTGGGAAGACTCACAGCTGGTGCACTGAGGTGCATCCTTGCCCGTGTTCTGAAATGAGCATGGGGTGGGGTGGGCAGGCTTGGACGGTTTCCATGAAGCAGATGGTGTACATTCCTGTGACACCAAGAAGAGTCTCTTCTAAACGCACCTCTCATCCAAAGGACAAAAGAGGCACGATGATGCTTAATTGCAGGGAGATCCCACCAGCTGACCAGAGCTGTACTGCCTCCCACTGCTTATTTCTGCTTTTGAAGTTTTTATCATCACTCTGCTTCCTCTTATACCCTTATGGGTCTTATCAATTTTTATATACAAATGTATTTTTATAAAGCTCTTGGTTTTAAGAAACCATGGCCTATCCCTAAGTCACAAAGATATTCTCTTACGTTCTTCTAGAAAAATATTATCTTTGATCCATCTTTCTTTTTCTCACAGTTTTTAGATAGGAGTCACATTGCCATAAAATTCACCCTTTAAAGTGTACAGTTCATAGTATATTCACAAAGTTGTACAATCATCACCATTACCTAATTTTTACCACCTCCCCCCCAAAATCCTGTATCCATTAGCCTTCCCCCCTCCTCCCAGACTTGGCAATCACTAATCTACTTTCTGTCTCTGTAGATTTCCCTATTCTAGACACTTAATATAAATGGAATCATACAGTGGGTGGCCTTTTGTGATTGACTTACTTTATTTAGCATGATGTTTTCAAGGTTTATTCATGTTGTAGCATGTATCAGTACTTCATTCCTTTTTATTGTGGAATACTTCTTATATTGCTGTATATTTCTGAAAATATATCACATTTTATTTATCCATTCACCAATTAATGGACAATTGGGTGTTTCCACTTTGGGACTGTTAGGAATAATGCTGCTGTGAATATTCATGTATAAGTTTTTGTGTAGACATATGTTTGTTTGTTTGTTTGTTGAGTGTATACCTAGGCGTGGATATTTCTGGGTATGGTAACTTTTGGAGGAACTGCCAATTTTTTTTTCCAAAGCAGCTACACCATGTTACATTCCCACCAGCAGAGTATGAAAGTTCCAATTTCTCCATATCTTCTCCAATACTTGTTACTGTCTGTGTTTTTTATTATAGCCACACAATGAGTGTGAAGTGGTATCTCCTTGTGGTTTTGACTTGCATTCCCCTGAAAAATTAGTGATGTCTGTTCTGATCAGGAATGTTTATTTTGATTTGTTAGATCATTTGGTCTTGTTTTTATATCCTGGATCATGGCTGTTCAGGAAACACAGAGTTTCCCATATATTGGATCTCTCTCTCTCTCTCTTTCTCTTTCTCTCTCTGTCTGTCTGTCTCTTGCTAAAATGCCTCCCTTTAATACCTCTTGTCTCTCATTTCATTAGGCTCAGAGACCAAGCTGCTTCCCACATGTTCTCCTCTTCCCCAGCCTGGGCTATCTCCCCTGTTGGGATGTCCAGTGTCACCAGATTTCTTCAATCTCTCACTGTGTGCCCCGATCAGAAAGGGACTGTCCCCGTACATGGTCAGGAGGACTTGGAGTCCAAGGACTCAGAGTTCGATTTACTTTGAAGCAAATGTCATCTGCAGATCCAAAGTGAATCTTTTTCTTGTATCTTTATTAATTATGCATTCAGTGTTTAAATTCTTTAACAAACTTTTTAATATGTAGGTGTACTGAGTTATTTTTGTTTTTGTCATTAAATGTTGCTCTGTTGTTCTTCCAAGAAGATTGTGCTGATCAATGTTCTCTTGACTTTTTTTCTCTCTCCCACCATAAGACACCATGCACCAGGGAGATCCTTCAGCATTTAGGAAACTTCGAGAGGGCTCTGGGGAAACAAAACTGTCTGTCTACTCAGTTAGGTTTATTTATTTTTCTGAGTAACCCTAAAAGGTATTCTTACTACTAATAAAGTAGAAAACTAATAAAGTGTTTCTGCTTCAAAGGTAAATTCAGATCATTTAACTTGTATTATATATTTGGAAACAGAAAGGGGAAGTAGTTGATGCTTGCCCCAATAGAATATGTAAGCTTTCTCCAGTTTAATTCTCTGAAAAATTGTTGACCTCAATTCCCATCCTTCTCACCGTACAAGTATTCAGTACATTTTTGAATTCACATCTTTCTTCTATATCTTTTTTCTTAAAATATATTTTTATTGATTTCAGAGGGGAAGGGAGAGGGAGTGAGAGAGAGAAACATTAATGATGAGAGAGAATCAGTGATCGGCTGTCTCCTGCATGCCCCATACTGGGGATCGAGCCCATAACCCTGGCATGTGCCCGGACTGAGAATGGAACCGTGACCTCCTGGTTCATATGTTGATGCTCAACCACTGAGCCACGCCGGCCTGGCTTTCTTCTATCTCTTGATGGTATTTTCACTTTTCTCCTGCTGTCCATGAACCTGCCAGATTCTAGAGGACCTCTGTGGTACCTTTTTCATCTATCACTGCTTGGTTGACATTCCTGACATAAATAGCTGTGTGGTAAAAAATTATCTAGCCACCTTAAAGGGTTTCAGATCTGGAAGGGGAGTCAAATAATTTGTGAATAACCTATGATACTCCCTCTAGGTACCAAATAATTTTAGTTTCCCTGAAATTCATTACTTCATTAGTATAATATATACATTATATATATATACACATATATACATATATATAAATACATATATACATATATATGTTAGGCATTCTTTCAAAATCAAACTGCAGGGATAACAAGGAGGGCTTTCACTGTAAAAGAAGACAAACGTACTTTTGCTAGCTCTAAATATTCCAAACATGGGGCTTCCATGGTTCTTGTTAGGGGATCTAGAATATCACATCAAGCCTAGCATTACCCATGTCTCCCAAGTGAGAGTAACTCACAATATTTTGTACTTACCTTATGACTTTCATTTAAGGATCTCCAAGATCGGTGACTACCTGTGCTTTAAATTGGAGAATAAAGTTCAGTTGTTTGTCTATTGATACGTAATAAATTAGGACACTATTTTCTATTCCCCAGTTCCATTTTAACTTTTAGAGACCAAATGTTTTAAATCTTTCAACAGACTGTTGAGTCTTTTTATCCTTAATAAATGTTAAAGGGGAGATAAAATCCCATTGGTATGTTATTATTATAAGCAATGACATTAGCCCCATTGAAATAAGGAAATCTTTTACTACAACCCTATGTAATCTTTTTCTTTTTAACCCCCATTCATTTCTGATTTTGCCCTTTCCCTGCACCCATCTTCCTCTATCTTCAGCTCTTTTGGTGGCTACATCATTTATTTGGGGTCTGGCTGCCAATTTCCTTCCACCAGAGTCCTTCTGATGCCAGCGCAGCGGGAACGCTCCCATGCCCGTGCCTTTAGTCAATATATGAAGTCTGATTTGTGTCAGATTGGGAGGTGGGGGTCAGAGCCCTCAGTGTTACAAACCATTTAAAACCCCTTCAAATGTTCAAAGGAACGTATGAATAAAGATTCCGTTTCTGGCATTTCATTTGAAGCATAGGCTATGGCTATTGTACCTCTTTCTTTAATAACTGATGTATTTTATTTAAACTCATGGAAACAGACAGGAGTCACCCTGGCTCTGCCCAAGAATACCAACAAAACCTCTCACAATTCATTTCTTGACTCTCAAGAAAATATGTACAGAGACGAGAATGCAACCTAGAAGGGCTCTATGCTTTGAATATGTTCTTCTTAGGAAATGTGGTGTTTTAGAGTGTGGCTGTAACACCTACATCTAGTATTTGTTTCATAAATACCCAGATGGGCTCCTATTCTGCTCTGCAGACTTGGATGCTGCTGGTGGTGGTTATCCTTAATGAAAACGGCTAAGATTTGTTGAGTACAACTGCACTATGTTAGGGTGGGTATTGTTGTTAACCTCATTTTTCACAAGAGGGAATTTAGACTCAGAGATTGAATAACCTTCCCAAACTCACAGCATTTAACTCCTATCCCTTGAATACATTTCAGTGACTTTAGGGCAATAGGCAAGATAGAGAAAAATGATGACAGTCTTGAAACACTTAGACATTTCCTTCTTTATATGTAGTCATCGTTTAGCTCAAGTTTTCCTTAAGTTCTGACAACAGAACTTAAGCGTTCTTAAGAGTATAGTTAATTTAATATTTATCCAAGAAGAAGCCTTGACACAGAATGCCCACCAGCTAGTGTGTAATTGAATAAGGTCCTGAGCCACCTTGCGCTGTGCTGGGCTCCTGTTCCTCTGGTGATGGTTGGCTTTGTCCTGCCATTCCGGTGGCAGCTCTTCTGAGAGGCCCAGTTACCATCTACCAGGATTGGAGAGATCTTATCTCTTCTTCTACTCACTCCAAGAGAGAGGGTAACCTGCCTGTCTTGTCTGCTGCCAGCTAGAGTGGTCCCTGGTCTATGGCGGGTACTCCAGGAAGATTTGTTAAAGGGGTAAGACTTCTCTTCCAGGCCAGGACCAGTGCTTCCTCAAAGCTCTCGAACAACCCCTTTGACTTCATTGCAACTAATCAGGCACCAGGTGGGACAAACAATTCTTATATTTGCTTAAATTCTCACAGGGTTCCAAGAGCTCCCCCCTTGCCAATATCCTATAAAATAAGGAGTGTCTTTTTAGAACAGCTTCCTAAAAGTCAAGGTCACAGAGTGGTTGGATGAAGGCTCAGTAAAAACAGTGCAGAAATCAAAGTTGATTTACAGTGTCTTCAGTCTATATTTTTGGAGGACTTTTCTCCATTTGTTTTCTGTTGTTATTGTTCCCCCCAAATATCTGAGCTCTCTTTTGCAACCTGAGCTAGGTCCTAGGAAAGCAAACAAGGGGCAGAGGTAGAAGGGAAGACAAGCCCACGAATAACTAACTTCTATACAAAGATAAGTGCAATGAGTGTATGTAAGATATCGAGATTAGTATCAGAGAAAAGTATATAGGAAGTGCAGTAGAAGTACAGAGGAGAGATGAAGACTGGGGGAGTAAATGAAAAGTTCACCAAAGCCCTAGGAGGTTTGGCTTAGTGGATAGATTGTCCGCCTGTGGACCAAAGGGTCCCGGGTTCGATTCTGGTCAAGGGCACATACCTTGGTTACAGGCTCCTCTCTGGTCTGGGACCTCCCTGGTCAGGGCGCATGTAGAAGGCAACCAATTGATGTGTTTCTCTCATATCGATGTTTCTCTCTGTCTTTCCCTTTCTCTTCCACTCTCCCTAAAAAATCAATGGAAAAATAGCCTCTGGTATGGATTAACAAAACAAGAATAGTTCACCAAAGATGTGACATTTAACCTGGGATTTTAAGTTTAAGTCAGGCAGGAAAGAAGGGGAAGAAGAGCATTTAGGCAAAGGAACCAACATAAACAGAGGCAAAGACAGCATGAAACTGTTCTAACTACAGGGAGAAAGAAGTTAGTTCTGTGTGAAGCACAGGGCATGCTTTATGGGGAAGGGCAGGACTTGATGCTCCAAAAGTAGGTTGGTCCAGATGTGAAGGATTCTCTGTGTTGGGCAGAAGTTGGAACTTTTTCCTGATTGGATAGCAATCAGAGGTCTTTAAACACGGATGTGGCCTGTTGGTTTAGGGCTTCACAAAGATGCCCCTGACAGCAACGTGAAGGGGAGTGGCAGACCCATGGCAGTGTTGCTGGATTGGAAATCCACTGGAAAGATACACTTGGCAGAAATGAATGCACATTCAATCAAAAATGGTTTAATGTAGAGCAAAAGGGAAAGAGAACATCAGGCTGTAAACTGAGTATCTGGGTAGATATTTTCTCCAAAATCTTTTAGTTGGAGAAGATCTAATTTACCTAACCTTTTAGACGAACTACTAAGCCACATGTTAACTCTCCAATTTACATATTAGTCATGTAAAAAAAATTTGTCTAAAAGAAGCAGCCATCATTAAGTAGGCCCTTTGTCTGGACAAAGAGGCTTCTTGGTATTTGAAATCATGTCTACTCATCTGTCACACTCACACTGGTGGCCCTGTTCAGAGGGAAGTTCAGACCCTGTGCAAGGCTGCTGGGGCGTTCCCTGCTTTTCCTTCCATGATCCCCAAAGCAGAAAGGAGGATGTCTTGGAGAAGCCGGGTTAAAAGATCCCTGGGGGCAGTGAGACGGAGATATATGTTGATGGTTCAGGGCAGCCTGCCACAGCCAAGCCACAAGATTACATCGTGTGGGGAGTAGTCCTAAAAGCCAATGTTGCTGTCACAGTTCCATCTTAATTTTTATCAGCTGGATATGGATGAAGCTTCATGGTCCTATACTTAATGCTTTTGCTCAGATCTTTGGCTAACCGATGTTTTTCCGTGACTTTTTGACAGTTATTTTTGTTCAATAATGAATAATAAAGTGAGATTTACCATCTGTGTATGACAGCATTTGTTTTATTTTGACATTTCTTTTCTGGACAGCAAAGGTTTTATAATTAGCTTTTCCCTCTGCCAAAAAACATTCTGAAAAACCATTTCCCTGAAAAAAATGTTTCATAGTTTCCTTTTTACTAGTTGCAGTCATCTTATTTGGATTTGGAAGTTTTTTAATAAGTCAGTCAGGAAATGACACAAGAAAATTTTCTTTTGAAAATTAATTCTTTACAAGAACAAAAATTAACTTTTGCCCAAAGAAAATTAGGAGAGAAAATGAAAAGAAATATGTTTGAAATGGTGGTGGTTCCATTATCTTTTAAAAAAATTTTTATTGAGGTAAATTTGGTATATAACAATATATAAGTTGATATGTATATATATTATATAAAGTTTGTACATACCACTATATAAGTTCCACTGTAATTCAACATCTGTATGCTCTACAAAGTAATCACCCCAAAAGACTAGTTACTATCTTTCAGCAATATTATATGCCCCTTTCATTTTTGTCAGACTTAAGTGAGCAATATTAAAAAAAAACCCTCTTCTACCTTGTTTCAAATGAGCTTATTTGATTCTTGCTGTTACCCTGACCAGTTTTGTGTCCAACTTGTTGAAATACTGGGGAGAATGTGCTAAGATTGATGGATAGCACCCTATTTTCAAAGGCCTAATAACCTGCAGCCATCAGCCTGGTGCTGCCTGTGGAGACGCAAGCCTCCCCACCCCACCCTGCCTACAAAGCTGAATTGCCCTCTTCACGCAGCCACATCCACAGTTGGCTCTGTGACAGGGGAGCCGAGGAGAACAAGTTGCAGGTGTGTTAATTACTAGTGCTTTATCTCTGGAGTGCTCAAAAAAAAAAAAATGTGGAGGAAGCCACATTGATAACCGACGGTAGAATGGCTTATCATTGCTAATGGCAAAAACATCACACTGAGCTAATGGCAAAAACATCACACTCACTGCGCTGGCACACTCCCCTAACACTATGAGGAAACACCTTCCAGCTCCTACAGTAGCAACGGTGGCCAAGTTCTCTTTCCAGCCTAGAGTGTTTTCCTTTCCAAGTCATTCCTAAGGACTGCTCCTAGAATCCGATTCCAGACGCAGCCACCCTTACCCCATCTTCTCCACTCTATTCCCACCACCATCATTATCCAACGTTTGTATTGAGCATCAACAAATATGTGCAACTGGAAGAGACATTTTAGAATCTCAAAAGTGCATCTATTTAAAATGGAGAAAATAGACATCTTCTACAGACATTAGGCCAGTAATGTTTATAACAAGCCAGACAATAGAGCGAGATAACAGTGCTGTCTCAGCCATTTTTGTTCTCATGGGTAGAATGTAAGCATTTCTATCCAGTATATTTCTGTATCATGAACAGCACCTTTTTTAAAATTTTAATATGTTGATTATGGGTCACATACTCTAGAAGTATAAGGAACATGGAGGAATCCCTTTGTCTAAAGATGGTGCCCTTGTTTTGAATATACAGGTCAGCTCATGTGAAATAGAATGTGTATTCAATGCACTGGCTTGGGTGACTGTTGGGGCCTTGGGCTTTTTTAAGAAGAGATATGAGGTTTGAGGAGAGGTTCTTGTGAGTCTGTGACAGCAGCTGGGATTGCTTGCCCCCAACCAAGGTGTTGGAGAATTGTTACCTTCATCTCATCTAGCTCAAGACTCTTCTCCCTCCCTTCACAAAGCAGAGAAGAACAGAGTACCAGGTGTGTTAAAGGCTAAATTAGAAGCCACCTTGGCAGTAGATCCTTGAATTTCTTACCCACCAACAATAGCGATTCTCTTCCAAAGGGAATGATCGCCTTGAAAATGCTCTCCTTCTGCTCTATCACAGGAAGAGTGCACACTTGGCTGAGGTTGACTGCTTATGGTTCCACAGGGAAGCGAAGCTTTCTGTGGCCTAAGGTCTAAAACCCCCTCTACATCAAGAACGTCAGGAGCATGGCCCTCTGGGAGCATGGTACCTGGAGATTCACACAGACCTTGTTTGAATCCTACATTTCCCAGTTATTGGTTTAGCCTTTTCACATCTCACTTGGTAAAGCAACAAAATGATTATAACACTAGACTATTTGGGTTGTGAACATATTAGCTACCATTTACTTAGTGCTAAGGTTGTGCCAGGTACCCAACCCAGCAATGATCATAAAAGGTGTCATTTACATTTTAGTCATATAGAATGAGTCTCACCAGAATACATGAGATAGCAATTATTATCTGCACATGAAAGGTAAAAAAAAAAAACACCCCAAAACTGAGACAGCCTATTGTCCCACCTCACACAGCTAGTGAGTGACTGATATCAGGCTTCCAATCTGTCAGACTCTGGATTCTGTGAGAGGTAATATGAAATTAAAGTGGTGCCTGGTGCATAGTAGGTGCTTGCTTAACACATATTAGTTCCCTTTCCTTCCATGTGTATCCTGTGGCTTTGAAAGATCTTGATTTCTGTGTTAGATGTTTATTTGTAAGGTTCTGTAGAGCAGGTCTGTATTACTGCCCCCATGTGGTTCATTTGGATAACAGTGGTTTTTTTTAAAAAATGTTTAATTAAAGTAGTATAATATACATGCAAATAAGTGTTATTTAAAATAGGTCTCTAATGTCACCTAAGTGTGTGGATAGTTTTGAAGATAAGATGATTCTACAACCTCACTACACAAGAAATAACACTTTTTACTTTGTACAGTCCAGCTTCATTTCTAATTGAGCCCTAACTGGCTGGTAGGATACTTAACCTCGGTCACACTTGCAGCTTCTCTCCTGGCCTCACCAAGGTCTTCCATTCCTTCAGCTGTCTTGGAAGAAAACCCTTCTCTCTCCTGGCACAGCGCACGATGAAGCTTTCTGTTTTGCCATCATCCTGTCGAGAAGAGAAGAATTTTTCTTGCAATTATTTTTTCCACCCAACTGCTCTGTTTGCAGAGACATTTAGCCCACTAGAGAAATCTTCAACTTTCACACTTAAGAAAGAGTTCAAATCACCAGGGAGTAGAATGTTGGTTCAGTTACCAGTTTAAATGTGAGAAAACGTTTCCAAGAGGAAAATAAAAAGGTCCGCTGTCCCCACTTATCAGGAGCTTTAAGTTGCTAAGTGAAACTCATTCACAGGTTTCATTTCATGTGCCAGGAGGGCTCAGCTTACCTGGATTCATCGTCTTGTGTTATACCAAGCGCAAGCATATACTTAAAACCCTGTGCCTCAACTCCAGTTGAAAAATAAAAAAAATATATTAAAAAAACAACAACAACAACCCAATGCATTGATTAGCACAGGGCTCCACCCCAAGCAGTCACTCTCAGGGGACATCTTTGTTTTTCAGTGGCCCTATCCACAGAGGACTGATTGGTCTCCTGTCAGATCTGGTTATGTCTGTGTGATGGAGGGTAGTTTTCAGAGGGAAAAGGGTAGTTGGTACAGGAGAGGGTAAGGAGGAATTTATATTTTTTAGTTCTTAAGCACCCTTTATAACAACAAACACAGAAGTCTTCCATTCTTAAACATTGTCCTAATGCCAACATCTAATTATATTTCAGATAACGGTGGGCAGACTTTGGCCGGAGGCAATAACTGGCCCCTTCGAGGAAGAAAGTGGAGCCTGTGGGAAGGAGGCGTGCGAGGGGTAGGCTTCGTGGCCAGCCCCTTGCTGAAACAGAAGGGCGTGAAGAACCGGGAGCTCATCCACATTTCCGACTGGCTGCCAACTCTGGTGAAGCTGGCCGGGGGCAGCACAAATGGTACCAAACCTCTAGATGGCTTCGACGTGTGGAAAACCATCAGGTACCTGTGCTTCTTTTTCTTTTTCCTCTCAGGACAGACCCTCTAAGAACAGCTCCATTCAACTGAGTGAGAATGATAGCTTTTTGTGAAAATGATAGCTCAGCTTACAAATAAATGATTTTTTTTTTAAAAAAAGGCCTTTAGAAATATTGTAAATATTTTTTTCGGGTTTTTGATTCATAGACCTCTTTGGAACTGAAAGATGTGAACTTACAGGAAAAAGGTACCTAAACATATGCACAAAAATTTAGATAGCATTTATTTTTATGATATTAGACATTGGTTACACTTTCTACCTATGTGATTGTGTGTTACGTGTTGTTGAGTCATCTCTGACTCCTTACAAGTCTATGAATGAGTGATGTTCACAATGCTCTGTTCTCCACAGCATAAGGCTTCTTTTATTGAATCAGTCCATCTTATATTTACTCTCTTTTCCTGATGCCTTGTATTTTTGTCCAGCATTACTGTCATTTCCAAAGACCCTTTCCTTCTCATGATGTGCCCAAAGTAGAATAGCTTCAGTTTTGTCATTTTTGCCTCCACCGATGGTTCAGGTTTAATTTGCTCTAGGACCCACTAGTTTGTCTTTCTGGTGGTCCAGGGCATCTGGAGACCTCTCCTCCAATATCAAACTTCAAGTGTATCAATTTTTTTCCTATCAGCCTTCTTCACCGTCCAACTTTTGCATCCATAGTAGTATTTGGGAGTACAATGGTGTCGATGATCTTAGCCTTAGTCTCTCTCTAATCTTCCCTAATTCTTTCATTGCTGCCCTTGCAAGTCTCAGCCTTCTCTTGATTTCACATAGAAAAATGTGAAAAATATTTTTTACAAACCTCTGCCTCTCTCACTTATTTTTAATGCAAAATTAATACCTACTTCATGATAAAAAAGAAATAAAAACTCCCAAGCAGAGCAAAACTTGAACTTCAGTTCAGCTTATCACCAGCTTTCACCATGAAGGCTACTGAAGTTGGACTAAAAAAGTAGGAGGAAGTTTTGAGTGGATTTAATATGACAACATAGTGTCATGCTTGGCATCCAGTTAGTTTTGATGTGTGTGTGTGTGTGTGTGTGTGTGTGTGTGTGTGTGTGATAAACAGGTTATAAAACCCAGCTTCCAAAAATGAGAGTAGGCTTGAGTTGAGAAGTAGTTGAATTCATTTTGAATAATTTCCTCTGCCCCCAGTTCACTGAGTTTATTTTCTTTGACTAAGTCCAAGTCATTGATGTTCATCCATATCACCAAGCTGTGGATTGTAAGTCCACATGTCAGTCTTAAGATTCTCTTGATCAGAAGTAACCTTTGGCACTTGTTTGCTTCTGCCTGCAGAAAATTTGGAAAAAGTTTAGTTCCTTAACTCCAGATTTGCAGAAACTCTGTCTTCAGTGTTAGAACACTGAACTCCTACTGACCAGTCTCTTATAAACAGAGGTCTCCATCCTTGAGCATGCATAGTGTTTGTTGGCTGCAGGGCTTTACCCAAAAGGTATGGTGGAAAACATTGTCCAAGCATGTTAAACCATGAGGAAGTGCATGCTCCTTTTCTATTTTTTAAAAAAGTAAAATTGCTGCCCAGTGTTTAATCAAGAATTTGATGACTTTCCTCTAGAAATCCAGCAAATTTCCCTTTAGTAGGTGAAGAACCGCTCTTATTATGCTCTCCTTTCTTGATAAAAAGATCCTGAAAAAAGTAATGTAGCCCCCTCGTCTATGAAGTCGTTGCTTCACACAGCATCACAAGCCTTCCTTTAGTGTCAGTGGCAGAGCGCCTGGCACCCGTACCCGCTGACCCAGAAAGCCATCGGTCAGATGGACATCTGGAGCCTCTTTTCCAAAGCCCCAGAAACACGTGGACAGCCAAATGCCAGAAACACATCATCTGTGCCCAGAGTTCTGCAAATTTTTTTCCAGTCACATATTTACTTGGAAATACCATTTCCAAGATGATGATAGTTATTGAAAATTTCAGTAAGGTCTGATGAAATAGGAATGCCAGTAATGGGTGAAAAATAGAGTTGGCTGTGCTGAGAGCACCAGAGTTTCACTAGTTGTCTAGTTATCAATTCCTCTTAGACCCGCTTTAAAATATTAAAAAGTTAGGATAAATAGCAGTTCTGGAGTGAGTGACATTATTTGCAATAGAAGCTCTTTCAACTGCTTCCATTTTTTTTCTGTTCCAAGCCACAGACCTTGTTTGTCATTTATAGGGGACATGACTTCTCCAAGCTCTTTCCAATTCCAATATTACCAACACGCCTTTTATTACATGCCTTCCCCATTCCTCAGTTCCTAATTTTAATTAATCTTTTGATTGGCTGGTTAATATTTTCAAGTAATTTTTAGTAAAGGTACACAAATAGTGAGTTCTTTCAGTCTTTGCATATGAAAAAATATCTATTACCTCCAAACATAAATAATAATTTGACAATTCTTGTCAAATCTTTTCTCCTCAGCATTCTATAGACATTGTTTTATTGTCTCTTTTTAAAAATATTGTTTTATTGATTTCAAAAAGGAAAGGAGAGGGAGGGAGAGAGAGAAACATCAATGATGAGGGGATCATTGATCTGCTGCCTCCTGCACACCCACTACCAGAGCTTGAGCCCACAACCTGGGGCATGTGCCCTGACCAGGAATTGAATGGTGACCTCCTGATTCATAGGACCACACCTAACCACTACACCAGAAGGGCGCTTTGTTGTCTTTTGATAAGTACTATTCTAGAAAAGTGTAACACTTTTACCTGCAAATAAATATTTTCTCCTGTATTCTTTTATCATTTCTTTTCTTTTTATTTTATCTATATGAGAAGATGACTGTTAGCTGAACCTACTGTGGTAATAATTTCACAATGTATATAAATCAAATCATCATACTGTATGCCTAAGCTTATACAGAGATGCATGTCAATTATTTCTCAGTAAAACAAATAAACAAATAATGTTTGCCCAGCCAGCATAGCTCAGTGGTTGAGCATTGACCTATGAATCAGGAGGTCACGGTTCGATTCCCGGTGAGGGCATATGCCTGGTTTGTGGGCTCAATCTCCGGTGTGGGGCATGCAGAAGGCAGCCAGTCAATGGTTCTTTCTCATCATTGATGTTTCTATCTCTCCCTCTCTCTTCCTCTCTGAAATCAATAAAAATATTTTTTAAAAAGTTGTTTAATCTTCTTTAAAATCTTAAAAAAGCTGACATTGCAATCTTGGTGCCTGACAAGGTAGAATTTATGTCAAAATTATTGATAAATACAGTGATGGCAATGGTGAATATGGTGATTTCATTTGACCCATGTATTTAGAAGTATGTTGTTAATTTCCAAATATTTCAGGTTTTCTCTAATGATATTGTTGATGTCTAGTTTAATTCTGTTTTGGTCAGGGAACATACTTATTATTTCAATTCATTTAAATTTAAGACTTGGTCTTTCTTGGTGTTTGCCATGTGGACCGGAAAAGAATGTGTATTCTGCAATTTTTAGGTGCTGTATTTTCTCTTTATGATCCAGTCAGAAAATATTTTATTTTAGTAAATATTTATTGCTATGCGTTGCTATGACTGGCATTTTTATTCTTAGTTTTGTCATATTATTTTGTGTAATATTTACTTTTATCTTTGATCTTTTGTTTGTTAGTTCTTTTAATATTTAGAATGATGTATATTTTATTTCATTGTTAGCATTATACTATTATCTTTATATAATCCTCTCAGTCCCTTTTTTAGTTAATCCTCACCTGAGGATATTTTTCCATTGATTTTTAGAGAGAGTGAAAAAGCAGGGGAGAGACAGAGAGAGAGAAACATCGATGTGAGAGAGACACATCGACTGGTTGCCTCCTGCACGCACCTGACCAGGACTGGGGATCCCGCCTACGACTGAGGTACATGCCCTTGACCAGAATTGAACCTGGGACCCTTCAGTCCTCAGGCCGTCACCCTATCCACTGAGCAAAACCAGCCATGGCTCAGTCCCTTTTTTAAAACTTAGGTTCTGCTCTTTGGTTTGTCAGACTAAAATGGCATCTTTAACTCTATGAGGAAATCAATTAGCTTATTCAACTTTACCCTTTCTCTCACCCTTTTCTGCCAGTTTTATTTTTAGTCATATTAATTCTGCTGTGTTAGAGCATATAATATATATAATATTGTTTTTCTATCCTTACCCACAATTTTGTTTTAGCCTCAGTTCTACAATATATTAAATGCTAAGCACGCATCCATTTCTAAAGTTTTTCTCAATTATCTCTTAGTTGGAGGAATTCATTCTTTAATAGATTTCTCAGGATTCTTAGAATTTTTGCATATCTATTAAAACATTTTCTACAACCTTTAGAATTGATTAGTTGAACTGATATAAAATTCTTATCTCCTACTGTCTTTCCTTGACTTTCTTGAAAATCTCACCCTGCTGTTTACTTGTTTTGTATGTTGCTGTTGATAAGTTTAATGTCAACCTGATTTTATTTTCTTTGCAAGTGACTTGGTCCTTTTGCCTGGAGGCCCAGAAGACTTATTACCACTACTATTATTATCTAAAGTCTAAGACTTTTACTTGATATGCTTCAAAGGTAGCCATGTTCCCAGTCAATATTTCCAGATACACATTGTACATTGAGGTCTTTTATTTCAGAGATTTTTAAATTATAGTTTTAAATATTATGTTTTATTGTTTTGTGTTTCCTCTTCAGGGACTTCAATTATAGGTATTATTTAATCTTATTTATGTAATTTTTGTTTCTATCAATTTCCCTCTGATCCTTTTTACTTTTTAATTTGAATTATCTTCTCTGTTTTCATCTTTAGTCTCTATCTGCTTTTATACACCTTCAGTTATACTAGTATATCATACTAGAGGCCCGGCGCATGAAATTCGTGCATGGGGGCAGGGTGTCCTTCAGCCCAGCCTGTACCCTCTCCAATCTGGGACCCCTCAAGGGATGTCTGACTGCCCGTTTAGGCCTGATCCTACTGAGCCTAAACGGGCAGTCGGACATCCCTCTCACAATTCAGGACTGCTGGCTCCCAACTGCTCGCCTGCCTGCCTTCCTGATTGCCCCCAACCGCTTCTGCCTGCAGCCTGATCACCCCCTAACCACTCCCCTGCCAGCCTGTTTGCCCCTAACTGCCCTCCCCTGCAAGCCTAGTCCCCCCTCAACTGCTCTCCCCTGCAGGCCTGGGTCCCCCCCAACTGCCCTTCCCTGCAGGCCCGGTTGCCCCCAACTTCCCTCCTCTGCCGGCCTGGTCACCCCTAACTGCCCTCCCCTGCAGGCTTGATTGTCCCCAACTGCCCTCCTTGCAGGCCTGGTCCCTCCCAACTGCCCTCCCCTGCTGGCCTGATCGCCCACAACTGCCCTCCCTTGCAGGCCTGGTCCCTCCCAACTGCCCTCCCCTGCAGGCCATCTTGTGGTGGCCATCTTGTGTCCACATGGGGGCAGCCATCTTTGACCACATGGGGGCAGCCATCTTTGACCACATGGGGGCAGCCATCTTGTGTGTTGGAGTGATGGTCAATCTGCATATTACTCTTTTATTAGATAGAGGCCTGATGCACGGGTGGGGGCCAGCTGATTTGCCCTGAAGGGTGTCCCAGATCAGGATGGGGGTTCCCTTGGGGCGTGGGGTGGCCTGGGCGAGGGGCCTGTGGTGGTTTGTAGGCTGGCCATGCCCCCTGGCAACCCAAGTGGAGGCCCTGGTATTTGGGATTTATTTATCTTCTATAATTGAAACTTTGTAGCCTTGAGCGGAGCCAAGCCTCCTGCTCACTCCATGGCCGCAGCCATTTTTGTTGGGATTTATTTATCTTCTATTATTGAAACTTTGTAGCCTTGAGTGGAGACCTGGGCCCGCCAGGGTGTGCGGAAAGCTTGGCTTTCTCCATTGCCTGGGAAACGCAAGCCTCCTGCTCGCTCTGTGGCTGCAGCCATCTTGGTTGGGGTTAATTTGCATACTTGCTCCTGATTGGCTGGTGGGCGTGGCTTGTGGGTGTAGCAGAGTGGTGGTTAATTTGCATATTACTCTTTTATTAGATAGGATCCCTTCATTTCTGAGATTTTGTCTTTTCTTTTAGTTTCTTCCTTTAGTTCAGTGTCCAAGTTTTTAAATTTTTAATTTGTGGTATTTTTTATATTGGCAGTTCTGATTTAATTATCTTTGATTCATGTTGAAATGTCATGTTACCGTTTTCTTCTGCTGCTTTTTTCCTCCCGTAGTAGGGGAATGTTTTTATTTGCAAAAAGTTTTTAATTCCCACTTTTTTTTTATTCCTATGCTAACATTGTTTAGATGCTGCTCCTGCACTTTCCAAGCCACTTCCTCTTGACTTCTCAGTAGCCATCTCTCTGATCCGCCAGGCATGAGACTGCATCAGAATCATTGTGGGGTTTATTTTACTAGACATGCTCTGAGTCCCTTCCCCTCTTGTACACCTCACTGTCCTTTGCATAATTCCCATCTGACTCTAATATTAAAGATGGACACCAGCACTGAGTTTTCGGGTCTCAGGTGGTTGTTTAAACCCTATCCAGAGTTTAAATATGTTCTGTCTCCTGCTTATGTTGTGGGCTTGGGTGTTAGGTGATTTTACTCTTTCCTTTTCAGTATGTTGTTTTGTTGTTTTGTTTTTTCTCAGAAAAATGTGTGGAGAGATTCAAATTTAGATGGCCACCAGTATTCTGTGGAAATCTGGAAACTCACATGTTCTTGGGCCCTTGCACTCGTTTAAGACAAACAGCACTAGAAACGATAGTTGAAGCATGATAAGTATGGTTGGTAATAAAGATGATAGGGAACTTCAGCCAGTAGCTCTGCCTTCAGAGACTGCCAAGTGACTATATATGTTTTTAAGTTAAAGCAGAACGTTTAAAGAATGATGTGTTATTTTTTTGATTCCCTACTTTACCCTTTTTGACAAAAGAGCTCTCCCCTGTGCCCCTAGTTTATACGAGTAGAGCTCTGCATGCCGGTTTAGATTTCTTCTGTAGTTAGGTGCTCTTTTCTAGGTGCGACATGTCATGCTAGTTTCTTCTGTTTACTCCCATGTGGTCTGGTGTTTGCTGCTGGGTGGAAATAGGGAGGGATGCTGCCTGGGGGCGAGGGAGGAAGGACAGAAGGCTTGCTTTGAAGCCTGCTAACGGGAGAGCATTGCCTATTTTTTATGCTGCTGCCCCTGAGTCCTCTACCTAAAGGTAGACAGAATGACACCATCTTCTTCTGTTTTCCTTGGGATCAGGTTTTGATTCTTCTGGTGGAATCCAAGAATATGTTGTTAATCTCTGCAGCACTGGCATTAGGGACATTCCCTCGGGACTTTGGCATCTGGTCTTCTCTTTATTTTCCAGCACTGTTGCCAGTTTTCATCTCTTTGTAATTCTTCATGAGTTTTATAATGGAAATTGGAATAAAGGCATATTAGACCCTGCTGGTTTGCCTAGATACTAACCCAAAAGAACTACCAATTATTTTACATTAATGAGTAGGAAAAAATTATATTAAGGGCATGATTCCATCATTTTTTATAATATTACTTAATATTGTTTCTTAAGTAGCCTACTTAAATTTTTTAATAAGATTCCTTAATAAAAATGACATGAAAAAATTCTCTCCTCATATTTAACTTTATACAAATGAATTTTCTCATTAAATATAGTCAAAATTTTATCATTTCCATGCCTAAACTCTTTATTTGTAACAATGTTTGCATGTTAAAATGGCTTTTCAAGGAGCATGGGATTTACACAAACCCAGTATCACGCACACCCACATAACAAAGAACGTAAGTACTGTAAGATATTTATAATGGTTAAAAATGTGAACTCTGTGGTTATATTTGGTTCAAATCCTGTCTCCATTTATGTTTTGTGTGATCTGGGCAAGTTACTTAACAACTCTAAGCATCAGTTTCCTCATGTGTAAAGTGCACTATTAGTGGTGCCTGCCTCATAGGCACTTATAGGAGGATTTAGTAAAAGAATCTTTATAAAACACTTAGCACAGTGCCTGGGACATAGTAACAGCACTATATTTTGAAGTGAAGATGATGATGATGAAGATGCTTACAAAGGGTTAATAGGATGGACATTACTATGCAGGTATTTGTTGAATTTCTTTTTAATTAGTAACTTTTTTTTCAAAATTTCACCTCAGAAAATATTGCCCTGGCTGTTTCTCTTTGTAAAAATTTGATACTGCCTTACAGGGTGTGTCTTTTTATGACAGATGGCCACTAGCTAGTGGTAAAAGAAGTATGGAATGTAATAGCGTTTCACTTATTTATGGGAAATGTTTTACTGCCCCACCCTTCAACTGGTTGGAAAATGAAAGTCAAAAACTGGAAACTCTATTTATAAATGGACAGTGCTGTGATCTCAGTGTCTGAAACTGTAGACTTTTAGAAAATATTTATAGCATATTGGAAACTAGTCACTGATCAATTTCTCCTTGTCCTATTTTTTAAAAAAATAATCCAGAAAATATGAAATTTGAGGTAAATTAAAATTGAATACTGAAATGTATCAGTCTTTAAGACAAGAGGATGGAGAAAAACTCTTAATAGAGACATTTGAAGTCAATAGAGATATTTGTTTATTAGTGTCAAAAATTAAATGAAATAATGCATGTAAAGTATTTAAAATGGTAACTGCTCTATAAATGCTGGTCACTATTATTCTAATTAGCTCAGCCAAAGACCCCCAAGTGACTCCAGTTTGATTGTCATGGACATGTGTGCGACGTGCCCATTTCACTGGTTTAGAGGTTGGTGTCCATCATTACGTGGTCATTGTGAACTGACTGCCTTCGCCACTAATGCATGCGAGGCAGGAGGTGAGCACTGTGCAGTAAGGATCCCTGAAGAGTCCCGTAGGTGCTTACCTAATTAGAGAACTCTCCTTGGTTCCTATCAACCTGGAGCCCAAAGAGCTTCCATCATAGAAACACCCCTTCCCTTGGTTCACCTAAAAACAAGGAACTTGTGTGAGTGTTGAAAAATCACTTACTATAAACATCATCAATCATTATGCAGAGATTTACATTCCACAAATGGAATCAACAGTCCAGTGGAGGTAGTGTTGCTTATACAGCTAAACTGTGCCATCTGCCTAAACTGAAAAATAAGGAAAATTCCTAGATAACAGATTGCAACGTATCTTTTTTATATGCAGCTCATCGTGGGTAGAATGTGTGCCTTAGCCTTATTTGACACTGATACTTTTCTAAAGAGACTCTCACATGGGAGAGAGTATCGCAACAGGCCTTAGAAATTAGTTATAGCTACATCATTGTATTTCATAGGAGAACTCTTGCCAGCAAGAAGAATGGATAAGAATATTAATGTCCATTGTATCTACATATTATTCTTGTGTCTGCATCTCAGATTGTAGCCTTGTATTTGTGGTTGTATTTTTCCCATGTCCGCATAGTCAAAATCTGCATTTTGCAATGAAAGTTGTTGCTCTTAAGCAACCAGCTTACTCAGCACTCAATATATCCCAGGCACTGTGCTAAGTGCTTTACATATGTTGCCTCATTTAATTCATAGCAACCCTGTAAGTTGGTACTTTGATCCACATTCTGCTAGTGAGAAAAACAAGGCTCAAGTTTATATGGCCAGTAATTTGTGGAGTTGAGATGCAAACTCTGAAAGGCATTGCTCTTAAAGACAATGCTATTTTGCATATGAGAAAGCCAGGGCTTCAGAACTAGGCAGAAGTAAGACCATAAACTATTGAAGCAACTGACATTGCCCAGTTTCTAGTGCTTTGGTTGTATGGAAAAGAAACTTGGGAATAATGTGCAAAAGAATAATGAAATACAGTATTTATAGCATTACCTATGCGTACATATAGAAACATAGAGAAGATAGAAGCTAACACATGTTGTAATACAGCAATAATCAATCCCATAAGCATTTTATGAGTTTGATGAGGCCACAATTTATTCTTTAAGATTTTGGTGATCTCAGTTGATAGTTGCTAAAAGCAGTTATGGACATACTAAACACTTTTATTTTAATCCAACCCACTTTGGTACACATACCTTTGAGGAAGAAATTGTATCATATACTAAAACTTTTGTTCTGCATGTGATACTATCAGGAAAGCAAAAAAAAACAACCCATAGAATTAGAGAAAATATTAACAAAACATGCATATAATAAGGGACTTTCATCCAGAAGATGAAAAATATTGGTGATGGGAATTGAAGGGTTTTGTTTGTTTGTTTTAATACATTTAATATATTTAATTTTGTTTTAACATTTCCTTACTTCGCAAATACAACATTGCCAGTCACAACCCAGATTTTCTTTAAATTTCATGGTCCTTAGAATCTCAAACCACTGCTGTGGATAACTAGCTGTGAGTTTGGGGTGTGGATATTGGGCCACCTGAAAACATGGCCTCTTAGCACCTCAGGAGCCTTAACTGGTTATTCAGATATGTACAAATCCCAGGGCATTAACAGCACTTGGCAATCTCCTATTAGATTATCAAGTTCTCCACAGTTCTCTCCCAGTGATTGGAATTGTGTCTAACACCTTCTGTAAGGCTAAGTATATACTAGCAAATGACCTGGGTGCTTCATGTACACCCCACATACATCTGATGTTTATGCTCCCATTTTTTAAGAATACTCTTTTGAGTCACACAACCCATTATATGGCCAATAACTTACTATGTGCCTTGCTCTTCAGCAACGTGAGGGGTTGGACTAAGTGATCTCCAAGGTTTTTTTCCAGTACTATTGTAGGTTGTGATCGTATTTGCATGCATCCTCTTTCTATGTTAAAGAAGTGTATATATATTTCACATGTACTTGTACTAACTATAAGTTCTAAACATGTAGCCAATCTGGACAGGGAAGACAGTAGTTTTTCTCACATAAGCTCATATTCACGAGGCATATTGCATCTGTACTACTGATGCCACCACTTTGACAGATGCTCTTTCTTCATTTCACTGTGAGAATTCAGTATGTTTAAATACAGCTACATTGTCTATTGCAAAAGGTCACAAGACTCATTTTTTTTTAAATACCTTGACACTGAAATTCTTATATAAATGTTCAGTCATTGTTATAATGTAAACAAATGAGGACTACTTGGCGATACATGTTAATTGGCAAATTTGCTATTTTCTACAAGTATAAGGATAGGAAGTATTAAAATCATTTATACCCATTTGAGAGAGGAAATTAACATTTTCTAAAAAATTCTTTTCTAGTGAAGGAAGCCCATCCCCCAGAATTGAGCTGCTACATAACATCGACCCAGACTTTGTGGACATTTCTCCGTGTGAGTACCTTGTTCACTGCTGCTAAACGAAATCTGTGTGGCTCGCGAAGATGGTTTTCTTACCTAATGTGTCTCTAGCCTTGCTTTCTCTTTTTCCACTTGAATTTTCTGGAAAGGTAAAACAGTTCTCCATGGCAGCTGTTGTCTAGTCTCACCGTGGCTTTGGTACCATCAAGCTGAATTCTGGTCTCTGCTCTGCAGACTTACTAACTTTATGGCCTTTGATTAAGCCTTTTCACTCTCCGTGCCTCAGCTTTCCCATGTGTGAAAGGAGAACCTATGAATCTCAGAGGCTCCTTGTCACTGCAAATGTCACATTGTTGTTACCCTGTTCTTACCTGAGAGCTCCAGCCTTCTTCCAGAAAACTCAAGGTCAAATAAGCCATCATGTCATCTGATCAAGCTAGCATCTCTCAGGCATGACTTACTGAGCAACCGTGGAGGTAACTGCGTAAATTAACCCATAGGTAGCTCTCTCTATTCATTCTTCAGGCCACTTAATGCTCTCAGACCCCAACAGGCTGCAGTAGCCCTGTATAAAGCATGCCAGGGGCCTCGGGGTCTGAGCCTGGAAAGCATTATCTGTTCCGCCCTTTGCCCAGGTTCCATCAGATGCCTCACCTGGAGGCTATCTTTAGAAAATGGTGCTCTTACATTTCCTTCATTCACGTCGGTGCTCACATCCCCTCCTTTCTAAACATGGTGGTTCCCCCTCGTTCAGGCTCTCCTTGCTTCTTAGTTCTCTCCAGTCTATGCTAAAAGCCATCACCAGGTCTCCCTGCTCCGAGAATGACCCTCACTCCAGGCACTCCTTGCCATTTCCAAGCATGCAGATCGTCATACTTCTGTGTTGAATATAATTTTCCCTTTGCCTGAAACACTTTCTCTGCCTCTCCACAACTGTTCCCACCCCTTAAAACCAGCCCAGTGTCCCATCGCTGTGACTGCTTTCCATCAGCCCAGAAGGAGCAGCCATCCCTTCCTCTGTGCCCCCTCCACAGGCCTCTCTGTATAGCAGTCATCAGGCTCTCTTGTATGTGCCTTCATTTCCCACTAACCTCAAAGCTCCTGGAAGTCGAGGTCTGTGACTTGTTATCTTTTCCTCCCCATAAGTTACCAAAGAGCCAGCACTTAGTAGGCACTCAGGAATGATTACGTGATGGCTGAGTGGAGAAGAGTTGGGTTGGAATAAAGACCAAAGTGTCAACATTAGACTTGGAAAGGAAAAGGCCCTGAGACAGGCAGGAATGGCTACATTGTGGGGAAATCTCTATGTCTCTTGGAGTAAACTTAGGTGAATGAGGGAGGCAAGGGCAGTTATATGTCCAGCCTGGTAGCTACTGGCCTTATGTGGCTACTGAACACTTGAAATGTAGCTAATGGTGGGTGGAGATGTGCTGTAAGAATAAAATACACATCAGGTTTCGAAGACTTAGTATGAAAAAGTAAAATATAACATATATTTACTACTTGTTGAAATGGCATACTTTGGATATGTTGAGTTAAATGTACTATTAATATGAGTTTTACCTGTTTCCTTTTCCTTTTTAATGTGGCTAATAGAAAAACTTTAATTCCCTATGTATTTCTATTGGTCTAGAAGGGTTATTCTAGAAGGTGCTAGGAAATGACTTGGTCAGCTGCACAAGAGAGCCACAGCTCATGATGGCTATTGTGAGGCTGTACATCGGTGGCTGGTAAACCTTCCTCTGCCCCCACACACCTAGGGAGCTGACAGGGTCCAGTCTCAGTGGGCCACCAGAGCAGCGGTTCTTAACCAAGGACCAGTCCTATCAGAATCTCTCCCGGAGTCCAGAGGAAGCAGGGGGAAGGCAGGAGTGGTTTTTAAAACTTCCGAGTAATTTAATGCGCCGAGTATGCTGCCCACATTATAATGTTTGTAAACTGCTCTGACCCACTAAATCCCATCCATAAATGAAAAGCCTCAGGCCCCCTTCACTCATTAAGATATGTTTTGTGTTGGCACCAGAAATGGGAGCTTACGAACTCTGTTCCGTGTTACCTGGCCATCGCACTGCTTGCTTGACTTTCACTGTCTTCCCCAGAGTGTCCCCAGCTCTCGTGTAAAAGTTAATAAAGGCGTGGGAATCAGAACAGAGAATCGTCTTAGTTTTGGCACCCATAGATTGTAAGGTCTTGAGCAGGTCCCTCCACTTTGCTTGGAGTCAGCTTCCCACATATTAAATATGGACTCACCAAGACCCTTTATTGCTGCTCCACCTTCCCCGTCCTTGAAGCCCATTCCAGGCCTTCCCTGCCAGCCCAGACTCTTGCTCTGACTTCTGTGCACAGTGAGGGACACCGTCGGGCCTTGACATTGATACGGAGCCACATTCACTGTTTGTCCACGGAAACGGGGCAGCGCTCTGTGCTGTCTGTGCCTGCATGCAGCCGAGTGCCCCTCTTATACATGGGCAGCACCATGGGCCTTTGCTCCCAGGTTCATATTCACTGTGCAGCCGTTGGAGAAAGGAGAGCTACCTCTGGGGACCTGCTTCTTTATAGGATGGTGGTATATGCCCATCTCCTTTTCTGTGCAATTAATTTGTAGGGAAAAATTAAATCCAGCTATAGGAAAATATGTATTTACTAGAGGCCCAGTGCACAAAATCCGTGCAAGTGTAGGCCTTCCTTCCCCTGGCTGCCGGCACTGGCTTCCCTCTGGCACCCGGGACCCGGGCTTCCCTCGCAGCCCCGGCTGAAGGACGTCCAGTCTAATTAGCATGTTATGCTTTTATTATTATAGATAGGACAGCAAAGTCTGGAAATCATGTTTATAGAATCTATTTTTTGAATATATTCTAGAGACTTTTGTGGAATAAAATTAGAAAGCAGTCTATATAGGGTATAAATTAAGGATTAACAGTTGAGTCAGTGTTATCACAGCAACATCTCTCTGCTTTCTAACGCCAGCACTTCCCAGATTAGGTGTACTTACAGATAGCAGAGAGGGTAGGGCTCTATCTACACCTTCCCAAAGCCACTTCATCCCTTTCCTCATCTGTGAAGACTGAATTAAATGATGTCTACAGTCCCTTCCAGCTTCAGCATTCTATGGGTCTCTATATAAATAGGACCTTAAGTGAGCAAAGCTGTCCTCAGTTCCTCTCCTTTTTTACCCTGCCAGAAAGGGTGCACTCGTTGACAAGCAGGAATGCAGCCAAAGGCATGGTCGTAATGGGTGAACAGAGCGAAACTGTTAGAAACACTGAAAGTGCTAGAATAATTTGAAATATCATATGATTTTGTTATTACTACATCGTGCCCTCCTTTCTGATCCCTATTCTAAAACATCACTCACCAATCAACTTTTCCATCTGCTCTCTCTTTTTTAGTGGGTCTTGTTGGGAATGGTGGACCAGTGCCTCCTCCTACCACGAATCACAGGACTAGACACTAGACGTGTCACAGGGAAGCCCTGCCTTCTAAGTAGTACCCGATCCCCTCCCAGGCTCACCTCTTGTGTTTAGCAGATACACCTCCTCCCTCTTATTCTAAGAGCATCGGGCACCCCCAGAGGCTCTTCATACAGGTTTTTTCACAGCCACATACCCTTGGTAGCTCTACTTGGTTCTAAAGAGCTCTGGCTCCAAATTCCGTGCTCCCACCCCGGCTCTAGCCTCAGACCAGGAGGAAAAATTAGTCCAAAGGCAATAGATCAACCTGCAGGTCCCAGGCTTGATCTGGGCTGTTCTGAGGTAATGACCTTATCTCACCTGCAACCACAGCCCCCCTGGCAGTCAGATGTGGGATTCTGTGCATCGTTAGCATTCTCACGTGCCTCTGCTGGTGGAACCCACACATATACCTGACGCACATGCACACATGAAGCACTCAGATTCTGCTGATAGAGCTCCACTAGAGACGAAGGGCTCTGACAGATGTTAGCATTTTCCACATCACCAACGGCCAAGTCTTCAAAGTGATCCTGTCCAACTTCGTTACTATTTCATTTAAAGGGCCTCCTCTCTTTAAAGGTTATAATGAGATGTTATTTCTGCTCATGATTACAGGGGAAAGAACACTCTCCCCGCCCTCTCCTCTCTCACGCGCTCATTTTCTGTGGTAAAATTGCCAAATCTTTACTTGAGATCCAAGGTTGTCCCAGTTTGCATGCTTGGGAGCTGCTCCCTGTTTCCTCGCCAGAGAAGCATTCAAATCTGTTTCCTGACATTGGCTTGCCATCCTCAAGGTCACTGATCAGTGATGCTGTCTGCCCAGGGGCGTGCATGGAGCTGTTGTAGGCACTAGAGATCAGTAAGTCCTTACGTTTTGGTAGAAACTGGTCTGGAAGAGGACATGACACAGCCTCCCACTTCCCGCTTGACGGCTGTTTGTGGTTACCAACTGCCCGGAGCTACATGCGGCCTCCTTAGCCTGCCTCCTGCAACCTCCGTCATTCAGCGGAAACGCCCCTCAGCACAGTTGCAATGCCCTCCTTCAGTCACTGTCATCTTCCTTTGCTTCTCTAATTCTTGTTTAGGGTCCCGTTCACATTTCTCCTTCTCCATGAAGTTCTCCTTGATCCCTCCAAACTTGAGTCCCTGGAGTTTCTCTGGAGCATTCTAGAACACGGAGCTCTCGCTACCTCATATTGCAATTATTTATATTCATGTGTCTCCCCTACCCAGAGCCATAAGCTCCAAGGAGGGCAAGATTTCACCTGTATAACTCTCGATGCCTTATATATGAGAGATTGTATACATACTGAAAGAATGCATGCTAATAAATCAATCCTTTAAGTAGGTTATCATTCACTGATTGAGTTAGAATAAATCTAGCAAGAGTAGTAACATCATATATTATTTTCAAAGCACTTTTATTCCTTTCTGAGAAGTAGCAACACAGAGGCAACTTTCTACCTTTCAGCCTGCAATTAGATATTGAACAGAGTAAAATAAGTTAGGTGGGACACATGAGGCACATCAACGCTCAATGATGAGATTGCTCATCATAAAACACCAGAGGGTGGAAGGCACCTTGCGTTCAGTTCATCCATCCTCTTTATAATCCAAAAGGAGAAACTGAGGCATCGGGCACACACAGCTAATAAATAAGAGAGCTGGAACTCAGGGCCCTCCAGGTCCTGGCCTCACACATAGGTCACACCCTACCGATTTCAGTGGTCTCTTTGCTTTCTGCTCTACACTGGTTTGCGGGAAAGGGCACCCAGATCTTCGTTACAGCCATGTCACTCAAATAACAGCATGTTGATAGAGCCTTATACACTTAAATGAGGCTGGGAAAGTGGCTCTAGTAGTTACATGAGCAGTTCCACATATCTAGATGATAGCAACTTCTGTTTGCATTTTTATTCCAAACCTTTTTAAGAAGTTATTTTTAATTGATATACAGTATTGTATTTGTTTCAGGTGTATCACATAGTGACTCAACATTTATGTACTTTATGAAATGATCACCACAATAAGTCTAGTGACCATCTGTCCCCATACCTAGTTACTATGATGTGATTGACTCTGTATGTTACATCCCAGGACTTAGCAGCTTCCATTTGTGAGGCTGGCTGTGGAAACCTGCCAGTGCCTTGAGGTACTTACATGTGAGGTTGGCGATGAAGCAGGGGAACAAGGTGTGGGCACAGGGCAGTGTAACCTGATACAACATGCAGAATTCTGGGGTTTCGGGAAGACCTGGGTTTGAATTCCAGCTTTGACCTACTTCCTGTGAGCCTGTAGATAAGTTCTTTTGTTTCATCACCTATAAATTGAGGGCACGTATAGCTATTTCCTGTAAATAAGTCCAAACAACAGTGAACAGCAATTATAGTCTGGCTGTTGGGATTGAAGGGGAGTGTCTGTACTTCTTACTTTCTGTATTTCTGCCGTTTTAATTTTTAGTAATGAGTGCATGTAACTTTTCATAAGCAGGAATAAAGCCAGAAAATAAAAATAGATTTATTGTGAGCACTCAGTGCAGAGGGTGCTTCTGAGACTGGAATGTCCGGGAAGCTGCTGGATTCTCATGAGTGGGAGTTGGGGCCTCCCTGTGCCCACCTGTCCTGGTCAGAGACGCGCCGTGTGACAGCATTTCTCCCCAGCTGCCCGCCTGAAACCCCGGCTGCCCGCGTTCTCATTCCTTCTCTTCATTGGTCATAGGGGCTCATCGTACAGCTTGTCACAAGTGAGCAGGATTTTGTGTCTTCTCCAGCTGCCAATATTTTTCCTTGGCATCTCGTCACGTTTTCCTTGGTGTGGGTTGGTGCATGCCCTCAGTCACAGAGCCTCAACACAGATAATCTGCTCCTTTTTCATTTTCAAAGGCTTTTAGTACTCGCTACTTTGGGGAGTACTAAAGTGTATTTGGAAATGTGGCTTTTTCTATGCCGAAGGCAGTCCCACAAGCCTCGTAGGCCATCCACCCCACTTCACACAGTGCATCTCAAGTAACATACATCAAACCTTCACTGTTAACACTTGGTGCTGGTATACTGGCTTTCATCCTGAGAAAATAAATACACCAAACCAAACCCACAGCACTTTAAAAACACTAATTAATCCTCACCACAGGCTTAAGCTATACAGAAATGCCAAATCCCACTGCCCAATTTTATGTTTGGAGAAATTAGGGCAAGCAACTTTTTTAAGGCTTCTCAGGGCCAGAGAGCAGAAGCTGACTTGAAGGGTTCAGGCGGGCCCTGCCGCTGGGAGGGCAGTTGGCCAGGGCCAGCTGCCTCGCTGGATTCTCTCCTGCAAACACCATGTGGTTACTTGCCCAGAACCCCATTTACACATCAGCTTTTACTCCGCCCCCACCCCCCACCCCCGAGTTACAATGATGCCAAGTTCTCCCGTTTCCAACTGTCCACTTATTAATTTGCTTACTTCTATTTAATTCTGGTAGAGTCTAGAAATTTTAGCCATGGCTTCCAAGAGTAGCCTGGCAACTCTAGCTGGTTAAAAGGTCTGTGCTGATCTTGACACTCAACACAACTCCAAACAGTCCCTTTCAGACCCAGCAGCTGTGCCCACCCAGGTGTGTTTGAGATTTGGGGATGTCCCGGCTCCCTCTTTTCTCTCCCAGTAAACTAGACATCTTCCTACCTCAGTTCCCTAACTTACAATCTGTAAGGCTAAGTGTATGCACCTTTCTTGAAATAGTCACCTATAAAATTCTGGAAAAACATGAAACCTCACTAAATTTTATGGGACATGTCCAATGAAATTAAAATGTCATTTCACTTTCTAAATATTTATTAATCTAGTCAGATTTTTTTAGAGGCTATAGGGTACTTATGTATAAGGCTGAAATGAACTTTTAAAAACACTTCTGAGAGAAAGCTGAGTATGTAATACTTTCAACAATAAAATTTTAATTTTTAAAAAAAGAAAGCTGAGTATATGGTCTACCTTAGGTCACTCATAGGGCAAGATGTTAGTAATAGGCATTTATAGACTGAAGTCTGTTACTGCTGGCAGCAAACATAGGGATTGAATACATGTACCTTTTTTAAGAGTCTTTTGAATCAGAATAAAAAATATACACAGTTATAAAATACACAGTTAAAATAACAGTTATAAAATAAAATAGCAAGAAATGATAACGAAATAAATGGAATAAACAGGGTGGGGCAAAAGTAGATTTATAGTTGTTCATATGAAAAATAATACAAGAATCCTATATAATAAAACCCTAATGTGCAAATCGGCCAAATGGCAGAATGACCGGTCATTATGACGTGCATTGACCACCAGGGGGCAGATGCTCAACACAGGAGCTGCCCCCTGGTGGTCAGTGCGCTCCCATAGGGGGAGCGCCATTCAGCCAGAAGCCAAGCTCATGGCTGGCGAGCGCAGCAGCAGTGGCAGGAGCCTCTCTAGCCTCTGCTATAGGCAGGTGGTAAGGAGTGAGGGGTCCCGGACTGCGAGAGCCTTGGACTGCGAGAGGGATGTCTGACTGCCGGCTTAGGCCCAATCCCCCTGGCCCTAAGCCAGCAGGCGGACATCCCCTGAGGGGTCCCAGACTGCTAGAGGTTGCAGGCCGGGCTGAGGGACCTCCCCCTCTCCCAGTGCACGAATTTTGTGCACTGGGCCTCTAGTTAATAAATGAAAATTTAAGAATAAGCTCTGTTTTGCGTACTCACAACTAGAAACCTACTTTTGCCCCACCTGTGTGAGCACTAAGGAGCAATAAATGAGAGGCATTAGGCTAGAATTCTTCAAAAGGTATAGTTTTAATTTGTCTATCATTTCAACAACTTTAGTTTTATCTTTTCTTGATTTTAATGTGAATGAAAGAAAACAATAGTTAACACTTTATTAATTTTTTATCAATGCTGGTACAAATTACTATATACTTAATGCCTTAAGGTAAAACAAATTTATCATAGAATTCTGTAGGCTAAAAGTCTGAAATGGGTCTCACGGAACAAAACCCCAGAGTGTCAGCAGGGCAGCATTCCTTTCTGGAGGCTCTAGGAGAGAATCCATCTCCTCACCTTTTCCAGCCTCAAGAAGCTGTGCACCTTGCTTGGCCCATAGCCTCCTTCCTCCATTCAAAGCCGGTAGTGGAGGTTGAGTCCTTCTCATAGGACATCCCTCCAACCTTGCTCCCATCATCACATCTCCTCCTCTGAACTCTTCCACATTTTAAGGACTCTTGTGATGATATCAGGCCCACCTGGATATCATCACACGTCAAGGCCAGCTGGTTAGCAATCTTAATTCTTCTTTGCATGTAACTTACGGGTTCTGGGGTTAGGACATGGCCATCTTGGGGGCCTTTGTCTACTACAGACACCTACTCTGTTTCACTAGACTTTATGAAAAATACAAAGAGTAGTTTATAATCTTGTTGTAAAGAAGAACAAAAAGATACAAAAAGTTAAAAGAAATATCAAGTAACAGTTCAAAACAACAGTGGTAGAGACATTACAAGTTAGACTTGGTGAATTGCCAGATGATTTCCATGGCACCTCATAGAGAATTGCACGAGAGTGAAGGAGGGATAATCACACAGGCTAGTTTATGAAGGGAAGGGAGCCTTGCTCTGAACCTGGAAGTAGGAGTTCCTGAGATGGAAAAGCCATCTTGGGCATAGAAGAGTGTGAGTTAAAGGGTGTGTGTACGCCTGTTCCAGGGGCAAAAGGAAGAGAAAGAGAAGGTGGGAAAGATGAATAAGGTTGTGTGCCAGACCAAGGAGATTAGGTTTGATCTTGTCTGCAATGGGAAGCTCCCTGTTTGTTTTTAATACAGACACGAGAGGCCCAGTGCACAAAATTTGTGCATGGGGGGTGGGGTGTCCCTCAGCCCAGCCTGCACCCTTTCCAATCTGGGACATCCCTCTCACAATCCAGGACTTCTGGCTCCCAACCTCTCGCCTGCCTGATTGCCCCTAACTGCTTCTGCCTGCCAGCCTGATCACCCCCTAACCACTCCCCTGCCAGCCTGATCGCCCCTAACTGCCCTCCCCTGCCAGCCTGGTCACCCCTAACTGCCCTCCCCTGCTGGCCTGGTCGCCCCTAACTGTCCTCCCCTGCAGGCCTGGTTACCCCCAACTGCCCTTCCCTGCCAGCCATCTTGTGGTGGCCATCTTGTGTGTTGGAGTGATAGTCAATTTGCATATTACCTCTTTATTATATAAGAAGTAATACCTAGGAGGGGTTTGTGTAATAGTTTTGAAAAATACAAAAAAGCTCAGAGACAAAAATAGAAATCACTCTAATCCTACTCTCCTGCCTGCCCCCAAAGTAAGCATTGTTAATAGTTTAATGTACTTTTTCTATTCTCTTTCTCTCTCCCCCTCCACTCGCTCACTGATGCACGCATTTATTTACACAGATTCTTATAGAATTTAATCCTATGACATATTATTTTATTGCCTAATTTTTAGAAGAATTAAGTATGGAAACTTTTCGTCTTTAAAAATTTTGTGTAATAATTTTATTAATGGCTGCGTGTCATGGTATTTCTGACATGTGTCTACCATTCTAACATGTGGAAATACTTTACTTAGTCATTATCTACTTTTGCATTTGTTAGGATATTTTCAGTTTTTCATTAATATAATAAATAAAGTCCCAGTGACCATCTATTATTTTGAGAGGATAATGCCTAAAACAAAATTCCTGGGTCAAGAGGCATAAACATTTTAAAGATCTTTTGATATATGTGGCCCATTTGCGTCCCTGAAATATTGTATGAGTTGACAGATCTACCATCACTGCATAGGAATGCTTATTTCTTAGAATCTTGGCTAGAAGGAATATTAGCATTTTTTAAACATGTGCCAATTTTATAAATCAAATAATGTATTTTTATTTTAATTTCTTTGATTACTACTGAGGTTAGGCTTATTTTTATGTATATTGAATATTTGGGGACCATAATTACTAGTTTCCCTTTTTCCCATGCTAAGAAAAAAGATTTTTCTTATCAATTTATAAGAAATTTATATATATAGTTTTGATATAATTGATATAAGAAATAATATATAATATATAATATTAATTAATCAAGAAATAATATATAATATTAATTTTTGTAGCAAATTTTTTAAATTTTATTTTATGGCATCTTCTAAATTTAAAAATTTAAAACTTTCATTTTATAGAATTCTTCCATTGTGTTTAAAAATTTCCCAGCCAGCATGGCTCAGTGGTTGAGCATTGACCTATGAACCAGGAGGTCATGGTTCAATTCCCGGTCAGGGCATATGCCTGGGTTGCAGGCTCAATCCCCAGTGTGAGGTGTTCAGGAGATAGCCAATCAATGATTGTCTCTCATCATTGATGTTTCTATCTCTCCCTCTCCCTTCCTCTCTGAAATCAATAAAAATATTTTTTAAAAATAAATAAATAAAATAAGACTATTAACAAATTATTCATTCTGAGTTCAATTATTCACTTATATTTTTTTCTAGTCCTATCTGGCTCTTTTTTAAAAAAAGTTTTAGGTATAATAGAAGTAAGGCAAAATAGGTTTACAGTTTAAAATAGTAAAATCAATATTGTAATGCCTACCATCTTGAAAAAAGTTTAGATTTTGATTGAAATTACATTGAGAGATTAAGTTTGGAGTGTGTTGTCATTTTTTTAAAATATTAAGTCTTCCCACGCTGTATATCTCTACTTTGATGTAATCTTCTCTAATGACTTTCTGTAAAATATTATGATTTTCAAGATTTTTAAATTAAATTTGTTTTTAGGTACCTTATGTTTTTGTTGCTACCAAACATGGTTCTTTTTTCTTTTTGAATTATGCTAGTTGTTAGTGTATAGGAATACAATTGACTTTGCATATTCAGTTGAGATTTGATCTTATTTTGAGTAAATGACATTGTTAAGCCTTATTATCAAGTCTAATACCTTGTTGGTTTTGTATATTATCTGTGAATAATGGCAGTTTGTTTGTTTCTTTCCAGGCCTATACCTTTTCCTTGTCTGATTTTACTGTTATTTTTCAACAGTATTGCATAAAAGTGGTGATATCAGGCATCCTTGTTTATTCCCAATCTCAGAGGGAAAGCTTTCAACGTTTACCATTAAGTATAATGTCTATTATAAATTTTTTATGTTCTTTCTCAGAGTGAGAAAACTCCCTTCTATTCCTAGTCTGTCGAATTTTAAAAATCATAAATAGGTGCTTGATATTTTTTTAAGAATTTTCTGCCTGTAATAATATTGTCATAGTTTTCTCCTTTGACTTGTTTATTTGTTGTTAAATTTGCATTTTTGAGATACACTCAATTTATACATTATTAGATCTAACTTGCTTAGATTAGCATTTCTATATTTATATCTATATATAAATATATACTGTAATTATGATTTCTTGTGCTATCTTGGTAAGGTTTTGGTCAGGGTCATGCTGTTTTCAATGAATAACTTGACAGTGTTCCTTCTCTCTTGGTGTCTTCTGGAAGAGTTTCTGTGCACTGGGGATATTTGGTGGTGTTTTTTTCACCAGCTTTATTAAGATATTTGACACATAACATTATGTATATTTAAGCTATACAGTGTGATGATAAATATTTATACTGCAAAATGATTACCACAATAAGATTAGTTAACATATCCATTACCTTACATAGTTACCCATTTTGGGGAGAGCAATGGTCAGAACATTTGTAATTACTCTTTTAGTAACTTTCCAGTGTACAATACATATTGTTAACTGTATTTACCACACTTTAGGTCCCCAGAAATTTTCATTTTATAATTGGAACTTTATACCTTTGACCACCACTTCCCATTTTTCCTACCCCCCGACTCCTGGAAGTCATCAATACCCTCTGTTACTATTAATTCAGTTTAAAATGTGGTATCAGTTAAAGAACTAAAGGTTTTATTTCATATTTTCAGCATCAGGTATGAATTGTTCATTATTGTTCACTGCCTTAGTCTTAGTTCACAGAAAGTAAAGCATGACACAAAGACTTGCATGTAGTCAGTTACTGTAGTCAGTCCCAGGGTGCAGGAATAAGGAACAGATTTAATTTTATATAAATTACTTATGGATTTCAGTGCTTACTTCCTTTTACGGTAATTAATTTCATCTTTTAAAGAGATAGAATTTTTCTTTTTCTTTTGTTTTATTGGTTGGTTTGGGTACATCTTTGAATTATCTTCTTTCCGTGGAAATGTCATGGGTGACGTGCTTTGGGAGGCCTTGCATATTTGAGAAATTGTATGTCTTTCTGTTACTTACTTACATAATGCAACTTTATTGGGTAAACAATCCCAAAGTTACAATTTTTTCCTTCAAAATTCTGTAAACATTGCTCACGGTCATTGGCATCTATTGTTACAGAAAAGCAATCTCAATACAGTCTGGTATCCTTGCTTTGGAGGTATCCAGTTTTTATCCTCCTACCTGGATAATTATAGTGTTCTGTCTTTGATACTGATAGTCAACTATATACCTAGTATATTTTGGATTTATTTCATCAGTTCTTCCTGGTACACAGTGATCACTGCACAATTTTCTGTAAGCTGTTTTATCCCAGGAATGCTTAAATCTGATATATCTTTGGGTTTTATCTCTGTTAAAAATAATTCGGTCTTTTGGGGAGTAACACCACTTATATGTATGTTGGGTGACCTTTATATATTATACATGTTCTTTCACTTCTCATTTTCATCTCTTTGCCCTTTTCCCTATTTTCTGGGGTGAGTTGCAGAATGAGATTTTACAGATCTCATTCTGATTCTCTTTAATGCTTCCAGTGGCATTTCAGAATGTAGTATGGCAAATCTCTTGCCTTGCTACCGTGCTTTAGGCTTTCCAGTACTTTTTACTAACAAAAATTATCAATTTTATCTTTTTTGCCTTTTCTTTCGTAGTTAATATTTCACTTGATTGTCTTAAGTACACAAAGTTGCTGCTGCCAGTTTATTCTTTTTCCTCAGTAAACAGTCTCAGGTATGCTGTGTCTCTACCTCCACAGTTATATGTTCATCTCCTTTTTAAGTTTTGAAATATGTTCATATTTCTGTATGTTTTCATATGTTTCATGCTGGTACTATTTTGTTACTGAGTGTAAATTAGCTGGTTATTGCTAATGATGGATTACCTTTAGGTTCCATCTCTGCAAGCTATTAGAATAATCTCAAATATAAAAGTAGGAGGATCTATTTATATAAGACTAGAGGCCTGGTGCACAAAATTCGTGCATGGGGGGGGTGTCCCTCAGCCCAGCCTACACCCTCTCCAATCTGGGACCCCTCAAGGGATGTCCGACTGCCCGTTTAGGCCCGATCCCCTCTCACAATCCAGGACTGCTGGCTCCCAACTGCTCACCTGCCTGCCTTCCTGATTGTCCCTAACTGCTTCTGCCTGCCAGCCTGATCACCCCCTAACAACTCCTCTGCCAGCCTGATTGATGCCTAACTGCTCCCCTGGCAGCCTGTTTGCCCCTAACTGCCCTCCCCTGCAGGCCTGGTCACCCTAACTGCCCTCCCCTGAAAGCCTGGTCACCCCTTGGGACCAGGCCCTCCCCTGCAGGCCTGGTTCCCCCCCAACTGCTCTCCCCTGCAGGCCTGGGTACCCCCCAACTGCCCTTCCCTGCAGGCCCAGTCACCCCCAACTTCGCTCCTCCGCCGGCCTGGTCACCCCTAACTACCCTCCCCTGCAGGCCTGGTCCCTCCCAACTGTCCTCCCCTCCTGGCCTGATCACCCACAACTGCCCTTCCTTGCAGGCCTGGTCCCTCCCAACTGCCCTCCCCTGCTGGCCATCTTGTGGCGGCCATCTTGTGTCCACATGGGGGCAGCCATCTTGTGTGTTGGAGTGATGGTCAATTTGCATATTACCCTTTTATTAGATAGGATATATAGAATTAGTTTAGTGACACAAAAGCCTATGGATGAGGAGAAGTGGTCAGTGCAGTGGGCCATTCAAATAAAGGAAAATAATCTCTAGGTGCTCTCTTTGTATTTGATGGAGCCATTGAGATGGAGCCAGTGTTATGGTCTCCTCTCATCAGCCTGGACTCTATTCCAGGCATGCAGGTGACTGTGCCCTGACCCTTTCCTGGTGCTACTGTACCCCGTATTAAGGTGGACCCGCTGCAAGCTATCTTTCTGTCTAGTGTGTTGCCGGTACTTGGTCTTTCTGGATTGGATGACTCCTAATATCCTTGACCCAAAGCAATGAAAGAGTTTTTCACAAGGAGGCTTTCTTTTGGTCCTGTGACCTGCCCTCATTTCCAAATTGGGAATGTTTGTGAAGGTCTGCTAGTATATTTCTTACTTACCTCCTGAGCACCATGCTATTTTTCTCAGGAAAGGAGCTTTCAGTCAGCTTTAGCATATGAGAGTTGTTAGGTACCTGTACTAGCTTTTCTAAATGTTTCCACATAAGTAGTTTTGAACAAGGTACAGACAAGATTAAATAAGGTACTTGAGAGAAACCACATGGAGGGAAATAAAGAGAAGAAACTAATGTTGACACTGTGTTCTAGGCACTGTCCAGGCACCATCCCATCCCGCATTACTACCTTTAGCGTGCATATCACCATCTGGCATAATTTTATTTTAAATATTTATTTATCATCTGACCCTCCCATCTATAATAATAAAAGCACAATATTCAAATTGACTGAATGGCCATCCGATGTCCTTCCGGATAACCTTCCAGACAAAGCTGGGGCTGCAGCTGTGTGATTGAGGCAGCCGCCACGTCTGCAAAGGCCTACTCTTGCATGAATTTTGTGCATCGGGCCTCTAGTTAAAATATAAGATCCATTGGGCAGCCATGTTTGTTTTCTGTATTAATTACTGTACCCAAGTGTCTAGAACAGTGGCACAACTAAGAGCAGTTGCAGAATAAATGTTCTTCTTTATTTAAATAAAAATGTTAAAAAAGAAAGACTTTAACAGATATTTTTTAAAAAAAATTGGATGTCAGAGGTGCTTGATTTGTGATAGCTAATATTTGTTTATAAAATAAGACAAAAAAACTTAGATTTCACTTAATTGATGGCAAGTTTAAGAGATTTAAGTTTACTTGAGTCTGACACTAGTGTAATTTATATGACAGAAGCAGGAAGTCACAATTATTTTGAATACTTATAAAAATTCATTTCAGAGCCTTTTTTATATCATTTTGTAAAAGCTCCTTCCAGCAAATAATTTGGTGCATATCTGACTTTAAGCTCCTTTTTCTAAAGAGAAAATAAGAATAAAAGAGGAAGGAGAGAGAAACTCAGCTCAGGTACAACCCTCTCTTATAAACTTTTGCCTGTGATATAAGAATTGTTTGTAATATATATATTTAAAGAAAGTTGAGGGTTGGATTTTAATTGTTTCTTGGACAAGTTAGAATAGAATACCTAATTTCTAACTGTTAACTAGTGTTTACAATTTTTAATATTAGAGACTGAAAAAAATCTAAACCTTCCCCTTTTCTTAATTATTCCATATTTACAAATTTATAGGAGGTCATTTTTTCTTCAGCATTTATCCAGCATTGAACTTAAATGAATATACATTTAAAAAAAATATTGACAATGGAAACCAAATTAGAAACGAATGGAAAGAGAAGATGTACATAAATCACCAGACACTTGGAAGGGCATGTAAGCAAATCTAAGAACAGCATGTTTTTCATAATTTTATATTTTTCCTTTTAAAAATCACTTTCCAAAATGTTGATGGTTTGGCAGCTCCAAGGATGACATCAACTCTTCCATTGTGCAGTATCTACGTTCTTTTAGATAACTTGATGGCACTTCATCAACTTTTGGTGATTAAGTTGAATTAAAAAAAAAACACTTAGATTTAAGTTTAAATTCCTCTAACTGCTAAGCTAAACACATTTCAGACCTTAGGCATGCTTTTGAGCACTCCTGAAGACTTATATTGTCCATAGACTGCTTTATTTCTTAAAGCAGAGGTAAGAAAGTGAGAGGAAAAATATACTCTTTAGAGTTACTCATCATCTCCATCAAAATGCTCTATATCAATGTTCGGCAAACTCATTAGTCAACAGAGCCAAATATCAACAGTACAGCGATTGAAATTTCTTTTGAGAGCCAAATTTTTTAAACTTAAACTTCTTCTAACGCCACTTCTTCAAAATAGATTCGCCCAGGCCATGGTATTTTGTGGAAGAGCCACACTCAAGGGACCAAAGAGCTGCATGTGGCTCACGAGCCGCAGTTTGCCGACCACTGCCTATATCATCAGTGCGGTATTCCAGCCAATTGTCTTATTTTCTCTACTTTAACTGGGTCCCAAATCAAAAGGATAATGATCTTAGCATTGTTTTCCCACTTGAGAACATCACAGATAGTTACCTGAACTATAGGCTCTCTCTGCAATCAGGGCCAGATTCTGACCATCAATCAACAAGGTAGTGATGAAAACATAATACTAGAAATTAGGCTGTTAATGGGGAAGAGAAAAGAGTAGACCACTACTAACAATTTTCCTGCATCACCAGTGACCACCAGATAAAAACACTTGCATTTTAAAGGTGTGGTCTGTCAACCTACTCTAAACCAGTGCTTCTCAAACTTGAATGAGCATATAGATGACCTAACTGGGTAGGCTGGGGTGGGACCTGGATTTAGCATTTCTAATGAGCTCCCAGGTTGTACCAGTGCTGCTGTTTCTCTGACCACACTTTTTAAAAAATATGTTTTTATTTATTTCAGAGGCAGGGTGGTGGGGTGAAGGCGGGGGGAAGACATCAATGTGAGACAGAAACATCCATCAGTTTCCTCCCATACACATCCCATCTGGGATCAAACCTGCAACCTGCACATGTGCCCTGACCAGGAATCGAATGGTGATCTTTGGTGCAGGGAACAATGCTCTAGCAACTGAGCCACAGAAGCCAGGGCTCTGACCACACTTTGAGTAGCCAACTGTAGTCTAGAAAGGTTTTTCACCCAATTTGAAGTTCAAGATTCATAATTTAAAATATTTGTATGAATATTTTATTGAAGACTAATTAAATATTTTGAGATATATAATTAAAGACAGATGTGAGATCTTAAATTTCAAAACTGTTTTATGAGTGTTTATAATCCCCCCTCCCGAGTTCCTACTTAGGCTAGCTGGATAACAATTTACATTACCGTTCTCCTTTTCCAAGTCCCTAATTGTTTTCTGATCTTAAAGTGATGGAGCATTTGATGAAAAAATATGTTCAAGCCAGCAAGGCATGAAGATTTTAGAGTTCATCTCAGAAGCTTGGCTCCATTTTCCTTTTGTCCTGATGTTTGCATTCTGTCAGTATTCAGAAAGGAAGCCCAAACTCCCAAAATATGGCAGTGGACCGAACATCTACCATCCAGGAAGTGGTTCCCAAGCCGAAAATGAGGTAGCCAGCTTTTCCTCCCCAAATTCTCTACGACCTTGCTTGGCTTGTGGGTTCTGACTCCCTTCAAGTACTTCTCTGGATCTTGCAGAGTACTGGGAATGGTATAACAAACTCCAGTGAGCCCCAGAGAGAGTAAGTAGAGAAACTCAGTGACCAGTGGTACTACTTCTGTGTGGAAAGGAGGACAATTCCCTGTGCTCAGGCCTATGTAAGTGGCTGAGAGGTAACTCTGGTGTTGGTTTTGACTTCCAGGCATCCATTTGGCTGGTCAAAGAGTAGCTGGGACCTGTTGTCAGTCACTCTTCCTTTGAGGGACACAGAGCATCCTTCCCCAGTCCTTGTGTGAGCTCATCTTGCATCCTAGACTTGGGAAGCTTTTCTTACCTCTCAAAAATAAAGGCATAGCCCTAGCCGGTTTGGCTCAGTGGATAGAGCATCTGCCTGTGGACCAAAGGGTCCTGGGTTGGATTCCATTCAAGGGCACATACCTTGGTTGCAGGCTCCTCCCTGGCCCGGGCTCTGGTCAGGGCCCATGCAAGAGACAACCAATTGATGTGTCTCTCTCACTTTGATGTTTCTTTCTGTCTTTCCCTCTCTCTTTGAAGAACTCTCCCTAAAAATCAGTGGGAAAATACCCTCAGGTGAGGATTAACAAATATATCTTATCTAATAAAAGGGTAATATGCAAATTAACTGTCACTCCACTACAAAGATGGCGGCGCCCATAGCAGCCGGGCGGGACTCTGGCATCATAGCCCCGGCAACGAGGCCAGCTTCCCCCGCCGGGCTGCGGAGGGAGGGAGGGCCTCTGGGCAGTGGGCACACGCCAGGGGTGGGAGCGGCTCGGAGCACGCCCCGGCCCCAGCGGACAGGGCGCGGCAGCAAGCGAGCAGCAGAGAGCTACCAGCAGTGGTGGGTAGTGGTGGCCGGGCTGCCACGAGGCCAGCTTTTGGCTGCTGGAGCCTACGCTGAGGCGACTGGTGGTGCGGGCAACTGCGGGGGTGCGTCCAAGGCTGGGGCACTGGGAGACGTCGGACTGCAGCCTAGGAGGCAAGGCACCGGAGGACCTGGCCGCCGCCGCCCCGGCCCTGAAGCCGCCTCCTACGAGATGTAGCCTAGCCTAGGTGTGCGGGAAGCGGGTTCAGGGAACCTCTCCCTTTGCGGCGCCCTGAGCCTGGCTCAGAGAGGTGCGGCGGGGAAAGGCCACGTTGGTTGATCAGGAGCAGCAGACCCGCCCTAGGCTGCTTCTCCTTGGGAATTTGGAGAAGACCCACTTTCAGTCTGGAGGCCAAGGTGAACGTTGGGCGTCTTTTGAAGAATGATTGTTTTGCTTGGGAATATGGAGTGTCTGTAGAAGGCTGGGAAAGAACAAAATCTGTTACCAGTCCTCCTCCAAACAGACACCCTCTGTAGCTGAAAACCTCAAGAGCGAGCACTCTCACACCCCCATCTCCAGTCCTACCAGCGTCCGAGGCGGATCTGGTGAGTAGGAGGCCACCCTGCCTGTCGTCAGTCCGAGAGAGGCATGTCTGGGAGTAGTGAGAAGGGGCATCTTCTAAAAGAAGCTTCTCCGTCATTAACCATTTCATAAATTTCTCCACTATGGTAACGACATTTACTTTTTATATATTCAGAAGCAGGATATTTCCCACATGCTCCAATAGGTAGGATGCAGCCCCTTGCTCTGCACCTGTCACAGCTGAAAAAAAGAGATGTCCATTAACACATACCCTTCCCCCACAAACTTCAAAAAGCTGGGTCGGCTTCCTTTCCAGGGAGCTAGGACTGATATTGGGGTCCCAGATACACTGGACCTGGTCACCGTGGAGCGATCTACCTGCTCAAATGACAGGGGCGGGATGAGACAGAGGATGTATTTGAGTTTTGTTCTGTTTTTCCAAAATTGCCTGTTACAAACACTTCTGCAGTAGTCCTCAATTGTACTCGGAAGTACTGTATTTCCTCCATTTGTACACATACTCCTTTCTTCAAATTTTAACATTTTTGAAACCAGGATACATCTTAACAGAGAGGTTAAAAGGACTTGCTAGCTGCTAGGCATCTACTGGGTATCCTATATAATAAAACCCTAATATGCAAATTGACCGAACAGTGGAATGACCGGTTGCTATGATGTGCACTGACCACCAGGGGGCAGATCCTAAACACAGGAGCTACCCCCTGGTGGTCAGTGGGCTCCCACAGGGGGAGCGCTGCTCAGCCAGAAGCCGGGCTCACACTGTTGAGTGCAGTGGCGGTGGTGGGAGCCTTTGCTGCCTCCACTGCAGGTGGGCGGTAAGGAGCAAGGGGTCTCGGACTGCGAGAGGGATGTCCACCAGGCTGAGGGACCCCTCCAGTGCACAAAATTTTGTGCACCGGGCCTCTAGTCTATTTATAATCAGAGCCACAGTCCTACCCAAGGCTCGACCAAGTGGGCGGGCACTGGCGAGCGGGCTGAAATCTGCGAGGTTCCTGGTGACCGAGGGTGCAGAGTGGAAGTGTGGGCATGTGGGTGTGTGCATGAGCGTGGACCCGAGCGACACATACACACCTGCACCCACACAAGATCCTCGGTGTGCCACCCGCGCCTCCCTGGACCTCACCCTCCAGCCCGGATCCTCCTGGTCCCACCTCCCGTCAGTGCAGGCGGGAGTCAGTCTGGGAAACTTTCTCTGACTTGCTTGGTGCTGGGATTGGATGCATCCGAGCTCGCAGGCTCCACGGAGGTTCCTGGTGACCAAGGGTGCAGAGCGGAAGTGTGGGCATGTGGGTGTGTGCATGAGCGTGGACACACACTCACAGGCCTGCCCTGGACCGTGTCTCCCGTGCTTCCCTGGACCTCACCCTCCAGCCGGGATCCTCCAGGTCCCGTGCCCCGGGGTCGCTCAAGTTCAGTAAGAGTTTGCGCTTTGCCCAAGGCACGTTGAACAGTTTTCTCTTAACCCATTTGTGTGAGTATAATCTGATTTAAAACCAATGGACAAACAGAAGCACTTTCTAGAAAGTCAATTTAAAAATGTGCATCAAAATTCAAGTGAATTAGCTTTGGGCCAGGCGTTCCATGTAAGTAAACAGTCAAATAAGCAATTATGTTTACTGTAGTTGTTGATGCCAGGGGAAACCGGAAGCAACCCGCCCCACAATAAAGCGTTAGTGAAGTAAACCATAGTGATGTCAAACAGTCAGGGATAACACTGTAGCCATTAAAGATTATGTCTGTACATCCAATTCGTTGACATGAAAAGAAGGCCATAGCCAAATATTAAGTGGAGGGCAGGGGAAGCTCAGAAGGGGGCATGTATATTTATATGTATGTATATTTTATATGTCAGGGAAATAATAGTTTTAAAAGCAGTGATTCTTCCTGAGCTCTGCAATTGTGAGTGTTAGCAAATTGTGTTTCAGGTGTCACAGGTGTCCTTTGGTGTCCCATACACACAGACATCCTTGCCTGTGGGACAGCCTGAACCTTTGCCCCACCTGCCCCTCTCTGCTGTGGCAACGGCCCAATCAGACATTCCCTTTTATTGGGCTGGTTTCCTTTTCTCCTTTGCCCAAACCACGCCTTTCCAACAAAATATTAACCAAGCAAGCCTAACAAGTTTTGTTGCCGACTGCAACTTATACCCTTTTATGCAAGTGTTGTTGCTTTCAAGCCTACCAGGTTGTATTTCAAAACTTTTATTTTTCTGCAACTTGACCATTTTTTATTTGCTTAAAATATTCTGGAGTATTTTAAATACATACAGAAAAGTAGAGAATAATATGACAAATACTTATGTATACTAATAAAAGGCTTATATGCTAATTAGACCAGACATCTAGACATCCTTCCGGACATCCTTGTGGAAAAAGCCACGGTGGTGGGGGCCAAGGCAGAGGCAGTTAGGGGCG